>NC_090928.1:912607949-915007949 GCF_040938575.1 Ambystoma mexicanum | reverse complement strand
TTTCATGAATGAAATACAAAGAGCAGGTCTTTCATAAGTAGTGCAGATCTACACTGTACTAGGCGAATATGCCCACAGTAGAAAGCCAGGGTTAAAAAGAGCAGCAGTAGCATTTTCAATGTTCCTACAGAAGGTTCCATGACATGGGTATAGATGCTGGCACACCAATAGGCGAGGAGAGGGAAGATTGGTATGCCCCTATAAAAAAATATATATATGTCAGGCCAATCAGGTACTTATATTCCTGTCCTGTGGCCTATCCGGTGGTTTTGGGGGCAAGGCCAACTGCCACCCCCATTTAAGAAGAGGAATATATTCATATATACTGTGCCCACGAATCGTCATTCATTTGACCCTGTTTAATCTGTGTGTTATAGGCAATGTATCTTCTGCCAAGGAACTGAGCAATTCCGTTTGTTGAATCGTGTTATTCTGATTTTCATTGTGTGTTTATAAGAAGGAAACAATGATACTTTATTTGCTTAAACAACATATTTTTGTGATATTACCAAATGTGCTATGTCCCCGTGATAATGAAAGCAACTGTTATATGAGAAGAGTCATTTCCGGAGCTAAGTCTCCTTTGTTTTCTATTCTGAACAACAAACAATAAATAAGAAATTTTGTTTTTCTACATGAGTGATTGGAACAAAAAGCAAAATAGCAAAGTATTGCAAAAAGTCTTACAATTAGTAATGGCTATATTTATACTCAACAATTCCAACTTTTCTTTAAAACCAGATGATAATATTTATGCAGCATCATAGAGGCAGATGCTTTCAAATGTGAAGCCAAGTGTTGCAATCTTCACGGGTCATTACGATCCGTTTCAGACGCAAATAGAGTGCAAGTGATGCAAATGAGAGCGCTCTCTGACTTAATGTTCCTTTCCCTGATTCATTTTGCAAAACTATTTAAAAACATCAGTTTGCTGACGCAGAGAACATACCACAAAATCAAATATACATTCGGCTCTGAAAAGATGCCCAAAACCTTCACTCTTTCATTCCAAAGTCTCTTTCCTGGCACTCAATTTGAAAAAAGTACAATTAGCACTGAGGGGACCTCATACACTTGCACGTAAGCAGTCCTCAACATGCACGGACATCCAGGCGGGACAAGCTTTACATGCTGCTTTACACCTGATTATGAAAACAAACCTAAATGTTGTGTGCCATGTCAGTGTATGACGGGCGACGTTGACACGAATTCCTGTGAATGACTCTTGGTTCAATGGAGCTCATGCTCCTGAAATGCATAATTTGATGGCGGGGAGCCGTTATGTCTAGCATACATGTAGGCGTCTTCCAAATGTTTGTAATTTCCTTGTCGGGAAGGATTTATTTTCATTCATGAACACTGCTTACCATGAGTGCATGGTCATATTAATTGTGAACACTGCTTAAAATGCAAGCATGTGGGGTAGGGTTTAATTGTAACTGCATGGCAAGCAGCGTGTGCATTGGGGCTCATGTTTGTCAGTGGCATAACGTGATTGAAAGGTGTAAAAGCCTTTAAAGCTTTTCAATCACGCCATGCCACATTTTCATTAATTTGTGTGGCGGTGAGGAGGGATGCGGAGGGATGGAACGCAACTTGTGTTTCCTCCACCTCCTTGCTCTGTGCCATACAAATGCTCTAACATTTGCACCAGCATGGATTTTCATGCCGACGCAATGCTGGATATTCCTCTCAGGTCTGCCTGCTTAATGCATGAGCATAAAGCCGGTGGACCCCACAGAGATCCCTTGTAAACACTGCATGCCATGCTCGCATGGCAGACAGCATGTACAATTGCAATTAAAACCTGCCCGACACGCTTGCACACATAACGGCTCGCTGCTGCCAAATATTCGTCATTTACATGGCAGAGTGCAAAAGTGCAGGGCCAAAGGTGGCGTACACGTGTGAATGCTGCATTTTGTCCTGCACGTTTGCACCCTGCAACGCAAAGTGAGGAAAGGCCAGGCAACATTTACTTTTAAGCATGTCGGGCAGGGTTTAATTGTAATTGTACACGTTGCCTGCCATGCGAGCCTGGCAAACAGCGTCCACAATGTGGCATATGTTTGTCAGTGTCGTAACTTGATTGAAAGGCATACAGTCCTTGAGTTAGCCTTTTAAACCTTTCAATCATGCCACACCACATTTTCATTCATTTGTATTGCAGAGCCAAGGGCAAAACGCAACATGCGTTTCCACCACCTCCTTTCTCTTTGCATACAAATGCTCTAGCATTTGCACCAGCATGGATTTTCATGCCACTGCAATTACTGAATATCCCTATGTGGTCTGCCTGCTTTATACACTAGCATAAAGCATGTGTGCCATGCTCGGTTGGCAGGCAGCATGTACAATTACAATTAAACCTGCACAACATGGTCACACACGAAACAGATCCCCGCCACCAAATGTTCATCATTTGCATGGAAGAGTGCAGAAGTTCAAAGCAAAAGGTTGCATATTGCCCTGCAGTTTTGCACTCTGCTGTGCAAGGTGAGTAAAGGCTGTCTAGCATGCTTCCTTGCAAGGCAGTGTTTACTTTTAATTGTGAGAGCAGCACTCACAGTTACAATCAAACCCTGCTCGACATGCTTGCATGTCAGGGGGGGGCTATTTTCACTTTTGGACACTGCTTACCATGCTTGCCTGCTCCCACTGCACGCACAAATAACCTTCAAGTCTTGCTGCATCATCTATATGGCAGTCACCCTCAAGTCACTCAGCTACCTCATGGAGAAACTCAGCATCTCTGTTGGACAGTGCACCACCAGAAGCCAGGACAGATGCAGACTTGAAATTGGCTGCTGCTTCCTATACCCCAAGACTATGGAACCTCCTCCCCATCAGCATCAGAGTCGCCCCCATGCTCCTAAAATTCAGTAAAGAACTCAAGACTCACCTCTTCAAGGTGTGTCTCCTCCTCAACACCTGTGCCATCATGTCACCCCTGCGCCACCTGACTCCCTAGACGCTGTCCGCCCCTCTCCTCCCTGCAATCCTGTACATCTGTACCCCTCCTCTGTGCCTCTCTATATCCTACCCCCTGCTTTATATCAGTTTTGTTGTTAGCTCTGAAAAGTGCTACGTTATTAATCTGTACTGTTGTATACCTCTGTAAATCGCTGCGTTGTGTATCTGTTTTGTTGTATACCTATGTAACACGCTCTGTTGCTTCAGGAAGCTAGGTTCACGCACAACAAATACTATAATAATAATAATAACAATTACAAATAAACCCTACCCCACATGCAAGAATGCCGGGCAGGGGTTAATTGTAACTGTACACGCTGCCTGCCATGCGAGCATGGAAAGCAGCGTGTGCAACGTGGCTCATCTTTGTCAGTAGCCTAACGTGATTGAAAGGTCTGAAAGACTTGAATACGCCTTTAACACCTTTCAATCACGTCACACCACAATTTCATTAATTTGTATGGTGGAGCGGAGGGACGGAACACAATTTGAGTTTCTGCCACCTAGTTTCCCTCTGGCATGCTAATGGATTTTCATGCTGACACAAATGCTGGATATCCCTATGCTGTTGGCCTACTTTATGGACCAGCATAGAGCATGGGGACCCCTTAGGGATCCATAATACATGCTGCTTGCCATGCTTGCATAGCAGGCAGTCTGTGCAATTACAATTAAACCGTGCATGACCTGCTTGCACACGTAATGGCTTCCCACCATCAAATTACACATTTCAGGAGCATGAGCTTCAATGGATCCTTATGGGGTCCGGCTGCTTTATGCTTATGCATAAAGCAGGCGGACCCCATAAGGATCTCCAGCATTTAAACCAGCATGAAAATCTATGCTGGCGCAACTGCAGGAGCATTTGTATGACAGAGAGAATGGAGGTGTCAGAAATGCAAGTTGCGTTCTGCCCCTTCTCTCCACCATACAAATGCAAAAAAATGTACCGTCCTCTGACCGCATTGTGGGCCACTCCACTTACTCTCGTGTCTACGCAGACCAGCACCAAATCTGTGGTGGGCACAGTACTGGATATGCTGCTCACTTGTGCTCTCTCACTTGTGTTGAGTTGCAGCTGTGTGCTTCTAGGGTTTTATGAGTTTTCGATTATAGTGTCCGTGAATATATTGTCCTGTCTGCGTGGTTGACAAGCCTGGTAAGCAGTTACCTGTATTGTTTCTTCCTAAGGACAGTCGTTCTGGTGGCTTCCTTCTCCACAAGATTTTTTCTGCATATCTAATGGTCACTTAAACGAACAGAGTGCTTAGATAGGACCATGGGACAAATCCCTGCCACACTACTAGGGTAGGGCGAGGTAGACAAGGGGATCCTTCTCCCATTGACCGTGGCATTGTATCACTTAGCATTAGTGTTACTTGGCCCCCATGTTTGTCGTAGGGCCAGGCATGGAACCTTGTTACAGTAAGAAATTGAATTTTCCTTATTGTAACTGATAATGCCCGTTGGTTGTTAAAATGTCATGATGATAAATGACTATCTGTGTGTTGCAGATTGTCAATGACTTCTTGCTGTGTACATGGTTATTAAGGTATGTATGTTTACACAATGCATTCTATATTTTAAGAGTATGAAAATCATGTAATCTCTCTGCAATATTACTTGAATGTTTTGTTTCAGTTCAAGGACACAGCACAGTTCATAGCAATCCCCTGTATGCATGTATTTGCTTAGTGTTATTTAAGTTAGATCTTTTGGAAATCTGGCATATGAAGTAAAGTGGCATTTCCATTAACTGCAGGTTGGTGGTGACTTGTTCAAAAAGCAGCATGTTTTCATGCATACACTTGGCAACTAGTATACTAGTTTATGTAATTTACAACAATTCATAAGGATTTCTTGGACCGAATTGTCAATATGTGTCATTGTCAAATGGCACGGTTACGTATTTAATGGATTTAGATGTATATGTGTGGATACAATTTAACAATCTATAGACTTTATTTTATATGAGATATTGATTTTTGCTGAACTAAATTCTGAATTTTTAAGAGTAACCTCACTGTTTCATTTCCAAAGCTGTTGACTCCTGTATTATTCATGAATGTAGGACTGTTTTTCAGAGCATGGTGTTGTCAGGTTACATTTGGTATTATTCATTATCTGCAGAGACACTCACACAGGGCGATTCATGGAATTAATGTGTGCTGAAAAAATCGGCGCACGCGTGCAAAAACGTGCGATTCGCAGTGTTACTTGAAAAATCGCAGTGCAAGTGCGAATATCGCAGGGAAACCAGCGCACATCTATTCATGGAAGTCCGTACACGAGTAAAATGTGGGATGTGCGCTGAAAAAGTGCGCAGTGCACCCCGGCGCACAGGTCATCTAACGGCGTGAGCTAAGGCCACAGTGAAATCGCACATAGCGCGGCGTACATAACAAAAGTAGGCGGAACACGGGGCGTTACATGCAGAATGGGGAACAACTCGTGAAAATGTGGGCATCACGGGGGAAGTACAGGAGTCAAGTGCGCAGAACGCCCACACGCTCGCCTACAACACGTATTCATGGAATCGAATAGGGCAAACCAGCGCACAGGCAAAGACGCGCACAGGGCCATACACGTCCGCCACACGAAAGCAGGCGGTAGCATCCCTGCGCAGGAAAAAAATGTGCGCCAAAATGTGTGCTAACAAAAAGCACGTATATACAGCTATGTTGAATGTCCCATACTGTGGCCCTCTAGGACAAATGACGTGCAAAGGGGTACGCGACAAACACAGACACCCGCTGTGTCAAAAATAGCGTGTGCATGTATTCCTGGCATGCGCGGGAAGTATTACACGCTATCGGGCCTGGGGGAGCGGGTACGTGTATTTCAGGGGTGCGCGAGAAGTTGTACACGCGATTGGCCTGGGTACGTGTATTTCAGGAGTGCGCGGGTGTTTTCACACGCGATCGGGCCTGGGGGAGCGGGTACGTGTATTTCAGGGGTGCGCGAGAAGTTTTACACGTGATTGGCCTGGGTACGTGTATTTCAGGGGTGCGCGGGTGTTTTCACACGCGATCGGGCCTGGGGGAGCGGGTACGTGTATTTCAGGGGTGCGCGAGAAGTTTTACATGGAATTGGCCTGGGTACGTGTATTTCAGGGGTGCACGGGTGTTTTCACACGCGATCGGGCCTGGGGGAGCGGGTACGTGTATTTCAGGGGTGCGCGAGAAGTTTTACACGCGATTGGCCTGGGTACGTGTATTTCAGGGGTGCGCGGGTGTTTTCACACGCGATTGGCCTGGGTACGTGTATTCCAGGGGTGCACGCAAAGTTTTACACGTGCGATTGGTCTGGGTATGCTATTTCATTGGACCAAAGGCCCTTACAGCGCAGGCGCATCTGTGACGTGACACGCGTGGGCGTTTCCCTGAACCCGGGTGCATGTTACACGTCCAAGAACTGCACGTCCCAGTGTCATCTCGTGTAATTGGAGGATAGGGCCTCAGTGCATATACGGGAAGTGACGTTGTACGTTTGGTCCGGTTTAAAAGGTACGTGTAGGACGTCATTTCCTTGTACGTGCTTTTCGTGGAGAGCGAGTGGGTGAATACTGTACTTCTTGTCGGTACACACGAGATTTACTTCACAGCGTTTCTAGTTCGTACTCCCTGTTACCTCTGTCAGTTTTTTTCTGATTTTCTCTTGGACCTGTTTCCTCAGACAGCGTTCACTTCTTCTTTTATCCTGTCTCCTCAGACAGCGTACAATTCTTCTTTTGGCGGGGGTGTGGCCAACGCGCACACGCACGTATTTTTCACGCTCTTTTCCCAGGCAGACGGTGAGTCGCGCACGTATTTACCAACTGTGCTTGCCCCGTGTGTCACGTACCCCTTCAGAGGTCATTGTAGGCTGCGTGTGACACGCGTACATTCATTATTGTGTTTCTGGGTGCCACAGCGTAGTGCGGGTTCATTTTTCCACGCATGTGGTCTACGAGGGGTCGCGTGCACATCATTTTCTGTTTTTGGGGTGCCTGTGCGTTGCGTGACCCGTCATCTTTCCCCAGGGGTTCCATACAGCCTTGCTAGAGCACTAGGGTACGAATTCCTTCTAGTACCCTACCCCTTTGACCCCCAATTGCCCAGGACAATAGTTTACTGCAACTCCCATACGCACAACAACATCAGTGCCATGGCTGGGAGGCGAGCAAGTGGTAAGGGTGGCAAAGGTGGGCGAGCCTCAAGAGGTGGGCGTGGTGGGCGCGGTAGGGGACGTGGCCGGGATTTGCAGGCTACCCCTAGCCCCCCATGTGTGGAGGACCAGTCAGGGACACCCATGCCCCCCCCATGGTTGAGGGAAACGTGGCTGACACCATCTCTGCTCAGCCCTTGTCGGACCGGCCCATTGTGGCACCTGACCTGGCACAGGGTGACTCCCAGGCTGACTTCCAGGTCTCCAAGTCTAGGCCACGGGTGGCGATGCAAGTCAGTGTCACCAGGTCACGTGGATCAGGGGCAGCCATGTCATCTGCTGCCCCGAGTAGGCGGGGTGGGGAGGCTGCAGGGGCAGCTGCAGCTCCGTCCACCCCAGCTCTGACTCTCCCAGCCAGGACAGTGTTGGTCCCGGTCCATCAGACTGAGGTTCCCCCTGCCAACATCACACTTCAGCTAATGCCTGCCGAAAGTCATATGGTCAGTGTGCCATCGCACACTACTACTACACAGTCCACCAGTGCTCCTGCCCCTAGTGGCCAGAGCGGCGTAGGCCACTCAGGATCCCCACCACCTTCAAAAAGAAAGAGGAAGAGTGCTCGTCCAGTACAGGCTGATGCCCCAGACACGGCTACACAGTCCGGCACACCAAGGAAGCCTAGCTTCAATGATGCCGAACTGGATGCACTTGTGCAGTATGTGTCCGCACATGACAGCGAAATGTTGATCACTTCAGGGTGTAAGATCACACCTGCTCGACGTCAGGCACACTGGCAGTCCATCGCGGACAGCATAAGTGCCCTTGGGTTTGTGAGGCGCACAGCTGGTGAGTGCTACAAGCGCTGGAACGACCTTAAGCGCAGGGCAAAGAAAAAGCTGGCCTCAAGTCATGCCGCAACTCTGGTGACTGGAGGTGGGTCTCCACAAGAGGACATTGAACTCACTCTACATGAGCATGTTGCTGGGACCTATGTCACAGAGGAGCAGATCCAAGGTGTGGGAGAACTGCCAGATTACGAGGCATTGTCCGGTGAGTGCACATGCATGTGTGTGTGATCCATGTGTATGTTGTTTGTGGGAGGGGTTCTGTTTGAGTGCCAGGTGAGGGTGTGTGTGCCTGAGTGGTTCGGGTCACCCATGTGCTTCATCCAATACATTCTGCGGCCCTGGATTTGGGTATTACAGTATCCCTTCTGCCCACAGTAGACATTTTGCACTACATCACGCCAGTTGCCCTTGAAGTGGCATCCTGCAACAACATTGTTCCGTATTTTGCTGTGTTCATTCAGGCTGATTGTTTGAATTCCCCCACTTTTACTACGCATTTCTCTGCCCTATTGTCACATATATGACATGCCTATGGTACATGCCATCTGTGTGATGGCATGTTTCATGTATGTGGATTGGACATGCCACTCACAGGCCAATGTGTGATGGCACTGCTAGCCAGCATGCAGCTAATGTGTTGCTCTTCCATCTTGGTGTCATCAGTGTCTGACATTTTCCTCCCCTTCCAACTCAGTGACAGTGCATGCATGGGAGGGTTATAGTCATGTGCGACATGTGTCAATCAAGTACTGGTTCTGTAGCTTGTCTGGCCTAATTGTGTGCCATGGTGCTAATGCCTGTTTCCATTTTTTGTCTTTCATGTTTTTCCAGAGGATGACGCACTTGATGCTGTTGAGGGTGAGGAGATGGTGCAGACCCAGGAGGGATCTCAAGCACGACCGGGCACCAGTGGGGGACGTGGTTTGGTGGTGGGGGAGAACCCTCTCTTGCTGCAGGCCATAGTGTCCCGGGGTGTCTCTGGCTGCACCTCCCCAGACCTCTTTTCAGGTGTTGATTCGGATGAGACCTATGTGGATTCACAGGTATGTGTTCATGGAAGGGATACTGTTCTGTCCGACCCACCTGCACCAGGGGTAGAGCCCACTATGGGGATGTCAGTGTTGGTAGGTGCGCCTTTGGTGGTTACGGATGCAGGGCCATACTCCGCAACATCTGATCCTGTTCCTGGGCCAGCAGATCAGAGGGGGAATGCAGTCCTGCAGCCTCAGGCAGTGCCGACACAGCAAGGCGCAGTTCGCCTTGCCCCAGACAGGTGTGGTGCCCGCCAACGCGGTGGCCGTCAGCCACCAGGCAATACCGCATGGGAGCAATCCATATACGGTATGGCAAACCAACAGGCAGCATCATCTGAGATGATGGCTCAAGCCATGGAGAGGGTGGCCACTTCCATTGTCCCCCCAGAAAGGCAGATGGAGCAACTACAGCAGGCAACAGACTCCATTTGCCAATCACTCAGGGAGGACATGTTGGCGTCCAACAGGGACAGACGGGTGGCCCTGGACAATCTGAGGGAATCCATTTCTTTAGAGGCCCAGGGCCAGAGGGAAGCCCTGAGGGGAGAAGTTCGGCACCTCAGGCAGACTCTTGTGGACCTTGAGGCTTCCACTGTCACGAGGACGGAACAGCTGCTGGAGCGTGTCACCCGTACGCTCTCAGCAGAGATGCAGCTAACTCGGGCGGAGGTCCGGGCATCACGTCGGGTGGTGCATGGGGATCTCCGCACCATATACCGAGACCTTCCACACCCGCATGCTTGCTGCCATGGAGGACCAAACTAGGGCTTTGCGTGGGCTGCCTCCCATAGCACCACCACCTCCTGTGGCAGCAGCAGCAGAGGTTGAGGAGAGCGAATCCAGCGATGAATCTCCCACGATGTCGTAGCCGTGCAGGCCATGAGCCCATGGAGGTGTTTTTTTTCCGCAACATCCACACAGGTGGCTGTTGGTGAGCACACTGTCCTCGGACCTCCTGGGTGGCCTCCCCCACACCCCCTGGCCCACACATGGCCATTTTTGATTTTTGATTTTTTGTTGCAGTGTGTTGCCTTGTGTGGCTCCTGTGGGCATCCACTGTATTCCGGCTGGGCACATGCAGGCTTGTCCTGAGTTTGGGTTAGATGCTCGGGTTCGTGAGACACACACCCCTCCTGCTTCCCGTTTCCATGGGCTTGCAAAGGGTGTGCCCAAGTGACATTGACTTACACAGTGACGTTGGACTCCCACGACATGTGTGGGCAGTCTGTAGTCAATGCTGTGTATACATTCCTAGTGCATATTGTTGTTGTATTGTGCACTGCATGTTGTATTGATGTGTGCTTGTGCATCCATGTCTCCCTCCTAATTTGCAGGTTCATTCCTCATGTCTTCACAAGGCCGTCCACTTTGGAGATGGAGTTCATGTTGTGAGCAGTGGACTTCCAGATGTGCGTGGCAACAACACTGTACAGTTGGAGGTGGTGGATGTGCTGGCATTCTCATGTTGTAAGACTACATATCCTTTACCTTAGTACTGTCATGTTTATGCTATGTGGATTGTATTGTGGTAAGTATTTGGTCATGTGTGTTGTTATTTCTACATTTATGTGGGCATATTGTGTGTGGCCAGTTTCCATTAGGGACACTGTACTTTGTGACACTTGTGTCATGTTTGGGGGATGACTTTGTTTGCTCTCACATGGCATGTCATGCCATGGTGTGTTGGGTGGCGGTGCTGGGGAGGGGTTGGGTGACATGGCACTGTTGTCATGTTGTATCTTGCAAGGGGGTAATTATTTTAGCAGCATAGAAGTGTGTCTTTTGATGACACAGCATTAGTGGTGTTTGTGTAGGTAGGGAAGCACACAATGGAACACTTCCAGATGTACAATCTCAGTCTGGTATGGTTGTGACAGTTGACTGTCCATTGAGGCATCATCATTGTCAGATTGATTCATCTTTGATTGTCAGCTGGTATGTGCCAAGGCTGTGTGCACTCCAAAGGGTGTGATTTTATGTGAAGTAATTAGCCACCAGCTGCGTACGGGCTGCCTCACCCCGTGCCCTTTCCCCTCCCATGCGCAGTGTGCATGCATGTGGCTGGGGATGTGGGGGCACCACCATGTCCACGGCCAGGCCCCGGCGTGTTGCAACGTTGAGCAGGACACATGCTGCCACTATGATCCTGCACACTACAGGGTGAGCGTATAACAGCTGCCCGCCAGAACGGTCAAGGGAGCGAAAGCGTGACTTGAGCACACCGAATGTGCGCTCCACGATGCCCGGGTTGCAATGTGGGCTGTGTTGTATCTTACCTGGGGTGGCGTGGTGGGGTTCCGAATTGGCGTCATCATGTGGGTGCTGAGAGGGTAGGCACTGTCCCCTGGGGAGGTGGTGATGGGTATCATTAGTGGCGTTGTGACATTACTCAGTATCTGACATGCATGCATGCGCAGTGGCATTTATACTCACCGAGCAGCCATGTATCGCCATGCCGCCCAGCTTCTATGTCCCGGTTCAGTGTAGACATTCTGTAAATGAAACTGTCGTGGGTGGAGCCTGGATAGTTGGCGTATACTGAGGTGATGATTCCCTTGGCATCACATACTACCTGGACGTTGATGGAATGCCTGTGCTTGCGGTTTCTATAGATGTGCTCAGTTGCCCTGGGGGGACGTAGAGCCACATGGGTGCAATCAATGGCACCTAGCACTTGGGGGAATTGTGCCACCCCGTAGAAATCCTGGGCGACAGCCTGCCTTTCTGCAGGTGTTCTGGGCAGGTATATGTGCCTGCGGACTGATGGGCGTGCAGTGATGCTGGCCAAGACCTGGTGTAGGCAGCGTGACTGCGTGGCCTGAGACACCCCCCCCACTATGGCACTTGTCCGCTGAAATGATCCAGTGGCCAAGAAGTGCAGTACATTAAGGACCTTCTCCAGGGGGCTGAGTGCTTGGGAGCACAGGGTGGTTAATGTGAGGTCATCCTCCCACTCACTGACCATGTCGAGTATTATGTGAGGTGGAAACCTGTACCTCCCATACACATGGTCATCAGGCATCCCAAAAAGGCTTGTTCTGGGTGTAAAGATTCTGGCCCTGACTATCCTCCTCCTCCTCCTGCGGTATCCCACGGCCACTGCTGCTAGGAACGGTATATTCATCCTGGCGTCGAGCTTGTTTGTTGTTTGCGCGCACTTTTATGCTGTGCGGGTCGACGTACGCCTGCTTCCTGCTGGCGTACGTGTTTCCGGATTGGCCACGTTCGATTCCATGAATACGTGTTGGAGGCAAGCGTGTAATACTTCCCGCACACCCCTGAAATACACGTACCCAGCCCAATCGTGTGTAAAACTTCCCGCGCACCCCTGAAATACACGTAACCGCTCCCCCAGGCCCGATCGCGTGTGTAAACACACGCGCACCACTGAAATACACGTACCCGCTCCCCCAGGCCCGATCGCATGTAAAACTTCCCGCGCACCCATGAAATACACGTACCCAGCCCAATCGCGTGTAAAACTTCCCGCGCACCCCTGAAATACACGTACCCAGGCCAATCGCGTGTGAAAACACCCGCGCACCCATGAAATACACGTACCCAGCCCAATCGCGTGTAAAACTTCCCACGCACCCCTGAAATACACGTACCCAGGACAATCGCGTGTGGAGACACCCGCGCACCCCTGAAATACACGTACCCAGCCCAATCGTGTGTAAAACTTATCGCGCACCCCTGAAATACACGTACCCAGGCCAATCGCATGTAAAACTTCTCGCTCACCCCTGAAATACACGTGCCCAGGCCAATCGCTTGTAGAACTTCTCGCGCACCCCTGAAATACACGCACACGCTCCCCCAGGCCCGATCGCGTGTGAAACTTCTCGTGCACCCCTGAAATACACGTACCGAGCCCAATCGCGTGTGAAACTTCTCACGCACCCCTGAAATACACGCACACGCTCCCCCAGGCCCGATCTCGTGTTGAACTTCTCGCGCACCCCTGAAATACACGTACCCAGGCCAATCGCGTGTAAAACTTCTCGCGCACCCCTGAAATACACGCACACGCTCCCCCAGGCCCGATCGCATGTGAAACTTCTTGCGCACCCCTGAAATACACGTACCCAGCCCAATTGCGTCTGAAACTTCTCGCGCACCCCTGAAATACACGCACACGCTCCCCCAGGCCCGATAGCGTGTTAAACTTCTCGCGCACCCCTGAAATACACGTACCCAGGCCAATCGCGTGTAAAACTTCTTGCGCACCCCTGAAATACACGCACACGCTCCCCCAGGCCCGATCGCGTGTGAAACTTCTCGCGCACCCCTGAAATACACGTACCCAGCCCAATCGCGTGTGAAACTTCTCACGCACCGCTGAAATACACGCACACGCTCCCCCAGGCCCGATTGCGTGTTAAACTTCTCGCGCACCCCTGAAATACACGTACCCAGGCCAATCGCGTGTAAAACTTCTCGCGCACCCCTGAAATACACGCACACGCTCCCCCAGGCCCGATCGCATGTGAAACTTCTTGCGCAGCCCTGAAATACACGTAGTATAATGAAAACGGGGGTAGGAATGCGCTTGACACTGTTAAACTAAAGTAAATCAACAGTCTTGCTGAATACAATGTTTTTAATAATAAAGCTTTCTTTGAAGAACAGCCGACACGTGTTTCGACACTTAGGTCGTTTTCAAGGCACACAAAACTAAAGATCATCAATTAGCTGGTTATATCCGGATCAAAATATTGAAAAAGTTCCCATCACTTGGGAAATATGGCGAAATGCAAAAGAACAAGGTACTAGTTGCCGTATTGGCCGACTGCAACTAGTACCTTGTTCTTTGATCCGGATATAACCAGCTAATTGATGATCTTTAGTTTTGTCGGCTGTTCTTCAAAGAAAGCTTTATTATTAAAAACATTGTATTCAGCAAGACTGTTGATTTACTTTAGTTTAACAGTGTCAAGCGCATTCCTACCCCCGTTTTCATTATACTATTGTTAATTGTTGCCAGCCTTTGTGGATGGGTTGGTGGGTACGGAATTGCTGCTAGAGACGCCTTTTCTGAATATAGTAGTGATAAATAGCGCACAAGTATTCTGTTTGTGACTCCACACATTTTCTTGTCACTGAAATACACGTACCCTGCCCAATTGAGTCTGAAACTTCTCATGCACCCCTGAAATACACGCACACGCTCCCCCAGGCCCGATCGCGTGTTAAACTTCTCGCGCACCCCTGAAATACACGTACCCAGGCCAATCGCATGTAAAACTTCTCGAGCACCCCTGAAAGACATGCACACGCTCCCCCAGGCCCGATCGCATGTAAAACTTCTCGCGCACCCCTGAAATACACGTACCCAGCCCAATCGCGTGTGAAACTTCTCGCGCACCCCTGAAATACACGCACCCAGGCCAATCATGTGTAAAACTTCTTGCGCACCCCTGAAATACACGCACACGCTCCCCCAGGCCCGATCGCGTGTGAAACTTCTCGCGCACCCCTGAAATACACGTACCCAGCCCAATCGTGTGTGAAACTTCTCGCGCACCCCTGAAATACAGCACCCAGGCCAATCGCGCGTAAAACTTCTCACGCACCCCTGAAATACATGCACACGCTCCCCCAGGCCCGATCGCGTGTAAAACTACCCGCGCACCCATGAAATACACGTACCCAGCCCAATCGCGTGTAAAACTTCCCGCGCATCCCTGAAATACACGTACCCGCTCCCCCAGGCCCGATCGCGTGTGTAAACACAAGTGCACCTCTGGAATACACATACCCAGCCCAATCGCGTGTTACCGCGAAACCCGTAATACACGTTCCCTGCTTGGCGTTTGCTGTTTGGCAGTCCGGTAAACCGGTCCAGGGTTGGCTCAGCCCTTTGCGCTGGTTTTGTTATTTTGATGGCTTTTCCTTGCGCGAGGGCGTTCTTGGGGGCGTAACTGGCGCTGCTGCAGGCTCGCTGTGCCACGCTGCGCCGCGGATGGTTTTGGATGCGAGAATCCATGAATACGCTGTGCACGGAAATCGATTTTATCGCACGCGGCTGGCGCAGACATTCGCACGGGCATGCTGTGCGCCAGCCGCGTGCGACACTTTTGTGCGAAATTCCATGAATTACCCTGACAGTCTTTATAGTGCCAGTTGTTGCTGCTGTTACCTGTTTTGTGGTTTTAGTCTTTTTTTGTGCTCTAATCTTTGGTAGATTTAAATTGCAGTAAGATGTGGGGCATATAGAGAGTGCAGTTTGCATTATTATTTTATTCATGGCCTCTGGGTAGTTAGTGGTCAAGGTCAATTATGTAAAATCGTTGGTATGGTACTTCAATGATCATGCCATTGACAAAGACTTTTGGTCCGATGTCAATGCTTGCTATGTTTAAACATAATAATTATGTTTTATGCATACTTACTGTATAAGCAGGTGTGATGGGGAACTCTTCTTGTTACATAAACATCCTTAGATAGCTAGAAACATAAACGTATTCAAGAATTCGTATTGTGCATCTAATAGGTTCTCAAATTGAATTTCCCAAAAGTACCCGTTTTGCAATGTTTTTACAAATCTGCAACATGTTTCATTGCACCACTGGCCAATCCACACTGTACATTCGCATTTCTATGGATTCCCTAATATATACAGACCTTTAAACTGCAATTAAGTGAAGCTGTTGTTTATACACTGCATGCTCCGTTTTATTATAATACATTTTTGTTCTTTTTCATTCATTTTCCTACTTAAGCCATGATTTTGTATTTCATCAACACTTTTAAATTATGTAAAGGTTTTTTTCCTTTTTTTGATTTTTTAGATTCTGCTCAAGTGGATATTAAATGGATTATATTTCCATTCTTTAAATAAATTGATGTGAGTATATACATGGCACATGTTAGGACATTTTTTTTAAAGTCCAACTAAGGGCTTCATAAAACCATTCAGCTAAGACAGTACATAAGCTCCACTCTTAGTATAAGGCTGTACCACCTGAGAATGGTGGTAGCATGGACAGAGCAGCACGGTTTATCTTAGGAGGGAGAGAGGGCTGTAGCTTAGTACAAATAAATTGTAGCACACATATCGTCTAAACAAACACTGAAACACTTTGTATTGTAAAAATAAATGGTTTATTTAAATACAAGTAGACTGAGATAAATCTTGGGTAGGTAAGTACTCTAGCATATTATATCAACACAATTAAAAACCAGCTCAATACTTATGGGTTGCAACCCAAAGAATAACCTTAATGAGAATACAATCAGTAGTGAAGGTGAGTCACACCTGCAACACATTCAGAATGGTGGCAGTCCGTTATTCTTGGGGAATAAAACCATGTTAGATATATATATATATATTTATTACTTGATTTTTAACCTGAAAAGGTTTTTACAAGGAAAATCGATAAACTATGTCGTGAGTGTATCATTTGCTGTAGTTTAAAATAAGGTCCAAAATCTTTGCCGTGGCCTTCACCCAAGCTGTTTTCTCCCCTCCTATCAGGCGAGACCACCATAGATCTTCATCATGTATGTATGCCAGGGCAAAAATGTTTTTCAAATAGGGTTTCCTGATGTGGTCGACCGCTGGACATGATAGTAGAAGGTGTCGAGTCGTTTCCACCGACGACTGATTTTTACAAAATCTACATATATTGGATTCAGACTGGCTTCTGATCTCTAGAATTTCATTGGTGAGTAGGAGATTCAGTCGAGCTCTCAAGAATAGATTTCTGAGCTTCCTGTTAGGATATTTTGCCAGGAAGGGTTGTGGCTCATGGAGCTTCCAAGCCTGAGGAGGTAGGTGGGCAGTCAGTTTGTAAGTTGCTGCTGAGTCCAGAGTTAAGATCCAGTCTCGCTCATTTAGTCTTTTTTGTGTTTTTGTGGGATTCTCTAATAGTTCTTTTTGCGTACTTTGGATCTCTTCCAGTTTTTCCTCCTGAGCTTTTGTCCATCGATTTAAGTGAAGACTTTGAGCACCTATTTGTTCTTCTTGTATAGCGTTTAGAAGTTTAGGACAATCTTCTAAGAGAATTTTCCTATATAGCATTAAGGCGTTTCGTTCTATTACTCCCTTCAGTGACAGCTGACTTAGTTCTCGTCTTATGAGCGTGATAGGAGTTGATTTTGGAAAATTGAGGACCTTTCTCCAGAAGTAACTTTCTAGTTCTGTCCAGATGTGGTTTGGTAAGAATGGCATGGCTTCTACTCCGTAAGAAATAGAGGGGACAACCTTTGCTTTATAGAATTTTAAAACCGGGGCAATAGAAAAACAGCCAAATTTCTTGCCTACAGCCTGTGCCTGGGCGGTTAGGCTTCTGATTTTTGTTCGTAGCGCTGTTTGCATCGCCTTTTCCTGTTTTGAATTGTCCAGTGTGACTCCAAGATATTTAAATTCGACCACTCTTTCAATTGGAGCGCCGTGCACTTGCCATTTGAATTTTTCCGAGCTTCCTCTGCATTTTCCCAATGTTAGTATTTTGGTCTTGCTTTTGTTAATTTCCAGATGGTTGTTGGTGATATATTTTGCAAAATTGGTCAGTTGTCTCTGCAGACCAATGGCTGTTTGGTCAAGCAATATAACCTCATCTGCATAAAGCAGTCTCTAAAATGTGCTTTTGCCTAGCTCTGGAGGAAAGGATCGCACAGCGTGCTCCGAGTCTTTAAAGTCTACCATGTATGACAAAAAGAGAGCTGGGGCCAGTGAGCACCCCTGTTTTACCCCTCAATTTGTGGGTATTGCTGTGGATAGCAGGCCTTGGTTGTTCAGTCGTACCTGCATTCTGGTATTCTTATCTAGCGATATAATCGGTTGCAGAATCTCTTCTGGGCATCTCCATGCTCTTAGTTTTTTCCACAGAGTCGGTCTGTCGACTTGGTCAAAAGCCTGACTTAGGTCTATAAATGCCAGGTAAAGTCGAGTTCCTCGAGCCATCGCTTTTCCCTTTAGAATGTTGAGAGTCAAGATGTTTATTGTGGTGCCCATGTTCTTCTTAAAGCCCGACTGAAAAGGGTCATTACATTCTGCATCTCGCGACCAATTCTGGAATCGACGTAGTAAAAGGGAGCCGTACACTTTGCTGATCACATCCAATAATGCAATTGGTCGAAAGTTTGAAGGATTGTCCCTGTTTCCTTTTTTGTATATCGGGACGACCACCGAGGACGTCCAGGAATCCGGGAGCTGCTTTGTTTCAGCGCATCGTTCGAATACCAGGCCGATGAAGGATGACCATTCCTCCGGATGTTTTTTCAGTTCTGTGTTTGAAAGGCCATCTGGTCCAGGGGCTATGGAGTTTTTAAGTTTGTGAATTGTCTCCAAAATGTCCATCCTGTCATGGAGCTTTACCCAAGGTGTCTCTTCGCTGCAAGATCCACAGTTATTTTCTCGATTCAGGTGGTCTGGTTCCTGGGTCACACCTCGAAATAGGTTCTTGAAGTGGGCTATCCATACTTCTTCCGCAATAGAGATGGTTAGCGTGTTGTTTAAATGGTGGTCGGTGGATCGAATCAGCGCCCAAAATTTATGGGCGTTTTCCCGCATAACTGCTTTAACATTTCCTGCGAGTCGTTTTGGTAGAGGATGAGACAGTAGTTTTTTAGCCAAGATTTGTAGTTTTTGGATACTATCAAAAGAGCTTTTCTGGTTGTTGTATTGTTGTCTCGAGCTACCGCTCTTTTTGCTGTTCTTACTAGTCTTCTTTTGGCTACCAAGGTGTTATCGTATTTATGAAGACGGGTTTCCTGTCTTAGCCGATTGGTTGCCGTCGGGTTTTTGTATATGGTGAGAAGAAGACAATAATCTGGCTTGTTGTTGGTCTGGCTAGAGCGCCCTAACAAGGAGTAGTTGGTTACAAGGTTGGATATGTTGTTGGCGCTCAACATAAGACGGTTTTGCTTGTTGTTTACATCTAGGACAGAATCCCTGGTTTGATGTGCTGTCCGATAGCCAGTCCATGTTGTGGCCAGAAGATTGTGGTCACTGACTGCAGTTTGGACCACGTCGAAAGAGGTTAATGTCGAGATTAGTGTACGGGAAACGAAAATATAGTCAATTGTAGCTGTTGATTTTTCGCCTTTCCAGGTTGGCAGCCGGCTTGTGTTTACATACAGACTGTCCAAATTAACCAGTTCTCTTGAGTCCATCAGAGTGAGCCACGCATAGCCTCTGTCCTCTGCCACGGTTGTTCTAGGAGAGAGATGTTTCTTTGTGCAGACTGCGTTGAGGTCTCCACATACGAATAGGTGGGATGCCTGGTGCTTAATATAGGATCGATCTATCTCATTTTCCAGCAGGTTGAGAAAGCTGGCGTTTGAGATGGGCTCTGGGTTCCAATAAGTATTGATGATGGTTGCTGATACTGCTGTGATCTTCCCGGTCTCCATGTTTTGCTGGTTCCATGTGACTAGCACTTTTAGTAAGAAAAGAGACGATGTGAGGATTTCTCCCATGATGATTCCTTTGCCCAGCCGAATTGCTGTTGTAAGGCCAGAGAATGGGCATCTACTAGTTCCTTTGCCGGCTGGAGCATGAGCAAGTATGTAGCCATCTAAAGTAGGTTTCTCCATAAGCCATGTTTCCTGGAGACACAAGATGTCAAAGGTAGCCAGGTTTACGTTGCCAGGCACCATCAGATGGGAAAACCCTCGGGTGTTCCATGAGCCCAGTCTCATAGATACAGCTTCTAGCTTTAATGGTGTAGGTCGATCGGAAGTCTGTGATGTCAAGGATTGCTATTTTCGATTTGTTGACAATGCCTTTGGGATCCAAGCCCACAGTTGTTTTAGCGAGTTCAGGTTAGTTTGTTCTTGTACGATGCATGATGTTGTAGCAGGGACCTGGACCAGTGTTCTTTTAATTTTGGTTAAGGGCCCTTGAGGCCGTCTTCCAGGTTTAGCCTGGGCTGGTAATGGGAAGACATCTTCATGTTTCTCACTGTGTTGAGCTGAGGTCGGTGACCTTGCTTGTAGACTTTGACTTCTGACTCTCTTTGCCCTTTCTGTTTGATTCAGTTGGGAGGATGGTACTTTTGGATGGTCAAGTTTCCGGGTGGAGCTCGTGAGTTCCGTTAAATCGTAACCCAGTTTGAGTATTTTTTCTGATGCGTCTCGGAGCTTTTGTATCACTCTTCTGGATGTAATGTGAAGAAGGGTTGTCGCTTGTTTGCCTTCATGGGTTGGTTCAACCCGGATTAGATCTTCTATTCTTATTGAAGTGAGCGTGGTATGCTATTGAAGAGTTTTAAGACTGTTCTTCTGTTTAGATATACTTTTAGAATACCATCAGTAATTCAAGGGTAGTAGACCCTGTCAGTCATGCAGTGACACCCAGTTACAGAAATCACTTAATAAACCAACCCAGTTACAAGTATACACCTTGTAACAGATATTACTTTGCAGAACACAGTTCATAGCTAGTAAAGCATCTCATAGATTTCTGGATGTGCCTTAAGCTACTCAATGAGAAGTATGAACACTCAACAAATATTTTAGAATGCACTAAGCAATGCAGGGAAAACAAAACCCAATTACACTTTAAGAATGACACAATATATTTCAAGGTAAGTTATTGACCAATTGGTAGATAACTATCTGCTACCTAATAGCCAGTTATACACACTATACTTTTAAGAAGTGTATAATACAGATTCTAAGGTATGTAAGAACATTATGCAACTATTTTAGAATAGCAGAAAGAAGTGTGTGTCAGAAAAGGACAAAAGTGGAATCGGCGCACTTGACAAGGGGGATTGAAGGGCTGGTTCATGGGCAGCAATAGGGGGCAATGTGTGAACACCCTGCCTTCAGTGTGCACATATATTAACTATGATACAGATTGGTTTGCTCCCAGAAATTGCGCACACAACCAATTTTAATTGCTAAGTTGCAAATGATTTAATGTGAATCAAACAACAGCCGACACGTGTTTCGAGCAAAGCTCTTCTTCCAAGGCTGAGAAAATTACCCAAATTATGTACAGTTTTGACAAACAATAAACAGCAGTTAAGCATCATGCAGATCCAAAGAACATACAGTAAGCATGTGGGTGGCAACGAAAAAGCAAAATAGGTGTCGCAATATTGACAAACAGTTTACACCAATTAATATGCATTGCAAGGTATAATTATATGACATGACAAAATTAAAAATGGACATGAAAGGATATATAGACCATAGTTGTTGGGGTGAGGCGAGCCATCAAGTCAATGTCATATATAAAAGAAAAAAGGAAAAAGATATATACAAGAGAGTGAGTGATGGGAACGGCACTGTAAGCACAGGACTCATCATACTTATATCAGAATAATGGAAGTCGTTAATGAATTAGTTTCTACCTGAAGAGGCTTGGCACTAGAACTACTAATTTAGAAACCAAAGACAAAAAACAGAAACCAGAGTATTTATTTGAGAGTGGCCATATCAATAATTAGGCAAGCCACTAGAAATAAGATTGCCATGTTGAATTGTATAGAATCTTACCTGATTAAGGTAGATAAGTATCCGATAATTATAAATTGCGGCTCCGCTGTAAGCGGAACAAAAATCTAAGTTAGCCTCTTAACATATGGTGGGATTAAATAGCATGTTAAATGGCCAATCTATAAAATTAAAATAAAATAAAACATCATACCTATATAGACGGGTATGCGTATTCAATTGTGGCTGTCAGCCAAAGCAATAAGGACCTAATGCGGTAGAGTTGAAACAGACACGCAGCAACGTGTAATGGGGGAGACAAAAAGAGGAAAGGACTAATTAGTCCTTAAATGAGAATACGTGAACACCTATCCACTATTTCAAATCAGGAGTCCAAAGATCCACTTGCTATACATTGACAAAAATTTCATCAGCTTGATGACAAATCACAGATTACATTTGTGGGTATGGCTAAAGTATCAGTACCACAACGTGGAGGCAACCTTACCCTCAAATTGAGACAATTGGAAGCACGGTTAATCTGCCAATACCGAACCGTATCCAATGGCCTCAACAGCGACCATGAACTATCTGTGTTATTTTTGATGTCTGGGTGCTGAGTTGCACCAGACCTGTATGGGGCTCCATACTTGTTTTTAGATATTGATGATGGGAACTGTCAGGTGTACACAAGACCGATCATTTTTAAATTGGATTTATCAGAAACTTTTCTGTACAATTATTTCAACTAATTGGCCCCAAAAGACGCAGCATCGAGAATTGGGGGACACTGGGTGGTTTAACCATGGCCCATGTCATCCTTCATAATTGCTAACTAGCCTCCAATACACAAGGTTGCAATAACTGCGCACCCTGTGAACATTACCTGCCTATCTGCATTTTGTCATTATGGGTAGATTAGGCCTATTAATAACAATTATGGCCTATGTTATCATTACTATTTGCTAACTAACATTAGCAAGGCGGCATTGTAAATTAACTTTTCAAAAATGCATATAAATAATTACAAATTATCTGTCACTTCGTGCCAAATGGCCTCCTTATTTAGTACTAATTATCTTTTGATCACCAATTCATATGTGTATGGACCTTCGTACCTTTTAAACTATAACTTGGGTTCACACCCAATATTTCCACCAGAGCCTACATCAGAGCTCTAGTTGCTCAACTGGGCTTGACAGTATTAAATACGAGCTCAACAACCATGTGCAAGGCTCCATTTCATCAGTTTGGGTGGAAACGCCGGTAAGTGAAGGTCTTTCGCACCGACCCCTAAGGATACTTTACCCTGGGGGGACACGCATGTGACCGTCTCGCCTTTACGAGTGTCTTTTAATTGACTAATTAGTCCTTTCCTCTTTTTGTCTCCCCCATTACACGGTGCTGCGTGTCTGTTTCAACTCTACCGCATTAGGTCCTTATTGCTTTGGCTGACAGCCACAATTGAATACGCATACGCGTCTATATAGGTATGATTTTTTATTTTTTTTATTTTATAGATTGTCCATTTAACATCTATTTAATCCCACCATATGTTAAGCGGCTAACTTAGATTTTTGTTCCGCTTACAGCGGAGCCACAACTTATAATTATCGGATACTTATCTACCTTAATCAGGTAAGATTCTATACAATTCAACATGGCAATCTTATTTCTAGTGGCTTGCCTAATTATTGATATGGCCACTCTCAAATAAATACTCTGGTTTCTGTTTTTTGTCTTTGGTTTCTAAATTAGTAGTTCTAGTGCCAAGCCTCTTCAGGTAAAAACTAATTTATTAACGACTTCCATTATTCAGATATAAGTATGATGAGTCTTGTGCTTACAGGGCCGTTCCCATCACTCACTCTCTTGTATATATCTTTTTCCTTTTTTCTTTTATATATGACATTGACTTGATGGCTCGCCTCACCCCAACAACTATGGTCTATATATCCTTTCATGTCCATTTTTAATTTTGTCATGTCATATAATTATACCTTGCAATGCATATTAAATGGTGTAAACTGTTTGTTAATATTGCGACACCTATTTTGCTTTTTCGTTGCCACCCACATGTTTACTGTATGTTCTTTGGATCTGCATGATGCTTAACTGCTGTTTATTGTTTGTCAAAACTGTACATAATTTGGGTAATTTTCTCAGCCTTGGAAGAAGAGCTTTGCTCGAAACACGTGTCGGCTGTTGTTTGATTCACATTAAATCATTTGCAACTAAGCAATTAAAATTGGTTGTGTGCGCAATTTCTGGGAGCAAACCAATCCGTATCATATTTTAGAATAGCACCAGAACATTTCAGGGAAGCACAAACCAGTGTTATAAGTTCAGAAGAGCAGCAGCTATTCAAGGTGAGTAAGGTCTATATACTTTCAAGATGGGCTATCTATCATCAACTCAAAGACACTGGTTAACTCAAAGACTGTTTTTGATCTGTATAAAACAGATCAGGGAAAGCAAAACCCAATAGTACACCTTAAGAAAGGCACAATGTGTTTCAAGGTACGTAAACCCTATTGGTAAGCTTTTACAATCGTTCAGTTAAGAATGATGAAACAGGACCAATACTTGTTACTTTTCAGAAGGGGGGAAACACCATTCAAAGTTAGTAAAGCAACTTGCATACTTTTACATGTAACTGCTTAAATAGTAGTGGTGCACACCCATAATTGTTACAGGAAAATGACACTACTGACAGTTCCACTGTCTAACTAGTAGTGGCTTGCATTAGCAATTTTCACAGTTGAATCACTAACTGATAAGTAAGAACTTTTATACTTGTTGCAATTTCCAGACAGCATCCGTATCATCAAAGTCTTTCTCTAGTCTATAGCATGGTTTTCTCAGAAGCAGAAGAGGAACCCTAGTGGTCTAGGAGCCAGATGTAGGCAAGTTAGAATAGGGTTCAGTTGCAGGAAAGTCAGAGTGTGAGGTTCATTAAAGGCCTCAAACAGAGGTCCCTTTCACCTGAATGGCAGGCATTTAAACACTGCAACAAAAATGGCCTGGCTTTTGCTTTGGTTTTTCATGTAAAGTTAAAGAGCCATGTGGAAAGGGGCCTACCTGTCATTACCAATGGACAAGCAGCAGTTTCAGTTACAAAAGAAGAAGGAATCAAAGAATCCTGTGACTTGGAAAATAGGAATTTTTAAACATTGAAAGCAAAAACGGCCTGCACATGTGTTGCAAATAAAAATGCCTTCAAAAAGCCAAAATTGAAAATAATATCACTGCTCACAGAAAAATGTCAGGAAAGCAGAACATTATGTGTGGGTTGACCAAAGCAATGTATATTATGTTTCACCCCCACAACCCCAGTGACATTTGAAGAGACACTTTCTTCAGGAAAAACCTGTTTTTGGCTGAGGGGAAAAACCTCACAAAGGAAAGCCCTATGTCAGCTGGATGTCACATCTCCCATCTAATGACGCAGAAATTACATTTGATGCTGCTAAGGGCGTCAGCAGCCCACTATTCTCTGGACCTGCTGGCAGGAAAGCAGGGATTTCAAAGAAAGCTATGCTTGGTTGGAGCATGACAAAAAGGTTTGAATTATTGTTGCACCCACTTCAAAGAGCACTCACTAACTTCAAAGAGACTCATAAAAACCTCTGGTCACCGGCTGGCTCAGGGGGACAGATGGCTGTGCTGGATGAAGTGGCCCTTCCATTTGCTGCACATGAATACTCCCAATTAATTTAAAATACTATTTTCATTTAGGCATTTCGCGCAGCAACCATACTGTGGATTGATTTCATTTTGGTACCATTGTTTATGTAATTTCCAGGCGGTTTTGGGGATACAAAATGCCTCTACCTGTGACTCTGGGAACTGTAATGGCCAGTTAGACTATGTTTCTGGTTGATCTAACATGTTCTAAAGATGAGAGTTGGTGAAAGGGTGGAAAATGAAATTAGGGATATGCTTAATAACTTACATCTTCATAACTGTTGTGCATTTTATAGAAACGACAGAAATGTGACACATGGCCATGCTACATCGTACGGATTTGGCAGTCGACTTATCTAATTCCCATGTTCAGCTAAAACAGAAAATATGTTTAGTATTGCAGTTTCTAGTACAATTATGAAGTTGTGATACATAACTTGTTTTTGGCAAAAAGTTGAAAGGAGAACAAACGATGATGACAAATGGGAAGAGACAGATGTAGCTCCAAACCCCTAAACCAATCCTGGCTGGGGACGGAGAGAGGGGGTAGCTGTCTAATCCCAGTGGTAGGGATTATTGCACCGTACTTCCCCTTGATTGTAAAATTGGTGATGTCATTTCTGCTATATTAGGGGGACTGCAGTAGGACAGAGAAACTCACTGACTCACAGACACACGCAAACCAGCTGAAACAGAAAAAGGAGAAAGACAGGAGGACAGAGAGAAGGCTGCTGAAACGTACTACTTTCTAGGAAGGCCTCAAAGCTGATTGGGTCCTGTGGAGGAGAGCGGCAGGCCATATTTGAGAGTGTGACCAGATCCCTGCCCTATCTTTCCAGAGTGTCCTGAGATGCAGCTGGCTTTCCTGAACCTTAAATAAAGGCTTGGGGTGTTTGTGGAGCTTGGGTGTAAGATGGGTTTGAGGCCTACTCAAAAGAATCTGTAGTATAGTATAATTAAAAAAAAACAAAGCATTTTATTGTGCATTGTAGGGGAATGAGTTCCCTGGCTTGTGAGTGCTGTGTAATACACAGTGACAAGAGTTACAGATGATATCTACTTTAACAAGTAAGTATTAGCTTCAGAGTTAGTTAAAAGTGTTCAAGGACTTCAAAACATGCTCTCTATATGCGTTCCAGCAGAAGGCCTGGGCAAGTGGTATGGGCAAACTCCCAACCACACCAATCACCCCATCATCCTCACAGGATTCACAGAAGACTTAAGGTAAGTATTACCCAAGCCAGCACAGTACCTTATGAGAAAAGAGCTTCGGAGTGGATGCCTTCAGGATGCAGCAGCACAGTATCCAGTCCCTGGATTCTTGGTCTGGAGATGAAAGAACTGGACTTTGGATGGGAACCTGCAGCAGCAGTAATCAGAGGAAGCTTCCAGCAAAGGTTTATTCATGGATTCTCATGTCTCTGTGGATTTGACACCTTTTAACAGCCGCCAGATGAAGAACGACTGACACTGGTCGGATTCTCCTCACTCTCTCGGTCCTGCACTCTAGTGAGGGGACTTCAGGTATTCAAATCGTGTCTCTGGATATCCAGCAAAGTTTCAGAGAGGTGCAGACTACAGATAAACATGCACTGCACTCAGGCTCGAGTTCCCACGGTATTGGTGGTTTGCAGCCCAGCGAGGTCGCAGCACATATTGTGATGGCTCAAAATGCAGGTCTTCCTGATACTAGTGAATCACACCAGCCTCTGGGTAGTTGGCATTGCATTCAGGACCCCCAGATCGATTGGATGGAAGGGTTGCTTCAGACTCTGGTTACACAGCAGGCTCTCCAGTCGCTGGAAATCGCTAAAAATGTATTTTCTTCATCTTCCTCTTTGGATTCACCTCCAGTGGTGAGCTTTTCAGCAGCTTCCAGGTTGGCAGTATTTATAAGGAACTACAGCACAACTTCTGCAAACTCTCCCTGCAGTTTACAGAAAGGGCCATTCTGGCTGTCCGTTCAGGACAGCCAGCACGCCATTGGAACTTGATTCCTTTCAGGCAAGGTGAAAGACAAAGGTCTGAAGAGGTTTGGACTTCTCCCTCGCTTCCTGACTTCTCAAACACCCTGGTGCCTTGGCAGGGAATACAAAGGATTCCCGCCGAACACAAAACTTTAACCAAAGTCGTTCCCACTTAGAATGGCAAGAGAAGGCATCAGAAACAACAAGCAAATGGAGAAAAAAGAAGGAGCCCACCATTCTAACAGAATGGTAGCACTTTCGTGCATTATCGAGACTGATTCAACAGCCTTTGAGTACAATAAAACCACTGCTAACAGCTATTCAAGTAAACTTGCAATTGTAACAGAAATGTACCAGGTAAGTAAGAAAGGGGACACATGGTTTCCCCCCAGGAATCCACATAAGGTGTGGGGTGGTGGCTCACTTAAATCAATGTAAAGGGGACGTGTATCCCAATGTACTTCCTGGGAAAAGTAGTTCACCCAAGATAAAAAATAAGAAAATGAAAAAGGAAGCCACTACATTTAAAATGCTGTGTACTGCCATAGTACATAACAGTCAGTCCATAGTTAAAGGGAACTATAACTCCAGTCACACACTATTGACAGACTTAGAACGGTCACCCATAAAAAGAGTAAAGGAATAGGCTAGAGGGGGAAAAAGATTCCCACTAACCTAGGGACAAGGTAAAATAATAATGTCCAAGAAAACACTTCTGGGGTTAATGCAGGTCAGGAGGATTTATCATAAATATGAATATCTTACCTAATAGCGCAATATTTTTAGTATACAGATAGATGATAATGCTATTTCTTAACCAGGGTTTTGAATTTACTGTGAGATGTCCTACATCTAATGACTAAGTATGTTACCATATTCTTCATTTTGATATTGATGCATATTTTGCTTTAATTCAAAGGACTGAAAATGACTCACAACTTAACATTTCCAATGTTCCCTATTGTTTTGACAGTATTCTTTGTGGTGTTCATTTGAAATACTCAATGGCAATTTATAGCTCTTAATTGGTGTAGATAATATTATGACATGTTTGCCCCTAAAAATGTCAGCGTTGTCACATTTTAGTATTTCTTGGAATATTAACTGTATGAATGCTAGCATGATGTTTGAGAGCACAAGGGTCTCACCTATTGTGAGTACTTTCATATATATTTTAATATTTGGGAAATGTCCTGAGTTGCTTCACCATGCAATTTACTGTATTCTAAATGTATGTCATGTCCTACAGGGAGCATTAAAAGTTTTGTAATATGATTCAACCTACATGGCAGCCTGCAATGTCAAATAGTTCCGTTACTATGGATCTATGTTCGAAGGATGTTTACAAACGCCAGAACCTGCAGATTGCGGATCAAATGTCTACATTCCACAGGATCAGCCTTTTGTAAACTTCCCTCTCCTGGTCCCTTTTGGGGGGCTGCCCCTAACCCCTGACCACTGCGCAGCACCCTCAGACCCCACTCATTCCCTCTCACCCCCCCACTTACCTGCGGCGGACTCTGGGTCCAGCTGCCTCCCTCCTGCTGTCCGGATGCCATGACACTGAAAGTCTGACGCATAGCATACCATGCCTTTGGGCGCAACCTTTTGTGCCGCTGACTTCGGTAGTCTGCAGCATTTGGCCCGTAAACTGTTACTACATATGCTTACGGCGTATCATGTTTTGCTCATTTGAATCTGGACATTATTTTGATTAGGTAGCTTGTACTTATATCTGCTTGACTACTGATGTACATGAGCAATGTTTTATCACCCAAGCACACACACAGTTGGCATCATGCTGGAATTTATTGTCAATATTGCTTTGTGAAGTATTTATCAATTTGTGTTAATTATTTCATTCACTAATCTAATGTGTTATTTAGGGTCCTGCATCATGGCTGATACAGCATGGTGCAGGGCACATTGTGCATAATTTCTTAGTATTGGTTCTACAATGACGTGTGTTGCGAAGAAACCAGGGTCGTCCTGAACCCCCAAGCGCTTTAGAGTTAGGCAAGACCTCTTTAAGCACTATAATGAACTAAGGGGTAGGAGGGGCACGGGAAGGCTCTCTCATGCAAACCTATTCACATACGCAGACATAGGCAAGCACTGAAGAAGGTAGTTACTGTCCAAATGTAAACTGCAATTAACTATTAGATGGATAGATTTGTAATGTCAGATCCCAGGCATTTTAAAAGCTTAGCTAGCGCTGTAGATGAGTCAAACTCCCCCTCCTTCCCAGAAGGAATGTGGCCTGTGGGATTCAAAATAGATCACAGGCTTAGTGTGCAGTGTTCATCACCATGGCCAGCACAAACTGACTCACCAGGTGTCCACTGTCCATCAAGGGTCCCTGCGTGTTAAAAATAGGACTAGCATGTTTTGTAAGGCAAAGGGCATTTAGAGATAGAAATGATAAGTCTAAATTGTGGAGGAAACTACAGGACCCAAATAAAACGTGAGTAGGATGAGTGAAATATGAATAGAATGACTGGAACATGTTTGAACATGGATAACAATGTTTAGTTATTCATTGGGCTAGGCCTCAAGGTTTGTAAAAGTCTGCAGAGCTAAAATGTATTTTTGCATGGTAAGCAAAATGGAGGAAAGCATGAGCTACAGTGTGTTTTTGTATAGCTAGCAAAATGTAGAACAGCATTTTGATAAAACCACTGACAACGAAGAACGAAGGCTTTGGAGCATCCCTATTATGGAAAAAGGACAGATTGGGATGTAGCTCCAGTGACATCACCATGGCAAGCTGGACCTATGCATACCCTTCCATGAGACCACTCTGTCAAAAAAAGGAATGGGTAGAGGGACAGGAGAAGACCATTCAGGCAGCAAAGTCCTTTGCTACCATCCTCATTTTGTAAGATTAAACTTGTTATCCTTACAAGATCGCCTTTTTGCCTTATTTCCATAGAGGGGTCTATTCATTCTGGTGTGAGCGTAATTAGGGACACCTTTACACCAGCCATCCCCCAGCAGGTAGCACCAGGCACCATTAATACACTATATTTAGACACAGTGATCACTAAGGCAGACAAACTAATATTGTCTAGCAAAGACAAGAATTACATTGCATGGTGTACAGTGCTATGTTTTGATGCAGCACAGCAATTGTGAGAGGTGTCTGACAATCAATTGTTGGAAGACACTGATGACACAAGAGAGATGGTGTTCCAAGTAGGTATACCCTGTCAGATAATGATCAAACAGAGAGAAGTACCCCATACTGTGCTCCTTGCTAAAATACTGCTACCACACCTGAGGAAAGATTTAGATAAGTTGCCCGGAGAGAAGGATGGTGTAGGACTCTTAAAAGGGATGGTGGCATCAAACTGAAACCAGGGTCAAGCAATAACACATGACCAGGAAGCAGACATAGTGATTTATTACACCATCGTAGCATTATGGCAGTAGGGTGTAATAGTGCCGTTAGAGTCCCCATGCAAAACAGCTATGTAGTCAGTGAAGATAATGAAAAGGTGTTGGGATGGAAATGAGCCTATCACACCCTCCTAAGCACTTTTAGGTGAGGCAAATCCCCTATGCAATAGTATAGTGTACAATGGTGGAGAGAACCGCACTATGAAACCCGGTGCAGATATAATATAGCGCAAACAGCAGATGCATAACCTTAGAAGGCGCATAGAAAGAAACCCCATTTTGTAATTATGGCAGAAACACAGACTTGCATGGCCACGCTGCATCAGTTTTGCTCCATCCGTTTAGCTCCATTGAAAGATTTGACTACGCCCAAATCTTTAAGGCAGAATGAGCCCGCACCACCAGTTCTCACGTAAGGTCACTTCCACCCTGTCCCTTCACTGTTGCAAGTTCTTAGTATCATTAGAAGGAATGCTCCCTGTAAGGCCCTGAGACAATATCAGGCTCCTTGCAGTGCCCATTCATCACAACCAAGCTGCCAGCAACCTCTAACCCCCACCCAGCCATCACAGAGCCAGAACCTACACCACTGGCCTGACCCCCACAGCCCTTCATTCCATGATAGCATATGACCCCCAGCCCCTAGCATAAACCAAGTGACAATTAAAGATCTAAGCATCTGTGACTGGTTCACCCCTCAGCATAAAATTCATCCTTTGTAACACGAGGTACAGGAGGGATGAATTATAGATCAAACAAGGGTGGAAGCATTGAGTGTGAGAGGTGTGGAATTAACAAAGCCCAGAATGTGTGGGTCAGTATGACTGTATTTCTTCCCCCCTTCCCCCTAGCACCAGTCCCTGAGCTTCCCAGGTGCATGCCACAGGGATGTAGTAGTAGGCTTCGAAGTAGCATAATAATTTAGACATGTGTTACTTATGAGAGACCTGACCTTCACTCCTCTGTGAGATGACCCCAGCTGACCCACATTTAGCCTGAGAGACGGCAGAGAGAAGCTAACCAATTGTAGCCTGGCATTTCCTATGGCGCAGGACCATATATCCATTTTTACCAATCAGCTGTGCGAGTTTGGACCCTATATGTGATGTCATCTGTGACACTGTGGCCTCTTCAAAGTTATCAACATTCAGTTTGAAGCCAGAACGTTCTCGAGCAGCAGAGTACTTTGCTGATATTTTGTATTCTGTACAATTAAACCTTGCTATCCTTGCAAGATATCTCTTGGCTTCTTTCCCGAGAGGGTTGTATTCATTCTGGCGTGTGCGCATCAGGGACTTACTTGCCTTCATTGGTCGTCGTGGAGGGTGGCCCTGGACTTATGCCCATTGCACACTATTGTAGAGGAAGAGTTTCCAGTGGTCCCCAATCCTTCCACCATCCTTTGCAAAATCTCCACTGCAGCGACCCATTTCACAGTAATAGATCTCAAGAATGCATTCCTCTCCATCCCATTGCAGCCTGACTCCCACCATCTCACAGCATTCAACTACATAATACACAGGTTTCAGCACACTCATTTTCCACAATAGGGTATTACAAATGGACCTAGGAAACTCACAGTTACAGAGCACAGTAATTCAGTATGTAGAAGACCTATAAATATAACACCAGAAAGGGCAGCAACAGTACACCACACCCCACAACCGACCATGGTCAAACTGATGCAGCATTTCCATGGATTATGTAACTATTGTCAGGCAAGGATATTTGATTACTACACCTACACCAAACCTCTTTTGCAGTGGTTAAAAGAAACAAAGAATGTTAAGGGACCCATTGTCTGGCAGATCAGATGAGATGGTCCAGTCCTTTCAAGAACTGAAACATGCAATCAGCAATGTTTCAGGAACACGAGATAACAGAAAATATTTCTTCCTGTTCTCACATTCAAATGGTCAAGTAATGACGGATGTCCTCGCTCAACAGACATCAATGAGACACATGCCTTTGGCTTATTTCAGTGGTCTCTTAGACCCAGTAATGCAGGGACATTATCCATGTATGCAGGTTCTAGCAGCAGCTCCTTTCGCAATAGAAAATTATCCACAATCACAATGGGATGCCCTGTCGCGTTAGACGTGGAGCACAGCATTTTTGTCATACTAGAGAAATCAAAATCTACTCTCACCACACCAACATCATGAGGATACAAAGTCATTTTGTCCAGTCCTTCCATTCACATAGTGAGACGTCACACTGTCAATCCAGCAACATTCATTGTAGACACTACATATGAAGACACTTCAGATGACACTACCCATGTTAGAGAAGACCCACTAGAGGAAGGTGAGGTGCTCTTCATTGACGGTTTGTCAAAAATTGATCAGAGAACTTGGATCAGGCACATGGGGGCAGGAGTAGTGAGGATTGAAGACAGAGAGTACAAAGTGATATCTACGGTATGACTGCCCTCGCACTACTCAGCAGAAACAGCAGAACTCATAACAATAATAACAGCATTGGAGATATCAAAATTGTGCCTCCCTCCCATTTACTCAGATTCAGCTTATGTCACATCGAAAGTACATTCATGCCTCTCCAGATGGCAGAGGCTAGGGTTAAAATAATCAGATAGCACACCCATGCAGCACACTGCCTTACTTTCTAGGTTAATTGATGCATGCAAACTCCTCACAGTAGTAGCATTTGTAAAGTGTGCAGCTTACACCAAGACTACAGACCCAATCTCTTATGGTAACATTGCAGCAGTTTCAGCAGCAAAAGAAGCAGCATATCTGGACATGTCAAAGCCCATAGTGTTCACTGTGGTAATATTACAGCAGGTAGAACTACAAATTCCTTAAATTCCTTACAATGCAATCCCAGTCACTCAGATTATTGCATTACAAGGACAGGCCTCCTAGCAAGAGAAGGAATTAAGGATCAAAGAGGGATTTAATTTGGAGACAGAATATTTCAGGAGATGCACTGATGCCCCAGGAACTACTTGCAGTTGCCCATGAGCAGTTGCACACATATCCAAGCAGTACATGGCAGTTGACTTACAAGAACAATGGTTCGTCCCTAACCTCCAAGAGCATTTATTTATTTATGTATTGTTCACTTGTTAGGTGCCTATACAGGGAGCAAATACTGTTTCAAAGTGCCAACAGGGCAACAGGGATGGGACAGGCGATGATAGACAATGTAATTACAACAATGTTAAATAATTAAATACAACAAAATAAGAAGAGATAATGTGGAGGGGAAGACAAACCTGCAATGCCTTGTGAGCGTTCAGAACACGCAAATGCAGAGGGGGGAGGGTTATGAGATAGGTGTTATGGTGCTCATGGAGAGCAGCAGGAGAAGTACCCGCCCCTCAGGGCCATTTCTGCAATGACTACACGGACATGGTTAACGGGTGCAGTAATTTCTGTTATATAATTGTCGTGGTGTGCCCCTTCTCTCGCTGGCTTGGCACAGGTCCCTGTGTCCACCCTGATGCCAAATTGGCAGCCAGATTTCTAATACATTAATTGTTTCCCCAGTGGGGAATATGTGATGTTCTCTGATCTGATAATGGGACACACTTCTTTAATGAGCTCTTCAGAGAAATGTCCCTTTTACTGGGTATAAAACACACATTGTGCTCAATGTATCACCTGCAAGCTGAGAGGGTTGTGGAATGCATAAATGGTCTATTGAAACAACATCTTGCCAAAATGTGCACCACATTGAAATAGAGTTGGCTTTACTGTCTGCCATTAGCATTGTTTGCTCTTCTTAATCAGCCAGGGAGATCTTACTCCTCATGAGGTAGCCACTGGCAGGAGGCTGCACACCCCACGCACACCTGCATGCACAGCCTCTGATGCCCAACATTCTGCACAGATTCTAGATGATGATTTTCAGGGATATCTTGGGGAGTTTCTGTCAAATGTATCTCATGCTAGCTTGGGCCCCACCACAGGGAGCTCACTTCACCACCAACATACACTCCAACAGCACACCAAAACACAGCACCACTGTAGCAGCAGCAACAACTCTTCCTCCGGTGATAACATCTTAATTAGGAATTTCATATTGAGGTGGAATCAAACAAAATTTGAAGGTCCATATAACGTCATCTACGCCATGACCACAGCGGTCAAGGTTGCAGGTCGGAAGATGTTGATCCATATAACAGACACCCGGAAGGACAGTAGACCAACTCATCTCCCCAGCAGCAAGAGGGGGAAAAGGGGAGACAATAGGATGAGTGACATTGCTACTTCTTTACATTCTCTGAACTCAGTGCACCCCTTTGGGCTGACATACACTAATGCTTTTTTCACAGCATCCAGGAACAAGAGACTATGTTAATAGGATTATGCCTTGTATCATTTTTCTTTTCTTCTATCTTTCTGTCTCTCTCTCTCTCTCGCTCTCCCTTTATGGCTGAATTTATTTGGATGTTGTATAGGGTCCAGTAACATCACTAACACTGCATATATACCAGTGAATGGTAGTGTAGCCGTGACCAGAATTAGAAGGGATATTTCAAACCCAGGAATGTATTTAGGTGCTGTTAAAAATGACCATTAGCCCCGAAACCTACAATCTGTGTTACAGCCACATGAAGGTGGTGGGAAAAGGGAAGTCAAAGGACAATTGTTATGTGTGTTTTTTAATACCCCATGCAACAGGCACACCCAGACTGTTCATACCACAATAATTATCACCAGAAGTAGTCCAATGTTTAGAGCATCTTGCCTTATGTAGGATATGACAATGATAGGTTATTTATAACGCGCTTAATACCCAGAGGTTTCTAAGCGCAGACCCGGGGATCGAACCTGTGTTGCTCCGTGTCATCTTGCTTCCAAGGCAAGCACGTTGCCGCTAAGCTATCTGGTGAGGATTGATTCAGGCACACAAGGTTCAAGCATAATTGGTAGAAACGGATACCACAGCATACACAGACATCTACATAAAGATAAAAGAGATGGCAGAGACAGAGAGTTTGAAGAAGCTTATACTGAACTATCAGACAACAGGGTAGAGGAAAGGGGAGGTTGCTTTATGGTACCACCCCTGATCAAGTGTCCTGATGAAGTTGGACAGGAGCAGCTCCAGTGAAAAATAAGTCTTCAATTGCAGATGGAAGGTGCTGTTTACTATAGTGATGAAGGGTGCAAAGCAGGAGGGATGGTTGTTATGCTGTTTGGGAAAAGAATGTCATGAAATTGTAAAGAGCCTGGCCCACTGACTCATAACTTTTTTGTAAAAGGATAAAAGGATTGTAAGCGCTGCTGTGCTAGACAGTCACTAGTAGCCCTTGAAGCACACTTGGCCCTGTGCTTAGTGCACACACCTTATTTATGCATGTAAACTCAGACACACTGAGGCTTTTTATTATTATTATTATTATTATTATTATTATTATTATTATTATTATTATTATTATTATTATTTTGGTATTTATTGAGCATGGACCTGGCTTCGAGAAGCAATGGATCGCTTTACAGAGGCATACAACAACATAGATACACAACAGAGCGCTTTATAGAGTTATCCAACAGTACTGATGCATAAGAAGTACTTTTTAGAGGTAACAAGTGGGGGATGGGATACAGAGCGGCACCGAGGAGTGGTACAGCTGCACCGGGTGGCAGGAAGGAGAGGGGTGGGATGTATCTAGTGAGTCAAGTAGCGCCAGAGGCGATGTGATGGTCTAGTTGTTGAGGCAGAGAGATTCCTTGAATAGGTCGGTCTTGAGTTTTCTGAATTGTAAGAGCATGGGGCGAGTCTGATGCTGACGGGGAGGGTGTTCTATAGTCTTGGGGTGTAGGAAGAGAAGGCTTGTTTTCAGGTCCTATCCTTTTTGCAGTGGCGGATTTCAAGTCTGCACGTGTCCTGGCTACTGGTGATGCACTGTCTGCCGGAGATGCTGAGTTTCTCTGCAATGTAGCTGGGTGAGTTGAGGGCGACTGCCTTATAGATGATGCAGCAAGACTTCAAGGTAATATTTGTGCATGCAGTGGGAGCCAGGGAAGGTCGATGAGGGCTGAGGTGATGTTGTCGTAACTGCATAGACCCTTGATGAGAAATGCAGCCACGTGTAGGACACATCTCAGGGGCCAAGGGATAACAAAGGGCGGCCTTCAAGGAGTGCCTTCCACAAGCCTTCCCAATGCCAGCAGAAACCTACACATCTTACCGACCCTCCTACACCAACCCATTTGAAAAACATTACTGCTGCATCCCCCGATTATCATGTCCCACTATGCTCTTAATATTACTCTTCGTGACTTGTCACATTACACATGCTCTCTACCGTCAGACAGCCATCATGTTCAACTACTCAATATCCATCATGCTCCTCCTCCTGTCTGGCTGGACTTCTGCATCCCCTGATTCTTGCCCTGCTCTCACCCAAGTTCTGTAAGTCTGCAATATCAGTCATCAAATACCTGCTGTTCAGCTGCAGACTCATACATACTGAGCTGACTGGCGATCTTGATATTGTGTAGTCAGTGAATGATGCCAAGAGCTAGATTACAGCATGCCTTGGGGGCTGTGCTGACATCTCAAAATTGTTAAGTCTTTATTATCAGAGGGAAAGGGTATCCAGACTACGATGGTTCAGGCGTGGAGACATCCTTGACCTTTTAGCACAGATTTAACATTACCACTCATTTTGACTGAAGTCTAATGGGAGAGGGACAAGGGCGGGCCATGCATGAGTGAGTACGATATCCTTTGTGGTTCTCGATTGTGCATGGAGCAAACCTCCCCCAAAGTCACTGCGATAATCAGGGAAAAAGTCCTAAAAAACAGTGGAGGAACCAGACGTACACAGTAATAAGAGCCACAGAAAGACACCACACATATCTAAAGTTAGATATCATGCAAAGGTAAAAGTCATTGAATTTACCTTTCCTAATGGAGAAAAGCACACCGGCAAATGATCATTTGACTATCAGAAAATTAATCAACATCTACAACATAAAAAGAGAGAACAGATTTTGCTGTAACATTGTAGGGCACTATAAATGGTGCACACCTTTTTTTTTTACAAAACAATGTGTATTAAAAAAATCCTTGCAGAGCAACATCCCAATATCAGACATTCACATACAAATGGTTCATGTAGGTTGGTGGGAAATGTCCTTGCCTGGACCCAGACAACCAGACTTTAAATCGTGCTAGAATAGACCACACACTAAACTATGAATTCAAAGAAAGGCAACACAATAGTATATTTTGACTCATGCATGGTGTCCATCATTCGTCATACTGTTCTATACATCATTCTTTAACATTTTATTTTTTCATCGAGTGCCTTTTGTCCATGAGGCATGTGTCTTTATTCCCTTGGACCCAAACACACTGTCCAAGGCAGTAAAGGCAGACACATTTTAGAATTAACATTTGCCTGGGGCATGCACAATGCAATATATGTAAAACAGATAATGAAACAGTCAGGGCAAGTAGGTGTGTGGGACCCACTCTAAGGTGGGGGACAGATGCCCCCCCCCAGGATGGGTGCCCTGGGCACGTGCCCTATTTGCCCATCCATAAAACTGTCTCTGCTCAGATAGAATAGGCTACATCGGTGCAACTTTTCTAGTTGTGTTAGGGTAAAGCTAGCATGATGACTATTATAGCACATTTTTTACACCGGCTTTTATTTGTGCAGACACTCTGGATATACTTTCTTACGGTGGCAAGGCATTTTTTTACTGGACTTCATTGGTAAAGCAAACATGATGAGTTTTATTACATAGCTAGACTGGCCTACTTTGGTGCAGCCAGTGTAGTTATATTTTTGTATTGTCATATGGTAGTTTTGCTACTTCTATGAAGGTTAAAGCCAGTATGATTAGTGTTATTACAATGCTAGACTGCCCTTCAATGGTGCAGCCAGTATGGGTTTACTTTGTTACTGTGGCATGACACATGGTACTGGGCAACATTGGTAAAGCAAACATGATGATTTGTATTATGTAGCTAGATTGATCTACTTTGATGCAGTCAGTCTAGTTATGTTTTCTTACTGTAACATGGCATTTTGTACTTGTATGAACGGTAAAACCAGCATATTGAGTGCTATTACGATTCTAGACGATTCTAGACGGCCCTTCATTGGTGCAGCCAGCCTGGATGTACTTTCTTACTGTGGCATGGCATTTTTACTGAGCATCAGTAACAAACAAACATGATGAGTGCTATTAAGTGTCAAACGTCCATCAGTGCAGCCCGTCTAGTTATGTTTTCTTATGGTGGCATGATGTTGGTATGAAGGGTAACATCATTATGATGAATGTTACATCATTGCTAGACTGGTCTTCATTGGTGTAGCCAGCATGGCTATACTATTTCACTGTGGCATGTCATTTTATTAGGCATCAAGGTTAAAGCAAACATTATGATCATTATTACATGGCTAGCTCATTAAAGCAGAGAGTCAGGATATACCTTTTTACTGTGGCACGGAATTCTTTACTGGACATCAAGGAAAATGCACACATCTGTTAGTACATGGCTAAACTGGCCTCCAATTAAATCCATTACATTTTTAAATGTTCTCGGGGAAGATCCACCCTAGTACCCATCTTGCTGGGTTTGTGCTCCTTCACTAAACTTGGTTACTTCCGCATTTTGGAGGCCCCTCAAATTAAAGAATTCACCACCTGCCACTGTATTAGGAATGCAGAAATATAGCTTTATTATGTTGTCCTGGGGTAATGTCTCTCAGGACAGGTCTAAAGTTCCTCATAGTGTTTCCACAGTAAAAAGAAGAAGTACAAATCATATGAACTGCTGCAAAGCTTGGAAAACATTCAATCACAACACATTGCTCATATCCCGTGCTTTAGTTTCCCTTACACTGGCCTCAACACATCCTCCTGGGCTCATCATATATTGAGCATAAACATTAAAAATGACAAATATATTCACCACATCCATCACAAATGGGACCTCTAGTAGAAATCCCTGGCAAACAGGCAGTAAAAGAAGACAATGGTAACATTTGTACACCTAGGCCCTCATTAAAAGTCAGGCGTTAAGGGTTTAAGGGCGCCGTCTGCGCCGTTAACCCTTAACGCCTGATTCACACTTTAACGCCTGCTTTTTGCAGGCGTTAAAGTCCAACGCGTTAAGCGACCTTGGTGCTAATTACGGCACCGTAATTTACGGTGCCGTATTTAGCACCTTCCCCATCCTCATTATGCCCTATGGGGCAAAAATGGGAATGGGGAAGGGCAAATGGTGAATGGGGAATTACCGCCCCACTCACCTTGGAATGGGGCGGTAATTCCGCCATCCACCATGCCGGACTCCGGCATGGACCATGGTGCTAATAGCACCATGGTCCAGCGCCGGAGTCGTAATGAGGCCCATAGTTTAGTTAATAAAGTGTCATCATACGTCATATGAGGCAAGTCAATGTATTTAAAAAAAACCAAAAAACTACAGTGTTCTTAATCAAACGTTGTTGAGGGGATAAACTTGAACTAGCCCAAGCATTGAGAATATCTTTTAGTAGCCAGTCCTCAACTGCACATGTTAAAATGGTATTAGAATGAGGTCCACACGTGCAAGGGTATTTCCAAATGGTGGGTTTGTAGATACTTGAACAATGACATTTTCAGTGCTTCCCATAGATTCAGGACATCATGTAGTGCTTGAAAGTAGAGGTTCAATTCGGTTATGTTCCACATCTCAAGCCAGTAAAACAGTGTCTTCAGCTGGATGGCATATATAATGCCAGAAATGCCAAGTTCTAGTTTAGCTGGAATTAAGGCAATCCTGAAAGCTGCTTATGGATGTATAAAGCCTGGGTAACTGAATGTCTTTTTCAGGAAAAAAAAAACAAATCTTTGGATCAGCAATGAGTTTCTATGTTTGATCAATATTTGGGAACCACATTCTAAAGCCAACCTATGTGGGAGATAGTAGTTGATTTGCTTAACAACATGATTCCAAACCATTTAAGGTGATTTTAGATAATACATTTGCCAAGTATAAGAGGGAAATGGGACAGTAGTTGGAGGGTGACACCCTTGGCTCCATGGGCCTGATCCCGAGGACTACACTGAACTGAGGTGATCCCACGGGGCGCGTACGGGGCCAAATACAGGGTGGTGTGGCATCAAACCAGCTCCCTGAACGTCCTGCCCCCAACTCATGCAGGCTTTACTGTGAGTGATGCAGGGGCACAGCTAAAGAAAGCATGGCTTGGTGCCCATGGCTCTACAAACCCCCATCATCCTTAGCTACAATAATGTAAATACTGACCTCCAAAATGACATGCAGTTTCCTCTGCTCTAGATCTCATTGCTATTCAGACTCACTGACATGATTTATAACTCGCCCTGCCTCAACCATAAGGCCTTTCAGAGGCACTGACACCCGCCTATTGCCTGGCAAGTGACTGACTCTTCTCCAGTGCCAATGGTGTTTCAGTGGCACTGGCCTCTGCTGCAAAGCCATAGAAAGGTATGGTCCTGCTCCATTTAATGCTCCGGAGCTTCAGCATGTTATAGAAGCATTTCGCGGCAATGGGGACACAGGAGAGGAAATCAACGGGGGATTGTAGCCAGGGGGGTCAAGTGGCCCACTCGCAATGGCCCACTCCCTAACAGGAGAAAGCATGAGCAGGACTCTGGTGGGAGAAAGGGTGTGCATGCAATAGGGACAGTTGCCCTGAGATATCCTATCACAGAAGAAAGCTACAGAGTGCACGGGCAGGGTAAGGACAGATGGAGGAACGCGTAAACATGTAAAGGTTTGTGTTGCCTTTGAAATGAACGTAACAATAATAAAATACCCATGATCCTTACGTGGCATCGAATCTTGTTAACCTTGGAAAAGTCAGTATCATTGGAAGCGAGAAATGGCACCTGTCCTTAACAATTGAGGGACTCATTTACATACAAAATAGTCAACAGCCCCACAGAAAGTGACATTAGAAGCCGCGAAGGGACAGCTAGGGAATGACAGCCCCTTTTAATCAATGTGTGTACCGGTCTCCTTGGAAAAAATCCACTTAATCTGGCAGTAAAATAACTGGTGCCAAAGACAAACTATTGGACATTGTCATTCCTTGATCATTTGCACGTACTTCAGAGAGTATGCAGAGTGAGAACGTGTACGTGACGTTCTGCACATCCGGGCTTCTTGCTCATGTCATCCATTGCTAGCTTATGCGCTTGTGGCGTTAGTTTCCCTTTATAGCAGGAGGACAATATATAGCACAAACATATGTGCTGTTAAGCTAGGACGAGCGGAACACCTTAAATGTGACAATGTATGATTGATTTACGACCTGGCTTTTAACACAAGCAATGTTTGCATTCCTAACATGCACATGCAGTAGTATTTCCCCCCCCACACCCCCTTATAAGTGCCAGAATGCACACTTATGTGATTTTAAGCCAGGAGGAGAGACCAGCCACTGGCTGCACTATTCACTATCCAGCCAGGCAGTGAGCAGGGAGCCGCCCCTTTTGCCATCTTTTCCATCCTGGGCTAAGGACTGCTCAAGACTACGGCTCAGTTCTTCCGATTCCTGACCCTCATGGCGTGCTCCCTCTCTTCTGTTTTGGGGGTATGGTTTGGCGGGTTGTTGCTAGGTCTGGAAAAGACCCAGGGCTAAGCTGATGTCAGAACTGTTGGGACTGGGGGCTAGCTAGTCTCTTGGCTGTAGCTCCTGAGATTCTATCCGGGGCTACAACCAAAAGATCAGGGGCTATAACCCCCTTAGCCCCCCCTGCACATGCTGCCCATCCCATCCTGTATCCCACTCAGTTACCTTATCACGCATGTTTGCTTTACTTTGACAAACTGCGCAGCTCATGCTTCGAGTACTGACATGTTCTGGAAAGTAAACATGAATGCTTCTCTCTGGGAGGCCCAGGCCTGCTTGAGGTAGTTAATATATTGCTTATTTTGGCCTCGACTGGATGTTACAAAAGGTTGGGCTACGGTGTGGTATGTGGTGGCTTGCTGCCTTGAGGGCAGCAGGGGCAGGTTGGACCCTGGAAAGCCCAAAAGGCAAAGCGTCTCATCTTTTGACACTCGGCGCTTCTCTTTCCTAATGCCGGGCATTCTTTGCTGTTTGCCATGTGTTTGCGCATTCCACACCTGAAATATTCTCTTCTGAATTTCGGATCCATCTATGTTTATGTCCTTCCCTTTTCTCTTGATCTTCTGCACTTCTGTTCATTATGTCTCCTCCTGGTTCATTCCTCTTGACTTCATTCACTTTGATTGTTTCTCTTTCTATTATTTGCTTATGTTCCTTGTGCATGTTTTGCATGCTCTCTTCTACACTGTGCACCACTGTTAGTGTTTCTTCCAGCACAGGGTTCTGGTGCACAAATAAGTGGGCATCTATTGGTGCATCTGACAGGATGCCCACATTTTTAGCGCTTCTGGCGGATGTGCACATTTGATGGTCAAATGATGCACAAAAATTGCACATGGCGTCTGATGCATCAGCAATGTGAACATATACTCTCAAAAGCACAAACAAAGCAGGACGTGTTCTCAAATTCCAATTAGCACCATTCAATTGACTTGGAAGGTTGAAACGTCCAGAAGACTCTGAGTGTTACACCTGCGAGGTCACCTGATGGCGAGGAAGGTGGCTCTGAGAAGGGGCACACCCTCCGCCTTGGCAGGGAACATACCTGCTCGCGCGTTTGTGTATACGTTTTGTCTTTGGCAACATTGGTTTTGCGCTTCAGTATTCATTGACAGCTTGAGTTTAGTCGTTTTGCTTGATATCTTTTCTTATTATGGTCTGATGTTGATAAATACTTTTCAAAATGTGTGCAGTCTCATGTCAGTCAGGCATGCCTTGGAAGGAGTCTTGGTTTCCGGTGGCAGAAGGTGTTCCCAAATGATAGGTAGCCCTATGATCTGATGACCACTGTCATCTGACGGGGCTGCAGTGACTAAGCATCCATTTGCCAGTGGAAAGGCGATCGACTTCATACTGTACTTTCTTTTACACCACACCCTCCACCTCCATCTTCTGAGTTGACACTCCAGCAGGTTTGACCATTGTGGATATGTGTGCATGACTGTCTTTCCAACTGTGTTTAAAGTGGTAATTTGTGAGGTGTGTCCCACTTGATTTTGTTGCACACTTTCCTGGACCACTTTCTGCAATTTTCTCGGGGCATACATATATTGGCATTTTTTTGTAAATATTTTTCTCCACTTTTGTGGATTCGTAAAATTTTGGACGTTTTGCCAGTTTTTAACTTCACTCCCCATTTGCATTTGTAACTTCCCTGCTTTAAATGTTTTCCGACAACTTTGAGAACCTTTTGCCTTCCCTTTAACCGTCTTTTTTTGGACTAACACATCTCTGGGATACACACTCTTGAGAATCATGTGCATATACGTGTGTGTATTTCTTGCACATTTCTTGCACATCTCAGAACTGCATGGATTTTTTTTGAGAATCTGCCCAAATGTTGTATGAAAAAGTATGCAATGAATCTGATGCTTCAAAAATGTGTTCAATTACCCTCGAAAACATAGATAAACCAGCACCAGTTTGTGCAACTTGCCTTGTGTGTACAGACACAAGCATTGCCCAAAACAAGGAATGTGGCCTCTTAGGGTGTAGTGCGCCCATGACGAGCGCTTAGAGCTTCACAGTAGAGGAAGCATACCTAATATTTTAACTAAAACAAAAGATGATGGCTGGAAGGTTTTGAATCAATCATAATCACGTGCACAGCTCTGAACAAGCCTTTAGACCATTGTTTCCAGCCTGTGAATCCGTGGCGTGGTCCCACCCCAAAGGGGCACTCAAGCAGCCCGAATTGCTAGATCACATTCTGTCTGCATGAGACCACACGCATCCCCAGACATGTTTCAGCTTCATTGGCTGTCATCAGTGAGGAGTAGGTTCAGTCTCTAGGCCCAGCAGGCTCTTGACCCACGTCTGGGCATATCCGTCCCTGTCGGGGTGACTTAAGCAAAACCAAAAGGTGATGGTTGGAAGGTTTTGAAACAATCAGAACGACGGGTGTGGCTCTGGGCAACCGCCCACACTATCATTTTTCAGCCTGCCAAGCCATTACAGAAGGGGAAAGACCATATGCACATCCGGTGTGGTGACCTACCTCTTATCACTCCTGAAATGCAAATGATCCCTGCAACATACTTTCCGACATCGCTGAACACTTTCAGTCTCATCACATCTTGTTTTAACTGAGACCTTGACTTTCGCTCATGACTCTGTTACACTGTGACTCTCTTCTCTAACTCTGCTATCTTCTTGACCCTCCACTACCTGTTTGGAAAGGTGGAGGGATTGGGTTGCTTAACAATAAGGCTATCATCCCTGCCTCTTTGCCCCCCTCTGAAGCACTGCATCCTCTTTTGAAGAAAACACCATTAAATTCACCCCCTTCTACTCTTCTTTCGGTTCTGGGTATCCAATGACCCCCCAGGCCTCAATCAACTCCATCTTTGATTCTCTAAACTTTCTCCTTGAATCACTTAACACCGACATGCCTATTGCCATCTTGGGGGAGTTTCACCTTCCCAAGCCCTATGCAGTAACCCACCTTAACCTTAACTCCCTCTTGTCTGACCACTCAAACTACTGCATCCAGAACCACTCTACCCACTCTGGTGAGAAATCCCTTGGGGACTCATTACAGGTTTGGTGGTATTTCTGTGATAAATCCACCAAAATACCACCAACAGATTTACCATTACCACCGCTTGGTCTGACGAAATTACTGCCGAATTACACATGATTGTAGGCAGTGTTAGTCCCCATTTATTGGTGTCCATAGGACTCCATGAGGATTTCAGTGGAATTACCACCAGTGCTAATTCCGCCAGCAGTAATTCCACCAATTTTGCCAATTTTCAGCTGTAAAGTGCCAGGTTTACTTCCTACTTTCAAATCCTCCACGTCAATGCTGAGATTGTTTTACAATGGCACAGTAATGCAGCGCTAATGGAGTTATCTCTGTTTTACTGCAGTTTTTTTACTGCTTTGCAATATTTGTAATGAGGCCCCTGCTCTTGTCTTACTCTGTACTTCATTCTCTTATTCTGACCTCTCCTTTGACCGTGCTCCCTCTGATAACTCTACTGTTCTCTTTAATGTCTCTGCCCCTACACCCTCTATCACTCGTCTCCCCTCTTCAATCGCCAGGAGGAAACACAAGCACGACTCTTGTCTCTTACCTTGATGATGAGAGGACCTCTCTTCTGTATTGGTCCTATAGTAATGCTACCTCTGTTTACTGTGCTTTTTCTGACTTTCACTATGTACTTATGACTGCATTTGGCCAACACTATACTTCATGCACATTCACACCCGTACCCCCTTATTTTCAGGTCTGGAACGCCTCTTACATCCAGACCATCAAATCAACTATGCACTGTGACCTACAACAGAAACACAAATCCTGGGCTAACACCCTACTCCAAGCTCATGAAAATTCCCACACTACTGTCTTTCTTTTGCACTGGATTCTGCCAAATACTCCAGCTTTACACACCAAATCTCCTCCATTTGTAGTCACCATCACAAACTTTCATCTACCCTCCAAGCTTTGCTCACACTTCCAAAGCCAATGGGCTTTATTCAGAGTTTGGTGGTGCGGTAAAAAAGTGGCATTAATTCTGTTATCTCCACTTTTGCAGCACCAGCAAATTACTAGAACACAAAAAGGATAGTAATTCCACTGTGGAATTAGCACCGGTGATATTAACTCCAAGAAATGTGTTCCAGTGCTAATTCCGCCGGCATAATTATAGCTGAAAAAGCAATGGTAATTGCACTGAATTACAATGTGAAATACTGTCAAAATACAGCTGAAAAAAAGGCAGTAATTCCTCCAAAAATGCATTTCAGTTATCTCCACCTTAAAGGTGTAGAAAATAAGTCACAGATGCATCCAATGGCATCCCAGAGAGAATTTAAGGCCAACATCTTACAGGAAACCCACTTAGAAGCAAAATGCTGACAAGGATTATGGGCTCCACAACTTGATGTTATAAAGTCAGCTTGAGATGCATGCATTGCGGCAGCTGCCAAGGAGACTGCCTCTGCAAAGGCAGCAGTGATGTGCTATGAGGAGACCACCCATCCCCAGGTCAGACCCTCATGCTGGACAATGACGGATGGCCAGATGACCACACTCTACCAGCTGAATAGGGACACCATAGCTTATCTTCTTAGCCTCATAGAGCTACATCTCCAGAGTGGGATCTGAATCAGGACAACAATCCCACCCCTACGGAAGCTGGATGCAATCCTGCACTTTCTTGCAATGGCACATTTCAACACACCATTGGGATACTACAAGGCATGTCCCAGACAACTTTTTCTGAAGTAATGCCACAGGTGTTTGATGCACTAATGCGATATGTACCAAATCACATCACTATGTACATAAACCCACAAGAGATGCATGGTAGCAAGGCAATTTTCTGTGCCACAGCACACTTCCACAACATGATTGGTGCACTGAACTGCATGCATGTGGAATTGGTGCCACCCCAGGCACAAGAGCAAATGTACCACAAGAGAAAGCAGTACCACTCCTTGAACATTTCAATAACATGCAATGCCGATCTGACAGTGAGCCGCTGCTGTACCCATTTCTCGGGTTCTACACATGATGTCATGGTCCTGAGGAACAGCACCCTGCCAGCATTCATGGACTCGCACAGGGACCATCATACATGGATATTGGGTATGTATCACCAGTGAAAATGCTAGAGGGGAATATGATTACTGCCATACACATATGAGATATGCACAAATAAATGCAAGAACATGATGCATGTGAGCGCAACAATGCAAGCCAACAAATCTTTACAGTATATAGTAAACTGCCTTTTGCCCACATCACCCTTTTCCAGAGGAACAGTGACATGAGTTGCCCTGATAGTAGGGTAACGAGGATGCACTGATGAAAGCCCCTCCATACCTGAGAATAACCACCTGACAGTAACAAAAAGAAAGCCATACAATTGACAACACTGCCTAACTTTGACCGCTAAAATGCCAAATCCAAATTAGCAGTAGGCCAATGAAATGGAATACAATAAGGGTGATGTTGCACTTCTGAAAAGGAAATGGTATACAACAAGGCACATGCACAGACTAGGTTGTGCATTGACCGCAATTCTGGACTGCTCAAGGGAAGATTCCAGTGCCTCCACTCGACAGGAGAGGTCCTCAAGGACAGTTCTGAGAAGGTGGTGAGGATGGTCATGGTCTGTGCAATGCTGCACAACATGTGTCTAGGGGAAATGTCCCTATACCTCCCATGGAAGATATCGGGCACCCACAATCTGACTCTGATGACGCAGGAAATCAGATGCCACCTCAAAGTGGACGTGAGTATTCAACGGAGGGACGCATCATCCATCATGAACTAATTCAGAACTTTTTTTGAATTCACCTATGTATATACTGTAACATAATATCACAACAATTTGTAGAGGAGCAGGTAGGTGCTATCCTGCCAGTACCCACCCCCTTGCCACCGCCATATTGGAACAGTTGGAGAAGAGATATAGATGGGACCCCCTTTATTGTTCCTATACCGCTTCGAGTGTATGAGAGATGTTACATACCCAGACAGCGATACAGAAAGCACCCTTGCACTGAAAGTGTGGAAGGATGTCGCATGTCAGGGTGTCAGAATGCATCGATGGAAATCATGAACAGACATTAAAATGAAATCTGACAAGGACAAAGTGATGTCATGAAGAAGATATATGAACCTATTTTCATTTTTCATTTTTATTTTGAAACAATATGAAAATACTAAGTAATCAAGTAACTGAAGTACTAAGAGTAACATTAATCTGAAGTTAAAGTGATCATGAATCTAAAAAAGAAATTAAGTTACTTATTGACCAATAATTGTAAATACGCAGTAACGCAAAGTAAAAGACAACATATAGAAGCTTGCTATAGAGAAATATATCACATGGCAAGGATGGCCATATTGGGAAAATGAATGACCGTTCACGCAGAATGTAACCAAGCTGCCTCAGAAACAAGCCGAAGCTCTAAGAATCAGAAGGCATAAAAAGACAGCTCCGTAATGAGACCGATGATCAGAGTACAGAGCATACAAGAAGTACATGTATAAGATTTGAACGTGAGACATTCTTCTTAGATGAAGGAAGACTAAAACAGTCAAACAGCTGGTCAATTAAAATTGTATAAAGTTCATATGAGATAGAGTCAGCAAGTCTCTAGAGGCCAAGAGGAGCAACAGCACCTTGTATAATTAAATGAAATTGCAGTAAATGGTAGGCTGAAATGAACACATTTGTGGTCAACTCACACGTGACCCAGAAGACAAAAACAAAGACTATTCAATAGAGCTTTAAGTTAAGATAATGGTGTGCTCATATTCCCTTGAATTTTCCATAACAGTGAGCAGCAACAAGGTCAACTGCCAACAGAAGATTTTGACTGATGGCCTACTGATGACAGATGATGGTCTAATTTGGAAAATGGGGAGTAGTCTGATGGGATTAAAACCCCTAAATTTTGTTTCACGTATGTGCTGCTAAGGAGCCGAAAGTCCAAGTTTGTGATAGTATGCCAACCAGTCAGTGGGTTTGGGGGACAACCCAACATACAACATTGCAAGAGCCAATCTTCTGATGTGTTGTCCAGCATAATCAGTTCTGTCTGCATTTAGAGGTATTACAAGGTGTGCCATACAGACAAGGGGTAGCCAATGAAGCACTAGTACTTATACATTATATAAGGATATGTGTTCCTTTAACCAATCCCTCCCTTTGATAGGTTATGTATTTTGCCACGTAGAATGACATCATAGATGACGCATATTGGGGTATAAGACCTCCATGTAATCAAGTTACTGTGTGAGTGTGCAAACATCAGTCTGATGTCTGCCATATGACCCTGCTTTATTAAACTGACAATAAAGTAGTTCTTTGACATATTTTTTGAGTCTGTCTGGCTATTTGACCTAAAATCTATTATTGCAACTGCATCTAGCACAAAAGACGATTCAAGGTGCTAGAGCACATTTGCCAGGATTGTGGATGGTTACAGTCTAGTCGACCTAGGCCAGATCCAGACCCCCAGAAAATTGGCTACTCCCGCCAATAGCCAAACGACCTGAGAGATTCTTGTAGAGAGCCGAGCACAGAGTCACGTGTGAAGACAATTTGGTTGTCCGGTCCCTCTTTGATGAAATTCCTATTCAGTCCCCACAGGGGCCCAGTGGATGAAAGGCAAACTGTTCGGTTGAGGGAGAGTTGATGCCGGAGGACTCAAACTGAGTCGCGGATGTAAGTAGAACAAAGAAAGTGGCAAAATAAGGGGGAGGTTTTGTGGTATAATAAAATATGTATAAAAAGATAGCTTGATTTCTGATCCCAAGAGGGCAGAATGGTACGCACTAAGTTATTTTAGATTCCTGAGGCAAGGTCCATAGAAGAGTGCGTATCAAACTCTGGAACTGAGTGAAATAGAGAATGGATGCTTTTACTAAGATAGTAAAAAAAGTTGTGCGAAATACAAATATTTTTTAAAGTGCACATTTGTGGGGTTTTAAAATTGTCAAAATAAATCTTTTGTTTTGTCTAGACTGATGAATATGAAACGATACTAAAAAATTAAAGAGATTAGTGAACATTTTAACCAAGAGATTGACGTCTATCGGGAAGGGAGAAATTAAAGGAAAATAATATACAAGTAAAGAATAGACTCTTAACATACTAATAATAAAATAATTATATAAAAAGGATTATTGGAAAGTGTAAACGAAGGAGGAAACAATATATATTTAAAAAATGTATATAAATAAATTGAGCAGTTAGAATATATTTCTATTGGGATAATAAACAACAATTGATGGTGCCTGCGCCAACTGATCAGTGTGGTATATTTGATAAAATAAAGACTCAAATAAAACAACAGGTAAGTATCGCTGATGGAAACCGATCTGTCATCATGGGGGATACCCCTCTTTTACATTTATGTAGGACACTACCTAGATACAATGCAAAAATAAGGAAATATTATTCGGCAATGGGTTCGAGGCACGACCAATATCACACTCATGCCGTAGCCTCAAGAAGGTTCATTGTTAAAAGATGTATAGCAGCACATGATGACATATTTGCATGCCACATGTAAGGGAAAAAAGCTGCAGAAAAGATTTGCCATTTTGGAGCTTTAGATAATGTACCAGAGTGAGATGGAAGAATCAGTCTATAGGGAGTGGATGTTCAATCAGCTCCCCTTTCACCTCGTGAAGAGAAGAGAACAGACATAGAGAAGGGATTTGACCATCTCAAGGAATTAAAAGCAGCTGCAGGGTATGTAAAACCAACATATGTGCCCCCCACTTATAGTAGGGAGGATGATGCTGAAGAGGACAAGAGCAGAGACCGCAAAAATATATTAGCATGCAATGAAAGTAAACAGCGTGATGAGAGGAAGCAGACGGAAAACTAAGGAAATAATGATAGTACAGAATGAATGGCTGGGAAGGCAAATGTTACTTAAGCTAGACGATAAAGGCATTGATGGGGTTTAAGAAAGAGAGGAAAGAGAAGAGCGGGGATGGAAAATAAAGGAAGAAGAAAGGGCATAAAAAGAAAAGAGAGACAAAGAGTGCAAGCGAAGGGACGAAAAAAGAAGACTTGAGGCAAGAAAAGAGAAGGAGAGGCTAGAAGAGAAGAAATGGGAAGAGTTAGAGGCCCAATGAATGAAAGTACGTAGGTTGCAATGAAGGAGAGAGGAAGATGAATTGAGGGAGATGAGGAGAGAAGAAGAAAGGAATAAAAGTAGAGGATTAAAATATGATGAAATGGAACATTTATACCATAGGAGCATAGTGCCAATTAATTTATCAATTTATATCAGAGTTCTCCAGATGTACTTGAGTAATGTCTAACTCGAAAGTGCAATAATTCAGTATGTGGATGACATTTAGGTGTGTAGTGAGACAGACGAAAGGTGCAGAGAAGACTCAGTTAAACTCATGACTATACACTCAAGAAAAAGGATACAAGATAGTCAAGGATAAATGACAATATTGTAAAAAAAGAAGTATTTTATATAGGACATTTAATCACTCACAAGGGGAGAAAAGTGACACCTGAAGGAGCAGAGGCAATTATGAAAACTGCAGCGCGTAAAACATTTAGGAAAATACAGCAGTGTCTAGGTATATCCAATTACTGCAGGGCCTTGGTTTTTAATTACAGTACATACATTCAACCACTTTTAAAAGGACTTTAAATGGCACAAGTAGATAGAGTACAATAACATGGACAGATGAGACGACTGAAGGATTTGAGGAATTGAAAAAAGAAACAATCAGTACAGCCCCTGTGTTGGGGATCTCAAATTGTAGTGAAGAGTTGTATTTATTCTCCCATTCAAATGGAAAAGCCATGATAGCAGTTTTTACATAGAAGACGACATTAGGACATGGACATAACCCATTGGCATATTGTAGTGGGATTTTAGATCCAGTAATGAAGGGGTACTATCCCTGTGAGCAATATTTAGCTGCTGCTGCATTTGCAATTAAAAAAGCTTCAAGTATAACAATGGTGTGTTCAGTAATGTTATTTGTAGAGCATACATTATCTGCAAATTTAGAAAAACTCAAAAGTACATTGACTACACAAAGAGCATCAGAGTACGAGGTCATCATTCCTAACCCTGCAGTTAAAATTGTTAGATGTAAGATAGTGAACCCAGCCACATTTGCAGCAGTCCCAGTAGGGGAGGATGACTATGTACATGACTGTACAATGTATATTTAGGATTATGAAATCCGCAAAGTTAAAGAAAATGGTTTTGGGAAGGGGGAAGTTGTTTTTATTGATGGTTCTTCAAAAATTGACCAGACGACAGGGAATAGGCATACGGAATCAGCGAGAGTAAAGATGAATAGAGAAGGTGAATTTGAAGTTGTAACACGCATGAGGTTGCCTTTGAGTTACTCAGCAGAGGCTGTAGAATTAGTGGCGCTCATCAAAGCACTGCAAAGCTTTGAGGATGAGGAAGTGGTGGTGTACTCTGACTCTGCCTTTGTGATGTCAACTGTGCATGCAGGTTTGTCACTTTGGAAAAGGAGGGGCTTCCTTCACGCAGATGGTACTCCAGTGCAACATGCAGCCCTATTGGATAGGCCTATAGAAGCATTGGGTCTTCCTTTAACCCTAGCAATCGTAAACAATGCTCAGCGCATTCTAAACTTGCAGATTTAATTTCCCACAGATAAGAAGCCACAGACATAGATGCTAAAAAAGTGGCCTATTACCCATCCATATTCAGTTTAGAGAAGGAATATGTTAAACAAATGACAGGATGATGCATATTGGTAAAGAAGGGCTTTAACATGTTGTCTATTGTCCAGTTAATTGAAATACTGCACAATTCAAATTCAATCGAGCTCCACAAAAAAAACAGGATGTATGGAGGAAGCAGGGGTGTTTTGGATCCCCCACTGGGCAATTTGGAGGCAGGATAGTACTGGAAAGCCAGTTATGCCTCTAGCATTATTGTGAGTACCGCTGGAACAGCTTCACTACCCAGCACACATGACTCAATAGAGTATAGCTAACAACAATTGCAGAAGAATGGTTCTCACCCAATCTCCTGGAACATGTGGCACAGTTAATTGTGAATTGCATTGTGTGTCAGAAGTTTACTGCAGGACACACTTTGCAAACAGTAAATGGAGCAATCCCTAGACCAAATGGCCCATTTCAACATTTACATATAGATTATGTAGATATGCTACAGATATGCAATGGCTATAAATATATGCTGGTCACAGTATGTCCTTTTTCTAGATGGATCGAGGCAGGTCCATGCACACACCCTGATGCCTCGTGGGCTACGTTTTTAGTATGCAAGGTGTTTGTCCCTATGTGGGGGTGTGCAAAGTTTTGTGGTCTAACAAAAGACCACACTTTGTGAAGAACTCTATGAGCAGATAGTACTTTTGTTAGGTATAAAGCCCACATTTTTGTCAGTTGAATAGCCAAAATGTCAATCAGTTTAAACAAAAGGGGTGGTTGCATTGTCTGCCCCTTGCTTTGTTTGCATTAAGAAACCATCCTGGTTCGGATCACCATTTGGCTCCTCATGAGTACGTTACTGGATGTTGTATAAGAACCCATTGACTCCTCCAACTAGGGTAAGAACTGATGCCAACAGTTTAGGGAGGGCATTGTGTAATGAGATCTGTGATTATTAACAGCAATGATTGCAAGTGTCTCTTTTATATCTTAACAGGGTTCAAAAATAAGCCATAGCAGCAATCAATACCAGGACACGGAAGATCTGCTCAAGCCTCCAAAACTCTATCCCAGAGACCAAGTGTGCAGAAATTCATACGCACATGGAGTACTCCTCGTGTTGAAGATACCTATGAAGTAGAGGAAGCAAGCCCCACTGCTGTGACCTTGAAGGGGCAAAGAGCATGGCTACATCGACACAACATCAAACAATATAAAGGTGAAACATCCGCCCCTCCCCAAGACACCCCAAGAGAAGCAAGAAAAGTAGATAAGCATATGTTGACCCGCCAAATGGCTAAGAACAAGAACAAGGCGAATGAAGTGTACATAAGCACCATAGATTTGGAATTAAATATTTTTGAATCAACTAAAGAGCATTGGTTTCCAGATTTGCAAGGAGAAAATAGACTTTCCCCAACCTTGAAACACTTTTTCTAGACAGAGTAGTAATAGTAGTATATATATTATCATCTGTTCATTTTTCCTACACATTGCAGACTTATTGAGCTTTATTTCAAAGAGGAATAAACATTCTTACATTTTTGGAGGACCCAAAAAATGACTGTATTGTCTGGAGAGTGATAATTGCTGTAATACTCCAGTTTTTGATATAGACGTGATTAAAAAGGAGCTAACACATCTGCACATTAAAGTGAATATAAAATGGAGAGTCTTCAACAATTTAGAGACTGAATGCCATCCAGAAAGTCAATAGATTGTTTTTTACAGGCACAGACAGCCTGTTTTTCAATATAACTAGTAGGTTGTTTCAGTATAAAAGGGATGTTGTAGACAACCAGGAAAACATAAACACATACCCTGGAAATTCGGCTCATTTAAAAAATAACTTATGGAACCAGCATATGTAAAAGATGGGAAGGAGTTCATCAGACAAAAGTTGTTTTGTGTGTTTTCTTATACTTTACGCTTGGGGAACATCTACAATATTCATAGCTATGGAAGTTTCAGTGAAAGGCACATTGCCTGAAGCACCTTACACTTTTCCTAAGCAGAGGACAATTTCAAGTCAGGAGAGCATCCACCGAGTGGGTGAATAAAGCAGCATCATCAAGAAAAGACAATTATGTACAAGATATAAAGTCAAGAGAAATTCAAGAAACGAAACACAGAATAATAAAATATGAACAGCCTAGGATAAATGGAGCAGGATTTAAGACAGAAGAAAATAAGATGCTCAAATATGAAGACAGGAATGGGGATGAAAGATGAGAATGTTGGGAAAGAGACCGACTACAAACAAAGGAACAGTACTTACTCCTAAAGGATGGGCTGAAGGATTGATTGTGTGCTGTTAGGCAGAAACCTGTGCAGTTCCCTCTGGGACCACTGCAAAAGATTTAGGACTACAGGTGTTTGGCAGTAAACCCACTTGGTAGCAGTCTGTACCACACAGATTCACTTGGTAGCTGTGGCTGAGCAGTCAGACTTCCCTCAAGAAGAGTTAGGCAGTATACAGAGTATTTACAATAGGTCAAAATAACATAGTAGAACAAGTAAACACTGACCAGAGCTTGGTGTAAAAGAGATATAATTATTTATTTAAAAAACACATCTAGAAAAACACACAGGCACTAATAGTAAGCAATTCAAAAACACGGTCACTAAAAGATATACACTCCCTTAAAAGAATATTAGACAAGTCTTAAGTAAAGCAGCACTTATTTTCAGACAGCGGTGAGTGCTTAACGTAGATGGCATTCTAATAATACGTTTAAAAAAGGGAGGGAAAAGCAGAGAATAAATTGGAACAGATTCCAACACTTTTTCACGAATACACAAGAGAGGAAGGCAAAGTAACACCGTGAGTTTAGAGTCAGTAGGCCGGATCCACTTTAAGAGGATCAAACCAATTGTGTCCAAGGTCACACAGTTGCAGTGCACAAAAGTCTTGAAAAGGTTCAAAAAGAGTTGGACCAAAGAAAGAGACCAGTTAGAGGGTCAAGGCGGCCAGCCCAGTCCAGAAGGTTAAGGAGTTATTATTACCTTGTAGCAATCTTTAGAAAGGGAGTCCTGGCGGACACAGTACCTTAAAGTGGTGAGAATACTCCAGCGGGGGCAGTTGTTCCTGGCAGCGGATGCAAGTCGGTGCTTCGTCCGGGGGAAGAGAGATCTCGTCGGGGAGGAAGACAGGAGTCCGTTGCACTGCCAGGGAAGAAACCAGCCGCAGAGTTTCTCAGGTAAAAGGAGCGGTCCTTTAGTTCATGGTCCAGTGGTAAGTGGCTATCCGGTTGCCGGGGTGCTTGGCACGGGCAATTCGACCACTAGCCGGTCTGGGGTGCGAAGAGAAGAAGGTAAACTGGTTGCGCCCACCAGTCAGGGGAAGAAGCCTCTCCAGCCGGGAGATCTTCTCTGTCGTCGGGAAGTGGTGAGTTGGTTCTGCAGCGCTCCACCAGTGGTGTCGTCGTGGTAGGTCGGCTCAGCTTCTCCCTCATCGGATTCTCAGGTCCTGTGGCGACTTCTGAAGTTCCAGTCCCCAAAGCCCTGCTTTTATGCAGCATACCCCCATTCACTCAGCCGAGCTGTCAATCAAACATGCTAAGTGGTGAGCGGCCGGCTCACCTCTTGGGCCAATCACACAAGAGTGCGACTTGAGTTACCAAGGTAACTCAGTCCAGGGTGCCTAAGCCCCCTCCCACACGCCCTGTAGTACCCAGACAGAGTGGACCCCTTTTGGAGGCTTCTGTGGAGAAGCCTGCCAAAAAGGGGAAGAAAGGGCTCGACTTGGTTTGGAGTCACAGAAGAGAACACAAACGCCATTTTAGAATCGAGTCTTGGCAAAAAATACCAACCGGCGAATTAATATTAATTAAATAAACCAGCGGTATGTTCGAGGCTATGAGAATTAAATAATTAAAGTTGGTAGCCTCGAACAATGGGAAAATCCCATAGGAATATATTCGCGGTCGAATAAAAAAAGTAGTATCCACTGCCACCAGCCAAAACTCGATCAGGGGGGACAGAGACGTGCCACTCGACTAACAGACCCGGGGCAATCGAATTGCCCCGACCAGTACGTCCACAATATGATGGTTTGTACTGGTTTCTGTTAATAATTTGGGACTAGTAAAGCCAATGATGACTTTACATGCCCTGGGAGACAATAGTCAGTCCCAGGGTATGGAGTCTATGGTGGGGTGTCACTATGACACCCCTGTGTTACTGCACGGAGGGTGCTGTGTAACACACATAGTAAAAACACATGAGACCCTATGGAGTAAAGGACCCCATAGCCCATAAAACACATTAACATTCAAAGGAATACCACAAATCATGTCCAAGAGTGTGAGGAAAAAGAGTCTCACTCTTGGCAGGAGAAAAAAGCAAACTCCAGGAATCCAGCAAAGCTGCTGGAGGACTCACTAGGTTAGGAAATTCAGCCTAAAGAGAGAATTCTCCCTAACATGTGCAAAACATTAGCATTAACCAGACAATGTGAAGCAGTCATGATGAATGCAGAAAAATGATGTAAAGACCAGTGGCCTAAGACTGCAAGATTGCTGACATGGGTCGATGATGAGGGGACACCCCTGCAAATGCTACATTTGAAAAATGCGTCCTTATGTTTCAGAAACAATGGCACAATGAAAGTAGGAAAGAATTTCAAGTGTGGTTGAATTTTGGATGTTCCTGGCATGAGAAAGGAACAACAGTAATAATGGATCACTATTTGGCCTGCGGATCCAGAGCATGTATGAAATTACCACCAAAGTGGGGAGGCATGTGCTCATTGATACTAATAAGTATACCATCCTTGGTAGTACCACAAAGTGTCTTGCAGACAATACATTTCCCATAAATGGATGCACAGTTGAGAAAGAAAAGAGCACTCAATCTCTAGCGTGAAAAGGGAGAGAAATATTTTTTCAGCAAAATCAGTAGATGCATCTTATGACATTCCAGATGAACATACACTGTTTAACCAAACAGCAGTAATACTTACATATACATTCTTGCCAGGACTTCAGGCTGCACTAAATGCCAAGCGGTTGCAGATTACAAGACAGGAGCTGCTGCAAACAATACATTTGACAATAAAAGCATCCCATGTAAATCTAGAAGAAATGAGGGCTATCATCAGGCTAATGGCCCTCCAGAACACATATGTTCTGGACTTGATTACAGCAATTGAAGGAGGCATTGGTGCAAAGATCGGACCTTCTTGCTGTACATTTAAACCTGCCCATGATGATGAGAACAGAACACTGACAGAAGCAATAACTATGTTGTCAACGTTGCACACAAAGATGGTGGAGGTAGTAGATGAAATTGAAGTTGATGATTGGTTTATCTCTGTTTTCATGGATTCCAACTTGGCTGTCAAATGCTTTCAAAGGACTTGGAGCAATATTAGTGTTCGTGTTGATAGAATTCTGTCTCATAAGGATCACTGTGGGACAATGCAAGTAGACAGCCAGGAATGCTATTGGGATGAAGATAATGATTGACATTGATGCTGGAATAGGAGAGCATATGCAAAATGAAGGCAGTACCCACGAGAATATAAAGAAAAGCACATTTTCACCTCCAGAAGCCAAGTTCTATTACCCTAAGAATCGTAACATATATCTGGAGAGTGCTGCCACATGCCTTGGAGTGTGGATGAACACATAAAGAATGCAGGACACCTGAGGGGTTGCAAAGATTTAGATCCCGAAAAAGAAGCGGTATGAAGAAAAAATGCTGATAGATTATGACGAGGAGATAAGGACCATGGAAGAAGAGAATTCAACCAGAGGAGGGGATGTGGAGGGGAAGGTAGGCAATATCCTGCCAGTCCCCACCCCCTCACCACTGTCATATTGGAACAGTTGAGAAGAGCTGCAGATGTGACCTCATGTATCATTCATATACAGCATTGAGTGTATGAGGGGTATTTTGCACTCAGACAGCCATACAACATATACCCTTGTACTGAAAGTGTGGAAGGATATTGCATGCTAGGGTGTAAGAATGCATAGATGGAAATTGTGGATGGGGGATTAAAATTAAATCTGACAAGGACAAAGTGATGTCGTGAAGAAGATATAGGAACCTATGTTAAAACAATATGAAAATACTAAGGGCCTAATTCACAGAAGTGTTTTATAATCATGCAATCCCCTAGGAAAACGATCTGTGAATAAGGCCCTGAGTGTTGAAGTAACTGAAGTACTAAGAGTAACATGAATCTGAATTAAAGAGATCATGAATCTAAAAAATAAATGAAGTTACCTAATGATCAATAAATGCAAATATACAGCAACGCAAGGTAGAAGACAATAGAAGCTTGCTATAGAGGAATATATAACAATATAACATGGCAAGGATGGCCATATTAGGAAAATGGACGGCGGTTCACGTTGAATGTAACCAAGCTACCTCAGAAACAAGCGAAAGCTGTAAGGCATGAAAAGACAGCCCCGTAAGCAGACCCGAAGATGAGTCAAGATTGGCCCAGAGCAAAGATTCAATTTTTATAGGATAAGTACAAAGCACAAAGGGAGTGCATGGATAAGCTTTGAATGTGAAATATTCTTCTTAGGTGAAGGAAGACAAAAACATCTGTGAGAGTCAAACTGTTGGCCAATAAAAATTGTATAACGTTCATATGAGATAGAGTGAGCAAGTCTCTACAGGCCAAGAGGAGCAACAACGCCTTGCATAATTAAATCAAATAGCAGTAAATGGAAGGTTGAAGTGGACAAATTTGTGGTACCCTCACACGTGACATAGAAGTGGAAAACAAACACTATTCATTAGAACTTTAAGCTAAGATAGTGGTGTGCTCATACTTCCTTGAATGTTCCAGAACAGTGAACAGCAACAAGGCCAACTACAAATGGAAGACTTTTTCTAATGGCATATTGATGACAGATGATGGTATAATTGGGAAAATGAGGAGTAATCTGATGGGATTCAAACACGTACGTTTCTTTTCACATATGTGCTGCTAAGGAGCCAAAAGTCCAAGGTTGGGTTAGTATGCCAACCAATCATTGGGTTTGGGCAACAACCTAATATACATGTTGCAAGAGCCAATCCCCTGACGTTTTGTCCATCATAATCAGTACTATATACATTTAGAGGTAGTTCAAGGCGTGCACTAAAGACAAGGGGTAGCCAATGAATCACTAATATGCATATATTGTATAAGTAGATATGTTCCCTTAACCAATCCCTCCCTTCTATAGGTTTTTTTATTTTGCCACGTAGAATGACATCATAGATGACAAATATTTGGGTATAAGACCTCCATGTAACAAAGTTACTGTTTGAGTGTGCAAACATTACTCCAATATCTGCCATCACACCCTGCTTTATTAAACTGATAATAAAAGTACTTTCATATATTCTTTGAGTATATGCAATTATTTGGTCTAAGATCTATTATTGTAATTCCATTTGGCACAAAATACATTTCAAGGTGCTAGAGCACACATTAATAATACACTCAATGACTACTGTACTCATTTGCTGGAGTGATGTTTTTTTATTGTACATGAACAGTTCCTTGCCCACCAACCAACCACATCGCCAACAATCTCTTGCTTAGCCACCATCCACATCCCCAAAACAATGCCTGTTGCATGGTCCATTGAATTTCTTTTGGCTCTTGCCACATACATATGTTGCAGCTGCAGATGGGGCTGTCTCCTCTGGGATTGCTCCAATGGGGTGCTGGACTGGGATCCCTCGGTGGGACTGGCCGAGATGGAGCTGGCCTTGTCGCCCCCACAAATGTGCTGGAGAGTCAGAGTCATTGCCCTCAGCAAGGTATCATTGCCTGAAGACATGGATGTTTGCAAATTCCCTCACCCTTTGGCCCACTACTGTCACTGTGGCATCTGCAACCCTCCTGCTCTGCCTCTCCACAGCACCGGCACAGCACCGGCACTCCTTCTCAAGCCCCCCTGACCGGAGCATGCCCCAATTGCACCTGTGTGATGACCTCCATTCGCTCCTGTGGTGTTGTGGGGACTGGTGATGGTGGGTACTGGGGCATGGCCCACCATCTGCAATGTCATTATCATCAGCAGTGGAATCCCTCTCCTGATCACGATGCCACTGCAGAGGCTGGCCAGTGTATATGGGTGATGACATGGTGGGGTGAGGGGAGAGGGAGGGAAGTGGTGGAGAGTCATGATGATTGGAAAGACCCCTTGTAATGGAAGGCGTGTGGGGAATGTTTTCCTCGTTGTCGACTGCCACCCTTGTTGCAGAGCTTTGCATTCACACACTGGTGGTCTGAGGCACAGAGACAGATGCAGTTGTGCTTGTGAAGGCTACTCTGCAGTCATGGAGACACATATGGCTTTGGTGATGGTGGTGGGGCCAGAGCATCACAGCTGTCGGAGGTGACAATGGCACTGCTGTCACCACTGCTGGCAGGTGCACCCGCTGTTGCTGTGAGGACATTGGGCACTATGGTTGCTGATGCAGACATTGAGCCTTTTTTCACCTCTGCCAGTCTTCTGCCCTAGATCCCTGGAGGTGTAGTGGGAGGATGGTGCTGGTGTTGGCAAAGGGGCCTGCTGTGATGATGCCTTCATTTTCCTCCTGGCTGCCATGGCTAACTGTGATGAGATAATTGTCATGACATCAGATCCAATGTGCAAAAGGGGTTGTGTGTTCATTGCATTACAGTGTTGCTCTTAGCCCAGGGACTTGATTGTTTTGTACCATCACACTGCACTGCGCTGCATGTCAGGTGTTCTTGAGTGTGAGCTGCCAGGTGGTCTGCTAATTGATTTGCACCATTTTCAATTTTATTACCAGTACCTTAGCAGGTTTAAGAGAAATGGAGGCCTTGTTCTCTCAGTTCTGATTCAGATTGTTCACATTGCACTTACCAGGCTCAGGTTGGCTCCCAGCTCTGCACTGTGCTTCTCGTACACCCTCCAGCACTGCCACGTGGAGGAAGTTGCTGACCGTCTCCTCCGAGGGGGGCATGGTACCTCCTCCTGTGGCAGCTGCCTTCCTGTGATATTGTGCAAGGAGACTGTGCTTCCTGGCCTTCAGGTTGTTCCATTGTTTTTTCATGTCGTCGAAATCCTAGGGAGCGGTACCCACTGCCACCACTTTGTCATGGACATGTGACCAGATGGCAGCCTTGTGCTGCAGTATGGTCTTTCTGCTTCTGGCCCCAGACAATGCATCTTTGTTAGCCACAACCTCATCATCCACTACCGTCAGCCTTGCCTCTGTGAAATTTGGCTTTCCGGTACACAAGATTTGGCTTTGTCCCCTGACATGGCTGGGCACTTTTGTTTAGCTTGGATGGCTGCTACAACAGCTGAAATCGATTTTTTTCTGTTTTGCAAAATGGCTGCTGATCAGCTTCCCCTTTTCAAGGGGAAGCTATTTTCACCTGGTGCTAATTTTGCAGATTAATGGCAGAAATACAATTTGGTAATTCCTCCAATTTTGACAGTGTAACAGTAATACTGCCAGAAATTGGTGGAATTACCAAGTGGGCCTCATTACCAGTCCGGCGGTAGCCTTGCCGGTAAAACCGACAGGCTGCCAGCAGACCCGTAGTGAATTACCTGCTCCGGACTTGCCTTAATTACCCAGGAATTACAGCCCCGGTGGTCCGGTAAATCTTGTGCCGGAAATTCTGTTAATCCCCATTCCCGTGGAGTCCTGTAGGACTCCACGGGAATGGGGACAGTGGAAACACTGGCACCATGTCGGTCAGACCTGGCAGGTGTGACGGCACCCGCCCGCATAACTCGTAGTTTGCTGGTCCGGAAACCAGTGCCAGAACAGTTTTACCGTCACCGTTAAATCCGGACTGGCAAACTTGTAATGAGGAGTGTTGGATTTTGGCAGTCATTCTGCCAGGTTGAATTAACATTTCTGCACGGTGGATTTTTCCATGTCCATCACCTCATATTATGCCAGTAATTCTGCTGACCACATTGGCGGTAACAGTAATTCTGTATGGCAAATTAGTGCCATTATTACCGCCAAACTCAGAGGGCGCCCCAATATATATTATTTCCTCACTCTGCTAATGAAATTGCTCATTACTTTTCCTCTTAAATCTCCAACCATTTCACCTAAATCTCTAAAGTCTTAAAGCCCTCCTCTCTTGCCCCCTCCCAGACTCCTTCTGTTCACCACCTTTGCTCCCTACCCCTTCTACTCTCAACTCTCAACCCCTACCTCTCCTGGCAAATTAGCACAAATGCTTTGTAGCATCAACCCAGCTTGTGCTCTGAGTGTCCGGCTTGCACCTCAAATTGTTAAAGACTTACGGGGTCATTATGAGTTGGGCAGTAAGGTATACCTGGGCACCGGTAAGGAGACCGGTGCCGGTAATCCCTTACCGCCCAATTCCAAGGTCCCTTAGCGGGAACCGTAAACACAAAGTTTATTTGCAGTGTTGTTAGCAGTGGTGCATATATATTTCTCTGCTAAATGGACACTGAAAATAATCAGAGTAATCATACAAATATGATATTCACGTGAGAATTTAAATCGGAGGTAAATAAAAATGTGGTGTTTAATTAAGTCATGAAATTAACATGTATCGACACACTCACACTCTTCTAAAAAAAATAGAAAAAAAAATAAGACCAGTTTAGCACAGACAGCGCGATGATGAGCACTTAATAAAAATGACCGGTATATGGCGCATGGAACACCACAAAACATAATCATATCGGGAATGTGATGACCCATCGAGCTAGATATAGTTGCATTAATTCAGCAATGAAATAAAGAATATTCCATGCAAAATGTATGACGCCAGACCTAACCGCACATGAGGAGTTACGTCCCCAAGATCACTGCCATATGCAAACCCACAAACATGCTACACTGTTAGCATAACGGTCTGACACAAGCATTCCATTCTCCATACTGTTAACACCATATTTAATGGTTGGTGCCTTTAGCGGGCGACATGGCTCCCGTGATAGTGGGGTATGAATAATGTCAATTACGGGAGTACACCATGCACTTCAATTATTGGTTGTGTGCTGTGAAGCAATGGGCAGCATGTACACCTTTTGCACACACAGTATTATTCCTCACTGCATACATTCATTCATGAGTGTGCACCTGCTAAGGCTTCATGAGCCAGCGCTATGAGTGGTGCATACTCATTCCAACCTTTGTAGGTGAGTAAGACTGATCTGCACATGATGCCATAGGGGTGATACATTTTAGATCACAGTATCTAAGCATCCTTGCCTACGTGTGTCTACCCACTTTTATTTATTTATTTAATGTATTTTTTGAATTTATAAAGCACACTGGCAGCCCAGGGGCATTGAGGCGCTGTTACATGAATGCGTCTTAGTTACATGTACATACTTTGCTTACAGGTTACATTCAGTGCAGCAAAGTTTAGATTAATGAGTACAGCAGTCTAGCACTACACACGACAGACTAGCAGATTAGCACTACACACAAACTTCCAATGCAGAGATTCTGTGCTCACATGAGTGGACGTAATGCAATATGGCTGACAGTAATATCTTGATGGCAGTAGTCCTTTTATGATGTAGATTACTCTGTTCACTAGTCATTCCGTCTGTATCTGTTTACTGGGTAAATGGGCTGTTGATGTGATCAAGCGACGTGTAAGTCGCGAAATACGTTATGCTGCTGAACTTTTGGGTTTTACTGCTTGTGGGAACGCCATATGCTGATGGCTTTTAAACTGTTTTGGATGTGTGAACAAAGGCAATCTGCTGTCACTTGGACTCCGACTCCTGCAAGGTACAATTTAGACTTTGTCAAAGAGTGCAACTCTACACCTGTTGCTCCATCAACAGTATTCTAATATGTATATATATATATATATGTATATATATATATATATATTACATGGCCACGGTAGTGGCCATGTAGTTATGGTTAAGTTGCTGTTTCCATAGGAAGAGCACTTTTTGGGCGGCTTATAACTTCGCTCTCCCTGGACGGATCCTCACCAAACTTTGCAAAAAAAGTAGTTGGGTCACTCTGAATTTGTTTGCAAAGTTTGGTGAGGATTCGTCCAGGGGGGGCAATGTTATAGGGGGGGTCCCAATTTTTTTTTCTTTCCCATAGACTGAATGGGAAAAAACTTTGCGCACGGCTACAGCCCGAACCGCTGAACGGATTTACACCAAATTTGCGGAAGGAGCGGCGGCCTGGTCCCAAAAGCGTGCTTTTGTAAATTTGGTGTAAATCTGTCCAGTAGTTTTTTAAAAATGACTAAAATGTAAGGCAAAAAAATTAGTGATATCTGCGTTCGCTTCGCGGACGGACTTCCCTGTTCGCTCCGCGGACAGCACCCCGATTGGCCCATGGGCTTGCGTCATGTCCGCGGACATGCGACGTGTTCGCTGATTGGACGGCGAGGGGCGTGGAGCGCGTCAGATTTTCTGTGGCACCCGCCATCTTGTATTCGCAGTCGACCGCGTACAGCGCATTGAAACGTGGATAAAAAATTGTATTTAGTGCCGTGTGTTGGTGTGTAAGAGTGTTTGGGGAGGGTGGGGGAGTATGAGATAGGTTCAATGTTTTGTTTTTTTATGTGCTAGACGTTTTTGTTGCGTTCGATTTGTCCGCGGAGAACACGGTTGTTCTGACATTTTGTAAATAAACTAAATGGTGGGGTGTTTAGAGGACGGAGTATGTGTCATTTTTGTTCGCAAGGAAGGTAAAAATGAGCTATGAACACTCGCGGTGTACTTAATTGTTCGTAAATATACAAACTGGGGGTGTCCTCAGGACGCTGTCCGTATTGTAATCTGTCTAGTTGAATGTGTTCTAAGAACACTCGCAGTGTCCCGAAATGGTTGCAATTACACAAAATGGGGGTGTTCTGAGAACGTTGTTTGTATTGTTCGTTGTCAGGGTGAAAGTGTTTTAAGAGCACTCCTTTTGTCCGCTAATAGTACAATTTCCTAGGGGCGTCAACCGACTTTTTGTCCACTAAAGAAACGATAAATCCGGCTGGTGTGCGTCGACATTATGTGATAATCCTATGACTGGCGCTATTGACCTGGCTGACTTGCTTTTGCGACACTAAATCATATGTTCCGCCACTAAGCCTGATATTATCAAAGCATTCATATTCCCCGCCTCTCTCCGTGTCGTTACAGGGTGCGTAATGAAACGCGCCCAGTCGTCTCCAGTACTACGCGACTTTACACAGAACCCGGAAGACAACACAGATTATGTCACAACACAGCGCGCCACAATTCAGAATATGAAACTGTGATTTAAAAGCAAAGAGCAAGATTGTAAATGTTGTAAAGTACATTTATTTGACATCAAATGTTTAGAGAATATTCAGCAATTTGCATTTGTCTTTGTTGTCGATCCGCAAAAGTTCATGTTGAGACACGCGATGTTCCTTTGCGGTACAGAGAGTGTTAGATCAGGTTAGAACTCAGTGCGCCACAATTCGGAATATGAAACTGTGGTTTAAAAGTAAACAGCAGGATTGTACATTTGGTAAAGTACATTTATTTCACATGAAATGTTTAGTGAATATTCAGCGATTTGCTTTTGTCTCTGCTGTCGATCAGCAAAAGTTTATTTGGAGCCGCGCGTTGTTCCTTTGCGGTAGATAGGCTGTTGGTTTATGATAAAAGCAGTAAATGGTCTCTCTGATAATCGGAAGGTTGCTCCAACAACGAGCCATTAGACCACCGTATTGGTTGGTATGTTGTTTGTAGCTGCTAGTACTGCGTAAGGGCATATTGGTCCTTGGAGATTGTCCCATAAAATGGTGAGGGTCATGAAGTTGCATATTTGGACTTGCACCTGGCAGTTGAAGACCCCATCCGCTGGAGTCTGTAAATCATGACATAGACAAAACGGGGCCAAGTACCTGTTTTAAAAAACATAACTTAGTCTCACCAGCCAATCTTCATTAAAAATCATCATTTTATTTATTAGGGCGTGAAACTATTTGCTATCGAAGATAGTGCAACAGAGTATGTTAATAATACAATAATAATATTTTCCCATTCATATAGCGCTAAGAACCGTGAGGTATCTAAGCGGTGCTTATTATTAACCACGGTGTGTGGTGCTCATTTATCGACCACGGAAGGATGAAAGGCTGAGTTTGGGCTTGCCGGGATTCGAACTTGCGTTAGCAAGCTGTGCACGGATGTCAAAGCGAGCGCTGTACTCGCTGTGCCATTTGACAGGCTACAGTAAAGTGGCACAGCGAGTAGAGCGCTTGACCGCCTATAGACCGGTTAAATTATTTCTATTAACCCACTCTGTGTCGTTTGCCTTTTTCAGAGCCCTCTAAACGACAGGGGATCAATTCGGCGGTGATAGTACGCGGTAGAAAACAGTATGCCACTTTCAACGAACAAGTTCAGCTTAAGCGGTCTTTAATGCTACGCTATTGTAATTATATTTGGTATAAAGTAATGTAAAGGGTTACTTACAGTACAATTGCAATTTCCATTGTCTACGAGTGGTGCAGTCCGAAAATACGACTCCGCGTGTGCCAACGATCTTTCGCATAGTGATATAACATGTAAAAGTGGTTTTGTTTCAGAAATTTCATCTTTATCTTCTCTTACGTTTTAGCAACACTCCTTCAAGAGAAGCCTTTCATCACAATCTCTGTCTGTCAAGGTCAAAACACAATACAACCTTATAGTCTGCTTCGTGAGCCTCTCCGGGGCCCGAGAAAAAAATGAAGCAGCTGACCTTCACTGTGAACGAGCATAAATTCTTACTTTGCAACATTCTGTGTAAAGCCATCTGTAGAAGTTGGTTTTTGCAAACCATGTTTGTATATTGTTTGCGTGATATTAAAAAAAGTTTGTTTAAAGGACGTTATGGTTCTAAGTACAGCCGAAAGACCCCTGAAAATAGCAAGTTATGGTAAGCTATGAAAAATAACTCGCGTCAACACCATGCACTGCTAAGACTAACACCCAGGACATCAAAGATGACATCGCAAATGTCATTGATGAAATCACTGATGACATCACTTTTTTGGAATTTGTGTACTAGGGATTTTCATTATAATGTTCTGAAAAAAGTGTCAAGGATATTGCAATAAATATCATACCGTTATTAGTGCTTTGAACGATGCATTTATATCAATAAATAGCATTGTATTATGGGATTCTATGTAGTATACTGAGCTGCTAATGGAGAAAGATAGCATTGTGTGCAGAGTACAAGATAAAAGTATAATATTTGTAATGTTAATATGTAGAATAATGAAATGATAATTGTCCTGAAATGTTGGAAAATTCACAACATGGGGGTGTTTTGAGGACGTTATTCATATTGTGTGATTGCTTAGCTGTATGCAATGAGGGAATGGTACAGAGAGTAAAGTGGACGCTGTCCACGGACACCGCGGCTGTTCGTGGACAGGGCGTGGTAAATCCGGGTTTTTCCAGGAAATCCAACATGGAAAGAAGACTGTACGGATCAGCCAATCAGATGTCGAGGTTGTGGATTGGTGTTGAAAGAGACTGTGTGTGGTGAAGATGGCAGAAGTGGAGAAAGTCAGGGTGTTGGTGCTCGGAGATATGTTTGTGCATGGTTTACAGCAGTACGCTGAATGCAGGCATGTTGCAAAGAACTTTGATGTCAAAGGAGTGGAGGTGGTGTGGAGCACTGTGCCTGATTGCAATGTACAGGGAATTGTACAGGTTTGTGAGGATATGGCCACGATGAACAGTCCGCATGTGGTAGTTTTGCACTATGGTGCTTTCCATTTGGGCAAGGTCAGTGCCCCTACTTTGTTGGCTGATTTGGAACGCTTGGTTCAAGCCGTAGTGAAGATCCTTCCAAATGCGAAAGTAATTTTTTCTGGATTACTACCTAGGGCAATATGGGACAATAGTTCAGTTTTTTGTCCTCAGCAAAACATTGCTAGGTGTGTCATCAACCGAGGCATGTGTGCCTTCATGCTTAGAGCTGGTATGTTCTTCTGTAACAATGAGAATATTGATGCCAGTAATGCTGTTAATTTTAAAGAAGATGGCATTTCTTTATCTTTTACCGGAAATGCCTTTTTATTTTGGAATGTAAGGGTTGCTTTGGAGAAGGTTATGTGAAGATTTTAGGAGTAAAGTAAGAAAAAAAAAACAAGAAAAAAAATATAAAATAACAGGTGTCTGTCAAGCATCTGTAAAAAAAAAAAAAACGGCTCTTTTTAGAGCCAACTTCAAAGGGGAAATGGGGCCCACTATTTAAATTTACATTCACCACGCTCAGATTTTCGATGTGTCCGCGGACATGGCGGTAGTCCGCGGACATGAAAATCACTACGAGGGGGTTAGTATGTTCTATGTTACATGTCAGGGTTATTATGGTTAAGTTGTGTTACTAAAAACCTATGAAATTCAGTGAAAAAACTTTGTTAAAGGGACGTTATGGTTCCAAGTAAAACCGAAAAACCCTTGAAATTCGCCAGTTATGGTAACATAAGCAACCATAACTCGCGCCACCGTGCACTGATAACACTAACACCCAGGACATCAAAGATGACATCACAAATGTCATTGATGACATAACTGATGACATCACATGGCTGGCTCTCCCTTTTTATCCTTTAGTGACATATCGAAGCCACATAGTTTTCTACAGTAACAGTCAGGAAGTAAAAATTGAAAAGGTACTATATTTGTAGACTTGGGTTCCTGTCACATCATATATGAAACATGTACATAGCGGAAGATACAGGCTTGAAAGAGAGGAATCCTTTCTGTGCATGAAGATAATCATTATGGTATCAGCACTTTGTCATAGTTTTATTTTTATTACTCTACCTTCCCGCTATATGCTCATATTTGTATATATTATAGTCACTCTCCATACAGTGAACGGGAAAAAAATGTTGCTCGCATCTACAGCCCAAACCGCTGGACGGATTTCCACCAAATTTGGACCAGGAGCAGCGGCTTGGTCTCGAAAGCGTGCTTTTGCAAATTTGGTGAAAATTCGTCCAGTAGTTTTTTTTTAAAATGACCAAAAAGTAGGTAAAAAAAAATTAGTGATATCTGTGTTCGGTTTGCGGATACACTTCCCTGTTCGCTCCGTGGAAAGTGTCCTGATTGGCCAATTGTCTTGCGTGATGTTCGCGACATGCAAAGTGTTCGCTGATTGGACGGCATAGAGCGTGAAGCGCGTCAGATTTTTCGGTAGCGCCCGCCATATTGGATTCGCGGACGTCCCGGACAGCGCGGTGAAACTTTGTTCAAAATGTGTATTTTGTAGAGTTTGTTGGTGTGTAGGAGTGTTTGGGGAGGGTGGGAGTGTGTGAGATAGGATGAAAGTTGTGTTTTTTATGTGTTAGACGTTCTTTTTGTGTTCGATTTGTTTGCGGACATCACAGGTGTTCTGAAATTTTCTAAATAAACTGACTAGGGGGTGTTCTAAGGAGTCAAAATGTGTCCGTTTTGTTCGCAAGCAAAGTGAAACTGTTCTAAGACCACTCGCTGTGTCCGGGGAGTGTTCGTAGGTGGTGTCCTGGGGACGCTGTCCGTATTGTTCTCTGTCAAGTTGAATGTGTTCTAAGAACACGCGCGGTGTCCTGAAATGTTTGCAAATAAACAAAATGGGGGTGTTCTGAAGACGCTTCTAAGAACACTCGCGGTGTCCGGGGAGTGTTCGTAGGGGGTGTCCTGAGGACGCTGTCCGTATTGTTCTTTGTCAAGTTGAATGTGTCCTAAGAACACTCGCGGTGTCCTGAAATGTTCGCAAATAAACAAGATAGTGGTGTTCTGAAGACGCTTCTAAGAACACTCCCGGTGTCCTGGAATGTTCGTAGGGGGTGTCCTGAGGACGCTGTCCGTATTGTTCTCTGTCAAGTTGAATGTGTCCTAAGAACACTCGCGGTGTCCTGAATTGTTCGCAAATAAACAAGATGGGGGTGTTCTGAAGACGTTTTTGAGAACACTCCCGGTGTCCTGGAATGTTCGTAGGGGGTGTCCTTAGGACGGTGTCCTTATTGTTCGTTGTTAAGTTGAAAGTGTTCTAAGAACTATCGCCTTGTTCTGAAATGTTCGTAGGGGGTGTCCTGAAAACGGTGTCCGTATTGTTCGCTGGCAAGCTCAAAGTGTTCTAAGAACACTCACATTGTTTGCGGACATTAAAAGTTTCCCATAGATCATAGTTGAAATGTTTGACTCTATGGATGTGATATGCTGTGGTGGTTGTTGCCAGGGCATAGAGTCTTGGGTGCATGGCCATTTGCAGCATATCACATTCATATTTGTTTATAACTTTGGGTGAAAAACAAATGTATAAGGAACAAAGGTATTAGATACTATGGATGTGATGTGCTGCTATGGTTGTCCTTAATATTGTATACTTACTGTTTGGTCTAGTAATGGGAGTCCATGTTTTTTTTCTTCATTTCTGTGATAAAAGAAAATAGCATGTTAGTATTAGTATTTTGTAATGACTTATTACATTGTATAAGCAATATACTTTTATTTTTTTTCGACCCTCATATTTAGTAGAGTACAAATCAGAGTACTGTGCAATTTGCTCAGTTTCTGTATTTGTTGCTAAAATCATTGGGTCTGTGGGAGAAAAAAAATCCATGTTGGATTTAAAAAAAACCCTTTTTCTGTTATGCTACAGTTTATTTGTTTGTTTGTTTTCAGTGTTCACTTGTTGTTTCTGGCTAATGCTTTATACTTTGCTTTGTTGTATTTCTTTTGGAACAGTAACAGATTCTTCATTTGTTTTGATATTATAAAATTTAGGAGCAGTTAGATACCAATTGGCATATTCTAACTGTGTATTTCTTGGCCTAGTTTAGTGGTATTCATTTATCTGATTAGTTGTTGTAGAATCTTTGAGTGTTAGATAGCTTTTGGAGTATTCTAACAGTTTATATTACTTTAACACACATTTATAATTTTGGGACAGTTAGATACCAATTGGCGTATTCTAACTATGTATTTTTTGGTCTAATTTAGTGATATTCATTTATCTGATTAGTTGTTGTAGAATCTTTAAGCAGTTAGATAGGTTTTGGAGTATTCTAACAGTTTATATTTTTGTAACACAAATTTACTTAAAGGTTTAAATACAGTTTATTTATCAAATTTTGGTTTTAAGAACATCAAATAAGCGTTTGTAAGATTTGCTGGTAATCTCTGCTTTAGAGTAATGGTACTATCATTACATTCAAACCATCCACATTTCTTTTTTATGTATGCTGTGTAGTGCCCTGAATTGGTTGTGGCTCCTGCGTGGTAGATTATACCTATTGTTGTGAAGGTTTTCTTACCAAGTGATATTTGACCATGTGTGAATCCAGTCAGCTTGCAGTTGTTTTTGGTACCATCTGCATTGTAACGTAGAAGCATTAGTATTACGTATTTACTATGTGTTTGTATTACTAACGTGGAGCGATTATCTGAATTGCAGGTAGAGCATAATCTACCATGGTTTGCATTTTGTACAAGTTGCTGAAATGGAATGGATTCACAATTTGGTATTGATATATATATGAAGCGTTCATTGGGGATTTCTTCTTGTGTGACATTGTTGCAGAGAGTGCATGTATGTTTCCACATGTATGAAATCTGAAAGATTTCATTTATATGTATGTTTTTGTTTTCCAGTACTTGTAGTAAGTACATTAGAAATTCTTGTGGATCTTCCTGTGAGTTTATAGTGAATTTCACCATTCCAGCACAGTAGTCAAATTGTCGTCTTATTCCAAAAACACTATATGTGTTGTCAGGATTGTTTGCTGCATTTCTGTGAAGTACTAACATTTGCAAACACAATGGGTTTGTACTGTGTGAGTAAATGTTGTCAACAATTGGTGGTAATTGAAATAGAATATTCATTGCTACATTTGCATAGCAACTTACACCAACTATATTTGAGAATTTAAATGGTCCAGGTAGTTCTGTATCTAACTGCTTTTTTTGGAGTTTGTCTTCCTTCTTTAAAGAAGTACCTGGTTTACTTTCTCTAATTGATTCTTTTTTGTTTGTGGTACTTGATGGAGTATTAGTTTCTTTTACTCTCTTTGGAGGATTTCCAGTGATGTCCTGTTGCATTTCAGTTTGATTTAGTTTTCTTTTACAACGTTTTAGTTTTGTGGAACAGAATATGTGTTTAGATGGGGAGTGTATAGTGAGCGAAGTCTATTATATTCTAAAATGCAAGGAATATCAGCGTTTACTTTACTTGCATCAAAGTTGATTAGAAATAGACCGTCAAGTGTACGTAAGCGTGATAGTGCTACGTAGCTCATGCCTTCTTTAAAGACTGTGTTACCAATATCTATCATTGCTTTGTCTAGGGTAAGACCTTGTGATTTATGAATTATGACTACGTATGCAAGTTTTAGAGAAAATTGTACTCTGCGTACATACATATCTTTGAAGAGAAGGCATCTAGCTGTTGAGCGTCCTATCCGTTTTACTTCTGAAAGTTTGTCAAAGAGTATATTGACAAACTGAATTTTGTTGTCACGTGGGTATGTTTGAAAGCCAACAACTGTACCCAGTGTTCCATTAACTAGTCCTTCGTCCATATCAAGGTTACGTTTAAGCATTACTCTGCAATTTAAGGATAATTTTAACATCTTTTCTAAGCCTGCTGTGTTTGAGATTGATTTTTCTAAATTATTTAGTCTTGTTGTGGCTTGGTCACACATGGGTAGTGTCATACCATGTACATCTAGTTTGTCTGTGGCGCTAATTTCCATTATTGGTTGTATTTCTTTACTTAGCATGATTTCATTGAATTTGAAACAGCTTGCAAGAGTTGGCATTAAGGCCATACACTTGACATTTTTGTGGGCTAATTGTTCCATAACATCTGTAGCACATGCATTATCGCCATAAAGTGCATTAATGTGCCGGGTTTTCAATGTTGCTTCTGCTTCTTTAGAAAGTATACGAACTCTCAAACTTTTAAAATGTTGGCATAAGTGAGATCTGCAGATTGGCGCATGTTTTCTGTTAATTCTCTGTATTGGAAATGTTGCCAAAGGTTGACATTTCCAATGCTGCCAACAGTTTTACGGCAGAGTTTGTGCCCTAATATTTTAAAAATAGGTTCACCTTTTACTGGTGTTAATTGAAGCAGATCTCCAAAAACAATAATGTGTTTTCCTGCAAAGAGCTCTTCATAGTCTGTTTTGAGTACTTCTTGTAATCTGAGGTGAATCAAAGCTAACATCAGGTTGGAGACCATGCTCACTTCATCTATTAGTAGCATTTTCATTTGTTTCAATACTCTGCGTAATTCCATTGCAGCTTCTGCAGAAAGTTTGTAATAGTCTAATTTGTTCTGGTGTTCTACTGGTAATAGTAGTAATCGGTGTAATGTAACACCACCTATGTTGTAGGCAGCTAAACCTGTGGGGGCAGTGACAACAGCTGACAGTTTGTTGTTTGTCAATTGTTGAAGGAACTTACTAATGATTTTGATTAGGAATGTTTTGCCAGAACCAGCTTCACCACTGACGTACAGTAGTATAGGTTTATAATTATGGCAGGAACATTCTTTATTTTCATGTTTTACACCATGTGCAATTTGTTTTGTTACTTCTTGAAAAATGCTACTTTGCTCATTGTTTAGTTTTGATTGTAGTATAGTTAAGTCTTCCTTATCTTCATACTGACACATGGTGTTATCATAGCTAATTCTGCCTCATTTGTTATTAGTGGTTCTCCCAGTGGTTCTTGGCTTCCTGTTACAGAAGGTTGACTACTGTCAGGAGTATCCTTATCTAGTTGAGCTTGGAGTTCTTCTTCATGTTGCTGTTCATTGTGCAACATTGTTTTGTACTGTGTAAAGTTTACATCAGTTATAGTGCTTTCATTTGCTTTGAAAGCATCTTCATATGAGTCATAGTTATCTAGTAATTGTTCTTCTTTTCTCCATGGTTTGAAGAGTTGTAGCAGGGACATGTAATATACTTCTTTATGTTGAGGAGTCTTCAATGACAATTTGATATGATTAATTAAATTTGGTTTAGTGAGTTTAACTAAGCTGCCTTCACAGTCTGTCACTCTATATTTACCTTTTTTTCATCGGGTTTCATATTATTTTTGTATGTGTAGTTTTGGGCTATTTGGTATAGACACATGTTTTCCAAAGTATTACTTCTGTTTGGGTAGTATGTGTCCAATAAATTGTTTTTTAAAATGTCTTGGCTGTTGGGATCATGTTTGGCTATTGTTTCTATATCTTCATATGATTTTAGAACTCTTTTTCTAGATTTAGCTGGACCAAGACTTAGCCATACTATATTTTCAGATTTACCATACAATGAAGTACCAGTTAAACGATCAGCTGCTTCATAAGATCCACATTCGCTATGGGTGAGAATTTTTATGCCCACGCTGTATAATTTCTGAGATACTGTTTTATCTGATGACAGGTCATTCCAGAGGTCTTGGAGCTCTGCCTTTTCTGCTTTACTTAAGTATGCTGTGACATATCGTGCAACTGCAGTAGAATTGTCTGCAATGTACTGCACATCTATGTTTGCATTCCATAAGTGGGCAATGATTGCATTATAATCATTGATATATTTTTCTTCTTCTTTTCTTTTTATGTAATATGTATTTTTAGATGACTTTCCTTCAACAGTATGTCTAACTGAAGACATGAGGTTGTTTACTTGACCTGTATTTGTAACTGGTCTAGGGAAACCAAATCGGCATTTGGTGTAGTATTTGCTTTTGTTTTTGTATTTGCGACAACAATATTTTCCACATTTGTGTCTTTGAAATTGTAAAATTTGTGCACAAAGATCACTATTTGTGGCTTCTGATGGAATTTGACAAGTGACATATTTTTCAATAAACTGTAAAACAGTGGCATCACTGTCTTGACCAAATTTAGGAGCATCTTTAATCCATAAAAGCATGTGGATATGTGGTGCTCCGCTGGCTTGGTATTCTTTTCTCCAAAAAAAGTGTTGCACTTCTCCAGGAACAGTTTTATTGCAAATAAAATGTAGCATAGCAATGAAGCGATGGTGAAAATATCTTGAAACATTAACAGGATCCAAAGAACAAAGTTCTCCAGGTGTTAGATTATCTATGTTTGTTTTGTTTTTATTTGATATGCGTAGGAAATCATGTAAATCTTCCCATGCATATTCTGCACAACTTAATGTAACAAACCAAGTGGGTGGGCCAAGGTTTCTGATCATACAACGTACATCTCCATGACATCGAAACCAGTACTCTTTAGTACCACGCATATTTGCTAATAGATTTGTAATATTTGAATGTAAAATCTCATCCTTTTGTTGCACTTTCTCTAATAATTGTGTAGCTGTCATATTTTGAAAGTGTGATCCTGATTTTAATATGTGTGCAACTCTGCAACATAATGTTGCTAGTTCACTTTCAAAGAGTAGGTGGAATATGTATTCCACATTTTGTCTAAATCTGGGATCTTCAGAATACATCCGTAATGAGCGGTATTCTGAAGCTGATATTTGAATAGGTCTATCATCATATCTTCCTCCTTTGCCAGTTGGAAAGAGTAGAGGAAAAGCACGTGCTTCTATACTTTTTTCCCATATACTGATTGCCGATCCTTTTGTTTGACGCATTTGGTAAGTTTCCAGTACATCTTGTACGGTGTCATTACAGTGCAAAGGATGAATTGTATACTGGTCTAAAGTATTTGATATTGTAGCAGGATCTAGTAGCTCAAATTGACCAGCTTCTTGTGTTTCTTGAATTAATTCAGTTGTATCTTTCAAGTTTTCTTCAATATTAATTTCTTTGTAATATTCATTATTCTCTTTAAGATATTGGAAGGCTTGTCTAACTTTATATAAATCTACCAGCTGTTGCCATATTTTTTTGTCTTTTGTAGGTACTCCATTTACTAATATAATTAAAGATTGGTGCATTGGACGTTGCACTCCTAGAGTATGCACATTTTCTTTTAGATTTAATGGTAAATAAACTACTTTTCCACGAATGCCTTTTACCAATTCAGAGGGAGGTAATTTTGCTGTTTTTGGTTGAAGGCGTATTATTGCTTGAAATGGCTGTACTGTTTGAATTATGATGCTCTCATATAAATTAAGTTGTTGTAGAGGTTTTGGTACTAGGTATAATTCCAAATTATTTGTGATAGAACGTGAAGGAGTTTGGTTGTTTTCAAGTTTTGTGGTGCAATAACTGCAAAGTATTAAGGGCTCAGTTATTTCATATTTGTTTTCTGCTAGAAGGTAGAGATCTAATTCAAACCATTTAGAATCTTCATTGTCTTCTATTTTGTATGATAGGTCCACAGTTTTTGTGTTACTTTTATAAAAAATTCTACGGCAACATACACATACATGGTTTGGTACTTCAGCTGATGTACTTTTAAATTTTAGTATTTCTTTTTTGTATGTGTTTAGCAAAAGGTTGCCATGTGTAGAATTGTTGCTTAATTGGTTTAAAGCTATTTCATTCTGTAAATGGATTTCACTTCCAAAATATTTTTTCTGGATATAGTGAATTTCTTCAAGTAGGTCTTTTGCTGTACCATGTAGAAGGATGTTATTTAACTTTGCTAGTGCTAAAGCAGGACTTTTAGCATAGTACAGTTTATAGACTAGATTTCTTATAGTTGAATGATGTGTTGATATCCTTTTGATATCATGGAAAGTGGTTTTACACGTAGGTCCTGTAATGCAGGCCAATGAATGTCCTTGTAGTCCTGTGTACTTGCGCACTGGACAGGTATCTATATTTTGCAGTAATTTAATTTTGATTTTGTCTTTGCTTTTTACATATTTATTGAGGAATTGGTGTAAAGATTTGAAACATTGTTTGGGAATGTTACACATTGACGTGCATGGCCATTTGTACACTAGACGTTCTGATTCAGTTGAATGGAGGGGTAATTCTAAGTTTTCAGGGCATATTTTTGTAAGGAGTACTTCTTGTTCCATTATGGTATTATTCACTTTTTCATAACCTCAACCACTGCTATTTATGGCAATTGTATTTGTTTGCTTTTGTTTGTACGCTTCTTCATTAAAATATGGTTCTGTGCTCGTAGTGTGATTCCATTCACCTCCGCAGATACTTAAGAAGTTCTTTCTGTTGACATTTCGCTTATTGAGAAGTCTTTTTTGTAATTTAGTTATTAGTTTTGTTAGTGGTTTCATTTTGTTTAACAGTAAAATAAATACATTTCTTTTGAGAAGAATTGCACTGTCCATCAATGCTTCTAAGATTAATTTCCTACGATAGGTTTTAAGTTTTGAACCTGATTTCTCTCCTGTTTTTATAAGATTTTGAAGGACTTTGTGACGGTATATTTTGGCTAAAATACTTTTCGTGGTATGCTTACTTTGCACTATATTAAAATTTGAAGAAGTAGTTTTATCTGTACTGATAGGTGATTTTCTGTTAATTGTTTTTTGGTTTGTTTTACATTTTGATAGAGGAAGCGAAGAAGTTGTACTTGAAACTTTTTGTGTTTCACTAAATGATTGTATTAGCTGTTTTGTTTCAACTTTTTTTACAAATTCTGCTAGAGATGGATGCTTATGTTGGACACCTTTATTTTCATTTGCTCTAATTTTGCGTTGCTTTCTACGGAGTTGTCTTTTGGTAGGCATTCTTTAGGGTCTGTTGAAAAAAATAAAGAAGATATGGGTTGGGGTGTTCTGGAATGTATGTGTGCTGTGTGCATGAGTGTTTGAGTAAGATGATAAAGATGTATGTAATGGTGTGTGATTGTGCATTGGGAACTAAAACTAGTAGGGGTAGGTATTCTTGAATTTATGTGTCACTAAACTGGGGTTCAGATGACAAAAGAAAAGTAAGCTAGTGGTGTGGAAAAGTACAAATGGTAAATGTAATGTATACAATTAAAACAGTTGTTTGTTCTATAATATGAAAATTGTAGTGGTTCAGTTGGCTAATTTGTGTGTCCAAAAATAGAAATTTGTGGGCCATTCTGGTTGTAAATCGCTGTTTACGACATGGAAATTTTTGGACAAAATGGTACAAAATCTCTATTTTAAGAAACCAAAATAGCTGGTATTAATATTATAGTATATTTGATTAATAATATAAATAATATGGTGATATTTTACTTACTTTTTTTTCTTTTTTAAATTAACAGGTAACTTCTTAGTTTTTCTTTCTTCTTCGAATTCGGCTGCTTCTTTTCAGGAAACTGGTCTTCACTGCAACTGTGAAAGCTTCAAATTAGTAACTTTGTTTGTATATAGCACTGTTTTTAATTTAGATATTGATTTTTGTAATTGAAATCCTCAGTGCCGTCTGTAAAACTATTAAACTAATTTATTTACATAAGATACATAGCATCAGTTCAGTGTATATGATATGTTCTTAATGAACAAATTGTATTGAATGACTAACTGTAGCAAAAATAAAATATCTTTACTATGTCTTGTGAAATTTATAATATATTAGTGAATACCACTATTTCTGTAAGTAAACTGTTCTAGGTAATAGCGCCTCAATGTCATGTCTAATTTAAAGTAATTAAGTAAATAAATAAATAAAAACAAAAAATATGAAATTGTATAAGTATTTTTATAAAGGTTTAAACATAGATTGTGTTTGCATGCAATTTTGTTTGAATATATGTAGTCTATATATTTAATTTAAAAAATGTTAGTTTAACATGATTTAAGTGTGTATGTTTAAAGAAAGTAAAAAGTATAAAGGTATATAAGTGGTAGTTGATTTTAGGAAATTGAAAAAAGTACAGTAAATTCATTTAACAGATTTTACAAGGTAAAAGTCTGTTTGAAAATGTGTTCATCTACCATAGCTCTCAAGTCACACGCTTTTGGCGGGTGTCACATGCCTTGTAAAGGGCCGACTCACCTGCCAAGCCTCCTGCACGCACATTCATTCCAATGGGCGTCTCACCCGCTAAAAACAAAATCGGGTGATTTCACCCGCCTGTAAAACAAAAATGGTTGAGAGCTATGTCATGTACTATACAGAAAATGTGCATACCTGAAGTTTGTGTTCATGCATATGGATATGCATGGAGCTGCAAGTAGAAATCTTGACAATTTGTACAGTATTTGTGGTAGATGCTGCTTGCCAATGATATGACACTTGTACTCAGAGAGATTCAGAGTACATTTGCAGTGCTGATCTATGATGATGCAGTTAGATGTAGAGGTCTTGAATGTGATTGGTGCATGGTCATGTGATTTTTGAGGTACATCCAATGAGGGAATGGCAGAGAGAGTGTAGTGGAAATGGTAGAAGGGCTGTTCATGTTACGATATGTCCGCGGACATGGCGGTAGTTCCAGGACATCGGGAGTTACATCCGGGGATTTTTGGGTTCAGAAGTCATGCAAATGAGAATAAGCACTGAAAGGGATTGGTCAGGAAAGTTTGGTGGGTGTGTTGTGCCAGGAGAGATTTTTTGAGATACTCTTTTTGCTAAGAGAACAAAAGATAGCTATGGCTGTGTGTTTCAGAAAACAGATTGTTTGGATTTTAGGAGATTTGTGGATACATTGGTTGAAGGTGCATGCAGAAAGCTGTGGAGTAGCTGTAGATCTTGGATTCCCACATGTGGAAGTACACTGTCATGGAGTACTTGGAATGAAGTGGTTGGATTTGCTACCTCTCTGTGCTACTTTGGAGACAGAGCAACATCCAGACATAATTGTAATTCATTGTGGAGGGAACAGTTTAGGGCATGTGACTGGAATTTATTTGCAATTTGCTATGAAAGAAGGACTGAGGAAGGTTATGGACATGTTTCCTAATTCGCACGTGATATTTTCACGGATTGCGCAGAGACAAATGTGGCTTCGTTCTTCTTCATTTGGTCCACAAATGGAAAAAGCAAGGCGCAATGTTAATAAGGCTGTTTGTGGCTTTCTAAGTGATTTTGGCATGTCTTCTTTTAACAATGAAAATATTATGTTTTGTAGTACATACATTTTTCGCAGAGATGGAGTTCATCTTACTTATGCTGGCAATCAGATTTTTTTGAGAAATTACAAAATGCATTGCGACCTTTTTTGGAATTACAACAACGATTTTGAAGTAGATGTTAAGCATTTACAATTTTTGACTTACAAACACCACCCAAAGGCTCTTTTCAGAGCCACCACTTCTTTCCAGAGAAGATTACAATGTTTGTAATGGAGTAGTAACCCAATTTTTTTAATGTTCACGAACTGTTCGCGGACTTCTAAAAAATACAAAGAGCCCTGCTTCATTTATTTTCACTTCTATTTTTTAAGAGCTTTATTTTTTTTTGATTTTTGTAATTTTGTATTTTTTTTGTTTTTTCAGACACGACACAGTAGGAGAGGAGGGTAAAGGAGGTTAAAGGGGGGACACCAACCACAGGGATAAGAAAGGGCGAGCTGAGAGAGGAAGATGTAGAGTGGGTTTTATTTGGGTAGTCTCAAAAGCACTCCGAAGTCGCTCCGCCCTGCAGAGTACTGTGTCACAGTACATACATACAACTGTGACCCTCGAAAGGTAAGGGTCATCAGTGATGTCATCAATGACATTTGTGATGTCATCTTTGATGTCCTGGGTGTTAGTCTTAGCAGTGCACGGTGGTGGCGCGAGTTATGGTTGCTTAGCTTACCATAACTGGCGAATTTCAAGGGTTTTTCGGTTTTACTTGGAACCATAACGTCCCTTTAACAAAGTTTTTTCACTGAATTTCATAGGTTTTTAGTAGCGCAACTTAACCATAACGTCCCTTTAACAAAGTTTTTTTCACTGATATATATATATATATTACATGGCCTGTGGAAGCAGCCATGTAGTTATGTTTAAGTTGCTAAACCCGAGGGCATGGTTACCGGACCATGGGATAAGCAGCGTATCTCAATGGCTCCTGCTGATCCTAACAGAATCCTGGAAAGCCTTTAACAAGGAGGTGGAGTGCAGACCTTCAGAACATCTCTAAGGCTGTGTGAATAGGCACTGCATGCAGCGCACAAAACTGCTGCTAAAACCAGATCCCGGGGAATAAGTTATAAGCAACAAAAGGGCGAGGAAGTCCCGAAGAAGACCGGACAAAATGGCCACCACCGGAGAACAAAGAGATTGAGGAGCACACTTTGCGATCTGTGCCAGCAGGGAGAGAAAGTGCCCACAGCCCAACCAAGAACCGGGATGTGTGATCTACAGGCTGGGCAGCGCTGCCGAGGCGACAGCTGCTGATGTGGAGAAGAAGCCAGGTCCCTGCAGCGGTTGAAGCGGGATGCAGCCGCTTGCGCACTGTGGAGGGCGGACCGTCTGTGCCAGACGGAGTGGTGTCAACCCGTGAGCCACCTGAGATGGAGGAGGAGCAGACTGAGTGGCGTGTGTGGGGAAGACCGTGGTGTGCCCTGACCTGTGGACACGCACAGACCGGGGGATGTGAGGGCCCCGGAGGCCGTACTGCGCCGCTGGCAGCCCGGGGAGGGGATTGGAGAGAAGTCGGCCCCCCGCAAGCAGGCGTTGAAGAACAGGAGCCGCGGTGCAGTGGGGTGCACAGCTGGTGGCCCAACGGAGCGCTAAATGAAGGAAAGACCAAGGCGCAATAGCTGCATCCAACATAACGCATCACAGAGCCGGCGCTCCGGGAGGGGTGGCGGGGGAACGCTAAGTCTGCATGGACTCAGCTGTCAAGGGTGCACATGAATATGAGACATGGATTACAGGAGGGCCAGCTGAATAAGTGGGATATGGTTGTAAAAGGCACACAGTGACAGCACCCGTGGACAGAAAAGGCATATTGGGATTGTAGCCACAACAAAAGGCAGAGGCACTGAACAATGTGGTTGCCTGGATGGTCGTCTAGCTGCGGAGCCCAGTAAAGTGCGGAACACACATATTCACAGCACGAGTGACCACACCAGGTGAAAGAGGGGCCAAGGGAGACTGGCCTGGAGCCCCAGATGGAGATGGCTAAAGCTGCAGTGCTATAAGAGAAAAGAAAGAAATAAAGCCGCAGGAAGCTGCGAGGCATAAACCATAAATAGACACAGGCAAGGTACCCTCTGCCCAGAAATCCATCATAAACACTCGACAAGGCGATATCTGGAACGTCCCAGACACAACCGGGGACAGCTGGGAAAAATCAGACAGTGAACGCGCAGAAAGCGACCAGCACACTTTAAAATAAAGGAGTATGCTGTGCTGAGGCGGAAGCGGACACAAGGCACGGACATAAGGGTGCTAACTTAAGGCACAGGAGACGCACCACAATAAGAACAACAAGCGCAGCCGGCAGCCACCAGAAAACGTGGGAGAGCACAACCCACTCGTAAGACAATACAAACAGCACACATGGACCCACACCACAGCCTCCCTCATGAACCACAGTTAACTATATACCAGTTTCAAAGAGCTGGAGATCACACTCTCAATAGCATGAACTGAGGCAAACAACAACACTGAGATGGCGAGCAAGCAGACCAAGATAAAAGGGAAACAACCTACACTGGAGGAATATGCAAGAACACCACAACCAACAGAAGGGGCAAGGAGCAAAGAGAAAACCCCTCCCACGGACACTATCATGGCATGCAAAGATCAGCAGATCCTAGAAGCGATTGCAGACTTGAAACTAACCTGGGAAACCAAACTAGAGTCAACAATGGTTGAACTAAAGGCAGCACTGGAACTCAGAGTCGGCGCAGTCCAGGAGGAAGTGAACCTACTCAGACAAGATGTCAGAGCGTTAGCAGAACACACAGGCTAACAAGAAGTGACCCCAAACACAGCTGCATGCGCGTCCCATACATTGGAGATCCACATCCTGAAACAACACGTGAGTAACCTGGAAAACAGAGTGGAAGGAGCGGTCAGACATGCTCGGAGAAATAACATACGTATCGTGGGACTACCGGAAGGGGCAGAGGGATTAAACCCAATGGACTACGTCGAGACAATGTTGCTGCAAGAAATAGGAGGTGGGGTGCTTACCCAAGGATTTGCAGTGGAACAAGGAAACCATCGCCAGGAGCTCCCCCCCAGACCAATAATTGCGAAAATCCTGAATTATCGAGATAGGGAGAAGATCCTATAACACTTCCAGAAGGGCGGCATGATACAAAGAGCATCGGCGAACATCACGTCTTACCCGGACTGCACACTCTTGGTGCAGAGACAACGGATGAACTATGGATCAGTGAAGAAAAGACTGCGAGAGGAGGGCTACAAATATATGCTGATGTATCCGGCGAAACTGAAAGTGTACCATTAGAACAGAGCTTTGTTCTTTGACACTCCCGAGGATGCAACAGAATGGTTGAATGCCCAGAACTGCCCGTCGGAAACAGACAACCAGAAAGAAGACAGATCAGATAAGTAAGACAGCGACTGCACAATTCGAAGTGCTGTAAAAACTAGAGACTGGGACTTGAATGTAAGCTAGAGCACAGCCAGCCGGGATAGACACGAGATGGGTTGGATAAATAAATGTGATCGGGCATGGTGCAATAGCGCACAATTGCAGGAGACCGAGGGATTCGCTCTCATACCCCCATAGATAGATTAGCTAGGTTACCAACAGTTCGGTAACTCCCTGCTGGGTTCCTATTATTGTGAGGAATATGGGCTTTAAGCGCACAGGAGTCACACGTTTTGTCTCTTAATCCTTTTTGGGCTAGTTTTGGAGGCAAAGACTACAATTCCCAGCAAGCCACGGGAGGTTGGTAGTTCTGTGCACAATCAAGAAGAAGGTCACGTGCTCGTTGCCAGCTGTAGTGATTACAAACAGCATAAAGAGCAACGGCGCGTGAAACAGGTGTGGCTTATTCGAATCCAGGAGCGGTTGGCGTGAGGAGCATGTCGGCGAAACGCTGAGGAAACCATGGACGGCGAAGCTCTGCCCTAAAGCTACACGAGGTTTCGAGCGTTCTCTTGCACTGAGTTGCCAGCGGAACTGCGGCAGCATTTTCAGCGTGCTACTAATCCTCCGAGGAGTCCCGCTGGGCCCTCGGAGCTCAGATAAGTGCAGAAGGCATTGCGGGGTGGGATCTTATGATGCATATGTTTTCTCTCGCATGAAGCTGATACTTGGCAATCACGGAAGGGCTGAATTTGGGAATAAAGCCATTGGTTTTGTGTAATGAGACACGAGGACATTACGGAATATTTTTGGGGCATATTCTCTCGAATACAGCTCATTAAGGGTGACAAGAGTATTCACTCTCAAGGGGTGATGATGTGTATTAGTTTGTCTGGTTAAACCGCAAGGACATGCATTTATGTGTTTATGTATTGCAGTAGCAAGCTTGCCCTATGGGCCATGTGTTTCGTTCTTCATTGATGGGAGAAGTTCCATTGTCCTGTGTTCATCCCGCTTGCTACTATATGTGCATGTTTTGTGCTCTGTTTGTTCTGAAGTCAGGGGCATACGTATTAAGGTCTGTCCTGATCTATGTTACTGGGTATTCATGTAGTCAATGTTACAGTGTGTCAGGAACTAGGATATACAGGTATATGAAAGGAAGGGTTTTTCCCCAGTTCTTCCCCCTACCTATCCAACTTAGGTTTTGTTCTAACCCTTTTTTCCGGTTTCCCTAACTTCCCCTCCCCATCCACAACCTCTCCCTAACTCCTCTTCCCCCCATTGGCTGCCACGTGGTGTCGTGTGTTACACTTCAGGCACCTGTGCCAACCACGGTGGGAGGGTCGAATTCATTCGGCTTCTGTGGTTCGGGGGAGAGTGTCGATTCTCTCCTCCAAGTAAGTGTGTGTTTTTGACAATTATCGGCATCACCGAGAAAGGACCAAATGCGGGGTAGCCTGAGATCCAGGGATGGGGTTGGGCAATAGTTGGGGACAGGAAGGGCAGGGAAGGGAAGGGAGTTGGGGGGTGTGCAGTGAATTTAGTTGGGGAGATAAAGGGACGAGGGGCAAGTTGTGGGGTTTATGTTGTAATTGGACAGGGAACAAGCTTATATCCACGCCAAGTAGACTCAGAAAGAAGGATAAGGAGGGAGGGAGGCGGGATAAGAAATGGATGAAAATGGGAGCCCTTAGAATAATAACCTGGAATGTAAGAGGCCATAATAGTTACCTGAAAAGAAATAAGGCAATGATGTACCTGAGAAGGTAAATATTGGATATAGCCTTATTGCAAGAAACCCACCTCACCAAAGAGAAACTAGAGGTGGTAAAGAAAAAGTGGAGAGGGACCACCATAGGAGCAACATACTTGGCATATGCCAGAGGGGTAATCATTTGGATGGCGCCACATGTCCCCTTTCAGATGCTACAGGCCAAGGTGGAGCCGGATGGAAGGATGGTAGTGATCCGTGGGATGTTAGAGGGGGATGTTAGAGAACAGCGAACTGTGCATCATAAACACATATGCCCCTAACCAAGACACTGTGTAAGACATTATACAGCAAAATCAGTCCCCGCATAGGAAGCGCGATTGTATGGGGTGGGGACTTCAATTGTATGCTGAACCCCAAAATGGACAGGTCAGACACAAAACTAGATACGCCCACCCCCACAGTGAAAACGCTACATGCCCTTCTGAGAGACTTTGGTCTGGAAGACATATGGAGGCAGCAACACCTGAATTATAGGCACTACTCACACTTTTCCGTCCCACACAACCTGTACACAAGATTGGACTACATGTTCGCCACTCCGGAACTTGTTGGGGAAATGACAGGTTCAGAATATAAGGCGAGAATATTATCGGACCACTCCCCCCTTGTCCTGACGTGGCGACATCAGCCCCCAAGAGCCAGGATCCCAACATGGCGGATTAGGGGCGAAGCATTGAAGGATACTGCATTCCGTGACAACCTAAGGGAGGAGAAAAATGGGTATTTTGAAAATAACACAGGCAGCATGGAGTCAGAGGGAACCCTATAGGAGGCCTTTAAGGTGGTAGTGAGTGGGGCGGCTATATCCAAATCAAGAGGGCTCCAAGGGGGAATAGAGCGAGAGTTGCAGGAGACTGAAAAGAAGCTAGAAGTAATTATGAAAAGAGGGGGCACCACACAGGAAGACGCCAAACAGGCGAGTCAATTACATCAGGCTTGTGGTGGGCTCTGGGAGAGGCTATGCAATCTGAATTACAAAAAATACATCGAAAGGCAACATGGAGGGGGAGACAAACCAGGGAGGCTGCTCGCTTGGCTGTACAAGAATGAGACACCAAGATCAGCAATTAGGGAGATAACAGGAAAGGCAGGCCAGGCCTGGAACACCCAAGAGAGTGTGAACAAAGGATTCCTTAGATTCTACAAACACCTATATGAAGATGCAGGGGAGATGGCAGAGCAGGAGACTCAGGAGACGTTAGAGGAAATAGGACTACCTAAATTGAATGAAGAAGACAGGGAGAACCTAGATGCCCCAGTCACAATAGAAGAATTAGAGACAGTGGTAATACATCTGGCCATGAGCAAAGCCCCGGGGACAGACGGGCTTCCTAGTGAATGCTATAACATACAGACAAGAAGTGCTGCCACCCCTATCAGTATGCTAAACGAGACCTTTGAGAAAGGGAGACTACCGGAATCTCTGAGGGAGGCGATAATCATTCTGCTTCTCACATCTGACAAACCAAGCTCAGAATGCGGGTCGTATAGACCCCTATCCATGCTAAACCAAGACAGCAAAATTCTTACGGCAGTGCTGGCAAACAGACTGGAGAGGGTAATAAACAAACTTATACACCCTGGTCAAACCGGATACGTCCCAGGCAGAAGTATATCTGATAATGACAGAAGGCTCCACCATATCATAGAACAGGCAGAAGACGACCCAAGTGAAATAGCAATAGTCTTGTGCAGTGAAAGCCTTCGACTCCGTAAGGTGGCCTTGGATGATGGCAGCCTTGAAAGAATATAGGATGGGACTTGTGTGGGTAAAAATGGTGTATAGCTCTGCAATAGCCAAGGTCAAAACGGGAGTGATAATTTCAGATAGATGGCAACTTGGCAGAGGCACAAGACAGGGCTGTCCATGGTCCCCGATGCTGTACATCCTTGCACTAGAACCATTAGCGATCTGTTTGAGGGAGCAGTATGAAGAAATAGGCGTCCACACTAAGGGGGGAACACACTTGATATCATTGTATGCGGATGATATGTTGCTATACCTGCGGTACCCATAGGAAAACTTGCAATACATCTTGGAGGTGATGGAACGATACGCGACTCTTTCGGGCATAGCGGTGAACCCCAAAAAGTCATGCATGTTCCCCCTGGGGAGGTAAAGAGGAGTCCCACAGGAGAACCTACCCATTTTGCAGATAGCCTGGCAGACCAAAACATTCAGATACTTGGGGATTAATATATATCACACGAGTGTAGACGAGCTCAAATATAACACAGAGAAGGCAGTGGAAGGCATCAAGAATAGCATGGGGTTCTGGGCAAAGCTCCCCCTGGCCATGGTGGGAAGGGCGGCCTTGCTCAAGATGATGGTCCTGCCTAGACTATTACACTTCTTTGCCAATATCCCATACATGGTGCCCAAGCGCTTTTTCATTAAACTCCAGAGTTAATGCAGAGGTTTCCCGTGGGACAATTCCAGAAACAGAGTAGCCCTATTGAATTACAGAATACGTACAACAGAGGGGGCATAAACCTGCCTAACTTTGAGATATAACACTTTGCATGTCAGCTACAATATGTCACCAGATGGCTGTCGGAAGATGAGACCGCAGAATCTATACTGCTGAGGGGCGAATGCAACCCTTATTTCCTAAAAGAAGATCAAGATTTCTGGCCCTGGGCTGGGAAATATGGCATAAAGTGTGCCGAGCGGTAAAGGAAAAAAGGGGGAGCCAGACATGTGATGTCATCAGTGATGTCATCAATGACATTTGTGATGTCATCTTTGATGTCCTGGGTGTTAGTCTTAGCAATGCACGGTGGTGGCGCGAGTTATGGTTGCTTAGCTTACCATAACTGGCGAATTTCAGGGGTTTTTCGGTTTTACTTGGAACCATAACTTCCCTTTAACAAAGTTTTTTTACTGAATTTAATAGGTTTTTAGTAGCGCAACTTAACCATAATGTCCCTTTAACAAAGTTTTTTTACTGAATTTCATAGGTTTTTCGTAGCGCAACTTAACCATAACGTCCCTTTAACAAAGTTTTTTTACTGAATTTAATAGGTTTTTAGTAGCACAACTTAACAATAATAACTTTGACTTTATGTACATGTAATATGGAACATACTGAACCCTTTCTACTGAATTTGACTGTCCGCGGACATGTTCGGACACCACCTAAAAACTCTGGGGGGATATGTGTAATTGTTATATCATAACATAGGAACATTTAACAAATTCACAAAGCAGCACACATACAAAGTATATGTAGTAATACTTAAGAAATGTAACCCATATATGTAACACACTAACCATTCATTTAAATACCAAAAGAAGATAAAGTGGCTTCCAACATAATTACCTCACAGACACTCCACAACTAAGAGCAAGACCAGACGTAGAGACTACTCATCACATATCTTACCTAAAATAGTAAGTGCACTTCATTTTACTCATATATTTATAAACGTTCTGTACTAGATAAAAAAAATATATTACTTTTTTGTTTTCTCACAGAAATGTGTAGTACTCTGGAGTGGCTAGAGGAGCATTTCCCACGAGAGGAAATGTCAGAAGATAGCATAAACCAATTAATAAATATTATTTTGTATACATTTAACATATACATTTTTTTTGTACAGACCATACAAAAATTGAAACTACTACAGAAAAAGAAGCGGTGGCTAACACTCTGGAACACATAAACGAAAAAATGGACCAACTTATGGCAAATTTTACCAATTTAAAAAACTTTGTGGAAGATCACTTAAAACTAACAACAAGATACCATTGTCCCACCTGTACTTGTCCCCCCTTACCATATCCCACTCATTTAACCCCAAACCCTCTCCATAGAACAAAACGTTTTGAGGACATTTCCATCCCTTCTTCACCTGATCCCAATTATGTTGAAATCCCTAATTCTCCTGTTTTTGTTTCCGTTTCTGCCCCACCTTCTCAGTCATAAATTGTTAATACATGTCAAATAAAGTTACTTTTTTATATTGTGTTGTAATTAGTTTCAGTTCTTTTTGTTAAAACCAATTTAGGTGTCCACGGACAGCGCAGTTGTTCGGAAATGTTCGTAAATAGATGAAAATGAAAGTGTCCTGAGGACACTATATCTGTCTGTAATGTTCTCATGCAAGCTGAAACTGTTCTAAGAACACTCGTAGTGTCCTGAAATGTTCGTAAATAAACGAAAATGGAGGTGTCCTTAAGAACACTATGCCTGTTCGTAGTGTTCGCTAGCAAGTTGAAACTGTTCTAAGAACGCTCGTGGTGTCCTGAATTGTTCGTAAATAAACGAAAATGGAGGTGTGCTGGGGACGCTATGTCTGTCCGTATTGTTCGCAAGTAAGTTAAACTGTGCTAAGAACAAACGGCTGTCCCTAACTGTTCGTTTTACGTGTGACGCACTTTTAATTAGTTCAGGACCCGAGCACTGTCCGTAGAACATCAAAGCGCATGCGCGAAACAATGTCCGTACATTGGGTGTCCTGTGGACGGCCGCTTCCTTAGCGAACATGCTCACGAAGCAATCATGTGACCGCGCCCACGCTGATCGCGTGTTCTCAATGCGGACATTGTTCGTGTCCCCGAACAGTTTAAAAGTGCATTTCCAAGTAATCCACAATATTTCTCATTAAAAACTCACCATACCACAAATCCCACATACTAATCCTAAAGTTTCCACATAGTTTTTGTGACTTTTTCAATCTTTTTTGGTGTTCGATCTGTCTTGTGGACGGCGTGCATGTCCGCGAACCACGTACAAGCACCCCTATAAAAGACCACGCCCTAGATCTCATTCTCATTGTGTTTCTGGCTATTCCACAGAGCACACTGCATTTTGCTGCATACTTTGCAGATTTTGAGATTTCCATCTCCAAGCCGATGACATCCATGGCTCCACTATTGCCACCTGGTGCTACATCTGCCTCAGCACCACCCCCACCCCCTCCACAACCACCATCTCCCCAAGGGCCTGAAGAGGGGAACAGGAGTGAGGATACAGAGGAGGAAGAAGAGGATGACGAGAGTGAGGTAGAGGAAATCCCTACTACCCGCCCTCTGCGTGATTCTTGGGTGTGGCGGTTGTTTACCGTTCATGGGAATGGTCCTAAGGCTCGTGCGAACCATGTCACCTGCAATGAGTGCAAAATGGTACTCAGTCGTGGGAGGCATGGTTCGTACAGCTTTGGGACCACCACCACGAAGCAACACCTCAACTCATTCCACACTGGGGCCATTCGCCAGGTTGTACCTTGCGAAGAGCGTAGTAGGTTAATTGCCTCTACTTCATCCTGCGTTTCTGATCCTGTCACCACAAGGAACACCTCTGTGGGACAGCGTCTTCCTCAAGCTGCCTCACAGGCCATACAGAATTCTGATGACCCTTACCTTTCGAGGGTCACAGTTGTATGTATGTACTGTGACACAGTACTCTGCAGGGGGGAGCGACTTCAGAGTGCTTTTGAGACTATCGTCTCACAGCACGAGAAGACCTGCTCACTACCCAAATAAAACCCACGCTACATCTTCCTCTCTCAGCTCGCCCTTTCTTATCCCTGTGGTTGGTGTCCCCCCTTTACCCTCCTTTCCCCTCCTCTCCTAGTGTGTCGTGTATAAAAAAACAAAAAAAATACAAAATAACAAAAATAAAAAAAAAATAAGGCTCTTTTCAGAGTTAAAAAATAGAAGTGAAGATAAATAAAGCAGGGCCCTTTGTATTTCTTGAAAGTCCGCAGACAGTTCGCGAACATGAAAAAAATTGGGGTGCTACCCTATTGTAACCATTGCATTTTTCTCTGGGAGGAAGTGGTGGCTCTGAAAAGAGCCTTTGGGAGGTGTTTGTATGTCAAAAATTATAAATACTTAACACCTACTTCAAAATGGATACTGTATTTCTAAAAAAGGTCGCAATGCATTTTATACATTTCTTAGAAAAATCTGATTGCCAGCATAAATAAGATGGACTCCATCTCTGCGAAAAATGTATGTACTACGAAACATAATATTTTCAATGTGAAAAGAGGACATGCCAAAATCTCTTAGGAAGGCACAAACAGCCTTATTAACATTACGCCTTGCTTTCTCCATTTGTGGACCACATGAGAAAGAACAAAGCCACATTTGTCTCTGCGCAATCCGTGAAAAAATTACTTTGGAGTTTGGAAACATGTCCATGATCTTCTGAAGTCCTTCTTTAATTGCAAATTGCAAAGAAATTCCAGACACATGTCCTAAACTGTTCCCTCCACAATGAATTACAATTATGTCTGGATGTTCCTCTATCTTCAAAGTTGCACAGGGAGGTAGCAAGTCCAACCACTTCATTCCACGCACTCCATGCCAGTGCACTTCCACATGTGCGAATCTAAGACCTATAGATACTCCACAGCTTTCTGCATGCACCTTCAACCAATGTATCCACGAGTCTCCCAAAATCCACACAATCTGTTTTTTGAAACACTCAGCCATAGCTATCTGTTCTTCTCTCAGCAAAAAGAATATTTGAGAAAACCTCTCCTAGCACAACACACTCACTAAACTTTACTGACCAATTCCTTGCTACATTCAATCTCATTTGCATGCCTCCCCACCCCAAATTCCCCGGATGTAATACGCTGTGTCCTAGAACTACCGCCATGTCCGCGAACATATCGTAACATGGACAGCCCTTCTACCATTTCCACTTCACTCTCTGTGCCATTCCCTCATTGGATGTAGCTAAGAAATCACATGACCATCCACCAATCAAATCCAAGACCTCTACATGTAACTACATCATCATAGATCAGCACTGCAAATGTACGGTGAATCTCTCGGAGTACAAGTCTCATACCATTGGCAAGCACGATCTACGAGAAATACTATACAAGTCTCCAAGATTTCTACTTGCAGCTTCGTCCATATCAATATGCATGAACACAAACTACAGGTATGCATATTTTCTATACAGTACATGAACACATTTTCTAACCGACTTTTACCTTGTATAATCTGTAAAATGAATCTACGATCATTTTTTCATTGTCCTAAAATGAACTGTGACTTACAAACCTTTATACCGTTTAATTTCTTCATACACACACACACACACGCAAATAATGTTAAACTAGCATTTTTTAAAATAAAATATATAGACTACATATAATCAAACAAAATTACATGCACACTCTATGATCAAACCTAAAACAATAATATTTGTACATCACATAATTGGTTTTAATTTTTTTAATTTATATAATTACTTACATTTATATAGGACAAGCAGGCTATGACATTGACTCACTATTACGTGGAAAAGCTTAGTTACAGGAATAGTGGTATACAGTGGTACATTATGAATTTCACAATCCATATTAAAGATATTTTCTTTCCTACAGTTGGTCATAAGATAGTTTTAATGGTTTTGAGGAAGGCGCTGAGCATTTCAATTTAAAAAATCTATGTCTAAATTAAAAACAGTGCTATATACAAACCAAATTACTAATTCCTTTCTTTTACAATTGCAGTGAAGACCATTCTCCTGAAAAGAAGCAGCCGAATTTGCAGTACAAAGAACAACTAAGAAGCAAACTGCTCATTTTAAAAAAAAAGTAAGTAGAATGTTACCATAATATTTGAATTATTACTCAAACACACTGTAAGGTTAATTCATGCTATTTCTGTGCCTAAAAATAGAGATTCTGCACCATTCTGACCAAAAATCCCCCCGTCTTAAACAGTGATTTACTTGCAGAATGGCCCACAAATTCCGCTCAGCCGCTAGAATTTAGATGTTGTAGAACAAACAACTGTTTTAATTGTATAGCTTTAGATATACTATTTATACTTCTCCAGACCACTGGCTTACTTTTATCTGTCATCTGAACCCCAGTTTAGTAACACATTAATTCAAGAATACCCATCCCTAGTAGTTGTACTTCCCAATGCACAATCACACACCATTATATACATCTTTATAATCTTACTCAAACACTCATGCACACAACACACATGCATTGCAGAACACCCCAACCCATACCTTCTGTATTTTTTTCAACAGACCCTAAAGAATGCCTACCAAAAAGCAACTCCGTAGAAAGGAACGTAGAGCAAATGAAAAGAAAAGTCTCCAACATAAACATCCATCTAAAGCAGAATTTGTAAATAAAAGTTGAAACACAACAGCTAATACAGTCATGTAGTGAAACAGAAGAAGTTTCTAGTACAAAAAACGTTGCCTCCTAAAACAACCCAAAAAACAATTAACAGAAAATCAACTATCACTACAAATAAAACTTCTTCTATAAATATTGATATAGTACAAAGTTAGCATACCAAGAAAAGTATTTTAGCCAAAATGTTCCGTCACAAAGTCCTTCTAAATATTATGAAAACAGGAGAGAAACCAGGTTCAAGACTTCAAACCTATCGTAGGAAAGTAATCTTAGAAGCGTTGATAGACAGTGCAATTCTTCTCAAAAGAAAGTTATTTATTTTAGTGTTAAACAGAATGAAACCACGAACAAAACTAATAACTTAATTACAAAAAAGACTTCTCAATAAACGAAATGTCAACAGAAATAACTTCTTAAATATCTGTGGAGGTGAATGGAGTCACACTGCAAGCACAGAACCATACTTTAATGAAGAAGCGTGCAAACAAAAGCAAACAAATACAATTGCCATACATAGCAGTGGTTGAGGTTATGAAAAAGTTAATAATACCATAATGGAACAAGAAGTACTCCTTACAAAAATATGCCCTGAAAACGTAGATTTACCCCTCCATTCAACTGAATCAGAACATCTAGTGTAGAAATGACCATGCATGTCAATGTGTAACATTCCCAAAAAAATGTTCAAGTCTTTACACCAATTCCTCAATCAATATGTGAAAAGCAAAGACAAAATCAAAATTAAACTACTGCAAAATATGGATACTTGTCCAGTACGCAAGTACACAGGACTACAAGGACATTCATTGGCCTGCATTACAGGACCTACTTGCAAAACAACCTTACATGATATCAAAAGGATATCAACACATCATGCAAGTATAAGAAATCTAGTTTATAAACTGTACTATGCTAAAAGTCCTGCTTTAGCACTAGCCAATTTAAATAACATTCTTCTACATGGTACAGCAAAAGACCTACTAGAAGAAATTGACTATATCCAGACAAAATATTTTGGAAGTGAAACCCACTTACAAGATGAATTAGCTGTAAACCAACTTTGTAACCATTCTGCACATGGCAACCTTTCACTACACACATACAAAAAAGAAATACTAAAATTTGAAAGTACTTCAGCTGAAGTACCAAACCACGTGTGTGTATGTTGCTGCAGAACTTTTTATAAAAGTAACACAAAAACTGTAGACCTATCATACAAAATAGAAGACAATGAAGATTCTAAATGGTTTGAATTAGCTCTCAACCTTATAGCAGAAAACAAATACGAAATAACTGACCGCATAATACTTTGCAGTTACTGCACTTCAAAACTTGACAACAACCAAACTCCTTCACGTGCTATCAGAAATAACTTGGAATTATATCCACTACCAAAACCCCTTCAACAACTTAATTTATATGAGAGCATCATAATTCAAACAGTGCACCCATTTCAAGCAATAATATGCCTTCAACCAAAAACTGCAAAATTACCTCCCTCTGAATTAGTGAAAGGTATTCGTGGAAAAGTAGTGTGTTTACCATTAGATCTAAAAGAAAATGTGCACACTCTAGGAGTGCAACGTCCAATGCAACAATCTTTAATTATCTTGGTAAATGGAGTACCTACAAAAGACAAAATAAATTGGCAACAAGTGGTAGATTTACATAAAGTTAGAGAAGCCCTGCAATATCTTAAAGAGAATAATGAATATTACAAAGAAATTAATATTGAAGAAAACTTGAAAGATACAACTGAAATAATTCAAGAGACACAAGAAGCTGGTCAATTTGAGCTCCTAGATCCTGCTACAATATCAAACACTTTAGACCATTATACAATTCATCCATTGCACTGTAATGACACCGTATAAGATGTACTGGAAACTTACCAAATGCGTCGAACAAAAGGATCGCCAATCAGCATATGGGAAAAAAGTATAGAAGCACGTGCTTTTCCTCTACTCTTTCCAACTGGCAAAGGAGGAAGATATGATGATAGACCTATTCAAATATCAGCATCAGAAAATCGCTCATTACGAATGTATTCTGAAGATCGCAGATTTCGACAAAATGTGGAATACATATTCCACCTACTCTTTGAAAGTGAACTAGAAACTTTATGTTACGGAGTTGCACACATATTAAAATCAGGATCACACTTTCAAAATATGACAGATACACAATTATTACAAAAAGTTCAACAAAAAGATGAGGTTTTACAAGCAAATCTTACAAATCTATTAGCAAATATGCGTGGTACTAAAGAGTACTGGTTTCGACGTCATGGAGATGTACGTTGTATGATCAGAAACCTTGGCCCACCCACTTGGTTTGTTACATTAAGTTGTGCAGAATATGCATGGGAAGATTTACATGCTTTCCTACGCATATCAAACGAAAACAAAACAAACATAGATATACTAACACCTGGAGAAGTTTGTTCTCAGGATCCTGTTAATGTTTCAAGATATTTTCACCATCGCTTCATTGCTATGCTACATTTTATTTGTAATAAAACTGTTCCTCCCCTTGGAGAAGTGCAACACTTCTTTTGGAGAAAAGAATACCAAGCCAGAGGAGCACCACATGTCCACATGCTTTTATGGATTAAAGATGCTCCTAAATTTGGTCAAGACAGTGATGCCACTGTTTTACAGTTTATTGAAAAATATGTCACTTGTGAAATTCCATCAGAATCCACAAATAGTGATATTCATGCAAAAATGTACAATTCCAAAGAGACAAATGTGGCAAATACTGTCGTCACAAATACAAAAACAAAGGGAAATACTACACCAAATGCCGATTTGGTTTCCCTAGACCAGTTACAAATACAGGTCAAGTGAACAACCTCATGTCTTCAATTAGACATAGTGTTAAAGGTAAGTCATCTAAAAATACATATTGCATAAAAAGAAAAGAAGAAGGAAAATATATCAATGATTACAATGCAATCATTGCCCACTTATGGAATGCAAACATAGATGTGCAGTACATTGCAAACAATTCTACTGCAGTTGCACGATACGTCACAGCATACTTAACCAAATCAGAAAAGACAGAGCTCCAAGACCTCTGGAATGACCTGTCATCAGATAAAACAGTGTCTCAGAAATTATACAGCTTGGGCATAAAAATACTGTCCCATAGAGAATGTGGATCCTATGAAGCAGCTGATCGATTAACTGGTACTGCATTGTATGGTAAATCTGAAAATATAGTATGGCTAAGTCTTGGTCCAGCTAAATCTAGAAAAAGAGTTCTAAAATCATACGAAGATATAGAAACAATAGCCAAACATGATCCCAACAGCCAAGACATTTTAAAAAACAATTTATTGGACACATACTACCGAAACAGGAGTACCACTTTGGAAACCATGTGTCTACACCACATAGCCCAAAACTACACATACAAAAATAATATAAAACCAGATGAACAAAACCGTAAATACAAAGTGACAAACTGTGAAGGCAGCTTAGTAAAACTCATCAAACCAAATTTAATTAATCATATCAAATTGTCATTAAAGACTCCTCAACATAAAGAAGTATATTACATGTCCCTGCTACAACTCTTTAAACCATGGAGAAAAGAAGAAGAAATACTAGATAACTATGACTCATATGAAGACGCTTTCAAAGCAAATGAAAGCAGTATAACTGATGTAAACTTTGCACAGTACAAAACAATGTTGCACAATGAACAGCAACACGACGAAGAACTCCAGGCCCAACTAGATAAGGATACTCCTGACAGTAGTCAACCTTCTGTCACAGGAAGCCAAGAACCACTGGGAGACCCACTAATAACAAATGAGGCAGAATTAGCTATGATAGAAGTAGAAAACACCATGTGTCAATATGAAGATAAAGAAGACTTAACTATACTACAATCAAAGCTAAACAATGAGCAACGTAGCATTTTTCAAGAAGTAACAAAAGAAATTGCACATGGTGTACAACATGAAAACAAAGAATGCACTTGTCAAAATAACAAACCTATACTATTGTATGTCAGTGGTGAAGCTGGTTCTGGCAAAACATTCCTAATCAAAATCATCAGTAAGTTCCTTCAACAATTGACAAACAACAAACTGTCAGCTGTTGTCACTGCCCACACAGGTTTAGCTGCCTACAACATAGGTGGTGTCACTTTACACCGATTACTACTATTGCCAGTAGAACACCAAAACAAATTAGATTATTACAAACTTTCTGCAGAAGCTGCAATGGAACTACGCAGAGTATTGAAACAAATGAAAATCCTACTAATAGATGAAGTGAGCATGGTGTCCAACCTAATGTTGGCTTTGATTCACCTCAGATTACAAGAAGTACTCAAAACAAACTATGAGAGCTCTTTGCAGGAAAACACATGATTGTTTTCGGAGATCTTCTTCAATTGACACCAGTAAAAGGTGAGCCTATTTTTAAAACATTAGGACACAAACTCTGCCGTAAAACTGTTGGCAGCTTTGGAAATGTCAACCTTTGGCAACATTTCCAATACAGACAATTAACAGAAAACATGCGCCAATCGGCAGATCTCACTTATGCCAACATCTTAAAAAGTATCAGAGTTGGTATGCTTTCTAAAGAAGCAGAAGCAATATTGAAAACCCGGCACATTCATGCACTTTATGGTGATAATGAATGTGCTACAGATGTTATGGAACAATTAGCCCACAAAAATGTCAATTGGATCGCCTTAATGCCAACTCTTGCAAGCTGTTTCAAATTCAATGAAATAAGTAAAGAAATGCAACCAATAATGGAAATTAGCGCCACAGACAAACTAGATGTACATGGAATGACACTACCCATGTGTGACCACGCCACAACAAGACTAAATAGTTTAGAAAAATCCATCTCAAACACAGCAGGCTTGGAAAAGATATTAAAATTATCCTTAAATTGCAGAGTAATGCTGAAAAATAACCTTGACGTCGACCAAGGACTAGTTAATGGAGAACTGGGTACAGTTGTTGGCTTTCAAACATACCCACATGACAACACAATTCAGTTTGTCTATATTCTCTTTGACAAACTTTCAGAAGTAAAAAGAATAGGACGCTCAACAGCTCGATTCCTTCTATTCCAAGACATGTATGTACGCAGAGAACAATTTTCTCTAACTCTTGCATACACAGTCACCATTCATAAATCACAAGGTCTTACCCTAGACAAAGCAATGATAGACATTGGTAACACAGTCTATAAAGAAGGCATGAGCTACGTAGCACTATCACACTTACATACACTTGACGGTCTATTTCTAATCAACTTTGATGCAAGTAAAATAAACGCTGATATTCCTTGCATTTTAGAATACAATAGACTTCGTTCACTATACACTCCCCATCTAAACACATATTCTGTTCCACAAAAAGTAAAACATTATAAAAGAAAAATAAATCAAACAGAAATCAAAAGGATGTCACTGCAAATCCTCCAAAGAGAGTAAAAGAAAGTAATACTTCATCAAGTGCCACAAGCAAAAAAGAATCAATTAGGGAAAGTAAACCAGGTACTTCTTCAAAGAAGGAAGACAAACTCCAAAAAAAGCAATCAGATACAGAACTACCTGGTCCATTTAAACTCTCAAATATAGTTGGTGTAAGTTGCTACGCAAATGTAGCAATGAATATTCTATTTCAATTACCACCAATTGTTGAGAACATTTACTTACACAGTACAGACCCATTGTGTTTGCGAATGTTAGTACTTCACAGAAATGCAGCAAATAATCCTGACAACACGTATAGTGTTTATGGAATAAGACAACAATTGGACTACTGTGCTGGAATGGTGAAATTCACTATAAACTCACAGGAAGATCCACAAGAATTTCTAATGTACTTACTATTAGTACTGGAAAACAAAAACATACCTATAAATGAAATCTTCCAGATTTCATACATGTGGAAACATACATGCACTCTCTGCAACAATGTGACAAAAGAACCAATCTCCAATGAGCGCTTTGTGTATGTATCAATACCTAATTGTGAATCCGTTCCAATTCAGCAACTTGTACAAAATGCAAACCATGGTAGATTATGTACTACCTGCAATTCGGATAATCACTCCACCTTACTAATACAAACACATAGTAAATAAGTAATACTAATGCTTCTACGTTACAATGCAGATGGTACCAAAAACAACTGCAAGCTGACTGGATTCACACATGGTCAAATATCACTTGGTAGGAAAACCTTCACAACAATAGGTATAATCTACCACGCAGGAGCCACAACCAATTCAGGGCACTACACTGCATATATAAAAGAGAAATGTGGATGGTTTGAATGTAATGATAGTACCATTACTCTAAAGCAGAGATTACCAGCAAATCATACAAACGCTTATTTAATGTTCTTAAAACCAAAATTCGATAACTAAACTGTACTTAAACCTTAAGTACACTTGTAGTAAAAAAATATAAACCGTCACAATATTCCAAAAGCTATCTAACTGCCCAAAGATGCTACAACAACTAATCAGATAAATTAATACCACTCAAATAGAGAAAAAAATAAACAGTTACAATACGCCAATTGGTATCTAACTGTCCCAAAATTTAGAAATATCCAAACAGATAAATCAATACCACAAAATTATATCAGAAAAATAAACAGTTAGAATACGCCTACTGGAATCTAACTGCTCCAAAATTTTACAATATCCAAACAAATACCTAATATCTTACTGCTCCCAAAAACTAGAACAATCCAATGTATAAAGCATGCACCAGAAACAACATGTAAACACTGAAAACAAACAAACAAATTAACTGTAGCATAACAGAAAAAGGTTTTTTTTTAATCCATCATGGATTTTTTTTCTCCCAAAGACCCAATGATTTTAGCAACAAACACAGAAACTGAGCAAATTGCACAGTACTCTGGGTTGTCATCTACTAAATATGAGGGTCAAAAAAAGAAGAAAATGTTGATTGTACAGTGTAATAAGTCTTTATAAAATACTAATACTAACATGCTATTTTCTTTTATCACAGAAATGAATAAGAAAAACATGGACTCCCGTTACTAAACCAAATAGTAAGTATAACATGATAAATACAACCATCGCAGCATATCACACCCATACTGGCTTATAACATTGTTCCTTATAAATTTGTATTCGACCCAAAGTTATAAGCCACTATGAGTGTGATATGCTGTGGTGCTTGTGGCCAGGGCATAGACTCTTCGGTGCATGGCATATGAGTGTGATATGCTGCAGTGGTTGTGTCCAGGGCATAGAGTCTTCGGTGCATGGCCAAATGGCCATGCACCCAACATTCTATACCCTGGCCACAACCACCGCAGCATAACACACCCATAGATTCAAGCATTGCAACCATTTTAATGTCCGCGGACACAAGGAAGTTCCTAGAACACATTCAACTTGCCAGAGGACGAAACGGACAGCGTCCTCAGGACACCACCATTTTCTTTATGTACTAACATTTCAGGACACCACGAGTGTTCTTAGAACACTTTCAGCTTGCCAACGAACAATACAGACAACGTCTTCAGGACACCCCCTGCGAACATTCCAGGACCCCACGAGTGTTCTTAGAACACTTTCAACTTTACACCAAATCCATTCTGTTTATTATCGAACATTTCCAAACAGCCGTGTTGTCCGCAGACAAATCGAACACAACAAAACTGTCTAGCACATAAAAGAAATACAACATTGCACCTATCTCATACTCCCCCACCCTCCCCAAACACTCTTACACACCAACACACTCCACTAAATACAATTTTTAAACCAAGTTTCGCCTCGCTGTCCGCGGTCGTCCGGGAATGCAAGATGTCGGGCGCCACGCCCCACGCCGTCCAATCAGCGAACACGTCGGATGTCCGCGGACATCGCGCAAGCCGCTCAGCCAATCAGGGCACTGTCCGCGGAGCGAACAGGGAAGTCCGTCCGCGGAGCGAACAGAGATATCACTAATTTTTTTGCCTTACATTTTGGTCATTTAAAAAAAAAACTACTGGACGGATTTACACCAAATTTGCAAAAGCACGCTTTTGGGACCAAGCCCCGCGCCTGCCACAAATTTGGTGTAAATCCGTCCAGCGGTTTGGGCTGTAGGCATGCGCAAAGTTTTTTCCCATTATGTCTATGGGAAAAAACTAAAGTTTTGGGACCCCCCCTATAACTTTGCCCCCCCTGGACCAAACCTCTCCAAACTTTGCAAAATAATTCAGAGTGGGCCATATACTTTTTTTGCAAAGTTTGGTGAGGATTCGTCTAGGTGAAAGACTGAATGGGGAAAAACCTTTCGCACGGCTACAGCCCAAACGACTGGATGGATTTTAACAAATTTGCCGCAGGAGCGGGGGCTTGGTTCAGCAAGCGTGCTTTTGTGTGTTTGATGGAAATCCGAGTAGTACTTTTGTTGCAAAAATCTGAAATATACGTCTCAAAAAATTACTGATATCTAGCTCCGCCCGCAGATCCATTTCCCTGTTCGCTCTGCGGACAAAAGTCTCATTGGCTTCCAGTACACTGTTGGACACGGCCGGTGGTCGGCTGGAGGGAAGCCTGCTGTGCGTCAACATTATTGGGAAACACTGCCATGGTGTATCAGAGGAGAATGCAACACCGAAAGGGCCTGGCAAACATACTTTATGCCATGTGGTGGGGGGAAGAAGGGATGGAAAGGGTGGGGGAGTGAGAAGTGGTTCATCTGAGCTATGTTATTAGGTGGAAGAAGACGGTGGTGTGCCTGCAGTATCCGTGCGTACTGTGCCAATTCGTGGGTCCCTGCACAGGTGCCTACCATGTGTGAGGAATGCAGGCAACCTTTGTTACGTCACCTGAAGAAGTTGCTGAATGCAGTGATGCAGATTTTTCCCACTGCCAAGGTTGTTTTCTCATGCATAACACCAGGAGGAGTATGGGAGCATGCTGGTGTAATTTGTACCCAGTCAGATCTTGGTAGGTGTCTTATAAACAGAAGCATGTGCAAATTTATGTGCACTCCTGGGATGTTCTCCACCCACTATGAGATCATGAGGTCACAAAATATGCAGTGGTTCCATAGAAATGGCATTTATTTGACCGCCATTGGCAATGTTATTTTCTTTTACAGTTTGCAAGAAGCGTTGACCAGAATTAAGTGAAAATGTAAGCAGCAGAAGCAAACAGAAAGTTATATAAAGAGAAAACAAAAAAAAGTTTGTTTGGAAGCATGTAAAAAAAGGAAAAACGCACAATAAACAATATTTTCAGAGCAACAACTACGGACCAAATCCCCTACCCTGTTTCAAATGTCTTCCCCCCTCCCCTTCCTAGCAGTAGTTTCAGGATTACACATGCCACATCTGGCCCCTTTCAGGATGACAGGCATGGACATGGGATTGTGGAGGCTAACGCATTGCTCAATAAGGTTTCTGGTTGTGGTGTGAATGCAATAACTGTGGCAGAAGGTCTATTTGTATTTAGAAGGCTATGGTTGTAGTGTGCAAGGTAAGGGGAAGGTATCCTGTGTGAATGCATCCATTGTATGTACTTGTTTGAAGTGGCTTAGATACATTCATTGTTGCTTTTGTGTGATATATTTGCGAATTTTGTAAGGAATGGGTTACTGCGGAAAATAATTCTGTGAAGTGTGCAAGGTAAGGGGCAGGCATCTTGTTATGCATGCAATGTGTGTATGATATGGTATGGTATGATATGGCATTTATAACACACCTATACACAAGTGTTTCAAGGTGCGACGAGGCAAGGGAGGGGGAACAGAGTGGAGAGAGACAGAGACACCAATCCTACTAGGTCAGGTGTCACTCAGATCGCGCAAGTGCATGGGTAGGGGGAGGGGAAGTGCAGTACATGGGAAGAATAAATAACAATAAGTAAAAATATAAGGCCGGCTGGTTGCAAGTGCAAGGCTAAGTGCAGACATTAGGTGGTGTTGGGACTGTTGGGGATACAGAAAATAGTCCCCAAGTGCGGGGGTTGCCAGAAAGGCAAAGGAGCGGTGCTACTGCTGGGGGAGGTGGTCTGGGCCCGAGAACAGAGGGTGGCCAGGTAACCAGTGCAGAATCAGTGTTAGCCAGGAAATCAGCAGGGGAGAGGAGGAGAAAAAGCACACGCAAAGAGAAAGGTTTTGAGGTGCTTCTGGAACTGGAGAAAGTTCTCATCAAGTTTCAGGGAGGCTGGGAGGCTGTTCCAGATTAAGGCGCCAGCTGAAGAAAGATATCTACCACCAACTGGTTGCTTGGAGAACAGACTGACCCTGAGGGAGTTGGGGGTGGATGAGTGAAGACCTTGAGCAGGGAGATGTTTAGGAAACTGAGAGTTGAAGGTATTGAGGCCCCAGAAGGCTGTGTGGATAATGCAGAGGGTTTTGACCTTCATCCTCCCAGCCACTGGGAGCCAGTGCCCACATTTTAGTCCCAGAGAGATACGATCCCTGGCTTTGAGGCCAAGGACAAGTCACGCAGTCCTGTTCTGGATAAGTTGCGGAGAGTGGAAGCATGCAGATTTAGAAAGAGGCTATTTCAATAGTGTGATATAGTCAGCTTCTGTGAACTTGGTTGAGGTTTGTAAGATGCAATCAGTGGTGGTTTTGGTGCGATATTTCCAGATTTATGTAGGAGATGGGTTAATCAGAAAAGAATTGGTAGCATTTTCGGAAGGAAAGAAGAGCGTTCCTGTTTCAATATTACAATGGGTGATATGGGTAAATGAAAACATTGAAAGCATATAGCATTGAAGTGCCACTTGATGGTAGGTGATGGGAGAAAAAAAAGTATGTCTTTTAAATACGCAATGGACGTTCAGTGGCAGATACCGTGCTCAGAGGCATGTATATCAGAGTTGTAAACATACTGCAGAAAAATGATTCATATCTCTACTTTGTGGTGATGGGTGGCCATGTGGATGTATGTGGATGTAAAAATCTTGCATAGTTTTACTGAACTTTCTACTGGAAGTGCTTTCGAATGATGTGACACTTGCAGTCTGAATGTGTAACGGTACATATGAAATGTTGTATAAAACTGACAGTGTTAGATGCTGAGTGTTGGATGGGATTGGTAGATGCGTGTCTGACTATTTAACAGTACCCAATGAGGTAGTGGTGGACAAAAAATTGTGGAATGGGAGGAAGAACTGCTCCGGCTTTACTGGGGTGTGGCCCTCGCGGTACTTGGGGAAGCACATGTGCCACATTCTGCGCTTCTCACGATGCGGGCCAATGGAATTGGGACTGTGGGGATTGTCCCATTCAGGTACTGTGGGTGTGGTTCATAGGAAGGGGCGGTAACACTGTTATTCATTACTCTGCGTAGTGAGGTGGGCTGACATGGAGAAATGCATTGTGTTGGTTTTGGGTGATTACTTTGTGATAGATCTGCACAAGTATGCCCAGGAAAGACACTTTGATGGCGATTTCAGTTTGGAAGGAGTAGACACATTCAGACTGCAGTGCGTACCAATGGGGTTACTATCGTATGTCACTTTGTCATGAGAGACATTTTCCTCCAGCACTCTAAGCTGCTTGCCAATGCTGAGTAAAAAAAAAAGTTATGCTTCTACACTATTGTATACTGCACCACCTGTGCAATTATCATACAAACTTTAGTGTGCTTACTGCGTTGTTGTGACGTTCTGGTCTTGATACTTTCCAGTCCTTACTCTGAACAGTCGTTCTTTGTTCCCATCTAAGTAGCAGTGCAGAAAGATTGTCGAAGGCAGATGTCACTTCTGTTGGTGTTGCATTCCGTTATAGTGTACTCCCTATGCCTTTCTCCTGTTTGTTTCATAAGTACATCGTTTGCACACCTACTCTATTTTTCCTTGCAATTGTTTTTATATGTTCCTTCTGTTTGCTGAATGGTACACTATGTAAGAGAGCTCCAGCCTTTCTGAGCAGGTTGCATGCCACCCGATGCCCGCAACCAGACGCATAGTCTGTGACTGCTCTGCGCATTAACATGGTGCCAGCAGGTTCAGTATGTTGTACATTAAATCTTTACAAACTTAGGGTATCCTGGTAAAAACCTATGAAATTCACTGAAAAAACGTTGTTAAAGGGACGTTATGGTTAGGTTGCACTAGTAAAAACCCATGAAATTCAATGGAAAACCGTTGTTACTGGAACATTATGGTTACAGGTAAAACCGAAAAACCCCAGAAATTCTCCAGTTATGGTAAGCTAAGCAACCATAACTCGCACTACCACTGTGCACTGCAAGGACTAACACCCATGACATCAAAGATGACATTACAAATGTCACTGATGACATGACTGATTCTTGGAAGTAGGAGGACTCCAGCATGTAGTATCGTCTTTCTGTTTTATTGTTATATAGTTTTAAAAGCCTTTAACACATTGAAACACTTTAAGCATAGAATTTCATATTAACAATTATAGATTCAATAGAACATTTTAATGTAACAAATTAATTAGTGATCATCATTAAAGAGAAGCAGTAAAAAAAAAACAGAAAAGGAACAGTCACTCCAATTTCAAAGATTTAAAAAAATGTGTTACTGATATCGCCATCATTGGTAAAAATCTCCTAAAATTGATTTCTCGAAGGCTCCAAAGATTAGAACAAGATGATATTAAATGATTTAAAGATTCCACATGATTACTCAATCCACAGAGCCTACACGAGTACTGTTCGACTGACATCATGTTAAAACAAGTCAGGGTCTCCTTGGTGAGAACTTGGTGCCACCAGAACCTAATGAAATGTCATCTCACAGATTTATGTGAGCACAGGCAAGATAAGTGACAACAACACTGACTGATTAAGAATCAAATCTCAAATGTATGAGTGAATCATAAGAGTGAAACTGATCAGTCATGTTAGCCCAATCTTGCCTATACAATAGTCTTTTGACCCTCAAAGGATTATCTATGAGATCAACAGGAAGAAGACCCAAGTTTGCCTGTAGTTCATTATAAAAGTATTCAATTTCACACACAAATATGACATTTCTTTCAATCAACACCCTGTTAAATTCAGTTTATAAAGAGCGGGATCTAGTTGGACACAATAAAAAGATTTGACTATTCGTTTACTCATGCATTGCATTATTTTAGTTTTTTATTAAATAAATATTCAATTTGTGAAGTTCTGCAAATCTAGACAAGGCTGAGAAGAGATGTTGTAGGCTGAATCAAGTCAGATCAAAAATTTAAAAAATCATCACCATATGCCAGCCAGATTGGTGTTATGTGTTGAATTCTCTGAGAGGCTAGAGCTGCCAAATTTAAATAATTGCCACTGTCACTTAAATAAAGATTAAATAGACAGGGTGCAAGCACACAACCCTGCCCAACCCCTCTTGAGGTTGAAATACTCAGTGACAAAGCACCATTGTGATCTAATAAGACTTGTACATTTGAATTAGAAAGAAGCCCAATAATTAGTCTTAAAAGGACATGCAGGATTCCCTATTTCTGGAGCTTGGTCCACAAGAGACCTCAAAAAACTGCATTAAAAGCAGCAGAGAGATCAATTGTGGCCCTGCTGATTGAAACATGTTTGTGTTGCTGCACTTGACTAATGATTGTTTTAAAAAGGAACCCATTCAGTGTGGTCCCGTGATGTTTCCGAAACCCAGTCTGCCTTTGGGGGATTCAATTAATTGATTTTTGACAAGTTTCGAGACGTATGAATAAGCAAAGCAGCAAAGATAGTACTGTCCATTCCATGATTGCTATAGTTAAAAAATGTAATGTATCGGAGCAAGACTCCCTTTTGAAGATTGGTAATATGTAAGCTTTTGACCAAGATTTGGAAAAGGAACACGTTTATTAACACGTTATTGAAAAGAACATACAAAATACTAGACCAGGTGACAGGATCTCCTTTAAACAATACATTAGATAGATGGTTAGGGCTAGAGGCCCTTGAGGGAGGCCCTTGAGGGACAAAGTTTGTGTATTATTTAAAAAATGTGGTCCTTAACAATGGCCATTGACCAAGCACATGACAAAATCACAGTCATCAGAGTTGGTTTATGACTGTTTTAGTCAAGGTACTGTATATTTCACTAAAATGAGTAACCCATTGGCTTTCTGATACAGAGGAATGTCTATGCTCAGGCTGTGATGGGGCAAGGTTGCTCAACATGTCCCAGAATGATCCCACGTCTTTTTTCCTCAAGGCCATTAGCATTATTTCTGCATCTCGCTGTTTGTATACTTGTTTTTCTCTTTTGATTAACAATTTCTCAGAGGGAAGGCTGAGGGACACATCTTATCTAATTAGTTTAAACTGATGACGCAAAGCCTAGCCTTTTATTGATTGGCCACATTTGGATCGAATATGTGGTGATATTTCCTAAAGGAACCCACTATCCTTTTTAACTTGTCTAGGCTTTGTGAGAGAAGGTCGTGCAGGAAGTCGCCATAATTGTCCACTATAAGTGAAGAATACTGCCAATCCAATGTGGAAGAAATCAAACAAGCAGAAGCAGTCGCATTCACACTGCATATAGTTACCCTTTTCCATCTTACACGATTTCCAGCTGAGTTTATTCTTTATTTTAAGGCGAGAGACAGAGGCTGCTCACAATTAAACAAAATATATTAGAATGCCACTGTCAAATAGCTAAGATCGCTGCAGTCATTTGGAATTATGAAGAGAATTTTGCAATTGTCATACAGACCTCTGCTAGTAAAGATGTAATCTAAGGTTGATTGAGCCGAAACGTTCATCCAGGTATAACTCCCTGGAACGTCACCACTAAAGGAGCCATTCAGTATAGTCGGATGCAAGCCTTCCAAGGTGTTCATCCAAACCTGGCTGCAGTGTTTTTTTCCCAGAGCTCAAGCAATGAATAGACAGGCAGCAGGAGTTTATATCTCACAATACAATAATCTGACCGCTGGAAAAGGTCACTTGCCAATCAATAACATGGGCCAATATCTTTTCCAAAAACATGTCAAGTTGACTAATGCCAGAATGCCAGTAAAAATTAAGCATCAAGGTGTCAATATGGGGTACCTGTGATACTCTAATATGTGCTCCCAATGCACCAAATGTAATTTCCAATGAAGATACTAACCTTCAATACTGACATGAGCGAACAAGTGTAAGCAGTCCACCAGAAGGGCGGCGAAGCTGACCCTTTTTTGCCGACCGAAAAGACAACATGTAACCATCAACCGTTGGACATATCATCATCCATGTTTCCTGGAGAGAGATTAAGTGATGGTTTTTAAAGAAATGGGTAACTGATGGGTTTGTCATTAAAGAAACATGACCTCTAGTATTCCATGAGAGGATAGTGACCAGAATATCCAAAGATTTAGGGTTAGGGAAACTGAACTGGGTTAAAATTCCTTGCTGCAGACAATGCCCTTAATAACCAAAGGCGGTCTTGTTATTGAGCATGGGGAGGTTGTGTGTTCATGGACATAGATGGCAATAGAGAATAATCATTGTCTCTTCTAAGAGAGGCAATCAATTTTTGCAGAGACTGACCAATAAGTCTGCCATCCGTGGATGGTACACCAGAGGGCCTGAGGATGTTATAATAAGAATGGTCAAAACCAAAGGTCCTAATTACGTGCAATTCATTCATTAATATTTTGAAGAATTTTTGATTTTAGGAATATGATTGCCCAATCAGTTCTATAATGATCAATACAATCCACTTGATCTATGTCATTGCTTATTATGGCATTTAACGAGGGAGAGGCAGGAAGGCTGTTCCAGAGGGAGGACTCAGAACAGGAGATAGATCTGCCCCCAACTCTCTATTTGGAGAGGCGTCTGACACTCTGAGGGTCAGATGCTTCTCCAAGCTTAGTATTGGGGGCAGATATATATCCTCGGCTGGGGCCATCTTCTGGAACAGCCTCCCTACCTCTCTCAAACTTGAGCAGAACCACCTCATGTTCTGGAAGCAACTCAAGACCTTCCTTTTTGCTTCCACTTTCTCTCTTCTTCTCCCCTGCTGATGCGCCTGACTGCTCCATGCACTGGTCAAGTGGTCACCTCTGAACTTGGGCCCAGGCTCCTGCATGTCCAGTTGCCATCACACTGCCTTGAGGCTCCCAAGCACTTAAGGGCCTTTATCTGCAACCCCACATTTCCTTCCCTCTGCACTTATGAGCCACCCACTAGCTGCACTTGTGATTTAACTGCACTTCCCCTTTCCCTGCCCCCTGGCACTTCTCACCTTGCCTCTTCCCCGCACTTGCATGATCTGAATGACACAAGGCCTAGTAAGATTGTTATTTTGTCCTCCCTTGTTTCCCCCTCCTTGTCTTGCCGTGCCTAGAAACTCTAGTGCACGGGTGCGTTATAAATGCCATATCATATCAATTAATCGGAACAATCTCAAGATATTGGTGTTAAGATTGACATTCCTATTTTCTGTTAAAACACATTCTAATAACAGCTGAAAACCCTGCTGATGATCAATTTGATTGACCATGGGAGGAGGAATCAAACCCACCCAGTTGTCAGCAGGAATAGGACAAGAGGCGTGATCCAAGTAATATGCTCCCGAGGGCTCACTCCCATTAGGACCCCTGAACACTATTTGTGCTAAGTTAGTTGGTAAAATATAAGGCCTAAGGTCTGACTCGATTTTGCATGCAATATCATTGATGAAGGGGGACCTGGGACCAGAGGAAGGAATACAATTTGCATAAGGCCCAGAATATATTAAAGTATCCAAAGCAGAAATGAATGGGGTAGGAGTGAAATTCCTCTGGAGATCAGCCTGTGTGGTTTTTGGAGTGACTTCAGTTGCCCCAGATGGAAGGAGCCAATGTGTTAACCAGTCTGATGGTTAGTCAGGTCAGTTTGGATCTTATTGCTCAAAACCACATTAGGAAAATTCCCTGTCCAAGGCTTCAACTGAGCATGTTCCATAATCAGGTTGGCTAACCTTCCCACCCAGGGTAGATGGATGCAAGGTGGATCATTTGGTGGAGATTTATTGGCTGATTGATTTGCCAACAAGAGAAACCGAGAAATCTCCTGTTAGAGGGGCCACCAATATATTTGCACAATTAGGAATATCAAGTTGATTGGATTTAGGAACCGATGTGCTCACTGTACCCAATATTATAGGTTCTTAAGATATTACAGTCAAAGACAAGCTTTTTTTTGGACAATTTTTAATGACAGGATTGCTTTCCAAAGATCTCAAGAATGATTTAGATATTGGTTTATTCTTTTTACTTAACAGAATATTCTTTTTGTTTTTAACATGTTTCAGGGTCGAAGCATTCTGTTTGCTCACACCTGGCACCTATGACACAGTTCCCCCAGTAATAATCATATTTGACATTGTATCATTAGGTGTCTGAAAAAATGCAAGAGTAGCATTATCAACCTCAGCCACTGTAACGGTTGAACCACGATCAGACGTTAGATCAACCAACGGTGAGTTTGAAATGCAGAGGGGTAGATTGTTCAAATTTCAATTTAACTGTAATACAGTGTGAACATTTGACACCATGTGTAAATCAGTGGGGATGGAGGATTTTATTGTGCTGATAAACGCCTCAGTGTCCTGAGGTGTTACTAAATCAAGATCCCGCTGGAATGCCTGTACTGGAAATTTGTATCATTATCCACCACGTCAATCTGCTCCACATGATCCTGCCCATAGTTAGCAATAAATGATTTAGTCACATTGTGAAGTTTATCATTATCAAATTAAAAAAGCAGTGAATCTAATAATACAGAATGTGTTGTGGTTTCTCTTTTCAATCCTTTGTACAATGACATTAACACACACAGGACTTGATTGATTTTAAAACAATGCCTCGCAAATCGAATGGTCTGAATTCCCCTTTAAGTTTTGAAATGCGTTTGATGGTCATTGCGAGGCAGCAGGTGCTAGAGTGGAGATCAAAAATGAGAAAGTTTAATCTAGGCAATGCGAAAACCTAGAGAGATAGCAGGAGCAGGATTGGGCATGCTAACCAAGTCTTCCATGTGGCAAGATGAATTGATGGACATGTCCTTTCCACCAAGACTAATGGGTGGAGCTAAAGATCTGACTGGTTGTAAATATGTCTTTTTTGCCACAATGTAAAAAGAATAATTTTACCCGCACAAGAAGAGGGAATTGAGTCTGCTTCAAAAGAAGCATGCCCCCCACCATTCTGATGAATGGCATCTTGAGGGACTAACAAAAGGTTAGAATTTGGTCCTTTCGGTACACTCGGTGAAAGTGGTTGAATCGCCTTGGCCCACAGTGGGATACGGTGGTAACGGTAGTGAGACAGCCAGCAACATTTCCTGATCCCAGATTGGTGCACTATTCAGCAAAGGCATTGGAGGTTGCAAAATTCCACTGTGCAAGTGCATCTTCATTGATAATTTAGTCAAAGTAGGTACGTAGTTGGCTAATAAGAAAAGCAGTAGAAAAAAACCAAATCCAGCACATGGGGGATGGGCTATCGAAGACTAGCAACCACACTCCTGCCTCAACTCAGCTACAGTCAAGGTCACATGTCAAATCATGAAAAAGCAAAGTTAAAAGAGGGTTTCCGTTCTGAAATAAAAATTTGAGCACAGTACCTTTTCAGGAGGTAGGAAGATGGTAGTGCAGACAAAGTGATGGCCAAGGCTGAAGGCGGTCGACTGTTCAGCTGGACCAGCTAGACCAGTAGAACAAAAGAACACACTGCGCACACCGCACACTCTGCATGTGTTAGAGCTTTTGATCACCGTCTCCAGCAAGAATAATAGAAAGAGTGAACAGAGTCCAGAAATGAGCATGTCAAAGCAGTCCACACTTTCACCTCTTCTCTCTTCACTTCCATGAGAACACACTGCGTACAACATGAAGTATTATATAAAAACTTGATGTTGAAATATTATTATGATTGATGGTCATATGAAGGTGGGACCTGATACATGGTGTGATTACCTGGGTTGTGATGCCAGTACTTGGATTATGTGGGTATGTATTATTTCAGTGCCTGTGTGTTAGATGGCAAACCCTGAAACATGCAATGAGTAGTATGGGCCTCCTTTCTCATCAAGTACATTTTGACAGGTAAGCATGCCCCCTGATTCCAGCCGTAGCCCAGCCTTCCTTTTAATAGGTTTTTAATATAAACTTTAAATACATTTGATGTTAAAAAAATCAAAATTTCTTAATTTCGATTTGGTATCAAATGTATATTTGATATCAAGTGGGTATCATTGATATCAGTTTGATATAAACTACATATACATTTTATATAAAAATTACGTAAACATAGGAGCAGACGACAACAGTGCTGCTTGGTCCACTATGGAGGGTGAAGTGCAATCTGAAGACAGGGACTGTGAGCCTAGGGTTTTGCAGCATGATACGGTGATGACGGCGGAGTGGGTTTGGCATTTAATTTTATAGGAAGCAGATATAAACTTTATAGAGAGTATAGATGATGTCATGATGTCATAATGGTAAGCCAGAACAACTCAAAAGAGGCCAAGGCCAGAAACAAATTTGGGATCATACCGTTATATCGACAACAAGTAACTCAAAAAGGATCCCAACCACACTATACTGTTTCTTAAAGACCTATAGTATAAATCCACTTACTTTTGTGCAGAAATGCTTCAGTCAATTACCCAATTCAGTATAACTTTTGATTCTAGTGGGTATCAGTAATCTAAAGACAACCACATTAGCTCAATCTTCAGTATAATTACTCTTACAATCTAATATGAAATATTGTATTAAATTTGCATTTTAAAACCACACATAAAATATAAACATTTCATTTACAAAACAGTGATTAAAGTGACAAGTGCAATGCAATATCGATTACTAATTACAACATTTATACAAATGTTTTTTTCATACAGAGAACATTGGTCGGTTTTCTACTTACGATAATATTATTATCTGCTAGTCAGTACTTATTCAATTGAAGATATATTCAACTACCATAGAACAATACATTTTTGATGGATCCCTGTACACAGGTCCTAATAGACAAAAATGTCCAATATATAAACATTGCTGACAATAACAGCGGGCAAACTCAACATGTTTCGTTATTTTAATGTTCACGACTAACTCAAAGAACTTCTGCAGGGGAAATTCATATATAACGCCACGAGTAGTCCTCCACATTCAATACAACAATACTGAATGTCCAACGTTGAAAGTTCTGTAGCTGGCTTCTGTGATTCCATTATCAACAAAATTTGCTAGCTTTTCCTCTAGTTTAGAAAAGTGTTGTGTCAAAGGGACTCACAAATAGGCAATAATCGTGCATGACGTTTACATAGGCGACTTGTAAATTCCTCTTCATTTGTAAGTCACCATGATTGTAGTGCCCACATACTTCTTATCATCCAAACTCATTCGGAACTTGTTTACATTAGCCGTATTGTGTACTTCATCCAATCGTACCCATATTAGATACTCCCTCCAGGACACATCAGACAACACTGAAGGACACAGGCTAGAGAGTTAGCTTCAACCGCTAGTAACATTAAACTTGATTTGATAAAGTGTAAATAGAGGTTGGCATGATAACCCTATGTAAATAGGCAAAGTGTGCTTTACATGGCTATAGCTTCAATGGCTAGTAACATTAAACTTGTTTTGCTATAGTGTAAATAGAGGTTGGCACGCCAGCCCTATATAAATAGGCAAAGTGTGTTTCAAACAGTCTATATAAAAGTTCCCAAACTATTGCCTCCGGCAATGCTTATTTTTAAAAATAAATATTGAGAACAATTTGTTTTTTATATGTAAAGTGTGGTTTACTGCATCAATGGGAAAGACCAATGCATGGGCAACACAGGCAGTTCTTTGCCAGATAAAAAAAATAAAATAATCAGTGGCAGAACCCAGTTCTTGCTAGCCAGCAACAAGTCTTTTGCCTTTTTAAATGAAGAGTGAAACTTTTACACAATACTAATGACTGTTGGCAATGCTTGCTTCAGTCAGAATGAAGAGTGACACTTGTATATAAAGTGCGTTTCTCATACCCTGTACACAAGACCAAACTATGGCCTTTGATAATGTGTCTTTCTTTTAAATAGTGCTCTTTAGAAGTAAAGTGTGTTTCTCAAAACTAGGGCCTTTGACAATATGTGTTTCTCAGGGCTTATACAAAAACACCAAATACTGACTTTGTCAATGCTGTTCAAAAGACTTGCTGGGTCCACAGGCAGCTGGTATCTGGTCGCTTTGCAATTACATAGAAGTTTAGCGTGGGTTAAAGAGTAGAAACGGTATAAGAGAGTATTTACATAACATTACAATTCAAGTAGAACCAGTTACATAGTAAAACAATTTCATGAGAATAGGTAAAAGAGAGAAATAAAGCAGCTGATAGCTATGGAACCAGCGGTGCAGCGGGTTAAGTTTATCACAGCTGACGTAGGGTCCTGGCACAGTTGGTCTTCCATCAGCTGTGAAATGTCAAGAATGTGCTGACTCACAGCCAGCCTGTCACCTGAATTTTCTGCCGAGTGCAGCAGAAAATACACAACAGGTCTGCCATGTGGGTTTTTGCCCAGCCTAGCAGAAAACTCACAGTAGACTTACCGCGTGTGCCCATGATAACCTGTCTATAAGTAACAGAAACTTGTGTAGGAGAGATGATTGCGAATATGATTTTGAACAACCCTTCTTTTTGTAAAGTAAGCACAAATATATTTTTGTGCTGATGGATAAGGATTTTGTACAATAAGGGGTCCATACTTTTGCAAAAATGCATCAAGCTGCGGTCTGTTGATAAGAAAACAGCATGCAACTGATTGTATGTGTCTAGCATTTAAAAGCAGTTTAAAAGCAGTTCAAAAACAGACTTTGGGCCTGCTGCTTCACTGTCATGTGAATAATTGATTGGAACTACTGGCAGCTATGTGTGGAATCCGGTTGTCTGAAAGTTAACCGGTGGCTCTGGATTAGAGGAGCCCCCACCTGGAAGGCTTTTGACTGGAAACTGGGCCGGGTCTCTTATAGGTGGATTATTTCCAGAATAAAATGTAAGCTGGTTATTTTCACATTAAAACAACTGTGTTCATTTAATGACAAATCTATACTTAAAAAAAGTATTTGTTGAATACTCTGATAATGTATTTAGACCTTTTCTGAGGCAGACCGATTAAATGTGTCTTTAGGGTTTGACTCTGTATTAACAGGGCTTAAGATTTCAGTGTTAGAATGTCTGTGCAGTTTATTAAGAAACAGGCATTGACATAGTTGATAGCTCTGGCATTTGTATAGGCATAGTAAAGTAAAAGATTGATTAAAGCAAGCACAAATGTTTAGGGGGCTGCTACATCTCTATTTATACCCTTATATCTAGGGTTCTTATTCATTTTATATGAAATGAATTTTTAAGCAAGCGCTATGTACATATTAATAAATAACAAATACAGGCTTTTATTAAAATGTAAGGGCTTTCATTCTTGATACACCACAACCTCGTACAATACCTACAGTGCATACCTTCAGTGCAGCTACCATATGACATGTTCCTTCTGCACTTGAATTTTTAAAAGACATCCTTTCTGGTAATGTTAAGGCCTCATTCATCTCGCTAGGATGCAACCTAAGTTAAAAGCTCTGAACCTTTTCAAGTATGTTCACCTAAAACTGGGTGCATTTCTTTTGCAAACTGTTGCTGAGAGATAATTATGCATGTGCACACAGCGTCCTATACTTGTAACTAGACACAACCATGTCATGCCCTTTACATGTAAAGGTTGCTCATGGCATAGTGACACAGTAACACGATGGGCAGTTGGCTTAGGTTTAAATTAAATAACGCATAGTAATTATACATTTAGAGCATATATGTATAATTCTCTAAGGATATCTGAGCTATACGAATTGTGCAAGCTCACATTGAGAACCAGGACTTTTATTCTAAAACTTTCGAGACATAGAAAGCAAACACATTAAAACATATTATAGCTTTTAAAAATGAGATCCAAAGCTTTGACTGGTCGAATGAGTACAGGTGGTTATGGTCATGGTTACAAATTTTATAAAGCTAGGGTGAGTGGTGTGCAAAAACAAAATGAACACCTACCTAGAGAGTTAATGTATACAACTCTTTTATTACTGATGGGTGACAGGTAAAATGATGCTTTGTGCTAAGGGTCCTTTTAATTTGTGAAATAATATTTCTGGTGCGGACACTTGAGAGATAGGGAAAATGAGATGGTTGAAATGTGCAATATGTAATTAATTGTTGGTGGGAAAAATGTGATTTAATGTAGCTTCTGGTGTATAGGGGAGTTGTAGACTTTATGGCAGTAAGGCAAGTTTACCGCTTTTGATTTATTTATTAAACGTATTCTTACTTTGTACAGGACCCTTTGGAAAAAAGAGTTACTACGTGTATGTGCTTGTGGGTGAATCTTTGCAGATGAAAGGGATTTCACACCCTTGAGCAGCTCTTTTAGAAGTTTCCATAGAGTATATTTACGGTTTGTTTTCAATATTGTGATTATAAAAATCATTACATATTCTTGCCAGGTACTGTCTGTGATCATACTTGTGTTAGAGTGCTCCTTTACCAAACAGATACTTCTTCTGACACACGTTGGTAGCAGCCCCTCAGAATTATTACATTTTAAGCCTGATGATGCTGACCCACATCCACAACAGTTGTTTACTCATTTAAGTGCTTTACAGCAGTCTCATATAAAACTAACTGTGTCAGGATTCTAATAATGAGTTGTCAAATGCATCCTACCCTATGATTAGAGATATCCGAGTAAAGGTTAACATTCTTTTTGCGGGTGATGGTTTTGTGGATAACACAAACTGGGGCTTGCACTAAATTAACACAAAGCATAACTCAAACTCGTTTGAAATGTTAAACATAGCAGAGGCATGTGCAACCACTCTCACAATCATACCAAGGACTTCTGATCCCTCTGATTGCCACATACCTCTGCGGTTGGCAAAGATAGCTAGCGGCGAAAAATAATCTCTGAATGCCTTCATCGTGTCATGTAGCATCACATAAAGGAAGACAATGGTTTCACACATACACAGACACAGATATGATATGATATTTTATTTGTATCGCGCTCGTACACAAGTGTTTCAGAGTGTGACAAGGCAAGGGAGGGGAACAGTGCAGAACACAAGAACAATCTTACTAGGCTCAGTGACATTGAGAATGCGGAAGTGCATGGAAAAAGTAAAGAGGAAAAGTGCATGGAAGGGGGAGAGTGGAAAGTGCGGAGCAGCAGAGAACAGATAAATAATAACAAATACAAATGAATAGATAATAGAGGCAATATACAGTGGTAGTACAGCCAGCAAGTGGCAAGTGATGTGTTTACAGCAGCAGACTGGGTACGTCTGATAAGTGCAGAAAATGAGAAAAATGAGGGGGTGGGGGACTATATGGGTACAGACACACGTCCCCAGTGCAAGGGGTGGCCAGGAAGCAGTGCAGGAGGGTGACAGGGTGAGCAGGTACCTGGGCCCAGGGGACAGAGCGTAGCGAAGTGCACATTGCCAAGAGAGAGCGGATCAGCAGGGTGGAGGGGGAGCAAAGGCAGAAGCAAAGAGGAGAGTGTTGAGGTGCCCCAGCCGAAGACAGAGATCTACCCACAGCTCGTTTCTTTGAAAGACTACTGACCCTGAGGAAGTAAGAAGTAGAGGAGCGAAGAGCTCGAGAGGGGAGGTATTTATATACACACACACACACACACACACACACGAATTTAGTGATAAAACAAAGTTTAAGAAGTAAAAAAGGCACAAAGTATGCTGAGAATATCTCCTGATTGACGAAAATATGTTTGATTAGTGTATAACAGCAAAACGTGTGCAACTGCAAATAGGCTGGCTTCTAGGCAACACATCTTTTCCTCTTCTGCTGGCTATAAGGATCACACACCCATTTGCGTTGAATTTTGGAACAGAGCGCAAGCCTCGAAACACGGTAGCGGCTAACTGTCTCTCTCTCAGCCCAGCTCTTCAGGAAGTAGCAATCACTGAGACCGCTCTGACTTCACGCATGTGCGCGTGATCCCTTGCAGCCAGCAGAAGAGGAAAACATGCATTGCCTGGAAGTCAGCCTATTTGCAGTTGTGTGTGTGTGTGTGTGTCAAAGAGACAGAAAGGATTGCATTCACCTCGAAAAGACATTGAAAGTACTGAAAGCACATTGCCCTATTGTTTGACAAAGTTACACTGTGAAATCTATAGCACAAAAAAGCAAGAAATCTTTTTTAGTTAGTTAGGGACAGTTAGATGTTAGTAAGGCTACAAGATGCGTGACAAGAAGAGAATACATTGCAAGAAATGAACTAAAAGCAAGTAAGAGAAGTATTCAACATATAATTCATAATTCACCTTTTGGCATCAGAGGAGGTGTGACAGGTAAGAGTGGGGTTAGGAGAGATATAATAGAAGATAATGACTTTTAGTTTTTAAGATAAAATAACCTTAATGTAACTTGCTGTCCCAGTGCAGAACTCAGTGACCAGAGCAGAACCAGTCTGTCGGAGAAGCTTATGCTTTTAAAAATGAGATCCAAAGCTTTGACTGGTCGAATGAGTACAGGTGGTTATGGTCATGGTTACAAATTTTATAAAGCTAGGGTGAGTGGTGTGCAAAAACAAAATGAACACCTACCTAGAGAGTTAATGTATACAACTCTTTTATTACTGATGGGTGACAGGTAAAATGATGCTTTGTGCTAAGGGTCCTTTTAATTTGTGAAATAATATTTCTGGTGCGGACACTTGAGAGATAGGGAAAATGAGATGGTTGAAATGTGCAATATGTAATTAATTGTTGGTGGGAAAAATGTGATTTAATGTAGCTTCTGGTGTATAGGGGAGTTGTAGACTTTATGGCAGTAAGGCAAGTTTACCGCTTTTGATTTATTTATTAAACGTATTCTTACTTTGTACAGGACCCTTTGGAAAAAAGAGTTACTACGTGTATGTGCTTGTGGGTGAATCTTTGCAGATGAAAGGGATTTCACACCCTTGAGCAGCTCTTTTAGAAGTTTCCATAGAGTATATTTACGGTTTGTTTTCAATATTGTGATTATAAAAATCATTACATATTCTTGCCAGGTACTGTCTGTGATCATACTTGTGTTAGAGTGCTCCTTTACCAAACAGATACTTCTTCTGACACACGTTGGTAGCAGCCCCTCAGAATTATTACATTTTAAGCCTGATGATGCTGACCCACATCCACAACAGTTGTTTACTCATTTAAGTGCTTTACAGCAGTCTCATATAAAACTAACTGTGTCAGGATTCTAATAATGAGTTGTCAAATGCATCCTACCCTATGATTAGAGATATCCGAGTAAAGGTTAACATTCTTTTTGCGGGTGATGGTTTTGTGGATAACACAAACTGGGGCTTGCACTAAATTAACACAAAGCATAACTCAAACTCGTTTGAAATGTTAAACATAGCAGAGGCATGTGCAACCACTCTCACAATCATACCAAGGACTTCTGATCCCTCTGATTGCCACATACCTCTGCGGTTGGCAAAGATAGCTAGCGGCGAAAAATAATCTCTGAATGCCTTCATCGTGTCATGTAGCATCACATAAAGGAAGACAATGGTTTCACACATACACAGACACAGATATGATATGATATTTTATTTGTATCGCGCTCGTACACAAGTGTTTCAGAGTGTGACAAGGCAAGGGAGGGGAACAGTGCAGAACACAAGAACAATCTTACTAGGCTCAGTGACATTGAGAATGCGGAAGTGCATGGAAAAAGTAAAGAGGAAAAGTGCATGGAAGGGGGAGAGTGGAAAGTGCGGAGCAGCAGAGAACAGATAAATAATAACAAATACAAATGAATAGATAATAGAGGCAATATACAGTGGTAGTACAGCCAGCAAGTGGCAAGTGATGTGTTTACAGCAGCAGACTGGGTACGTCTGATAAGTGCAGAAAATGAGAAAAATGAGGGGGTGGGGGACTATATGGGTACAGACACACGTCCCCAGTGCAAGGGGTGGCCAGGAAGCAGTGCAGGAGGGTGACAGGGTGAGCAGGTACCTGGGCCCAGGGGACAGAGCGTAGCGAAGTGCACATTGCCAAGAGAGAGCGGATCAGCAGGGTGGAGGGGGAGCAAAGGCAGAAGCAAAGAGGAGAGTGTTGAGGTGCCCCAGCCGAAGACAGAGATCTACCCACAGCTCGTTTCTTTGAAAGACTACTGACCCTGAGGAAGTAAGAAGTAGAGGAGCGAAGAGCTCGAGAGGGGAGGTATTTATATACACACACACACACACACACACACACGAATTTAGTGATAAAACAAAGTTTAAGAAGTAAAAAAGGCACAAAGTATGCTGAGAATATCTCCTGATTGACGAAAATATGTTTGATTAGTGTATAACAGCAAAACGTGTGCAACTGCAAATAGGCTGGCTTCTAGGCAACACATCTTTTCCTCTTCTGCTGGCTATAAGGATCACACACCCATTTGCGTTGAATTTTGGAACAGAGCGCAAGCCTCGAAACACGGTAGCGGCTAACTGTCTCTCTCTCAGCCCAGCTCTTCAGGAAGTAGCAATCACTGAGACCGCTCTGACTTCACGCATGTGCGCGTGATCCCTTGCAGCCAGCAGAAGAGGAAAACATGCATTGCCTGGAAGTCAGCCTATTTGCAGTTGTGTGTGTGTGTGTGTGTCAAAGAGACAGAAAGGATTGCATTCACCTCGAAAAGACATTGAAAGTACTGAAAGCACATTGCCCTATTGTTTGACAAAGTTACACTGTGAAATCTATAGCACAAAAAAGCAAGAAATCTTTTTTAGTTAGTTAGGGACAGTTAGATGTTAGTAAGGCTACAAGATGCGTGACAAGAAGAGAATACATTGCAAGAAATGAACTAAAAGCAAGTAAGAGAAGTATTCAACATATAATTCATAATTCACCTTTTGGCATCAGAGGAGGTGTGACAGGTAAGAGTGGGGTTAGGAGAGATATAATAGAAGATAATGACTTTTAGTTTTTAAGATAAAATAACCTTAATGTAACTTGCTGTCCCAGTGCAGAACTCAGTGACCAGAGCAGAACCAGTCTGTCGGAGAAGCTTATGTCATTTTCTATTTTATCTCCTACCCATTTTCCCTTCCAGGGGTATCTGACTCAGCTGTAATAAAGAAGGTTGTGTTGGAGGCGCCCAGAGAGGGTCTCTGGGATCAGCAGCTCTTGCACAGAAGAAAAACCAGAGCATGACAGCGAACTCTCCCAGGATCTCTCGTCTGGTACGTAGCCCTCCCAATCGACCAAATACTGCAGCTTACCTCTACAACTTGTTGAATCTTGGATAGCCTTGACTGTGAACTCCTCTGACTCAATATCAGAAACTATTTACTGAGGAAAATAATGTAACTTAGTCCCCATAATCACTGGCTTCAATACATTGACATGAAAGGTGGGATGAACCTTTAAACTGCTTGATAATTTTAACCTGACAGCTACAGGGTTAATTACACTCTCTACCTCAAAGGACCAACATACCACGCACTAAACCTGCTCCTCCCTATCACTCTGAGATATTTAGTGGAAAGCCAAACCAAATCTCCTGGACCATACTTTGAACTGGGTCTAAACTTACTGTCAGTAAATCTTTTATAGTTCGCCTTACTCTGCTGCAATGTCCTGGTGACTCTTTCCATAACCTCCCTTATAGCTAGAAACCTTTCTTCAACGGCTGGATTAGATGACTCCCCCAAACAAATCGCGCATAAAACATGGATGAAACCCCTACTACCAAAAAATGGGGGCATGGAAATCAAATCTTTTTTAGAGTTATTATACGCAAACTCTGCCATCTAAAGGAAATCAACCCAACCCCTGCCTCCCTGCCAGTAACAACGTGAATTTTTCTCCAATTCTTGATTTGCCCTTTCCACTTGACCATTGATCTCTGGGCGATAACCAGAATACAGTTATTTCAATCCCTAATTCTTTACAAAGGCCTTCCAAAATCTGGAGACAAACTGTGACCCTCGATCCGAAACTACCTGAGTTGGTAACCCATGCTAATGTACCACATCTTGGAGAAAACTCTGTGCAAGCCTAGTTACTGTGAACTGACCCTTGATCGGAATTAAATGCCCTCCCTAGGTAAAATAATCCACCACGACTAAGATGGCTGTACACCCATGTTCCTTTGGAAAATCTACTACAAAATATAAAGACAAGGTATGCCAAGGCTGCAGTAGAATAGGTACAGGCTCCAAAAGACTGTCTTTCCTACATCTATCTTAGATTTAGCACAAACATCACAGTTCTTCACAAAATGTAACATATTTTCTCTCATTAACTTGCACCAAATGTTCCTCTGCAGCAACTCCAACATCTTTAAAAAACCAGAATGTCCAGCCAGGATTTACTCGTGACACTCCTTGAGAATTCTTTCTCTCAAATGCTCCTCATGAAGGAAAAATCTCGTATCCATATAAGGCAACCCTTTTGCAATGGATCGAGCTGGATCCTGACGAGCCCATACCTTCATCTGATCCAAGTCATACTATGTTGGTCAAGACACAAATCTTTCTTTAAGAGAACAAAAGACTTCTTCTGCCTCCAGACTCCAGATGAACTTAACCCTCTTTTTTAAGAGCTTGGTGATGGTAGGTATTATCTTTGAAAAACCTTCAATAAATCATCTGTAAAACTTGGCAAACCCATCTCCAACCCCTGAGGAGAGATCACGAATCCAAGAAATTCCACGGCCTTGGTATGGAATTGACTTTACTACAGGTTGGCAAAGGGATTAGGTTCCCACAACTTGCCTAAAACCTGCCTCACATGGTCCTTATGCTGTTCCAGATCTTAAGATATCGTATATGTAAATTACGACAAAAATATAATTAATACAAAATTGTTCCTCGCAGAAGCTTGCCTTAAATTCCACCACCCTCCTGCACCAATCACTTGTGGGGTTATGAAAAGTTACCTACAGCATCCCTAGGATGATCTGCAACTGGGGTGCATCAATTAATTTGTAGACTATTACTTCCTCATGATTTCCCACCATGCTCATTACCAGCAGAGCAGTCTCGTGAGTTATGGTTCCCAATGTCAGAAGTGAGCCATCCACCGCCCTCACTTGTCCACTCCCCCAATCCATAACATTTCCACTTGCCCCTGAGTCTTTCATCACAGAACCAGACCACTCCAACATTCCCTTAAAAAGTAAGGATATATTAACAGTGATGGGGACTGCTGCCTGAAGCATTTGGCAACACGCTGAATTATGTTGCCTGATCATGGAAATCTTTTGGGGTATTTGGACTCTCTGGTTTGTGCAGTTTTTGGGCACAGGAGATTGCTGCTTTTCAGAAAAAGGTTTGTGCCCTGCTCCAAAGATGTTCGGCAGAGTGCATTTTTCAAATGTGATGGTGCTGCAGTACAGACAAAGTGCTCTCGGATCGTGGAAGATCACTGTATTGCGCTGGTGCATTCTGGGGCATGAAGTCCCTGGTGTAAGACCGTTTTGGAATTGGTGTGCCTGCCAGGAAAAAAACGAATTTGAGCGGATTTGGACATTTCTTTGGGGGTCCATGGGGCCTTCATGACCATGCAACTGGCGACTGGCTTCCAGCTTATCGTTGCTGAAACGCTGAGCCGAACAAGGCGCCATTTTTGCGCTGTGAGGCTAAGGATCATTAAACAAAGGAAAACAAAGCATCTGGAGGCGTGATGACACATTACTACGTGTCAGTTCATCATTGTAGGAGTTCCGGAAAAAAACAAATGAAACGTGACCACACGGGACGTAGTTTTGGCACTGTAGGAAATGCATCGGATTTCTTTTATAGAATCTGATTTCATGGATCCCTGATATGAAGGAACGTAAAGAGATGAAGTTGCGGTTGACATCAGATACAACCCAAAGGAACTTGGAGTAACTAAAGCAGTATTATGTGTGACTTGCTTGGGGAATGCAAGTTACTTTTATTATGAACACGTGCGGCAGCCCTGTGGTTCTAAGGCACTTGTATTGGGTGTTTCGCTGTGATCAGCATTAGGATTGCGTTAGATTTCGGCCCGGTAATGAACAGGGAGTGCCTCATCCAGGCATTAGGGCAGTATTGTGTGCAAAGACCATGTTTTGAGACATGTGTTTACTTAAAGTACTTCCTTATGTTGACTGAAACGGCACACGAGAGACAGCACAGTAGTTAGACAACACGGGACGCATTTTGAGCTCAGGATGTGTTTAGTTTAATTTTTTTATGCAGCTGCGCCGAGGAAGGAAGGGAGTACCAGTGCATGTAGAAGTTAATTTGCATGGCTTATCAGGTGTTTTATTTGTAGATGCAACCTGAGTTCTACTTTCTTAATGTTATGCAGAACTATTACTGTTGCGTGAGATATTGTGATGTACATTTTAAAAAGAAGAATGGGCAATGTGGGCGTGCCTACCAGCATTAAGTTAAGACACAGATTTTAGTAATGATGACATTTGAATTGTATTTGCATCAGTGCGTGAGGGAAATGAGAGAAGTCAATTCTGCACACTTTATTTCAATGCATATTATAATTATGTGTTTTTTTAACAATGATTTGAAGTTGATTGACAGAACTAGGGGCAAGATAGGAACATTATGTTTTAAAAAACACAAAAAGTTCAATAGCTACAACAGTGGGGGCAAGAGTTTATGCTTTCCTTAAGGATTGTATTGTGGTATGAGGGCTATAATAGAACTCTGGGTGGTAAGCGATAGCTTTTAATGAGAGTTGATATTATGATTAATGATGTATTAATGTTGAATGGCAATGGGGCATATGGAGTAGTATGACATGTGCAATTATAAACTTATTGTATATTAGTGTGTGAGTTTATAAGATGCTATCTTGTGTCCGAATTGGATTTCAGTGTCTGATCACCACTGTTATATAATGATTCAATCCAAGCCTAAGAATGCTAGTGTCTTGGACAATTTTATTACGCATGTCAATGGTGTGTTTGCACAAAAGTGTACCATTCATTGAAAATAGAGTACCTTAATTATTCCAGCATTAAGATGAAGTCAGGAAAGTGTTGCGCAGTTAGTAGATATATAATCCAGCATCAGAGGTTTTGCAAGGAAGTCTGGAATAAGGAAGTCTGGATAATGGGAGTACAGCACAGTCAGTTTAGAGTTCCAGAATTAAAGGTGTATTGTTCCAGCATTTGGTGTTAGTCTGGATATGGACATAAGCTACCACGCCGGTGGTGGACCTGTCCAGCAGGTATAAGGAAGTCGGGAAATTGAGCATAATTATAAGGAAGTCTGGTGAACGTAAGCATCCCCAACCAGCACGATCCTCCCCGCAATGAGAGACAATGATGGACTCTCCCAGAATGGGAATAAGGCCAAGACAAAGTGCGGGTGAGCTTAAATGGGAGTTTATCAATCAGAATAGGGCATGCAAAGAACTCTGCAAACTCCGAGAGCGCTCTGTCTGACAATAGCAAAGACAGCCGTATATAAAAACGTCATCAAAACCTACACACTATAGGGGGCACAAGTTCAATGGGATTGGGTGGCGACGACTAGCTATAGGTGCTGCTGTGATGTGGTTGGTCTTGTCTGGAGGACATCACTGGTCAGCCTCGTGGGTTGGGCTGGGCCTGGCGGGTCAGCTGGGTCCATCTGGGCGGTGTTGTTGTGCCATTGTGGCCAGTGTCAGAGATGAATGTCTTTTCCTGACTTCTTTGCCCTAGGCCATGCACACCGCAGTCATTCAGTCATTCAGTCATTTGCAATATTATCCTCTTTAGTAAATCTCTCAATAGGTTATGCTACAGGTTAATGCAACACAGGAGGAATGCACCTTGAGAGGGGTTTGATGGCGATTCATCAGTACATGGTTACCAGTGTCCTGTTGACCGGGTACCATAGGTCGTGGGGCTGGGTCTCAGGGCATGGGACAGACGGTACATGTCCTCCTGTCTTGTTAGAAGTCGTTAGGAATGTGTTGCTGTAATGTTGCCATAATATTGGGTGTCCTCATTTTACAGGGGCCATTAACCTAAGGTGATCCGGTGGGTTGTGTATTCAGGCGGAGGTTTACTGCTGGGCTGTAAATAATGCAGGTGGAGGGCCGTGGCCTTGGGTGCTGCAGAGGGAACTACAAATCTTTGAAGCGGCTCCAGCCTAGTTGGGGGAGGTGGAGCAGCGCGGCGCGGGCCTCTGCTCTCTCGTCTGGCAGGCTTCGCAGGGAGGGAGGGGGAATGGCCTTGCACATATTCACAAAAGGTATCTTCCTCGTGTGTTGCCGATTTTAGGTGAAAGCATCATAAACATTCGAATACTATACAATACTCAGTGAATCATTCCGAAGCTTACATTTTAACTTTGCTAAATGCCTCTCAAATATAGCCAGTCCGAGCACATTATTTGTACACTATGTTTTAACAACTACATTTTGTTATATGCATATATATTTGCAGTAAGTGAGGTAGTAGTGAGGTTGGTGGAGCACATAGAAAACGACTCGCCACCGTACGTGACAGTGGTGGCACATAAGGGGCTTGGACATACACACATGAAGGGTGCATTCCCGTGCGTCCTTCACATGAGCCCTCAGTATGGTTGCATTTGTCTTCCTTTGCACTCTAGCAGCATTAGTTCGGTTATGGCGCGGGACCGTGGGGTGAAAACTTTTCAATGATACGCATAACAAATAACCCCCCGGGACGCTTCTACTATTTGTACATAACTGCAGTGGTGTGGGTGCTTCATTGCTAATGCCATGTGAACATGCATTCTGCCATATCTATACATCTTACAGGTTTTCTAATCAAAGAGGTTTGTGGAGAAAATGCGCCCATCGCAGGTAGTTTTGGCATTAGTATTTGGGAACTTTTGCTTTTATCCGAGGGCCATTTTACAGTTCTTTTTCCACCCAGGCTCTGCTGGCCGGGCCATGTTGGGAGCAGTGATACACTGCGGAAGGTGAAATGTTACAGTTTTGGTATCTTACACTAGCTCATGTCCGTCTTGTTCGTGGGAACGGGCTCACAGCGGATCTGCCATGGAGCTGTGGCCACAGGGATAATTGAAACTCTCCAAAGGTGGGGGCAGCGCTGCAGTGCGCTGAGCTCACACCATCTAAATTAGACAAAATGGTTCCTGAGGCCTAGCTAAATTCAATATGTTTGGGCAATGTCTTCAGCAGGTGAGCCATCCACCACCTGGGCCCTGGTGGTAAGGAGGGGACGCCTGATGAGCCATGGCCCTCACCGGGGGAGGGGATGTAGGCAAGGGGGGTCTTTTGGACCAATCCTCCCCTACATTTCCCCCCTTTCGTTGCTTAAGTAACAAATTCTTTAAATCCTCCAATCTCCTGCACTCTTCCTCGTCAATTATTGCGTCATCCCATGCAGGTGTGCCTTTTATGGGCATCCATGCTCTGCACACCCCCCTTAAGCTCTCACCTCTCCTAGCATACTCATCTGGGGTACAAGTCAGGTATATACATCCGCTCTCTCCTTCCAAGTCTACCCATACCTCCTTGTACCATTCTAGTATACAGGGCTCTCTAATGGTAGTATGCCACAATTTATCTACTATATCCTTGTCGTGATACCTAGGCACTAGCTGATATCTTGGTGTGTCATCTGTTCCTGTTTGTACCTGCACTTCCTGCATAGCTTGTATTGTACCACGGGTGTTGCCCATTGTCACCATCATCATTGCACCATTTGGTACTGCGTTAGCACAACATCGAAGACCCACCTGGCACAGGCAAAAAATAAAGAGGAGGAACACCACAGCCGGCATCAAAAATTTCACAGTCATTCCCAGCCATGATGGAACCCAGGAGAAAATATTGTCGAACCAAGTGCTTTCTTCCGCACCACCTTCCATTCTCATTCTTTCTCCTAGGTTATGTACTGCTTCGATCACATGGGACAGGGAGCCGTTGTCTGCGTCTTCGGAAGGTACGAAAGTGCAGCAGGCACTTCCGATTTTTCAGCAAACACCTCCATCCATCGCTGTCAACAGGTCCAAGACATACCTGTTTTGCATGGTCATCAGCCGTAATGCTCTTAGTTCCACTTTTATTACGTTGAACCCTTATTCAGTGTCATTTGCCAGCTGGATCAGCTCCCACCATGTTATTTGGAGCCATTTTGCATTTGCTCGCGCCTGGATACTTGGGATGAGTGGGGCGAAGAATGTTTCTGCAGAGCTGAATAATCGATACCTGTCTGGGATCTGTGCTAGCAATTCTGACAATGCCTTTGATATGTAGTTCGATGATCGTCTGTTTCGGGACAGCACCTCTTCCTTGTTCCCGGAAGACAGGACATAGACTTGTGATTCTGCAGTTGGCGGGGCCGGACTCTGTTGGGTGTTTTCTCGCGTCCTTTTGCTCCCATCATTGTGGCTTTCTGGGATTACCATTAGTGCTGAGTGCAGAGTGGCCATTGAGCAGCTGCCACTCCATGATTGTGGGAGGTGCAGGTATGCCTGGTTGCCACATACCCAATACGTGTCCATCAGGGCCGCTGTCCCTTTTCTTAAATCTGGGATGGTGAGGGTCTTGTTACAGTTCTTGTTTGTCCCCATGGAGGCTTTCCACTCTCCTTTAAAACACAGTTCATAGTCTATTTCCTTCTGCAGCTTGAAGGGCTTTTCAATGGCTGTTACCCAAGTTAGTTTTGAAATGTGTTCCTTCCATACTGGTGTGCACGTTTCTTCTATCCATTGCAATTTCTCTGGTGCCACACCCCTCAGCGCTTCAGCCTTACACATTACTTCTTTGTCCTTCCACTTGCTATCTGAAAAAAGTGTCCCTTGTATTATAAAAAATGGTTCTTCCTGACATACTACTCCTACTGTCTTTGGATAGCAAGTTTTCTCGTTCTGCAGCATTCTAAAAGTGACTTCATGTGCCTGGAAGGTGTTCTTAATTCTGCACAACGTGAGATGAAGGAGACATTGGGCATCTACAATAGGCAACTCTTTGGGTAACAATACTTTGGGCGTGCCTGAAGCATGGGGAATGAGGGAGCAGACATAACAGCTTTCATTTGTTGTTTGTTTTGCTGTTGCACTCATGTCCGCATACCATTTATTTTTCTGGTGGGGATGTCGCGGGTCTTCCATTTTATCTAGTCCTAACCCATAATACTCATCATACTTCCTCCTTTCCGCCTCCCTTTTTCGTCTGTTATTTTTGTTCCTAATGTACTTCCCGGCTTCATGGGCGATGGACAAAGTGGGCCCCCCTTTCTCCTTCCCGCCCCCCTTTGCCCAATCATCATATAATATTTCATGTGTTGCTGTCATTCTTTCATTTTCTTCCTTTATGATATCTAACAGTGTGTTTTTGGCTGTGGGGGCAGGCAGGCTGGTGGGGGTGTTATACAACCAGGATATGGCGGAGGGGTTTCGATCATTTAAACTGCGGGCATTGTAATTAGATATTTCTGGCGGAGACACTGTGTTGTTTTGCATTTCTCCCTGTGGCCCTTCATTTTTCGAGATGACAGCATTGGATGGTGTAGTATAACATCCCCATACAAGTTTAGTTCCGTTCCATACCAAAAAATCACCTTCTTTGGTATTTACACTTGCTGTTGCGTTGGTCACATTAGTGCTGTTAATCCCTCCCCCCTCGTTCATCTCGATAGAGATGAACGCTATGAACCAATATGTAACCAGGCCAAACAATATTGTAAAAAACAATGTAATGCACACAGACAATCCACACTCATACAAATATCTGCATCTCTCAGCTAACCATTCTCTATATCTAATAAATCTATCCGTTGCAGGCTGCCCGTTAGATGTCATGGTAGCTCCTGTTTGAGATATAAAAGTGCATTAAGTGCATGAATGTAAACATTTTGTTGGCACTACCAGTGCCACTATATATTGAAAGGAAATGGAAGCGGGTAGGGCAGTAGGGTTGCGGATGCACAGACAAGGGAGTAGACACTACGTATTTTTATCACATCATTATTTACATATAAGTTCATAACATATATATATATATTTTTTTAAATACCCTTAAAAGTAATTCTACTTGTCAGCAACTTTCTCATTCAGGTGCATTTATTTCCAATATCAAGGGAGCCTTGATCAATGCCAGGTCGCTAGTAGCTCATGCTACAGAAATTGCAGACCTAATACTCACCGAAAACCTTGACTTCCTCGCCATCACTGAGACCTGGCTACACCCAGCAGCAGGCCCTATGCTTATGTTGGCAGTCCCAGATAACTATTCTATCCTGAGACAAGACCGCCCTAACTCTAGAGGAGGTGGTGTCGCCTTTATCCACAAGTGCAGTCTTACCATGAGACTAACCACCTCGACCGACGCCCTCTCTTGCGAATCACTAGCAGTCAAAATACCACTCACTAACTCCCAAACTCTTAACATCTACCTGATCTACCATCCGCCAGGCCCCATCGGCACCTTCGATGAAGACCTTAACTCCATCCTATCCAGCAACCTCAAAAGCTCCACTCAAGCCCTCACCTTAGGAGACTTTAACTTGGGCTACAATGACTTAGAAGACCATTCCGCTAGTACCATAGCTAATACTCTTACTGAATTAGGCTTTGTGCAAAGATGTATGACACCTACGCACACGAAAGGTAGAACACTTGACTGGGTGGCCGACCATAACTGCCTAGTGAACATCACTAATATCTCACCCCAAGCCTGGACCGACCACCATTTGGTATCATTCATGCTCTCCACCGACAGACCCCCACCCCCGCCCACCATCAAGGCCCCACCCACTCTCACTAGAAACAAGAAGAACATGACAGCAGAAAGACTTATCCCTGACCTCCTCCCCATTCTCAACTCACTTCCTGATAACCTGGACCCTGAGTCCTTAGTTGAAGAATATAACAAGATTATGGCCACCTCACTGGACCGCATCGCCCCCCTTAAACTGAGATCCAGTAAACCGAAAACGCACCTCAACAAATGGTACTCACCATTCCTCAAAAAACTAAGACAGCAAAAAAGAAACTGCGAGGCCATCTGGAAAAAATCCCCTTCAGTCTCTAATAAACTAAAACTCTCCAAACTAGCCGCACTCTACAAAAAAGAAATCTACCTGGCGAAACGAGCCTCCTTTGACTCTCGTATATCCCAAGCGAAATCTAACATGAAAGAACTTTTCTCCATCCTCAAAGAAATAGAAACCCCCATAGCACCCCTTGACACGTGCACCAAAGATAAAAACTGGTGCTCAGAAATTCAAAGTGCCCTAGCCAACAAGATTGCGACTCTTCAAAGTAAAATCACTAGCAAAAGAGCATCCCTGAATGACACCCTCAACTCAATAATTCCGGACAAACCCACACCCACTGACCTAGCCCGCTTCCAATTCACCAAAGTCAACATACTGGAAGTCGAAAAAATTATCCTGTCCTTGAAACCGTCTAACTGCCAGGGAGATCTATGCCCTGCACAGCTCATTAAAGATGCTGCCCGCGACCTCTCCCCTTTCATTACAAAATTGATCAATGCCTCCTTTGCCACTGGCTCCATCCCTACTAACCTAAAACAATCCTGGGTACTACCTCTACTGAAAAAACCTACACTCGACCCAGCCACACCCACAAACTACCGACCCATAACTACTGTTCCCTTTCTACTAAAAATTCTGGACAAGGTTGCCTATGTACAAATACAGAAGCACTTGGAAGAACACAACCTCTTAGGCTCTAGACAATCTGGATTCCGTCCCCAACACGGGACTGAAACCGCCCTTATTGACTTGAAAGCGCAGATCGATTCGCTCAGAGACAACGGACAAGCCGCCCTACTCCTCCTCCTCGACCTATCTGCAGCCTTCGATCTGGTCGATCACTCCGTCCTTTGCTCACACCTCCACTCCTCGGCTCATTTCTCCAGCGAGGCCTTCACCTGGATCACATCCTTCCTTAACGGCAGGACTATGAGGGTCTTCTCTCCCACGGCGGCAGCAGACCCTATACCCATCACCTGTGGTGTTCCTCAGGGCTCTTGTGTCTCCCCCACATTATATAACATATTTACCAAGCCCCTTTTCGATGATTTGGATCATCTTGGTATCACCTACACTAACTATGCAGATGATACTCAGATCCTCCTTCCGCTTTCAGGAGATTATGGAAAGGATTTGGCCTTGTTAAATAGGGTGTACATCATCATCCAGGCATGGATGGCTACTCATGGACTATGCCTGAATGATGATAAAACAGAACTCATCATCTTAGGCACCACAATCAGTATAAAGAAACTTGGCCCGGCTTATAAATCCTTCATGATTGACGGGAACAACATCAAAGTCGGACTGGAGGTCAAAACATTGGGATTCTATCTAGACTCCAATTTTTCCCTCAAAAGACAAGTGAGCTCCCTTGCATCCTCCACGGCTTACACGTGCAAATTAATCCGTGCAGCCAAACCTTTCCTGTCCGACACTAGTTGTCTGACACTCGCCAGAGCCCTCATACTGTCTCGCCTTGACTATTGTAACGCCCTCTACCTAGGATCCACCAAGGCCATCACCAATAAACTGCAAACCCTTCAGAACAACGCTCTCAGAGCAGCTCTGGGCATCTCCAGAAGAGAACACATTACAGGATTCAGCCAACAGAACAATTGGCTCCCCACCAGAGATAAAATTCTCTTAAAAACGGCATCCCTCACCCACAAGTCTCTCAACAACGCAGCCCCAACCTACCTGATCAACAGGTTCCACAAACTATCCTCCTCAAGACCCATCAGAACCGCATACAAAGATTGCTTATCTGTCCCCCACTAAAAACGGGCCACTATAGGAGGCAACAGCTTCCCGGTAAAAGCTGCCAAGTTCTGGAACTCCCTGCCTCCAAACCTCAGAGCAGACTTGCCTTATCAGAACTTCTGTTCCAAGTTAATCTCCTGGCTGAAACTGGAGACCCACTAAAACCAGGTAGTGTCCAGCGCTACACGCACACATCGTAACCACGTGTGCCTCTTGCTTATCTGTATATTACATTACGGCCTGCTGGCCTACTGTTGATTTGTATATATTGTATATAACATTTGTGCACCTATATTTGTATTATGTATTTTCCTCGTGTAGTGTAACCAAGCTTCGAAAATTCTTGTAAAGTCTGCGCCCTGATACCCCCGGGTACGCCCGCGCATTATAAATAATAAAACAAACAAACAAACAAACAAACATTTCTGTCACACACAAGTTCATATTCACACATTCTTTTCATTTGCATTGTTTGCTGTTGTCTGTGCCACCTCATCCACCTCTTCCTGCACATTATTATATGCTCTTCGTACATCCGTCAAATGTATCCAATACTTGAGGCCCTTCACTTTTACAGCCGTAGGGTGCAAAACACCACTTCGTATGGGCCATGGAACCGTGGTGCATTCCACCGGCGCACAAAGCTCCGGACATAAATGAATTCCCCCGGCATCAGTTGTACCTGGGCTTCAGGCTCTGTAACTGACCCTGTTGTGTTCCCCTCTTCTCTCGTGAACGGTGGTGAAAGTTGCTTTGATATTGCGCGCGCTGCCCTTGTTAATTTTTTCAAGTAGTCCGTGAACTCATCTCCCAGTATCGCAGCGCTTCTGTGTGCATCTGAGTGTTCGCGCAGTGGGGAGTATGCTGTGTGCATTCGTCTCCCGGTCACGATTTCGTGCGGGAACAAATGGTGGTCCTTGCTTGGCTGATTTCTCAGCTCAAACAGTACAAGGGGTAAACAGTAAATCCAGTTATTTTTTAATGAAAAGCATAGTTTCGACAATCTTCCTTTTAACAGGCCGTTCATCTTTTCTACCACACCATTACTTTGGGGATGATAAATAGAGCACAACTTATGCTTTATTCCCAATAGCGTCGTTACTTCCTTGAAGAGTTCGTTTACAAAGTGAGTGCCGTTGTTTGAGCAAATCACGTCACAAATTCCCCAGCGCGGAAATACTTCTCTCACTAGGAATTTCGCAGCGCTTTTAGCATCAGGGCGTGCACATGGGCCTGCTTCCACCCATCTTGAAAATGGGCACACAACCACAATCATGTAACGTGCCCCATTACACCTCTCTCCCATGTCCGCGTAATCAATATGTAGCTCTCTGAATGGCCCAATCGGTTTTGGAATTGTTCCCCTTAGTGTTAGTGTACGTAATGTCATTCCTGAACTGTATATCTGGCATGTTGTGCACTCCAATGTCAATCTAGATAAGTGCTCCTGAAGGCAGGGCACGAACCACTCTTCCTGTATCTCTGCTGCAATGTGTTGTTTTGTGTTGTGTGCTGGGAAGTGTAGTTGTTGAAACGCTATTTCTAATAATTTTACTGGCATTACCACTTTTCCTGAGTTATATTGTTGCCACAGTAAGTCTGTTGCTGATTGGCTGCACCCTCGTTTCACCCACATCGCCTTTTCATCTGCACTTGCTCCTTCCTGCAACTCTAGTATTTGTGATATAGGAATTGTGTTGTACCCTTCTGGAAGCTCCTCGTTTGTCTTGTGCTGTAGCATGTACTCACCTGCTTCACATTTCTCAAAGTATGAGGCTTCTTTGGCGGCCGCCCGCTGCTGCGTTTCCCAAAGACACAACGTCTGTGTTGGACGTATGTGCTTGGCACTTCACTATTGCTACCATGGTGGGATCTCGTAGTGCTTCAATTAACTCCTTCAGTAATTCTGCATGTTGCACTGGAGTCCCATCGGCTCGTCGAAACCCTCTCCGTCCCCATCTTGCCAGACCTCCATGTACTGTTGTCGTCATATAAGCTGAATCCGTGTAAATTGTCACCGCACACCCTTTGGCTGCGTGCAATGCTTCTATTAGGGCAATGAGTTCTGCTGCTTGTGCTGAGAAATGTGATGGAAGGCGGTACTGCACTAGTGTCTCATACTCACCGTCTTCTAGTCTCACCACACTGCCATACCCACATGTTTTTCTCCTGTGTCCACGTCAATTGATGCTGATCCGTCTACAAAGTACACTTCCCCCTCGGTCAGGGCATTCTCGCACACCACTGTGTCCTCCCCTCTTTCTCCTGTGTAAGTTGCACAATCGTGTTCCTGCATGTCCTCTAGTGTGCATGCTTCTGTAATGAATGTTGCCGGATTCACTGTCCTGCATCGCACCACATGGATATTGGCGCTGGACAATATTATTTCATAGGCTGTTGCCCGCTGTGTGGTCAGTGTACTCTTTCACCTTTCCAGTATTGCAAATAATGAATGCTCCACAAACAATGTCACAGGGCATCCCATTACTATTGTGGCACTTTTCTCAATTGCGAACGCGGCTGCAGCGACTATAGTAAGCCAAAGGTTTGTGTCCTAGGGACGTCTTTTGTGTCAGTACAGCTGTCATGAGTGTCCCCTTGCAGTGTGAGAACAGGTAAAATTCGCGCCCATAATCAGGATTTGCGAGCACTGGAGCGCTTGAAATCAACTCTTTTAATGATTTGAAGGAGGCGCTCATTTCTTCTGACCATTCTATTTTCTTGTGTTCCTGTTGGGCCTCCTTGAGCGCTTGCAGTAAGGGTCTTGTGTACGCTGCATAATCTAATATCCATGCTCGGCAATAGTTGCACATTCCCAAGAATTTCTGCATCTCCTTCACTGTTGTGGGTTCTCTTACTGATCTTATTGCTTCTACCCTGTCGGGGATTATTCTTTTTCCATCTTTTGATATTAGCTGTCCCAAGTATAGAACTTCTGTCAGACAATATTGTAGCTTTTCCTTATCTACTTTGTACCCCTTATTGGCCAACGGGGTCAGGAGTGTTATTGAATCTTTTTGGCATGATTCTTCATCCTGTGCACAGACGAGTAAATCGTCTACGTACTGAATAATTGTGCTCTCAACTGATAAGTTTCCTAAGTCTTCATGTAGTATGCGGTTGAATATGCTCGGGCTCTCACAGTATCCCTGTGGTAATCTACAATGTTCATATCTCTTCCCCCCTAGTGTAAATGCTGTCAGGTATCTGCTCTCTTCAGCCAAGGGGATGGAGAAAAATGCGTTTTTCGAATCGACCACCGTGAAATGTGATGCCGTTTTTGGGATGCTGCATAATATTGATGCAGGGTTCGGGACCAAAGGGAACTCTTTCTGTATTACATCATTTAGGGGGCGTAAATCCTGGATCATCCTCCAAGACCCTCCCTTTGTTTTTTTAATTGGGTAAATGCATGTGTTACATGGGGAGTTTGAAGGCACTATTATCCCTTGTGTTAGTAGTGCATTTATTGTCTCTTTTATCCCTTCTTCAGCTTCGCGGGACAATGGATATTGTTTCACTCGGGGTAGAATCGCTCCTTGTTTGAGCTTTATTATCACTGGTTGTACTCCATGCAACAACCCTATGTCATGGGGGCCTGTTGTCCACAAATTATTTGGTACTAGCCTCATGTCATCATCGAAGAATGACGGTGGTGCTCCCACCACTGCCATCAGCTGGACAGGAATTTCTCTAGCCTGAATCAGAATGTCACAGGGCATCGCTATTTCCATTACTATTTCACCATCCCCTTCTGAATATGAAAAGAGATCCTCATCAGTTAAGTCTCTCAGGGCAATATTGGCATTGGTACACAGTACTGTACGCCACTCACATCCTTCTACATCCATTCCAATCACAGAGATCCTTTTCGCAGATACCTGTACAGCGTGCATATCTAATGATACCACTGATCCTTGTGATGTGTCAGGGTACACTGTCGGGCGGAAGAGGAACTCCGCCGGAATTCTCCAATCCATTCTTTTTAACTCAGGAATTATGAGGGCCAGTGTCTTTAGTCCTTCAATAAACATTCTCTCGTCCACTGCAAACCACGTATTTCTGGTGTGGTTGTGTGAGCCTGTACTACCGGCATTACACGTAATGGGCATATTCCTGGTGTTGAACACGCTATACCTCTCTCAGTGAATGATATCGTCATATTGAGTTTGCTAAGAAGATCCCTCCCTAGTAAATTTATTGGCGAATGTTCATAATACAGTAAGGGTGTTTTTACAGTTTTACCCCCTACCGTCACATCCAATGCTTCTGTGTAAGGAACTTCAATTACAGCCCCAGAGAACCCCTGCGTCTCTAACTTCCGGTTAGATAACGGGAACCGGCCCTCCCTAATACATGATTTCTCCACTCCCGAATCCACCATGAATATGAACTGCTTGTCTCCTATCTGTGCCCCTACCAATGGTTCCTCTGTTGCATCATAGGTGGTAGATAGAACTCGACACGCAAGTGTTCTCTGTGGGCTGTCCTATGTGGGGTGTCTCATTGCCCCCCCTTGGTTGAACACGCTCCCTGAAACCACTGACACGCCACTATCGGGGGCTGGTGCTGGGGCTCCGTTTGCTGTTGTCGTGAAAGGTTTGCCTGGCGTGTAGTGCATAGTGTCATTGTTTTGTGGGTGATTCTGTGTTCTGTATTGGTGTCCCTGTTGTTGCTCATTGTACCCCTGGCCTGGGTTTCTTTGTTGTTGTCCCATTGGGAGACCATATGGGCTCCCCGGATGGGGATGGCCATAATGTTCTGCCTCTGGAAATCCGTTGTTTGGTCTGCTTCTGCACTCTCTAGAGTAATGTCCCCACCTCCCGCAGTTCCAACAACTCCCTTGCGCACCTCTGGGACCCTGTCATCCATTTCCTCCCATTCCCCGTACCCCGGTCCACCTCCTCTTCGGCCCCTGTACCCACCTCGTCCCCCTCGAGGGGCCCACTCTTGCCACTGCGGACCTCCGCCCTGCTCCTGCTCGTTCCACTGCCGCTGTCCTGCTCCTGCCCAATTAGTTGCCATCCTTCCTTGTATTGCTACCAGCCCCTCCTCTTCCTCATCTCCCTCCCTGCTGTGTGGGAGCGCGGCTACTGCTGCTGCGACCTTCACCAACTTTGTTTGCACTAGTTTCGCTTTGTCTGCCAATCTTTTCTGCGCCACCTCCTTCTCCCTTTCTTTTATTTGCTTACAGTGGTGCACTATTATGCTCTGAATCTCAGGCCATCCTTTCGCTTCAATACCTGCTATCTTGTCGAGCGTCTTTTGCACCTCTTTTGGGAGCCCCCTCTTTATAATGAAGTAAAATAACGATGTCGATTGATACCAGGGCGTGCCCGTTTCTGCTCTCCACATCTCTTGGACCCGAAAAATGTAATCCATAGCATCTTCCCCATCATTCATTGTACACTGCATTACTGACTGCAAATCTGGGGTATCTGGAAACGTTTCGCGCAAAGCATCCCACACCCTTGCACGCACCGTGTTAAAGGAGGCCCCATCATGGTGATCGCAGTCTAATGTTACTCCTGGGAAGCCAGCCTTGACCCATACTCTGTCGGCCTGATCCCCCACTGCTGATACAAGCAAGCTCTTCACATCCCCTATTGCTAGGGGTACCCCGGCAGTATGTTTCTCAAAGGCGTATATCCACTTGCTCGCCCCTCGGGATAAAGGGGGCAATAACTTTAGTAAGTTGGCCTTATCCATCTGAGCCCAGGGTATGTAATTCGGCCTCCCTCCTCCCCTATGTATTACCGGGAGCTGCAACTTTCCCTTCGTTGTCTTATCTGTACCTGCCTTCACTCCTGATTTTCCTAATGATGCCATTTTCCACACCCGGTTCCTTAATCGCCCCGTCCACTCATCATCCAGTGTTCTCATTGAGCATGCACCATCCAACCCTTCGCTTCCCCCTCCCATTGCCATACTCAACCTGTCGCTTTCTTCCAAATCATCCCTTATATCACATAGTAGCTCCTCCCTGTCTCCTATAGGCCTCTCTTCATTGTCAGTACATCCCTCTCTTGTCTCTAGTTCAATTATTCGGGTTGGTTCTTCCTGGATTCTGAACAGTATCTCGCCTTTTTTCCACCCTTCTTCAAATGCTCTACCCTTGCTCTGTGCTCTAGACGCGTGCTCTGATCTGGCTGCATTAAGTGCGGTCCGCTCACATATGCTTTTTATCCTCGAGAGCTTGTCTTTCGCTATGGAGATCCTTGATTCTAGATCGTCTGTTAGTTTTTCTATGTCCACCCTTGGTGTGCTCATCTGAGCTCGCTCCCTATGACTCTCGTATGGAGAGGGTGCTGTTGGCCCTTGGGTTGTGATAGTTGTCGGTGGGGGCACATTAGTAGGGTCACTGTATCCCTCTGTGGGCACTGGCTTGTTTAGTATTGGGTACAACCTTGTTACCTCTATCGGTGCCTCTTCTTCTGGCAATACTTTATCATCTTTTTGAATCATTAGTGGATTATCAGTGGTAGATGGTAGATCAGGATCTAATTCCCTTGCATTAGGCGGCGGTATCTCTTCAAACAGCCTCCAGAGATGTAATATTTCTCTCCTATTATGCAACTGCTTCCCTTTGTATTTCAAACAAATGCATGTGGCTACCATATCTAGGACACTCTTGTCAAATGAACCCCCTTCGGGCCATATCTGAGGCAACCCCTCCCCCTTCAACTCTGTGATCCATTGGTCATGATATTTCTTAATCCGTTCCGCGTACCCAGGTAGGTTCTTGCAAATATGTGATAAGGGTGTTTCTGCCCCCATACCTTGTGCCCACCTGGTACTTGTGTATCTCTATGTATCTCAATATCTCAATACAAACGTATCACCGTGTGAGTTTGCGTATTTTATGTCTTACTGATTCTTGGGGACCTTCGTCTTCCTCCCTCCGCCTGCACACCATAAGATTGGCTGTGCACAGTCTCTATTCCGTTCTCTTTGGGGGGCACGTACAAGAGCAAACCGTCAGTAATCTCAACAATGTTAACCCAAAAACCAGAAAGGTACACACTCACTTCACCACATTACTCTTGTTTTTATGATATTTTGTCTGGTCACACTTACCATGACCACTCAATGGCTATACATTTCTGACCATTTTTACACAACCATTATACCAAATTATCTCCTGACGCATACGATGCTCACACACCCCTCTGTAACACTCTATTCACAGTTCAATTTGTCCTCCCTTTCCTCCCTGGCCGGCTGTCCCTGTCCGTCTTATTCAGATGTATATATATATATATATATATATATATATATATATATATATATATATATATATATATAGGTTTGACCTTCAATTTTAGAGTAAAACTCTCTGTCTCTTTACTTTATCTCTTTGGTTTTGTACTACCCCACTTTTATTTTTCCCGTAACCCTAAAAAATAGAAAGAATAGCAGTCACTAATATATTCTCCGTGTCTCCCTTTGCCAGACACCTTTATCTTATTTTCGACTTCTTCATATATTCCCAGTACTAGTCAAGATAGCACTATGCGGCGCCGCCTTCCACCCCCTCTCGGAGCTAGGTTCCCGTCACTTTTATCTCTTAATCACCTCTTAATCCTAATGGCCATATGCAAAGAAAAAGCAAAGAAAGTTTAAGATGGTCTTTAGTAGATCCAACGTGCCCCTTTTTACCCCGCCTCGTTCCCTGTCTTAAATGTCCTCCTCTACTCCCTTTATGATCGTTCGCACTCAATACTCACGTGCCCGTCTTGAACCGAGAGTCTCCGAAACTGGGTCCGTCCAGGCAGTGCTGCCGTACGCTCAACAGTCAGCCCCGGCTCTGGCGAGCGGTACTCAAAGGGGATTTTTCAACCGGGATCCCGTACCCTCTCTCTGTTGAGTGCGCACTTCTGAGCGTACCGGTCGCCGTTGGCGGGCAGCCTCCCGGAGCCATCGCACCGTGCGTATCCCTTTTCGACCAGAGATTTTCGTGCCAAAGGGGACGGTAGGGATATGTTGGGAGAAAATAATAATCACGTCGGGGTCACCACTGAACGTAAGCGTCCCCAACCAGCACGATCCTCCCCGCAATGAGAGACAATGATAGACGCTCCCAGAATGGGAATAACGCCAAGACAAAGTGCGGGTGAGCTTAAATGGGAGTTTATCAATCAGAATAGGGCATGCAAAGAACTCTGCAAACTCCGAGAGCGCTCTGTCTGACAATAGCAAAGACAGGCGTATATATTTACAAAAAAGTCATCAAAACCTACACACTATAGGGGGCACAAGTTCAATGGGATTGGGTGGCGACGACTAGCTATAGGTGCTGCTGTGATGTGGTTGGTCTTGGCTGGAGGACGTCACTGGTCAGCCTCGTGGGTTGGGCTGGGCCTGGCGGGTCAGCTGGGTCCATCTGGACGGTGTTGTTGTGCCATTGTGGCCAGTGTCAGAGATGAATGTCTTTTCCTGACTTCTTTGCCCTAGGCCATGCACACCACAGTCATTCAGCCATTTGCAATATTATCCTCTTTAGTAAATCTCCCAATAGGTTATGCTACAGGTTAATGCAACACAGGAGGAATGCACCTTGAGAGAGGTTTGATGGCAATTTATCAGTACATGGTTACCAGTGTCCTGTTGACCGGGTACCATAGGTCGTGGGGCTGGGTCTCAGGGCATGGGACAGACGGTACATGTCCTCCTGTCTTGTTAGAAGTCGTTATGAATGTGTTGCTGTAATGTTGCCATAATATTGGGTGTCCTAATTTTACAGGGGCCATTAACCTAAGGTGATCCGGTGGGTTGTGGGGTTTAAGAGAGGGCGCCTCTGGATTTGTGTATTCAGGCGGAGGTTTACTGCTGGGCTGTAAATAATGCAGGTGGCGGGCCGTGGCCTTGGGTGCTGCAGAGGGAACTACAAATCTTTGAAGCAGCTCCAGCCTAGTTGGAGGAGGTGGAGCAGCGCGGCGCGGGCCTCTGCTCTCTCGTCTGGCAGGCTTTGCAGGGAGGGAGGGGGAATGGCCTTGCACATATTCACAAAAGGTATCTTCCTCGTGTGTTGCCGATTTTAGGTGAAAGCATCATAAACATTCGAATACTATACAATACTCAGTGAATCATTCCGAAGCTTACATTTTAGCTTTGCTAAATGCCTCTCAAATATAGCCCGTCCGAGCACATTATTTGTACACTATGTTTTAACAACTACAACATTTTGTTATATGCATATATATTTGCAGTAAGTGAGGTAGTAGTGAGGTTGGTGGAGCACATAGAAAACGACTCGCCACCGTACGTGACGGTGGTGGCACATAAGGGGCTTGGACATACACACATGAAGGGTGCATTCCCCCGCGTCCTTCACATGAGCCTTCAGTATGGTTGCATTTGTCTTCCTTTGCACTCTAGCAGCATTAGTTCGGTTATGGCGCGGGACCGTGGGGTGTAAACTTTTCAATGATACGCATAACAAATAACCCCCCGGGACGCCTCTACTATTTCTACATAACTGCAGTGGTGTGGGTGCTTCATTGCTAATGCCATTTGAACATGCATTCTGCCATATCTATACATCTTACAGGTTTTCTAATGAAAGAGGTTTGTGGAGAAAATGCGCCCATCGCAGGTAGTTTTGGCATTAGTATTTGGGAACTTTTGCTTTTATCCGAGGGCCATTTTACAGTTCTTTTTCCACCCAGGCTCTGCTGGCCGGGCCATGTTGGCAGCAGTGATACACTGCGGAAGGTGAAATGTTACAGTTTTGGTATCTTACACTAGCTCATGTCCGTCTTGTTCGTGGGAACGGGCTCACAGCGGATCTGCCATGGAGCTGTGGCCACAGGGATAATTGAAACTCTCCAAAGGTGGGGGCCTCGCTGCAGTGCGCCGAGCTCACACCATCTTAATTAGACAAAATGGTTCCTGAGGCCTAGCTAAATTCAATATGTTTGGGCAATGTCTTCAGCAGGTGAGCCATCCACCACCTGGGCCCTGGTGGTAAGGAGGGGACGCCTGATGAGCCATGGCCCTCACCGGGGAAGGGGGTGTAGGCAAGGGGGGTATTTTGGACCGATCCTCCCCTACACTGGTTATGGAAATGAGGTAGCGCTTTTGTGTACCTGTCCAGCAGCCTGAGTAGAGTAGTGCATGTTCCACAGTGGTTTATATTGCGGTTAACAGAAGTCTGGAATTAGGAAAAGTTAGCACATTTGTGTGCCTTCTAGCATTTATGAGTAGGTGGGATATTGCTAGTGATCGTGTGACTGAGCGAATGGTGTAGAGATTCACCAGGTGAACTGTCAAGTAGAGTTGACACAAGAATGAGAGAATATAAGAACAACTTTTTATCTAAATTTGACAGTTTCCATAGGGACGACAGGAAAAGTTAACATATTGTTCATGTGTCTATCTGTTACATTGAACACTTCCTTGTGTTGCAGTTTTTGTTTTGTGTGATCTTTGTCATGTCAGTTCGTTTTCTATCTTTTACTACTTTTATGTGTTCTTTAGGGCAGGGGGTTATGAGTTTGTCTTCGTATGCATATGGTTTTCTTTGCAGTTTGGTGAGGTGATGAGTTCGGACACATACAGAGAGTTTGAGTGTTGTTCTTCGCCATGTGCTTGAGAGTGAGAGGCTTAAGGATGGGAGGTGGCAGGTCCTGACAGAAGGTGCTAAGTTTCTTTGAAAGCTAAGTTGGTTAGGTAATGCTTATACTCTCCTGTGAGTGGTTGTGCTCGGGCATGGCCGGCCTGAGGACCTGGGTGGCAGTCTGGACAGAAGGGTGTAAATGTTTAGGAAGGAGGATGGGGAGTATCTGTGTATGTATGTTTATGTTCAGCGAGCAGTGAGGCTGCATGGAATGGAATGGAATGGTATGATGCAAGTGGAATGGTGTGTGCTGAGTGTTACTGAAGTGACTGTTGGCACACTCAGAGAGAGAGACAGGGAAACTGGAAGGATGCTTGTTAACTCTCTCCTACATCTGATCTACACCTATAACCAAGACTGAATAAAGAAGCATTGCTTTTCTACTGACCTTGTCTGGAGTGGTTCCTGCGTCATCATTACTTACCTTAAGATCAGGAGAATATTTAATTTGTCGATGCGTTGGCAGAAAGTGAATCCAGAGCAAATGCACAGCTGGGTGGTACATTGAGGAGTGAACATCATGGAGATTTCATAATGGCTGCAGCAGGAGGAAGAAGAAACTAAGTCCAAAGGTTGATTGAGTAATGTACAGGGAGGCCAGAAGCCGTTTGTCCCCATGACCATCCATAGAGGTTTTGAGAATATTGCCCCCCCCCTGCAGTCTGTGCTGCATGTGGAGTTTGCAACACAAAGTTGCCCTGGAGAACATTATACACAGAGGTTGTTTTGGGACTGTGCAAAGCAAAGTACATTTTCTGTGATGAACGCTGTAGCGCTCATGTCGCAGGGCATCCTGAAACTTGTAGAACGCTGCCGTATATACAATGGAACAATGGTGCCATTCAACGAGAATGGAGGTTAAGATGGCCCGGAGAAGTGGAGAAGTGATTTTGGGCCCAGCCAGGTCAGATCGCCCATTGCACTGGCCGTCAGTGCTGACAGAATGGTGGGACGAGCGCCATCATGGCTTTGTTCAGCGCCCGGCGAAGCAGTGGGAGCATTAGAAGAAAGGCCATAAAAATGTCATATGGCATAATGATGTGCACTGATACAGCATTTCATTTCATCGTTCGATTTTGCGTGCAAGGAGCATGCTGGCCATAGTCAGGTGAATTTATCGGCTTTGTAAAAGACATTGGTGTAAACATATATGGAGTAGTCCTGCACTCAAATGGACTTTGGTGCAATAGTATGTTGAAGCAGTGGTGGCGCAGAACATTTTTTGTCGTGGCGCATTTTTGCTTTGGCAGTGGCAGAACAATGTCAAGGGCCAGTGCAGGTGGTAGCCTTCAGTTATGTGAGGTACTTTTGTTATGAACAGGACAGTCGCCGCTGATGACTAAAAATAGGTTAATTCATTTAAGGCAACGTTGCCAAAGGATTTTTGTGGTAAAGAACTTCTAAACCATTTTTTGTGTGCGGCAAACTTTTACATATGTTAAGTTTTTATTTTATGAACTCGGATGGCACCCAGGAAGTGCAGCACCTAAAATGGTGCAGAAGAGTTGAGAATGCATTTTCTCTATTGTGGTTGCACATAGAAATTAAATGAACAATTGGTTTTAAAATCACGGAAGTACCAGTTACAATATTGATTAGTGGCATGGTTTACTATGGTGGTTGTGATGTTTTAACATAGCAACATGTAGTGAATTGCAGCATATTACTGTAAAGGAACAGAGTTTATGAAGTAGAGAAGGTGATTTGAACACAATCTATAATTAAATGCTTTCCTAGCAATGTAGACCAAATTGCTGTCTCTTCTTTTATCCACGTACTTCGCGCGAATCACAAGATGAAAAAGTTTGAGACAAAACTAAAACATCAAAAAAAAACAAACAATTAATTTCCTGCATGTATTTGAACTATTACTGGAATGTGTGGCAATGATGTTTTTATTTTAGTATCTCACTGCATTTTGTATGGTGTGAGTGAATGGAAGTGAATTTTATTGTGCATGCATGTGTGTGAGAGAAGTCCAATTAAAGTGCAACGAACACAATGTGCAGTGCTAATTATGCATGTTTTAATAATAGTCTTGTTAATTGCTAGAGCAATGGCCAAAAGCCATAGTGTGAAATGACTAAATATGATGTTTTAAAGACTACATATGAGGTTTTAAAAGAAAAACATCAGTGCCTTTATTTAGTATTGTATACACTATAATAGTGTTTCAATGCAACTGTTGATTGCGAAGTATAGCACATGATGTGAGATTTACATTATGGTTAATAATGAATTAATGCTGAATAACAACATGGCATGTGGATTAGTATGGTATGTGCATATTAGAGTGACATTTCATGTTTATAAGTTATTACTTGCTGTTTGAATGGGAATTATGTGCATGATGGCCACTCTTATCTAACTATTCAAAACATCACAGCGTGTTTTACAGTTTAATTATGCATGTCAATGGTGTTAGTGTTTGCACAAACGTTTAAAGTATTTACGTGCGTTTATAGATGATTGAAGTGTACACATGAAAGTAGTTTAATCATTTGCGGTTTGGCCAACTTGATAATTTTTGAGAAATAGAATACCTTCATTGTTCCAGCGTCAAGGCAAAGTCTGGAGAAGTGTATTGGGTATATAGCACAGTCGGTGTATAGCACAATCAGTGAATAGTTGCAACATTGAAGTTGTGTATTGTTGCAGCAGTTATAGGGACGTCTGGTTAGGGAAATAAGGTAGCACGTTGTGTACCTGTCCATCAGATGTGAGTAGAGGAGGGCACGTTCCACAGTAGTTTTTATCATGGTAAGTGGAAGTCTGGAAATAGGAATAGGTAGCACTGTTGTGTGCATGTCCAGCTTTCATAAGTAGATGCAACAGTGCTAGTGATCTTGTGCCTGAGAGAATGGTGTAGAGATTCTCTGTGGTATAAAATGGCAGTTTTTGTGTGTTCAAATTTTAAACACATAAGGTGTACTGTCAAATGGAGGCGACACAAGAATGAGAAGACAAGAACAACTTTTTATCTAAATTTGTCAAATTACATAGGAACACCAGGACTAGCTAACCTATTGTTCATGTGTCTGTTACTTCATGCAACACTTCTTTGTGTTGCAGTTTTGTTTTGTGTGATCCTTGTTTCAGTTTCTTCTCTATAATTCCCTACATGCATGTGTTCTCTTTAGGGTAGGTGGTTATGAGTTTGTCTACATATGTTTATAGTTTTCCTTGTAAATAGGTGTGGTGATGTGTTCTGACAGATACAGAGAGTTAGACCAGTTGTTGTTGCTTTTTGGGATAATAGCGAGTATGTGCTCAAGTGTGAGAGGCTTAAGGTTAGAATATGGCATATCCTGATGGGAGGTGCTAAGTGTATTTGAGGCTTAAGTTAGTGAGGTAATGTGTTATGCTCTCTGTGAGCAGCTGTGCTCAGGCGTGGCAGGCCTGAGGTCCTGGGTGGCTGTCAGGCCATAAGGGTGTTATGGCAATTGTTTTTTAGAAAGTTAGTATTTGTCTAGATTCCCATTTTGCTCATATACACAAAGTCACAAGTATATTTGGGTCTCAGGAGATATTCTGAGCATACTTTGTGCCTTTGTTCCTTGTTAAACTTTGTTTTATCACTACATTCTCCACATTTGGCTGTGTCCACACTTTATAAATGTTAAGTGGCCAAAGTGGCCTAACTGGCCCAAGTGGCGCCTGTGCCTTTGCCTTGTGTGTGTGTATGTGTGTGAAAGCATTATCTGCCTTTACGTGATGCCACATGGCACAATGAAGGCATTCAGAGATTATTTTTCACCACTGGGTATACTTGCCAACCGCAGAGGTAAGTGGCAATCAGAGTGATCACAAGTCCTTGCTATGATTGTGAGAGTGGTTGCACATGCCTCTGCTGTGTCTCACATTCCAAACGAAGGAGATATTTGAGCTATGCTTCGTGTTAATTCAGTGCAAGCCCCAATTTATGTTATCCACAAAACCGCTGCCTGCAAAAAGAATGTTAACCCTTACTCAGAGATCTCTAGTCACAGGGTGGGATGCATTTCACAATTTAATAGTAGACTCCTGACACAGTTGGTTTGGTATGATACCCCTGCAAAGCGCTATAATGAGTAGACAAATGCTGTGAATGTGGGTCAGCATCATCTGGCTTAAAATGTGATCATTGCATGGGGCTGACACCAAAGTGTGTCAGAAGAAGTATCTGTTTGGTAAAGTCACCCCCGACACAATTATATCCACAATCTCAAATCACAATATTGAGAACAAACTGTAAATAAACTCAGCTGCTCAAGGGTGTGACAAGCCTTTCAGCAACAAAGTCACACCCACACGCTCACATGCACACTGTAACTCTTTTTGTACAAAGCATCACATAGGTTTAAGAAATAAATCACAGTTGGTACACTTAAAATATGAATGTATGCTTGCCTCACTGCCATACAGTCTACAACTCCCCTATACACTAGAAACTACATTAAGTCACATTTCTCCCACCAACAATTAATAACATGTTGAACATTTCAACCACCTCATTTGCCCTATCTCAGAAGTGTCAGCACCAGAAATATAATTTCACAAATAAAAAGGACCCTAAGTACAAGGCGCATTTGTCTGTCACCCTATAGTCAGTGCTAAAAGAGTTGTGTGCTTTAACACTATTGGTTAGTGTTCATTTAGTTTTTGCACAACACTCGCCCTAGCATTATAAAGTTTGTAACCATGACCATAACCACCTGTACTCGACCAGCCCAAGGTTTTGGATCTGAGATTAAAACGCTATGATATATTTTAGCGTGTTTGATTTCTATGGTTGGAGAGTTTTAGAATAAAATGTCCTGGTTCTTAATGTGAGCTTGCCCAATACCCATTGCTCAGACATCCTGAGAGAATTATAGAAAGATGATGTAAATGTATAATAACTATGCATTATTTAATTGAACTCTAAGCCGTCAGCCACAAACGTGTTACCGTGTCACAATGCGAAGAAAAATATTTACATTTAAACGGCATGATATATTTGTGTCTAGTTAGAATTATAGGAGGCTGTGTACACATGCACAATTATCTCGCAGTAAAAGTTTGCAAAAAAATGCACCCAGTTTTAAGTGAACATACTTAAATAGGTTTAGAGCTTTCAACTTAGTTTGCAGCCTTGCAAGATGATTGAGGCCTTAAAAATCCCTGAAATGTTGTCTTTGAAAAGTTAAAGTGCAGAAGGAAAATGCCATTTGGTGGCTGCACTGTTTGTATTTTGTGAGGTAGCTGACACTGTGAAAAATGAGAGTCACGATCCTTGTAACCATCAGCCTGGTTCTCAGTTGAACCATGTAGCCCGAAGTGTGAGATGAAAAGTAAATCCCCTTTAACACATTTATATTGTGTAATCAAGGATGACTTGTGGAAGCTTACTGGGTACAACACCTCTAAACTAGCACATTAGCTCTTGGAGTTAACGTGCCTGTCACTGGCATATATCTATTTTTAGCACTAGCTCCTCATATTAAATGCTACCAGGCATACATTGTTTTTTACAGTAAAGTCTTGATGCGGTCATTTATTTTTCCATTGTTTAATATAGCCAGTATGCCATCTAAATGCCACTCCTGTTTAATTTAGCAAAATACATATAAAAACAATCCAACAAGTTTTGCTGTTGTGTTAATAACGAGCAAGTCCCTACCAAGCTTTGGAATCCTGTGCAGTCATTGACTCTTGGTAACCGGAGTTTGACTTGGAACACAAACATACATAAACATCGAAAACTGTCCCTGCAGCTTAGTAGTAGCAGGATATGGATACTCCACCATTGAACCTGCAAGTCAATGCTTCATACATAAACATTGTTGGGGCCAACATCACATCCTGTAGTGCTGGTTGGGGGGATCAAAACCGCTATCTGCAGCGTTCCATGATTGAGCATTGATAGCGATGCTGTCCTAAGTGTTTACCCTTTTGTGATAACAAAACAGTGAAATCCATTGTAGTTCCTCAATCAGGGATCCATATTCTGGTGCATTCCCAAGACACTAATTACTGAGGTCCACTGAGAAATCAGAAAATCCAATCTCCATCGTTGAACTGCCCCAACCGTTCACCCGTGTTAAAGTGCCACCATAGACCGTTTTGAAACTGAGACAGACCCCCCATCATCCTTGAGCCTTGCTGGCCCTCATGCAGATGGGGCATGTTGTGTTAGATCAATCAATTACCATAAATCCAATGGCTGCCGGTGGTTGGTTGATATATTCCTATTCCAGAGAGTCTGCTCACTGTGCCATCCGTCTGTTGGAGTACATGAAGTCACTAAAAATACAAGAAAAAATACAGATTAAGAATAAAGCATCTTTTGCACAAGGAGCATCAGCGCATTACAATATTCACCAACAATATTACAACTGCAGTAACACACCGCATGTTGCAAAGACCAATCGTGTCCTAATACAAACGCAGCAACCAAGCACATAATCCCTAAGACATTTAAATTGTAATCCATTTATATATAAAACCTCTTGGCTACCCTATTTCTGCAAATGTGTGATCTCTGACACATACTGAAACCCTGTCAGGCCCAGCTGGGCAGTAATAAATTCATATTGTCAGCATTGTCAATATTCTATGAAACACAGCGAACGCTGTAATGTAAATTCTAGTGCCCTGTATTTTTACTTCAATATTTGACTACAATTGCCATTAGAAAATCTGTAATGCTGACAGTTTGTAAAAATCACAGTGCCAGTGTTTCAACCACCTGTGTGATCTTTGACAAAATCAAGCGTTTGTCAAATACTAACTTCACATTGTCAGTATTGTCAATATTGTGGGAAAGCCAATGCTGAAGTGATAACTGTATTTTCAAAAACGTTATTACACACTTTCACACTTTCAGAAACTACCCCCAACCCTCCCATAAGAAAACTTTTTACCATCTAGGACATGTATAGTGTGCCATTTTCACACAAAGGCCGAATCATATAAACTGTGCTGTCTAGTTAAAACATCAAAATGAGTCCAGTAGATCAAATTAGGCCATCTTTTTGCCAAGTGCCTCCTTCAAATAATCAAAAAAGAATTCCATCAATACATGACATGTGCATTCCCCACAATCATTTGGCTGGATCCACACTTTATAAATATTCTTAATAAATAATTAAAAAATATGTGGTGCATCAAGAATGAAAGACCCACTGTTTTTAAACAAAGCTTGTATTTGTTATCTGTTAATATGTACATGTCACTTGCTTAACCCCTTAAGTACTAAGGATGAGTATGCTCGTCCTTTTTGCATAGACTTGTTTAAAGCTGAGCAGTTAAGGGCTTAAAAATATATTTCATATAAAACTAATAAGAACACCAGATATAAGTGTATAAATAGAGATGTAGCAGCACCCTGCAAATTTGTGCTCGCTTTAATCAACCCTTACCATCAACTTTTACCTTTACTATGCCTATACAATTGCCAGAGCTATCAACTTTGTCAACAATGCCTGTTTCTTAATAAACTGCAAAGACATTTGAACACTGAAATCTTGAGCCCTGTTAATGCAGAGTCCAACCCAAAAAACATCATCGGTCTGCCTCAGATAAGGCCTAAATACATTATCACAGAATTCTACAAATACTTTTCTAAATGTCAGGTTTGTCATTAAATGCACACAATTGTTTTAATTTGAAAACAACCAGTTTACATTTTTTGCTGGAAATAATCTGCCTAAAAGATACCAGGCCCGGTTTCCAGTCAAAAGCCTTCCAGGTGGGGCCTCCTCTATCGCAGAGCCACCAATTAACTCTCAGATAATAGGCTTCCACGCAAAGCTGGCAGCAGTTCCAATCAATTATCCACACCACAGGGAAGCAGCAGGCCCTTGGGTTCTCCTGAAACTCCAAAGAGATATTTCAGCTGGCGTTCAAAGTCTGTTTTAAGCACTAGAGGCATAAAATCACTTGCATGCTGTTTTCATATCAGCACCCCACAGCTTGATGTATTTTTACAAAAGTATACTCCGCTCCTCGTACAAAATCCTTATCCATGAGCACACAAATATATTTGTGCTTACTTTGCAAAAAAAATAGGTTGTTCAAAATTGAATTCATCACTCCTTCACAAGTTTCTGTTACTTATAAAGAGGCTATCATGTGCACACAGGACAGGTCTACTGTGAGTATTCTGCTGTCTTGGGCAAAACACCCACATGGCAGACATGGCGCTCAGCAGAAAACACAGCTGACAAGCTGGCTGTGATTCAGCAAATTATTGGCATTCCACAGCTGATGCAAGGCCCACTGTGCCAGGACCCTACGTCAGCTGTGAGCTTCATAGATAAACTAATTTTATCTCTCTGCTACAGTGTCATGAGTCTCAGCATCTCTGTAGACCCAGGAAATCTTTTGAACGCATTGACAAAGTCAGTATTTGGTGTTTTTGTATAGGCTCTGAGAAACACACATTGTAAAAGGCCCTAGTTTTAAGAATCACACTTTACTTCTAAAGCACATTATAACGAAAGACACATTGTCAAAGGCCACAGTTTGGTCTTTTGAACAGAGTATGAGAAACACACTTTATATAAAGGTTTCACTCTTCAGTTAAAAAGGCAAAACACTTCTAGCTGGCTAGCAAGCGCGGGGTTCTGCGACTGATATTTTTGATCTGGCAAAGAATTGTCTGTGCTGCCCATGCATTAGTCTTTTCCATTGGCGCTGTAAACCAGACTTTACATATTAAAAGCCAAATTGTTCTCAATGTAGTTTGGGACCTTTTATATAGGCTCTGTAAAACACACTTTGCCTATTTACATAGGGCTAGCATGCCAACCTCTATTTACACTATAGCAAATCAAGTTTAATGTTGCTAGCTGTTGGAGCTAACTCTCTAGCCTGCGTCTTTCACATTATAACATCATGACATCATCTATACTCTCTGTAAAGTTTATATCCGCCTCCTAAATCATTAAAACTGAACCCATGCCAGTATTATCATTGCATCACACCGAAACACCCCAGTTTCACAGTCCCTGTCTTCAGAGCGCACTACTTCCTCCATAGTTGACCAAGCAGCACTGTCACCGGTTGCTCCCATGTTTACATCCATTTTATATAAAAAGTATATTCAGTTTATATCAGTTTATATCAAACTAAATTATACCCTCTTGATATGAAATATACATTTTATATCAAATTGATATGAAAAGAATGTTGATATCTTTTTTATATAATGTATATGATGTTTATATTAAAAGCCTATCAAAAGGAAGGCGGGACTAAGGCTGCAAGCAGGGGGCGAGGACACCTGTAAAAATGTACTTGATGTAGAAAGGGGGCCCCATTAACTACTGTCATGTGTAGGAAGATATGCACTGGCCATGCCTTGGAAGTGGGCAAAAGAAACAGAAGATTTACATTTGTTCCAGGCAAATTGTGTGAGTCACTGGCCAGGTGATGAATAATATCTAACAAATGATAACAATTGTAATATTGTTGCATATGTTTAATGATTGATTCCTCCTGCTTCTAAGCACCACCATAACAGCTGTTATTATTACACAAATAGATCTAGAATAAAGGGAGTTCCTGGTATCTTTTCGTCAAGGAGTATGGCTTATATTTGTGCAGTTACTACCATGCGTTACCAAGTATTTTAATGGCATGATCGTGTACTCACGCCATTGAAAAGAGTTGCTATCATATCATATACCATGTTGTGCCCAGTTGTCGCACCAACTTGCAAAGTAGTGTCTCTACATGCCATCATTTGTCAGGGAATACTATGCCATGGTCAGTTACACAAAGTATACTCCAATTGATGCTAGCATCTAGAAAACATTGTGGCACTACCTGACATGTGATATACATATCTCAATATCTCGCCATATAATACATGTTTTCAGGCGATGCTATGGTCTGCACAGGTACTCACACCATTTGTCAGGTGTTGCCATCCTGAAGCATGCATTCACACCATATTCCTAATTTTCAGTATAACGCTGAGGTAGTCACCTAAAGTGTATTCCATCAAATGACAAGATACTCACACCATATGCCAGGCAATGACATCTCATGCAATGATGCTCACATCATGTTGGTGGTTTTGCCATTATATTTACTTTTAGTTACAGCGTAGTCCTGTTTCTGCCATCAAATGCCTCCATACACAGCAAACTGTGTGGTGAGTTGCGCCTTTGCTTTACATTGTATGAGAATGGGTTTGAACCTGACTGTGGTAATTTAGTCCATCATTCTTGCCCAGTCAATACACTGCAGTATTGTAACATTGGATAAAAACACAACCTATTATTGGAGTGCGTATAAACAAGAGGAATATGGCATGACTATTCAAATTGTATGTTATCATTAGGAAGTCTATGGAGTTAGAACTGCTTTCATTTGAATGTTGACATCTCGACCGCTATCAGACAAAGCAGACATTTTTCCGACATTAGAAGCAGCTGAGAAGTTGCAGTGCTCATCACGCTAAAACATTATATGAGGTGCAAAAGTGTCCAGCCTGACAAGGCTGCACTCATTTAATCATGGTTTGTGGAGCTTGTGACATGTGCTTCTCTTTAAAATGCTCCAGCTGGAGGCTGCCCTTTTGTTCTTGCCATTTGGTTAATCTGACCCATGTGTCTCTGTCAGTTTTTCAAAAGAATGAAAGGCGGAGAACCTTCCTCACTGAATGGTTATTGTTATTTCCTCCAGAGTACTTTATGCAATATCTTTATTGTGTTCCAGGGAGTGCAGGTGAGGTTGTGTGTGAGTGTGTGTGTTTGTGTGTGTCTGTGTGTGTGTCTGGTTTACTGGAAGCCTTTGCATAAAAATAACTCTTGAGCAGGAAAGGTAGCTACCAATAACTGGATTGATAAAGAATAGTGCTTTTGTTTAAGTGCGCACTTACCTTCAGCTAAGCAAAACGTTTTGGCAAGTCTTCAGTCTCCTAATCATCAGGCCTTTGACTAATTTCCTGCTCCACTTCCTGTTTCTCGATTTGCTCGCTTGCTTGTTTACCTCATCTTCACTCTCAGTGAATGCATCTAAATTCCATGACGTTCTTAGTGGGCAGGATTCCAGTTTCAAGTAATTCAAGAAAAAGTCAGGAATTCTGTTGCTGTGTTTCAACTATATGCTGACATTTGCTCCAATGGACATGCTTGTGATTGAAACATAAGTCTCTAGTTGTTCTCTTATGTTAGTTGCAGAATATAATGGGTATTCTTATCAGGTGAGTAGACATAGTGGGCCTTTAACTCTTGGGAGAGCACACATGCCGGGAACTGTGCAGCGGTGCTGCCGTTTATTGGCCCTCTCTCATGAAATCGCATGTACTGCAACTTAGTGCACTTTGCATGTCCTCTGGCACTCTTTTTACCAGATGTGTTGTGCGCGGGAGGGTAGCTAGAGAGGAAGGACTTTGCACCACATATCTCCTTTTCTTTTATTTCCAAAAATGTTAATGATGTACAGTGTAAAATATAAATCTCTGTTGTTTTGTTGTTAGGGGAGTATTCTCCTGCCTTCTCAGCAATGGAAGGGATATTCCTGCTTGTCCACTTTCAACCGAAAGTGTGATATGATTGTTAGGAACATTAGCTTGTTCTTCTTGTTGTTTGAGTTCTTCTTTTGAATTGTGATTCATATCTTCCTGTGAACACAATTTATCTGTGAAGCAATTGCAGAGTGGGTCTTTGGCACACTGAACTTGCTTTGTAGGAAAGAACCATACATTGGGGAGGGAGGCATAGAAGAGCATGTGTATGTGGGAAGGAATGGAGTGTGTCAAGTGAAGGGAAAGGGGGCTGTTAAGGAAGAGCAGGTGGAGGAGGATATGTCTATAAGGGTAGGAATGGGGGATGGTGTGCCAAGGTGATGCAAGCAACCCAAGCTGCATTCAAGGAAAAATGAGATGGGGCTGGACTTTAAATAAAAACATTTTTTTAAACACCATGCCCCCTCAAGACTGGCACAACGGCTGTGAGGGGGCATTCTTAGGGCTTTGTTCGAGGGGGCACTGGGCTTGTTTGATGTAGAGAACTTGACACAGGGCCTCATTATGATTTTGCCAGTTTGGAAATAATGGTGCTTGTAAGCTCACTGGCACCCTTGATTTCAGACCGCGAAACTATGTATCTGACTGCCATGGCTGCTGTGCCAGACAGGTCAGAACGTGCTGATCGGTGCAGCCACGGTAGGCAGAATCCTCATGAAAGTGGTGGCACCGTTAACAACAGGGCCAGTTCTTCTGTGTCCCCATGCCCAATCCTATAGGAATGGGGACTTACATTTTACTGGCTCCTGATTTACTGGCCGCCAGAGTTGTAATCTCCCGGGGGCACTGGGGAGTCAGGTGCTGGTGAAATATTACGGGTCCACCGGCAACCCACGGGTAGCACCGGCAGGGTTACCACTGGATCCGTAATCAGGCCCACAGTCACAGGCACTGTAAAAGCAACAATGTCAAGATATTGTGCAGAAGAAAGCCTCACTGAAGACAAATAGATCTTCTCACCAAGTTTGTATGAGGGGGATTTGACATTTTTCTAGATTCACAGTTATTTTTCATGATGCTGGTGTCTTAACTTGACTTGTTTTCATTTTCTTTCAAATAAAACAATATTTTTTTCATATTCCTTGTTCTGCCATCTTCCAGGATTTTAGTTGTCTCTCCATAATCTTTCCTTTGACTTATACCACTGACCAACAATCTCTCCCTTGCATTTTCTACCTCTATCTTCTCACACCTCGACCTACCCATCCAACCTGGGCATGAGTGAGTATTGGGTTTCCTGCCCTGCAACATCTCAAAAGGCGTGACTTTGGTCACCACATGTGGAGCCAATGTATATTGAAACATCGTTTTCCATGACAGCCCTTATCCAATCCCCACCTGTGACAACTGCAATCCCGATGACATCCATCAAAGTTTGACTGAACCTTACTACAAATCCATTGCCCTGGGGGTGGTATATAGCTGACATCACCTGTTCAATACCATATTTCTCCAAAAATGACCTAAATTCTTTTGACCAGTTGAGGGCCATTGTCTGACAATCGGTGAGGAGATAATTCTAGCCATAACAGAGGTTCCAGAAACCTGATTATATTACTCGAGGTAACCTCTTTTAACACACACGTTTCTGGCCATTTCAACAGCAAGTCCATTACTGCCAGAAGATATGTGCCCTTGGACTATCTGATATTGAATGGGCCCAACAAATCTATGGCAACCTCATCCCAAGGCACTTTGGGACTATCTCTCACCTTCATGGGTGGCTTGCACAACATGTGCCCATTTTCACCATCTACACAATCAGAACATTCCCTCTCCATATGCTCAACCTCCCTCTCTACACCTGGCCACCAAACATCAGCTCTTATCAATGCCTTGGTCCTCGCCAGACCCAAATGACCTCTGTGGCTCAACTCCATTGCAGCATTCCTCATATCCTTGTGAACCACCAGTCTATGACCCCAGCACAAATATGAATCACTCAGACACAATTAGTCTCTTAACCTTTTATATTCCTTTGCTCTCTCATCATCATTGTTTTGTGAGTTCTTCTGCACCAACTCCAGAACTGCCTCATAAACACTATTATTGAGGCATGCCACATCCCAATCCTTTTTTTAATGCTCTCCTGTACCTGACAAATCTAAGCTACATCCTCCTCCCCTTCATCAGTACAATCACCCATTAACTGATGACACAATGCAGACTTTGAAAGTGCATCAGCCACAACATTGTTCCTTCCTTGAATATGTTCCATTTGAAATTGTAAACCTTGTAGACTGCTGACCCATTTCATTATCCTCCTTGACACTCCTTCCAATCCACCTTTGTTGAAGATGCTACTGAGAGGCTTGTGGCCCATTTATACTATACATTCACTGCCCCATACATACATCTTGAACTTGTTGACTGCCAACATGCATGCCATGTCCTCTCACTCCACTAGAGAATACCTCTTTCATGCCTCCTTCAACATCTCAGAGGCAAACGCTATGGTCAATAATTCACCTTTATCCTCTTGAATCAAAATAGTCCCTAGGCCAGTATTGCTAGCATGTGCATACATTAATGTCTTTCATCCCGCTACAAAGCTAGATAGCACAAGTTCATCAACAATGCATTGTTTGACTTTCTCAAATTCGTTGGTGCACTCTTCATCCCAACAGAACACTACCCTTTTTTTGTGAGTCTCCTCATGTTTTTGTCTTATATGCTAATCTTTCTATGAACTTGTTGTAGAACTTCACCAGACCCAATAATGATACCACATCATTCTTATTTCTTGGCTGTGACATTCCTTTGATCACTTCCACCATGTCATGCTTGGGTCGCACCCTATGGCCATAAATTTCATGACCCAAATAAGTCACATTGTTAGCCTTGAAAGGCCCTTTTTCTCTGGCAATTGTCAAACCCGCCTCGTTTAAAATATCAAGCACCCTTCTCAGATAATTATCATGCTCTCCTTGATCCACACCACAGACCAACACATCATCCTGATAAAATAACACTGCTTTTTCATTTCTTAATATTCTATGCATAGCGTTCTGAAAGACACTTGCCCCCAAGAATAGCCCAAATGGCAATCCTTTGCATCTGAACAGCCCAATAGGAGTTATAAAGACTGTTTAGTCCATGGAGTCTTCCTCAAGTTCCTCAAGTTCAATCTGGTGATATGCGGCTCTCAGGTCTAGAATCAAAAATACCTGGGCAACACCTGCCAAGAGATCATCTATCCTTGGCAATGGGAAGTTTTCCCCCACCATGTTGTTGTTTAGATTTCTCAAGCCAATACAAAGTCTCACTGAGCCATTGGGTTTCCTTACTACCACTATCAGGCTCACCCATTCACGGGCCTCGACCTTCTATACAATTCCTTCCTTTGCCATCCTTGTTATTTTTCCTTCAACTTCTTTGTGCAAAGTTAAAGGTACCATCTTCAATTTGGAAGAAATTGGAACTGCCCCTTGCTTGAGTCTAATGCAATGTATAAAACCCTTGAGGCACCCAAGAGTTTTTTCAAATACTTCTGGGTACCACTTCGAAAAATCTCCATTGTATTATTGCACACTTCAGTTTTTTGAACTGATAAAACTTGTTCTGGATGCTGTGGATCTAATCTAACGACACATTCCACCTGATCATCCCAAGACAATAATTCTCCTACTTTTCTTGCTATATTCACCATCCTCAAGGCTCTCCTCCATTTACATGTCAATTCTGCATTGAACTGACTCACAATGTCAATGGGAATATCCCTGTAAGCGTTCACTTTGGTCTCTGGTTCTTGCAATGTACAGAAATTACATTCACTCCTCCACATCTGGACACTCATCAGTGTATAGTCTGCCCCACTGTCTATCAGCATTGATATTTGCACTCCACTTATAAAGGCCATGGTATAGGGCTTGCTCCTTTTCACTTTTCCTGAAACTGCCTGCACAGAATTACTTACTTCTCTTCCCATGTACTCAATTTCATTGCAGTCGTCGTCTTCGTAGACCTCCCTCACTTGTCCAAAGGACTTAAAATTCTTGCATCATCTGGCAAGTTGTCCTTACGTCCACACTCCCGGCAAATTATATGCAGTGCTATGCATTCTTTGTCATTAGCTAGATAGGTGGCACTTCCACATCTGTAACATTTCCTACTTTGTACGAACTTAAGCTCCATCTTAGGGGGACCCCATGGGCATCCTGGCCTCTTGTTTCTGTGAAGTACTACATCTCTCTGTGATTCTTTCACTTTATTGTCATTTCGCTTTCCTGCTGCGTACCATTGTTTCTGAGTTGCCGTTGATGTTTTGTTTATCAAACCTTCATCACTGCCTATTGTGTGACTATCACCACTTTTCTCTGAGTGTAGAACTTTAATACAGAGCTCAGTCTGTTCTGTTTTTTTGCAATTTCAATGGCTCATCCTATAGTTGGGTTGTGTTTCCTCCACATTTCTTCCCTTATTTTGTCATTGGTGCAATTAACCATCAATTGGTCTCTGTTGTGTTCTTCCTGGCAGTGAGTGAACTGACACTTAACAGCTAAGCCACATACAACTGTCATAAATTCTTCAATGGATTTGCCCACTTTCTGGTCCCTGGTGGCAAATTGGTAACGTGCAAGTATGATATTTTCCTGTACCTCAAAATGTTTGTCAAGCTTGGCTATGCTTCTTTCATTTAGCTCCATATCTTAATGACAACAGGTTCAGGCAGTTTCTTGAGAATCTCCTGGCCAGCTGATCCAAGACAATTATATAGTAATGCCTCTTTCCTGTCATTTGAATAGTTAACACCAGAAACAGCCAACACATACCTGGTGAAGCCATCTCTCCAGTCAGCCCATCGTACTTTGGGTTCTCCTGGAGATGGCAGAAAAAACATTGGTCCAGCCACATTGGCGATTGGACACTGAATGTACTATCAGTGGATAATGAACTTTCAATATGTGCAAACTTCCTTGTAATTTGTTTTGTAGTGTTAGAATTATACAGGGTGTGGTCATATGCTAAAATTGGCTTGGAATATTACTGTAGGATTCCCAGTTTGTTGCTGAAGAACAAGCATTTTACAGTTTCTGGGTGACTGTGTGTTGAATAGCTACTTGATCTAAGACCCCTTAAGCATGCAGCGAGAACTAAATGACAATCCTGCCCTACTGTCTCCATGCAAGATGCCTACAGAACTATTGCTAAACAATATGAAAAGGCCATCACGTTAGCTAAATCCTCATCTTACAACCTCAGAATCTCCAATGCCAAATCTAAGTCAAAAGAGTTGTTTGCTATCTTCAATTAACTCGTCGTACCCCAAACCAACACACAACAAACAGTGAAAGATGAAGTGTGGTGCAACAATATTCAACATGCCATGTTGAACAAAATAAACACCCTCCAGAAGAAAATCAATGGTCAATTCAATGTCCTGCCCAAAGTTACTGTGCCCCTGGTGCTAGTCAACATCCTGGCGAATAAAGACCCAAAGCCTTTTGCTTTTAGAGAAATAACCCAGGCAGAAGTCCTAGTGATCATGAAACATATCTAGCCGTCCCTCTGCAAGGGTAACATTTGCCCAGCCAACCTTATCAAAGATTGTGCGGATTCACTATCTTCATTTTTCACAGCGTTTATCAATGCTTCATTTGCCTATGGTATTGTCCCTCCCTCCCTCAAGGAATCATCGGTTCGACCATTACTAAAAAAAGGTCCCTTGATCCTGACTATCCCAACAATTACAGGCCAATCAAGACCGTGCCTTTCTTGTTAAAAATTCTAGATAAAGCCGCATACCTGCAGATCCGGACTTATCTAGAAATGAACAACATCTTGGGGAAGAGGCAATCCAGATTCTGTCCACGTCATGGCACTGCTCGGCCTCAAGAATCAGTTACTGGAAAGGATGGACAAAGGTAAACCTGCTCTGCTCCTTCTCCTGGATTTATCTGCCACCTTCAATCTGGTTGACCATAAGATCCTCTTTAGACACCTCAGGGAGGCTGTCCATTTCTCCAAGGAAGCTACAGCTTGGATTGCTTCCTTCCTGGAAGGAAGAGCCATGAGAGTCTTCTCCGATCATGCCTCTGGTACCGCATATCCCATCCACTGCAGAGTCCCACACAGTTCATGCACCTCCCCCACCTTCTACAATATCTTCACCCTACCCCTCTTTCAATGATCTATATGAGCATGGCATAGCATTTACAAACTATGTCAATGACACCACATTCCCCTCCCCCTCTCCACCTCCTATGAGCAGGACTCAAACACCCTCATAGAGACTTATTCCCTCATCCAGGCCTGGATGGCGGCTAACAGGCTATGTCTCAATGGAAACAAAACAGAAATCTTACTGGTAGGTCCCAAGGAAATACTTAACAAGCTAGACAGTCAATACAGTACCTTCAGTATTGAGAATATCATAACCACAGTCTCTGCTGCAATGAAAACCTTGGGTGTGTCCTTGTACTCCACCCTCTCAATGAAGCGTCAAGTCAGTGCCATCTCATCGTCAGCAGCACTTATGACTAAAATCATTAATGGTGTAAAACCGTACCTCTCCACCAAACACTGCCTTGATATAGCCAGAGCCACCATTGGGGCCAAACTGGATTATTGCAATGTCATGTTCCTAGGCACCTCAACTAAAATCATCAACAAGCTGTAAATCACAAAAAATAACGCCCTTAGAGCGGCATTAAGCATTCCTAGGAGGGATCACATCTCCCAAGCCAGACAAGATGCCCATTAGCTCCCAGTGAAAGAGCATATACTCTTAAAGATCCTCACTATCGCTCACAGATGCCTCTCTTATTTGGCACCCTTGTATCTGTCAGAAAATGTTCACGATGTGAATTGAAACAGACCTAAACAGGCCCAATACTCACACCAGCCTACAGTCCCGGCCATCAAAAGAGTCAAAATTGGAGGTGCCAGCTTCTCTGTGTTAGCACCAAAAAAATGGAATGCACTGCCGCTCACACTCAGAAATGAAACCTCCTTCACAGTGTTCAGAAGAGCCTTGAAAATGAATCTCTTTAACTAGACTGTTTCTGAGAGAGTGCCCCTGTAACCATGGACTGTATTTTATAGAGTCCCCTTGTAACCATGGAACACACCTACTGTAATATTGTAAATAACTGTGTAATTGTCCCTATTTTACTTCTTGTTTCCTATGCAATTTTACTTTGTATTCCTATGTAATTTTGTACCTAAGTGAAACCTCTGTAACAGCACCACGATGCCTCAGGACCGCTGCACGCTTTATACATTCAAATAAATAAATAAATAAATAAAAATACCAATTGATCCGTTAACAGAGTGTATGCTTGTATCTTCAAATGTCCTTTCTGAATCATGTTCCTTATTTTGGTTGTGCTGTGCTTTTACACATAAATGTTGCACACTGTAGGATTGATATCTGCTGACTTGCTTTGCTTTCAATCTTAATTATTGCCTTGTTGCCGGCCGCTTGCCAAGGCAACATCAGTTAAACTCTATGATCCGCGTAGGACATTGCGGATGTAAATAGTCCATCAAGATAGCTGCACATTTTCTTTGCACTCCCTGGTGCTTTCCTCTAGCACCAGAGGAAGTGTCATGATCCAGCGTTGCTTGGGGAGAGATGGAGTTTGCGAGGCATGAGAATGATGTCCCGGGCCCCAGCTCTGCCAGCCGCTGCTTGGGGAGAGATGCTGGACGTGAGGCGCACGCTTAGCACGATGATGCAGTTCTGTACCCTGGCTCTGCCAACCGCTCTCACATCTGGGGGACCTCCTCCTGGGATGGTGCCCTTAGTAGCTGCAGTTCGACACCATCAGGAGGCCGCCTAGCTGAAATGAATCTTTCTCACAAGCGCCGGAACATCTTTCAGTCTTCCAGCAGCACTATCTTCTCCTGATTAATGAAGGCTGGAGGTCGCTGCCACTACTACCAGCTCGTCACCAGTTGTTATGAGATAAGGACTCACACAATAAGCAGAGATAACAGTCCAAAACTTGTATTATGTTCAGTAGGGTTCTGGGCAGTGAAATCACAGCTCACCCATCCAGCCACCTGCCCATCTTGGAACCTGGAACCTCTGCTCCACTCCAGACCACCCAGAGGTTCCAGGTTCTATAAGCTGGCTCTGAGTATGACAGCAACAGTAACTATGTACAATGATACTGATGTATAGTGTGAAGCTTAAATGACAAACATATTTACATGAAGTGTGAACCAGATTTAGCAATATATTGTACACTCCTAACTCCGACACCTTAACCAATGTCATGGCAAAACAATTAAACAAGAATATGATTGCTATTATACGTGTCAGAAGGGCAAATATGGAGCTCTGTAAATCTCTTAACCGTGGCTTTGTAGTCATTACTTTGGATGGCGTACACTAATAATTTCTATTGGCTACTGCCCCAGGCCAATGTGTCCTGACTACTGGGGCTATATTTAACTGTCTCTCTTTGAGGGTGTTACAATCGAAATGGAGGGATAATTTGATTGATAGATCATGCCCGATATGCCAGGCACCCAATGAAGCGCTGTTACATTTTGTTCTGTTTTGCCATGCTTATGCAAATATTAGAGAGTGTACTTTGAAATCAATTCTGAGGGAGGCTGGACTGATGCAATGTCACCCAGCGCTAATATATCTCATTTGGGCGGATACTCCAATTGTGGGCTGGGCTCTGTTGTCAAATCTTAGAATGACTTTGCACAAGACAACATATTTTCTGGGTCAAATTGTGGATGCTTAGTGTTTTATATGGCCTCTTTTTATGCTTTTATGATTTGGCTTTTATTATTATGTATATTGTCACATAATAATATATGTGTTTTCTATGAGATTTTGTATTGCATTATTTTTATATTAATAATATTCTTCTTTCCAAAATAAATATGGCATTGATTGATGATTTTCAGAAAAAAGATAAGCGTTTGTCCAAGCCACTGTTTTTGCGATACTGTTTTTAGTTCACGTTTTATTACATTTAATTTGGTCTTCTGCAAAAAAAAGGTACCTGCAAATAAAATGTCTATGCCTAATAGCTGCAAGCTAATTCATTACCAAAGAAGGAGATTATACATTGCAGATTAAGAATGTGGCCTTTCTGAGACCATACAACACAGGGAGGGAGAATCCAAAGCTGGTCAGTCCTCAAATGAGCAGGGACCACTTGAAAAAGAAACAAAAGGTGATCTAAGTGACCATATAGAGGGATTGGATATAGGTGTGGGGTCAGCAGATGCAGATCCCATAAGGTTTGGCACAAAGTGACACTTGACAAAAGAATGAAAATATAGTTGGTCAATGTTTCAATATTTATAATCTAGAAAACCTGCAAAGAAACACAGGAGAAACGCAGAAAAAACACATAGTGATGGTCCACACTCAAAACAGACCTCAAACGTACCATCTGATTAATCAAGAAACATGGGGCACAATGTTCCAGGTTCAAGCACTAAACCCTCAACATCCACTTTGGACTCATTTTGAAATTTACCCTGAAAATATTACAATGAATATCTGTACTATATGGAACGAGAATGTGAGTCATGGAAGACAAGCAGGTAGTCTGAGCCTAATTTCACTAAAGTGTCATCTTGAATCAATAAAGTGTTCTGGCCAGATGACAATTCAGTTGAGCAGGAACGGAATGATGAGAGTACTTCTAGACAGGCTATAATACCTTTAGAAAGTAGTAGAACATTACTTCACGAGCACACTATAAGTTTAATTTAGAAAAGAGAACACTCTATGTCCAGAACCGCAGGGTAAATCAACCAATTGATTTGGGAGTTCATAGCCAAAGACATAGAATCATTTGTGTTGTCGAAACCAATGGTTTCAAAGCCCTTATTAATTACTTGCACTATGCTACTACCTACCAAGACAGAGGTTTTTTCCAACAGTTGCATTTTTTCGACTGTTTGAAAACTTGTAAAAACTGTACATTCACCCCTGTGGCACAGTGAATGCCATAGTGTCCATTTAACAACTGATCACTCAACGGTCTCCCAAACAGCAGATTACATGTGTGCATTGTGTTTCATGTCAACCATCAAACCATGAAGCATCCTGCTTTTAGCTACCAACCCCTAAATTGAAATGACATAGCTACCAAAGTATTTGGAAAGCTTATCTTATAAAATCATGTTTGTTTCAGCTGTACTAGAAGACATGGAAGTGTGGCAGATGAATGTGATGTGCCCACGGATTGCCAACCAAACACAACACAAATAGTTATAGCATATTATTTTGATAAGTATAATTTGTCCGCTAATGGATTTTCTGCAACAGAGAGCCAGAACCATGTTTCAGGGAACAGCACATTATGTGAGGAAGAGCTTTAATACATAAGTGCAATTTTCAACAAGCCAGTCAATAAAATCTCATTGCATTCAGACAAACAGAGCCGCTTATGTTCCCCACTCCAGCCAGCCAATTGCACTAAATGGCTAACATTAATTACTTCACTTAGAGCTCTTATTCGTCAACATAGAGATTGCATCTAACAATGAAGGTGTCAGACACCTGTTGTTGCAGGGGTGAGCTGGTGGGAGTATGACTTTCCTAGGATCACCTGTTGAATGCAAGGGTTATGACTTAACAATTCACAAGGCACAGCTGTCCTAGAAGGGGTGTCCCTTAACAATTGTTCTCTCCTTCTTTCCTTTACCTGAAGCCAGGAACAATGGAGTCATCTTCAAATCATCTCTCTCTTTCCTCCCTCACATCTTGGACATTTACAAGAAGGCCCATTTCAACTCCACCTCCTCAGAGGCATTCTTCCTTTCTTCACTTTTCCACAGAATATCAATGTATATACAGACCTGGTACTAGCTAGGCTGGACTATTGCAACAGCCTCTTCCTCAATCTCCCCTCTTCCTCTCTTTGCCCCCTCCAGATTGTCCAGAAGAAGCTTCAAGACTTATGCTTGGCCTCAAGCTCAGGGACCGTTTCTCTGCAGCCCTAAAATCCCTCCACTGATTCCCAGTTGCTGCAAGGATCAAATTAAAATCCCTCTGCATCATCCATACGGCTGAGGACCAATCTAAATGCAACTTGCTCTCTCCAAATAACTTCCTTCCAGATTTCTATGATCCACCGGCTCCAACTCTCTCTCTGCATGTCAGGTGCTCCTCCAAGCAACAAGCTGGTGGCCAATCTCTCTCTTCGGCTGGCTCCCTCCTCTGGAGCAGCATCCCCTCTCTCTGTTGTGAGCCGGATCTTCTCAAATTCCAGAATCTCCTCAAGACTTTCTTCTTCACCTCCACCTTCCCCCTCTCACTCCTGTGCTAATACCCACAGCCGCTGAGATTGGTGACCTGGAACCTTATTTGTCCTTCTGGGTCCTGGCCTCCTGCCCAATCGCCCTCAGCCTCCGCCCCTTCCCAACACTTGCCTTTGGCCACTCACTGGCTATGTTCTCCCAGGCCGGCCTTACAACAGATTGCACCCCAGGCAGGAAGCATCATTGGCGCCCCCCTCCCACCACCTGTGATCTCATGCATGTGTCATGGGCTGAGCAGCGGGATGGGGACTATGAGTTAACAAAATTGTCAATGCTGGCGTCTGCTGAATTTCATGAACCTCAGAAAACAGCAATAAGAGTGTCAAACCCGAACATGCCTGGTTATGTTAGTCTGCTTTTGCTCCTCATTTTTAGTAACAATGACCAGTTTACTGCTGTGACTCAGGTCAGAGAATCGACAAACAGTGTTACTCAAACCTCCAAGAACAAGCACCAGCAACATACCCACCAGTAGCTGTACAAGCCAGTCTATCTCAGCATTAAAATGCATGCATTTATGCAATATGTATTGCATCAAATATTTCACGGGAAGTTAAATATATTTAGGAGGTATACACGTAAACAATATCACTACTCCATGTGAGTGGTAAAGTCTACTTTAAACATATGCAGAGAGTTAACATGCATGTACAATTCAAAATAGCTCCCAATGTTAATGTTGGAGAGGTGGCGTTCTAAAATTATGACATTACAATGTGGACTTTACATTGAAACACAGTGCAGTGCATTACTGCGGCAGAGAAATGGCAGTTCGAGTATTGGGGTTTGTTTCGCTCATGCTTGTGAACTCTCCAAATTCTTAAATGTTTCCTTCGTGATCACTCATTTTAGCTCCCAACAGCACTATGAAACAGTAAGATCGCAAAGAAAAACAATGTCTACCATCCCAACATAAAAACAAAAGCAATCAAATTCTTAAAGGGTGGAAGATGACCTTTTCTTGGGACTTGTTAAGTTTACTTTTTGCAAATTACTAGTCGCGTGCTGCTTGAATAACAACGGCCCTTGCACATTGTGCAGTGTATAGACGAATTTCATTTCAAGGGACCTGGAGTACTGCAGGTATCAGGGGAAGCTTCTCCAGTGTACCCCAAGCGTAGTGCGCTTTGCCCTCCACTCACACCCCTCAGCCTTGCAGCCCTGCTCTTTTTCACATTCTCCATTTTGGTAAAGAACATTGTCCCGAGCTTGGGAGAGAAATGGACTATGCAGAAGGGGCTGCCTCCCCAGGATGTGTTTAGCTGCTGGTGTATCAAATTCAGAAATGGGTGGCATCAAGAGCCCCACGCTCTGAAACATCTTTTGCGCACTGGTTGGTCTCACGACAGAAAGTGTGAGCAGGTGATTCCCCAACACTTGAACCATTCTTTAGAGACCTGGCTTTGATTAATGTGGTGTTAGCTAGTCATGGCCATATCCCAGCGTTTGTGTTAAAGGAGATCAGAAGCTGCACCATGCAGGGTATTTTAAAGGCCATGAATTGATGCTACAGCATGTCGCCCCCAATGGAACAAAGGAAGTGAAGCATGCATCCTACAAGTCTGGGTATTTGCATTATACGGAAGACGGGCCAACCGTCCACGGAGACGGTTTCTACTGTAGTTGCTGAGTCTCTTTCCCAAGCCAGCTGCTGTGCAGACTTCGCTCAGCTTTTGGTTCAGCGCCTGCATCCATCCTTCACCCCAACATTCACAAGGCGCGTTTGTGTAGGTGTTTGTTTATTTCGTTAGACTAGCGTGATTGCTATTCCAAACAAAAGAAGCACAATGACAAAGAAGAGTATAAGACAAGTCTGAGCGAACAGTGAAATGTATGAAACTCTTGCACTAAAATAAAGTCAGCAGTGCATGCCCAGGAAAGACGGAACGACGAACAATATGCTCGGCAGCAGGAACTAGGGGGGCGTAGTAACCCCCAAACCGGCCCAAGTGTGGTACCGGCCCACAGGGCCTCGCCCTCGAAGTGATTTTGGCCCGGCCAACGGACCGACCAATCCAACCCCGCTGGAACGTGCAACTGTCTAAGATCTGCTGACGGTGACACTCTGCCCAGGCCTTCCGAGAACCAGCTTTTTGATCTCCTGAGGAGAGTCCACCACCAGTGCTCGCTTCCTTTTTCATGACTACTTGAGCCTTGACAAAAGTGTCTAGCTTTGTGGCCTCCAGAGACTGTTCTTGGATGACCCAGTCATCTCCGCAATACCATTTTAAAATAAATAAAACACCTATGCAGCAATAGGCCTCACCTGCGAGGACGGGAGCAGGAGGAAAGAAGTGTGCTTGCCTCGGCAGGCTGTAGTTACTGCCGGCTTTCCTGAAACAAGGCCAATCAGTGAGGGCAGGATGCAGAAACTGCTTGTATTTGCTGATTCTGCTGCTGCTTGGCAGTGTGTGCTTGTGATGGGAACAACTTCAGGATTTAGTGACCCACTCGCTCCTCTTTTCTGTAATGGCCAGGGCCGACAACACCAGCCAGCCCCAATCGATCCACACTTCAGTGTCAGTGCACGCCCATAGCCTGGAGGAGGGCACACCGCACGTGCGCCCATGGGCCTGGCTGGCGCCAGCAGCACCGGTGCTACCCGGGGCCGGGGGAAGGTAATAAAGCAGCAAATGTCACTAATTTATTTGCCAATTGCCCCACCCTGCCTGCGGGCCAAGGCCAGGCCTGTTTCTTGGCCCAGACGAGACGGGCAACTGCCCGGGGCACAATAGCCCCTTGGGACGCAATTGCCCCAGTCCCTGGAGCCTCTGGAGGGGATGGAATTCCCCAGTTTGTGGGGCACGCATTGATGTGGGGAAAGTTCTGCAGGTCAGGCGCTGGCTCTGCCCCTTCCGACTGTAATGTCACGTAGTACAAAAGTACTACGTGACATTACAGAAGTCAGAGGCTTCCTCTGACCACTTTTGCGCCACTTGGGGTGGGGGCATAAGCACACCAATAAAAACGCTTTAGGTCCCCCTACAGCTAAGACCAGCCCCTTCCATCACAATGCTGGCAGGAAACTGCTAATGGTGGCCCATTAGTCACTAAATGGTTTCGTGCTGGCATTGAGATGGGAGGGGAGGTGCAGTGGGCTGTGGGGAGTGTGCGTGCCTTGCAGGGACGTACCGTGGGCCCCGACCCGTTTGGGCCCATGGTGCATCCCTGCAAGCCCAGAAAATGGCCAAAATAATAGTTTAAAGCAGCACTATTTATTTCATGCTGCTTCTTTTCCAAACTATATATCAATTACACTTTAAACCACTTCCATGGCACTGGTGATGAGTTACTTCACTATGCGGATAATAGTTTTGACCAGTGTTGCTGAGTAAATATTCTTTAAGCTATGAACCGGTTTATTTATTTATTTATGCAATGTTTGTGGGGTACATGGAGACGGATAATTTATTTATTTATGCAATGTTTGTCGGATACCTGCATCCAACACACATTGCATAAATAAATAAATATACAGGTACCCGACAAACATTGCATGAATAAATAAATAATCCTGGTCCATGTATCCTTACAACAGCCAAGACTTTACTTTATCAAAGCATAACCCTTGATTCCCATTCAAAGAATGTTAAAGTGATTGTTTATTGGGTTCAGGTGTCTCCTTGTCATTGCCCTTTTGGCTTAGGTTGCCTCCAACCCCCCTTCAGCATCTTGTGTTCTTTGTTGGTTGTATATACTAAATCCTGTGCCATATTCATGGTCTCTTGGTTGGTGTGCCCAGTCCTCATTATCTGCAGCCTTAGTTGGACTGGGGCATAAAATTGTCTTGGGCACCAGTGAAAAAGTGGCCCATCGTTGCAGATGGCAATTCATTCCTTGTGTGACGGACTGTTTGACTTTGGTTAGGAGTTCCTTAAAGGTGTAGTTTGGGAATGGTGCGCAGGGTGCAGTGGGAGTGGTGCGCGGGTGTGGTGGGAGTGGTACGTGGGGTGCGGCGGGAGTGGAGCGCGGGGTACGGTGGGAGTGGCACATGGGAAGGGGGCGGGGGGCGCATTCCTAGTGTTTCGCCCTGGGCACCAAATGGACTGCTGCAGGCTGTGGCTTTGGCCAGGGCAGTTTCTATTAGAAACTGCCCTGGCAGAGGCCACAGCCTGCAGCAGTTCCAGTGGTAGAATACACGTGTAACACGTTTGTTTCCTAACATTATGAAAATGAACAGGCACATTCACTTTTATAATGTTAGGAAATTAACGTGTTACATGTGTATTCTAGCACTGCCCTGCCTGAGGGCCGAGGCCACAGCCTGCAGCAGTACCAGTGGTAGAATACATGTGTAACACGTTTGTTTCCTAACATTATAAAAATGAACAGGCACATTCATTTTTATAATGTTAGGAAACTAACGTGATACACGTATATTCTAGCACTGTGGACTGCTGGTGCAGCACCCCCTAGAGGCTGACTGACGTCAGGCAGCCGCCTGGGCCTCCTGACGCAAAGACCAGCCCTGCCAGGCCCGCACTTAATATTGGCAGGTGATCACTCTATTCCAAGCTATCTCTGACCGGCACTTAGTGTTGCACATAATTGACTCCTCAGCACTTCTTTCTGGAGAACTTCAAGCACTTACCCCTTCCCTATCCCTTCTATCTCTGCATGCACTTGCACGTGCAGAATGGTCACAAGTCCTAGCAGGACCGTCCCTCTGCTGTTAATCAGTTCTATTGGCCTTTTGTCTCCATGTTCCTTCCCTTTTACCCTGTGGGCGCTTTGAAGCACAATGTCTTGTTGTATAAGCGCTTTATAAATGCACAATGAATAAATACATACATGGGTGGCTTTGGTTCAATGGATGACCCTTAAAACATTTTTCAAGCTTCAGATTCGCTACAAGGGATGACCTTTCAATTTGAAAAACTAATAAAATCATATTTAAAAAAAACAAACAAAAGAAAGGATTATCTCATTCATGGAATTTGCTGCTCAGGTTGGTGTTATGTCAACGTTGGTCCCTGTGGCGAAAGCGCTGGGTTTTGGGCTTGATATTAAACTTTCAATGAAAGAACAAGCTCTTAAGTAGGCCCCCTCGGCTTTCACTGTCAAACAATCTAATCCATCCGACCTCTTTAGAATTGTGACTGGAAGACCTTCTCTATGCCCTCTTTAACCCTTGAGATCAGCACTTCACACAGTGGCTAGGTTGATGACCGGAAAGAGAAAGTTCGACCACGCAGCCATGATCCTGACCGACCTACATTAGCTGCCTTTGGATGCTTGCATTGCTTTTAAAATGGCCTCAATTGCTTATAGGGCCGTTGTTTTTCATATTTGCAACTAGCAGTAACAATCCTTTGCAAGTGAACATTAAATGACCACCTCTCACTTCTGGAACGCTCTGCCTGATAAACTGCAATTCGTCTCATCCCTATTATGTTTTCAAAAGCAATTCATGATTTTTCATTTCCACATTAAACTCGTTTGTCTTATATCATGCGTTTGGTATTTGATAATATCATTTTATTGCTTTGTTATGCATTGATTATTCTCTGCTCCATTGGCCCAATATTTGTATACTCTGTGATAAAGAGCCTACACTTACATCCTTGATAGACGGCGTACTATGATACACATTAATGACTGATTTTTTTTTCTCAGTTGTATTTTTTTGGGCATAACATGCCATTTCTCAAACAAAATTTATTTTAAGTGGCAAACAAAAACACAAATTTGGAAGAGTGAAAAGAAATGTGAGCTATTGCCAGAATCTTTAGTTCTTAATCAAAAGCAACACAAGATGGCAGGATTGGACATTTAACTACATACATTCTTCAGAAACAACTGAGATTTCTTTAGAAGACCAGTGTTGTTGACACAGCTGTGATTTTGAAAAAACGAGGTAATAAGGTTTGTAACATTACGAACTCCCTATATCTCAACGCCTTTGTGAGATGAGTTTCAAAAACTGTGACTTTGTGCAAAAAGCATTTCAGGTAATGATGGGGCTATCATGCCCAGTCAAATTATTGCGGGCAGTGGCACACTCGGGCTCTACACTTGTGAATTTGAAATACTTAGTGGCAAGAAGAATTGTAAAATAATTCCTATTTAGTTCGAAGGAAAATTCCAGCATTTGGATTTGATAGAAAAAAAAGTGACTTCTATAATATTTATAAATTGGGCCTTGGCATCATATGATGCAATTAAAGGGGAAATTCCCTCAGATATGTTACTGTCCCATCAATTGGGCATGTATTTTTGAGCATACATCGATTGATTGTAAAAAAAATTCCAAGCATGTTACCTTAGTTTTTCTCACATTTACACACGTGAAAACGATGGGTTGGGTACTGCCATCTTCTGCTAAACTTAACTGCTCATAAGTTCAATTGCCCTTGTGGCAGTGATTCAGATCACCCTCCCCTCAGGCTGACATCACTAGACGCTTATGCCCATTTTCACAACACCAATGCACATCTCATCTCAACATCCTTGGTGCGCAATCTATTGACATGCCTCTGTGTAAATTTCAAGACAACTTTTTCCTCGATCACTCTGATCAGATAACATTGGAGTTTCTTTTTCCTTTGTGTCATTCTATTTCATTCCCAGCCAAATAATTTTTGCCGTATCTACCAAGTACGAAGTACTGAGAAAAGGTACTTACACTAACTAAAATGGATTAACTCTGTAAGCGCTTTTTAATTTAAAAAAGTGTATATTATGTACACAAGTCTTTATCAAACCACAAATTCTTCATGTGCATGGCTTCTTTTTTACATGTGCGAACGCAAAATTTCAAAGTTTGCACGATTATTCTTGTCCTTGTACTACAGGTTTTGTAACATGGTGGTTTCTTCTCTTATTTTTCTTTTACATTGCATTTTAAGGAAAAACCTCATTTCGTTACTGTATACAAACACATTTTTATTTTTCCCACTGTTCATTTTATACTTCTTCAATATTCAGGAATAATGGTAACAGTTCAGTCCTATCTGTATGAGCCTGAATATTCAGAAGAGAGGAAATGGCAGATAGAGACAGAAGGTGAAATTATGGGGAGTCAGAGGAAAGTCGTGACGATCAATCATCATAGCCTGATCCCAGTCGCATGGAAGACATTTCCACCTGTTGTACCTGCCATCATTGTGAGATTATGCCAGCTTTGGTGGAGAACTGCTGTTGCATAGAAAACTCTGGCTGCTTGGCCTACATAGCCAAATAAACACACCACCACTATGCGTTACACAGCTGCATGACTTAAGGACAGCTGCCTTACAAGATCTGAGTTGCGAATGATGATGGTCTTTATGCACAAACCCTTAGCAATAGTTTGCCTTTGTAATCCAAGTAATGAGTACATTTACTCTTGATATGTTGTATGTTTGACAATCGAGACTGCCAACATTTTATGTTGTTCTCCTACATCATTATAACTTCAATGGATCACTGACAAAAGAATTGTTCTGGTATTTGAATTAATGTCTTGTTCTAATCTCAAGTCAAAGTATTCAACATTATATTTAATGGCCAAACAATGACATTTCTTTCACTTTAAAGTTGAAAACAATATTTCCCTATGTTCCCAACTGTTTTTGCTGGAATGGGCGTTCGCATTTCTAATTCATCCCTACTTGAAAACAAATGTACTGCTAGTACATTGCTTGAAAAGGTACTTTCTTAAAGCATAAAAATGTCTCATATTTTAGAAGACAGTGCAAACAAAATAAATGCAATTATCAGATTAATTCAAGTAAACTATTTCTGTATCTCTTGCACAGATGGTTCGATGAAATACCTGCCTGTGTGGTTTGAGCCATTTGTGAGAAATTCCCCACCAAATCTGGACATTGCAATGTATTTATGCTGACAGTACCTCAATCACAGCAGTACAATTTTAATTTGTCAATTCCATCAACTTTACCAAACTAAATAAAAACAATGAGGTAATAGGAAATGTTATTAGAACTAAATTGTAAGTCACCAACACGTTCAAACATCTAATATTTATAAATGTATGCTATACCAAGAAGATCTTGAAAGATCAGTGTCCTTTAACAAGGTTCCTGGCATATTGCACTTGCCTTATCCACATCTATCACCCTGTGGGCAGTTTGCACCTGTGACCGTGGACTCACAAGGGTGGTGGGGCGGTGGGAACGAACAATGTGCTGAATACGAATTACACCTCAAAGAGTTCATTTGCACAGGGACCACTGGCCACATGGGCACAACAGACCTGGTGTCTCCAGACTCTCTTTTGAAGAACCTATCCCCGCAATCAACATATGTGTGTGTCCTTTGACAGTGTTCCAGGCCTATTATGCTCCCTTCATCCACATGCATCCCCCCTGCAGTGTCATTGGGGGTTTGCACCTGTGACTGTGCGCTCACAAGGGGGCTGGGTGGGTGGCTCACAAACAAGGTGCCAAATACCATGTACACCTCAAAGGATTCTCTCACATGGGGACCATTGGCCACATGACTGTGTGCTTGCAAGGGGGAACAAACAAGGTGCCGAATGCCATATACGCCTCACAGAGTTCTTTCACATGGGGACCATTGGCCACATGGCCCCCCCCATATCTTGTGTCTATAGACTCCCCTCTGAAGACCCTGTCCCTGCAATCAACATATGTATTGAAGGCAAGTCCCTGTTAACACACACTCCAGAGTGAATACAACCCTATAGGGAAATACACCATGAGATAGCAAGTTTTAGTTGTACAGAATACTAAATATCAGCAAAGGACTCTGCTGCTCGAGAATGTTCTGTTTAATCGTAACACAAGCAGGAGGTTAAAAGACAGAGTGGCATCATCACATATAGTACAACCTAGCACCACTGATTGGTGAGTCCATATACATAGGCCTGCTCCATAGGGGATGCTAGGCTACAATTGTTAAGTTCCTTCACCGTCGGTCAGGCTCCACGTGGGTCAGCTGGGCTCACCTTGTTGCCTGGTGAAGGTCAGGTTGCTCAGAAAATACAGTGTTACATCTGAACTAGCAAACTGGGCCTACTACTCTATCACTGTGGCATGCACCTGGGTGGCTCGGGATTGATGCCATGGGGAATGGAGGATGAAATACAGTCACACTGACCTACACATTCTGGGCTTCGTTGATACTGATCCTCTGGCACCCAAGGTCTCCACCCTGGTTTTGATCTATAATTTATCCCTCCCTGTTCCCTCATGTTACAAAGGATACATTTTATTTTAGGGGGTGAAGCAGTCGCACATGCTTATATCTTTTATGGTCACTTGATTTGTGCTACAAGGGGGTCACTCATTTATAATAGAATGCAGAGGGGTGAGGGTTGGGTCAGTGGTGTTGGGCTGGCTTTGGGCTGGCTGGGTGGGGGTTAGAAGCCTGCTGGCAGCTTAGTTGAGATGAATGGGCACTGCGTGGAGCCTGGTTTTGTTGCACGCTCTTGCAGGGCGCATTACAAAGAATATAAAATGCATGCAATAGTGAAGGGACATGGGGGAAGTGGACTTCTGTGAGAACTGGTGGTGCGGTTTCATTTTGCCTTAATGATGTTGGGCCTAGTGAAATCTTTGCAGGGAGCTTGGCTGGTGAACCGTGGGGAAGCTAGCCTGTGCTTTTGTCATAACTATAAAATGGCATTTATTTCTATGTGTCTCTTAATGCCATGCATCTGTTGTTCACCTTATGTCACATCTGCACCGAGTTTCATAGTGTGGTTCTCTCCCCCCTCATACACTACACAACTTCATAGGCTATTTGCCTCACCTGAAAGTATTGAGGGGGGTGGGACATACTAGTTTCCATCCCAACATTCGCACCTTCTACAGTAACACATTCTCCTCCCCCTGTATTCATGCTAATTTGCTTGCCTTACTGCTTCCTCCCATATGAGTGTTCCTTTTATCGGCATCCAGGCCCTACACACATGTCTTAAGCTCTCCCGTGCTTGTGCATATTGCTCAGGTGTACATGTCATATAAATGCATCCTCCCCCCTACCCACACTTCCTTGTAATTCTCAAGGTCAGTGGGAGCAACAATAGTTGTGTGGTATAAGTTATCATCTATATCTCCAACATGGAGTGGGACCATGGGTTGAAGGGAACGGTCAGTTTGTACTTCTATTTCTTTTGTATCACAAAGTACTTTAATACTGCCAATGGAAACCATCATCATTGCCCTATTAGGTACTGCTTTGGCACAACACTGGAGACCCACTTGGCACGTGCAAAAAATCACCAAGACAAACATGATGATGGGCACCAGCATTTTCACCAATGTTCCAAGCCATGATGGGACCCAGCTGAAGGCCATTGTGAACCAGTCTTCTTCTTTAATGCCAGCTTTTTTTTTCATCTTCTCCCCTAGTTCATGCACTGCTGCCATGACGTGTGACAATGTCCCATTTTCAGCATCTTCGAAAGGCTCAAATGTGCATGAACTCCCAATCTTTTTGCAAACACCTCCTTCCATGGCTGTCAGGATATCCAAGACGTACCTATTTTGCAATGTCATTAGTCTAAGGGCCCGCAGCTCCACTCTTATGACATAGAACCCTTGTTCGGTATCATTAGCCAACTGGATCAACACCCATCATACAACCTGGAGCCATTTTGCATTGGCTTGTGTCTGGATGCTGGGTATTAGAGATGCAAAACATGTCTCTGCGGAATTATAGAGCTTGTATTCATTAGGTATTTGCACAAACAGTTTGGATGAGTCTGTTGATATGTAATTCGAGGATATGTGTCTTCTTCGCAGCTTGTCATAGGGCTTTTTCTCAGGGAGAAAGTGAAAGTCTGGTGGTGGCATCATGTGCTGTGCATCCATTTTTGGGGGCACTGTGGGCGTTTCATCAAGTAGGTGCCTCCCTTCTGGTGTTCTTCTCGTACTACTAACAGGGCAGAATGCAGTGTAGCTAGCGAAATTATAGCCCCTCCAAGAAGGCGGGAGGTGCAAGTACGCTTGCTAGCCGCAGATCCAGTAGTAGTCCATCAGTGCTGCAGTGCCCATCCTGAGCTCTGGAATTAGGATAGTTAGTTCCTTCACTGTAAAAACATAGTTCATAACTTTCTTCTTGGTGCACTTTTACCGGCTTTTCAATTGCGGTAATCCATGTCAATTTAGTGACATGTTCTGTCCATACTTGTGCACATGCTTGTTCTGCGAGAGATATCCTTTTTCTGGGAACCCTACGAATCCTTCAGCTTTACAAGTGAGAGTTGTTTCGTGCCATTTATTGTTAGTGTACTTCGCCCCTTCGATCACCAGGTAAGGATATTTTAAACAGTTGGGGTTGGTGGAACTTTTATTAACAAGTTCTAGAAAGACGTTGTGTCCCTGGAATGTGGCTTTGATCCTACATAGCGCAAGATGAATTAGGCATTGTGTCTCAATCATTGGTACTTCCTGCAGTACTAAAACCTTGGGTGTCCCAGATGTGTGCAGCATTAACGAATAGACGTAGCCACTCCCATTGGTAGTACTTCTTCCAAATTTAATCAATTTGGAGTACCAACTGTTTGAGTGTTTGGGATGATGAATATCTTCTACTGCCTACAGGCCTAAACTATGGTTTGCATCATACTTATGCTGCTGCGCTTGTCTTTTCCTTTTGGTATTACGTAGTGCGTGCCTTTTGACTGTATTACATATTTACATTATGGCTTCCATTATACAAATAGTTTTTTTACATTTGGCATTAGTATTTGAAACATTTTGCTTGTGCATACAGTTGTATGTAAGCTGCTACTATTTGCGGGGGGCACATGGTTCACGTTATGATGTTTGGTTCCGTGGGATTGAATTGTACACTTTCTTTCGTCCTTTCATTCAGGTGAGAGCTGGAACTCAATGTGGTTGCAACCAAGGATATAGGGGTGGAGGTGAATTTAGCTACAGTGGTGGGTATGGGAGTACATTCAGTGACATTGATACACTCATGTTCATAGAAGTTGATTCAGTGAAATTAGAAGGTATACTTATATTCCAGGTCCCTGTGGTCCTCCCTTCTTTTAGATGACCAGACCAGATAACAGATGTGCACCAATACATCCCTAGTAAAAATATCATTATTGTATATAAAATAGCCACAGCATGGAGGCCACAATCATAGCCATACATTCTTGTACTGCTAATACTATTTCTATCTACATTTGAATAACATCTCGGTATGATAATTTTCATCCTTGTTATACCTCTGCTTTTGAAAAAAACAGGGAAGGGAGGGACGAACGGGGTCGGGAGTGGACAAGGAAAGGAAAGGAGGGGAGAGAGAGATAAAGAGAGAGAGCATAGTAATTCACATAGCTGGTGCTCTAGCAGCAATGCATGTATTTTGAACTGTCTCACATGCACTCATATGGTCAGCACAAAGCTACGTAATCTGCGGTAGTAGTGTTGTCTTGATTTTGGACACTTGGGGCCTCATTACGACCCTGGCGCTAAGTGTTTAACGGCGCCGTAAAAGGCTGCGACGCCGTTAAACACTTAGCGCCTTACTACGAGGTCCCTTTGCGGGACCCGACCTTAACGGCTGGTCTACACCATCTGGTAAAGTAGGAACCCGCAAAGGGACCTTGGTGCTAAGTTCGGTACCACAATTGGCAGTACCGTACTTAGCGCCTTCCCCATTCCCATACAGCCCTATGGGGCGAAAATGGTAATGGGGAAGGGCCATGGTTCAATGGGGAATTACCGCCCCGCCAACCTTGGAAGGGGTGGTAATTCCCCATTGAACCATGGCGGACCCGTTACAACACCGGCACCAACCATGGTGCTAATTGCGCCATGGTTTAGCGCCGGTTTTGTAATGAGGGCCTTGGTGTCGTGTCGGGCAGGGCCCTGTGAATGTCCAAGAGGTGTATCCAATACCTGAGCCCCTTCACCTACACTGCGAGGGGGGTAGAGAACACAGCCTCGTAGGGCCCATGGAACCTGGGGTTGTTCTATTTTCACACAAAGCTTCTGGCATCGACCAGTTCCCCCAGCATCAGTGGTTGCATGGGTGCAGTGTCAGTTTGTGGGGCAGTTGATGTTTGTGTGTTTTCTGTTTTTGGTGAAGCCATTTGTTTTGCGATACTTCTTATTGCACGTGTCAATGGGGACAGGTATTGTTTAAATTCCTCCCCAGAATTGCTGCTGCTCTATGAGCATCTTATGCTCTCCTCACAAGCGATAGAAGTGTTGGAATAGGCCTTCCAGTCACTATTTCATGCGGGGGCATGTGGTGGTCCTTACTGGGCTGTGTGTGCAGATGAAACAGGGCTAGGGACAGGCAATACACCCAGTTCTTTTTTAGGATGTTAAAAAACTCTGAGAGCCTGCTCTTAGGGATGTCATTTATTCATTCTACCATCCCATTTGCTTGCAGGTGGTAAATTGAACAAATGCAATGTTTGATCCCTAAGAGGGCTGTTATTTCTTTGAAGAGCTTATTCAAAAAATGGGTACCATTATCCGATCTGACTACATCACACACTCCCCAGCGGGGGAAGACCTCTCTGATGAGGAATTTTGCAGCACAGTTAACATCTGGGTGGGCACATGGGCCCGCCTCAACCCATCTTGAGAAGTTACACACTACCACAATCAAATATCGTGCCACATTGCATTGTCTGCATAGTCAATGTGCAGCTCACGGAATGGGCTGACGGGGTGGGGCAGAGTTCCTCGCAACATTCTGAGGGTCATTCGTATACTAAACACTTGGCAGGTGGTACATTGAATGACCATAGTCGAGAGGTTTTCTAAATACGGGATAAACCAATCTTCTTGAATGTCTGCTGCAATGTGTTGCTTAGTGCTATAAGAAGGTAATGCAATTGATCAAAAGCCATGTGTAATAACTTGACGGGCATCACTAGTTTCCTTGTATGTATAGTTTACATTGTGACCTACATATGCAATAACTATTCATAAATCACAAGGGTTGACTTTAGAAGCAACACTTATTGACATTGGTCATACAGTGTTTAAAGAATAAATGTCATACGTAGCTTTGTCACATGTGAAAAATATAGAAGGTTTATTTTTTTTTAATAAACTTTGATGAAAGAAAAGTGACAACTGACATTTCTTGGATTGAAGAATGTAATAGGTTATGATATGATATGATATGGCATTGTAATGCGCCTATACACAAGTGTTTCAAGGCGCGATGAGGCAAGGAAGGGGGAACAGAGAGAGGACAAAGCCAATCTTATTAGGCCATGTGAAATTGAGATCGCACAAGTGCATGGGGGAGGTTAAAGGTGCCAGGGAAAGGGGAGGGGGCAGTGCTGTACATGGGATCAAAACAATAACAAGAAATGCAACAAGCAGGTGGCAGGTGCAAGAATAAGTGCACACAGCAGGTGTCCAAAAGTGCAGGTAGGAGGACTGTAGGGTTACAGATACAGACCCAAGTTTTAGGGTAGAATTTACATATAATGTATTCACTTGTTATGTGTATAGGTGGTAAAATAAGTATGTACACAATGTTTTCAAAAGTATTCCAATTCAATACAAAAATGAAAACAGCATACTTGAAGTGTCAGTGTGTTCTATGTTTAAATATGTTTTATGTGCAGTGTGGAAGTTTTCAGAAAAGTCGTACAACCATTAAACCATGGACATTCTGTCTTTTTTATAGTAGGTTTTTGAAAATTGTTATTAGCGTCTTAGGTGTGTAGGTGGCCAAAAAAAGGATGCACACCAAATTATAAAACAAGTATTGTAATGTCAATGTAGATATCATTTTTATATTTTAGAATGCATTTTGATGTCATAAAAAAGTATTCCACACTGCGCAAAACTATCTGTGTCAATAGAAGTTTAATTAACAATTCATAGTTTTTAAAACGTTTAAATATGATGGTTACATTTTGAAACGTCATTATGAACTTCTTATGTTTGAAGGTGGCCAAACAAAGGATGCACACAGATTTTACGAATAGTATGGAAATGACATTTGTTAGGTTATTAGTGCACTTTTTGCTAAGTGTTAATATGTTTACACGCACAAATGTTTTTATTGTCTACCTACTATTTGAAATACTGGTATGACTATAGTTTAAAAAAATATATACTCAACATAATGTTACATGTCTTCATTTATTTATTTGTAAAACTGAAGACATGTTTTGGTTATATGTCTTGTTTTCCTGGTTAAGGTTGCATAAAATAATCTGTGAATTTGTCATCATTTAATATTAAATAATGTTTGTACAGTATTTTAACATATCTTTAATTCTAGTGAAATGCCTTTATTGGTGCACTAACTATTGACATTGTGGACAATTCATTTTAGAATTTGCTGATGCAAATCCTACTTCGTAGTTACCCAAATGGTTAGGTAATCATACTGCATTTTTGTTCTTATACTACACTGTAGCATCCCTTTCTTTTTGAAAGTTTTATTTTTAAATGGTGTTTTTTGAATATGAGTTTTATTTTAAAAAATTGTTTATATGTTCATTTCACATGTTATACCGATATACTTGCAGAACGTTAGATAGTGTATATATATATATATATATATATGTATTGTTAAATAGTTTAAAGAACTGAATAGAGTTTTTCTTTCTCCCCAACGAGAACATTTCTCTCTTCCATTGCATGGTTAATGAATACAACCTTTTATTGGTTTGTGCACTAGGAATACATTCAGTATTCACTAAGTACCATTATGAAAAAAATAAAACAGGAATGTTCTTGTTTTTATTTTAATATGAAATACATTAAATTCAGTTTCAGAGTAAATAATATTGAAGAAAGAAGACAACACATATAAAGGTATTGGCTAAGACATGTGATAAATATTATATATATATATGTCCAATGCCCATATGTATAGACAGAGATTTGTAAATGTCTTTTATATTATTTTTTATAGCCGCGGATACAGCATCAGCCAATCAGTCGAACGATTATGTTCCACAGCTAAGGCGAGCAATTACTGGAGTAGTTCTATCCACGGCTAAATGTCTCCCCTATTAACATTGTAACTGCATTTAAAACAAACATTTTGGGGGGTTGTAGGCACTCAAGCCCCATAAAATAAATTACAATAGATATTGTAACTTATTTTTGCAGCCTGTGTTCAATTTTATTTATTTTTGTAACTTAAAGTGTGGCCTTTAATAGGGCCATTTTGGGGGAAGGAAAGAGGGGTGTGGAAGACACAGGAGGATAATACATATAGATAAAACATATACAACATATACAAAAAGGAATTACAATAAAAAGAAACATATTTTTTGGGTATATTCCTTCTTATTATTTTATTTCAGAAAAAGGGGGAAAACAACCTGGTATTCAGAGATTAACTTCTCCCATTCCTTAATTTTGGCACCTCCCGCGGCTACCCATGCGAGGCATCGTCCACACAGGACTCTCATTACTGAGAGATCAGGGCCGGTAATATTGTAGCTTGTGCAGTTGACACTGCTGCTGAAGATGAGGCTTCATTGAGTCGTAGTGATGTCTTATTGGTGGATGCAGGTACTGCAGAGGGTAGTGATGTCTGGGCACATAATCCATGAGCACCATGAATTTTTATTTTGTGGTGCTTGTGCGATTTCCGATAGGCATCATCCAAATCATCTCAGTAGACTCACACCAGATGATTTATCATTATTGATTTTCCTAGGCTTTGTGACAGATCATTTGAAGGCCCCCGATGTAAAGTTTTCTTGCACATGTGCATAGTTCATCCTCTGCCTCTTTTTTCAAACAGTGTTCTTTAACCTTGAGGTAAAGCCAATTGCCCGTAATGGTCATCATTCCAGTTGCTTTCTTCCTGGGTGGCAATGGATTGGGGACCCAAGTGACATTGTCATCACTGCTGCTACTATCATGGTTGGACATTGTTAGGGAGAATTCTCTGTTTAGGCTGAATTTCCTAACCTAGTGAGTCCCCCAGCAGCTTTGCTGGATTTCAGGAGTTTGTTTTTTTCCATCCTGCCAAGAGTGAGACTCTTTTTCTCCCACTCTTGGACATGTATGTGTGTAATTCCTTGAATGTCAATGTGTTCTATGGGCTATGGGGTCTTTTACTCCATAGGGTCTCATATGTTTTTCTATGTGTGTTACACCGCACCCTACGTGCCGTAACACTGGGGCGTCCTAGCGGACCCCCACCATAGACTCCATACCCGGGGACTGACTACAGTCTCCCCGGGCATTTAAAGTCACCATTGGCTTTACTAGACCTACATTTACTAACAGAACTAGTACACACCATCTTATTGTGGACGTACTAGTAGGGGTAATTCGATTACCCCTGGATCTGTTACTCGAGGGGGCACTGTCCCGTCCCCCCTCGTCGAGTTTTGGCTGGTGGCAGTGGAAACTACTTGTTATGTTTGACCCCGAACATAACCCTATGGGATTCGTCCCATTGTTGGAGATTGATACTTTTTCTCGTTAATCTCTAACGTACCACCGGTCTACTTATCCTAAATAAGTTTATCGGATGGTATTTTCTGCCAGAACTCGGTTTTTAAAATGGCGTCTGTGTTCGTCTCTGTGACTCCTAAACCAAAGGTTGAGCCCTTTGTTCCACTTTTGGCGGGCCTCTGGACAGAGACCCTCCAAAGTGGTGCCATTCTGTCTGGGTTACCACAGGGGTGTGGGAGGGGGTTTAGGCACTCTGGACCGAGTTGCCTTGCCAACTCCGGTCGCACTCTGGAGTGATTGGCCCAAGTGGTGAGCGTTCCCGCTCACCACTTAGCATGTGTTGATTGACAGCTAGGCTGAATAAATGGGGGTTTTCTGCATAAAAGCAGGGCTTTTGGGACTGGATCTTCAGAAGTCGCCACAGGACCTAACAAATCCGACGAGGGTAACGCTGAGCCGACCTGCACGACGACACCTCCGGTGGAGCTTTGCGGAACCGGCTCACCACTTCCCGACGACAGAGGAGATCTCCCTGCCGGAGAGTCTCTTCCCCTGACTGGTGGGAACAACCAGTCACCTTTGCTTTTTATTCGCCTCAGGACGCAGTGGTCGAATTGCCCGTGCAGAGCACCTCGGCAACCGGATAGCCACTACCCCTGTACCGCGACCAAAAGGTGGTGCCTTGTGACGGGGCACTCCGCGGCTGGTCTCTTCCCTGGTGGTGCACCGGACTTCACTTTTCTTCGACGACGAGATCATCTCTACTCTTGGCAAAGACCCGACGTGCATCCACCACCAGGAACAACTGCCCCCGCCGGAGCTGCCCTCCACAACAAGGTACCGTGTCCGCCTGGCTTCCCTTTTGATCGGATTGAGTGAGGTGTCTTAATCCTCTCCTTTCCATTGGGTCACCTCCAAGCTTTTCTCCTTCATTGTTCTGAACTGGTTCAATCTGCCGATAACAATTTGCTACAAAGACTTGAATGCATCTTCGCTAGAGACTTTTTGGGACATCGTGCCTTGCCTCTCTCCGAGTGGGCCTGGCCTCTGAACTTTATGCTCTGTTGTGATTCTTGCCTTCTTGCCGTGCATTTTAACCGCAAAGTATTGAACCACGTTGATTTCGTAACCTGCCTGTCTTTTTCTCTCCCGTCCTAACTAATATTCGAGTGTCATCTAGGTTGAGGTATACACCTCTGTCTGAAAATAAGTGGTACCGGTAGAACCTAGAGTTGTCGAGATATTGCTAGGGGGATTGATCGTTTTCTTTTCCGTAGAGTAATTGTGTTTGATTTGTTTGCCGTGATTTGCCTTAGTGTTTTTCCTAGATGTTCTGTTATAAATAAATACCTTAATATCTTTACACTAAGCTTTGTTGCGTGTTTACTTGTCTTGCTGTGAAGAATTGCCCTATTTTGTATACTCCACATACTGCTCAACTTTTCTTGAGAGAAGTCTGACTGCTCAGCCACAGCTACCACGTGAATCTGTGTGGTGCAGACTGCTACCAAGTGGGTTCACCGCCAACGCCTGTAGTCCTAAATCTTTTGCAGTGGTCCCAGAGGGAACTGCATAGGTTTCTGCCTAACACTGGTGTACAGCGGTGGGATTTGTATCGAGTATACAGTTTAGAGTGCTTTTCGACACTGTAGCATAACTAACCACAAAACTTTGCACAAAAAGCAACTTTCAAAAAACATGTCTACGATGGAAACTTACCGTCAAGAGTCTTTGTCAGGTGAAAATACTGAGAGTCTGCGAGCTCTCTGTAGGCAAGAGAATCTTTCTGTAAGAGGCAAGAAGTTAGAACTGATAGAGAGATTGCTGGCGAACCAAAGTCTGGGTACTGGTTCAGAGGAACCAATCTCTCCAGCGACTGTAGATAACAGTGATGGTGTTGATCTGAATCGTAATTCTGATGATAGCGATGAAGAGGCTGATGAGGACGGCGAGGCTAACGAAACTGTCTCCCCCGCTCCTCTACCTGCCTTACCAGGTGTGCCTACGGGGCCCATACCAGGTCCCACAAGTAACCCTGCTTATTTTGAACTTGAAAAAATGAAGCTCGAACTAGAATACAAACGGTTCTTGGCTCAATCTGAATGAAACCAAGAGCTCGAGTTCAGACGGATGAATGCCCAGGCTGAGCAGAAGCAAGCTGAGTTAAGACTCAGGGAAATAGAACTTAATCACGAGTTAGAGATGAAAACGTTGTTTATGGAAAATGCTTCTCTCTCCTCTGGTTCCTCTAGGAGCTCCAGTCCCAAAAGACCCCGGATGCCGAAGGAATTAGTGGGTATGTATGAACTGAGATTGGATGTGTTGGATTGGTTGAAACTGTTTGAATACAATCATGGGCTCCAGGACATCACCGGGAATGCTTTGCTCCCCTGGTTGTTCTCTAGGCTCCCTCCTGTTGCGACTGATGTGGTAATGGAGTTGGGGGAGGCGGATAAGACGGATTACGAAAGTGTGAAACTAGCTTTGATAGCTAGATTCGGGAAGACCCCTTCCCAGTATCTTAAGAGGTTTAGAACCCTCAAAAAGCATGATGGTACCCCTTGGGCTACCTGGGTGAGTGAAGGGCTGAAAAACCTAGAGGGATGGATTAAGGGTTACAAAGTGAACACTTATGAGGGTATGAGGAATCTTTTTATGTTGGAGTCTATTTATGATGCCTGCTCTCCTGAGCTCAGACAGCACTTGGCTGACTCGAAGAAATTGGATTCCCGGGCACTAGCTAAGGCTGCTGACTTGTGGGTTGCCAACAGTGCTACTCATAAGGATTCTGGGGCAACTCAGAAAAAGGATGAGGGAAAACAGCCTAAAAAAGACTCAAAAGAGAATTCTAATAACTCAAATTGCAACGAGGGCCCCAAACAAAATAACCAGGGTAAACCCCAGGGAAAACCACAACCGAATAGTGTACCTTCTGGCCACAAACCAGAAGGAGGTCAGAACAAGCCACCATTCCAGAGGGCATTTGGAACATGCTATCTCTGTGGGGCAACTGACCATATGAAAGCAGATCCAAAATGTAAGGGTAAACCTACGGGGATCAGCACAGTCTCCTTAGCCTTCACTCCTGAGGAGGAAGTCCAAATGACTAGTGCTCACTTTGAAGTCTTTGCTGAAGAACCTTGGGTTCTTCAAGCAAGTGTATCAGTAGAGTCAATGGATCTGGTTAGTAATCAGAATAGGAGTGTGTATGACTCTATACCAGAAAACTCTAAATGTTATTATGTGGACAGTGTTCTTGTCAATGGCCAGGATACCCCTGCCAGGCGAGACTCTGGGGCCAGCAGAACAATAGTGGACGAAAGATTTTTCAGGCCTGAGGATGCTGCTAAGGCACCCAAAGGTCCCGCTAAGATGTCTGGAGGCCCTGTCCAAATGGTTCCAATTCTACCAGCCCTCATTCAGTGTAATGACATGACAGTGTTGATTCCTGTCAGTGTTCAGACTAAGGTGCCTGGGAGAGTCCTGTTGGGGAATGATCTAAAAGCTCTAGGAGTAGTATCCAGTACCCCCAGGCCTCCCAGTATGGAGACCCAGAACCAAACCAAATTGGCTAGAGAGGCCACCTTAAGGAACCCCTCTACGCCTGTGGGAACCTCTACTGAGAACCCCACTTCAAGCCCTGGTATTGGTAAGTTGACCTCTGACCCAGGCAAATTTCAGGCTAACATGTTAGGGAAATGGGAGCCCCAACCAAGCTCTGTCATTGTTCCCCCAGTTATAGAGTCTGTGACTCCCCCTGCTTCTAAGGGAGAGGTGGATAGACCTACTGGAACCCTAACTAGGCCTAAGAGAACTGGTAATTCTCGGTGCTGGTGGAAAACCAGAAAAGAAAAGTCTAAGGTCAAAAACCTTCAGACTGTTGGACCTTCCACAGAAGACTCCAACCCAATTCCTAGACTTAAGGGGGAAACTCCTAAAGTAGGTAAGGTAAGATCTCAGAGGAAGGAGAAGCATGTACCTTGCTTATCTCCATCCCCTCCAACCAAGAGGCCTAAACCTCGACCTCCTCTCAGCAGAGAGGTAGGGAAGACCTCTGGAGGCCCCTCTAGATCTAAGGGAATCCTTTATAAGAACCCCTTGAAAAAGCCTAACACAGGTTCAGAAGTTGTAACAACTTCTGAGGGACTGGTCAACCAGATCCCCTTATAAACATAAAAAGACTGATGTTCCTAGGAAGGTTTGTAGGTCATATAGCTTACAAAGGAAAGCCTGGAAACCCATTGAACATAGGTCAAGGTGTCACCACCAAAATGCTGATGGTCTCTCTAGGATGTATGTCATCGACTAGAGGTATGAGATTCATCCAGGAGTGGATTAAATCCTCCTGTCCCTTAGTCTGGGTGGGGGGGGGGTGAGTGTTAGGGGGAATTCTCTGTTTAGGCTGAATTTCCTAACCTAGTGAGTCCCCCAGCAGCTTTGCTGGATTTCGGGAGTTTGTTTTTTTCCATCCTGCCAAGAGTGAGACTCTTTTTCTCCCACTCTTGGACATGTATGTGTGTAATTCCTTGAATGTCAATGTGTTCTATGGGCTATGGGGTCTTTTACTCCATAGGGTCTCATATGTTTTTCTATGTGTGTTACACCGCACCCTACGTGCCGTAACACTGGGGCGTCCTAGCGGACCCCCACCATAGACTCCATACCCGGGGACTGACTACTGTCTCCACGGGCATGTAAAGTCACCATTGGCTTTACTAGACCTAAATTTACTAACAGAACTAGTACACACCATCTTATTGTGGATGTACTAGTAGGGGTAATTCGATTACCCCTGTATCTGTTACTCGAGGGGGCACTGTCCCGTCCCCCCTCGTCGAGTTTTGGCTGGTGGCAGTGGAAACTACTTGTTATGTTCGACCCCGAACATAACCCTATGGGATTCGTCCCATTGTTGGAGATTGATACTTTTTCTCGTTAATCTCTAACGTACCACCCGTCTACTTATCCTAAATAAGTTTATCGGATGGTATTTTCTGCCAGAACTCGGTTTTTAAAATGGCGTCTGTGTTCGTCTCTGTGACTCCTAAACCAAAGGTTGAGCCCTTTGTTCCACTTTTGGCGGGCCTCTGGACAGAGACCCTCCAAAGTGGTGCCATTCTGTCTGGGTTACTACAGGGGTGTGGGAAGGGGTTTAGGCACCCTGGACCAAGTTGCCTTGCCAACTCCAGTCGCACTCTGGAGTGATTGGCCCAAGTGGTGAGCGTTCCCGCTCACCACTTAGCATGTATTGATTGACAGCTAGGCTGAATGAATGGGGGTTTTCTGCATAAAAGCACGGCTTTTGGGACTGGATCTTCAGAAGTCGCCACAGGACCTAACAAATCCGACGAGGGTAACGCTGAGCTGACCTGCACGACGACACCTCCGGTGGAGCCTTGCGGAACCGACTCACCACTTCCCGACGACAGAGGAGATCTCCCTGTCGGAGAGTCTCTTCCCCTGACTGGTGGGAACAACCAGTCACCTTTGCTTTTTATTCGCCTCAGGACGCAGTGGTCGAATTGCCCGTGCAGAGCACCTCGGCAACCGGATAGCCACTACCCCTGTACCGTGACCAAAAGGTGGTGCCTTGTGACGGGGCACTCCGCGGCTGGTCTCTTCCCTGGTGGTGCACCGGACTTCACTTTTCTTCGACGACGAGATCATCTCTACTCTTGGCAAAGACCCGACGTGCATCCACCACCAGGAACAACTGCCCCCGCCGGAGCTGCCCTCCACAACAAGGTACCGTGTCCGCCTGGCTTCCCTTTTGATCGGATTGAGTGAGGTGTCTTAATCCTCTCCTTTCCGTTGGGTCGCCTCCAAGCTTTTCTCCTTCATTGTTCTGAACTGGTTCAATCTGCCGATAACAATTTGCTACAAAGACTTGAATGCATCTTCGCTAGAGACTTTTTGGGACATCGTGCCTTGCCTCTCTCCGAGTGGGCCTGGCCTCTGAACTTTATGCTCTGTTGTGAGTCTTGCCTTCTTGCCGTGCATTTTAACCGCAAAGTATTGAACCACGTTGATTTCGTAACCTGCCTGTCTTTTTCTCTCCCGTCCTAACTAATATTCGAGTGTCATCTAGGTTGAGGTATACACCTCTGTCTGAAAATAAGTGGTACCGGTAGAACCTAGAGTTGTCGAGATATTGCTAGGGGGATTGATCGTTTTCTTTTCCGTAGAGTAATTGTGTTTGATTTGTTTGCCGTGATTTGCCTTAGTGTTTTTCCTAGATGTTCTGTTATAAATAAATACCTTAATATCTTTACACTAAGCTTCGTTGCGTGTTTACTTGTCTTGCTGTGAAGAATTGCCCTATTTTGTATACGCCACATACTGCTCAACTTTTCTTGAGAGAAGTCTGACTGCTCAGCCACAGCTACCACGTGAATCTGTGTGATGCAGACTGCTACCAAGTGGGTTCACCGCCAACGCCTGTAGTCCTAAATCTTTTGCAGTGGTCCCAGAGGGAACTGCACAGGTTTCCGCCTAACAGACATGTTGGAATGTCCATTGTGGGAGAAATTTGTAAAACAATAAAAATGACAAATAAATAAAAAGTAAAAAAAACATAAAACAAAAATAGACAAACTTAACAAATCACAAGACAAGGGCAAAGAGGATAAGGCAAAAAGTGGGTAAAAAGGAAGAAGGATTAAAGGGTTAAAGTGCCAAAGGTTCTTGCAGTTACTTGGATAACCTTTCACTAACGAGCACTGACAGCAATGATCAATCTAAATTTATTTTTTTGTGGGTGGGGTGATTATTTGTGGCTACACAGCAATGCATGCACTGATTGGACACTTTTCCATGCACAGATGTTCTCATATGGAGTGGGCGTAGCCATGTCAATACATTGCAACGTGTGATTGGACCTTTTGTTGACACGGATAGGAATCACATGTAGGCGCAGAGCCACCGCACATGAGATGATTGGCTGGTGCATCAGGTACACAGATACATAGCCGTGTTTAAGGTTCTCAATATCCTATTCGGTCAATTCCACTTGGATGTTGTCAAACGACATGGGCGTAGCCACGTAAATAAATCAAAACATGTGATCAAACCGTTTGTTAACACGGAAGTCACATGTATGCTTAGAGATGCAGTCCGTGATATGATTGGGTTATTTTGTACGTGCGGGTGGCATGGGCCTAATCAGTTTAACATATTGCAGTTTGTTTCATTGGCTCGTTCGTTGATGCAGCTAGAAGGGTACCTCGGCCCATAATTTGATTGGTTGTTAAAAACAGGCACTAAGCAGCATAGCCAACTCAATGTAACTTTTGAAGTGATTGGGCCTTCCATTGACACGACTACTGCCATGTATAGTTGAGACTCCTAATTGGGCGATGTGATTGGTCAATAATTTCAGTGCCAACACATCATTGCACTTGGGTGTACCCCCCATACAGAAAACACATTTTGGTTGGCTATACCGCATAACCGCGGTTACACCCCTCTACCAAACACCTTTTTCCTGTTTTCTGTTATTGTTTTTCATCTTTTGGTGAGTTAACTTCATTGTGAGCTTCCAGGAACTTTTGAAAGCAGTACCTTGATGTATCCATTATGTTTTTTTCCTTTCTTCTTCCTATACCATTATCCCTTGTCTTGTGCTTTGTAGTTTGTTAGTTTTTAGGATATTAGCTTGTTATATATTTTTTTTAAAGTTTTTTGATATTTTTGTGTTGTGTATTTTTACTGTTTATATTTTTCTTCCACGGTTCTGCATTTTAATAAGACTACGACCAGCAGTGCTGATGAGGTGGTTTGGTTGGCTTCAGTTTTACCACCACAGAAGAAGCAAGGTGCACAAAAAAAACATAGCTGACAGTTGCCAATATGTCAGTGTAAAGGATCAACACAGCAAAAAGGAGATCGAGGAGGTCTTGTGTAATATTTGTGGTAAGGTTTTGCAGAGGAGACCTTCAAACAAGCCATCAAAAAGTTTGTGGACATCAGCGTTAATCCTGTAGGAAGGCTCATGCAAAACATGAGGTAAAAGAACATGGAGCAAGATAAGCACAGCAGTATTTGTCATCTGTGCCAGAGACTTTGAAAATGATTACTAACTATTTTCCACCATCTGAAACCTGACCTCAGTCCATCCCGCCTGCCCCTGATATTTCTAACTTTATTTTGATTTATAAAACCTCTTACAGCTTGATTGAGGTGGGAGGCGGCACCCTAGAGGGTTTGATCAAGGCTCTTTCGGGAACGTACGGCCATTTGCCAACCCTTGATATATTTTTAAGTGTTAACCCTATTTGTTGTTATATGTATGAATCCTAGTGTTTTTCCCTTCCCAATGTCTACTTACTTTCTGGATTTCTTAATCTAAATTGTCCTGGTTTAGATCCAGACTATAATTCATATAGAAAAGCCAGCAATCTACAATTACAAGTGGAGAACAGGAATCCAGAGAGATTGTACAAAACAAACAAAGAAACAAACAGTATCTCTCTATCGTGTATATGTATTCAGACTATAGGTTTCAGTGGTCAACCATAATTTTACAAAATTAGATGGTATTTTTCCCAAAAGAATTGCTTTGATTTTTATTGATTTCTGTCACAACTAGGTTTTTTATAAAATAATTGTTAATTGTTTTTGATGATTATATTAGATATGTGTTTTGATGTCGTATAAGTGTGCACTATTTTATAGTGGTTTTGAAGTTTTTTAGAATGGTATAATCTAATAAAATTGAATGTTTTTCTATTTTGAAAAAGAATGTGTGTGGGCAATTCACTGAGTTACCTATTACACAAATAGATTTTCGATTTACTTACAGGTAGACACTCAGGGACAAAAAGAGAGGGGTATTCGACCTGTCTTTTTGCAAGTTTGCTATTCATCAACAGTACATATAAATGGAAACTCTTTAAAAAGTTAAGCAAATATGTTAAGAACAGGTTTATTTGGGGGGAATGTGGTTGCACAGTTTTGTTTTATTTTACTTTCTACACATGATGCATCATTTTCATTAGCCTAATTGTCTGTATTATTAATGTCAATTATGTATGGAATAACAAACCACTTGAAATTCAAGGATACATCTTTAGTTGCAGGGACGTTAAGGTGAGCAATACATTGTAACAAAACCATTGAAATTCAAGGAAAAAAACATTAGTTGCAGGGATGTTAGGTGAGAACTTCATGCAACAAAACCCCTGGAATTCAGCTAAAATGCCACCTTAACTTTGCACACTCTGTTGTGCAGCCTTTGACCCCAGTGATGACATCACAAACCATATCACTGATGACATCACTAGTTACATTACAGCAGCAACTGGGATGAATCATGGCCTTCAGCCATGGTCAGTGTGCATAGCCAAATATGTTTTAACACATTAATGGGTACTAGTCAGGGCCTTCAGTTATGGACAGTTGTCACAACCTTCACCCACGTGCACTAACTATTTTAAAAGACTAACAGGCTACCAATCATAGATTTTGGCATTTACCAGTGGATACAGCTTTCAACCGTGTCCACAGTATATTATATAGATAACATTATGGGTATTTCGCACTATTTTGATATCAGGGGGCCTGTTTCATGTGGAGAAGAGACAATATATCTTTTTAATAGCCTGGTAAACAGGCTACCCCTCGCTTAGCCACGCAGGTCAGTGACCGCAAGCTAGATATGTGCTAGAGTTGAACAATTCAATGTACATTAAACCGAGAGAGGTAACAAAGCAAAGTTGTCTTCTTTAATTCACAGTACAATACCAATTCATACATAGAATACACATAAAACTATACAAATTTAGTCAGAGACACCATTACAATTCTTACAGACTATGACATCCCTACCACATGTTAAGTGCCAAGGAGGAGCATGCTTGTCCTTTTTGCATAGACTTGTAAAATAGCCTGGCATTTAAGGGGTTAAAAAATACCTAGTCATAATGTGAGGTTAGTGAGTGGTTGGGACGACCATTACCACAATTCATAGACTTGTACATGATCTTATACCAAAAGTCAGTATTTGGTATAAGGTCCAGTATTCCTGTATTCCTGTATCTGCAGATTTTCAATGCCCAAAAGAGAGTGATTGACTTCTATTTGATGTTACTTGGCAGACCCATGAGAATTCTGAAAAAACTTTTCAGTTCTTAATTGTATATAGGAAAGACAGCACAAGGCGATGTACAGAAAAATCGAATAACTCAATACCCAACTTCTATAATCAGTAGGTTAGATAATGAGTCAACAAATTATGTTTCTGGCCCCAACTCAAAGACAAGCCTATTCTAGGCACTTGCCTCTGTTCAATGGTGGAGCCTTCATCAGGACATAAAAGACTTCTATTCAATTTTGATTTATTGTAGACTCTCCAAGTTTTTTTCCATATGTAGAACTGTAAAAACATAAAACAAGGTATATGTATACCATAGAACCCAGTAAAAACCTCATCTCTCGTTAGCTAGCCCATGTGTGCTAGCCATGCATGGCTTGACACTGACCTTTTATCTTTGTCTCGTGTTTAGGGTGAATTTCTTAATTTAATTTCTTTCAGCGTAATCAATCTCCGTCAGCCTCTCAGATACCTTGAGGGAGGGAGATGCTTAAACTCATCATTTAGTTTCAGACCTCATTCAGTTATTCTTTACCCTGCAGATACAGGAGAGGCCTCTGTTTATGCAAATTGTATTTCGACTCACCAATATAGCGCAGATGCTTTTGAAGAAAGGGAGCTGAGTTTTCTTTACTTTTCTTTCCTTTTAGGCTGCGTGTCAGCGGAGAGATGTCACCATGCCTACAATATTTCAAAACAATGTGTCCAAGTAGGTTGCGGCTAGGACATTATACATTCAATATACAAGCTTGTTCTAACCAAGGCTATGTCTTTTTGTCTCTATCCCTCTGTAGGTTAAGAAGGGGGAGAAAGGTGGCAGGGGGTACCTGTAACGCTCACCTGATTCTCGCAGAGGCGCCGGTCTTGACTGGGCGACTACCGTATCTTCAAAGGTGATGTGTAGCACCCGGTTGGCTCTTTGGGCTGGACCTCTGTGCACTGTATGCCTGACGTGTAGAGTAAGATGTCTGCAGATAGAAAATATGGGGTTAATGAACTGGGGTTATTGGGGTGTCCCTATCTCTTTCCTCTTCTCCTCTCCTGTAGACCCCCAAAGGTTAACGCTCTCACCTTAGGTAAGTGAATGCCGAGCTCTCCATCTGCCTCGGGGCAGGGTGCTGTAACCAGTTTCTTCACTGGATAGGTAGCGCAGGCCTCTTGACTTCAGGGGACTGCTGTCCGTCGTTTACTGCACGAACGGTAAGTTTCGAGTCATTCAAATGTCTTTAAAGTCTTTAGTAATGATGTCTCTTGTTTTGCAGGGTTCCGGCGATGGCGGATGACGGGCTGAAGTGAGTTGAAGATGGAGCCCGTGTGATGAATAGAAGCGCCTGGAAGCACGTAAGTAAGCGCTTGTTGCCTGCTTCACTATGCGCTCTAACTGTCTTTTTATTTTGCAGGTACGAGTTCGGAGCGGCTGCAGGGTGCCGGAATACCCACTGGATTAGATGTGGAAAGGAGTAATGGCACGTGAGTATTAAAGGTCCCCAATGTCTTTAAACGCACCTTGTTTTGTCTTTCAGATGCGGGATGCAGCGCCGAAGGCCTCCGGAGCGTGCGAAGAGTTGGTAAACTTTTGCCTTTCAGATACCGGAATGCTAACCTGTTCTTTCTTGTCTTTATAGGTGTTGCTGAAGACTGGATTCAGGATGGTAAGCCTTTGCCTTTCAGATGCCGGAATGCTAACCTGTTCTTTCTTGTCTTTATAGGTGTTGCTGAAGACTGGATTCAGGATGGTAAGCCTTTTTCCTTAGGCCCAGGACCGGATGCAGAAGACACAATGAGCGTTCTGCTGCAGAGGTTGCAGAATAACGCAAAGCAAGATTCATCCACCGGGTGTGGTTTAAATAGCCTCCTGTAGTGCTTAGGTGTCTCCTTCCACAGCCACGCCTAAGTAAGAAAAGAGTTCCTGGTAAGAAAAGAGTTCCTGCCTTCCAGAAGAGTTCCAGTGTTCTGAATCTAGGGAGTGGCTCCAGCCCCACCCAACAGGAAAAGTAGTTCCAAACAGAAGAGGATCAGAGGCTCAACTGGCAGGCAAGTAAGCAGCATGGTCTGCTGAAGGTAAGTCCACCCAAGCATTATGAGCCCGGCACTTCCAGCGCTGGGACTGGGCATATTTATGAGCCTGGTGCCACTGGCGCCAGGACTGGGTCCAAAAGGTCCCAATTGGGACTGGTTGGCACTCGGAACCTGGGTTATGGATCTGCTTCCAAGGGAGTTGGGAAAACCCTGACCTTTTGGAAGCAGAGATCATGACAGTACCCCCCCTCAAGGCCCCTCCCAAACCGGGCTTCTCCGGGGGTTTTGGCTTGTCAGGAAATGTTCGGTGAAATCTTTTGATTAGGCGAGGAGCGTGGACATATTCAGCAGGTTCCCAGGATCTCTCTTGGGGGCCGTAGCCTTTCCAGTCAATTAGGTAGAAGAGTTTAGATTTGGAGATCTTGGAGTCCAGAATGCTTTTGACTTCAAACTCGAGTTCTCCATCCACTAGGATAGGTTTTGGAGATTTGGTTAGTCGGGTTTGAGGTTGCACGGGTTTTAATAGAGAGACGTGGAAGACCGGATGTATCTTCATGTGCGGGGGCAAGTCCAACTTGACCGCTACTGGGTTTACTATGGTAGTGATGGAATAGGGACCAAGGTATCTTGGGTTGAATGTGCGTGGCCCTTTTAGAGATAGATATTTGGTGGATAACCAGACTTGATCCCCTACTTGATAGTGAGGGGCTTCCTTCCGATGTTGATCTGCTCCTTTCTTGTATTGTTCTTTAGCCCTTTGAAGGTGAGAAACAGCTTCCTTAAAGGCTTGGGTGATTGTAGAATGCAGGTAGTCTACTGCTGGTGTTTCAAGATCTTGGAGGGGATCCAACTCCAAGGTTCGAGGGTGACTGCCGTACAAAAGAAAAAACGGGGTTTTCCCAGTTCCCGAATGGACAGAGTTATTGTAGGCATACTCGGCTATCCAAAGGATATCTTTCCAAGTTTTTTCAGTTTGTTGCAGCATGCAGCGTAAATACTGTTCCAGAGTTTGATTGGTCCTCTCGGTTTGTCCGTCGGTCTGATGGTGGTGACTGGTCGATAGTCTCACATCAATTTGAGCCGACCGACAGCAACTTCGCCAAAAATGAGAAATAAATTGACTACCTCGATCCGAAATTAGAACCGAAGGAAAACCGTGCAGTCGGACGATGCTTTCGAGAAATTCTCGGGCCAGAGTTGCTGCTGTTGGCAAGCCTTTGAGCGGAATGAAATGCGCCATCTTGGAGAATAAGTCCACGATTACTAGAATCGTATTGTATCCGGAGCATGGAGGTAGATCGGTGATGAAGTCCATAGAAAGCGTATGCCAAGGGCGAGGTGGGATGTCAATAGGGCGTAAGAGGCCTGCTGGTCTTTCCTTTTGACTCTTGTTTTGGGCGCATACTCCACAGGACATTATAAAGTCTCTGATATCTTTTTTCCAAGACGGCCACCAGAAGTAGCGCTTGATCTTTTCTGAGGTCTTGGCCATACCGGGATGTCCTTCCATTAAAGAATCGTGATAACAAGAGATTACTTTTTTCTGTAAATCTGTGCTGGGTAGGTATAATCGTTCTTGGAAATACAATAAGTTGTCCTTTACTGCAAAGTCCTTTCCCTGCAGATGCCAATTCTGTATGTCTGCTGGAGTTACAAGTTGCCTGGCTTTATCCTTAACTTCCTCTATGGATTCTGTGGCGATTACACCCAGAATTCTTTGTTCGGGAATGATTGGTACAGGTTTAGGGTTGACCAAGTGTTCTTCCACTCCCATCCGAGAAAGGGCATCGGCTTTACCGTTCTTTGTACCAGGTCGATAGGTAATTATGAAGTCAAACTCGGCAAAGAATAATGCCCAACGGAGTTGTCTAGAGGATTGGGCTTTTGCGGTCTTCAAATATTGCAGGTTTCGGTGATCCGTAATCACAGTAACGGTGTGTCGGGCCCCCAGCAGATAATGGCCCCCAGCAGATAATGCCGCCAAGCCTTAAAGGCAGTCTTGATAGCCAGAAGTTCCTTGTCAGTAATCGTGTAATTGATTTCAGGAGGCGAGAATTTGCGGGACCAAAATGCCACGGGATGCAACTGATTGGTTACCGGGTCCTTTTGTGATAGAACTGCCCCCATGGCAAGGCTTGAAGCATCGGTTTCCACGATGTAGGGGAGTTCGGGGCGAGGGTGTTTTAAGATTGGTGCAGAGATAAATTTAGTCTTCAAATCCTGGAAAGCTTGTTCCGCCTCGGTAGACCATTCAAAACGTTTGTTTTTCTTTAACAAGGCAGTGATGGGCTGGACTATTCGAGAGAATTCGGGGATAAACCTGCGGTAAAAGTTAGCGAAGCCTAACATGCTTTGCACACCTTTTACGGAGGATGGTAATGGCCATTTGAGAACTGCATCGACCTTCTTTGAATCCATACGCCAGGTGATAATATGAATCCCAAGAATTCAACTTCAGTCACGTTGAAAACACATTTTTCCAATTTAGCGAAAAGTTTGTGTTGACGCAATCTTTCGAGGACCATTTTCACGTGTTTCCGATGTTCAGATTCCGATGAAGAATAAACGAGGATGTCGTCAATGTAAACAACAACACATACATCTATGAGCTCTCTGAGGACATCGTTCATAAAATATTGAAAGGCGGCCGGGGCATTGCAAAGTCCGAAGGGCATGACCTGATATTCAAATAGCCCATACTTGGTGCGGAAGGCCATCTTCCATTCATCGCCCTCTTTTACTCGTACCAAGTGGTAAGCTCCTCTAAGATCCAGCTTTGTATATATGCATGCTTTTCTGACTTGGTCCAGGAGTTCAGGGATCAAAGGTAACGGATATCTATTCTTAACGGTGATCTGGTTCAGGGAGCGATAATCGATACAAGTTCTAAGGTCTCCTTCCTTTTTTGGAACGAAGAACAAAGCTGAAGAAGCAGGGGACTTGGAAGGACGAATAAACCCATTTGCCAGGTATTGATCCAGGTATTGTCGAAGGTGAAGGTTCTCAGGCTCGGTGAGGGCATAAATTCTACTACAAGGAGGAGTAGATCCAGGTATCAGGTCTATCTGGCAGTCATAAGACCTATGAGGAGGTAGAGAGTTAGCCTGATCCTTCCGAAAAACATCTTGGTATTCTAGGTATTCGGGAGGTAACTGGGGAGTCTCTGAAGAAATTGCGGCCAGTGCAACACCAGGTGGAGGGTGACAAGTAGAGACACATTCTGGAAACTGGACCGTTCTTGCTCGCCAATCGATCAGAGGATTGTGTTTCTCTAACCAAGGTATTCCTAGAATAATCTGAAACTGAGGGGCCTTGATCACATCGAACACGATCTTCTCATGGTGTCCATCTTGACTTACTAGCGTCACCTCTTGAGTGGTATGCGTTACTGGCCCGGAGGCTATCTCCGTACCATCCACCGTAGTAATGACGTCCTTTACAGCCTTGGGACAAAGAGTTAGATTCATCCTCAAAACCATTTCATGATCCACATAATTGCCGATGGCACCGCTGTCGACGTAAGCTTCAATTGCATGTAATCGATCCGGATTATCAGGGCTAATGAGGACCATAGGTATCACGAAATGCGAGGTCACGGAACTGGTTTTCACGCTCGGCAAGAGGACCTCTATTCTTGTCGGGCGAGGTCGTTTCCCTGCTCAGAGTTTGTAACTTTGGTAACTGCAGCTCCTACTGCCTTCTTGGCAGGTTTCACCGGACAGTCTCGAAGAAAGTGCCCTGAGTTTCCGCAATATAGGCATAATTGCAACTGTTTCCTCCTTTCCCGCTCCCTTTGTGTTAGAGGACCTTTCAGACCCCCTATTTGCATGGGTTCCCCGGAGTCTACTCCTTTGGAAGGAGTTGGCGGTTTGGAAAATACTCGAGCATCAAACTTGGAACGATCGGCCTTCCTGTTCTGCAGCCTGTGATCTATTTGAACGACCAAGTCTATATAATCCGAACAGTCTTGTGGGGGATTCACTACTTGGGCTAAAACGTCTTTGAGCTCTCCACGTAGACCTCTATAAAACAGCGTAATCCTTTTGTCCTCAGGCCATTGAGTTTCCACTATTAGTCTATTGAAAGATGCAATATAAGCCAAAAGGTCTTGATTACCCTGTCGCAACGAAAGAAGCTCATTGTCCAAGGCCTGCCCCTGTGAATGTCTTGCGAACAGTTTTTCCATACTAAGCTGAAAGGCTTGAAAATCATGGAGAACCGGATCATCTTGATTAACTAGAGGGATCGACCAGTCTGCCGCATTGCCACTAAGGTACGAAAGTACAAAAGCTACTTTTGCTTGATCAGTTGGAAAGGCTGCTGGCCGGCATAAGAAGTGCAACCGGCACTGATTGATAAATACTGGAAACCTCTTTGGGTCACCAGAAAATCGTTCGGGCGGAGCCAGAGGTACATTCCCAGGTAGGTTGATCTGCACTGGATTCATAGAGGATGTTGAAGGAAGATTTGCCCCTGATGCGGGTAACGGGGTCTGTCCGGCTTGTGACTGTAGCACTTGTCTAGCAAGATTGTCTGTTCTCTCCTTGGAAATAATTAGTTCCCTTCTTAGAGCATTCGTTTCCTGACGAGCTGCATGCACTTCTGCCCTTAGTTCCCCAAGTAACCGGGCTAGGGGGTCAGTATCCGAGGTTTCCATAGCGCCTGGGCGAGAGTTTTGCGGTAGGCTTTGCGTTCTGTAACGCTCACCTGATTCTCGCAGAGGCGCCGGTCTTGACTGGGCGACTACCGTATCTTCAAAGGTGATGTGTAGCACCCGGTTGGCTCTTTGGGCTGGACCTCTGTGCACTGTATGCCTGACGTGTAGAGTAAGATGTCTGCAGATAGAAAATATGGGGTTAATGAACTGGGGTTATTGGGGTGTCCCTATCTCTTTCCTCTTCTCCTCTCCTGTAGACCCCCAAAGGTTAACGCTCTCACCTTAGGTAAGTGAATGCCGAGCTCTCCATCTGCCTCGGGGCAGGGTGCTGTAACCAGTTTCTTCACTGGATAGGTAGCGCAGGCCTCTTGACTTCAGGGGACTGCTGTCCGTCGTTTACTGCACGAACGGTAAGTTTCGAGTCATTCAAATGTCTTTAAAGTCTTTAGTAATGATGTCTCTTGTTTTGCAGGGTTCCGGCGATGGCGGATGACGGGCTGAAGTGAGTTGAAGGTGGAGCCCGTGTGATGAATAGAAGCGCCTGGAAGCACGTAAGTAAGCGCTTGTTGCCTGCTTCACTATGCGCTCTAACTGTCTTTTTATTTTGCAGGTACGAGTTCGGAGCGGCTGCAGGGTGCCGGAATACCCACTGGATTAGATGTGGAAAGGAGTAATGGCACGTGAGTATTAAAGTTCCCCAATGTCTTTAAACGCACCTTGTTTTGTCTTTCAGATGCGGGATGCAGCGCCGAAGGCCTCCGGAGCGTGCGAAGAGTTGGTAAACTTTTGCCTTTCAGATACCGGAATGCTAACCTGTTCTTTCTTGTCTTTATAGGTGTTGCTGAAGACTGGATTCAGGATGATAAGCTTTTGCCTTTCAGATGCCGGAATGCTAACCTGTTCTTTCTTGTCTTTATAGGTGTTGCTGAAGACTGGATTCAGGATGGTAAGCCTTTTTCCTTAGGCCCAGGACCGGATGCAGAAGACACGATGAGCGTTCTGCTGCAGAGGTTGCAGAATAACGCAAAGCAAGATTCATCCACCGGGTGTGGTTTAAATAGCCTCCTGTAGTGCTTAGGTGTCTCCTTCCACAGCCACGCCTAAGTAAGAAAAGAGTTCCTGGTAAGAAAAGAGTTCCTGCCTTCCAGAAGAGTTCCAGTGTTCTGAATCTAGGGAGTGGCTCCAGCCCCACCCAACAGGAAAAGTAGTTCCAAACAGAAGAGGATCAGAGGCTCAACTGGCAGGCAAGTAAGCAGCATGGTCTGCTGAAGGTAAGTCCACCCAAGCATTATGAGCCCGGCACTTCCAGCGCTGGGACTGGGCATATTTATGAGCCTGGTGCCACTGGCGCCAGGACTGGGTCCAAAAGGTCCCAATTGGGACTGGTTGGCACTCGGAACCTGGGTTATGGATCTGCTTCCAAGGGAGTTGGGAAAACCCTGACCTTTTGGAAGCAGAGATCATGACAGTACCATATTGATCGAGTTCTGTTAAGAAACTGCTAATACAGGGCTGTATTTCCTATTCAAGTTACACCCAAGTCCGCCTTCGCATAAAACATTGCACCCATACGAACTAGCTGTGTGTTTGCTTAATCAACACAAAACCACGTTCTTTATTGATATTTTACTGTCTCAATCCCACTCTCATTGGACCCTCCAAAAATAAATGTTTACTCCTACTGCTAAAATCCGAGCGATGCTGACACTCTGTCATTCAAATGTTCATCGGCTTTAGTGTCAGTCCATAAGCAGCAAAAACATTACGCCCATACAGACTGTCAGTCAGGGACGTCATTTCACCAAAATGCTAGGGGCAGCAGAAGTGACATCACATGACCCTTGATCTCTGATTACATCACAGGAAGTGTTGTCATCTGACCCCACCCGAAGTGACATCAGGGAAAGTGATGGAACATGATCTTTCACCCCTTGATAAAACAGGAAGTGGCATCACACAGCATTGTTTCTAAGTACACTATGAAAAATATGGTTACGGTATCACAGTTAAGTGATATACATTGCATACAAGAATGGATCACCATATGTATCATTAATATCAGTGCAGATACGCCCATATTAACAAATTACTGTGAATGCAAACAGACGTCCAAGGCCAAATGATACTAATGTGTTAATATATAGCACTTATGCTTATGCGCTTCATATACATACAATATCACTCAACCTGTGTGGGTACTCATTTATCAACCTCAGCAGGAAGAAAGGCTGAGTTGACCTTGCCGGGAATCGAACCTGCAACCTGCAGATCAAACTCAAATTGCACCAGCGAGTGCTCTACCCACTGAGCAATCTTACTGGATATAGCTACCATAAAAGCAACCACTCCAGAAACAAGGAGCCTCCATTTTTATTATTTTATTTTTTTAGGGGTAGCAAGGGAGACCACAGGGGTAGCAAGGGAAACTTCAGGGGTCGCAGTTGCGACACCTGGCGACCCCTAAATGACATCCCTGCTGCCTGTTTGTGTGCATAATTAGCACAAATCCCCGTTCTTTGTTGATATTTTACTGACTCAATGCCACTCTTATTGGTGCCTTAAATGACATATTTTCACTCGTATTGCCAAAATGCGATCCAGGCTAGCAGCTACAGCTGGACTCAGCTTGCCACTCTGCAGTACAAACATTAATCAGCTTTACTGTCATTCCATAAGCTTTTCTGTGTTGTACTCACATTCAATGGTCATCTTGTACGAATGAGAATTTTAACCATGCACCAAATTAATGTGAATGCAAACAGACGTCCAAGGCCAAATGATACTAATGTGTTAATATGTAGCACTTATGCTTATGCGCTTCATATACATACAATATCACTCAACCTGTGTGGGTACTCATTTATCAACCTCAGCAGGAAGAAAGGCTGAGTTGACCTTGCCGGGAATCGAACCTGCAACCTGCAGATCAAACTCAAATTGCACCAGCAAGCGCTCTACCCACTGAGCTATTTTACTGGATATAGCTACCATAAAAGCAACCACTCCAGAAACAAGGAGCCTCCATTTTTTTTAATTTTTTTTTTTTTAGGGGTAGCAAGGGAAACTTCAGGGGTCGCAGTTGCGACACCTGGCGACCCCTAAATGACATCCCTGCTGCCTGTTTGTGTGCATAATTAGCACAAATCCCCGTTCTTTGTTGATATTTTACTGACTCAATGCCACTCTTATTGGTGCCTTAAATGACATATTTTCACTCGTATTGCCAAAATGCGATCCAGGCTAGCAGCTACAGCTGGACTCAGCTTGCCACTCTGCAGTACAAACATTAATCAGCTTTACTGTCATTCCATAAGCTTTTCTGTGTTGTACTCACATTCAATGGTCATCTTGTACGAATGAGAATTTTAACCATGCACCAAATTAATGTGAATGCAAACAGACGTCCAAGGCCAAATGATACTAATGTGTTAATATGTAGCACTTATGCTTATGCGCTTCATATACATACAATATCACTCAACCTGTGTGGGTACTCATTTATCAACCTCAGCAGGAAGAAAGGCTGAGTTGACCTTGCCGGGAATCGAACCTGCAACCTGCAGATCAAACTCAAATTGCACCAGCAAGCGCTCTACCCACTGAGCTATTTTACTGGATATAGCTACCATAAAAGCAACCACTCCAGAAACAAGGAGCCTCCATTTTTTTTAATTTTTTTTTTTTTAGGGGTAGCAAGGGAAACTTCAGGGGTCGCAGTTGCGACACCTGGCGACCCCTAAATGACATCCCTGCTGCCTGTTTGTGTGCATAATTAGCACAAATCCCCGTTCTTTGTTGATATTTTACTGACTCAATGCCACTCTTATTGGTGCCTTAAATGACATATTTTCACTCGTATTGCCAAAATGCGATCCAGGCTGGCAGCTATAGCTGGACTCAGCTTGCCACTCTGCAGTACAAACATTAATCAGCTTTACTGTCATTCCATAAGCTTTTCTGTGTTGTACTCACATTCAATGGTCATCTTGTACGACCGAGAATTTTAATCATGCACCAGAAAATAAAGAGGAACCGTATCGAAGCGCCTCCCTCTTATTTATAACCCTTGTGTTGCGAGGTGTATTTTTACACCGATACGTTTCTCTAGTAAGAGCACTAAGTGAAAGGTGGCCGCTATGTTGGAGCAGCACCACAGATGCATTGGCAGTTCATACTGATATGATATATGATGTGGCATTTATAACATGCCTGTACAATTGTTTCTAGGTGTGCTAAGACAAGGAAGTGGAAACAAAAGGAGGACAAAATAATGATCTTGCTTGGCCTTGTGTCATTCAGATTGCGCAAGTGCAGGGAAGAGGGAAGGGGAGAAGTGCCAGGTGGGAGGGGAAGGAGGAGGTGCAGTTATCTCACAAGTTCAGCCAGCTCATAAGTGCAGCGAGAATGGACTATAGGGTTGCAGATAGAGACCCTTAAGTGCTGGGGAGCCTGGAGGCAGTGCATGGTCAACTGGGCATGCAGGAGCATGGGCCCGAGTCCAGAGGGTGACCAGGTGACCAGTGTACGGAGCAGTTAGGTGTATCAGCAGGGGAGAGGAAGAGAGAACACAGAAGCAAAAAGGAAGGTCTTGAGTTGCTTCCGGAGCCGGAGGTGGTTCTGCTCAAGTTTGAGAGAGGCAGGGAGGCTGTTCCAGTGGGAGTGTTGCATCTATGTTATTCTGGTGATCCTTATAATGGCTACCTACCATTTTTTCGAACATACATTTTTGGAGTTAGAAGGAAAATGTTTTGGGTAGCCTTACCAAAAGTGTACACTCCAATATAACGGAACCTATGCTTTTCCAGACAAAAATGAGAGGTGCATTTATTTGTAAGACACCAACGAAGTCTATTCATTCTTTGGCATAGTCCCAAACAGATGTGCATAGTCCAACAAAGCGTACCAAGTCCAAGGTACGCACTAGCCCTAAATGCTCTTTTACTATATGTGTACCCCCTAAGGTTTTCAGAGTAAATTCTCCTTAGTATGAGCAGGAAACAAAGCTTATATGATGCATGTACCAAGACTCGCCACATAAAAGGCTAGACACATCGGTACACTTTATCACTTAATGGCAGCATCTATCTGTGGAAAATCTATGGCATCATTTAGGAAGGAAAGTGCGACACTCACCCCAATAATTCAAGGATCCTATTGTTCCATAGTGGGTTCCTCAAGACGGATCAGTAATGATCTTTATTAAAGGATGCTAGTACCAAATGCACATTATGGTTTGATGAATGCACCCAGGTACAGCTGACATAGTGCTGTATTCTTGCACCGATATTTTTTACGTCTTCAAGCTCAATGCATAAGCAGATTCCATTCTATTGATGTATTGTTATGTTATGTTATGGAAATGTATTAAGCGCTTGTTCACCCGAGGGTATCTTGGCGCTGGTGTAGGAGTGAGAACAGCCAAACCTGCGGGACTACTAGAAAAGGTAGGTTTTCAAGGCCTTTGTAGAGCTGAGGTGATTGATCAAATTTTTCAGAAATAGGGCAAGTCTATTCCATAGCCAAGCTGCGGCAACAGAAAAAGCACGGCCACCAATATGGCAGCATTGGAAATAAGGAACAACAAGAAGGACAGCTGTGACAGAACGCAAAGAACATGTGGGAAGATAGTGGGAGAATTTGTCACAAAGTTATTCAACCCCTTGAGCATGCACGGCTCGATGAGCCAGGCATAGGGCTTTAAAAACAATGTGCTGGGTCACTGACAGCCAATGTAGTGAATACAGCACTAAGGAGATGTGTGAACCATAGGGGGAACCAGTGGTGACCCAGGCAGCCATATTTTTTAGCCATTGAAGCCACTGGATAAGACCCTTAGGCTGGGCTAAATGCAGATAATTACAGTAGTCAAGCCGGCAACGCACAGGGGGCAGCCACTACTGGAGAATGTAGATGGGTAGGTAAGACAGGTAGAACCTTCCTCAAGATTCTACGATGGAAATGCCCAACTTTACAAACAGCGGCAACTTGGGATTCCATCGAGAAAGACACCGAAATTATTACCCCCAAATTCCTCACCTTGTAAGACGGCATAGGAAGGGGATCCAAAGAAGAAGGCCAGAAAGAAGAGACCCATAGTGACGGATCAGGAGTAGAACCCACCACCAGCACCTCCATTTTATCCCCATTCAGCTTCAGCCAGTTGTGGTTCATCCATTCCCCCATGGAAGCCAGGCACCCCCGCAGGCACAACGACATCTCAGCCTAATCAAGATCTAAACGGATTAGGATCTGAGTGTCGTCAGCATACGAGTAGCTCCTGACACCGAAGGAGCATATAAGACACACAAGAGTCCCTTGCTCACAGAGTTCAATCTATTTTTGTCTGCTATATTCAGAATTAAATTACTGTCTCCTCCTTGTGGGATGTAAACGATGAACCAAGATATGTCTGTGTGTTTATGTTGTTTAGCCTTGAAGTTCACCACCATTGGTTTCTCTAGTACTTTGCTCTTCAAACACGAATGGTGTTCACAGATCCGCTGTCAGATCTAACCTTGTGCCTTATCAACATAAACAAGCCTGCACAGACACTTTATGCCATATATAGCCCACACTGATCAGGCACTAGCAATGGACTTTAGCACAATACAGGGCACTGGCCACAATCCTTGGTTGTGCCCACTATATATATTCTATATAGTATAACATATAAATGATCTACTATCCATGGCCTTTGACCATGAGCCATTGTACATCTTTTGGCCATGTCGACTATATATTTTAAAATAATAAAATGCAATAAGCAATGGATTTAGGACGTGCCCACTGTGTATTATACAACACCAGCCCCTATCTATGGCCTTCAACCCTGCCCGTTGAATATTATATACAATAACCAGCCACTAGACACTGTCTTCAACACAATACTAGCCAGTGACCGCTGCCTTTGGCTGTGCTGACTGTATATTTTATCGTATTAATGGGCACTAGCTATGGCCTTGAGCCATGGCCACTGACTTCAGCTTTCAACGTTGCCCACACTATATTTTAAAACAGTGATGGAGTTCTAGGCATTGCTTTTAACCATGCACATTGGTATTTTTTAACAAGAACCGACCACTAGCTATGGCCTTTGGTGCTGGCCAGTAACCCCAGCCTTTGTCATGTCCAAGTCCACGGCCTGAATTATTATTAAGGTAATCAAAGTTTTTTCATGAGCTAACTTATAAATGATGTTATGTCTAATTCCATTATTGATGTAATCAGTTATATATAATGTAATTAGCGTTGTGACCAGTGATGCAATCAGTGATGTGATTTGTAATGTCATCATAGTTCTCATACAACATGTAATTAGTGATGTCATCAGTGAAGTGATCTGTGATGTCATGACTGTGGTCATAGACTGCGTAGCAGGGTGCGCAAAGTTAATGTGGCTTTAGCTGAATTTCAGTTTTTTTAAAGTTTTCACTATAACATCCCTGCAACTTAAATTTTTTACTTGAGTTTTACATGGCCACAGTAGTGGCCATGTAGTTATGGTTAAGTTGCTGTTTCCATAGGAAGAGCACTTTTTGGGTATCTTATAACTTTGCTCCCCCTGGACGAATCCACACCAAACTTTGCAAAAAAAAAGTATATGGCCCACTCTGAATTGTTTTGCAAAGTTTGGTGAGGTTTGGTCCAGGGGGGGCAAAGTTATAGGGGGGGTCCCACAATTTTTTTTTCCCATAGACTGAATGGGAAAAAAACTTTGCTCATACCTACAACTCAAAACGCTGGACGGATTTTCACCAAATTTGGACAAGGAGCAGCGGCTTGGTCCCGAAAGCGTGCTTTTGCAAATTTGGTGAGAATCTGTCCAGTAGCTTTTTAAAAAATGACCAAAAAGTAGGTCAGAAAAAATTAGTGATATCTGTGTCCGCTCTGCGGACACAGGACAGGGACTGGGAAAGCGGGTTGCGTGGTGTCCGCGGACATGTTACGTGCTTTCCCATTGGCTGCAGTGCTGCGTGCAGTGTGTCGTATTTTCAAGACGCCCGCCATCTTTGTTTGTGGTTTGCCTGAGAGCCGAGGAGCAGGATCTGCCGCCTGCACACTAAGGTTATGTCTGTTTCTCCCTCTCGATCCCCCCCACTCCCCGCTCATCCCTCGTGTCTCTCCTGTTCCCCCACACCCTCCGCTCATTCCCCATGTCTCCCCTGTTCCCCCACCCTCCGCTCATTCCCCATGTCTCCCCTGTTCCCCCCACCCTGCTCATGTCTCCCCTGTTCCCCCCACCCCTTGCTCATCACCCGTGTCTCCATCACAATCCCCCCACCCCCCGCTCATGCCACCTGTCTCCCTCCTGTCCCCACCACCCCCTGTTCCCCCACACCCTCCGCTCATTCCCCATGTCTCCCCTGTTCCCCCACCCTCCGCTCATTCCCCATGTCTCCCCTGTTCCCCCCACCCTGCTCATGTCTCCCCTGTTCCCCCCACCCCTTGCTCATCACCCGTGTGTCCATCACGATCCCCCCACCCCCCGCTCATGCCACCTGTCTCCCTCCTGTCCCCACCCCCCGCTCATGCCCGTGTCTCCCTCACAATCCCCCCACCCCCCATTCATGCCCTGTGTCTCCCCTGTTTCCCCCCACCCCCTGCTCATGCCCCGTGTCTCCCCTGTTCCCCCACCCCCCGGTCATGCCCCGTGTCTCCCTCCTGTACTGCCCACCCCAAGCTCATGCTCATGTCTGCCCTGTTCCCCCCACCCCCCGCTCATGCCCTGTGTCTCCCCTTTTCCCCCATCCCCCACTCATGCCCTGTGTCTCCTCTGTTCCCCCCACCCCCTGCTCATGCCCCGTGTCTCCCCTGTTCCCCCCACCCCCGTGTCTCCCCTGTTCCCCAACCCCCTGCTCATGCCCTATGTCTCCTCTGTTCCCCCATCCCCCGCTCATGCCCCGTGTCTCCCTCTTCTTCCCACCCACCCCCTACTCATGCCTCGTGTCTCCCTCCTGTCCCCCACACCACCTACTCTTGCCCCAGTTCTGCCTGTTCCCCTATCCCCGCTCATGCTCCATGTCTCCCCCGTGTTACCCACAACCCCGCTTATGCCCCGTGTCTCCCTCTTCTTCCCCCCACCCCCTGCTCATGCCCCGTGTCTCACTCCTTTCCCCTCCACCCCCGCTCATGCCACGTGTCTTCCTCCTGTCCCCCCTACACCCCGCTCATGCCCCGTGTCTCCCTCATGATCCCCCCACCCCCCGCTCATGCTCCGTGTCTCCCCATCTCCCCTGTTCCCCCCACCCCCTGCTCATGCCCCGTGTCTCCCCTGTTCCCCCCACCCCCGAAATGCCCTGTGTCTCCCTCCAGTTGCCCCCCACCCACTCTCATGCCCTGTGTGTGCCCTGTTCCCCCACCCCATGCTCATGCCCCGTGTCTCTCTTGTGTTGCCCCCACCCCCTGCTCATGCCCCGTGTCTGCCCTGTTCCCCCCACCCCCCGCTCATGCCCCATGTCTCCCCAGTTCCACCCACCCCCGGCTTATGGCATGTGTCTCCTCTGTTCCCCCCAGCTTCCGCTCATGCCCCGTGTCTTCCTCTTCTCCCCCCACCCCCTGCTCATGCCCCGTGTCTCCCTCCTGTCCCCCCACCCCATGCCCCGTGTCTGACCTGTTCCCCCCACCCCCCGTGTCTCCCTCATGATCCCCTCACCCCCCGCTCATGCCACATGTCTACCTCCTGTCACCCCACCCCCTGCTCATGCCCGTGTCTCCCTCACGATCCCCCCACCCCCCACTCATGTCCCGTGTCTCCCCTGTTCCCCCACCACCTCCGGTCATGCCCAGTGTCTCCCCTGTTCCCCCACTCCTCCCAGTCATGCCCCGTGTCTCCCTCCTGTTGCCTCCCACCCCCCACTCATGCCCCGTGTCTGTCCTGTTCCCCTCACCCCCGCTCATGCACTGTGTCTCCCCTGTTACCCCCACCTCCGCTCATTCTCTGTGTCCCCTCTGTTCCCCGCCACCCCCCACTCATGCCCTGTGTCTCCCTCTTCAACGCCCCACCCCCTGCTCATGCCCTGTGTCTCCCTCCGGCCCCACCCCCTCATGCCCCCTGTCTACCTCTTGTTCCCCCCACCCACTGCTAATGCCCCATGTCTGCCCTGCTCCCCCACCCCCCGCTAATGCCCCTTGTCTCCCCTGTTCCTCCCAATCCCCGCTCAAGCCCTGTGTCTCCCTCGTGTTGCCCCCACCCCCCGCTCATGCCCTGTGTCTCCCTCTTCTTCCCTCCCCACCCCAGCTAACGCCCTGTGTCTCCCTCCTGTCCCCCCACCCCCGCTCATGCCTCGTGTCTCCCTCACGATTCCCCCACGCCCCGCTCATGGCCTGTGTTCCCCTGTTCCCCCCACCCCCCGCTCTTGCCCTGTGTCTCCTCTGTTCCCCCCACCCCCCGCTCATGCCCCGTGTCTCCCTCCTGTCCCCCCATCCCCCTGCTCATGCCCCGTGTCTCCCTCTTTTCCCCCCCACCTACCCCTGCTCATGCCCCGTGTCTCCCTCCTGTTCCCCCACCCCCACTCATGCCCCATGTCTGCCCTGTTCCCCACCCCCTGCTCATGCATCGTGTCTCTCTCTTGTTCCCCCCACCCACGTTCATGCCCCGTGTCTGCCATGTTCCCCCACCCCCCGCTCATGCCCCGTGTCTCCCTCCTGTTCCCCCACCCCCCGCTCATGCCCCGTGTCTCCCTCGTGTTCCCCCCCACCCCCTGCTCATGCCCGGTGTCTCCCTCATGTTCCCCCCACCCCCGCTCATGCCCCGTGTCTCCCTCGTGTTCCCGCCACCCCCCACTTATCCCCCGTGTCTCCCTCACAATCCCCCCACCCCCCATTCATGCCCTGTGTCTCCCTCCTGTCCCCCTCACCCCCGCTCCTGCCCTGTGTCTCCCTCATGATCATCCGACCCCCACTCATGCCCTGTGTCTCCTCTGTTCCCCCCCGGTCATTCCCCATGTCTCCCTTTTGTTGCCTCCACCCCTGCTCATGCCCTGTGTCTCCCTCATGTCCCCCACCCCCAGCTCATGCCTCATGTCTGCCCTGTTCCCCCCACCCCCGCTCATGCCCCATGTCTCCCTCGTGTTGCCCCCACCCCCGCTCATGCCCTGTGTCTCCCCTGTTCCCCCAACCCCCCGCTCATGCCCTGTGTCTCCCTCTTCTCCCCCCCACCCCCCGCTCATGCCACGTGTCTCCCTCTTCTTCCCCCCACCCCCTGCTCATGCCCCGTGTCTCCCTCCTCTCCCCCCTACCCCCCGCTCATTCCACGTGTCTGCCCTGTTCCCCCCACCCCCTTCTCATGCCCCGTGTCTCCCTCGTGTTGCCCCCACCCCCGCTCATGCCCCGTGACTCCCCTGTGCCCCGCACCCCCCCTCATGCACTGTGTCTCCCCTGTTCTCCCCCACCCCCGCTCATTCCCTGTGTCCCCTCTCTTCCCCGCCACCCCCCACTCATGCCCTGTGTCGCCCTCTTCTTCCCCCCACCCCCTGCTCATGCCCCGTGTCTCCCTCCGGCCCCACCCCCTCATGCCCAGTGTCTACCTCTTGTTCCCCCCACACACTGCTCATGCCCCATGTCTGCCCTGCTCCCCCACCCCCTGCAAATGCCCCGTGTCTCCCCTGTTCCCACCACCCCCCGCTCAAGCCCTGTGTCTCCCTCATGTTGCCCCCACCCCCCGCTCATGCCCTGTGTCTCCCTCTTCTTCCCTCCCCACCCCAGCTCATGCCCTGTGTCTCCCTCCTGTCCCCCCACCCCCGCTCATATCCCGTGTCTCCCTCGCGATTCCCCCAGCCCCCGCTCATGCCCTGTGTCTCCCCTGTTCACCCCCACCCCCCGGTCATGCCCTGTGTCTCCCCCCTGTTCCCCCCACCCGCCGCTCTTGCCCTGTGTCTCCTCTGTTCCCCCCACCCCCGCTCATGCCCCGTGTCTCCCTCCTGTCCCCCCAACCCCCTGCTCATGCCCCGTGTCTCCCTCTTTTCCCCCCACCTACCCCTGCTCATGCCCCATGTCTCCCTCCTGTCCCCCCCACCTCCACTCATGCCCCGTGTCTGCCCTTTTCCCCCTACCCCTGCTCATGTCCCATGTCTCACTCTTGTTCCCTCCACCCCCCGCTCATGCCCCGTGTCTGCCCTGTTCGCCCCAAGCCCCACTCATGCCCCATGTCTCCCCCCTGTTCCCCCACCCCCTGCACATGCCCCGTGTTTCCCTCCTGTTCCCTGAACCCCCCCGGTCATGCCCCGTGTCTCCCTCATGTTGCCCCCACCCCCGCTCATGCCCCGTGTCTCCCCTGTTCCCCCCACCCCCCTGCTCATGCCCCGTGTCTCCCCTGTTCCCCTCACCCCCTGCTCATGCCCCGTGTCTCCCCTGTTCCCCCACTCCCTGCTCATGCCCCGTGTCTGTCCTGTTCCCCCCACCCCCTGCTCATGCCCCGTGTCTCCCTCCGGCCCCAACCCCTCATGCCCAGTGTCTACCTCTTGTTCCCACCACACACTGCTCATGCCCCATGTCTGCCCTGCTCCCCCACCCCCTGCAAATTCCCAGTGTCTCCCCTGTTCCCACCACCCCCCGCTCAAGCCCTGTGTCTCCCTCATGTTGCCCCCACCCCCCGCTCATGCCCTGTGTCTCCCTCTTCTTCCCTCCCCACCCCAGCTCATGCCCTGTGTCTCCCTTCTGTCCCCCCACCCCCGAACATATCCCGTGTCTCCCTCGCGATTCCCCCACCCCCCGCTCATGCCCTGTGTCTCCCCTGTTCACCCCCACCCCCCGGTCATGCCCTGTGTCTCCCCCCTGTTCCCGCCACCCGCCGCTCTTGCCCTGTGTCTCCTCTGTTCCCCCCACCCCCCGCTCATGCCCCGTGTCTCCCTCCTGTCCCCCCAACCCCCTGCTCATGCCCCGTGTCTCCCTCTTTTCCCCCCACCTACCCCTGCTCATGCCCCGTGTCTCCCTCCTGTCCCCCCCACCTCCACTCATGCCCCGTGTCTGCCCTTTTCCCCCTACCCCTGCTCATGTCCCATGTCTCACTCTTGTTCCCTCCACCCCCCGCTCATGCCCCGTGTCTGCCCTGTTCGCCCCTAGCCCCACTCATGCCCCATGTCTCCCTCCTGTTCCCCCACCCCCTGCACATGCCCCGTGTTTCCCTCCTGTTCCCTGAACCCCCCCCCCGGTCATGCCCCGTGTCTCCCTCATGTTGCCCCCACCCCCGCTCATGCCCCGTGTCTCCCCTGTTCCCCCCACCCCCTGCTCATGCCCCGTGTCTCCCCTGTTCCCCTCACCCCCTGCTCATGCCCCGTGTCTCCCCTGTTCCCCCACTCCCTGCTCATGCCCCGTGTCTGTCCTGCTCCCCCCACCCCCTGCTCATGCCCCGTGTCTCCCTCCGGCCCCAACCCCTCATGCCCAGTGTCTACCTCTTGTTCCCCCCACACACTGCTCATGCCCCATGTCTGCCCTGCTCCCCCACCCCCTGCAAATGCCCAGTGTCTCCCCTGTTCCCACCACCCCCCGCTCAAGCCCTGTGTCTCCCTCATGTTGCCCCCACCCCCCGCTCATGCCCTGTGTCTCCCTCTTCTTCCCTCCCCACCCCAGCTCATGCCCTGTGTCTCCCTTCTGTCCCCCCACCCCCGCTCATATCCTGTGTCTCCCTCGCGATTCCCCCACCCCCCGCTCATGCCCTGTGTCTCCCCTGTTCACCCCCACCCCCTGGTCATGCCCTGTGTCTCCCCCCTTTTCCCCCCACCCGCCGCTCTTGCCCTGTGTCTCCTCTGTTCCCCCCACCCCCCGCTCATGCCCTGTGTCTCCCTCCTGTCCCCCCAACCCCCTGCTCATGCCCCGTGTTTCCCTCTTTTCCCCCCACCTACCCCTGCTCATGCCCCGTGTCTCCCTCCTGTCCCCCCCACCTCCACTCATGCCCCGTGTCTGCCCTTTTCCCCTACCCCTGCTCATGTCCCATGTCTCACTCTTGTTACCTCCACCCCCCGCTCATGCCCCGTGTCTGCCCTGTTCCCCCCAAACCCCACTCATGCCCCATGTCTCCCTCCTGTTCCCCCAACCCTGCACATGCCCCGTGTTTCCCTCCTGTTCCCTGAACCCCCCCGGTCATGCCCCGTGTCTCCCTCATGTTGCCCCCACCCCCGCTCATGCCCCGTGTCTCCCCTGTTCCCCCCACCCCCTGCTCATGCCCCGTGTCTCCCCTGTTCCCCCACTCCCTGCTCATGCCCCGTGTCTGGTCTGTCCTGTTCCCCCCACCCTCCACTCATGCCCCGTGTCTCCCTCGTGTTACCCTCCACCCCCGCTCATGCCCGGTGTCTCCCTCATGTTCCCCCCACCCCCCGCTTATCCCCCGTTTCTCCCTCACGATCCCCCCACCCCCCGCTCATGCCCTGTGTCTCCCTCCTGTCCCCCCTCCCCCGCTCCTTCCCCGTGTCTCCCTCACGATCATCCCACCCCCCACTCATGCCCCGTGTCTCCTCTGTTCCCCCCAGTCATTCCCCGTGTCTCCCTCTTGTTGCCCCCCACCCCCTGCTCATGCCCCATGTCTCCCTCGTGTTGCCCCCCGCTCATGCACCGTGTCTCCCCTGTTCCCCCCACCCCGCTCATGCCCTGTGTCTCCTCTGTTCCCCCTGCTCATGACCCGTGTCTCCCTCTTCTTCCCCCCACCCCCTGCTCATGCCCCGTGTCTCCCCTGTTCCCCCCCACCCCCGCTCATGCCCCGTGTCTCCCCTGTTCCCCCCCACCCCCCGTTCATGCCCTGTGTCTCCCTCATGTTGCCCCACCCCCCGCTCATGCCCCGTGTCTCCCTCTTCTCCCCCCCACCCCCGCTCATGCCCCGTGTCTCCCTCATGATTCCTCCACCCCCCGCTCATGCCCCGTGTCTCCCCTGTTTGCCCCAACCCCAGTCTTGCCCTGTGTCTCCCCCCTGCTCCCCCACCCCGTGCTCATGCCCTGTGTCTTCATCATGTCCCCCCACCCCCTGCTCATGCCCCGTGCCTCCCTCCTGTCCTCCCCACCCCCAGCTCATGCCTCATGTCTGCCCTGTTCCCCCCACCCCAGCTCATGCCCTGTGTCTCCCTCTTCTTGCCCCCCACCCCCCGCTCATGCCGCATGTCTCCCTCTTCTTCCCCCCACCCTCTGCTCATGCCCCGTGTCTCCCTCCTGTCCCCCTACCCCCCGCTCATGCCACGTGTCTGCCCTGTTCCCCTCACCCCCTGCTCATGCCCCGTGTCTCCCTCATGTTGCCCCCACCCCCACTCATGCCCCATGACTCCCCTGTTCCCCCCACCCCCCGCTCATGCCCTGTGTCTCCTCTGTTCCCCCCCACCCCCCGCTCATGCCCTGTGTCTCCCTCCTGTACCCCCCACCCCCCGCTCATGCCCCGTGTCGCCCCTGTTCCCCCCACTCATGCCCTGTGTCTCCCTCGTGTTACCCCCCACCCCCCGCTCATGCCCTGTGTCTCCCTCTTCTTCCCCCCACCCCCCGCTCATGCCACGTGTCTCCCTCTTCTTCCCCCCACCCCCTGCTCATGCCCCGTGTCTCCCTCCTGTCCCCCCGCCCCCCACTCATGCCACATGTCTGCCCTGTTCCCCCCACCCCCTGCTCATGCCCCGTGTCTCCCTTGTGTTGCCCCCACCTCCGCTCATGCCCCGTGACTCCCCTGTACCCCCCAACCCTCGCTCATGCCCTGTGTCTCCTCTGTTCCCCCCCACCCCCGCTCATGCCCTGTGTCTCCCTCCTGTACCCCCCACCCCCGCTCATGCCCCGTGTCTCCCCTGTTCCCCCCACTCATGCCCCGTGTCTCCCTCGTGTTACCCCCCTCCCCCCGCTCATGCCCTGTGTCTCCCTCATGTTCCCCCCACTCATGCCCTGTGTTTCTCTTGTGTTCCCCCACCCCGTCTTCATGCCCCATGTCTGCCATGTTCCTAGCCACCCCCCGGTCATGTCTCCCCTGTTCCCCCCACCCCCCGCTCATTACCCGTGTCTCCCTTGTACCCCCCACCCCCGCTCATCGACCGTGTCTCGCTCACGATCCCCCACCCCCTGCTCATGCCCTGTGTCCCCCTTCCTCTCCCCCACCCCTCGCTCATGCCCCGTGTCTCCCTCACGATCCCCCCAACCCCCAAACACGCCCCATGTCTCCCCTGTTCCCCCCACCACCCGCTCATTCCCCGTGTCTCCCCTGTTCCCCCATCCCCCCAGTCATGCCCTGTGTCTCCCTCTTCTTCCCCCCACCCCCCGCTCATGCCCCATGTCTCCCTCCTGTCCCCCCCACCCCCTGCTCATGCCCCATGTCTACCTCTTGTTCCCCCCACCCCCCACTCATGCCCCGTGTCTCCCCTGTTCCCCCCACCCCCCGCTCATGCCCCGTTTCTCCCCTGTTCCCCCCACCCCCCAGTCAGGCCCCGTGTCTCCCGCTTCTTCCCCCCACCCCTGCTCATGCCCCGTGTCTCCCTCCTATCCCCCCACTCGTGCCACGTGTCTGCCCTGTTCCCCCACCCCCTGCTCATGCCCTGTGTCTCCCTCATGTTGCCCCCACCCCCTGCTCATGCCCCGTGCCTCCCCTGTTCCCCCCACCCCCCACTCATGCCCTGTGTCTCCTCTGTTCCCCCCACCCCCGCTCATGCCCCCTGTCTCCCTCCTGTACCCCCCACCCCCGCTCATGCCCTGTGTCTGCCCTGTTCCCCCCACCCCCGCTCATGCCCCGTGTCTCCCCTGTTCCCCACACCCCCGCTCATGCCCCGTGTCTCACCTGTTCCCCCCTACCCCCTGCTCATGCCCTGTGTGTGCCTTGTTCCCCCCATCCCCGCTCATGCCCCGTGTTTCCCTCGTGTTTCCCCCCACCCCCCGCTCATGCCCCGTGTCTCCCTCCAGTACCCCCACCCACCCTCATGCCCCGTGTCTCCCTCCTGTACCCCCCACCGCCTGCTCATTCCCTGTGTCTCCCTCGTGTTACCCCCAACCCCTGCTCGTGCCCCGTGTTTCCCTCCTGTTCCCCCCACCCCCTGCTCATGCCCATGTCTCCCTCCTGTTCCCCCCACCCCCCCGGTCATGCCCCGTGTCTCCCTCCTGTTGCCTCCCACCCCCACTCATGCCCCGTGTCTGCCCTGTTCCCCCATCCCCATCATGACCTGTGTCTCCCTCCTTTCCCCTCCCCACCCCCCGCTTATGCCCCGTGTCTCCCTCCTGTTTCCCTGTGTGTGCCCTGTCCCCCCACCCCCAGCTCATGCCCTGTTGTGTTCTCTTTATACACCCCGCCTTCCCTTTCCATGGTGGCCATTTCTTCCTACAGAAAAATATTTTTTTTTACCAACCGGGGTTCCCACTTTGAGGACCTAAGATGCTAGTGGTCTTCATCTATTGAAAAGGATGTTATGGTGACGTTGCACTAATAAAAACCTATGAAATTCAGTTAAAAAAAATGTGTTACAGGGACGTTATGGTTAAGTTGCACTAATAAAAACCTATGAAATTCAATGAAATAACTTTGTTAAAGGGACGTCATGGTTAAGTTGCGCTTCTAAAAACCTATGAAATTCAGTGAAAAAACTTTGTTAAAGGGACATTATGGTTAACTTGCGCTACTAAAAACCTATGAAATTCAATGAAAAAAACTTTGTTAAAGGGACGTTATGGTTCCAAGTAAAACCGAAAAACCCTTGAAATTCGCCAGTTATGGTAAGCTAAGCAACCATAACTCGCGCCACCACCGTGCACTGCTAACACTAACACCCACGACATCAAAGATGACATCACAAATGTTTTTAGTAGCGCAACTTAACCATAACGTCCCTTTAACAAAGTTTTTTCATTGAATATATATATATATATATATATATATATATATATATATATATATATATATATATATATATATATATATATATATATATATATATATATATATATATTACATGGCCTGCGGTAGCGGCCATGTAGTTATGGTTAAGTTGCTAAACCGATAGGAAGAGCACTTTTTGGGTGGCTTGTAACTTTGCTCCCTCTGGAGGAATCCTCACCAAACTCTGCAAAAAAAAATATATGGCCCACTCTGCAAAATTTGGTGAAGTTTGGCCCAGGGGGGCAAAGTTATAGGCGGGTCCCAAAATGTCTTTTTTTCCTATAGACATAATGGGGAGAAAATGTGGTCATGCCTACAGACCAAACCGCTGGACGGATTTTCACCAAATTTGTGGCAGAAGCGGCGGCTTGGTCCCGAAAGCATGCTTTTGTTAATTTGGTGGAAATCTGTCCAGTACTTTTTTTTAAACAACTAAAACGTAAGTCAAAAATATGTGTGATATCTATGTCCGCTCCGCGGACTCACTTCCCTGTTTGGTCCGCAGACTGGCCTCGGATTGGCCAGAAAGATTTGCAGACTTTTGCGTGGTCCGCAGACATCAGGACGCGGCCACTGATTGGGTGGTGGGAAAATGTGAAATGCGTTGGTTTCCCTGAAACATCCGTCATCTTGGATTTGCAGGCTTTCTTGTGTTCCGCGGACAGCGCAGTGAAAACATAAAAAAAAGCAACATTGCACTTGTCAAACTCTACAAACAATCTCTGAGGTGGTGGGGGGGTGAGGATGGGATGAGATATGGCCATAAGAAGCAAAAACAGGGTTGTTTCACCCCCTGACAGTCCGCAAACACTCCAGATGTCCTGGGCAGCCCTGTGCTGTTTGCGGACACTTCAGGTGTCCTAGGACATCTGTACCTATTTCTGCATTACAGGGTTGGGGAAAAGCAGTTTTTGGATGGCTGATATCTTTTGTGCCACTCAATGAAACTGCATGTCATTTGGCAATTTCAGTCTAGAACTAATCCTGAATGGTTTTGCAAAGTTTTATGGGATTCTGTCACGAGAGGGTAAAATTAGAGGGGGGGGTCGCAAAATATTGTAAAGGGATATAAATGTGGTGTCATTTGACGAATCTGCACAACATTTGGCAAAACAATTTTGCATCAAGATATAAATGGTTTTCCAAAGTTTGGTGGGATTTTCTCAAGAGAGGCCAAATTGGAGGGGGATCTCAACATTTTTAGAGGGCTTATAACTTGGTTGCTATTTGACGAATGTGGACAAAAGTTTTGAGAAAGATTATAGACCCAACCTTCAATGTTTGTGTGAAGACTGAATGGATTTTGTCAAGTGGGGGCTAAGTTATATGACTATTGTATGTACATACATTTTGACACTTTAAAAAAAATAAAACATGAGCGGATGTCGAGTAAACTCGTGAGGAGCATTGGCAAGGACATTAAAGCATGATTTTGCAAATGTGACCGTGTTTTATTTTTTGACAAGTGCCATAATGTAGGTACAAAAACTAGTCATATACCTTTGGTGACTGAGGTATATCCTGTGGCCATGGGCAGTAGCCAGATTGGGTCATGGCATAAGGTCATGACGCGGACAATCTGGCTACTGGCCATGACCGCTATGGACAAAAAATGGTGTTAAAGTAGCTATGTCTATCTGGGACCGGCTAAGTGGTAATATGTTCATAGGGTTTTGCAGGCTGCCATGGCAAGGGAAGAGGGGCTGTGTACGGAGCCCTGCCTTCTCTTTCCATGTTGGCTGTCTTGGAAAAGGATTTTCCTTCCTACAGCGGGATGCCTCAGGCGTCCCGCTATAGGAAGAAAAATCTATGTTTTAGCACCCTGGATTCCCACTTTGGGAACCAGGGGTGCTAATGTCATTTATCCCTCATTTCAGGGGCTGTAATGGACTATAATGGTCCATATCCCTCCTTATTTATTTATTTATTTATTTATTTCTGTATTTATTTATTTATTTATAACGCTCCAAAGCCTGCAGACATCAGGCTGTGTGGTTACAGTATTTGGTGAGGAAGATAAGGTGGAGGAAGATTTCATCAATGACATTTGTGATGTCATCTTTGATGTCCTGGGCGTTAGTCTTAGCAGTGCACGGTGGTGGCGCAAGTTACGGGTGCTTAGTTTACCATAACTAGTGAATTTCTGAGGTTTTTCCGTTTTACCTGTAACTATAACGTCCCTGTAACAATGTTTTCCATTGAATTTCATAGGTTTTTATTAATGCAACTTAACCATAACATTCCCTTAACTACGTTTTTTCTTTCCGCTAGGAAGAGCACCTTTTGGGCGGCTTATAACTTTGCTCTCCCTGGACGAATCCTCACCAAACTTTGCAAAAAAAAAGTATATGGCCCACTCTGAATTTTTTTGCAAAGTTTGGTGAGGTTTGGTCCAGGGAGGGTCAAGTTATAGGGGGGTCCCAAAATTTCTTTTTTTCCCATAGACTGAATGGGGAAAAAAACTTTGCTCACGCCTACAGCCCAAACCGCTGGACGGATTTTCACCAGATTTACGGCAGGAGCAGCGGCTTGGTCTCGAAAGCATGCTTTCGTAAATTTGGTGAAAATCTGTCCAGCATTTAAAAATGACCAAAAAGTAGGTCACAAAGAATTAGTGATATCTATGTCCGGTATGCCGACACACTTCCCTGTTCGCTCCGCGGACAGTGTCCTGATTGGCTAATCGGCTTGCGTCATGTCCGCGGAAATGCAACATGTTCGCTGATTGGATGGTGAGGAGCGTGAAGTGCGTCAGTATTTTGGTAACACCCGCCATCTTGGATTCACAGACAGCGGCCAATGTCCGCGGACATTGTGGTAAAAACATATGAAAAAACACAGCATTCCACTTGTCAAACTTATCAAATAATCTCTGGGGAGGTGAGGGGTGATGAGGATGGGATGGGATATGGCTGCAAGAAGCAAAACAATTCGGTGTGTTTTTGCAGCGAAAGTCTGTGAACAGTTTGGATGTTCGCGAACAGTCCTGTGAAAGTTTGCGAACACCTTAGCATTACAGGTTTGGTGAAATGCAGTTATTGGATGGCTTATAACTTTGGCGCTACTTAATGGAACTGCATGACATTGTGCATGCATATTCCTGGGTTGATTCTGGGCGAGTATGCAAAGTTTGGTGGGATTCTGTCATGAGGGGGCAAAATTAGAGAATTAGAGGGGGTCCTAAAATAATGTAAAGGCTTATAAATGAGGTGCCATTTGACGAATCCTCACTTAATTTGGGAAAATGATAATACATTTAGATATGAATGTTTTTCCAAAGTTTGGTAGGATTTTGTGAAGAGGGGGTAAAACTAGAGGGGGGGTCTCAAAATAATGCAAAGGCTTATAAATGAGGTGCCATTTGACGAATTTACACTTCATTTTCGAAAACTGAAAATAGATCAAGATATACATGTTTTTGCGAAGTTTGGTGGGATTCTGTCGAGAGGGAGCAACATTAGAGTGGGGGTCCCAAAATATTGTAAACGCTTATAAATGTGGTGCCATTTGACAAATCTACACAAAGGTTTGCAAAAAAATTATAGATCTATATTTAGATGTTTTCGTAAAGTCTGAATGGATTTTGTCAAGTGGGGGCTAGGTTATATGACGATTGTATGTGCATACATTTGACACTTTTGAAAAAATAAAACATGGGTGGATTTCCAGCAAACTTGTGTAAGGAACATTGGCAAGGACCTACAAGCATGGTTTTGCGAATGTGCCAGTGTTTTATTATTTGACAAGTGTCATAATCTGGCTACAAAAAATAGTGGTATACCTTTAGTGACTGAGGGGTAGCCTGTGGCCATGGGCAGTGGCCAGATTGTCCGGGTCATGGAATAAGGTCATGATCTGGACAATCTGGCTACTGGCCATGACCACAAGGGACAAAACATAGGATTAACGTGGCCATGTCGATCTGGGACTGGTTTTGTGGTAAAGTTATTCGAAATTAGGATAGATTTGAAAGGAAAGAAAAATGTGCTCGTGGTAATATGGTCATAGGGTTCTCTTTTTGCCTTCTGCAGGCTGCTATGGAAAGCGAATGCTATGTTTTTTAACTTTGAAAGGTGGTTCCTAAAGGAATAAGTCGTTTGTTGTTTTTGGATGTTTTTTTTGGCAGGAGAGCTGAGAACGAAAGGTGGGGAGGGAAATGAGGGAAGAGCAACCAAACACTAATATGGAGGGGTAGGTGGACAAGGGAAAATGTTGCGCGTGTGTTATTTCTAAGTTAGGGGGCACTGTTTCTCATGCTCCTTGATTACAGCAGTGGTGGTGGCTCTTGTTGAGGAGGGATGGCATTAGTTGATGCCATTTTAATATAAATAGCAGTTTTGCTAAAATTATCTACTGTGTACTAGATTGTTAATGGATAATGAGTAGGAATAGGTGTTGGAGCTGTGCAAGGGAAATTTTGAAGTTGGAAGTTCGTAGATCAGTAGAAAATGCAGTTCCGAACTGTCCGCCAAGCAGAGATCTTATCGTGAAGTGCAGACGGGTTCTCAGACACGTCCTCATGCCACGCGCCAGCATATGGTCATGTGGCACTATGGATTTGTTTTTTGTTTGTCCAATAGCCAACCAATGACTAGTTTCCTGAACAGATGGAATGAGGCAGCCGATATGATATTCAGCAGCAGGGAGTTCCAAAGTTGAGGGGCGTCGACCATGAAGCTTGAGCCACCAGCACTTTTGGAAGTAAATCTGGGCACCATGAGGCAGAGAGTGTTAGCGGATTTGGTGAGTCTGGTGTTAGGTTTCAAGGAGAGTTTGTTGGTGAGATAAGGGGGGGCTAGGTGGTTTAGGGCTTTGTAGGTGAGGCAAAGAGTTTTTAGGTCAATTTTTTGTTGAATGGAGAGCCATTTGCAAGAAATTCTGATGGGGGAGATGTGCTCTCTCCTAGGGATGTTTAGTGATGCACGCAGTGCGTTGTTTTGGAGAACTTGGAGTTTATTAATTATGGCTTGGTTCTCCCCTAGGTAAAGGCTGTTACAGTAGTCAAGCTTAGATTGTATGATCGCCCTAGCCAATATGAGGCAACTATTCCTAGATAAAAAAGGTCTGCAAGCTCTGATTAGGTTCCCAGTGTAGGCAGTAGTAGAGGCAGTCATGTTGACCTGTTTTGAGAGGTTGGTATTGGCATCAAGATAGAAGCCTAGGGTTTTCACATATTTAGCGACGGGGATGGTATTATCATCAGTGGTGATGTTGGTGTAGTCAGGGCTGAGTTTCTGTAGATTATTGGGAGAGTTGACCAAGAGGAGTTCTGTCTTCTCATCATTCAGGCAGAGGCCAGGTGTGGCCATCCATGCCTGAATGATGGAGAACATTTTATTGATCTTGGTGACGTCAGCCTGGTAGTTGCCAGAGATGGTGAGGAGTATCTGTGTGTCGTCCGCATAATTAGTGTAGGTGACACCCAGATGGTCCAATTTGTCAAAGATGGGTTTTCTAAAAATGTTGTAGAGGGTGGGGGAGACACAAGATCCTTGAGGGACACCACAGGTGATGGGGATGGGGTCTGCTGCAGCTGCAGTGAAAAGACTCTCATTGTTCTGTTGGCTAAGAAGGATTGTATCAACATGACAGATGAGGGTGAGAAGTGGGCGGCAGATGAGAGGTGGTGGCAGAGTATTTTATGATCGACCAAGTCGAAAGCTGCTTAGAGGTCTAGAAGGAGCATGATGGCCGCTTTTCCTTTGTCTTTGATGTCATCAATCTGACTTTTGAGGTCAACAAGGGCAGTTTCTGTTCCATGTTGAGGTCGAAAGCCAGATTGACGCAGCCCTAGTAGTTGATTGGATTCTAAGTAGTCCTGAATTTGTAAGTAGGCAAATCTATTGAGGATTTTTAGCAGAAAGGGGACCGTAGTAATCGAGCGCTCGCGTTTCTGGAATTTACTTCGTTCAGTCCGGGGATCGAGCCCTTTTATTTAGGTAAGCGCATTGTCAGTGACTATACATATCAGATAATGCCTTATTACTATAACAGTTTGGTGACATCACCTTTTCTTTGTAGTAAGTTTATCAGAGAGCATTGAAGAACTCTTAATGCGACAAGTCTTCTCCATTTTTCAACCACACTTACGTAACTTTGGTGAGAAATATTCCCTTTATTCTTTTACATATAATTGTTTACTGATATGTACTACAATAATGAATACATTTTTGACTAGTATGGTAGAAATTTAATTGATTTAAAGTTCATAACAGGTATCCTGAATTAGTTCATATTGTTATTTTAACCACCCTGTACTAACAAATGAACAGCAATGCTAGTTACATTGTACATATGGATCATTCCAATTAGGTTGTGTGATGACTCTAGCACATAACCTATTTGTTTAGAATATTCAATTACCATGTCAACCTTGATGGATTTTATTATGATGTGTTTTACATTATGTTACATTCTAGTTGGAATTTATTATAACTCATGTGACACCAATTACTGCAGGGAGCGTGCGGACTAGATTGTATAATCAAATTTCTTGTTTTATTTTTTGTTTGCTTCTGACCTGTCCCTCCTCTACAATCAACCTAACCAATTTTGGGTATGTGATTTTGAATATGTGTTTTATTTTTACTTCCAATGTTTGATTGTAATGCTCACAACATATCAACATGTGTATAATGTTCATCTCACATTCCACGTAATATGAATTAATATGTTTTCTCTTTTATTGCTATGTCAGCCTTGAGGATGACCTATTGTCGAAACATGTGTCGGCTGACTCTGTGTGGAGACATTCTATTAAAATCAACCTATACTATTATTATCATGGATCCAATTCATCATTTTACAGGACACTAATTTAGGGCAGAGCGCGTTTCTGTGTGTCATTTTTATCTTTTCCAATTATTTACAGAGTAATTGGTGGGTACCTGGTTCAAAGACACGTGTCACGCAGCTCAGTGCACCCAATTAAGTTCAGTGAGCATAGCGCACATGCAAGCCTTCACCCACCCAAATCTCTCTTTAGTTTGCACATAGGCTTTTGAAACGTGTGTCTGAGGCTCACGGGCATATCTATGGCCAACTATCTATTGAATCGTGAGGAAGATCGAGCAGCCCTATTTACACCAAGAGGGAGCGCGGATAATGCTTTCAGAAATACTCCAGGAATATCAGAAACTTTAAGACAGAAATTTGTGAGACAGGAAAGACTATCACGCAAAGAAATTAATAAATATTGGGAAATAGCTTCTCTAACGAACTATTTGGAGAGTTCCAAGATACCAAGAGGGTTAAGAATATTAATATTTCCTAACTTTGATAATGATGATGACAAAGATTTAGCTGATCAATGGGAAGCTAACTTACATCAAAGTTCCAAGAACATGATTGAACTTTTAATTTCACATGTTAAGAGAGAACATGTGAGAGTCACACAACAGATTGATGAATTGAAAGAAGAGATCAACAAGATGACGAACCCAGAGTCTACAAAAAAGAAAAACTATGATAAAATGTATGAAATTTTGACTGAATATCAGGATGAGATCAAACTACGTAAACGTCACACATTTTTTAGGGATGACAAAGATTATCGCGATGATAGGGTGTATACTTTTCAAACCAAATATGATAACATTTTGATTAAATCTCGAGATAATACTCCGGCCATTTCACTCATCAGCTCTGATCCAGACTCAGAGGAAGATACGGGTACCTCAGAAACCAATCTTCCATTGGAACCGCCATCTAACAAAACTGTTTTTTTATATCAAATCAAAAGATACAAAAAGGGCCGCCAAAAATCAGTCAAACAAGTCAGGTTTCAAACAAATCAACCATCTACTACAACACCACACACCACATCAGGAGTAAGAGGGGAGGAAGGAAGCATAGAAGAAGACGCAAGACCAAGGAGCATTTTAACATGCTCCACCGCTCGCAAACAACTGGGCAGATAGAGAATACTAATCTTGTGCTGAATCTATCCAATATATCCTTATTTACAACAGAGTTATCTGTTCTAAATAAGGGGCTCTCCTTCGCACCTACATCAACTACAGATTTCACAGAATTTCAAATTGATTTATTTAAGTTTGTCCGCAAACTGAAATTAAAAAAATTCTTTGCAACCCAAGTTCGCACTTATTGTGCGACGCCTCCTCTGTATCCCCCGAGCACACTAACCATGCAACACATAATGGACACACATACTTTGCTCTCACCTCACTTGGTTCAGACATTCCGATTGATGTTTCTTCTATGAGTAAAGATTTGGGGATTAATGAAAGAATGCTACAACTAAAAGAGTTGAAACCGAGGTCTAGGTTGCACCAAATTTGGGTACTGATAATCTTATAGAGGCCTTTTATCAAGCTGTCACAAATGATATGCACAAACATCTGGATATGGATAAGGGAAAAACAAAGCATAGATTCTCCAATCTAACACAAGAAGAGATTATCTCACTTAATCGATTATCCAGTGATAATTCTATCATCATTAAGGAAGCGGATAAGGGGGGCAACGTAGTAGTTCTCAATATATCAGATTATTTAGACATGGCCGATAAACACTTAGCCACTCCAGATTGCTATAGGCGTTTGAATAGCAATCCAACAAAGGAAGTTGTGAAAACATGATATGTATGATAAATGAGTGGCATCAAATTGGTTATGTGACTGATGAAGAAAAGAAATTTCTTAGTATCACTGACCCAATCATGCCTACGATAAATTTTTTACCCAAGATTCATAAGCCTTTTGATGAACTACCAGATGTAAGGCCCATCATAAGTGGGATAGGATGGGCCACGGAAGGACTCTCTACTTATCTGGACAAAGCTCTCAACAAACATGTGGTTCTTATACCCTCTTACATCAGGGACACAACGCATGTGCTACAAATGCTTGACCAAATTGAATGGCGCACACATTACATTTTGGCAACCCTTGATGTCTCCGCTCTATACACCAGTATAGACCACACACTGGCTGTAGCTACCTTAGATCACACCTATCGCAATGTATCAGCTTCCCACAGGACCCATATCACAATGTTGAAAATGTTCCTACAATTCACTTTGGATAATAATGTTTTTCTATTTAACAATAGCTATTATGCACAAATCAAGGGTGTGGCTATGGGAGCTAAATATGCCCCATCATTGGCCAACCTATTTATGGCACAGGTGGAGGAAAAACATATTCTCATACAAACTGAGTACAGATCACATATAATATTGTGGAAAAGATTTATAGATGACATACTTATGATATGGTCTGGTACACCAGCACAATTAGATCAATTTATAACATATATCAACAACAACTCCTGATATTCAATTTACAGGACAGCACAGCAAAGAACAAATAGACTTTCTAGATCTTAGGCTCTATATTGAAGATGGCTCCATTAATACAAAAACGTATCGCAAACCATCAGAGGTAAACTCGACGCTTTATTCCACCAGTTGCCATTGCTTATCCACCATACAAAACATACCAATGGGTGAATTCTATAGGGCTCGTAGGAATTGTAATAAAGATCAGGATTTCTATGAGGAATGTGATCTACTATCCAACAGATTTTTAGAAAGAGGTTATTCAATACAATCTATTCGTAAAAGTTTAAATAAATATTGCAACATGGCTAGAGCTGATACTTTGAAATCGAAAACCAAGAGACCCAATCAATTAGACACTGTTAACTTCATCACCAAATATTCTGGAGAATACAAGCTTTTGTTTAAATTACTACACAAGCACTGGAATCTACTTCTATTAGATAAGGACATTGCACCATATCTGACTAATAAACCTAGACTCACTTTCACTAAATCAGTCACAATCAGAGATAGAGTTAGTCCTTCTTTTCTCTGTGCATCACAGAAGCACAGTCCTACCTGGATGTACCCTCCAAAAGGCTTTCACAAGTGTGGAAATTGCTCTATGTGCAAATATGCAGAGTCAAATATAACATACTTCACAGATGACAAAGGTCATACTATTCAGATTAAAAACTTCATCAATTATCATACAACACATGTAGTGTACGCAATCAGATGTGTTCGTGCCAAGGTCTATATTGGCTCCACTATCAGGCAATTACGGATTAGAATCCGTGAACATATTTCAAGCCTAGGCAGTCAAAATCCTAAACTACCTCTTGCCGTTCATTGGAAAACTCAACATCAGACAGATAACAAGGATGATATACGCTTTGCAGGCCTAATAAAAGCGAGTTTGGGGAAAAGAGGCAGTGATCTGCTATTGAAATTGAGACAACTGGAGGCCAAATGTATATGTGCATTTTGTTGTACAAAAGAAGGTCTCAACACGGATAATGAGATGTTTGTATTTCTATAATGATAACTGTAGGAGTGACACTGTATGTATAAGTGTACATGGCATAGCTGTTTATGCACACATATTTCAGCAGTGGGCGAGTTATTTTTAGATAATATATTAAAATGACTAACATTGAATCAATTATAATTGCCAGTAACTGGAATCAATTGTGACAATTTTATTTTGATTAGGCTTGGTGAAACCCAATATACAAATGATCTTTATTGTATCAATCAGAATATCGCATCACTTCATCATAACTGCTTCAGTTTTTACTCATACCGATATCATGTAATAGAACCACACATATTTCCATTGATCTAAGACACTATATATATATTGAATTCACACACGTCAGGCATCGCGCATGTGCAACATTGGTGCCGTATATCAATGCGGCCGGGCCGATACGCATGCGCGATATATGGACACTTCACATTGTGTCCACACATGCACTGGAGACTAGTGTTTTCCAAACGGCATATGCGCATGTGCAATATCGATGCTGTATATCTATGCGGTCGGGCCGATGCGCATGCGCGATATATGGACACATTACATTGTGTCCAGACATGCGCTGGAGATTAGTGTTCTCCCTACGGCACATGCGCAACGAACCTATTCAGTCAGAACCAATGGCTCAATACCACGATACGTGATCATTCATCTATATTGAACGCTAAAGAGCGCTCGCGTTTCTGGAATTTACTTCGTTCAGCCCGGGGATCAAGCCCTTTTATTTAGGTAAGCGCATTGTCAGTGACTATACATATCAGATAATGCCTTATTACTATAACAGTTTGGTGACATCACCTTTTCTTTGTAGTAAGTTTATCAGAGAGCATTGAAGAACTCTTAATGCGACAAGTCTTCTCCATTTTTCAAACACACTTATGTAACTTTGGTGACAAATATTCTCTTTATTCTTTTACATATAATTGTTTACTGATATGTACTACAATAATGAACACATTTTTGACCAGTATGGTAGAAATTTAATTGATTTTAAAGTTCATAACAGGTATCCTGAATTAGTTCATATTGTTATTTAACCACCCTGTACTAACAAATAAACAGCAATGCTAGTTACATTGTACATATGGATCATTCCAATTAGGTTGTGTGATGACTCTAACACATAACCTATTTGTTTATAATATTCAATTACCATGTCAACCTTGATGGATTTTATTATGATGTGTTTTACATTATGTAACTTTCTAGTTGGAACTTATTATAACTCATGTGGCACCAATTACTGCAGGGACCGTGTGGACTAGATTGTATAATCAAATTTCTTGTTTTATTTCTTGTTTGCTTCTGACCTGTCCCTCCTCTACAATCAACCTAACCAATTTTGGGTATGTGATTTTGAATATGTGTTTTATTTTTACTTCCAATGTTTGATTCTAATGCTCACAACATATCAACATGTGTATAATGTTCATCTCACATTCCACGTCATATGAATTCATATGTTTTCTGTATTATTGCTATGTCAGCCTTGAGGACGAACTATGGTCAAAACACGTGTCAACTGACTCTGTGTGGAGACATTCTATTAAAATCAACCTATACTATTATTATCATGGATCCAATTCATCATTTTACAGGACACTATTTTAGGGCAGAGCACATTTTTGTGTGTCATTTTTATCTGGACCGTAGTAATCGGCCTGTAGTTTGTGGGAATGGCTGGGTCTAGGGATTGTTTTTTTAGGAGGGGGAGAACCCATGATTGTTTCAGATTATTAGTTATAGAGTTGGTGGAAAAGGATATGTTTATGAGTTTGGAGATGAAGGGGAAAGAGGTCTCTTGCAGCATCTTTGATGATCTGGACAGGGCAGCTGTCCCCTTTGCAGTTCGAAGGTTTGAGAGATGCTATAATTTTTTGGACTCCCGGTATGGTAACCTATTTGAATGTGAAGCTGTTGGAGGTATTGGTAGGGGTGGATATGCTAGGGTTGGAGGAGTTGCTATTGGATAGTTGTAGTCGTTAAGCCTCAATTTTGGTTTGGAGGCCAGTGTATAGAAGTGTTAATAATTATTCCAGATGGCGGGAAATGGCAGAATTTTAAGGTGAAACTTTAGAAATTGGATACAAATATTGCTATATTGGGTAGGTATGATATTAGTAAGTTGTAGGAAATAGCATGCACTGGTAAAAACCTATGAAATTCAATGAAAAAACTTTGTTAAAGGGACGTTATGGTTAAGTTGCACTAATAAAAACCTATGAAATTCAATGAAAAAACTTTGTTAAAGGGACATTATGATTAGGTTGCACTAATAAAAACCTTTGAAATTCACTGAAAAAACTTTGTTAAACGGACGTTATGGTTCGAAGTAAAACCGAAAACCCCCTGAAATTCACCAGTTATTGTAAGCTAAGCAACTATAACTCGCGCCACCACGATGCACTGCTAAGACTAACACCCAGGACATCAAAGTTGACATCACGAGTGGACATTTTCTATTCCTCACTGTGGTGACCTAATGTGTTTAAGAGCTGTCATATGTTTTGGAACATCTGAAATGCAATTCAGTGGAAATAAACTAAGGAAAAGTGCTACACATAGGGTATGATTCACAAAGATCACAATTTGCATATGTCCTTTACAATAGGGTTACGCTGCTTCTAAATGGAATGTTACCACTGAATATAACAACTAATGCCTATCGAGATGTACATACATCATTTGACAAATTCTTGGACATGTCGCATTACGTGAATTTAATAGTGTGTTAAGAAAAAGAGGTGCAACATTCTAAATAAAAAATCCTTATTTCACCTCCCTGCAAGCAATTTACCCCAGACTGTGAGCTGCAAATTTGTCATTTATTGGTTCAGCTTCCCACAACTAGATGAATCAGGTATAAGTTAAATGTGCATAGAAGAGTGTGTAATGAATTTGCAATTTTTGTGTGAATACCTTTGCAATTTACGATTTGGTGCATATTTAGCAAAATTGCCCTTGTCCTCGCTTTGCCCCGAACCTCCTCGTTGAATCATCAACACTTGTTGCAAGTCTGTTATTAATTTATGAATTTGGAAGTTATGAAATTGTACTGAACACTGAAACACAGCCACATGTCTCCAAAATACATTTTTCATTATTTGGGCATAATTTATTTCGTGAAATAGTTTAAATGAATTTACCCATTCAAAAGATGCACATTAATAAAACTTTATGAATCAAACCCTATCTACCATACTTAATGAAAGAGACGCTAAATTGATGATATATTTAGCCATACACCAGTGATTCTAGACAATGGGCAGAGAAAATATGAAGTAGCAGAAAGAAATGGTAATGACTGACAAACACACAATTATACTGTAAGAAGGCATCCATTTAAAAAAATCAGCATAGCACGAGGGACACGAGGGTACAGTGCGCTAAATAAGTGCTGTATGTACATAGGTACATATGATCTATTAATTACTCATACACATTTCAGTCTGCCAATATTTCACCATAAGGCATCACAAAGTCCAGTTGGTTTTTAGAGAGACAGTCTCCTGCCTAAGTGATCTGTGGACAAGACCAAGCTCTAAAGGTTGACTTCTGATGATTGAATCTGGTAAAGGTATGTGAGTGCCTTGCAGGGTTTGCATTGAGGTGATTCTGGTACCCGCAAACTCAGTTGCAAAGGTATCAATAGAGAGGCTGGAAGGTATGGCATTTGTAGGCAGGCAGACTGGGTAAGGATTTGAGATGTTAGTCAAAGGCACTGCCAGGGGAGGGATCCTATATGACTTGCATGACTTGGGGCCATGGATCCGGGAATCATCTTCACATGTGTCTTTCTCAAATGCTTTACACACAGTTCAGAATTCTACAGCATTGATTCTTTGCATACCTTCTGACATTTCTGTCCTAAAGAGCATATGTGTCTTCCAGTACTGCACTTTATAACTAGTTTCAAGCACAGCATACATTATATGTCTGTATCCTCTTTTATCTCCAAGCAATGCCCTAAAGATATATTATTAACCATTGCAAGACATATTATGATGAGACTTGTCAAAGCTAAGAAGGAGCACCATTGGAAATATGTTGAAAAGGGATCTGTTGACCTGGGTCATGCTCTTAAAAACGTTATACCAGAAGAAGCCAAGGAATTACCACAAGAGGAACCTACCGAATGAATGAGAGTCACATGTGAGGTTAACCTGTGATGCCGTATAACTTCATAACTTTAGGCAAGTGTAATGAGGGCTTAAGACTGGCTTTCTCTTCTAACTTATTGACACACTTCTACATTTTCCAAAAGGCTGTGGGCTCCTCTCCTGAAATTGAGCAAGATCAAATATCCTGTAATATAGTACTATACCCTCTCACGTGGGTTTACAGCTATATTTCAGATGAGTGTGTCATGCCAAATGAGAACTATTCGTATTATTAATTTGCATATCAGTCTGATTCTGCCCAAAAGCACAGTCAAGCATGAAATTCCAGTTCTCCGCCGAAAAACAATGGCAACAGCAATCCCAGATTGTTTATACATGTAAATATATAGTTGCTGAATACAACTTTATTTAAAGTGTAGTTAAGTGGACCAGATTTAACGCACCAAAACCCTTGAAATTCAGTGGATGTGGGAAGTCATATATGGGGGTGGGGTAAGAGCTTAAAATGTGTGGCGAGGGGGTTACATGGAGAAACAAAAATGAATACATTCAGTGATTTGTTCAGTAACATTTTTCGTTAAAACATACTTTGTTAAAAGAATGCCGGTAAAATCGAATAGAACCAGTTTTCTCACTGAATTTCAAGGGTTTTGTTATACAATCCTTTTTGTACGGCCCACTAGCCATGGCCTTCAGCCGTGTCCACTGTACATGTTCCCCCAGTATCTTTTTTTTGGACCCACTAGGTGGCCACAGTATTTGGATGTGGCCACTTTACATGTCTTTCACAATTGAGTACAGCCTTTTGCTGTGACCACTGTATCTTTTAAAACACTACCTTTCTTTCCGCTCATTAGCCATGGCTTTCTCCAATGACCATTGGCCGTGGCTCATTTACATGTTGCCCCAATAGCTTTCTTCTGGTGCCACTAGACATGGCCACTAGGATTCCTTTGGCCATGGGAGGTGGCCACAGCCTTTCGCCATGGCCCCTTGACACGCTGCCCATTAGGTGCTCTGTCCACTGTGCACATTCTCCCAATATATTTCTTTTGGACCCACCAGGTGGCTACATCCAACTATATGTATTTTACGGGTCCACTAGCCAGGGCCTATCTTTTAAAACATTACCTTTCTTTACTGCTCACTAGCCATGGACTTCGCTCATGACCAATGTCCCCAGCCTTTGGCTGTGGCCCCTTCATATGTTTCACCAATAGCTTTCTTCGACCGTGGCTGCTCTATTTATTGCTCCAATCGGTCTCCTAAACATGTTCCACAATAGATATCATTGAGGCCCACTAGCCATGGCCTTCGCCCGTGGCCTCTTTCCATATTGTAGCATTTGGTTCCTTAAAATAACCCAGCAGCCATAGCCTTCGGCCACACCCATTACCACACACCTCACTGTAGCTGTAAAATTCCCCTTTTTTGTCTTTATCAAATTTGTTTAACTCTGTATCTTTAAAAAAAAAACATTTCCCCATAACCACGATTATCAATGTTTTACAGATAAATGCAGTTATCCGTAAACACACAGGAATAACTGTGGCTATCCATCAAATGTGTGAAAAATACAAAATTCTTTGCTGCCCTCCAAGGCACTCACCAAGTGCCCCCCTCCTCGTGTCATACTCTCCCCACCCCCTTAAGTTCTTTTTCCCTCCCTAGCCTTCTCCCATTCTCCCATTCCACCCAACACTTGCCCTTTTGACTAATGCACTTTAATTCCTGATCTAGTTTTTTTTATCATCACCCCTATCCCAGGGGATAACCACGGTTTTGAAAAATGTTTGAGCTCTGACCTTTGTTCCCAGCCCCCTCCGACCCGCAAGTTTCTGATGGTGTTGAACTGAATAACCTCAGCCCTTTAAAATGAGTAGCAATTACCCTGGAGATGGATGGGGATGCAGATATTATTCATACATCAATAATCAAAATGACTCAGTTGGCAAAAAGGATAACTGTTTTATTTTCAATTATCTAAAACAGGGAGCACAGCAAACATCAACAAATTCGCTGAATGCTCTTACTCAACTACTTTCATAAAACAATGAGCTTTTATATCCAAAACTCGTCATCATTGACGTTGACCTACGTCACTACCAACTTCATCCTATGTGGCAAACTACAAAAACCTAGTGCCAACTTTGATAGGCTCTTAGCAAACATCTAAGTATATGATCCATACTAGTATGGGACAGTGAGTGAAGGTAATTGGTTTCTTAACTTCAGGTTAGGCAACTAAGCCCTACTCTCATCATGGCCACTATGAATGTCACTAAATACACAACATCACATTGGCTAGACAACTTATAGGACACTTAATTACGCCTCCCTTACAATTGGTTGGCACTCTAACCTTTGTCAGTACTTTTCCACCTATGTTATCTCCATGCAGGCTAGCCTTCCAGGTGCTGGTGAGCTCGTCTTAACCCCAGCTTCCCACCAATTAGCACATTAATCTATCATCACCTCAGTGGTCATCGTAGTCAATTAGGCTTTGAATCTTGGCCTTGAGTTTGTTCTGTACTGTGGAGAATCAGGGAAGTGAAGAACTCTCTACCCTCATGCGTAGGTGTGAGCATCTTGCTCATCCAACTTCATCCTTTCATGTGACTGAAGACCATGATTTTGGGCCTCATTACAAGGTTGTTGGTCCGGTAACAACGGTACCGGTAAGCTTGCTGGTACCGTTGTTACCGGACCGGCAAACAACAAGGTCTGCCAGCGGGTGCCTGTCAGCCCGGCAAGTCCGACCTGCCGGGTGGAATGGCACCTGTGAGCAGACCTACACGGTAGCGCCGGCATCGTTAATGGAGGTGCCGGAGCTACCAGCCTCCCCATTCGCATAGAGTCCTATGGCACTCAAAATGGGAATGGGGAGAAATTTGTACTGGGACCTGGCGAAGGGGAATTACCGGGTCTGGTGGAGCCGGAATGCGCCGGTACATCCCCATTGCTGGGTGCCAGTAAAAATCTGACTCCGGCGGAAGCCATGCCAGTATTTACTGGCATGGCTACCGCCAACCTTATAATGAAGCTTGTCTTTAAAATACTATTTTTTAATAGACCTCTGATGTCTTCCTTGTGTTTTGAACAGGAGCTGTTCTTTCCCATGGTTTGTATCCAATGTTAGTTAACTTTAGCCTGATAAGACCTCAGCTTCTTGGCTTGACTTCATGGCTCATCCAACCTCGCCTTTCCGAGATTCACTGGCATTTCATTTGTTTTCTTATTGCGACACACTAGAAACAAGCCCTTCTCTTTAAAGTACAGCACTGCTATAATACATAGTGGAAACATCCATCCTTTACTCTTTATGCAAATATGTATATATATATTGGCGCATGCTGCAATGTATTTAATATAAAGCCAGCCTTAGGATTACTTTGTCTGCTTACGTTTCTTTTGTATCTGTACACATGTAAACTGACCTGATATCTCTACCAATTCTGTGGCAAACGTTTCTACACCTTGATCCCAAGATGTCAATTATCCTTGATACTTTCTTGATGCTTTATAGAATATCTGCATCCTCCAGTCTCTGCACCCCTTCCATGTACATCAGCTCAGCTCTGTGTGACATCACCATTCATCTTTGCCATTCATTTGCTCTGCTTCTTCTGGAATTTCATTTAAACGACCATCATATTTCCTTGTATGCAGGTACAGTTTTCTAAATGGGAACTTTGCTTCCAGGATTCTCCTAGGTATCAGTATTTTCACTGGTACTGCATGGTTTTCAAATCCAGGCTCCCAACATGTAGGTAATATGGGTGAGGTGGTCGAGGTGGTGGTATTTGGCTCCTCCTCTACAGTGTCCTCTTTCCCCCCCCCCCACCTCTAGCCTGATGTCATTTCATCCTTTTTTCTCCTCCAACTGGCATTTTTCCACTTTTTGTTTTATGATAACCCTGGTTATACCCGTTATATTATGATGGCTCCTTTCAACAATCCATGGGACCTACTGTTAACATCTTCCAATATTCTGCACTGAAAATAACTGCCTGTTTGTTCCAAGACATGTGAAAGTACTGGGACGAGGAGGCTGAATGGAACAATGAGGAGGCTGAATGGAACAATGAGGATCAACCAGAACGAGAAACACATAGCACGATCGTGTGGTTACAAGCATATTATAGTGCCAGGACATTTAAAAACCCAAACATACATAAAGGAGAGAGAGAGAGAGAGAGACACTGCCTGGGGCAGTTTCATCCGCTCGTTGCTGTTCAAGCGAATGACAAGCTTCTGGGAAGATTGCAGAGTCAGCTGGCTCAGATAGAAGATCAAAGAAGGAGGACTACAAATGCCAGTCCACCATGTAGAAAGCATGAGAGGAAGAGAAGGAGAGACTGCAGAAAGATCACCGGAACTAGAGAGCAGCATTCTCGCCACCCGAACATGGAGAAGCATTTGACAGGCAAGCGGGAACTGCGGAAAATGTGGAAGTCATTCAGCAAAGCTGGCAAGCCCATAGAGTGAAAACAGTGCACCGAAACGCTGCTGCAAGTTTACCGTGATGGAGCTGAAAAACGCCATGGAAATCTGGTGAGTCTTCAAGAGGAGAACTGGGACACTGGGGCGCTTTGCCAACATTACAGAACACAGATAAAAGCAAGTGAAGTGAATGAAAGAGAATATGACACTCAATATTTCCAAAGCAAGACCAATAGAGTGAATGCAGCAAAGTCAAGTTTGAAAGTGTGTAAAGTGAACTGCACAAAGAAGTCCTGCAAAAGTTTATACCAGGCAAAGTGGCACGTGTGTAAAGTGAATCATATAAGAATGTCCTGGGAGAAGAGTACATCAGCTAAAACCAAGCTTGTGAGTGAAGTTACATTAAAGTGGAGTAAAGCCTGATTGGGAGTTTATCAGGTATCCTACAAAGTTGGGGCTTGCATCCAAGTTGTTTTGCATACAATGTTTTTTTTTATCGACCAGAAACATCCAAGGATGACTCATATCCTTAAGAGTTTAAAGTATGTAAAAGGGAAAACCAGGGGAAGGGAGCCATCCTCTGGAACTGTGAACTTTATCCATTGGGAACTTTTGTGCTGGCATTAAATCTTTCTTTTGAGACTGAACATTCATGCACTTTGAACCCAAGACATTACCCTTAAAACCTTAGAGTTGCTTTTAGAATGTGAGGACTAGAATAGGAATTCAGACAAAGGATGTTTTTGCTGTGGACATCTTGACATAGGACACTACCTTAGTTTTGGCTGAGGTAGGGAAGCATCTCTTAGAATAGGGACAGCAAGGCATTTTCCAACCCCCTTTTGTTTTGAATAAAAGTTTATAGCCAATATTATGAGCTCTCTGTGGCCCCGTCTCACTCCTGTCTCCTCACAGTGGACAATCACCTCAGTTGAATGCACCAGCACTTTTCTCCCCTGCACTTTATTGCCTGTTGCACAAAATAATATGTAGAAGAACTTATTTGCTGTTGCAGTCAAAGCATAGCGTGAGTCCAAAGAACTGTGGGTTAATGCAAACAGATTGCTTGCAGCTATTAGCTGTGTGGACTCTATACAGTATTATCTAACATTGAGCTATAGAAAATCTGATGATTGGTTCATCACCCGAGCTGGATGCAATTGCCTAATGCTAAGTGCTACCACTGCTAGGTGTCAGGCTTTTCAGACTATTCGAGCTGCCCAGTTTGTGGGGTTGCAGTTGAGAATGTTTTGTATCTGGTGCTGTTCTGTCCAGCCTATGGCCATATCAGACAAACAACTATTCTTGCTCTGCTTATGCAGTTGAGCTTCAGACAATGTTGTCCAGCATTATTCTATCGACTTTTACTCAATTCTCTGTGCATGGCTTGGGCTTTGTTGACATTCTTAAAAAAGTATACTTATGTGAAAAAATATGGGGTCATTAATTTAATGCAATTTGACATGTTTTCTTTTTAAATGCATTTTACACATTTATTTTTCATCTAACAGACTTTCACGAATCATGGTTATATCACTAGTTTTAATTTTTCTTTTGCTTTTTATACTGCATGAATGCTGTGCTTGTTTGTTCGTTATCCAAGACATAGTTGGTAAACATATTTAGTAATCGTTGTAAGCCGATTGCTGTTTTGTCGATAAGTATCACATCATCAGCATACGCAATCCAACACATTTCCAGTTTCCCAGGGAAAACTACAGACACTAGCAAGCTTGTGGCCTAGGTCAGATATATAAAGGTTAAAAAGGTGGGGATCAAGCATGCATTCCTGCCTTAAACCTCTGTGTTTTGGATTTATTGGACTGTGACCCTTTAGAATTCAGGCACACTCTAATAAAAGTTTAATTATGCAGATAGATTGAGAAGCCTTATAATGCAACTGTCAGGCCCTAACCATCCAGCTTCCTCCACAAGTTTGAACGTTTCACATACGCAAATGCAGCTGTTTTATCGATGGTAGTGATATATATGGAGCTTAGCTTCCCCTTCAAGGTTTTCTTTGTTGTGAACTAGCTAACACGAAACCATTTAACTGAGTACCCACTTGATAGCTGAAGCCAGTTAGAAATGTCTGGCTTATGTGCTTCCCACTGACCCACACCTCCAGTACTCTAAGAACAACTAAGGTCAATATCTTGCTACTGATATTGAGAAGTGCAATTGGCCTTTAAGTGTGGGGGTTAGACCAATCACCGTTTTGAAACCACTGTGCTGTGTGCCATTAATCTGGAAAATATCACCCACTAATACATTTAGTTAATAAAATTGTTATTATCTCGGAACAACATTTTGGGTCATTTTTCAGTAAGTTGTTGATCGGGCCGTCCAGTCCAGATGCACCTGACTTCCTCAACTTTGTTATCAGGAATTCAATGTGCTCCTGGTCGACTAGGTGAGACCAACATAATTGCCTACAGTCTTCTAGAGTTTGGAATACTATTATTGATTGTGTACAAATGTTTTCATAATGAAGGATCCAGGATACCTCAGATAGCACCTGCCTAAGATTATGTTGTAGTTCCCTTTTATTTTTGAGAATTAAACAATGAATAATGTATATGGTTATTATTATTTTGATAGCACCCAACTTATTTACTCTTGACTTCTAAGAATGTAACCGTACAGTCCAAAATGAACATATTGAACATAGGTCAGCCATTAAGTTCTCTAGATTGAGGTTTGGTCTTACTATATCTCTTGTGCACAATCACAAGTGATTCCCTTGTTAGGATACTATCAGGGATTGGCATTTATGGTCACTAGCTGATGTTTTAACCTCAAATGGTGTACAATAGTGAGGAGTTACCTGTGGAATAAAGGTGTAATCAATGTAAGAATTAGATCTCCACAATCCCATGTGTGGGTGTGAGGGCCACTTCCCCCTAGTTTGTTTATAGGGTTGACTAACTTCCATGTATTACAGAAATTGACCCAAATAATGCTATCACATTTTACGGTGTTGTTAAATCTGCCATATGCTATTTCCAGTGGTCTTCGATGTGGGTAAAGGTCCGAGCAGGCGTTGTTGAAGTCACCTCCTATTATGATAAAATTAGAATTAATCTCCTCATACCACTTTGGTTAAAAAGTCTCCAAAATCTCCCAGACTTATTTTATCCCGGTTCCAATGTAGATTAATTAACAAAAGGTCTTGACAAATAAAAGGCTGCTTAAATAAGAATGTTACTGCTAAAAGTTCCAGGGATGGTTCCATCCATTTTTCAATGTCAAAAATCAAATATCTTCTTTTTGTGGTGAGTGGGCCCTTTTAGGGCCTTCCCCTGGGCACACTTTGCACTTTCTGTAAATTGATTCAAACCCATTGAGGTGCCACTCTTATTACAGCAAAACTATATCATACTTTGATAAATCAGGGCTGCCCAGGGTGTTAAAGAGCAGCAATTTGTGGCTGTGAGAATTCCATGCGATCAATTTCACTGGTCTCTTGTTACTTGGGATTGTACTATTGATGGTAGTCAAGCCCAGTCAGTTGTCACTTCTGCCTCATTTGTAATTTCTTTTATGAGATGAACCACCCATTGTCTTGTGGGTGTTATTGGAGTTCATGGTTAACAAACCCCTGGGGGGTCTGCCATGGAGCTCACAATCTTGTGCTAAAGCTAGCTATTCAAGTCACCACACCCACCTTGGTTGACTCAGTTCCTGTGCCCTTTATGTGGGAAGAAAGAGTGTGTAGCCCAATATCAGGGGGTTGACAGCTTCTTAAAATTGACACAATTATTCAAGATTTTAGATGGATAACAACTATCTCCGTCCTGTTGCCTTCCTTAAATTCTACTTGGGTCAATCCTGCAGATACCAGATTTTTCAAGCCAGGTAATTCATGAAGCATAGATGTTTAGTATTATGATAGGGTTAGCAAAGAGAAGAACTGTGAGTCCCAATATCTGCAGGATTAGTGTATTATTTGTCAGGTCTTCATTCGTACTTTTGTTATTACTGCTCGAACCATGGCTGTCGAATGGGATAGTAACAATTTAGGCAGGCCTCTGTGTGTCGACTCCAAAGTTTAGTTCTCCATCATCATACTTTATTGTTCCTCATGAATGAGTAAATCACTGTTTGTGCAGGCTCATGCCCAGGCTCCGTAATCAATGTCTCTATGAGTTCCTGAAAACATGAGTCATTGGTAACATTTACTGAGTCATGGAACTTATTTGATAGTGTTTTAGTATCAAGGACATTATCAGTGTTGACTTCATTCTCCCTTCAATTATGAAAATAATCTAGATGTGAACTTGGACATTTTTATTTCTCTTTTTTGATCGATGACATGATATTGGTTCTTGCATCTTACCCTGTTGGACTCCCTTACAAGCATCACTGGCATCCATCACTCCAGATATAAAAGTTTCTTTCACTGCCAGATCTTGCTTCACTTTATTTTTCAAAGACTTCCAAAACTTCATTGAAGATTCATTATGGTTTGCAGTTGATTGCTTTTAATTGTTTTGTGTTCTTCACACCATTGGGCCCATTTGCTCATTATTCTGATTATTATCAAAGTTTAAACATGTAGCAATGTCAGTAAAGTTAGTCATGTGAAGGCTAATATTCGGTCAACTGATAGCCCTTTTCTCAATTCACAAAAGTGTGTGAGTATGGGCTTTCATTTCTCTATTTATGTTGTCATATAGTTTTACTAACACATTCAGAGGCTGGTGCAGAGGATAAATTGGTCCTGCATGCTCCCCAGCCTGTTGCAGAATGAATATTGAGCAGGCATGCTGGCAGAAGATAGCAATGTGTTGTTAATTTCCGACAAATTAGAACATGGTAGGTGAGCCCGACAAAGAGCTCCTCAGCATTGTTATTAAAGAGGTTATTTGCTTCAGTATTTAGAACGACGAATTGACTTGGCATGGTTTCAGTGTATTGCGGTTTCAGTGTTGCAGGATGTCTGATTTCCTAGATTTCTAGACAGAATTCATTATTGGGCAGAACTGTTGGGCTTTTTTTAAAGCATTAAAAAGAACACAATCTTTAGGCAACAAATAATTTGTTATTTTTTGCCGTAGTACAATGTTTCATGGCTTTGTTAGCAGCCACAGAGCTGAACTTATCGAGAGCTGAGGATATTGCAAAGTGGGTTGCTGAGTCGGTAGAGGGGACTAGCCATGAAAGTTCATCTAGGGAGTGACTGCGCTTTACCAGCACCTTACTTCATAGATTATACATACTTCACTCTCTTAGAGAACAAATGTTCAATGGAAAATGTCAAAGTAATCTTCTAACCTGAGCTCCCCTTATTTAACTACTGTAACTCCATCATTAGTTTTGGCTTTTAGGTGGCACTGAAAGGTCTACCTTCAAGCTGAAACTAATATTATTAAAATAAGAGCTCAAAAATAAGAGCTTCAAATGGGGGCTTTGAATGAGGGTGTGTAATGCTTTTCAATGGAGATGACATATGAGGATCGATACATATGCTTTTCATGTTGTTTGGCTATGTGTCCATCCATTTAAGGCCCATCTCTAAATCAAATATATAGGATGTTCCACCCATTACCATCCATCCCCACCCAAAAGCACACCCCTATAGCACTCTTTCCCTGCATTTGTATTGTGTGCTAAATTTGGCAGCCATGTGTACTTCCAAAATGGTGGCCGCCATATGGTAATGTTTCTAAAACGTTATTGTAATTGTTTTATTTTTATTTAAACACATATATACTAGTGCTTTTAAGTTATGTAATATATGTTGTATTAGAAATAAGAAAGTACTGTTGTAAGTACGTTTTTTGGCAAAATCTCTCTGAAAATGTCTATGTACTTACTTGTGGGTGTCAGTTCAGTGTTTGGTGATGTAAGCAGTGCCTGATTGGATGTGCAGGATGTTAGTGATGTCAGTATGATGTAATTGGGTCTGCAGTGTGTGCTTTTCTCAGCAAGGTAGCCATTGTCTTTCAGCAAATATTCCTTTTTTATGTGAAGAAAAAAAGAAGTCAGGCTGCTGGGTTATTGTGGTGGGATTTAGTGCAGAGGTCCCACGAGTGCAATGGGGCTCCTGTGTAAGCTTGTCAAGTCTGTGTGTGGTGAAGCTGACTAGGAAGCTGCTCTGGGATTAGCCCATGGTTAATGTACGGCAGGAGGGACTATCCTTCAGGGTGCACGGCACATGAGATGCAACTGTGTCAAATTGGAAACGCAGCCATGCTGGCTCTGAGTTTTTATGAGTCTGGGTTAGTTTAGTAAATGTGGTAGGGTCTTTTCTGCTACTGTACTCAGACTACTAGTGGGTATGCATGGAATCCACTGTGCAATAGGATTTGCTTGAGTCCATTTGCAGCAATAGTGTACCTTGAGATGAAGTGACACTGTAAATGTGGTGAGGGGGTGCCAGTGCACTACATATAAAGTTGTGCTGTGAATCTGCTGGGTCTGTGCGCACAGAGGACAGTGCATGGATGGCTAAAAGACTGTACTTGAACTTTGTAGCTTGTTTACAGCAAAGAAATCGGCTCCTGACTTCGCTCTTACATAAAGCAGGGGGAGGCGACAAGCAGTGCCATTTACTTCAGCACACACAGAACTATGTTTTACTTCCTGTTTTCATCACAGAAGACCAGAGGCGGCTGTTGCTCACTAATCTTCTCCAGATCTGTCTGTTTACTCTGGGGTGGAAATGAGGCAAGCGCTGCTGGACCTGGTTACTGCATGGAGGGAAGGGTATGTGCTCCGGGCCAGGCATATCATGGACCTGTGCTACTCCTAGCACTTGATGGACTTCAAAGCCTTGTCCATAACCACCACCATGAAGAAGCTGCAGGTCACTGGGCTCAGTCTCCACTTCCATGGTGCTGTCACCCTGTTACCCAAGGCTGAATGGAACAATGAGGATCAACCAGAACGAGAAACACATAGCACACTCTTGTGGTTATGAGCATATGATAGTGCCAGGACATTTAAAAACCCAAACATACATAAAGGAGAGAGAGAGAGAGACATTGCCTGGGGCAGTTTCGTCCGCTCGTTGCTGTTCAAGTGACTGACAAGCTTCTGGGAAGATTACAGAGTCAGCTGGCTCAGAGAGAAGATCAAAGAAGGAGGACCACAGATGCCGGTCTACCGTGTAGAAAGCGTGAGAGGAAGAGAAGGAGAGACTTCAGAAAGGTCACCGGAACTAGAGAGCAGCATTCTCGCCACCCGAACATGGAGAAGTCTCCACTTCCATGGTGCTGTCACCCTGTAACCCAAGGCTGAATGGAACAATGAGGATCAACCAGAACGAGAAACACATAGCACGCTCTTGGGTAACAGGGTGACATCAGGAACTGATGAGTGTACCCGCCACTTTCTCACACAACCGAGTACTGCCACAAAACATGCTACTATCACACCCACTGACTGCATGTTAATCTACCTAAACATCGACCACCCATAACGTCCTACGCCCTGTGTGTACTGGAACCACTCCACATGTACACCCCCTCGGGTCTACACACTACCCCCATATGTTATCAACCAAACAAAATCCCTTTGGAACCATCACCCCTGCTCGTACACCCCCCCACCCCACAATTTCACCTCAGAAACCCCCTCATACACCTAATGTGTTGTATAACCCCCCTCTGTGGCATTTGCACTTCCTTTTCATGCCCCTTTCCTCGTGCTACTGCCCCCTTTCAAATGCTATACCCAACTCCACCCCCGAACTTTAATTTTGCGAGTAAAAAAAGACAAAGTAACATACATAATCAAATGGGACTATACATATGATGCCGCTGGTTGGTAAAAGGAAAAGCCAGCAGATCAACGTTAGTGTCGCAGTAACATTTGGTTATGTTGTCTCTCCGTATTTCAAGTTGCACGAATCATTTCTCCCCTACTGTCGGCCCGTGTACGTTTGCAGCTCCCGCCATCTCCATACTCATGTCACTGTTTTATCACCACAGGGCCACTCCAAAACCAAAGACTGCCACTGTCATATGACCCCCCTATTGTGCATCTCTCGGACAATGTATAAAATAGGCTATATCAGCTGCAATCTGGTGTCCACTTATTCATTTTTAATTTGGCTATCAGGTCGTGCTGAAAGCGCTACCTTTAAGCCAAAACTATTTTCATTAAAATAAGAGCTTTAAAATAAGAGCCTGTTTTGGAAACCTGTGTTTGACACATTCTGCAATTGTCCATCGTTGCACACCACTGTACACTCCTGTATTTTACGGCCCATCATATACAATAGACTTCTTTAAGCTGTGTACAACAATGCACCACTGTAAAGATTTGCTTTTGATTTCAAAACGCGGTTCCGCACAACTCTTTATTTCTCTTAATGAATGCTTGAAGCATAATGGTACCACACTTCTTTTTAGCCAACTAGTGCCTCCATTTCGGACAGTGAATTCAGCAAAATCGAGTGTTCTCAGACATCAGACATTTTGCTGTCTATCTGCATTCTTTATTTATGCATCACTATCATTTTTTAAATCGACACTTCAACACAGAGCTTCATCATTTGTTATTTGTGTGAACCTTTACAAGCCATGTTATAAAATCGTTGTAAATTATCTTGTGTGCATACAGGTACGTCTAGTTCTGCATAATAGACAAAAGCACTGTCAAGCCCCACATGCAGCTTTTTTGATGTTACTGTCTGTAGCAGATCTCCGTAGATTGTTCTGGACAACGGTAGGGAGTAAGTGACCAGTGGAAACTGTGTTGTCGAATTTTGGCAATGGCATAGCGCAGGCAGCGTTTAGATCATGTACTTTTAGAAGGTAAGTCATGCTTTCTGATAAGGCATGATTAAAAGCCAACGTTGTGTACAAGTAGATTCCCGTTGAACGATTTCACTCATGTTCCCCTTTTGGGCATTTTTCAGTTTTGGCAATTGACTGTTCCCTAAATCACCCCACACCTTGTGCGCCTAGCAGGCGTGGTCAGTCTGGGCATCAGGCTCTAGTCTATGGGTACTCCACGCCACAGCGGCTGGGTTCGGCTGATTGCAAGTGTGTGCCCTCTGGCTGGCAGCAGGCGGCTTTAATCCCCTGGTGCACTGGCAATCTAGCACATTTTTAAAAATAGGCCTTTTCAACCCTTGCAAATGTGTCTGCCAACCTTCTCTTGCGCACAGACGCCCCTTATTCCATTCTCCTTTGCACCCTGGTGCCTATAAATGCAAAATGCAAAGAGCAGCTGTAAATGGCAAAATGATTGGCTTTTCCAATGCTTGTTTTTAAAAGGCACTGCCTCATACGTCACCCTTCAACCAGTCTGTGTCCTGCAAAAAACAACCAGCCCAATTCCAGTCTCTGCTGCTGTAACTACACTTGTCATAAATTAAATATTAATCTGCTCTAGGTCCGCTGTTTTGGAAGGAAGGCCACAGGCCCCTAACCATCATATAGGGACAGAAAGATAGAGGGTCAGGGGGTTTAGGAATAGGGGGTTGGAAGAGGGGCTTTCAGAGGGAAAGGGCAGCCAGTAGGCACCGTCACCAGAGGGTTGCCATGACAACATGGTAACAGAAAGGTGGCCAGGAAGGCGGAGAAAAGGAAAGGTGCAGAAACAACAGCAGCGGGCAAGGGGAGGGCCGGCCCTCGCCCCCCCCCCCAGAAGCCTAACAAAGGCAAGCAGGGGGAATAAATAGGGCTCCCAGGAAGGTGGTAGGCACAGCAGCAAGTATGCACACCCAGTTCAGGTGCGCTTGCTAGAAGGAGAGGAAGGGCGCTTTTCATTTTACCACCCAACCCACCCAGATAGGAAATGAGACACCAGGTAGCAGGTTCGGTACCCGGCAAAGTCGTAGGCGGAACGTGTCTAAGGAGAGGATGCCAATTGGGCTGAGAGAAAGGAAACTGCCGTGTCAAAACGCACAGCTGTTTTTATCTTGTGCTTATTATTGCAGTAAATAATAATAAAAGCCTATGGTAAATGTTTTATTGCAAACAGAATGGTATGTAGTTTTTGTAACTCATTAGGGGTGAGAAAGAGTGCATGTGTGCCTGCACTACTTAGCCTAAATGTAGCCCTGAATCCCTTGCCTCTTGTCTCACACACACACACACACACACACTATGGGCCTCATTACAACCCTGGCGTTAAGGGGTTAACGGCACCGTAAAAGGCTGCGGCGCCGTTAAACCCTTAATGCCAGATTCACACTTTAACGCCTGCTTTTTGCAGGCGTTAAAGTCCAAGGCGCTAAGCGACCTTGGTGCTAATTACGGCACCGTAATTTACGGTGCCGTAATTAGCACCTTCCCCATCCCCATTGAGCCCTATGGGGCAAAAATGGGAATGGTGAAGGGGCAATAGTGAATGGGGATTTACCGCCCCGCCAACCTTGGAATGGGGCGGTAAATCCGCCATCCACCATGGCGGAATCCGGCATGGACCATGGTGCTAACAGCACCATGGTCCAACGCCAGGGTTGTAATGAGGCCCTATGGGTACTGACTGAATATTTGCAAACTCTTCCTGCCTCATTTGCAATGTCTGGATGTGCGCCGTGCTCCTGTATTCCAAGACTGATCCCACCTGAGGTATCGGACACCGACTTGGAGGAATCAGTGCCCATCACGTATGCCTCTGGGTCTTTTACTGCACAGCTGTGGCTCAGACCTGCTGCACCAGTGTGCACACAGCTCTGCCGCCATTCTGGCAGCCATGTTACACAGCCGCAGGCGCAGCAAGCCTCTGTGGCGGGACATTGGAGTGACACACCCGTCCTCCCCTCCCGGACAGAATGTCACAGCTACTTCCATTTCCTCACCGCTTTCCCTCAGGTCTGCCATCTCCCCCACACGTAGTCAGTACTCTGGCCCCCTCTCCACTTGCTGCCCAGGAACCGGGAGAGCCGGCAGAGGTGCCGTGTTGTTGTTGTCTGACATCTGCAGCCGAAGTACAACAGAGGACTTACTTCACAGGAATGTGAACTTGTTGCTATTGGTCATTGCCCCATGGTAACATTGTTTCTCTATGAAAAAGGGAAATCTGATTCCACTCTTTCAATACCATCAGCGCAGCCTAGTCTACAAGCTGCTGATTTCCTTCTAAGACTGTGGGCCTCATTACGAGTCAGGCGTTAAGGGGTTAACAGCGCCGTAAACGGCGCCGACCCTTAACGCCTGATTCCGAGGTCCCTTTGCGCCATGGTGAGTTTAACGCCTGCTTTTTGCAGGCGTTAAAATCCATGGCGCTAAGGGACGATGGTGCTAATTACGCCACCATAATTTACGGTGGAGTAATTAGCGCCTTCCCCACTCCCATTATGCCCTATGGGGCAAAAATGGGAATGGGGAAGGGTAAATGGGAAATGGGGATTTACCGCCCCACTCACCTTGGAATGGGGCGGTAAATCCGCCATCCACCATGGTGTAAACGTAGTTTACACCATGGTGGTAAGGGTACGACCCAGGCAGTAACTTACCGCCTGGGTCGTAATGAGGCAATGTGTGTAGTGCAACTTAGTTTTACTAGCCCTGCTGCCTAAATATGTGTCTTGATTGTACTACATGTAACATCCAAATAACAAGGGTGGTCCTGGAAGACTCTCTACCAGACATGAGTCCTGGTTACAAGAGCCTTACCCATAGTCTTTAGCTCACTATCTTTCACAGAGGAGAAATATCCTAAACATATCAGTCTTTGTCCTGCCCTGGGGCAGTCCAGCACCGAAATGCTAGGCAATTCTCGTTTGAACAAGAGTACCAACAGCAACCCCAGACACGTGTTTCGGTCTGGTTGAACCTCATCAGTAGGGTGTAGCTGTGCCTCTCTAAGAATAGTGAGCAAGGGGGCCACGCCTGGATTCCTCTAGTAACTTAGGGTCCAGCCATTACCTTTCGTTCCTCATCTAACATCCACATTGGCCCTTGGATGTGCTTTATGTAACAACCACCTGTGCCTCTGTGATATCCACTAGTTCTCTGCAACTATAACCCATCTGCCTAAACGTTATAGTTCTCCACCTCTTGCTCTTGTACTCTTTCAGTCATGCTTCAATCACTTCCCCAACTGTTATAGATGTAAGTGAATAATTAGAAAAACACAATTTCTGGTGGAAAAGAGAGATTTTATTTGGGTCGAATTAACATAATTATGTTTGGCTGTTTGCACTTATTTGTTTAAACATAATGCAAGACCCTCTGCACCGCACCAACTTCCTCCTATCTTAGGTTTTACCCTTACACCACCCCTCATCTATTTCTTAATTAAAATGTGTGAAGATTTTGCAACAATTCAGTCAAAAAAAACTCAGACTTTTCCACCTTGACATTTTTGCATTCGTTTTTTTGGGTGATACCAACTGTTACTGTTAGTATTCTTCCTCTGAATACCTTTCTCACACTCGCTTGGGACCTCACCCCCACTTCCCATCCTTCCCATCTCATCTGCTAGGCATCTGGAGGACTTGGTGGGTTGTGATATGCCCCCTGTGATGGCTTTGGTGCGCTGGAATGAGCTGGCCATACATAAATGCAGGACTACTTTCTCTTTCACCAGGGGGTGTGGCATGTGAGTGCATGTTAATTTTATGCCTATTTTGTACAAACTACCCTTATTATTACTGACTGTATATAATGTATGATACTGTACAGCAATGTTACCCAAGATGAACAACCCTCTTGATGCCTACAGAGCCATGATACCCTCGGGTCTGGCGTGCATTACAAATATTAAAACAAATAAACAAACAAAGATGTTGTTGAATGTTAAATCTGGTTCCCACTCCCTCGCCATATCAACTGTGACATGTGTTGGGTATCTGACGTGCACCTCCTCATCAGGCATTCCGAAGATTGGTGTCCTGATGTAGTGGACCAGCTCTGGCATGGTGTACTAGTGTGAGCACTTGCAGCTTTTAAAGCCATTGTGATGGACTTTTCTTGTGCTTGAATACTGCATGTGCACTTTGCCTTCGTTCTGGATCGGCCCTTTCCGCTTTGCCCGATGGCACTATTGTTTTTATGAAGAATGGTATGTTTGCACTTTGGTGGGTGTGAATATGCCTTTGCCTGTTCCATCCCAGAACAATCCCATGGAACCAGGGCCATCTTAAGCAATTTAAGGGGCCCGGGGAACAGACGTTTTGGGTCCCTCCTCCACCAAAGGAATTAAGTGATCAATAATATCTGCACCCTCACCCCCCTGCCCCCGCCGAAATCACAACCCATAGGTTGATATGCTGCCTCACAGCATTAAAAATAAGGATGTTTACTCCCTTTAAGTCCCCTTACCCTGTTCATTCTTGCTCTAATCAGAATGATAAACAAGTACCATTTGAATGCTAACATTATGATATGATATGATATGGTATTTGTAACGCGCCTATACACAAGTGTATCAGTTTACAAAGAGGTTACTTCTGTTCTAGCATAGATTAAGGAGAATATTTATCAATAGAATCAGGAAGGTATGCTGGCTGTAGTATTAATGCAGGACTGTATGTAAAAGGTACATGTAACCCAGAGTAGACAAATAACTCACATTTTCTGCCTCACAGAATACAGACGTGCTCAAGCATGGATAGAGGAGACCAATTGGTAGGAAGAAGAAACCTACACATAGCATGGATAGTGGATGCAGATTAGAAGCTACCAGGAAAGTGTCTGTATGCAGACAGACTGAGATTATAAGTGGGACATGGTTTTCAAATAGTGTTGCCATTAGAGATCAAAGGAACAAGTTCCTGTGGTGTGCAATATATCAATGCTCAGTATTATAGTGGAAGCAACACTATAGCCAGTGAAACCTTGTGTGAGGATGTTTTTAAGACCATACCCAGAGAAGGAAATCTCTCTGAAGGGCTGGCAATTTTGAAAGGTTTGGGGACTGGCAATTTCGAGAGGCTAGGTGCAAGTTTAAATTAGATGCACAGCATTATACATACTGGTGAATCTGGAATGTGTGCAAACTCTGGCATTTTCTGCATTTCAACACTTTCATTACCAGTTCTTACCATTAACTAAAATAATCTCATTTTATAAAACTAACTTGGAAAGTACACCAATCACATTAACAAACATGAATATTTTTCAAACAAAATACTATACAAGGGTGTAACACAAAATGATTCTTGCTTCATTCTCCCCATCATCGTCTCAGGAGGATAGCTCGGCGGCAACATGCTCACCTTGGAAGCAAGATGACATGGCGCAACATAGTTCGATCACCGGGTCCACGCTTAGAAACCTCTGGGTATTAAGCGCGTTATAAATAACCTATCATGTCATGTAATGTCATGTCATCAAGAGAAGTATATAAGTACCAGCATACCAATCTGTGTGATTTAACAGATTAAATCTGGGTTGGTCTTTTGTATTTTAAAGCTTTACATAGTTCCAAAACACTGGCTTGTGAAATTGTCATTTATAAACGTGCAGAAAAACCTTTTACATTTACAAAAATGCAAAGTTGTTTTTTGTGTCAAACAAGCAGACTTTAAAATATGCTTGCCCGAGTGCTGCACCATCTGGTCCGCTCCCTTCTGTCTACCACCCCTTCCACTCAAATGGCTTATATAAGAAGAAAGATCAAGTAATGGGGTAAACGATGTCACCAGCATGCGAGGAGGCAAACTTCACAGAAGACTGTAAAGTAATATACAAGATATTAGATGATTTGACCAGGATCACTGTATTGTCTGCTGGCAAAGCCTGGATACAAGCATGAATACTTATTCATTTCTTGTACTAAAATGTATGCTCATCGTTGGAGGTGCTTGCCTAGTTTTTACAACACCCCATATGAACAAACCAATTTCTATACCTTCACCATAAGGATGACATGTTCGTTTTTATAACAACCCCTATCTGGTGCAGGTACATTGCTGATAATAGCACCTGTTGTACTGCAAGACCAAGTACATTCACAGGCAGGTTTATAAACTTTAGACATAGGAATGGCTCAGCCAGCCTTGCAGGAATGTGCTATTCTAGTCTTGCATAGGAACACATATCTCTGCAATGCGTGCTTAACACACTGAGCTAACTTCTGAACCATTGTGGCACTCAATTTACCAATATGCATTTTAAATTTGGCTATTGCACATGATCAACATAATTCCCATAGGAAGGAAAGAATGCCACAGGAGTTGTGCCGCAAGGAACACACTAACTATATATAGCACAATTAACACAGAAAGCATTACATGATGAATTTATCGAGGCAGAATGTGCTTGCCAAAATAGACAGGCAATAGGTTTAGAGCCTCAGCACCATGTCATAAAATATCCTGATGTGTGCTAGAACAAAGGAATCTTACTTCTTTAGATCAGGCAGCCTTGTGGAGCCCCCTCCAAGGTGGGGTTCCCGGGCAAGTGCCCCTTTTGCCCTCTCATAAAAACGTCTCTGCATGGAATTGCCTTTTATCCTGATATGATGAGCCTACATGCATTTCTGCCTCCTTCCCATCCCACGCATTTGCCCTTGCTTTACACTCTTGTTACGCTGACATGGATGGGTCTCACTGTGTTTGCCCAGGGTAGACACGGTACTTTGAGAATGCAAAGTCCTTTTTGTGAATCGCTAATGTTCTTTGCGCCCGACACAGACAAAACGAATTGGGGGCAATGTTAGGTTGCTCTGTGCTGCACGTTTTGTCAATGGGGCCAGATTACAGAAACGTTGCCCGGGTGCACATTCAAAGTTTGCATGGTATTAGCAATAGGGCAAAGTTTGCCCTATCTGTTAAAACAATGGGACACATTTAAAAACCATTGCACCAAGACAAGTGCAGTTTGGCATATTAAAAGCACCAGGGGTAAAATTGCCCTGGTGCTAAAAAGATACATGTTTGATGCATTTTTGCATCAGGGCAAAGTTTGCTCTAGTGCTAATTCCATTCAATACAATTTTTGCCCTGGTGCTTTTAATATTCCAAACTCACCTGTTGAGGTGCTTTGGTTTGTTAATATGTTGCAGTGTTTTAAAAAATAGGGTAAACTTTGCCCTAGTTCTAATACCGTGCAAACTTTGCACTTGCACTGGTGCAAATTTTCTGTAATCTGGCCACGCACCAAAGCAATGTTTGCCCTAGTGCTACGGGCACTTGCTCAAGGTTTCCTTAAAACCGCCTAATGTGTGCATTCTTTTTTTCTTATACAGAGAGCTATACGCTATATCCCATCTCTCAGCCTACGCCACTGCTAAAGCCCTTGTTACATTTTTACATACGGGCCAATTCATAGAATTCAGCGCAGAAGTAGCGCACAAGCCCAGTGCAGAGAGGGAGTGTCATGCCTGTGCCTCCTCCCCTTGGGGTCACAACACTCCTGTTCCTAACACTACGCAAGGTATGCATTATGCATACAGAACAGCTAGACCATTCTACACACAGTGGAGGCTTTTTGACACTCTTCCGGGAAAACAGCGCCAGCAGCTGATACGCCGGTAAAGTCACGTATTTACTCGACACGTATTTAGCAGCGGGTCAAGCGTACATTCTCTGCTTCTGATTGTTATTTCAATCTTGGTTGGAAGCTCTGACTCCCCCAGTCATCTACTTTCAAGCCATCTACAGCGCTTCCGGTCTCCAACATTTCTGTCTGTGTGTTTCACGGAGCGTTCGTGGGTGATTCCTTCCTAGCATCTATTCTGAGCGAGACTTTTGTTATACTTGGGCAAAATTCCTCATACAGAACTCCACTTCCTCAAACAGTTATTTGTTGTGTTCCGAGCGGGTCCTTCCAAGTAAGTGTTCTTCCAGCGAGTTCCGTTTCATTTCAATTACTTCATTCTGTGGACACCTTCCCTCACTGTCTCGAGCGAGGCATGCTTATAGACACTGTTCTCCGGTGATTCTAAGAGCTATGTTTTGCTGACGGCTGCCTTCCAGTTCATTTCCTGATTCAGTGCCAGCTGACTTTCTGTTACGCCCAATCTCCCAATTCCTGGTCTGCGCTAGGTGTTAACTTGTGGGCTGATCCCTAAGTTAACTACGCCTAAGGGCATAGGAACCTTTATTACTACATTGGAACAAATAACCATGAGTGGATTTTCTGTTGGTTATTTCCCTGAACCTTTACTGGATATACTTACATGCATGGTACTTTTGGGACGATATCCAGGGGTGCACCAATACAACATTAGTGCGGACCTCTTGCCTTTCGGGATTAGTTTCCATACTTACCTTCCCCTTCCTAGACGTTGTTTCCTTGTGGATTTCCTGGATTTCTATATGGACCAACACTGGATTTCTGACTTCACCAACAGGTCAGTGTGTGTTCAGAGGGGTTGCTATATAGTTGTGAGTGTCTGAGAAGTATATTGATAGTTCTTTATTTTACAGATTGGCGTCTGTTGAGTACTCCTTGCCCTTTCCATTTATTATTCATTCTGTCTGTGGTTACGTACCAGACAAAGAGCTTCATCAATTGGAAGGTCTATTATTTGATCCCATTGTCATCTCACCGCCGTGTCCAACAGTGATCCGATCTCAGACTCCAAACTGGTCGACGGTGCTCAAACAACCAGTATCCTTTACCAAGGTTTGACCTTACCACCTGTATCCTTTGCTTTATTAAGTGGTATACTGAAATAAGAATTCATTTCATGACAGAATCAGAAGCCATGGAGATGGAAGGTACAGACCCTTTGGCAGTGTTGACACAGCTAATTGCTGATCCACGCAATGAGATGGGTACAGCTCAGGACACCTTACGTCACCGTATGGATGTCATGCAGGACACTTTGCATTCCTCTCCTCAGGGGGTGGAAGCCCCCGCTGGCGATTCATCTGGTTCCAACTTGCCTTCACCTCCACGAGAGTCAGTGCAAGTGGTTATGCCCACTCAGTTCCCTCTAACTCCCCTGGAGAGATTCACAGGCAATCCTAAGGCCTATCGCATGTTTGTCAATCAGTGCAGGCTTAATTTCCTTTGTCGTCTGAATACTTTTCCGGATTTGACTACGAAAGCCGCCTTTGTGTTATCGCAGTTGGGGGGCAGTGCGGCCACATGGGCTAACCCCCTGTTGGAATCCAACAGCCCTTTACTTTACAATAACAATGCCCTCTTGTCAGCCATGAGTAAGGTGTTTGACATGCGTTATGCTACTCAAGCTATGGACATAGAGTTGTTGAGTCTGCAGCAGGGCAACCAGTCCCTGTTAACTTAACTAGCCAGATTTAACCTGTTGGTTGCTGAAATTCAAAAGCCTGAAGACAAGAAAATGGCCGTATTTTATAAAGGGCTGTGAGATGAGTTAAAAGATGCTCTATCAACTGTACCACTGGTCCCTTCAGGTTTTACTGAACTCCTGGATCTCATCCTTCAGTTGGATGCACGGAAGATCAGCTAGAAAAGGCGAGAAAAGACCTAACATGCCTACCCTTGCCAGATCTGAAACTCCCATGGTTTCGCCTAACGATCCAGAACCAATGCAGATAGGGGCAATACGTGGACGGTTGTCCCCTGCAGAGAGGGAGAATCGCCGAAAAAACAATGTATGTATGTATTGTGGTTCAGCTGATCATTTGTTGGTTTCGTGTCGTAAAAAAACAGTCAGGCGTTCGGGAAATGCCAAAGCTCAGCAGCAGCAGGAGTCCCTATGCCGGGTACAAAACTGGACTCCAGTCAGGTGGTCATTGCATCTTTGGTTTCCATCTCAGTCGATCTATGTGTTGGTTATACTTGTATCCACACCCAATCCATGGTGGATTCCGGTGCAACCAACAAATGCGTAGATATTTCTTTTGTTAAGACAAACGCTATCGCTACAGTGGTAAAACCTATACCGGAAACCGTTAATACGGTAGATGGGTCAGTTTTGTCTTCCGGTAAGGTCACTGAAGAGACCATCCCTGTGCATTTAGTTCTGTCAAATGGACATACTGAGGAAATGGTTTTTGATGTTATTGCTGCACCTCAGTACAAGCTTATATTAGGTTTGTCATGGTTATCATTGCATAATCCATCCATTGATTGGGTAACGGGACAAATACAGTACCCCTCTGCATTTTGCAATGAACACTGTTTTCAAAGACAAGAAGTGACCAGTGCCACGTCAGCATTATCCGCTATGGATGGAGCCTCGACCATTGGTGCTGTTTTTCCCAATAGCAATCCAGTTCCATCTGAATACATGTCATACTCTGATGTATTTGACAAGGGTATGGCAGAACAATTACCTCCAAAAAGGCAATATGATTGCCCTACTGAGTTACTACCTGGGGCGAAGTTACCAACTGGTCGGGTTTACTCATTAACACGGCAAGAAGACAAGGTCTTGAAGGACTCTATCAACAAAGCATTGAATATGGGATTCATTTGGCCTTCACAGTCAACTGCTGCATCCCCTCTGTTCTTTGTCAAAAAGAAGGAAGGGGATTTGAGACCTTGTATAGATTATCGGGCACTGAACAACATCACAGTAAAAAACCAATACCCATTGCCTTTGATCAATGTGCTCCTTGATCAACTGGGTACGTCTGCTATATTTACTAAGTTAGACCTACGTGGAGCCTACAATCTCGTACATATCCGAAAAGGAGACAAGTGAAGCACCGCCTTCAAGATGTAGTATGGTCTCTACGAGTACCTTGTTATGCCTTTTGGCCTATGTAACACCCCTACTACTTTTCAGTTTTTTATGAATGACATTTTCAGTGATCTCCTAGATCAGTTTGTCATCATATACCTGGACGATATCTTGATACATTCTTCCTCGTATCAAGAACATGTTGAGCATGTTTCCAGAGTCATACAAAGACAGCGTGAAAACCATTTGTTTGTGAAAGCTGAGAAATGTGTTTTCCACTAACAAGAAGTGGAGGTCCTGGGCTATGACATCATCAATCAAGGTGTGCGAATGTGCCGCTCCAAGGTCAAAGCCATACTAGACTGGCTTATTCCCAGCAACACCAAAATGCTACAATCCTTTCTGGGATTTGGTAATTTCTACCATCGGTTTATCCGGTCATTCTCCCGGCTGGTAGCCCCTTTTGACAGCATTGACCAGATTCCAAAGTAGTGTTTTGCTGGAATCAAGATGCGCAAAAGGGCTTCCTTATGTTAAAGGAGTCGTTCACCACTGCCCCCGTATTGCAGCATCCGGACACGGATATACAGTTCATTGTGGAAGCTGATGCCTCCAGTGATGCAATCAGTGCCATCCTTTCCCAGGAATGCATTGATACCAAAGAAGAGCATCCCGGCTACGTTGCCGGCAGCGAATATGCCGGTAAGGTCACTTGTTTCCTTGACACGTACTTAGCAGCACGTCTAGCGTACCTTCGCTGCATCTGATTGTTGTTTCAATCTTGGCCGGAAGCTCTGACTCTCCCAGTCATCTACTTTCAAGGCATCTACAGCGCTTCCGGATTTCAACATTTCTGTCTGTGTGTTTCACAGAGAGTTCGTAGGTGATTCCTTCCTAGCATCTTTTCCGAGCAAGGCTTTTGTTATACTTGGGAAAAATTCCTCATACAGAACTCTGCTTCCTCAAACACTTATTTCTCATGTTCCGAGCGGGTCCTTACAAGTAAGTGTTCTTCCAGAGAGTTCCTTTTCATTTCAATTAATACATTCTACAGACACATTCCCTCGCAGTCTCGAGCGAGGCATGCTTATAGACACTGTTGTCTGGTGATTCTAAGTGCTATCTTTTGCTGACGCCTGCCTTCCAGTTCATTTCCTGATTCAGTGCCATCTGACTTTGTGTTATGCCCAATCTCCCAATCCCTGGTCATCACTAGATGTTGACTCGTGTGCTGATTCCTAAATTAACTACTCCTAATGGCATAGGAACCTTTTTTAGTACATTGGAACAAATAACCGTGAGTGGATTTTCTGTTGGTTATTACCCTGAACCTTTACTGGATATACTTACGTGCACGGTACTTCCGGGATGTTATCCATTGGTGCACCAACCCGACACTAGTGGGGCTCCCGTGCCTTTCGGGATTAGTTTCCATACTAACCTTCCCCTTCCTAGACATTGTTTCCTTGTGGATTTCCTGGATTTCTATATGGACCAACACTGGATTTCTGACTTCACCAACAGGTCAGTGTGTGTTCACAGGGGTTGTTATATAGTTGTGTGTGTCTGAGAAGTATATTGATAGTTCTTTATTTTACAGAATGATGTCTGTTTCAAGGATTTCCTTAGCCATTTGCAGCTGTGGCACAGCAAACATCAAGCAGCGCCAGTTCTGCCCCCAAAAACGCCTCTTGTACCAGAAAAAGCCATAGAAATCCCCAATACTGTGTAAAGGGCCGTGCTAACCTTGGACCAGCATACAGCCCCCCTACACCGTATTCGTGTGAAAAAAAGCATGTACCCGGCTCGTGGCAGCCAAATCGCGTGAGAAGGGCCTTGTGAAACCCGGCAACATTTTGTTCCAGGCTTGCGTCAGCAAAATCACGTGAAAATCTCCTTGCGCACACCCTTGAATACGTGGACCCCGCTCGCACCAGCCAAATCGCGTGAAAACTCCTTGCGCACCCCCTGGAATATGCGTACCCTGCTCACACCAGCCAAATCTCGTGAACAGGGCCTACCGCAACACCGCGAATACCCATACCCTGCTCGCGCCAGCCAAATTGCGTGAAAATCCCCTCGCACACCCCCTTGAATATGTGTACCCCGCTTGCGTAATATGAAATTGCATGAAAAGCATTTCACGCACCCCCTTGAATATGCGTTCTCAGCTCGCCGAAGCAAAAACGCATGAAAAGCACCTCGCGTACCCCCGTGAACTCGCGTACCCCGCTTGTGGCTGCCGAATCGCGTGAAAAATCCTGCGCATGCTGGCAGCACCGGCAAACACACCCTGCAGGCAGCCCTCACCACAAGGAACCCTCCCATTACCTGTGACCATGCCCGCAGGCAGCCCACACCACAAGGGACCCCTCCATCACCCTTGACCATGCCTGTAGGCAGCCCACACCACAAGGGACCCCCCCATCACCCGTGACCATTTCCGCAGGCAGCCCACACCACAAGGGACCCCCCTATCACCCGTCACCATGCCTGCAGGCAGCCACACCACAAGGGAGCACACCATCACCCGTGACCATGGCCACAGGCAGCCCACACCACATGGGACCCCCATCACCCATGACCATGCCCGCAGGCAGCCCACACCACAAGGGACCCCCCATCACCCAAGACCATGGCTGCAGGCAGCCCACACCACAAGGGACCACACCATCAGCCGTGACCATGCCTGCAGACAGCCCACATGGCACCATACACTACAGGCAGGCCCTGACTCATGTCCCCACCCCACCAGTGACAGCAACCTGCAGGCAGGCCTGACTCATGTCCCCCCACCAGTGACGGGAACCTGCAAGCAGGCCCTGACTCATGTCCCCCACCAGTGACGGAAACCAGCAGGCAGTCCCCGTCTCATGTCCCCCCACCCCACCAGTGATGGCAACCTGCAAGTAGGCCCCGACTCATGTCCCCCCACCAGTGACGGGAACCTGCAAGCAGGCCCCGACTCATGTCCCCCCACCAGTGACGGAAACCTGCAGGCAGGCCTCGACTCATGTCCCCCCACCCCACCAGTGATGGGAACCTGCAAGCAGGCCCCAACTCATGTCCCCCCACTAATGGTGGCAACCTGCAGGTAGGCCCCGACTCATGTCCCCTCCACCCCACCAGTGACGGCAACCTGCAGGCAGGCTCTGACTCATGTCCCCCCACCCCACCAGTGACGGCAACCTGGAAGCAGGCCCTGACTAATGTTCCCCCACCAGTGACGGCAACCTGCAGGCAGGCCCTAAGTCATGTCCCCCCACCCCGCCAGTGACGTCAACCTGCAAGCAGCCCCGACTCATGTACCCCCACCAGTGACGGGAACTGCAAGCAGGCCCCAACTCATGTCCCCCCACCAGCGACGGCAACCTGCAGGCAGGCCCTCACTCATGTCCCCCCACCCCACCAGTGACAGCAACCTGCAGGCAGGCCCTGACCAATGTCCCCCCACCACACCAGTGACAGCAACCTGCAGGCAGGCCCTGACTCATGTCCCCCCAACAAACACATTGTCACAATATACAATCATGCAGGAAATGTCCACCCAAATGCCACACCACGCTTCCCCTCCACTGTGCAATGCCACACCCATCTATTGGCCCCACTTCCCAGTACAGGCCCCATGGCATGTTATTAACAGAAGGATACATGCATGCACCCAAAGACATGCCCAACATGGCCCCACAGCAGTGACACATGACTGAACAATGACGATTTCCACATGCCCCCAAAAAATGAGAGCAGACAACACATAGATTGAACTGCATGCAAATGTCTTAACAAAAAATACACCAGATGAAAATCAAACATGAGAATGAAAATGAAATGAATGCAAAGAGAAATTAAATCCAAATCCAAGAAGGAAAATCAAAAACGTGAAAATCCATAAAGTGGTCCTTGTCTAAAGTAATGTTTTCCGTTCCAAACATTAACCAGAAAAGAAATTACTCCATGTGAACAAAAAAATCCACAAAACAAACGAAGCCCAACTATAAACAATGAAAGGATGAAGGGTCCATGATCGCAAAAGTCTGAATAATCTACGAAAAAACACCACAAAAAACAAACTATATACAAAAAGTGGAGCAATGTCCATGGACTCCAAAGAAAAAAGAAAAACCAAGGAAACCTAACACTAAAGAACTATTTACATTGGCGGCGGGCTAGTCCTACGACTCATCGTTGTTACCAAGAGTTTTGGCCAGGGCCTCATCGAACACCGTGTCTATAGCACAGAGGCGGGAGTATGCTCTATCCTCGAGGGCTCGCAGGGATGCTGCCATGCTCTCCACCAACTCCCTGCAAGTCTCCTTGAGGAAATCTGCCCGCCTCTCTGCCCGCCGGAGGGAGTTCTCCCTCCTGACCATGGTGAGCCATGCCTACTCTGCCCGCCACCGCTCTGCACCTATTTGCTGGCCCATCCGCTGCCACAAGGAAGACACACTTTGTCCAGGGTCCTCCTGCCCGATGTCTGCCCCATGATGTAGTTGGCCCCGAGTCCTGATGCCTCCTACGTCGAGCCTGCTGCTGCCTTGATGCATCTGCCTGTGCCACCACAATGCCATCCGGGACGATGGCAACCCCCGGGGTGTCATGCACGTGCCTTGCTCGAAGGTGCCTGCACAACCGCCATTGGCAAGGGTCCTGTTGCTGGGGTGACCACCTCTGCTAAACCTCTGACTCATGACTGTGGCAGGGATGGGATCTTAACCAGCCTGGCCCCGGTTGATGGGGCAGATCCACAGGGGGCCCTGGTGGCATCTGGGCCAGAAGACACATGGAGGACTACTGGCGCATAGTGGGTGAAGAGGAGGAGGGGGTCGCAAGAACCCCCGACAAGGAGCTGTCCTAGCTAGTTCAGGATGGCACACACCTCTTCGCGATGACGTATGTGGTCCTGCCAGGAAGCACGCACATCATCACAAATGACGTGTGTGTGCATCGCAACACCGACTACGATAGGCTCAACCCTGTCACGGATTGCCTCATCCACAGGTAGAGGAAGGTCAGTTGAAGCGGATGCCTCCCCTACCTGTGTACGGGCCTGGACTGAGTCATCCGTGCCAGTGCACAGTGATGCAGTCTCAGTATCAGGGACAGGATTATGCACAGGCCCCTCTGCGGCGATCTGTGCTGCCTCTGGCCCCTGCCCCTGCACCACTTGTACCGGTGGCATCACCCCCTCCAGGCCCCATATGCGGGTCTGATGCGGCCTCCTCCTCAATCACCACCAAGCTGGATGCCTACGCACTGTCTTCCACACTGAATTGCCCCTGTGGGGGCTCACCTGCCCCTTCCGCTGCTGAGGAGCCCACATCCAACCTCGCCCTCTTGGGCATCCCCTCAGCAGCTGCGGCCGTAGTGGAGGATGCGGCACCAGTCCCCTCGCTCCCGGAAGATGATATTACCTGGGACAGTGACTGGGCCTTGCATCTCCGCCTGGTGGAGGCATCCCTGCCGCTTTGCTCCACAGTGCCGTCTCCGCCCTCTTCCTCAATCACTGCTGTAGATAGGGAGAGATTGAAGACAAGGATTAGGGTACTGAACAATAGTCTGCTAGACAAAAAGCAATTGCAAATGAGTGGCACTGTCAAACTTCACTACCATCATCACCCTCCACAAAACACGGGTCAGTGCAAGCAACACACATGCACAAACAAGCATGGCACGTGCAACAGACATTTGCATCCATGTCCAAGGCACTGTTGGAACATTAGAAGGGGGGCTGACTATCACATGCATCATGGGACATGCCGATCACACGCACACACACCACCAGACAGTCATGCTTCTGGCCATGTCTACCTCCTGTCACAGAGCACACATTGGCAACTGTGCCGCATCAATCAATCAGGCATCCAGATGGCCATGTGTCATGCATCCATGGTGATTCCCAGTCACACACTCACCACTCAGACAAATGCACATGTACCCCATGCACGTCCATAAAGGTGACATAAGCATCCATGTCTCACACCCCAAACATGGCAGAGTACAGACACAGGCATGCAAACATGTGTACGTCGTCACATGCTGGTGCACATCATACATTGCAACACAGACACCATTGATGTGGAACACACTTGAATGGCCTCACATGCAGCACCGTCATGTCCCTGCACACAGACATCCATACAGGGGGCATGCCAGACATATGGTCGAGGTGCCCACTCCTGCCACACCTCAACATGCACTGCGCTGGACAAGAACACATGGACACTTACCACTCATCTCCAGACGGGTCTGCAACTCGAGGACCTGGTGGTGAAGCGATGTGCGTATGCGCTCCAGGACCCTCATCTGGATGTTACTCAACTGGTCCCGGCGCCCCACTTCAGCACCAGCCGCAACGAGGCGCGGGCCTTGCTGAGGGTCCTGGACCTGAAGTCCTCCCAGCGCTTCCGGACACGTTGGTAGTCACGGGATGCCACCCCCTTCACGTGGATGGCATCCACAATGTCCGACCAGATCCCCCAATGTCCTTCTTTGTCGAGGCGCAATGTCGAGAAGAGGGCATCATAATTCCCCATGACTTACTCCACCAGGATGCCAACTTCATTGGCAGTGAAGCTGGCAGCCCTCTGCCTCTCTGACTGGGGGTTGCCACTAGCCTCAGATGTTGCTTGGTCTGACATGGCAACCCGCGAGGCAGGTGTGGGTGGGCTACTGGGTCCTGGGGCTGGGCTGTGGAGCGATGGTGCAACAGTCAGAGTCTTCTGTTCCAGCAGAGGTGGTCACAATAACAGGACCTCTGGAAATGTCTTCTGTGCAGGCACCAAATTGCAGTGCACGTTGGCAGCAGGCTGGCTGGCAGCAGCAGATGGCTCATAGGAGGCTGTTTGGGCCTTTGGGGGGCAGGTAAATGGCCTTCTGTGCAGGAGCGTGGTCTTCCGTGCATGGCTAGCTTGATGCGCTTTGACTCCTCACATGACACAACAGCGCATTAGTGTGAAATTAGAGGAAAGTCCCTTAGCATGTAAATGCGTAATTAACGTGAAGCGCACAGGCGTTGCCTTCAGCATGGGTGAAAGGTCTGCGCGGGACAGCAGTCCACTGTACGTGCATTTCGTGGAGACCAACATGTGTGTTTCTTCTTCTTGTGGGTTCACACGTGATATCTTCACTACGCTTAGAGTTCGTACTTCTTGTTTTGGCAGGGGAGTTGCCTACGTGCACACACTCGTGTGTTTTTCTTTTCCATGCAAAGCAGACGGTGAGTCGTGCATGCTTATTTTTCCCACTGTGTTTCCCTCTGTGTATCGTGTACCCCATTTTGAGGTCAGAGTATCCTGCGTGTGTCCCTGGGTGCCACAATGTACTGCAGGAGGTTTATTCCACGCAAATGGGCTACTGGGGGTTGCATGCACATTATTTTTTTTTTTTGGGTGCCTGAGCATTGCGTGACCCGTCTTTTTTAACCAGGGGTCACAGACAGCCTCGCAGGAGTACAGGGGTGCGTCCATCATGTACCCTGTCCCCTTCACCCCAATTGCCCAGGACAATTGTTGTGTGCACCTCCCATTGACAATAGACAATCAGTGCCATGGTTGGGAGGCCAAAAAAAATATAAGTGCGGCAAAGCTGGGCGACCTCCCAGGGCTGGGCGTGGTGAGGCACGTGGCTGAGGTGGCCAGAGAGTCCAGGGAGGCCAAGGTGGACACGTAGGGGGGCGTTGCCAGGGTGTTCCACAGGGGCAGGATGTCCAGCCACATGTTGGAACAGCCATGCCACCACCCCCAGCTGTTCAGGGAGACGCTGCTGCTGCAGACATCCCCGGCACACATCTAACCCCACAGCCAGTGTCATCTGCTGGCACGTGCCACCAGGTAGTGGAAGCTGCAGGTGCAGCTCCGGCAACCACCACCCATGCTTGGGGTCAGCCAGCACAGGCTTCCTTGGCACAGGAGGACTCCCAGGCAGATTTTCAGGTCAGGAAGGCCAATCCATGTGTTTCTAAGGTTGCTATGACCAAGGCACCTGTATCTGGGGCAGTGGTGACATCTGCTGCCCCAAGCAGCCAGGTGGTGGGACCTGCATGGGCAGATGCAGCCAACACCACCCCGGCTGTGAGTCTGCCAGCCAGGACTATGTCGGTCACAGCCCTTGTCACTGTGGGAGTTGTGCCGCTGGGTCCTGGCAACAACACCCAGCAGCCATTGACTCAATTCAGGCCTTCCGTCCTCATGCCATTAACTACTGCAATTTGCCAGTCCACCAGCCCCGCTGCCCATACTGACCAGAGCGGCAGTAGCCACTCAGGGTCCGTGCAACCGGCCAAGAAGGGGAAGTGTGTTTCTGCGCAAGAGGCTGGGACCCCAGGCACGGCTCCGGCCTCCGGCACGTCAAGGAAGAAGTCTTTCAATAAAGAGGAACTGGACTTCCTTGTGGGCTACGTGTCGGCACACAACCGCAATATGCTGGTGGGCCCAGGGTGCCATACTGCGCCTGCCAAGCATCAAGTCCACTGGCAGTGCATTGTGGAAAGTGTCAGTGCCATGGGATTTGAGAGGAACACAGTTCATGATTGCTAAAAGCGTTGGACCGACCTCTGACGCTGTGCAAAACAAAAGCATGCCTCTAATTACATCCTGACTCTGGTGACTGGCAGTGGGCCACCACCAGAGGTGGATGAACAATCGGTAAAGGACTAATCCAGGCAGTGGGAGAGATGCCGTATTATGATGCAATGTCCCGTGAGTATTTATGCGTGTGTGTCCAGCCCATGTGTGTTTTGCTTGTGTGATGGGTTGTGATTGACTGCCAGTTCAGGCTATGTATTCATGAGTGCCATGTGTGACACATGCAATGCTTGACTGATGTGTGCTTGTTGTGATGCCGTCTGCATGCAGGCCATGTGCTGCACACAGGGGCATTCCTCATTACCACACTTACACCCTACATACATGCAAGTCACTCGGCAGCCTCTCCTGTCCATGTTCAAGCTCACTGACATGTTTTCATATAGCCTGTGGTGTTGTTCCACCCAAAACACGGCCTATGTCGTCACATGACTGAGGGTTATGTGAGGTCACCCTGCAAACTGCTCCTCCTCACGGGCATGCTTCCTTGCCTCTCCACCACCCTGCAACTCACTGTCTCCATGGTACTGATGATTTCCGTGTTGGACTACTGCAATGACCTGTTCCCCATTCCTGTGTATATGCACACTTCGCTCGGCAACCCTGCCAAACCTGTACTGTGGGGTACATCCTCTGTCCTTGATGCAGGGTGTCTCACTTGGACTGTGCAGGTGGCAAAGGCTCAAAGTGGACATGAGTGTTCATTAATGGACCATGTGCATTCCCTGCAAGCCCCTATGGGTCTGTGGCAGCTGTAATCATGTATGCAACTTTTTTTGCCTCCTATAATGACTGGAATGGAGAAAAATGACGTCTAATCTCTTTTTCAAATTCTGCCCATGTCATGTTCTGCTGTTAATTTAATCCTCTGATGATGCTCGCTGTGGGAGCGTCCAAAGTTAAGTGAAAGTATTGTCTATATGGTTCCTTAGAAGGGCTTTAAATATATCGTGCACCGCTTCTAAGTGGACCTCTATACAGCACTCCCCTCCTTTTTTGAATGGTTTGATCAGAGCCTTCATTAATTTCATTATATTGATAGGACTACTTGGCGCTATGTTTGGGATTGCACTACTTTGTGATTCAACCCTTGTTTCAGGCATATGGCATTGGTGGTGGCCCCCAATGGGTGTGTCAAACCCCCCAAAGGCACTGCAACCAAGCTCAGACACAGGCACAGCCACTGGAGCACTATCTCCCCGTGTAGAGATGGAATTCACCTCAATTCCATTGAATGTGGTGCCCTGTCGTTTGTCCTGGAACCTGAAAGTGCACATCTGCTGTTCCAAATCCTTGCACTTTTTAAGGAGTCGATCTGCTTCCTTACGCAAGTAATTGTTTTCATCACCCATCTTATTAATCACATTTTGCATATCGCTCATTTGCATTTGGCATTCATAAAACTCTTTGGGCCTCATTACACGGTAGGCGGTAAGGGATTACCGGCACCGGTAAGGGCACCGGTGCCAGTAATCCCTTACCGCCCTACTACGAGGTCCCTTAGCGGGTCCCTCCCCTAACGCCTGGTTTTACCAGGCCTTAAGGAAGGGACCCGCTAAGGGACTTCAGAGCTAATAACGGTACCATAAATTGCTGTACCATGATTAGCTCCTTCCCTATTCCCATTGAGCCCTATGGGGGCTCAAATGGGAATGGGGAATGGTTCCCGAAATGGGGACTCCAAGCTCGGAACGACACGGTAATTCCCTATTCCGGGAACACGTACCCGGAATGCGGTAAGGGGTAGCCATGGCGCTAATAGCGCCATGGCTACCGCCTACCGTGTAATGAGGCCCTTTGTCTCTTTCTTGAAACATTTTAGCTATCTCTTGTTCAGCATTCTGAAGCTCACCTTCTTTCTTGAAATTTCCTTTTTTGTAAAATTTGCATTTCCAAAATAACCTCATCTTTCTCTTGTCTAATAAGACCTACCAATCCTTTCAAGTGTTTTAATTCTTGCTCACTATCCTCAAACTGTTTCTTCCTTTGGGACAATTGAGTGTCGAGTTTGTTACACTTTGACTGCATGTCCTTTTGACATACCTCCAGTTCTGCTCTTAACTTGTTCTCCTGTTCACTAGCTCTATCTAATTCAACGTTTAGTCTGCTAATCAGCTTGGCATAATTTTCTTGCATTTTCAGGGACCTATTTAATATGAACCATGTTTTGGCACACAGCCGTATCAGTCAATCTTTCTCTGCATGTTTCTCAGCAGCATTTAATAATCTCAGAAGACAGACCTGAATTATGCTACCTTCTTTAAAAATGTTGTCCAATGGTTCTTTCTGAACTTCCCCATATATATGGTCATGCCACTCTGTGGCGTTATTTGATGACCTTGTTCCATGTGCATATAATTTTGCCTCCAGATATTGCACCAACTCTGGGAATGTAGCCTCCATTTGAGACATTCAGAGATTCACTTCCAGTGTCACACTGCTCTCCTAAAATGAGTTCCCTTTAATGCACGTATGGTAGTGTTAGACACGCTGGCCATGCCTAGTAGATGCTCTACAGTCTATTTTTCCGGCCAACGCACCATATCTGAAGTTTTATCTCAAATACATGATTTGAACCACAAAACTATTGCTTATGCGAGTAAGGCATTTTCTTAGGTGGTAATTAAATTCAGTGAATGTGAAAAGGCTCTTCTGACCACTGTGTGGGCATTGCAACATGTTCATCACATTGTCCAAGGGGAAAAGGTAATCATTGAGACAAATCATCAACCATTGCAGTTTATACAGAGTAAAAGGATTAGATCAGACAATCTAGCTCAATCCAGAATGACTTCATATACATTGGCATTGCAAGGCTTCCCTGTAGAAGTGAGATATGGCCCAAATAAAAAGAGCTCAATTGCTCATGGGTTAGCAGATTTACATGACTATGTGGGTGAATGTGTATCAGATGAAGTAGAGGTGGAATCTAGTTTGCAGGAGTCTGAACAGTCACCAAACAAAGCTTTTGATGAAAACACATGCAATAATTTACCAACTTTATATGTTGATGGATGTGATTTTCACATTGGAAAGGACAGCAATAAACAGTTGGTGTCAGGTGTAGGCCCTCTCCCGGTCTTATACGCCCAAAAACAAAAGAATATAACACACCCCAGTGGGGAATGAGACCAGGAGGACAGGCTGCAAGAGTTAGTCTTTTATCTAAAATTTGACATCCAGAGAACTCTGCTGCCCGAGGGCGCTCTGGCAAACATTACAAAGGTGGCAGCTTAAGTAAGAATATTGCATCATGCATGACATCATTGCATAGGGGACTACATAGAAACGGGATTGGACAAAGCAGTTAGATACTTATACAATGTGTGATGTTGCTCCCGCTGGATTGGTTGTTCAGTTGGCGGGAGGGTTCCTACCACGAGGTTCAGCTGCCTGTGTCCGGTTGGGGTGAGGGTCAGGTCATGATAAAGCTGGGCGGGCCCTACTTAATCTAACATAACATATTGTTTCAAGTAAGCACTAAATAACAGTTGCTGAGGCTCCTTTGAGCAATCATTATCCTCTAGAAATTCTAGGTTTCCAACATTTTTCACTGCGGCCTTAGGGGGTTGATTTGATAGTTGGGGCACACTGGGGTGGGCCTCACACTAAGGTTACACGTCTGGCACATCACGAGAATACCTAGCGGGGCCATGGGGTTGTACTGGCAGTAATTTTCCAACAGCGTGGATAAGATGGCACAGGCATGTTTGTGGAGATGAATGGGCTGAAAGGCCTGTTTTGAGTTGGTTCATGCACAGGACATTGATCTCAGAGGAAGGGTGAGGTGTTACATTTATATTGTTGCAATTAACTCCGGCTCAGGCGTGAGAATGGAGCTGCGCGGCTTTCAGACACAGGGAGAAAAAGGTGGGAGCCTTGGAGCATGCTGTGCGCGGCGCTGCAGAGGGGAGAGACGCCTTTTTGTAGTATCGCAGAGATGCCTAATCCAAAGATGGAGTCGGAGGTGTCCAAGATGAATGCCAAGTGTAACTCCAACAGTCCCACCTGCGTCGTCATCAGCACGGGGCTGGTTATGTACACAGGGGCAAAAATAGGAAGCGTCCTCCACTGTCGGTCAAACTGAATGGGTGAGGGGTGCCCGTCTGGCCCTGCCACTCCCACACATTCCCCCCTTTCGTTACATCTAAAGTAACAAATTATTTTTTGTTTTTACCCTCATTGCGATAATACTCTGCTTCAGCTAGGGCTTCATCCCAAGCAGATGTGCCTTTTATGGGTATCCTTGCTCTACATACACTTCCCAAACTATGCCCATTCGATTGTGGTATGATATAAGTTGTCTACCCTGTACCCATTTTGATGGTAAACAGCAGGCATGCAGTATTTTGGGGGGTTTGGCTCTCCAGTTTGTATTTTTGCATCTATCGTTGTTGCTACCGTTGCCTGTCGGCCCATTGTTACCATCATCATTGCTGTACTAGGCATAGACTTTGTACAACATCGGATCCCTAGTTGGCACACACAGAAAAATAGTAAAATAAAAACGATGACTGGAACAAAAATTTTCATCATGATGCTGAACCAGGATGGTATCCAATTGAACATGTTGTCGAACCAGCTACTTGGCTCTACTCCTCCTTCTTTCTGCATTCGTTCCCCCAGGCTGTGTTCCGCTAAGATAACGTGAGAGAGGGTCCCATTATCTGCATCCTCAGAAGGTGCGAATGTACAGCACGTGCTCCCGATTTTTCGTCAAACACCGCCGTCCATTGCTGTGAGAAGGTCTAGGACATACCGGTTCTGCATTGTCATTAGCCGCAAGGCACGCAGTTCCACCTTGATGACATTGAATCCCTCTTCAGTGTCATTGGCCAGTTGGATCAGCTCCCAGCGGATGATCTGTAACCATTTGGCGTTGGTTCGTGCTTGGAGCCCTGGCGTTAGAATAGATGCAAAGAATGTTTCTGCTGAGTTGAAAAGCGTGTATTTTGCAGGAATCTCAGCTAGAAGGAGGATTCTGTGGATATGTAGTTTGATGACCTCCTTCTGCGGGACAGTCTGTCCTTCAGGTCATTTTCAGATATTAGCTCATATGGGTATGATTCTGTAGGTGATGGTTGGGGCGCTGCCGACAAGCCAGCCGATTGCCCTGTTGCCGATATGCTAGCTGAATTTCCTGCTGCCAATTTGCCAGCTGAATCTGTCCCCCCATGGATGTTGCTTTCTGGAATCACCATAAGCGCAGAATGCAGAGTTGCCAGGGTGCAATTACCTTTCCATGATTCCGGAAGGTGCAGGTAAGCTTGTTTGCCATATGTGTCCATGAGCGCAGCTGTACCTCTTTTAATATAGGCGATGATGATTATTTTGTTGCATTGTTTGTTGGTACCCATTGGCACTTTTCCTTCTCCGTGGAAGCAAAGTTCATCTGGAATCTCCTTTTGTGTTTTGATGGGTTTTTCAAGAGCAGTAACCCATGTGAGTTTTGTAATATGCTGGGACCAGACGAGGGTGCATATTTCCTTGACCCATTGGAAGTTTTCTTCAGTGAGTCCTCTTAGTCCTTCAGCTTTGCACTCGATCGGCTCATCCAGCCATTTGTTTTCAGCAAATCTTATTCCCGTTATGAGGAAAAATGGCTCTTTGATGCAAATTATTCCTTGGCATTTGCTTGTGCATGTTTTTTTCATTCTGCAGCATTTCAATTATAACTGTGTGTGCCTGGAAGGTGCTTCGAATCCTACATAACACAAGATGAATTAAACATTGGGCGTCTTGCAAGGGCACTTCCTGAGGTATAAGTATTTTAGGTGTGCCTGATGCATGCAGTATGAAAGAGCAAACGTAACAGCTCTCGTTAGTGGCTTGTTTTGCAGTTGCACTCATGTCTGAGTACCTTTTGTTAGACTGATCAGGGTGGCGGGGGTCTTCTATTTCGTCTAAACCCAGCCCATGGTAGGCATCATATGTCTTTTCTCCCACCCCCTTTTTACGTCTCCTCCTCACCCCTTTGTGATTTTGGGACATCTTCACTCTTCAATAGTGTATGGAAAATACCCCTGCCCATGGCGTGTTAGCATTGTTGTTAGCAGCTTCCCAGGCTTCTGTGTCTGGCATTTCTGGTGTACTAGTAGCAGCAGTATTAAAGTGCATTACAGTGCTTTGCGAGGTAGGTTCTATGGTTGTCTGTGCATTGGTATACATTAAATCATTCTCAATTTCCCAAAGATAATCCCCATCATATTGGTTGGTCTCATTTATAATACTTGGAAGTGGAAAACAGGCATTGGTTCAATTCGATTCTTGTGTAACGTGGTGAGATTTACATTATTAGAGGGACTGTGTTTCCACATTGTTTTGACCCCAGCCCAAATCAGTGCTGAGCCTTCTCGTATTAGGTTTACCCCACTCCCCCCTTATTTTATATCTTCTGCAATAAAATAAATCGTGCAGTACCAGGCCATAAAAAACAACATTAGAAAAAATTATATAATTGAATACTTGATCCCACATTCGTAATTATACCACTTGTTATTTCTAGTAAATACCCTATCACTAACTAAAATTGTGTCGTCCTTGGTGAGTGCAGTCCTTTCTGCCATTGCGTTACCTGAAGGGCGATATAAATTGGTTAAGTAACATTCATATAAAACATTTTTATTTTTACACATTTCATTTCTACTCCATTTTTCTACCGCTCCTTTTTCTATTCTATGATGTGTACATCTTACTAGTTTCTATTACCTCTTCAACTTTTGGCAATCTTTTTCATATTGTTCCACACACTACGTTTATTTTTTATTTTACTCCTGTACCATGGCATCATCAATTAGTTTGTTCATATTTCGCAAATATTTTGTCACACAATAGGCGTAAAGTTGCTTTAATGGTGGTGATGTTGAGAGGAGGGAGGGTAAGATAGACATCTCCTATGTTTGTAACTATGGATAAGAGATAGCTAAACAATTCTAGATAAAACTATATGTGAGAGTATTTGTAGGCAGTTAGCGAGAACCAGACAGAGAAGGAAAAGCAGAGAGAGAAAGAGAGAGGGAGAGAGAGAGAGAGAGAGAGACAGAGAGAGAGAGAGAGAGAGAGAGGGAGAGGGAGAGAGAGAGCGTGTTAAGGACAGATACAGTCTGAAGTCATATATTGTTAGACAGATAAAAGAGGAAAACATTATTATATGTCAGTTGATATATGCATCTTTTCAATTGAGTTCTGTTGGTCAGCTCATCATTTTCTTATAGTCATAGTGTTGTGATATGTACTTTCCGTCAACCACTTGAAACTTCGTTGCTCGTACCATGTTCATTTTCAGGGATTGTACTGTTGTGTGCCTTTCTCACATCAGACAAATGCACCCAATATTTCAATCCCTTAACTTTAACAGCTGTGGGAGTGCAAAAAATAACTTCGTATGGGCCATGAAAGCTCAGAGAATTCCATCTCCGCACAAAGCTCCGAACATACACATTTTTCCCTGGCATGAGCTGGCCCTTTGGGCTATCATTCGCTGGCATGGCAGTATCTGTTGCAGCATTCTCTGTAAATGGTGCTGCTATTTGTCTGGCTATGCTACGTACTGCACAAGTCAAGTTGGTGAGATATACCTTAAACTCATCCTGAGTACTGTGGCAGCTCTGTGAGCATCCGAAGCTGCTCTTACGGGGGATAGTGGCGTATAATGCGTCTGCCCGTCACTATTTCATGCAGGCTTAAATGGTGGTCCTTGCTTGGTTGCGTTCTGAGCTGAAACAGTGCTAGGGGCAGGCAGTAAACCCAGCTTTTCTTCAATGTGTTGCACAGTTTTGATAATTTGCTTTTCAGTAGAGCGTTTATCTTTTCTACCTATCCGTTGGCCATCGGATGATAAATCAAACACAGTTTGTGCTTGACCCCCAGCAGTGTAGTCACTTCCTTGAAGAGATCATTCACAAAGTGTGTGCTGTTATCTGACTGTATCACATCACAAATGCATCACCTTGAAAAAACCTCCCACACTAAAAACTTTGCAGCGCATTTGGCATCGGGGTGAGCGCATGGTCCAGCCTCAACCCACCTTGCAAACAAGGACAAACGGATCCGAATCCCGCGTTCAAACCGAGCCAGAAAGGACATTAATGAATTGAATTCCTAGTACATGAAGATATCCAAACAAAGTAAATTTCACATGAGACCTATACATGAGCAAAATTGAGAATCTTAGTTTGAGAAAAGAATACAACTGATGAAATCTCAACAAAACATAAACACTAGACCTTTACAATTCAGGATCAGTTCATTATAATCCCTCCTGAGGAACCATCCCAACAAAAGGATGGGGAAACACGTGTAGAGGGGCATATAGAGAAAATGGAATCAATGTGAATGACAATGAATATTAATTGCCAAACATTGGAATTAACTGCATGAGCACACAATCACAATTAACTACCTCACTCCATTGCACCTTTCTCCCATATCTGCATAGTCAATATGCAGTTCCCTGAATGGAGCTTTTGGTCTAGGCAGTGTTCCACCTAGTGTTCTTTGTGTCATACCTGAGCTGTATGTTTGGCATGTTGTACATTGTATTGTGAATTTTGACAATTGCTCTTGTAAGTTAGGAATAAACCAGTGTTACTGTATGTTTGGGCTTGTTCACACAATGGGAAACAAGATTAATTTAGTTGCCATTGGTGTGGTGTGCTGATCGATTATTTCGGCATATGTGTTTTGATACTATGAGGTGGAGTGATTTTAACATGTATATGACTTTGTGATGTGTATATGTGTTTTAACAATTTTTTATATTACTTGTGCTGAATAGAGATTAATATATTAAAACTGATATTTTTTTTGAGAATACTGTTTCTGATGATTACTTAGAACACAGAGTGCAGCCTATATTTGTTAAGCGGCTGTTTTTAGAAATAGCTATCTGAGGGTATTGTTTTACTGTTTTGATATAGGTTGCTGTATGTTCCTTCCTTTTGTTGAAATATATATTATATATCCTCACTTAGTAGGAGGGAATATCACCAAAGTGTGGGGTTACCCCTGTAGAATATTAACTGTATGTCTGCTGCAATGTGTTGTTTTGTTACATGTTTTGGAAAATGAAGCTGCTGGAATGCAATTTCTAGTAGCTCTAATGGCATCACTACTTTTCCGGTTAACTCCTGTCGCCATATCAAAACAGTAGCTGATTGTTTGCACCCTCTTTTGGTCCACAACTTTTTCTCTTCTGTTGGTGCCCGCCTTTGGAGATCTATTACTTGGGAGTTCAGCATATTGCTATACCCTTCCCCTAGTTTTTCTGCAGTTGGTGTTTTAATGATGCATTCTATTGCTTGTGGCATATTCAAATATGCGGCATCTTTTGCTGCTGCATCTGCTGCCGCGTTTCCAAATGAGATGAAATCTGTATTTCCTGTATGGGCCTGACATTTTACCAATGCTATTACTGACGGTTCTGCCAATGCATCTATCAATTCATTCAATAGGGCGGCATGTTGCACCGGTGAACCGTCTTCCCTCCGAAACCCTCTGCGTCACCATCATGATAGTCCGGAATGTACTGTTGTTGTGGCATATGCTGAATCAGAATATATTGTTACTGCGCACCCCTTAGCAGTGCTCAGTGCTTCAATTAATGCAATTAGTTCTTCTGCTTGCTCAGAATAATGGGGCGGTAGTCGCTTCTGTACAATTATCTCATATTCTTCCTCTTCCCATCGTACCACTGCTGCTCCTACATGTTTTTCTCCTGTTTCACTGTCTATTGATGCAGACCCATCAACAAAGTATATCTCCCCCTCCTGTAATGCGTTTTCGCTGGCCTTTGGTATGTCATCCCTATCCCCTTCATAAGTTGCACAGTCATGTGTTTTAATGTCCTCCACTGTGCATGACTCTGTGATGAAAGTGGCGGGGTTTACCGTTTTACATCTGACCACATGGACATTCAGACTGGAGATTATTATTTCATATGCTGTTGCTCTTTGGGTTGGCAGTGTTGATTTTGATCTCTCTAGTATTGCAAACAGTGAGTGTTCAGCATATAGTGTTACTGAGCATCCCATTACAATTGTGGCACTTTTTTCTATTGCAACGGCTACTGCAGCGAGACTTTGTTCACATGCAAAGTGACCCTGCATCACAGAATCTAGTGTGCTGCTGTAATAGGCCAATGGCTTGTGGCCCAATGATGTTTTTTGCGTGAGCACTGCAGTCATTAGTACACCATTGCTGTGTAAATAGAGATAACATTCCCGATCATAATCGGGGTTCGCTAATACTGGGGCATTGGCAATGAGCTTTTGTAACTTAATGAATTGTGTCATCATGACCATGTGACGTATTGCCATCTTTTGAAATCAATTGCCCTAAGTAAAGGACTGCTGCTAGGCAATATTGCAATTTTCCATTGTCTACCTTGTACCCTTTTCTGGCCAACAAATTTAGTAGTGCTATCGAGTCGGCTCGGCACTGTTCCGCACTGTTACAGCAGACGAGTACATCGTATACGTATTATATTATGGTGCTCTCCACGGCAATGTTACCAAGATCTTCATGTAGTATCCTATTGAAAATACTGGGACTTTCACAATACCCCTGTGGCAATCTACAGTGTTCGTATCTGTTACCGCCCAGTGTGAATGCTGTGAGGTATCGGGAGTTTGTGTCGAGTGGTATTGAGAAAAAAGTATTTTTCAAGTCTACCACTGTGAAACATGTAGCGTCTTTTGGTATGCTGCACAATATTGATGCTGGATTGGGAACTAGTGGGAACTCTTTCTGTATGATGTCATTGAGTGGTCATAGGTCTTGGATCATTCTCCAAGCCCCGCCCTTTGCTTTTTTGATTGGGAAAATCGCAGTGTTGCATGGTGAATTTGATGGCACTATAATTCATTGTTCAAGTAATGCATTTATAGTTTTATAGTTTCTTTTATCCCCTCTTCAGCCTCTCATGATAGAGGGTACTGTTTCACTCTAGGTACCTGGTTCAATTTTATCCTGATTGGTGTCACTCTTGCAGTAATCCTACATCGTGTGGGCCTGCTGTCCAAATCTCTGGCGATACCTTTTCCATGTCCCTTTCAAATATCGTGGGAGTTATATTGACATTGGCAATAAGGGGGTTGTGTATCTCTCTGTGTTGTATCATGATGTCACATGGCACACTAATTTCCATTATTATCTCCCCATCACATTCATTATCAGTAAACAGCTCCTCATCAGTTAAATTGCGCAGCAACATACTTGGATCTATGCATACCACTGTTCGCCACTCCCACCCATGTGAGTCCAATCCTATCACTGCAATACGTTTACTTGACACTTGTACTGCTTCCAAATCAATGGACAAAATCGTCCCCGGGACAATGGGCCTCATTACGAGTCAGGCGTTAAGGGTTTTACGGCGCCGTAAACGGCGCCGACCCTTAACGCCTGATTGCAAGGTCCCTTTGCGGGATGGTGATTTTAACGCCTGCTTTTTGCAGGCGTTAAAAACCATGCCGCAAAGGGACCTTGGTGCTAAGTACGGTGCCGCAATTTGCGGCACCGTACTTAGCGCCTTCCCCATTCCCATTATGCCCTATGGGGCAATAATGGGAATGGGGAAGGGCCATGGCGGAAGGGGGAATTACCACTCCGCCAACCTTGGAATGGGGTGCTAATTCCCCATTCCGCCATGGCGGAGTCGGAAAGTTACCGGCATGGACCATGGTGCTATTAGCACCATGGTCCATCCGCCAAGGTCGTAATGAGGCCCAATGTCTGTATTTACAATTGGGCGGAAAACAAAATCTGAAGGCACCTTCCATTCCTTTCTTGTTATCTCAGGCACCGACCGTGCAAGCACTCTGATACCATAAATAAACATGTCCATATCTATAGGTACCCCTCTGACCACAACTTCATTTGTCATCGTGCTGATCATCAACATTGCCTGCATGGGACACACTTCCAGGGTGGAGCAAACTATTCCCCGCTCAGTGAAGGAGATGGTCATATTCAATTTACTCAGGAGGTCCCTTCCCAGCAAATTTATTGATGAGTCTTCATGATACAATAGGGGTCCTCGCACTGTTTTTTCCCCCACTGTTATTTCAAGATCTTTTGTGTAAGGAACTTTTAAAATAGCCCCAGAGAACCCCTGCATTTCCAAATTTCTGCCCGAGAGCAAGAACCGGCCTTCCATGAGGCATGATTTTTCAGCTCCTGAGTCCACCATAAAGATGAACTGTTTGTTGCCTATCTCTGCCCCCACTATTGGTTCCTCTTCTGCACGTAGGGTGGTGGATAGGACTGGACACGAAAGTGCTTTCTGTGGGATGTCCTAATCTGCGTATGTCTCTGTTCCTGGAACAGAGAATACATTTTCTCCTACCACTGCTACACCTAAGGAAAGGTGATGGTGCACCGTTTGCAGATGTTGCAAAAGTATTGTTGTTTACATTCGCCATAGTGTTTTGTCTTGCCGTTTGCTGCAGCATACCTCTCTGCTGTATATGCTGCGGTGGCAGCTGTCTCTGTTGCATTTGTTGCTCGTTGTACCCCTGTTCTTGTTGTCCATTCCCACCCATGGGTAACCCATAGGGACTGCCTGGGTGTGGGTGGCCGTATTGCTGCTCATTTCCCATGGGGGACTGCCCTTGATAGTATCCCATGGGTCTCATTCTACATTCCCGTGAGTGATGCCCCCATCTTCCACAATTCCAACATGTCCCCAGCCCTCCCCTTCCCCAGGTCCTCCAAATCCTCTATTGACCATTCCTCTGAACCCCCCTCTTGGTCCTCTGTACCCACCTTGCCACTGTTGTCCTCCGTATTGCTCCTCTCCATCCCATTGCTCCTGCCTGTTTCCTGTCCATGTTGCTGCCATTTTTATTGGGCCACTGCCACCCTCTTCTTCTCCTTCCTCTTGCCTGGCTGTTGATGTTGTAGCATTCATAGCTGCAACCTTTACTAATTTATTCTGTACCAACTTTGCCTCGTCTGCCAACCTTCGCTGTACTATCTCCTTTTCTCTTTCTTTGATCCTTCTACAGTGGTGTACAATTATGCTTTGAATCTCTGGCCAACCCTGGGCTTCTATCCTAGCTATTTTATCCAAGGCCTTCGGAACCTCCTTCGGGAGCCCCTTCTTTATTATAAAATAAAACAATGCTGTTGATTGGTCCCAGGGTGTACCAGTTTCACTTCTCCACAGGTCTTGCACCCGGAGGATGAATTGCATAGGCTCCTCCTCCTCTCCCATAGTTCACTGCATCACTAGGTGTAAATCTGGAGTATCAGGAACGTCCTGCGTAATGCATCCAACACCATCGCCCTGACATTGTTAAATGCTGACCCGTCATGGCTGTCACTGCTCATAGTTACTCCTGGGAATCCCGCTTTTACCCATACTGTATCTGATTGATCTCCTACCGCCGATACCAACAAACTATTTACATCCCCTATCGCTAGCAGGACCCCTGCGGTGTGCTTTTTGAGCGCATGTATCCACTTTCCCGCCCCACCTGAGAGTGGGGGGAGGAGCTTCATTCAACAAGTTGTTCTTGTCCATTTGCACCCATGGTATGTAGTGGGGCCTCCCCGCCCCCTTGTGTATTAGAGGCATTTGTAGTTTTGTCTTTCCCCCTCTTTTATTTACCGTTCCCTTCTTTTTTTTACTTACCATCATGCTTCCTAATCTCTATCTCAACCTCCCTTGCCATCTTGGCAGCGATCTAACATCTCCTTGATCAAAGTGGAATAGCAGTGTTGTTCCCGCTGCTGTTGCTCCTTCCTCGTATTCATCTAAATCACTCCACACTTCCTCTGCCTCTTCTTCTGACTCCCTTTCCCCCTGCCCTTCTCCATGTTGGCTGTCTGGTGTTGCAGGGCATATTATCCTCATCTGTTTGCCATTTAAATGAAACAGGAACTCTCTAGACTGCCACTCTTGCTCTTGTTCCTTTGGTCTCTTCACAGGTGTTGGTGTCCCCCCTACAACACTTTCTTCAGCAATACTCGATTCCGCAACACTCGACGGTGGTGTGAGTTCACCCGTCGTCAATGGTGGCATTTCCCCTCCCCCCTGCAACATTTGGCTCCTGTCACACAATGCTCTTAACCTCGTTATCTCCATCTGTGCATGTGCTAGCTGTCTATATAAGTGTCCCATCGGTCGTGTTATGCTTACCGTTGGCGCAATAGTTGGTCCATACAGCCTTCCTGTTTCATAGGGGGACGGGGCGGTGGGAGATACTGCTGCTCTTGGTGATGCGGTGGTGCATGCGGGAACATACAGGGGCTCACTGTACCCCACTGCAGGCCTTGCCAGCAACGGGTACATTTTTGTTGACTCAATCCCTTTTGGTGGTGTTAAACACTCTCCCCCTACACCCCCATCTCTTCCCTCCTGTATCTCTTCTTTTTTTACTACCGTTTCTTTACTCACCTCACTGCTCGGTGTTACCTCCTCGAGCATGCACCACAAATCTAGTACCTCCCTTCTGTTTTGCAACTGCTTTCCTTTATATTTCGCTAGTAGATGTGTACCAGATCCAATACCCTCGTATCGAAGGACCCTCCTTCTGGCCATATGGGGTGTACAATTTCTCCTTTTATTTCTGTCACCCACTGATCATGATACTTCTGTATTTTCTCGCTATATAGAGGGAGATGCTGACAAATATGTGCTAGTGGGGTGCTCCCCCCCAAAGTGGCATTTGTGTTTACCTTGGCTTGTGTTTAACACCTCTTTTTACTTTTCCCCTCCCCGGGTCAAATAAATGTTTCCAGTTTACTTTTTAGCTCCGTTTAACAAAAGAAAATTCCACAAACTGTATAATATTCAGAACATTTTTGATCATCAATCACAAGTTTGTCAGTTTTACTTCTTGTAAAACATTATATTTGTCATACTCCAAAATGCAACGGTACTTATCTAACATAACATATTGTTTCAAGTAAGCACCAAATAACAGTTACTGAGGCTCCTTTAGGCAAATCATTATCTTCTATAAATTCTAGGTTTACATCAATATCATTATTCACTGTGGTCTTAGGGGGTTGATTGCAACTCGGGGGCTCGATCCAGGTGGGATCATTGATCATGAGGTGGGTTTGGGCACATTAAAAGAACCAGGGGGCATGCTGACATTTGTTAGTTCTAAGGTGCAATATACTGCGACAGAGGTTGGCTTTTGTTAGTTGGGGCACACTGGGGTGGGCCTCACAATAAGGTTACACGTCTGGAACATCACGAGAATACCTAGCGGGGCCATGGGGTTGTACTGGCAGACGGGTTTACCAAAAGAACATTCCACAAACTCTCTAATATTCAGAACATTTTTGACCATCAATCACAATGTTGTCAGTTTTACTTCTTGTTAAACATTATATTTGTCAGACTACAAAATGCAACGGTACTTACTGACAGACAAACATATAACAGAAAAGACAAAGTACATGTAACATAAACTGCCTTCTCATTATCCCCTATTTTGGTTTATTTGATGTTATTGCCCCTCACTCTTGCTATCTCACACACACTCTCCCCACCTGTAAGCCCCCTCAAGATACCTGTCCGAGAGTTCTGCTCACACCAAAAAGAATAATAATCTAAATTACTACTCCGAGCCTACTCAATATACGAGACTCCTATTTTTTCTCTTTATCTTCATTTGTTCCCTGCACTGGACGAGACAATGTTATGTGGCGCCGCCTTCTACCCCATTCGGGCTAGGCTCCCTTAATTCTCTTTTGCTTCTTTTACCACAAAAACCTAATGGCCATATGAAGGATAGATAAAAAAGCCTCAGTAGCATTCACACAGACCCTTACTCTTCTGTATTTTTACCTACACCGTTATCTTAGTCTCCTTTCAACCCCAATCCCCTTTTTCCCCTTGCAAAGTCTCGCAGCCAGTACTCACGTGTTCAGTTGGGTGGTCCAAGATCCACCATTCGCGCTCTATCCACAATCTGGTCCGCACCCCAACCAAGCCGTGGCCCGCCCTGGCGAGCAGTTTTTAGTTGGGTATTTGGCAAGTGGGAACCCTTGGACCCGCTCTTTTGTGCGCACAAACTGGTCGACCTTGGATGGAGGTGATGGTTTTGATGGGGGGCGTCCCGGATCTCGCCGCACGGCACGGGGGCCATGGGGCACCTTTCCAATCACGTTGCAGGGGTCACCAAAATGTAGGCCCACTCCCCGTCTTATACGCCCAAAATACAAAAGAATATAAAATATAACACACCCCAGTGGGGAATGAGACCAGGAGGACAGGCTGCAAGAGTTAGGCCCTCATTACGACCCAGGCGGTAAGGGGTTTACGGCAGCGTAAACAGCGCCAACCCTTACCGCCTGAGTACGAGGTCCCTTAGCGCCATGGAGCTTTTAACACCTGCTTTTAGCAGGTGTTAAAATCCATGGCGCTAAGGGACCATGGAGTTAATTACGCCACCGTAATTTACGGTGGCGTAATTAACGCCTTCCCCACTCCCATTATGCCCTATGGGGCAAAAATGGGAATGGGGAAGGGTAAATGGGGATTGGGGACTTACCGCCCCGCCGACCTCGGAATGGGGCGGTACGTCCGCCTACCACCATGGCGGAATTGCAACCTTAGCGGCATGGACCATGGTGCTAATAGCACCATGGTCCTCCGCCAAGGTTGTAATGAGGGCCTTAGTCTTTTATCTAAAATTTGGCATCCAGAGAACTCTGCTGCCCGAGAGCGCTCTTGCAAACATTACAAAGGTGGCAGCTTAAGTAACAATATCACATCATACATGACATCATAGCATTGGGGACTACATAGACACGGGATTGGACAAAACAGTTAGATACATATACAATGTGTGATGTTGCTCCCGCTGGATTGGTTGTTCAGTTGGCGGGAGGGTTCATACCATGAGGTTCAGCTGCCTGTGTCCTGGTGGGGTGAGGGTCAAGTCACAATGAAGCCGGGCGGGCCCTAACTCATATAACATAACATATTGTTTCAAGTAAGCACTAAACAACAGTTACTGAGGCTCCTTTAAGCAAATCATTATCTTCTATAAATTCTAGGTTTACAACAATATCATTATTCACTGTGGTCTTAGGGGGTTGATTGCAACTCGGGGGCTCGATCCAGGTGGGATCATTGATCATGAGGTGGGTTTGGACATATCAAAAGAACCAGGGGGCATGCTGACATTTGTTAGTTCTAAGGTGCAATATACTGCGACAGAGGTTGGCTTTTGTTAGTTGGGGCACACTGGGGTGGGCCTCACACTAAGGTTACACGCCTGGCACATCACGAGAATACCTAGCGGGGCCATGGGGTTGTACTGGCAGTAATTTTCCAACAGCGCGGATAAGATGGCACAGGCATGTTTGTGGAGATGAATGGGCTACAAGGCCTGGTTTGAGCGGGTTCACGCACAGGACAGTGATTTCAGAGGAAGGGTGAGGTGTTACATTTATATTGTTGCAATTACCTCTGGCTCAGGCGTGAGAATGGAGCTGTGCGGCTTTCAGACACAGCGAGAAAAAGCTGGGGGCCTTGGAGCATGCTGTGTGCAGCGCTGCAGAGGGGAGAGACGCCTTTTCGTAGTATTGCAGTGAAGCCTAATCCAAAGATGGAGTCAGAGGTGTCCAAGATGGATGCCAAGTATCTCTCCAACAGCCCCACCTGCGTCGTCATCAGCACGGGGGCTGGTTATGTACACTGGGGCAAAAATAGGAAGCGTCCTCCACTGTTAGTCAAGCAAGTGATGCATCTTAAACTGAATGGGTGAGGGGGGCCCGACTGGCCCTGCCACTCTCACACACAGGGATAGGAAATGCCTGGTTGAGATGTGAGGATATTCCTAGTATAGGAATGGGAATTGGGGCTAGGAGTAGCCAGATAGCAGAGTTGTCAGCCATTTATAAAGCAATCATTACTGCAGTTGAGAACAAATTCAGTGAAATTGTCCTGGTGACTGATTCTGATTATGCACGAAATAGCTTTGTAGAATATATGCCTAGCTGGAAAGCAAGAGGCATGCTCACATATAACAAAACGCTCCTCAAACATGGGAAAATGATACAAGCTATAGACAAATTAGTGTAATAGAATGATTTAACATTCTACTGGAGGAAATTGTGTGCACATTTGAAAACACCAGGAGAGGATAAGGAGGCAAATGATAAAGCAGATCAATTAGCCAAGATTGGGGCTGTTATAGGAGAGTTGTTACCCATTGAACACTTAATTGGTGAAATACAAATAGATGCAGTTGCATGCTCTAAAGCTCCAAAAGAAATTGAACAACCAGTAGTGCAATGGAGTTATGATACACCAGATCAAGATCTGATTAAGGTGCGAAAAGATGATCCAATATTGGGAATCTATTATAATTATTTGATAGATCCCGATCAAAATCCTTAAACTGAAAATGATTGTACAGGAAAAGAAGAGTTGAGGGTGTTATTAAAGAAAAAAAACAGATTAGACTACAGGATGGACTTATGATCAGGGAATCCATAACAGGACAGATACAGTGGGTGGTACCTCTTTCATTCAGAGGGCTAATGCTACACCATGCACATGATGCAATAACTGCAGGACATAGGGGATCAGAAAAGACTTTAGAGATACTGAAAGATTATGCTTACTGGCCACACATGTCCCAGGATGTGGAGTTATATACCAGGGGGTGTCTCATATGTGCACAATTTAAACCTGCTTCACCAATGCATAGAGCCCCACTGATGAAAAGAGGTTTAACTCTTCCATGGTCAGATTTACAAATTGACTATGTAAGGCCTGTAAAGAGGACGGGTAGGGGAAACCGTTAACTTTTGACCGTGGTTTGTTTGATGTTGAAATGGGTAGGGTGTATTCCTGCACCAGATTGTAGTGTGCAAACAGCAGCTACGTTGCTGGTAAATCATATATTTTCAAGATTTGGATTACCACAAAGAATAGAGTCAGACAGAGGAAGTCATTTCACGAGCACCTTAATGAGCAAGGTGTGGCAGATATTAGGGGTAAAAAGGAAACTACATATCGCATATCAGCCCGCCTCTTCTGGAAATGTTGAACGTTGCAACAGATCTGTTGTGGAGATATTAAAGAAGTTTGTAGCGGAGGCAGGTTCTAGTTGGGATTTACGATTACCTCTGTTATTGATGGCAATTAGATAGATTCCTGCTAAAGCAACAGCTATCAGTCCTCATGAGGTGTTAACAGGAAGGAAAATGGTACTGCCACAATTATACAGGATACATGAGCAGACACTTGTGAGTGCGTCCACAGTTCATAAATATATATGGAAAATGAGGAAGCATTTACAACATGCATTTGCATTTGTGCAGAAAAATTTGGAAAGAGCTGCTGATAGTGCAAAGTCATATTATGATAAAAAGACATCTGTGAAAGTGTATAATGTAGGTGATCGGGTATAAAAGTTTCATTTTGGAAAACGTAAACATAAAAACTCTAAATTTCTTGCGGCATGGCAAGGGCCATGTCAGATAGTTGATAAGGTGTCCCCAGTAGTTTGTAAGATATTAAAGACAGAGGGTGAAATGTCGACAGAACAATTTGTTCATGTTAAACAAATTAAGCCCTGTCACCCTAAACATGAAGTCAGGAGGCTGGAGCAGGTAGAGACAGGTTAAGTGCTTTCATTGCATAGAAAAGAAAGCTGCAGTGACAGTTTTCATAATGTCTCACACCATATAAAACTAGATATAATGTTTAGTGTGGAGATAAATGCAAATGAAAGTATCACATAAGGGAAGAGTGTGGTAATATATATATTGGTAGAAGGTGCTGAATCAGGTTAAATGAATATGGTACAATGTGATGAAATGTTCTAAAAGAAAGTCTGTTTTGGTGTATAATAAGGTGAATGTATATATTATTGTTTTCTCTTTAACATGTGCTTAGTTGCAGATATTCAGAAGAGTAAATCAGAATTTTTTGGACCACATTTTATTTTTGGCAAACTAGTAGAAGGGGTGAAACTGGTGTTGTGCTATGTACTTAATCTGTCCCTTTTGTATTTGATTTAGAAAAAGTAACTAATATTGATTGTGGTCAGAGGTCGCAGGACCAGAGGACACAAGAGATGATGGAGACCTGGATTCCACGGGATGAAGCCAAAATAAAGCCTCCGGACCAAAGTATGGAGGTGAAGACAAAGAGACTGGGCTACCTAAAGAGATGATTTCTGTGGAAAAACACCCAAGAGCACCAGGATGAAAGAATTTCACCGAACGAACCATATGATGAAAATTTGGTGATCAGGACATCTCAGAGGTGTGGTCATGAAGATGATGAATGCCATCAATGTAACAGTAGTGAGTTGAACTTAATTCTGCAGTGTTGCAGGTGGAGCATAGTATCATCTTATGTGACTGGAAGTGAGGGTGATGGTGACTCACAACTTTGTTATTTTAGTTAATTGTTTTGGTTAGTTGTGTTAGTTATTTGTTGTATTTATTTATTTCATTTTATTATTTTGTTGTCATATCTGAAATGTTGATTTCACACGCATATAAAGACTATGATTGAAAAGACATTCAAACATACGTGGACACTTCGGTTGGAAAGACACGTGTACAATATTTCTATGAGGACTTATGGGCTCATTTGGGATCTGTGTTACTTTTGTTATGGTTAAGCAGTGGTTTGCTATGAAATGTTTAAATGTTCATTTAGTTGAGTTGCTATTATTGCAATTGTGACTCATGATGGAAAAAGGAAGAGGTACATTTTAGAAAAAAAAATGAAGAAGAATTTGGGTTTCCTTCAATTATGGGTTTGGGGGCCAAAATTGTCGAAAAAAGGAGGGATTATTTAAGGACATGTATGGGATTTTTTTGCTAGCATACAAAACACAGCATTTTTTCCAGCATACAAAATACAGTAGAGAAACACAGACAGGCCCAGTTTGACACTGCAGGCATTCAGACCACACATAAAAAAAAGAAAACACAGTGTACTTCCAGTTAAAATAAAGAGGTGCACAAATTATATTGGACGTATGGGAACTGCATTAGAATACATAACTGATTAACATTACTAACATTACTAAAGTACTAATTTCAACTGCTCTAACATTATAATGCAGTCTTCTGTGCATAATGAAATACAATCTTTGGGTGTACTGTTTGAAATTATTTTTTCCATGAGGAAGTGCACATTAGCGTTTTCTACAGATTGTGGAGAGCAGAAATATGTAAGCTGCAGGAAGCAAAATGAAACAGTAACTCTGGACATGAAGTCTTCATTGTATTGCAAATGAGGGATGGCACAGGGCACAATCTTTTTACTCTGATTGGTAGAAATTGTAGGTAGACAAGCCACGTCAACAGAGGGCTGAATCAGAGTTTTCCTAAAAAAGTAAAGTGAGGGGAGTTGGCAAGTCGTGCTGGGTTCAGGAGACAGACAGACGGTGCTATCTCTGTGAGGCTATATGTGGGTCGAGCGCTGACTTGGAATCTAATAGGTTGCCTGCTCCCCACACATGTACAGAGGCTATTCGCACTGAGACTGGGACTGCGAAAGACAGCAAGGTCATGCAGGGATTTCAGATCACTGGCCTTGGTAAGATTTGGCCAAGTGAGGAAAAAAAAAAGAATGGTGCGCATGTGTTGCTAGAATCCATTGGCAGTGCAGAGAGGTTAGAAATAATTGTATGTTTATTTTTCTCTCTCTATATTCAAAGCGTGAGAACATAAATTCATGTTTGCAAAATACATGCTTGTTTCTGTTTTGTCTTTTTTATATCTTGCAGGTGATGCTGTAAATATCATGTGGTAAGATTTTGTGGTTTGTAACTGTAATTAACACAAAGTGCAGATAAAAAAAACAATGAGACTTTGGTGTCATTCATGCATCTGTGAATTATTTATATATGAGGTACAGAGGTGATATTTATAGCAGTGCAGTAGTGCAGTTACCAATTTACCACTGTAGTTGAAATAGCAAACAAGAGAAAGTCAGTAGTAAATATCTACAAGGTAAAAGATGTGTGTGCAATGTAATGAGTTATTCCTTCCTTGCATGCTGATGGGAAGGGGTGCCTAATCTGGCACATATATTACTGGATATACATACTGTACATACGTACAGTAATATCAGCCACAAACTATGGGTGGCGCCTTGAATAAACTCATTGGGTTCTCTGAAGTGTTCTGGTCTGGGGCTCTCTACAGGCGACTAGAAAGCATTCTAATAGAAAGGAGAGGTGTGTTTTATGATGGGGTTATAGTATAATTAAAAAAACATGCTCACCACTATACCACAGGAATAAGATAATTCTGAAAATACTGCAAAGTAAGATACCACTAAAATTGCTGCCAATAGAAGCTAACAAGATATGGTCACTAAAATAGAGTGATACCAAACCTACTCTAAATGTAAGGCTAGTTTACTGCCAAATTACTCCCAATATTTTTACAGTAAGAAAATACCGCCAAATCCCAAATTTACCCCAATAAGATAAAACCTCTTACAGCATCCTTGGCCTTTTTGTATATGCAATTGTTATTATTACTATTCTTATTATCAATACTCTTTTATTATAGTGCATTGTATAACATATATGATTATTATTAATATCACTATTACTAGTAATAACAATAGCACTCATAATAATTACACTAATAATAATAAAACTAATAAAATAATAATAATAAGAAGAAGAAGAAGGAGAAGAAGAAGAAGAAGAAGAAGAAGAAGAAGAAGAAGAAGAAGAAGAAGAAGAAGAAGAAGAAGAAGAAGAAGAAGAACAATAATACAATAACATTTAGCTTAAGATGCAACCCAGATTGTGGCCTTAGAACAATAAAGTAACATGGTGGAAGTGATGGTTAAACAAATATTAGAGTGTAGACAGCAATATTAGATCTAATAAAAATGTGAAGGAGGATTATGGTGTCTTTCAACCATTGAATCATTAAGATGGGAATATATATTTTCTTCTTCTTTAAAGCAAACCCCTGCCTGACCCTCACTACTGGTTTAAGTGAATCCAACAGGGCAATATGAACTCAGAGTTCCCTGATCATCAGAATCACAAAGTTGGGGTTTGGCATGACCACAATCTATAGAATTGATGGCAGTGGTTTATAAGAGTTTGTAGACAGTGTGCACCATTTCCAAGAACTTTCATTGGGCCTTCTTCACAGAAAGATTTTATAATGGTGCATTCCCATTGGAAAATGCTCCGTGAATCAGGCCCTTTGTGTAATGCAACAAATTCTAATTTAATTTGTTAAAGCATTAGAAACCCATATGGTAATAGTGTGGAGCTGTGCTTACAAGTTGCCAATTGTACCTTTGGTGGATGCAATTGTTTGCAATGTGAAAACACAGGTTATGCTTACAATATGACACTAAATTAAAATCTGAAGAAAATGTTGAATGCAATTTTTGGTCCAGTTTTTAAACAAATGAAAACATTAATTATGTATTGATTATGTTGTTAATTTTAAAGTGTGCAATTGCATATGGCATGCTGAAGGCCAGTGCTAAAATGAGGCCTATTTTGTAAATATAAATATTCATTTAAAGAGAAAGGGCCTCCTTACGACCCAGGCTGAGGACCATGGTGCTATTAGCACCATGGGCCATGCCGGTGTCCGCCATGGCGGAATGGGGAATTACCACCCCATTCCGAGGTTGGCGGGGCGGTAATTCCCCATGCCGCCATGGCCCTTCCCCATTCCCATTTTTGCCCCATAGGGCTCAATGGGAATGCGGAAGGCGCTAAGTACGGTGCCGCAAATTGTGGCACCGTACTTAGCACCAAGGTCCCTTTGCGTGTCCCTACTTTAACGGCTGGTAAAACCAGCCGTTAAGGTCGGGTCCCGCAAAGGGACCTCGTAATTAGGCGCTAATAGGTTAACGGCGCCGAAGCCTTTTACGGCGCCATTAGCCCATTAGCGCCTGGGTCGTAATGAGACCCAAAACATTAATATCATCTGAAAATGTCCTTCATGGCTGTGTTGGCTTCTAAGAGTAGCTTTCAGAAAGAGCAAATGGAAACCTGATAAAAAATGTATACTTATCAAAAAATATCCTTTACCAAATGTCAGATATGAGCAAGAGTTTGCCTTTAATTTATACATACATGTTCAACTCTTATAAAGCATTGGAGAAAGCATGATGTTGGATATTGGGAGGAAATTCGATAAGAAGATGTGCTACTCAAAATGAAGAATGATAGAAATGTCTGCAGAAGTCGTGTGATTAAGATAAAGTCTGATTCAATTCAATCTAATACACTCTTAAAAGGGTGGGAGTGTAGAGGTAATTCTGAAATCTGTGAGCAGTTCCACAGCCAATTAGGGGCAGAGCTAAGAATGGAAGCAGATGAGAACAACAGTTTTCCAGATAGACTATGAGCACCGTTGTTCTAAATTTGTGAGGATTTCTTGATTTTGATTTAAATTCTTGTTTATAAAATGTTAAAGCTGGAATAGGCCTTTCACAACCCTATTTTACATGTTTACTTCTTCTGTGGTCTTGACTAGGCTTTAGTGTGCCAATGCTATTTTTGCAAGAGTAACTTCATAATTGCTCAGTGCTGTTTGAGAGACACTGAGTTAAGTTGTGGTACACTTTTGAGCACAGCACACTTTAAAACCTTCATCTCCAATTGTACTTCTTCTGACCAGTCGCCCCATGTATGCATTAGGTGAATGGAGAAGGGGTTTCGGCAGGTGGATTGCACTATGTTTAAGCTGTAGTTGTATCCAAGATTATTGACTGAGAAAATTGCTTTTTTAGTAGTGACTGGCTTTTTGATAGGTTTAAACCTTTCCTTTTAATAGGTGGTTTGACGTCACTGAGGGCAGACCACATGTCTTTTGACTTGCCATGCTTGAGTGCATTAATGTGAGTATATATACGTAATGTGCCATATTTTATATGACTGTGCATTCTAAGGATTGATTGAATGAATTAGATTCCTATAGGTTTGTTGAAAATGAGTAGGACACTGGAATTATGTTAAGGACCACTATTGCTTATATCTGGAATTGCTTGAGGTCTGACGATACTATTTCTAATGGTCATTTGGTATCTCTATAAAAGGATAAATGCAAATGAATGTGAAACAGAGGTGTGAGATCAACATTATTTGCGTGCTCCTATTTTATGAGTATAGGAGGCACACTTTAATGCAAGTGTAAAAGCTTATACCTTTAGTGATAAAACTGTGTCAGGACAGTTGTTGAAATGCAAAAATGATCAATTGCACAATGGTAATATAAAGTCATTGTTAGGCTGTATGATGGCAGGCCAAGAACAACTTTGCTGACTAATAGTAAACCTGTCAAGTGCTCAAGAGTAAAGAGTTTGCTTTCCATAAAGATTAGAAATCAAACTCTCTCTGAAGCTCTGTACCCTTTATGATATGATATGGCATTTATAACGTGCCTAGATACAAGTGTTTCAAGGCACCATGAGTCAAGGGAGGGGGGACAGGAGTAGGGCAGACAACAATCTTACTAGGCACAGTGACACTGAGATCGCACAAGTGCAGGGTGAACATTATCTTTCACAAAACCGCCTTTCTGAGCCCAAGTGGGAATAGTTATTGCCTTTGTGGATGAGGTAATTATATGGTAATCATATTAAATGTCAGTATGTGCTTTGTCTTGGTGGGATAGCACAATGTGATCCCTTTGCTTGTTTCTACAGCTGATCTGGGTCACTTCATTATGTTCCAATCAGAGATTTGCACATGGTTGTAAGATATGTATGACATACAAACAATGTAAATATTCCAACCTGGGCTATCGAATAGCTCTAACCAAACCTTTCTTCTGTACAAATGATAGATAATAGACTGTCTCACCATCCCCAGATGGAACAAGGTTCCACTTGTAGGATACGTGTAAGCAATCAAACAAGCAATCGCTTGATGTTTCTGGTAGTTACATGAAAGGAGCAGTTCCCAGAGTTCATGGAAAAAACAAATGCTGTTTACATCTCCAAATTCGCGATATAAAAACTTAATAGACCCCCACTGTCAGGCTTTACCAGACGTTATGGGCCTGTAACCCTTGTTAACGGCCTTTGCTGGGCTAAGACCTTTAACACTGTGATCCGCACACCGGGTATGACCCTCAGGCTCGTTCTTAAAGCATAATTATATCCCTTGTGAGGAATTGTCATCTAGCTAGGACATACAATGATGTAGGTGATTCATTCTTCCAACGGGCAATCGGATAACCAGATCACCCTTCGTTGCAGCTCTATGCCAAAAGCATAGTGCACTTGTGCTCTGCTGCATCAGTAATCTGATATGCAGCATCTGCTCTGCTCATGGTGCGCAGCAGGTTCAAAGGTCAAAAGATGCCCACTTGACTGCCACAGCAACAACCAAGTTACTGCAGCACAGGGGCGATATTTAAGATATGCCCCCTGTACCCAAACTATGATGATCATGAGCACCCTATGTTGATGGCACAGTCATTTCTAAGAATAAGCTAGGCCTCAGTTTAGCCATAGAGAATGGTGATACTGATGATCATTGCCACCACATCCCAATTGATATTGCACATGTGTCCTCTCCTGTGAGTCAGCTCTGCTGTGGAAGGAAATGTGTATTCGGGTCAGACGTGCTGATACTGTCACATGGCAGAAGAGAAACCCAGAGGACCCAGCCTCTTTATGAGTCTCTTTTGGAGGGATTGTAAACCCCTCCCCCAGTGGCAGTCACACCACATTCAGCTGCCCTGGGCACAGGTATCATAGGAGCACACTCATTCAGGAGGAGTAGCCTCACCATAGGGGCTGCATATCAAAGGTCTTTGTTGTCAGCAGGATGGAAGAGGGAGAGAAGGATAGGCGGAAGTGCTCTGGACACAGGAAGAGGCCTTCCACCATCTTGTTTCTGATGACTTTCTTTCTCTTTCCTGTCTCCTTCACTTCCTCTGGAGCAAAGCATTTTGGGTGCAAGATCCACAGGGTAGAGCCCACTCCAGCCATGATCAGGGGTTGGTTCCCTAAACCAGGCTAGCTGTAGACCAATCACCTGATGACTTGTGCCTTTAAAAGAAGGAGTCTCACTCCCCTGTAGAAGAATTCCCTCAGTGCCTTAAGGATCCTTTTAGGCCGAAGAGATGTTCTGAACAGTCACACCGGGACTTCTTTTGGAACAGTTGCACTGTCCATAGCCCTCGACTGGAGGTGAAGAAGGAGTCACCCAAGGCTGAAGGAAGATCTGTCCCCTAACCACTCCTAAGGAACATCAGGACTTACCAGTGCAGTGGACCATGAACAACAACTCTGCAATGGATTTTCTTTGCCAGAAGAGCAAACCCTGAATTGGGGGATCTGGTCCTTGAGTCCGTTGTGAAGGCCTCACATCAAGCAGAGGGCCCGGCCGGATGAAGCTCCTTGTTCTCCCAAACAAATCCAGTTGCTCTGTGTTCCCTGCATCCTGAACAATAGGGAAGGCGCTGGTGCTGGTGTCTGCATTCCTCCAACCAGAAGAACTATTGCAGTGCATCTAAACCAGCTTCACACTGTATTGTGTCCTAGCAAACCATCTCACCTGCTAGACTGGAAGTGACTGCTTAACGCTGTAACCTGAAACAAATCTCTGGAGGGTCACTCAGTGACTCTATCTAGGAGTTACAACTACGGCTCAGCCCACCTAGACCATGAACTGCTTCCTCATTGATAGCACATTGATGCACCCTCAATCACCACTTCTACAACTGTCGCCTGCCGACATGAACCACTGGTTTGACTCTCACTGACCTCTCATAGTTCCCAAAGCCTGATTTGACCTGACCAACTGTGAAGAGATCTTGGGACTGCACTGACCTGCATAATTGAACTGCTGTCCTCCGTCTGCAGAGAGCACCTGGATTCGACCCTACTGGACACCCACTTGCTGCTAGGGCCTCTATGATGCTATGTGCCCTACTGAGCCTGATCCACTCAAATCAACATTTGAACCCAGGCCTGATGTGTCAGCCCACTAAGAACTGAATCCAGGTATTGTGACACTGAACTGCTTCCACAACCCACTGAGACCCTAAAGACTGGTTAGGTCATGATCGCTCCTGCTTTCAACCCAATATCCTTTTTCTGGTTGTACCTTACCTACTACCCCTGGAACTATACTCAAAGTGCTGCTTTGTTCAGTCTGTTGCATGTTCTCTGTTCTTTTCTTTGGGGTGGGTTTTGGCATGGTAATCTCTTTCGTTGTACATGCAGATGGTGTGCTTCATCAACATGTTTATATTTCTATAGAACCTTGATTGGACATTCCCTTTATGTTGCTCTCTGATACTGTGTTGTTTGCGTCACTATTGTATCCCCCTCACACCCTTCTTGAGAGTATAGCCTTACCTCAGCCTGTGTTACCACCAAAGGCGAAGAAGGTATATCTCTTGGTTGTCTCTGTTTTACCTTTATGATTGCATTGCGTTTCGCTTTGTAGAAATGTTTTGGGCTGAGTGGGCCATTTTACCCCTACTCATCCTTGTAATCCAGCGAGGCAGAATCCAACTCATCAAAGCCTATAAATGCGCAAAATTAATTTCCATTGGATGATCTGTGGGCTATATGAACCAGAATAGCCCACATACCCGCTTGTATAGCCTAGAGATTGTCCAGATGTTTGTGTTTCAAGGATACCAGCAGTGTAGGATTCCCACAGCCAACTGGCTGTGATGCCCAATATGTATCTCAATAGATGCATTATAGTATCAAGAGCAACATGGCTCCTAGGTTTTCTAGAGAGAACAACCCGGGCTGCATCAGGTGCTATTGGTCCATAGACCTTGTCAAAAGCCCTTATTGTGCTCATGCCTTTAAGTTATTCTTCTTGGACCATAACGAGTGATACAGTTATCAGACCGTGTCTATTAATATAAAAATATTGAAAACAAGAACTTTTATAGATAACTGTACCATATGATCAAATAATTTTACAAGAATGCTATTAAAGTTTTGATGTACTGCGATGTCCATATATGTATCATAGTTTTCAATGTGAGCACATCCTCTTTTGTGTGTTGACAATACAATCAACCTTTAACATCTGCTGTAGCTAAGATTTGAGCATAGAGCAGACACTTGTTACTTTATTTTTGGTAATTGATATAGTGTGAACTGGTTTACATAGAACAGTAACCAGGAGTATCCCAAATATAAGGTGATGTGCATAGAACAGTAAGATGAGGTCCAGATGAAGCTAGAATATTGAGAATGTGAACGTGACACTTAGAAAGTACTATACAAGACATCATACAATTCGTTCCCCTTATTAACATCACATGTACATTTATAATTTAGGTACAGGGAGAAAAGATTACTGGGAAGAATCAGCTTTATTTTGATCAAGTGCTCAAAAAGGGATGAGAACTACTTCAATGAGTTAGCATCAGATACTAGAACACATCGTTGTGTGCATGCTGATGGTGATGCAACTGCACTTGTCAGGCAGAGTGGCACCAGGAGGCGGACATGCCCACCAGAGGAATTGTAGAAAATCCTATCGATCAATACAAATGGGGGTACACCTGAGCCTTCACTTGTATTGCAATTATGAACCAAACTGCAAGTCCAGCATTATGCCCCTTAACGACATTTTTCATTTTTCTCATAATTTGATTTAGGAAAAATGACCCTCTTCGCACCCTGCCAAGATGTTTTCTATAGTTAAGGTGAAGTGAGGCTACTGTTTTAGATCAATACATAGCTATCCAATCACGATGCAGTTTTCATTCTCTATATGTATATATTTTCTTTATTTTGTATTATGTTTTTTGTTTTCAATTGTGATGCTTTAATAAACACAGTTAGGTTTCACTGCACATAATATGCACACATTAATAGTAGTCTACAGCACAAGGTTCTCCAATTAGTTTTTATTTTGAATCTGCTTTATGTGCACAGGAGTGCAATTTTATTCTATCGAACGTTATTACTAAATATTTCAACACACCTTTAACTTTCATAGCATGGATTTACAATGTTTTCTCTTTCCTATGCAGAGGTCGCATTGCCAAGAAATGGACATTTAATGCATGTTATAGCATTTCATGTTACAGATTTAAATACACTCAACTTTTATAACTTCAAATAAAAGTTGACTCTGGGAATGTATCGAGTGAGTTATTGATCACCTCCTTTATTAGGATGATATATCCATGAGGTACAAAGCAGCATGTGATAGCACATGGCTGCTATGCAACTCTCTTTAGTTTATAAACGTGCTTTCAAAGCGTTTTTCATCTGAGGATTCTAAACGTGCCCTCTTCCCAAAGAAGCACTTCAAGCTCCTACAAGTGCTTCTTCATGATGCGCATTTGTATTCACAGTGGGAGCATATGGTTATGGCCATGGAAGTAGGAATTACAGGCTGAGGGGGCATACCATGGCCCTCATTATGAGTCTGCTGGTAACCCACCGGTGCTACCGGCGGGTTACTTGCAGACTCGCCTTACCATTTCCACTGCCTGATATCCCGATGATAACGGGATACAACGGACGGCAGAGGAACAGTAAGTTCCCATTTCTGTGGAGTTCCGGGAAATGGGAACACTGAAGCACAAACAATGTTAGTAATGCTGCCGGTCCTTCAGTGAAAAATATGCCAGTAGGGGCTTGAGGTACCGGCAGGCCAGGTTTGCCAGTAGTCCACTGCCCCTACCGGCAGACTTGTAGTTTGCCGGTCCAGAAAAGATGCCGGTAACCGTTGGTGCCAGACCGGCAAACATGCAATGTCGGCCCATATCTTTTCAAAGATCAACAGAGTAAAGGATGCCAATAGAGGTCCTGTTTCACAAAGATTGGCATTGGAACACATCAGGAGATGCCCTGAGCATCTCACATTTGCTCCTGAAACCTCACAGCTGATTCACAAAGACTTGTGCAGGTGCAAATCCACACCTGCCAGGTGCTTCTTTAAGATGATTTTGAGCAACAATGTGTGAATCATATCTGCACATGACCATCTGAAAGATCTAATAGGAAGCTTTGGGTTTCCCGCAGTTTCAGGCTTTGTGATATAAGGCAGTGGGAACACATTGATTTGCTGCAGTTAACATCTTTGTGAATTGGGCCCATATAATCTATATGGAAGTTGAAATCTTCCTTATGGATATTTGAGTGCTCTGATGTGTTGTTTTGTGCTGTAGAAGGTGGGAGTGATAGATATCCTACAGTGCAAAACACTATGCAAGGAGTGTAACCTGTGCATGCCCATTTTAACCTGCCCTGGTGCCCTGTCCTAGCACATATTACACTGTGGAAATGACTCACTGACTTCATGCTAAGAACATTCCCATGAGTTGCAAAGATGTACTTATGACACACATCTGTTTTTCCATAGGCAAAGGTCAATCTGGTAGTTGTGAGACATGCACAACATGAACATGGGAGAGCCAAAAACACTGCTGACAGCAACACAAGAGCTCTAGCACACAGGAGATAACTTTCATATATACAGTTACAGTTGCCCTGTCCTTAGGATTATCAGTGAGTGAAGGTATGTACATGAACATATGGGAAGGGACTCAATATGAAGTAGGCCGTGTACTCCTCTCTAGAGTTGTCATTCACACTGGCAATGATACAGTACATGATGCAGCTCATCACTACATGCAATACATGTCAATCCTGTACATGCCTCATCATCCATATTCTGTGGTCAACTGGAAATCATGATGACATTAGTGGCCATAGCATGTATATGCATCACAAAAGTCATGGTGGGTGTGACACACACTTACCAGGAGACCTCTGAGAGTGCTCAAGACACCAGCACACATCTCACTTACTGCAATGTGAAGGCGTATGCAACAAGGTGCATCTGTGTATATAATAATAATAATAATAATAATAATAATAATAATAATAATAATAATAATAATAATAATAATAATAATAATAATTTGGCATTTATATAGCGCTACGAACCCTCAGGTATCTGAGCGCTGCTTATTATTACCTACGGTGTGTGGTGGTCATGTATCGACCTCGGAAGGATGAAAGGCTGAGTTTGGCCCTGCCGGGATTCGAACCTGCTTATATGGGGCAACATGACTGTGGGTAACATGCCTTGCCAGCAATCGGTAGATTGGGTATGCCTGATGCGAAATGTATCATGTCATTGCTGTAACAAGCCCCCTTCATGTGTCAGGACACATCCACATGCCCCATTGCAGCACCCCTACTGTTGGATACATGAGCTATGGTGACTGTGCACGTGTGCTCCATTTGTTTCAGGAATACGACTCTGATACTACTGCAACCTGAACTGTGTCTCTGTGTTTCTGCTGTCCATCACCATGTGAATCATAATACACGTTTGGTTCAAGTATAGTGTGGGAATGCCTGCACACATACTCGTGTGGATGGGTCAAGACTGGTACATGAATGAGTGTTAGTCATTTTGACAGGTGCAGTGAGGAACAATGAGTTCTACTCATGTGTGCTTTTCATGCCCTTGGGTGGGTTCTGTGCCTGTGGCAGTTTTCAATTAAGGTCTTTGAACATTCTGTCACTCATGTTGGCATCCTGCTGTCACAGCCATCCATCATTAACAACTTAATGCCAATGTTCCAAATGAACAGGTACATGTGTTGGGACAATCATGGCAACCCTTATTCATCTGTGTTAGTCACTTGGTCAATAGTAGTGTATAGCTGTATGTTCCAGCAAAGTCACAAACAAAAAGACTACAAAGTGCAATGACTACATACAATAAACTAGCATGTGGAAAATATTGTTAAGAACATGAACAACAGTGAATGAAACAATTGGCCACGACACTTCATACATGGCTTACTGACCTCGATGCGTTCAGAACTGCTATAATTTTTTATTTATTTAATTAATGTGATACAGTCTATTTAATAAACTTTACACATATTGATAACTAAACACATTATAAAATAAGATTCAAACAAACAAAATAGTAGCAATATAGCAATATGATAAAGAATAAGCCATTTACAAATATAAAAACAATCTAAAAGCTCAAGTAGCATGTAAAAAGAAAGAAAAAGAGATAGTACAAATTTACACAATACCACCCACAATGCCCACTATGATATACGGACAGCAATTCAAGGAGGTAAACTGGACTTAGTCCATTTCTCACAACTACAGTACCAAGGGAACTCACAGCACAGCCGATTACCTCGTCCCAAGGCAGGGGCAGTGACTATTTTAGGATACGAGTACTAATTTCAGATCTGAATATCCAATATTTCTTCTATCCTAGTCCAGATGTTGAAGAGAGATAACATCACTCGCATACTCTCAGAATTCATGCAGTGATGCCAGAATAATGACGTTCCGATTGATGCCAGATTATGGGAGAACTTCCCAATGTGACATTGGATTACATTGATCATAGTACCACATTCTGTCAAAACATGTCTTGCTGACTCTAATACATTGCTTCCTTTACACAACCGACAAGTGCGTTGTTCCACTGGCAACTGCAGTCTTCTGCCCGTGACCAACAGGATAGGGAGTTGGTCCAGCCTTAATAGAAGAATAAATCGTCGCAGTTTTTTAGAAGGGCAGAGATTGAGATACCCTTGTGGTTGCATGAATGAGTACGACATGTATTGTACAAATGCGTAGCTTTTCAACGAGCTAAGGTGAGCGAAATTCTCTAACCAATCCCACATTTCTACCCGCTTGTCAAGTGCATTTTGAACTTGCTCAGAATATGGCCCTTCTCGCCAGGTCCAACCAATAGTAGCAAGATGTTTTATCATCATCGCAGATGGAGACTGAAGATTTTGTTTCTTGCACAGTTCTTGGAAGATAGTGGTCAGGAGAGGGTTAGATGTTACACTACGCATTTTCAAGAAGTGCCCCAATCTCCTTTTCATGACGATAGCCTTCATAGAGGGTAGTCCCAATTCCAATCGAATAATTGCCATCGGAACTCCCGGACCCAGGCCAAGTATACGACGCCAGAATTTCCCCTCGATGGCTTGAAGCCAACTAAGATCTAAGTCTAGAAGTGATTCTAGGCCATAAGTCATCATAGGGATAAGTACCTGCTTATACAATTGGCGCGTACCCCAAAGCGTAAATCCTCCTTGCTTATTGGTAAAGTTGGCTATAAGAGATGTTACTTGCGCCGCTCGCATTGTACGTGAGAGCTTAAGTGCCACATATTCCCCATTGGGCTCAAAATCAATACCTAGATAGCGATAGAGTGGGGCGTATGGGATCAAGTTATTATTCACCGTGAGGTTCACACGGGACACTCTTTTGCTAGAAAATCTCAATACCTTAATTTTATCTAGGTTAATGATGAGACCATTGGATTCGGCGTACTCCCATAATGCTGTGGCTGATCTACGTAAGCCACCAATAGTATGATCAAAGATGACCAAATCATCTGCATATGCCATAACGGTGCAAACAGAGTCCCCGATTTTAGGGGGGCAATTGCGGGCAGAAGTTAGAGCAAGTGGAATATCATGCACATAAAGATTATAAACTAGGGGGGCAGTCACACAGCCCTGTTTAACCCCCCTGTTTTGGTGTACCTTACTAGTCAGATGTCCCTCCTGGTCTTATTTTAACCTGACCGAGGTATTATGATGTAACAATCTAAGAAAATACAGTATGCCAGCAGGGCAGCCTAGGGCAGCAAGTTTAGACCATAGGCGTTCTCTAGGTACCAGGTCAAAAGCTGCTTTAAAATCGATGTAAAGTGCATACAGCGGTGGCTCATTTCTTTTACGGGCTCTAGCTCTCAATAGGTTCATTACCATCAGATTATACCCGGTGGAGTAGCCTTTTCTAAAGCCACATTGGAATTTAGATAGTATATGGGCCTCGTCTACCCATGTCTGAAGATCCTTGAGTAACAGGGCGGCAAACAATTTGCCTGTCGTATCCAGCATAGAAAGGAGTCTATAATTATTCGGATCTAGCCGATTCCCCTTTTTAAATACCGGAATCAACACGGCTGTTTGCCACGACTTAGGTATCGCCCCCTGGTTCAAAATTTTCTCAAACATAATTGCCAACAATCCTGCCCAAAACTCGGGCTGGGCTTTGATAACTATATTGGCTAGGCCATTAGGGCCGGGGGCTCTAGAGGATTTTAGAGTTTTTATCTTACAGAATATCGCAGTGTATGACATATCAAATGATACACTGGATCTTGGAGGTAGCGGTGGAAACCTCTCCTCTGTCTGCAAGATGGCATTACGATTCTGCAGGAAGTCCTCCCATTCCTTTGCACCGATGGGATTTACCAATTGCCCCTTGACTGTTTCCCTAGCTTCACCCAGAAGTGCCCAAATGCTACGTGTGTTTTTCGAACAGATGGTGTGTATCAATTTCTGATATGCCAGAGATCTTTCAGCGAGCCGTAGCTTTTAGATATTGGCTCTATATTTATTTTTGCTTTTCCTAACAGCCACCCTAAGATTTTCTATAGGTTCGCACCTTTGCTTGATCGTGCGTAGCTCCCTTCTAAATTCCCTCTTAGTGTCGCTGATCTTTTTATTAAACGGGAGTATCCCACCCTCTGGTCTAGTCATACTCCAGTTGGGGGCTGAGGCATGAGTATTAGAGAAAACACTGATCCAAGTTTCTATAGCTTCAATAGACATATCGTTGAAATTGGGTATTTGGGGCCAGTTTTCAATATTTAGTGCTTCTGATGCCAAGTGTATATTCTTAGCAATCCACCTAATACTAGTGCCCGCTTTGTTTACCCGAATTGTACCCATATTGCTCTTGTCTGTAGTAGTATGGGAAATATTTAATACACACTGGAGTGCAGCGTGGTCACTCCATTCATTTAAAGAAACCGTCAGGTCAACAACACACAGCAACATATTAGGGCACACAAATATGTAGTCAATTATACTGGAAGAAGACCCATTAGCCCACGTTTGTTTCCCTGGATGGTCACTAGCAGTGTAACCATTCAACAGCTCCAAATCCCAGTCATCGAACAAGTGACGCCACTGCGGGCCTTCAGTATCCTTTTTAATATGCGTAAGTAACCGCTTGTTTCTTAACCTCGGACTTTGTGGCTGTAGCCCCCCCCCCCCCGGTATTCGGCAATTGAAGTCACCTACTACCATTACCGCTCCGTTTCCCAGAGTGGCTGACCAGGATGCCAACAGCTCGTGAAGGGCTGCTTGGAGTGGCTCACTTATCCGGGCATGAGGAGGATTATATAAATTTATCAGCAATACATTTTCTCCTTTGCCCTTGGGCCCATATTCAACTTCCACTGCCAACAGATTATTATCTTGGCTACAGGGTATCTGTTTCGAGGGCAGAAAGCTGGCCACCCCAGTGAGCAGCCCACCGAATGGTCTACCCTTCTCTCCCCTTTTCGCGAAAGATTGATAAGTCACATATCCATCCAGTAATAGTGGGTCCATCGCCCAGGACTCTTGTAAACATATTAGCTCATGTTTGGCGACAAAGTTTACTGATCCCTCAGAGGACAGCAGATGCGCAAAACCTCTGCAATTCCACGATAATAATGACCAGGTTCAATGATTGGATAGAACTTCGGGAAGCGATTCGGCCAACCATTTTAACACGTGTTGTATGTCAGCCACTTCCACTTTCTTTCCCTTAGGTACAATCGGACAAACATCAAGATCAGCCGGCCCACTTGTTTCACTGTTATCGACACAGGGATCAAGTTCATCCAAGTCTGCATCTATCTCCACGTCAACTGCCCATAACTCGTCTCGGTATTTCCTGATCAGCTGTGCGGTAGATAAAAACTTGCAATGCAGGGCAGATACACACGGATTCCGCCCCTTCAATGGCTCCACAAACTGGAAGTCATCAGATTGCAACACGCGCAATTCTGGGACGGAGTATAGTCGAATTAGGAGCTCCGACCGAGACAGCCATCTGCGATCGCCGTTGTTATAAAGGTTCTTGATCCGGCATATCCTACTGAATGACTTGCCTGATCCAACCTCCGTTGATTTGGTAGGAGGATGGATGATTTTAGCCTGAGGCAGCAGAGGCTGGGACGATTTCTCCGGGGACCCACATAACCTTTCCTCCATCAACTGGGCATCGATTTCAAGTTGTTCCCACTCTTCGTCCTGCTCCTCCAGTTCATCCAAGGTCAATGTACCTTTGGCCTCAGCACACTCTGCCTCCCTTGCTGGCATTAGCAGCTCCTTCGACTGTTCCTTGTTCTGATCTTGGTCCGTAATCAGCCAGCTAGTCAGACAGCCACCTCCAGTGCTGTTCTTTTTCTTAGCTCGGGCAGCCCTTTTCTTTGCTTTTTTTGAGCGGCCACCGATGTTCACAAATTCTTCTACTGAGGAACACACTAACAGTTTTTTCCTGTTTTGTTGAGCCTTCTTAGCCAATTTGCGCTGTTTGCGAGAGAAAAAGACCATCTCACTCTGATCCATGATTACAGAGGCTTCTTTAGTTGACATAGCATTTATCTCCTCAGCTATGTCAATGGCCTCCGCTAAGTTGATTTCTGCCTCAGCTTCCACAGGATTTTCATAAGTCCGGGGAGTAGTCAGTGCGGTGGTATTGGCTAAAATACGCCCGGTCATTTGGAGCAGAATTTTTAGGGCAAACTGAAGAGAAGTTACAGAAGATTGTATCTCTGCTAATTCATTTGCTCCAGGAAACGGGACAGATAAGTCCATTTCCTCATTGTCCGGGACGTCCTCCATCGACACCATTACCAAATTAGGGGAGGCAGATAATCTGTCCATCTGCTCTGAGTGGCCCGAGGTAATGACAGGAGAGGCCGCAGGATTCGTTCCCTGTGTCAGATCTTTATCATCCTGCATCCTAGGTATCAGGGGGGTCATCCCTCGTTGAATACTCAGGCATAAATCAAGTAGAGAGTTGTTGTCGATATCATTGAAATTAGTAGTACTCAAACAGTCCCCCCCTCCCCCTCCAGTGTATGCTGGTTCCTCTATAATCGTAGAATTAATTTCAGGTATAGGATTTGGAGGGAAGAAACCAGTAATCACCCCTTGGCCTGGGAGGGTGGTCTTTTTGAGCTTCTTCATGGAGATTTCCTTGGGACTTCCCATCTCCTCACTCCGCAGTGCCTCTGCTTCTCGGGCTTTCTTCGTCTTCCGTAAATTATATTTATTTTGTGCTGTCTTTTGCCCCGGAGGCATTTTAAGTTGTTTCACTGAGTAAATGATTAGAGGGAGTGTGGTATTACTGTTCTTATAAAGCCGCCTACCTATCACACCCCCAGGTAAAATACAAACAAAAGAAGGGGGGGAGAGGAAAAAAGAGAGGGGGGTCCAATGGGCCACTTCCACTAGGAATACTTCCAGCACCACCCCAAGCAGAGTGATTGTCTATGGCACAAAGGGAAAATCAGCCGCCCCTCTCCGCAAGTCCCGAAGCATCCCCTGCACCACAGGTGCAGCTTACTGTAATGCGCCAAAGGGGGAGCAGGGACACCAATAGGCACCCGACAGAAAGTCCGCTACACTTACTTTAGGTTCTGTGGTCCCAGCTATGACACCCGCGACTTCCTCCCGTGATGTAACAAGCTCCTGCCTCCTTAACAGGGCCCCCGGGAGGAGCGCGGGCTCGCGACACCCGATTCGGGGTTTACAAGCGCGAATAGCAGTGCCGACCGCCAGCAGTAGCCCCCGCGGCTCCCTTGTCGTGGCGTGGCGTGTTCCTGCCTCTCAAACAGGGTTCCCCAGTTCCAGGCAGCGTTCAGGCAGCTCAGGCAGTGCTCAGGCACCCAGCTTATGCGCCCAGTTTACGCGCCACACTCTGAGGGCTGGAGGACTAGAGGAAAGAACCTCACAAAGCGACAGGAAGACTGTCAAGCCGCGCCGCAGTTACAATCTCTCCCAATCAGTCTAGAGGATTGAACGGCCGCTTCCGACAATCCGACAAAAACCAATTATAGAACTGCTATAATGTAAACCTCAGCAGAGTCCCCAGATGCACCATGTGAAGTGGCATCCGCAGGTGTGCCCCCATGGCACACTACTACTCTGTCTTTTTGTTGGGCCACAAGGACTGTGGCAGGGTTGACAGTAGCAAGTTTCCACATAAATACCTTCTCCAGCACATTTGTCATTCTTCAGAACAACTGCATGTATGTGTTCCAAACGACTGCACGTGGTGTGTATCTATTTGCCGTGACGGTCTATTCCTTTTGTTACATCCTCTATCACCTCCATAGTTTTTTTTTTAAAATCCATATTGGAGTGACTGTGTGGTGGATGTGGCACACAGTCACTTGTGGCGGGGGGGGGGGGCTGGATTCCTCTGGTGAAATTGGACAGTGGCTTTGCACAGGCACAGAGGAGAATGTTGCAGGTGGCTCAGAATCGCTCTTGTTACCCCATACTCAAAGTAGTGGGAACTTTGGAGCGGTTGGCAGCGATGGTAATGGCTCTGCTGGCCTGCTCCTGTGCTCCACTCTCAACTTCTGATGTACCTGATGTCACGTTCTGTGGTCTGCTGCATTTCGTTGATGACCTTCTCCACGGTCTTCCACCCTGGCATTGTGTCTGGGGTACATCATATGTTGCCCTTTCCTGTGACCTATGCACAGGGAGAGAAGGGAATGATGGTGAGTGGCTTGCCACCATACACACAGGTCAGTTTGGGGGTTTTCTTCAGGTAGGTCAACTTCAGCACTTCTCTGTTCTGGCGGGAAATCTTTTTTCTTACTCTTCTGCCGTGCAGAACCACCTTGGTAGGATTTTTGTGTGCATTGGCGTTCTCTGAGATGCGTCAGACGCTTCCATGTGTACATTCTCCGTATTCATGCCATCCATGGTTTCGTGCAATATTATGGACCAATCAGTTGTCAGCTCTTTCTCTGCCACATACAGCATGGGGTAGTTGAGGCATGAGGGCGTTGCAATGGTTTTGACGTCTAACGTGCTGAAATTCGGAGCTCTGTCCTTCCACCCCTCAGACTCACTGCCTTCACGGAGGAATATTGTTGCAAAAGTGAGGCTTCCATGTGCTGGATGGCTCTGTGCTGTCAAGGTTTGGTGACCACTCTTTACAGCGACTTTAGAAACGCTGGCATAAGCTGAGTGCATGCCGGTGTACACACGGCTTAGCTTCAGCATACAAAAGGCATAATATTATAGGCAGTGATATACTGCATGCAACCTCGTCACATATGCACACACACACACACACACACACACACACACACACACACACACACACACACACACACACACACACACACACACACACACACACACACACACACACACACACACACACACACACACACACACACACACACACACACACACACACACACACACACACACACACACTCTCTCTCTCTCTCTCTCTCTCTCTCTCTCTCTCTCTCTCTCTCTCTCTCTCTCTCTTACACTTTCTACCCGCTCTTGCTCTCTCAGATGTGCATGTTGCTGCTCCTATCATAACCGGTGCATGTTTCTGTCTGATATGGTTCACTGCAGGATCAGAGATGTATCTGCAAAACCATATTGAATGAGTATGTATGTGCACTGCAGTTTTCTGTTCCTTCTGCATGTTTGTCTTACTCGTCTTACCTCAATTATGGGTTGGAAAGTATGTGTGCATGTTGCACCATTTTGCCTGTGTTGCCATGCCTTGTTAGCCTTGTGGTTGCCTGTGTGTTGCAGTGGGGGATGTTCAGCAATATGTCAAGTAGCCTATGTTTTCACTCCCAGCAGGTTGGTATGGCATGTGGCCCATGTTGTCACATGCTGGTGAATCCAATGCACATGATATAGGGACTGGATGTGAGGTATGCCACATAGGAAAGCATGCCACATTATTCATTGTCTCCATGTCGTTGATATGTGTATCTGCACTACACTAACAGAAATGTATCAGGAGCAGATGCTACCTTACTGTTAATGCCCATCCCTCTCACCTACTTGTACCCCACAGAGGGGTTGTGGTTGTGGACGCAAACCAACATTGGTTTGTGTGCTCAGTCCACTGCATCCAATATTATCTAGCACAACGTTTAGGGTTGTTCAAGAGCACTGTGTTCTAAACAACATGACCTGGATTTCAATTAAATGTATGCTCAATGACTGCCCACGTTTGTCTGAGTACAGAGATGTACATCCTCTGAGCAGATGTAACGGGTCTTTGATGGGTGATATCAGGCACCTAGATTAGAGTTATCAGGCATCACATGTGGGCTGGTGGAGACATAGAAGTGAATCAGGTGCATGCTATTGGATGGCACTGTCTGCAATGTGTGTGTAAATGTGTACATGCTGATGTGTTGCACTGAGTATGTGCATACCTTGGGCATGGATGCATGTGTTTAGGGTGTGTACTCTGTGGTGTATGGTACATGTGGGACTTACCTATAATACAACCTGTTGCTGAACTCTCTTACCTCCTGGTGTGCTTTGAAAGCTCACCCCTCAAATATATGGCTATTGTGGGATGATTTAGGGTATCTTCCCAAAACATTCAGCAGCAACATATTGGCATTGCAGACAGCTTGCATATTGAGTGAGTGCCAATGAAGCATGGTAAAATGTGCTGTGTTTGATTGCAGTTTCATATGTGTGCAGTCTGTTGCATCATACGCTCAAGGAAGTGTGTGATCCTTTACACCCACAGCTGCACATGCTAGCAGGCCCCCATGGCTCTAGATGGTGTTATGTTGAGTTTACTCCTAATCTGGGTATGAGCAACTGACATCTGGCTGAGGCTAGAGTCCAGATTTAACCCACACTCTCCGATTTGACTTTGGTTCTTTCTGGCTACACTTTTATGGGTGTAACACAAGACCTAATGAGGTTTATATGGGCACTCTCACTCTCACATTTTCAGCGACTCCCATTTTGCACGCATTTAGGGCTGCTTTGCAGCGTTGTTTTCACTTGTCTGCACATTTTCTATCACTAATTATTGTGTTGCTCTACCTCATGGCACTTTATGGGCACAACCACTCTGGTTATGACATAAGAAGGCAAGGGGCTTCTGTCGCAAGGACAACTATTGGACCCCTTAAAGCAGGTTTGCTTATCTCCAATTCCATGTGACATTTTTCCTAGAAAAGAGGGGGTCTCCCACTCCTTCTTTGCTTCACATTTGGACCTTAAAAGACATCCGAAATAATTCATTTGGACCTCTTTTGGGAAAGTGGATCGGTCCAAAAGCCCTGGGACATTGGTGTGGTGTGCTCCAAGATAGATGCAGGTTCTGCTCTTTATCCACTCCCAGGGCACATTGGGGGTGACTCTTGCATAGGGCCAAGACCTATCACCCTGCTTTCAAACCTCCCTAGACTGGGGGCTGGGATTTAAAATGACTCACCTTGTTCTGGCACACACTGTAGTGGGTCTCACAGCAGCCTGAGATCCTGAACAGCTAGCATCCCTGTTTTCACAGTTCAAACGGATTGAAGCCACATTCAAACCACATTTGACACCTTCGAACCAATGGGACTCGCCAGTGCCTCTTTAGGCACTCACCCGAACTTTGAACCACCAATGTTTGCATCATTGAACAGGCTCGATGCAGCATCACCCCAGAAGAGCCTCTTCACTCATCTGGCTCATGCACCAGTGCAGCATGCAGATCATTTCAAACCACCATGTTGAATGAAGCATTGAACCACCAGAACTTTACATTGCAGCTTAACTCGTGCAGCTGGATCAGTGAGTCACTCGTCAACCTGAACAAATGGTACACATAGTTTCGAACCACGCTCGATCATTGAACCACTTTTAGTGAATCATCGACCAGCATCACTCAACCCTACCTTCAAAGTGCATGAAGCACCCACTCGAATCTGCCTTGATTCTGACTTTCCATCTGGGGTCAACACGACTCAATGATTTTGAACCTGCAAGCAGAAATATCTGAAGCCTGGTTCGACACTGTCAAACTGCTTAGCGTTAGAATCAGGTATTTTCCACTGGTCCCCTTGGTCCACCTTTTGGGGCTCTAGAGACCAGTTACATCACGTGTGCACCTTTTCCCACCCAGACATATTGTTGCATTTCTTTCCTGTTGCCTACATGTCAAAGTATCCAGTGTGCCTTTGCAGTTCTGTTCTGCATTTCTGTCTTCTCTTTACAAGTTTTTTTGTTGTGTCTTTTTAAAAGTTAGTCGTATAATTGACTTGTATTGTGATTGACAATTGTTTAAATAAAGGATATATATTTCATAGAACCTTGAATGGACATTCTTTTATTTTGGAAATGTTGTAGTAATTGCTGTTGAGTTGCTAATGTCTCACATTCACACACCCTTCATAGTCTTACCTCAGCCCATGTTACCACAAAAGGGGAAGGCGGTATGTCTTGTGACTGTGCCTGTTTTACCTTTTTGACTGGGATCGCTGTTGATTTGTAGAAGTGTGAGGGCTGAGTACATGGTTTAGCCACTACTCATCCTTGTCCTCCTGCAGAGTAGAAGCCATTTGATAACAAGTGCATAGTTGAAGAATATCACTCAGATCTAACATTCCAACAAATGACATTGCTACAGTGAGAGAGACACAAATGGTGAAAGGGATTGGGGGGCGTCATCTCTTAAGTAATTCTTCTTTGGTTTCCCAAACCCCAGCTGCATAATGAGCTTGTCAATTTGATTAAAGAATAGTGGTGCTAATGGAATTCTTGACACTTTGCAAGACCTTCGCCATGCTTGTTGGGAATGTGGAGCACTTTTCTAGATTTTTCCAACACATTACTGTTAAAAAACATTGAGGATTTACCGCAGATGGAATTACGTGTATTACACATGGGGAATGCTTTGAAACCCCTATGGCCCCATGAACTGGGACCCACATAATGTTATCACAACTCATAATCTGTCAGATTGACTTCCAGAACGATGTAGTTAAGGGAAGAACAAAGCTGGGCACTTTTGGAGACCATGTGTCTTTACAAAAACTGAGTGACGTGCACGGTTCAGTGAGGAACAGAGAAACATATGCTTGTAACATGTTTCCAATGCGTCATAGATAATGACATACACGTCCCCGTTGTCATCAACAGTCTAGTTAAAATGTCAGCATGCTTGTGTGACTAAGCATGTAGGCTTCAATCACTTTAAACACTTGTTTTGTGCAGTAAAAACCACATGGGCGCTCGGGCTGGTGTTATCGACATTCCGCTGTTTGTTGGCTAAGTAAAGAGAGCAGCGTAGATGCAGAGGTGCCCTTAATTCAAATTGTATGTTTTAGCATAAACACATTTTAACACAGATTTAAATGAAATGCTCGGATGTTTCTAGCACGTTGGGATCTAGCGACAAACATCTGATACACATTTTTACGGGAAACAGTTTTTATCACTGTAATAAGAATTAAGATGTTTCGTCAGAGGTCAAACAGAAGAATGTTCATGCACCTTCATTATGAATTCTTAAAAGAAAGATATTTTGTGCATGTTACATACACAGTAGCATTATTTATGCCAAACAACTGAATAATGTTGCTCTTGTGGTATATAGCTCAATCGATCACTCTTTCATTATCTTTCATTTTCAGTTTAACAATTCCTATTCCTACACATAGCGTTTGAATACCCAAAGGATGCCTGTGGCAAAGAGGCTTGTTTATTCTTCTGGGAAAAAGACTGAAGTGAGACTTTAAAGTCGCTGGAGATATTTTAGCCAGGCATAAGGGTCTGACAATCTTAGGTTAACTCGCAAACTAAAAAGGGATTTTTCCTCTCATCGACTCATATTCTAAACACGCTCACACCTTCCAAGTTTCTGTCCCCAGTTTCAGAGAGAGTGCTCCTTCTTTTGGAAATGCTGCAGGAAAAAAAGCATTTGACGAACAGAAGCAAGCCTTGCAATTTATTTTTGCTGCAGACAATGGAGATGCTTACAAAAGCCCGGCGAGAAGCACACACGAGCCATCCCAATACTTTCCCCATGCTCGTGCTGCCCCTAATTTACTGTGATTTATTGGACAATAGCAGAAACTAGTTGACTCTGGTGGCATCAGCCGACCTTTAGCTACTTACATAAGATGGGGGGCATTAATGCACCTGATTAATAGTTTTATATTTTGTAATGAAAGGCAATGGGGATATATTAAAAGGGGCAATGACATGGATGAAATGTAACATGTGCAGAACCAAATCTGCAGCGTGGGTGCATTTTATAAGTGCTGCATGGTGCATGCACAATGATGGTGTCAATTGAACAAACAGAATTCTGCACTTCCTAAATCAAATTGGACAAACAGTGTTCTGTTTGTTTCTTGCAAGTGGGAGATGGGCTGCGCTTACATTCCAATGTGCAATCGCGTGCACTGAAAAGATATGCATTCTAGGCAGACAGAAGCCAGTAATTGGCGGCTGAGACAGCGGGCACTTTCAGGAACTCGCTATAAATGCAGCCCTGCGAAGGAGCTGTTCTATGACAAGTCTTAACTTGCTAAGGTAGATGATCTCGATTTCAGCTGCCCTGGGAGAGCCAAGACACATTGGAGGCAATACATAAAAAAAAAACACAGAACTATGCCATGGCAGGCTGCACCAAACCCCCTAATTTATGGTACCAGGAACACACATTAACTGGTTGTGCCACAGCGGCCAGCTGGTAATCGAATGAACAGCAAGGCTTGTGGCATGTATCAAGGCAAACACTCTTTTTTATTATTAATAAGCATATATCTACAGTCAAAATTGTGCAATTTATAGGAGCAGTGCTGGAAATACAGTTGGATGGGTGGGGGACAGGGTGGAAGGGTGTCGGTTTGCGGGGCGATGCAGGGTTGGGGGATGGGCTGTGAGGGGAGTAGTCCTTCTTTTATGTCACTGGTCGCTCCGGGTTTTCCTCTTGAAATGAATCTTGAAATGAATCTTTCTGGGAAGTGTGAAAGCAGTATTTCATGATTTATATTTTCTAGAGATTTTATAAGAAATGAGAATTGGAACACTAGCATGGTCCATTATCTTGAGGGCTAATACAGCTATGAGCGTTAAACGATTTGAGTTAGTTGTACAATGCTAGTCCATTTTGTTTATGTACACATAAAAGACCCCCAATCCCTAAATAATACATACATGCATCACATAGGTAGCTCCTTCTTGCTGATTGATGACAAGGAAACCTCTAGATACAATAAAAGCTGACCACAAGAAAAGATATATGAATCTTGCTTAATTATTAAGTAAAATATACATTAACATGTGGCAATCCCCCATTCAAATTTTGGTATGCCAGAGAGCTAATACATCCGTAAATCGTTTATAACAAAAAGACAGTGCTGATTCCATGAAAGAGGGTGACTGTTAGTTCCTGCTGCCAGAAATAATGTAGTGCAGTGTAGTGCAGTTTAGCATTAGGTGTTGTATGTGTCAAATCCACCTGTTTGAGGTTGCTCCAAAAAAAGGTCACTTTGTGACCCATTGAAAAATGGGCCACAAGCAGGGCCGGTGCAAAGAATTTTGCCACCCTAGGCAAACTGGCAAATTGGCACCCCCCACGCCGGGTCTTTGATCAGACTCAAACAGAGAGGTTCATTTTAGAGGGATGTATATTTAATCCTGGCCAGGATAGTGGCATGTCCCCAACTACTCTGTCCCCGCAGCTCCCAGGCTCCAGCCCTGGAATTTAAAGAGACAATGAGCATAGTGAATGTGATTTAAACAGACATCTGTGATTTTTTTTTAAAAAACACATTGAGAAATTACCTAATTGTTTGGACGAAAAAACAAAAATAATTTTTTGCTTTTTAAACTTTTTTTTAATGCTGGGCATTCCCCGCAGTCCCCCCTACACTAAATGTTACCCTTACCCCACTCCCACCTATCATTTCCCATACGTATACCAAAATACCTACTATTTTTAGTCAAATAAATGAGGCCATTTCTCAGTGTTTTTTATGTGTTAGGTTATTTGTACGGATTCAGATTTAAACTACTCCACTATGTCACATAAAGAAGAAACACAGGTTTCCGTGAATGTTTAGACTTATCCCTGGTGTCCTGAACTTACCAACAACAAAGCAGTGTCCACAAGAATGACTCGAGCAAGGAAACTAACCAGCAAGTACAGGGTTGTAGGGATATTCATAAACAGCACATGTGTACAGAGTCAAAAAGAGCAAAAGTGGGGGTTTCATTGGTTAGTATATTATACAGTTAGTATGAAATGGGTGCTAGCGTCAGCTTTGTAGCAACAAGCCAGAAAGCATACATTTTTGGAAAAGCATTTCAGAAACATTTAGCACAACGTGCTTTCATTTTAAAATGCAGAAAGGGTGCATAGGTGCAAATTGGGTGAGTTCATATCTGTGTGGAACTGCATTGGAAATATATAATTAACTAATCCCATACTAATTTGTCCCACTAACCTATTAACTGTTCCTATAACATATAATGCAGTTCATTAAGCACAGTTTGAGATTCATGCCATTTTTGTGTTTTTTCATGGAGACGAGAAATATGCACCAGCAGGAACTAGATGAAACAATTTTACACTGAAGCCTTCATTGTTCTAACAGGTGAGGAGCTAGTGCAGGACATCCTTGTAATTTGATTTGTAAATGAAGGGGTGGAAAAGCTCACGTCATGCAAGGCTGACCTAAGAATGACAGACAGGGAGAGTTGTTTTAATCAGCTGGACTGGGTAAAGTAAACAGAGCTGTTTGGGATTTGAATGTGAACAGTCCTTCCAGGGGTTTGGATGTTGACACTGTCTCCTTGGATGGGGGCTCGGTGAATGCAGCTTTGAAAACAGCTAGGAGTCCATAAAAAAAGAAAGGGACAGGTTGCTGGCATTGAAATCGGAGGAGTTCCGAACTCTGCGCCTGCGAGCTGTGAGCTCGTGCTGATAAGCTGGCAGCAAGAAATTCAGACTTTGCATGTCTGGGTGAGTTAGTTTCAAGTGTAGGGTACGGAGAAATATAAATGAGAAATAATGTATTTTTGCCAGACAGTGTAGCGAGTCAGGGTTAAAAATAAAACATGTTAGAATTCTCTCTGCATAGTTACATTTGCGATATGTCTGTTTCTGTTGTTTTTTTAAATGATCTTTTGTAGGCTCGATGCTGTGACAAATGTGGTAAGAGCATATGATTGTTAACATCACCTAATGTATCCTTGTTATTATGATTGTACAGTACATTGTGTACTGAAAGTAGATTGGGTTTTTCCTTGGTGTTTCATTTCATGCGTCTGTTGGTCACTTTTCAAGGGAAATGGAAATCATAGATGTTTATACCATAGAGGTAAATCATTTGTCATTTTACCACCAAAGCTAAAATTGTAAACAAGGAAGAGCATATATATATATATATATATATATATATATATATATATATATATATATATATATATGAATATCTCTATCTGCAAGGTAGGAAGGTGTGTGTATGTGTTTTGAATGTGCTTTTCTCTGCATGCTGTGAAGAGAAGGCAGTGCCTCAGAGCACATAGGTAACTGAATGTAAATAAGTCAGTAACACGAGTTACATACAATAAATGGCATTCTGAATAAACTCACTTGGTTCCCTAAAAGTACTAGGTCTACGAATTATCTGCAGTCCGCCAAAAGTGAGTCACAATTGTAATGAGGGAAAGTTTGTTCTATGATGGGCGATAGTATGAAAGACATGTCCATCACTATACCACAAAAATAAGGTAATTCTAGAAACACCACCAAAAATAAGATACCACTAAAATTACTACAATATAAGCTAACACTATATTATCACCAAAATAGGGTAATACTGAACTATCTCTAATGGTAAGGCCAGTTTACTGCCAATCTACCACAAAATTGCTAATACCGCCAAATTCAGAATTTGCCCAAAAAGACAAAACCTCCTACAGGGTCTTTAAAATGTGCTCTATAGACAAAAGACTTGAGACTCATTTGAAGAAAAGGATGTATGTGACAGCAGACATGCTTGCATGGACCAGGGACAGGGGGGGATGGCATTCTGCCCCACTGTTCCCACAGCTATACATTCTTTCAATTTGCTGATGTGCCATTTAACTTTGTGTTCAAATTCTAACAAACAATAAAGCTTTGCTAGTTGCTACCAGTACTGAGGCAACTGCACTTCTTTTGTGTCAGCTTCAGGACAGAACGATCGGCTAACCCTAACACACACTTAGTAACTTTCACACTTCCACTTACTCACACTTTCTCTCATTCACTCACTCGCATGGCATGCTCTCTTCCATGCACACACATGTACACAGACACATTTTCTCTTGTGCACACAAACACCTACATGTTTAAACTCTGCAAGGGTGCAGAAGGAGGAGACTGATACACACGTGGCATAGTCTTTATTAGTCAAGAAAATAAAGAGAAAACCTAACTTTCCCCATCTCTAAGAGGGGTTTCCCTGCATCATCTAAAACACTAAGGCCTGCTTCACAGAACTGTTTTGTAATAGTGCAATCCCATAGGAAAACCTTCTGTAATTCTTGCCCTAAGGTTTCTGTCAGAATGTTTGTGTACATTATAGTGCTTCGTTCTGAAACCCTACTTCTGTCCCTTACACTTGAAACTAAATTAGAGCTAAAATGTATGTTCTTGGTCCAGAAGAATGACTTCCTTCTTCTAGACTTGGACAAAAGTTTATTTTCAGGTCTTGGCTTCTTCTTAAGGGAATTACTCCCTTCTCTGTGTCAAAACTGTCCTCCAACATAAAAGACAAAGTTCCAGCACTTCTCTCTCCCAGGCACACTGCTAATCTTTTAACACTTTGTATTAGAACGTCTTTTCAACTTTGGTTACCAGTAGCATGATTCCCTTCTCCTAATATGTTAATTTGACACTTCAATTCAACAAGGAGGAATGAATCCTAGCCCTGGTCTTGGTTACCAGGGCAAATGACTCCCTTCCCCTGGCCTCTTTTTACTTTTTTTTGCACAATTCAACAACAGCGGGGGAATGACTCCCTTCCCCTGGCCTCTCTCTTACTTTGGTTTCACAGTTCAACACTTCCAGTCTTTCACTTTGAGGGTCCCATATTAAGGCTTTCCTGTCTCCATACTTGGACAGACTTGGTTCACTCACCTGCCAAGTACTGCCACAAGGAAGCCAATTTGTACTCTTATCTCGTGGCTGTGGGTCCCAGACCCATATTTCTCTTCTTCTTTGTATTTGGGTACTTGGAGCTCTTTCCTCCAAAGTACTGCCAAAAGGAAGATGACTTGTGTTGTTCTTTTGGTCCTGGGTCTTGGACCCTTCCCTGGTGGTCAGTGGCTTTACCCGACCACCAGCCAGATGAAGAATCCCTCCAATCTTCACAATTCTGTCTTCAGGGTCCCAGACCCAGTTTGCACATTCTCCAGGTTTGCATGTGTAATTTCCACAACTTCTAGTTGGGTCCAAGACCCTCTTTGGCCCGTCCTGGACCACATGACCCTTCTGGTGCATGGATTAGGTCCTGCTATCCTCCCTTCACCCCCATTACCTTCAGTACTTCTGTGCATGGCAGTGGCTCTTCAAGGGACTGGAGTTGGCTGTTTGTTCCTCCTCCGTGGTCGTCAGTTTCTCACGCCTGCTTCCGTGACTGTGACTGCCGGCAAGGCAAATATGGCTTTTGGACCCCACAGTCCATCTTTTTACGGAGCCTTTACCTTTGCCTGGCCTCACGGTTAAAGGACCAACCGACATCTGGTACTGGAGAATGCTTTTTGCAACTCGCAAGTGTCTTCTTCTCTAAGGTCTCTGACGTCTCTCTGCTCCTGCCTCTCACAGCTTCCACGCCTGCTGATCCTCAGGGTCTGGCTTAACAGTTTCACAACAAAGTAAGTTCTTATTTTGTCTTTATCCTAAGCAGACAAAAAAGAAAGACTAGACTGTTCATCAAGTTCTCAGCATTGCTCTCCCTAGCCCTGCACCTCCTCTTTGTCCCAGTACTTGTTAAGTAGGCTTCCCTTAGGTATTCCCTGCTCTTCCTAATCTCAGTAGTTATTCAGTTTTCCGATTTACAGACTTACAAGGATGTATGCGATAGGGAGTTGGGTAAAATGGGATAGGAAGGTGTACAAGGTGTGTGTGCAGGGTTGTCATACTGCATTCTCCCAAGATGTTCTCCTTTGTCCCCAGAAGTGCACAATCGCTGGGGGAGTATCAGGTAGTGACCTCACCACCCTGGCCTCATGGGAAGGGGTTCCTCTTTGGGGAAAAGTGATGATATCTAGGGATTCTTCACAACTAATTCTTCCTTCCATGCACTAATATCACACTCAAAAAACACATGCACCCGCTTTTTTATTTCTTTTAATCTTGCCCCATCATGTGCCGATGGTGTATAAAATGCACAGTGGAATATTTTAACTACCTATCCTCACCTGCTGCTGGTGGCTGCTTAAATCTCTGATAGGAAATATTGCGTTAGCTAGCACTTCACAATGCTGGGCGAGTACGAAGACTTGCACAACGCCATCATTATGAACGGAATTTCTGAGCACTCCTTATTGTCTAGGGGAAGTTGTATAGCCTAGCATGTAATCACCACCTTCTAAAGCAAATGATAAGTAAAGGTGAAAGAAAAGCTCTTAGGGGGTGAGATTGGGGTTCCGCAAACCATGTGCATTTCTAAGTATATCTGTCAGCGGGTGCTTTTCCATTGCAGACTTCTTATTGATCATGATACAGGGGAAGATGCACTCAACAACAGCTGAAGTGTAAACCAACTGAGTGACAGTTACAACCCCAGCTGCCAGTGCCAGTTACACAGAAAACCTGTACACATTGACAGCCTTGTTTGGGTGTGTTGTATGGAAGTTGAGTCCTGACAGCAAGAAGACTCATTTACAGAGAGCCTAAGGCAGAGGAATAATTGGCTCAGTCATTGAAGGTGTGTGGGGGACTGAACAGAGGGAGGTTGAATGTACAAGGGTAAACATCTCCATCACACTCACCTGATCATAGGTAGGAGGCCAAGGTAAGTAACTCCATGGGGCTGCACTGTTTTTCTAATCCTGCACGCTGCACCCTCATTCAGTGAAACTAAAATGCAATCTGTGGTTTTGAACTTTGTTAATGCCAACTGGAAATAAGCAGCACTGAATAGGCGGGAAATTAGCACTGCCAGCCTGCAATCCACGAACTTCCACTGGCTCCAATTTTATCTTTCTCTACTCTATCTCAGTTTGGCTATTGCCGTCCCCGAGACTGCAAGTCAGAACAATTACAAAACAATAGGGCATCTCACCAGCCTGTGCGTGTGTCTGCGTGTCTCCCGGGCAGGGCAGCCACCCACAGCGGCAGACTGCAGCTAGTGCATGGCGGGCCACGGATGGTCCAGAAGAAGAATATTTGCACAAGCCTCACAAGGGCATGTGCAGTGCTAATGCACAGGTGCAGCTGAGGCCCTGTGCACGGCACAGCATCACGGCCACACACAACCCAAACCTCACAGTGCCTGCTGTACTACCTGCTGCTGCAGACAGTGCTGGGTGTGCTACCTTCAAGTAGTCGAGACGACTCTAGATAGAGATAATAATACATATGTGCATACAAAAAATGTATAAGTGGTTATTGCCTTCGGGGGCATTTGCCAATTTAATATTTTCAGATTATAGGCAAGTGCCTAACCATGCCTATTGGTAGCAATGGACCTGGTCACAAATATGAATGTTGCTTTGTATTGTGAGGTACACGTTGCAAAATCCCTTAATTATGGGCCTCCAACATGCACACATCCATGCCCCTTTTCATGCTCAATCTTCCCAGCCCTTCCCACTCACTCAAACCCATCAAGTCCATCATGAGGCTTTCTGTCACCTTAACTGCCACCCTCCAAGCTCCGCAGCCACATGACAGCAAATACTTAAATGTGTATCTCTCTGATGCTACTGCCCTCCTCTGCCTTCTTCCATGCCTGTATGCTCCTTTTGAATCCTCTCCCCCATTGGCAGAATTCGTTGGGCAGATTTTCTATAGATGGCCACTTTTGTGGTTGGTCCAGGAAACAAAGTCCATAAACCCACAAACAGCATTAGGTTCAGTCTTGAATCCTAGGGAGAAAGCATGTTTGTGTGGCCTTCATGAATCCCTTTACTAGGGGAATTTCAGGTAGTTGATGTTAGTGCTGAGTCCCTATTCTACAGGGACTACTGTGTGTGGCAGTAGTAGAGGTAAATGCAATGAAACATACAATGGTAAACTGAAGACCAATGAGATATTTCTAGGCCATTCCCTGTGTTACTTGGGGAACAGTCACTTCTTATCTGAGTGTAGATACTTCATGGGCATGGTCAATAAGGTACTTTATTCTGGATGTGACAAAGCAAAAACTGGGGCTTGCCCTAAACTAGTAGATTTCTGGTTGTGAGCATGTATACCCATACTCAAAATCCCTATTCGAAAAAACCTATTGCTGCTGGGACAATCTGTGTACTTATCTTGTGTACTTATACTGTGTACTTATCCTCAATAGACAATATGTGGACCAAAGTGACAGCAAACACTTAAGGATCAGAAATGGAAACAAAAAAAGGCAGCACAATACAGGGTTGGATCCCGATCCCGTGTTTAGAAACCACTAAGTGTTATTAAGCATGCTATAAAAGAACAATTATAATTATAGAACATACAATATGACAATCGTCTCCTGCAGTGCCAGAAGGTTGCAGCAGGAAGACTTCTGATATCCTGACAACCCCCCTTGTGTCTATTAACCATCAGGCAATATTACTATTTTCTATACATTTCAAACCACACCTCATTAGTGGATTTGGGATGCAATAGGACATGCACAAAAATACACCTTTATTTGTTCAAATGTGAAGCAGGTGAAAAGGGGTATCTAAATGTGCGTGTCTGAGATGTGCACACCCAGATGCTCTTTGTAGGGTGAGCACCACCTTTATTTGGTGCAAGGATGAGATGTGCCATAATGCATTTGATTTGAATTATGACATCAGTGGTATAAGACAGATCTCACCGCTTGCTATCACATATCATCACTTGTGCCAAAAACAGTTGTGAGAAAATGGCACTGAGAAGTTGCCTTCAGCTCCAACAGCATTTTAATGGAACAACCCTTTTAGAAATCTGATCATTAGCAAGCACCTCCTGTGAATGCATTTTTTCCATAACCTAAGAATCATAAATGAACATACACACCCACTCTAGCCAAACCCCTGTTCTCATTAACCCTTCAGCACTGTAAATCATCAGCGGGATAGTTTTAAGTGTTAAATCAAGCAAACACATATTCCATCTGCTTTTCTGCTACTACCCTCACTCCATGGCACTTCTGCCAGTGCTTACCCTCTCCTGCCCCACGGCCTTTCATTTTGAAGAATGTGTTGTGTTAACGATTCCAATCTATCCTAGGATGTAGTGCTCAATCAGAATACTTTTTCTTTGTTTTCTAGAATTCAGATTGAGCTGGCACCCAACCTGTCTCAAAACCCTTTTTGCAAATACCACGGGTCATAATGGATCAGGAACCAGGCCGGTTGGTGGGAATACAATATTTATTTATTTTAAATTCAAAGAAAATCACACAATTTTAATATTGGGCAGAAATCACCAATGGGGTGATAATTATAATGTAAACTGATGAAATACACTTGGTTGACCTTCTACTAGAACATATCCAAAGCACAGATGAATAGGAGCAATTTTACTCTTCGGGTAGATAGAACCCGAGTTAAGATTTCCCCCTGCAATGCTCCATCAAACCCCAACTAATCGAATTCTGAGTGGATAGAGAGGAGAGGAGCAGCAAGGAGTCAGGGATAATAGGCAGCAAACAGAATCAAAAACCTTTTCAATTGCATAAATGCCACTCAGAATGGCTAAATAATTTATTTATATGTGTGATTACATAACTAGGGTAAATATGATACAGTATTAGTGGTGTAAGAACATTAGCAACTATAAGGTAAGGTATGAACAAATGGCATACATTTCAAAATCAACTTGAAAATAAGACACGATGCAGCCAAAATCACACGTGGCAAAGTTGCATTTTCTGCTTTTTACAGGTTTAAATGTCAAAACGGTTTTAAAAGAAACGGGTGAAATAGACACAATCGGAATACGGTTTTTAGGCTAGGTGGTAGATGCACATCACCGGGATGATATAGAAGTGAAAAAGTGACTCTAGCTGAATAACTGTATTAGATTTTCAATGTGGAAGGAGATTCGGTTTTAGGAAATTAACAGCAGTTAACAGAGAAAATCTGTTTGGAAAGAAAGGACAAGTTTTACTTAAACTAGATTATCAAGAGGATAGCGCTGCCCATGAAACAGGGTAAGCTGCCGTCTTATCCCCCTTCACTCCGCGTGTCTCTTTATGTGGAAATTAATTCAATTATTCAAAATATGACTAAGGATTTATGCCAGACGAAAATGAATGGAAGAATTGTGCTAACACTAGAAAATCAAGGACAGGAAGCACAGAGAATTTACAATTAAACAATTTATCAGGGTATATATGGGATTACTTAGAAGGTGGAACAAGGACAAGGTATCAAGTTGGGGTATACTATGGGTTGCTATGGGATGGGGTAATGCTCACAATCAGCACTTGAGTTTGGGATTTTGGGACAGCCAACCGAGTTTCTGCACAGCAAGGTAATATCTGGTTACTGGTTTCCGCGACAGGCTCTCCTAAGAGAAGACAGTGGGGCAAAGGTCTGGTCATGGCTCAGCGGCACCTCAACTGGATGGAAAGGGTAGCAGGGCAAGCAGGTGACTCTGGAGAATCTTAAAATGGATTCAGCCAACTTTCCCCTTTCTCCCTGGATTTAGTGGGATTTTATTATGGGGTTAGTTCTGAAGGGTGGTTCTGCCTGGATAGGAGGGCCTGAACCAACTATCCATTTTCTGTCAGTGGAGTCTGGAATCTGCAGGGTGGATCTGGAATGTCTGGATACGCAGGCGCTGGAAATTTCAGAAGAGAGTGCTTGTCTCGGTGAGCTCCCCTTTTTGTAAGGCGGATGACATCACAGGATTATACAGTGGGGCAGGCGCAGGCTGGGCATGCCTCTAACAACTGGATTGGTCAGCGGTGATTGTTACTGCCTTGCTGTCAGCTGGTTGGGTTTCTTCAGATTTATGATGTGTGCTTTACAATGCATAGGATCATCCAACAGTTAGTTTTGCTGAAAACCAGTTATGGCACAAACATGCACCTTTTTACAGTTGTGGCACTTTTTAGACTTACATAGGCCAATTACATATTTCACACAGAGCATGGCAGTCCAACTCCCAAGTTTGTAGGACTTTGCTTCGTCCGTCTAATATTTTTTTGTCATTTTCAGTGAGAAATATTTTACCTAAAATTCTATAACTTTATACATGGGTACATATTATCATAAGGCATGTTAGTATTGAAGTTAAAAGTGGCACCATATACACTTTCTTCAGAATATCCAGTTCTCTCATATACACTTTCTTCAGAATATCCAGTTCTCTGGCATTTCCGTCCCCAATATGCCAGTGAAGGCTACCACGTCTTAATTTAAAGCCTCCAAAATTGCATCTAAACTGAGAAACTTTCGCATTACTGTGTTGTCCAATTGCGGAGATAAAAGTCTTAAAGTTTATTAATAAAAAAGTCTTTTGAGTTAGATGGCCAGCATTGTCTACCAAATAAGGGCATACTTCCAAGGCTGCTCCGGAGTTGGCTATGAAGCCCCCCAGTTGAAGTTGAGGGGAGGTGTTTATTTTGCAATTTCACACCTAAGTGTCCTGGAATCTATTGTAGCAGGTTAGAGCCCAGACAGAAAGTCTGACGAGTGTGTTACATTCTCCCCCTTAGTCTATTCAGCGTTTCCTAGGGGCTGGCCCTTTGGGGGAAGTAAATTCTGTTCTCAGAAACCAAATGTCCTTTGAAGCCAAGGGCCTAAACAGCTGTTTTGCTGGTTCCCCAGTACAGCAAATGCATTTTGTTTTCTGAACCAAAAGCAGGGCTGTTGGAATAAAACATTATATTAGATTTCAATCAAGCCCCCCCTCACATTTTTAGGCAAGGACAAGGCCTTGTTCAACATCAAACTTTTAAAACAGACATTTTTCTTGTTTGCAAAGCAACCCTTTTTACACTTGGTGAATTCTGCTGGGATGTCTCTTTCAAATATGGCCTTCTAACATCCATTTGTTGAATCTTTCCGAAGCCCCAGTCATGTTTTCAATGCACAAACATCTGTAAAAATAAAGATCCCTTGAAACTGACATATGCACAGAGAGATAGGGTTTCTTTTGAAGAATTGATCTGGGATATTTTTTAGCAAAAAGTCAAGCATTTTTCCGCATGGCTGGGAGTAAAGTTGATTGTGATTTTACATATTTTTCTTGCCACAGACTGTCATTCAGTGAAAAAAGCTTTCTTTTGCTGTGGCACAACCTGAATATGGCTGGGCATAGCTGGGTCTCACTGGATCAGGACTGTGTATTGTTAAACAGATGAAAAAGAGCATCGGGCGGCATCATTTTAAATGTAAAATATTTCCCATTTCAATGGGAAATTCTGAGCTAGCAGCAAAATGACGCTGCTTTTCAATTCTCTTCTTTGGCGCGCATAAGGAAACACACCGGCAGCCTTTCTCGGTGTGTTCCCTGTTTTATCTTGCCCCATAGGTGCTTGGCAAAGACAGCACAGCCATTATTTTGGTGACTACAAAATGCAGTTTCAAGGCAAGGCGATAGTGCTCAACAGTGCCAGTGCAGCCATTTTGCTGGTAACTGCTGAAGTGCAGATTGGTGATGGAGGGGAATTCTGCTGGTTGGGTAAATGTTCCCCACAGTTGTAAAGCTTTGAGTATGGTTTCCTCACCATTAACAAACAGATGCTATATGTTAAATATTTGTTTGTATTCTTTTGCTGGAGAACATCCCCAAACCCTTCTTGGAGATAGCTCTGGTGATTGCCTATGCCGTACCTGAGTATATTCACAAGTACTAGTTTCAGTTTTCACACTTTAAATGCAGCACTACAAGTCCCAAAATGTAATAAAAACCATTCCTGGAAGACCTTCCCATGCATGGTTTATAGAAACCTGATAGCTTTGGCTTGGAGGTATTCGAATCTATCAACTAATAACATTATGTGGGTAATTCCATCTCAGAAAGGGTGACCTGCTAACCAGGCCCCCCTTTCATAAACCCCATGCCAAAAGCATAACATAGACTTGTGCCATTCTGCATCAATCTGGCTAAACTGCTGCAGCACATAGCAGGTTCAGAGAGCCCATCTGAGGCGCCCTGTGTTATAGCTGCTGTGACAGTCAGGTCACTGCAGTCCAGAGGTTGCATCTAGGTTTTTACCTCCGTTCTAAATTGTATGATTATGATAAACCCCTCACTTGGTGGCAGGGTAATCTGAAAATATAAGCCATACCCCATGTGGTATGGTGTTGGAAAGTGCACGTACTAATTAAGAGCCACATTGTCAGTTCTCTGAGCACAGCCCATCTTTGGAAGGGTTATGTGTATTCTGGCCAGAAATCCTGTCCCTGCCAGTCAGAGGCATTGCTAGGGTGGGGCTTAGGGAGCTATAGCCCAGGGTCCTTTGGTTCTAGCCCCAGATAGAAGCTCAGGTGCTACAACCAAAAGGCTAACTAGCCCTGAGTCCTGACAGTACCGACATTAGCTTAGCCCCAGATCTTTTCCAGACCTAGCAACACCCCTGCTGCCAGCCCCTCTGGAGCAGAGACTGAATAGTTATGCCTTTATCTTGATCCTTTCTGTGGTCAGGTAACACCTCTCTCCAGCCCAGGAAGCCCTCAACAAGGGTCAAATGGCACACCCAACCTAAAAGGACTAAGAGGACTAGCCTCACACAAGGGTGTTACATACTAAAGGATATTTGATCCTATGGGTCTGGAAGAGGAAGTGTAATCAAGGGGAGCTCATCACAAGTGGGGAAGGGTTCACCAATCTTGCTTCTCTCTGTACCTCTCAGTACCTCTATTTCTTTCCATTCTCTTCATCAGCACAAATCAGTGTGCCAGAAGGCACATAACACTTATCCCAGGGACAGGGATTGGATCACTTAAAGCAGGCTTGATTGAGTACTTTGGCCTATACAAGAGGGAGTCTCCCAGTCCATTATTGACTCATCTCTGGACGTCAAGCCTTGAAGAAGAATTTGTTTGGACTCTGTTGAGAAGAGCAGTGCTTTACAAGGTCCTACACCAGTGAGACGAGGATAAGGTTTCCAAGCAGAGGCAGGATCTCCTCATCAATCATCACAAGGGCATATTTAAGGTGACATTCTGCTGGAGAAATCACTGCCTCACTGCCAGCTACACCAGTGTCCAGGACCTCACTGGAGGTAATGGACTCCTGCAGGTGTTTGCCATCCTCTGACATTTTTGGGAGGACCTTTTCTGAGTCACTGGATTGGGACTCAAAGCACTCTGAGAACCTAGACAGCCATGATCCTTAAATGTATGCAGTCAACCCACTTCTAGCCATGTTTTGAGCGCTGTTTGACACATTTGAACCACCAGGAACCTCAGGAGCCACCTTTGGAACACACCAAACCTTCGAGCTGCTGTGTTGCACTCTCAAACGAGTTTGCTACTGCATCAGCTCAGCATGTTGTTGTCTCGAACAAGACAAGAAGCTCATCACTGCAACTACTTTATTCTGAATGTATTTTGAACAGCCCGTTTCTTCATTGTCAATCTACATTGATGGTCGAACCAATCCAGGTGGCTTCATCAAACCGCAAACCTCGAACACTGCATCCAACCGGATGATCTAGAACCACACATCCAGTCATCAGTGTCTCTACTGTTGAGCAATCTGTTGACTCCCAACTGACCTTCATGTCATATTCTTCGAGCCCCGCTTCGAACCACAGCAAACCTCAATTCGACTCGATAGTGCTCCCCATCTGCAAACCGAGTCTGCCACATTCAAGCCTAGTTCAAACTTTTCACACCGTCAAGAACCCTGGTTGCACCCATGGAACTGGCAAGAACAGTAAGAAGGTACTTTTGTCTCCTACCTGGTCCCCTGGTCCAACTTCTCCTACCTGGTCCCCTTGTTCAACTTTGGGCCATAGAGACTGATTGGGTCACCGTTAATCCCTTTTCTCACACTAGAAAATATCCTATTATACATATTATGATTATTGATTGCCTTACATCCCAGTTTCATTACCCGGATTGCTGCATCTTTCTATCTTTGCATATTCTATGCTTTTTTCCACATGGGTAGATTTTTGTAGTGTATTCGCTTCACTTATTTTTTCATACTGTGTGCTTGATTAAATTGATTAAAGTAAATATATTTTCATGGAACCTTAATTAGACCTTCCTTTATTTTGCACTGTTGTACTTTGTGGTTTAGGTTGCTATCGTTCCACATTCACACCCCTCTTAAGTCTATAGCCTGCCCTGGGCACAAATTACAGGATCTCTTGCTAAGTATGCTTCACAATGTAAAAAGGGCCTCTTTAAAACACATTTTCAGGGCCACTTTTGCTTCCCTCTCCACCCATGGAAGCACAGACTTTGAGCTTAGCATAAAGCCCATTCCTGCCTACCCCAACCGCTTTGTGCTGCAAATCCACCTGCATCTTCATCCACTTAAACATTTGATGCAGGCGGGGATGCTACAATCTAATGCATTTCGTTTATTTGCACCTGTCTTCTGCAGCATGGTATCTTAAACTCAGAGCTGGGCAGCCACTGGCTGGGTGATTCAGGGACACTTCTGAGGGCTCTTCTTGGCAGGACTCCGAGCTTAAGTCAAGAATGGATGTTCCCTCCACTCTAAGGGTTGGTGCTACTTCGCAGGACTTATCCAAAAAGCAGGTAAGAGCTGAAACTCCCACTAGCTAATAAAAGATCTGGTCCACACACACAGCTGGTAGCACAGTTCATGCATACCATTCGGACACACTGAAACCAGTTTGTGGATTGGGACCAGACAGTCCCAAAGCAGTTCTTGGCAGAAAAAACATATGGCCGCTCTGTAGCCTGTGAAAATCCTCTGCTTTCATGAATACTGGAAGTTCACATATAAGGATTTTCCTGTCCTCACAGGTCAGGAAGAACGGTTAGTGACAGGATGGCCAAGGGACAAATTACATACCATGTGGCACTGCCATGTTTGGACACTAGCCTCAGAAGGTAGACAAACGCAGTAAGGCTAAAGTAAAATACAATAAAAAAATTGCAAAAAGTAATTGCTGCCATCAGCTTGTCCCTTAGGCCCACCTACATTAACCAAATATCCCCTGAGTGTTAGTCTAGGGTAAAGCAAAAAGTGCACCCCATTGCACTGCATTGTAAGATGCATTGTATTAAGATAAAAAGTTACCAAAAGTGAAAACAAAGTAACAAGACTCAACAGCCTTTGACACGATTAACCATCCTCACAAACAGACTCTTTGACCTAGGCATAAGGGACTCCGCCCTCAGATGGATCTCCTCTTTCCTCTCTGACAGCTCTCCTTCCAAATTGTCTCTCTCCATCCTTTCTCCTCTGACCCCTTCCCGGCTCCCCATATTGTCCCCCAGGCAGCCTCTGTTTCCCCCTCCTCTTCAACCTCGTCCTTTTGCCCCTCTCCAAGCTCATCCATTCCCACAATCTCACATGTTGCAACTATGCTGACGACACCCCGATTATCCTCAGGATTCCCAACACCCCCTGCACACCCCACCCAGCCATGGCATCCTGCCTCTCAGACAATAGACTTCTGGATGAAAAAAAATCATCTGTACTCCCGGAAAAACGAAATCCTAATCTGCCACAAAACAGATCTCCTTCCCCAACCTATCCCATGGTTGAATTCATTATGACCGCGCCCACTTCATCCCCCTCAGTCAAAAACCTACGATGCACTTTTGTCTCAGACCTGACCCTCTCCCATCAGATCAATGCAGTCTCCAGATTGTGCAGCTTCCAACTCTGCATCCTCAAGCAGATCTTTCTCAATCTCTCCTACCCTCATAGAATTTGAGCAATCATTCCCATCATCCTCTCGTGCCTAAACTACTCTAACTCCCTCTACCTAGGCGTGCCTACATACCACCTGAGAAAGCTCCAACAGGTTCAAAACTCTGCAGCATGGCTCCTCATCTCACTCTCCCCCTCACTCAGGACACTCCACTGGTGGCCCATCATCCGGCAGCCTCCTTCAAAGCCATGTAACTTACCCACCACACAATCCACAAGGAAGGGCCAGAATTCCTCAAAAACACGTTCACTCGCTACCACTGCACCAGAATCCTCAGACCAGGCTCTGCACACCTCCTGGTAGCCCCTCCTCTCAAGTTCTCCAGATTAGGAGGTGCCTGTTTCTCTGTGCTTGCACCCACCTTCTGGAACTCCCTCCCCCTCATGCTCCAACTCATAGAGCATCACCTGACCCTCAAAACCTGGCTGTTCTTCCCTACTTCATGATCCCCTTGCCTCCTCATGTGCACTCCCTGCCTATCGCACACACGTTTCATTTTGCACACTCCCCGAACTTGCCATCTGTCAGCTACTAGCCTCTTCCTTTCAATCGCTTTGCTCTGCCATCCACATTCCTTGTGGGACGCCAAGCATACTTGGAGGACTCAAGTAGTCACTCCAACAACTCCCACCTAGAACACATCCAGAGAGTGGGCCAGGTATTGCACTCATATGGGCCTGTAGGTGGGCAATGCATCACACTTAAAATACATCTTGGGAAAATCACTCTGATCATCCCATAGGAGGACAACCAGGGACCTCAGACTCCTGGGGTCCTTGTTCTTGCACTAGAAGGAACTTGAGATGACAATCTCTCACTGTAAGAGCCTCTCAGAGGGTGTATTATGCATTGATTGAATGTTTAGATCGCCTGGGAAATGTAGCATGGTTCCTTGTACACAGATGGAAGACAGGAAATAGATATTGTTGTTTGTGCAACTAACCCATTTCTCCCCTCACACACTGCACCTTTGCAGCTTAGCAGAAGGCACGGTCTCACTCCACACACCCTGCACTCACATATAACATAAACACTATTGCACAGCACCTCTGCAATAAGAATGAAGCTACTTTTAATGACAAAAATGTGAACAGTAGGTTCTCACATAGCTCTCTATCTCTTTAAAGACAATCCCCCCTTTAGTACATAGTATACGTCTGATGCAACGAAACACACTCCATTTATGCATGGGTGACTACCAGTACCTTGGCCACCCTCGCATAACTGTAATGGCTGAAATGTATCCTATGCATAATAGCACAACCCAAATTCTCCCACATTCTTGGACTCCGATCCCTCTGATGGCTTTGAACCAAAGGAGCATTGGAAGCATAATTATGGTGACGGGCGCTATAAGAAATAACTGAATGAATGAATGAATCTTGGAAGGGGGGGATTGTCTAGATTGCCATGCCTTAGTTAACCACCTATCCCTAAACAATCAAAATTGGATGAAGCAGCCAGAAGACAAGCATGTGTTAGCAGACACATCACAACATTGGCAGAATCCAATCGGTAATACTGCCGGGATACCGCTATCACAAATAGCGTAACAGCTACTCGGTCCGGCACAATTTGTGTCGGATCATGAGTAGTGGTAATGCTGTAATTCCCAATTTCTTTGAGATTCTATTGGACTCTATGGGGATTTTGGGCACTATTACCACCGGTGAAAATAGCTGAAGACGTGCAGAAAGCTGGAGGTAAAACTCCAAACGTTCTGCCCAACCCATGATTGGGACCAACCCTTAAATGCAGCGTTGATAGCATTATCGCCGCACTTAAGGGCTACCATCCAACTTGTGATGAGTCCTCTCAGTGTAATACACTTTTTTTTAAATGACACACAATTTGTTTGAACTTCTGTATCCGGAAAGGGTTGTCTAGCACTTTTATATTATGTATGCCAGGTGCCTGTGCATTAAATTAATGAAGTTTATCACCCAATATAACGAAGAAATTATTTACATTATTTCAGACATGGGCATATTTATACAAACACATGTGCTGTATGTTCCCTCTTTATAATTAATTAGAGAAACATAATTGACAGCCTTGTTATGAGTTTGTTAAGAGTTACCATTGTATTACCGCTGCATTACCACACTGCTAAACTACAGATTTGGAGGTAAGGCCGAAGAAACACCTCAAGCAGAATGCTGGAGGTAATTCCTCTGCCTCACTACCCCAAAATGGCCAAGTGGAAGTACTACCCCCAGTGGTAATACCATTAGTTTTAATACCTCCGATATCCCCATGGAGTCCAAACTGGGACTAACACTGTCTACCACCACGTGCAATCTGGTGGTACCACCAATAGTGTTTGGTGGTATCTCAGTGGTATTACCACTGAGATACCACCAAACACGTAATAAGGCTGTGTCTCCTTTTTGCTCCCTTGCATTGGTTGTTATACATTATGCAGAAGATATTGGTAAATAGGCCATATACAATTCGAGGATATAACCTGTGGTCCTGCACTGCAGTTAGCAAAGACATTAGTCAATGGTGATCCTTAAAAATGATGAAGACTTATTTGACTACTTATGAAAACATGTGTCTTATGGGAAATAGTCTTCATTCATGTTATACCATGCCTTAGTTGTTCCAGCCTGAAGGCTAAAGTGGCATATATAATCTCTCTCATTTATAACCTCTTGCCAAGGCGCATATCAAGCCAGCATGCCCGAGGTCAGCTGGAGAAGCAATTGCTGTTTGGGTGCCAGACGGCAATGATATTAAATAGAACTTGGCAATGAAATATATTTCTGCAGCAGTGTCAATTTGCATTCCAGATTAGTGCTAACATACTCGTAGCCAAGAACCGTGTGCCTTAGAGCGGTGCCTCATGGAACGTCACTTCTAGTTTTCTTGGGATGTGTGCAGATCTTTGTCCAGCCATCCTTTTCATGGAGGACGGAAATATGCCCGTGCATGACAGACCTTTCATTTCAAATTGAAACTGTTTTATTTTTTCATCCTTGTAAAGACTCTGAAAGTATATGGGCCTGAACCAATTTTATCAGGTCCAATTTTATTTGGACTTCTATAGAAATGGTCAACCTGACGATTCATTTCTAGCCATGGTGTGGTATGGTAGTGAACTACCCTTTCAGCTGCACTAGTTGGATGTATAGAATGTTTTGCTTTATTGCTGGACCTGTTTGAGTTTTTTAAATAGCACCAAACACACTCCCAAGGGCAGTCCAGTGTACGCCACTAGAAGACAGGAGAAAGAGAAAAGACAGACTAATAATCATTGGAAGATAGATGAGATTCTAGGAGTGTTCTCGAGGCTGGATGCTTCAGATATCTGTTAATTAGGCAGTGAAAGTGTATGGGCACAGATTCACGATAAGAGATCAAATTAAGCATTGAAAATCATAGGTTGTGAAGATAGAAAAGGCTGGCTATTTCTTCTGAAATACTCTCAATCCTTCAAAATGTTGTCATGAAAGAAAAACGAAACTGAAGGAGTCCCATATACATATATATATATATATTCAGTGAAAAAACTTTGTTTAAGGGACGTTATTGTTAAGTTGCGCTACTAAAAACCTATGAAATTCAGTGAAAAAACTTTGTCAAAGGGACGTTATGGTTCCAAGTAAAACCGAAAAACCCATGAAATTCGCCAATTATGGTAAGCTAAGCAACCATAACTCGCGCCACCACTGTGCACTGCCAAGACTAACACCCAGGACATCAAAGATGACATCACAAATATCATTGATGACATCACTGATGACATCACATGTGTATGTACTTTTCATGAAATATGTGTACAAGGGATTCTTATTATAATGTTGCGAAACAAGTGTCAAGGATCATTGCAATAAATATCATACCCTAATTAGAGCATTGAACGACACATTGATATAAATAGCATTCTATTATGGGGTTCTATCTAGTATACTAAGCTACGCATACAGAAACATAACATTGTGTGCAGTGTACAAGATGAAGGTATAATATTCGTAATGTTAATATGTTGAATAATGAAATAATTGTTTTCTTAATAGATTTATGTGTACTCTGAAATATGTAATAAGTAGCTAATAAAACACATGTATTACATAATTGCATTACTATAGACAAAACACAAAGACACAAGAACACATACAGCCATAAAAAAAAACAACAGAACTATCAGAAAGTGCTCATAAGTCTATTGATGCACAACAAGGATTGCTGTCTTTCAAGCTTGTGTCTTCCCGTATGTATATGTTTCATATGATGTGACTGGACTCTAAGGGAATTACTGTAAGAACCTACTTGAAGGATACGTCTACAAATAAAATAACATTTTTAGTTTCTGACTGTTACTGAAGAAAACCATGTGGCCTAGATATGTCAGCAAAAGAAAAAAGAGTGAGCCAGACATGTGTTGTCACCAGTGATGTCATCAATGACATTTGTGATAACATCTTTGATGTCCTGGCTGTTAGTCTTAGCAGTGCAGGGTGGTGGCGCGAGTTATGGTTGCTTAGCTTACCATAACTGGCGAATTTCAAGGGTTTTTTGGTTTTACTTGGAACCATAACGTCCCTTTGACAACGTTTTTCCACTGAATTTCATAGGTTTTTAGTAGCGCAACTTAACCATAAAGTCCTTTTAACAAAGTTTTTTCACTGAATTTCATAGGTTTTTATTAGTGCAACTTAACCATAACGTCCCTGTAAAAAAAATTTTTACTAAATTTTAAAGGTTTTTATTAGTGCAACTTCACCATAACATCCTTTTCAATAGATGAAGACCACTAACATCTTATGTCCTCAAATTGGGAACGCCGGGTCGTAAAAAAAGCAAAAAGATTTTCCTTCCTACACCGGAACGCCTGCGGCCGGTGTAGGAAGGAAAATCTTTTACCAAGATGGCCACCATGGAAAGGGAAGGCGGGGTGTATAAAGAACACAACAGGGCATGAGCGGGGGTGGGGGGAACAGGAGAGACACATGGGCATGAGCGGGGGGTGAGAGGGAACAGGGTACAAACAGGGCATGAGCAGAGGGTGGGGGGAAAAGGAAGGAAACAAGGGGCATCAGCGGTGGTGGGGAGAATGCGGAAGAGACATGGGGTATGAGCAGCGGGTGGGGAGGAACATGAGGGAGACACAGGGTATGAGCGGGGGCTGGGGAGGAACACAAGGGAGACACGGGGCATGAGCGGGTGGGTACAGGGCACACACGGGACATGTGCGGGGGTTGGGGGGATAGGAGAGAGACAAGGGGCATGAACGGGGGGTGGGGGGAACACGAGGGAGACACGGGGCATGAGCGGGCGGTCGGGGGTAACACGAGGGAAACACGGGGCATGAGTGGGGGGTGGGGGGAACACGAGGGAGACACGCGGCTTGAGCGGGGGGTGGGGCCAACAGGAGAGAGACACGGGGCATGAGAGGGGGGTGGGGAGAACAGGAGACAGACACGGGGCATGAGCTGGGACGTGGGGAGAACAGGAGACAGACACGGGGCATGAGCGGGGGATGGGGGTAACAGGAGACAGATACAGGGCATGAGCAGGGGTGGGGAGAACAGGACACAGACACGGGGCATGAGCGGGAGGGTGGGGGGCAAAAGGAGACAGAAACGGGGCATGAGCGGGGGTTGGGGGCAACAGGAGAGAGACACGGGGCATGAGCGCGGAGTGGGGGGTACAGGAGACAGACACGGTGCCTGGGTGGGGGCAACAGGAGACAGACACGGGGCATGATCGGGGAGTGGGGGGAACAGGAGACAGACACGGGGCATGAGCAGGGGGTGGGGGGAACAGAAGACAGACACGGGGCATGAGTGGGGGTGTGGGGGGCAACAGGAGAGCGACACGGGCATGAGCGGGGGGCGGGGGGGTGCAGGAGACAGACACGGGGCATGAGCAGGGGGTGGGGGCAACAGGAGAGAAACATGGGGCATGAGCAGGGGGTGGGGGGGTACAGGAGACAGACACAGGGCATGAGCGGGGGGTGGGGGGCAACAGGAGAGAGACACGGGGCATGAGCGGGTGGGGGGAACAGGAGACAGACACAGGGCATGAGCGGGGGGCAACATGAGAGAGACACGGGGCATGAGGGGGGGTGGGGGTACAGGAGACAGACACAGGGCATGAGCGGGGGTGGGGGGGTACAGGAGACAGACACTGGGCATGAGCGGGGGTGGGGGGCAACAGGAGAGAGACACGGGGCATGAGCGGGGGGTGGGGGGAACAGGAGACAGACACGGGCATGAGCTGGGGGTGGGGGGAACAACAGAGACAGACACGGGGCATGAGCGGGGGGTGGGGAGAACAGGAGACAGACACAGGGCATGAGCGGGGGTGGGGGCAACAGGAGACAGACACGGGGCAAGAGCAGGGGGTAGGGGGCAACAGGAGAGACACGGGGCATGAGTGGGGGGTGGGGGGAACAGGAGACAGACACGGGGCATGAGCGAGGGGTGGGGGGAACAGGAGACAGACACGGGGCATGAGCGGGGGGTGGGGGGAACAACAGACACGCGGCATGAGCGGGGGTGGGGAGAACAGACACGGGGCATGAGCGTGGGGGTCGGGGGCAACAGGAGACAGACACGGGGCATGAGCGGGGGGTGGGAGAAACAGGAGACAGACACGGGCATGAGCGGGGGTGGGGAGAACAGGTGACAGACACGGGGCATGAGCAGGGGTTTGGGGGGCAACAAGAGACAGACACGGGGCATGAGCGGGTGGGGGGAACAGGAGACAGACACGGGGCATGAGCGGGGGGGCAACAGAAGATAAACATGGGGCATGAGCGGGGGGTGGGAGAAACAGGAGACAGACACGGGCATGAGCGGGGGGTGGGGAGAACAGGTGACAGACACGGGGCATGAGCAGGGGTTTGGGGGGCAACAAGAGACAGACACGGGGCATGAGCGGGTGGGGGGAACAGGACACAGACACAGGGCATGAGCGGGGGGTGGGGAGAACAGGAGACAGACACGGGGCATGAGCGGGGGGCAAGGGGGGCAACAGGAGACAGACACGGCACATGAGGGGCACAGGAGAAAGATACGGGGCATGAGCGGGGGGTGAGGAGAACAGGAGGCAGACACGGGGCATGAGCGGGGGGAACAGAAGACAGACACGGGGCATGAGCGGTGGGTGGGGGAAGGGGAGAGAGACACACGGGGCATGAGCAGGGGTGGGGGGAGGGAGAGAGACACACGGGGCATGAGCGGGGGGTGGGCAGGAGGGAGAGAGACACACAGGGCATGAGCGGGTGGTGGGCGGGAGTCGGAGAGACACACGGCGCATGAGCGGGGGGTGGGTGGGAAGGGGAGAGACACACGGGGCCTGACCGGGGGTGGGTGGGATTTTGGAGAGACACACGGGGCATGAGCGGGGGGTGGGTGGTCAATGGAGAGACACACGCGGCATGAGCAGGGGTGAGGGGGAGGGAGAGAGACACACGGGGCATGAGCGGGGGTGGCGGGGAGGGAGAGAGACACATGGGGCATGAGCGGGGGCAGGGCGGGAAGGGGAGAGACACACGGGGCGTGAGCGGGGGGTGGGTGGGAGGGGGAGAGACACACGGGGCATGAGCGGTGGTGGGCGATAGGGGGAGAGACACACGGGCAATGAGCGGGGGGTGGGCAGGAGGGGGAGAGACACACAGGGCATGAGCGGGGGGTGGGCGGTATGGGGAGAGACACGGGGCATGAGCTGGGGGTGGGCGGGAGGGGGAGAGACAAACGGGGCATGAGCGGGGGGTGGGCGGGAGGGGGAGAGACACACGGTGCATGAACGGGTGGCGGGCGGGAGGGGGAGAGACACACGGGGCCATGAGCAGGGGTGGGCGGGATGGGGAAAGACACACGGGGCAAGAGCGGGGGTGGGAGGGAGGGGGAGAGACACACGGGACATGAGCGGGGATGGGGGGAGGGAGAGAGACACATGAGGCATGAGCGGGGGTGGGGGAAGGGGAGAGAGACACGGGGGATGAGCGGGGGTGGAGGAGAGGGAGAGAGACACATGGGGCATGAGCGGGGGTGGGGTTGGGGGTAGAGAGACACACGGGGCATGAGCGGGGGTTGGGGGGAGGGAGAGAGACACACGGGGCATGAGCAGGGTGTGGGGGCGAACAAGAGAGAGACACGGGGCATGAGCGGGTGGGGGGGAACAGGAGACAGACACGGGGCATGAGCGGGGGGGCAACAGGAGATAGACACGGGGCATGAGCGGGGGGTGGGGGAACAGGACACAGACACGGGGCATGAGCGCGGGGTGGGGAGAACAGGAGACAGACACGGGGCATGAGTGTGGGGGGCAACAGGAGACAGACACGGCACATGAGGGGAACAGGATAAAGATACGGGGCATGAGCGGGGGGTGAGGAGAACAGGAGACAGACACGGGGCATGAGCGGGGGGAACAGAAGACAGACACGGGGCATGAGCGGGGGGTGGGGGAAGGGGAGAGAGACACACGGGGCATGAGCAGGGGTGGGGGGAGGGAGAGAGACACACGGGGCATGAGCAGTGGGTGGGCGGGAGGGAGAGAGACACACAGGGCACGAGCGGGTGGTGGGCAGGAGTCGGAGAGACACACGGGGCATGAGCGGGGGTGGGTGGGAAGGGGAGAGACACACGGGGCCTGACCGGGGGTGGGTGGGAGGTTGGAGAGACACACAGGGCATGAGCGGGGGGTGGGTGGGAGGGGGAGAGACACACGGGGCATGAGCGGGGGTGAGGGGGAGGGAGAGAGACACACGGGGCATGAGCGGGGGTGGGGGGAGGGAGAGAGACACACGGGGCATGAGCGGGAAGTGGGGAAGGGGGGAGACACACGGGGCGTGAGCGGGGGGTGGGTGGGAGGGGGAGAGACACACGGGTCATGAGCGGGGGTGGGCGATAGGGGGAGAGACACACGGGCAATGAGCGGGGGGTGGGCGGGAGGGGGAGAGACACACGGGGCATGAGCGGAGGGTGGGTGGGATGGGGAGAGACACGGGGCATGAGCAGGGGGTGGGCGGGAGGGGAAGAGACACACGGGGCATGAGCGGGGAGTGGCTGGGAGGGGGAGAGACACACGGGGCAGGAGCGGGGGTGGAGGGAGGGAGAGAGACACACAGGGCATGAGCGGGGGTTGGGGGGAGGGAGAGAGACACACGGGGCATGAGCGGGGGGTGGGGGAAGGGGAGAGACACGGGGCATGAGCGGGGATGGGGGAAGGAGAGAGACACACGGGACATGAGTGGGGGTGGGGGGAAGGGGAGAGACACACGGGGCATGAGCGGGGGTGGGCGGGAGGGGGAGAGACACATGGGGCCATGAGCAGGGGTGGGTGTGAGGGGGAAAGACACACGGGGCAAGAGCGGGGGTGGGCGGGAGGGGGAGAGACACACGGGACATGAGCGGGGATGGGGGGGAGGGAGAGAGACACACGAGGCATGAGCGGGGGTGGGGGAAGGGGAGAGAGACACGGGGGATGAGCGTGGGTGGAGGGGAGGGAGAGAGACACATGGGGCATGAGCGGGGGTGGGGTGGAGGGAGAGAGACACACGGGGCATGAGCGGGGGTGGGGGGAGGGAGAGAGACACACGGGGCATGAGCTGGGGGTGGGGGAAGGGGAGAGAGACACACGGGGCATGAGCGGGCGGTCGGGGAGAGGGAGACAGACACACGCTGTTTGTGTGCAGGCGGCAGATCCCGCTCCTCAGCCCTCCACTGGCCACCGTGTGCGATGGCGTGAGCGGGGGGCTGGATGAACAGGGGAGACACGGAGCATGAGTGGGGGTGGGGGGGACAAGAAGGACACACGGGGCATGAGCGGGGGTGGGAGGAACAGTAGACAGACACAAGACTTACTGTGCAGGTGGCGAGGAACAAAGATGGCGGGCGTCTCTGAAGCCAGACGCACTGCACGCTTTCACCGCATCCAATGAGAGAGCACGTCAGATGTCCACGGACATCACGCAAGATGCTTGCCCAATCACCGCCCTGTCCGCGGAGCGAACAGGGAACTGTGTCCGCGAAGCGAACACAGATATCACTAATTTCTTTCACTTACATTTTTGTCATTTCTTTAAAAACTACTGGACGGATTTACACCAAATAAAGCAAAGCACGCTTTCAGGAACAAGCCGCCGCTCCTGCCGCAAATTTGGTGTAAATCCGTCCAGCGGTTTGGGCCGTAGACACGAGCAAAATATGTTCCCATTATGTATATGGGAAAAAAAAAAGTTTTGGGACCCGCCCCCCTATTCGTCCAGGGAGAGCGTAGTTATAAGCGGCCCAAAAAGTGCTCTTCCTATGGAAACACCAACTTACCCATAACTACATGCCCACTACCGTGCCCATGTAATATATATGTATATATATATATATATACATATATATTACATGGGCACGGTAGTGGGCATGTAGTTATGGTTAAGTTCCTGTTTCTATAGGAAGAGCACTTTTTGGGCGGCTTATAACTTCGCTCTCCCTGGACGGATCCTCAACAAACTTTGCAAAAAAAGTAGTTGGGTCCCTCTGAATTTCTTTGCAAAGTTTGGTGAGGATTCGTCCAGGCGGGGCAAAGTTATAAAAGGGGTCCCAAAACTTTTTTTCCCCATAGACTGAATGGGAAAAAACTTTGCGCACGGCTACAGCCCAAACCGCTGGACGGATTTACATCAAATTTGTGGCAGGAGCGGCGGCCTGGTCCCAAAAGCGTGCTTTTGTAAATTTGGTGTAAATCTGTCCAGTAGTTTTTTTAAAAATGACTAAAATGTAAGGCAAAAAAATTAGTGATATCTGCGTTCGCTTCGCGGACGGACTTCCCTGTTCGCTCCGCGGACAGCACCCCGATTGGCCCATGGGCTTGCGTCATGTCCGCAGACATGCAACGTGTTCGCTGATTGGACGGCGAGGGGCGTGGAGCGCGTCAGATTTTCTGTGTCGCTCACCATCTTGTATTCGCAGTCGACCGCATCCAGCGCAGTGAAACGTGGATAAAAAATTGTATTTAGTGCCGTGTGTTGGTGTGTAAGAGTGTTTGGGGAGGGTGGGGGAGTATGAGGTAGGTTCAATGCTTTGTTTTTTTATGTGCTAGATGTTTTTGTTGCGTTCGATTTGTCCGCGGAGAACACAGCTGTTCTGACATTTTGTAAATAAACTAAATGGTGGGGTGTTTAGAGGACGGAGTATGTGTCATTTTTGTTCGCAAGGAAGGTAAAAATGAGCTATGAACACTCGCGGTGTACTTAATTGTTCGTAAATACACAAACTGGGGGTGTCCTCAGGACGCTGTCCGTATTGTAATCTGTCTAGTTGAATGTGTTCTAAGAACACTCGCAGTGTCCCGAAATGGTTGCAATTACACAAAATGGGGGTGTTCTGAGAACGTTGTTTGTATTGTTCGTTGTCAGGGTGAAAGTGTTTTAAGAGCACTCCTTTTGTCCGCTAATAGTACAATTTCCTAGGGGCGTCAACTGACTTTTTGTCCGCTAAAGAAACGATAAATCCGGCTGGTGTGCGTCGACATTATGTGATAATCCTATGACTGGCGCTATTGACCTGGCTGACTTGCTTTTGCGACACTAAATCATATCTCCCGCCACTAAGCCTGATATTATCAAAGCATTCATATTCCCCGCCTCTCTCCGTGACGTTACAGGGTGCGTAATGAAACGCGCCCAGTTGACTCCAGTACTACGCAACTTTACACAGAACCCGGAAGACAACAGACATTATGTCACAACACAGCGCGCCACAATTCAGAATATGAAACTGTGATTTAAAAGCAAAGAGCAAGATTGTAAATGTTGTAAAGTACATTTATTTGACATCAAATGTTTAGAGAATATTCAGCAATTTTCATTTGTCTTTGTTGTCGATCCGCAAAAGTTCATGTTGAGACACGCAATGTTCCTTTGCGGTACAGAGAGTGTTAGATCAGGTTACAACTCAGTGCGCCACAATTCGGAATATGAAACTGTGGTTTAAAAGTAAACAGCAGGATTGTACACTTGGTAAAGTACATTTATTTCACATGAAATGTTTAGTGAATATTCAACGATTTGCAATTGTCTCTGCTGTCGATCAGCAAAAGTTTATTTGAAGCCGCGTGTTGTTCGTTTGCGGTAGATAGGCTGTTGGTTTATGATAAAAGCAGTAAATGGTCTCTCTGATAATCGGAAGGTTGCTCCAACAACGAGCCATTAGACCACCGTATTGGTTGGTATGTTGTTTGTAGCCGCTAGTACTGCGTAAGGGCATATTGGTCCTTGGCGATTGTCCCATAAAATGGTGAGGGTCATGAAGTTGCATATTTGGACTTGCACCTGGCAGTTGAAGACCCCATCCGCTGTAGTCTGTAAATCGTGACATAGACAAAACGGGGCCACGTACCTGTTTTAAAAAACATAAATTAGTCTCACCAGCCGATCTTCATTAAAAATCATCATTTTATTTATTAGGGCGTGAAACTATTTGCTATCGAAGATAGTGCAACAGAGTATGTTAATAATAAAATAATAATATTTTCCCATTCATATAGCGCTAAGAACTGTGAGGTATCTAAGCTGTGCTTATTATTAACCACGGTGTGTGGTGCTCATTTATCGACCACGGAAGGATGAAAGGCTGAGTTTGGGCTTGCCGGGATTCAAACTTGCGTTAGCAAGCTGTGCACGGATGTCAAAGCGAGCGCTGTACTCGCTGTGCCACTTGACAGGCTACAGTAAAGTGGCACAGCGAGTAGAGCGCTTGACCGCCTATAGACCGCTTAAATTATTTCTATTAACCCACTCTGTGTCGTCTGCCTTTTTCACAGCCCTATAAACGATAGGGAATCAATTCGGCGGTGATAGTATGCGGTAGAAAACATTATGCCACTTTCAACGAACAAGTTCAACTTCAGCGGTCTTTAATGCTACGCTATTGTAATTATATTTAGTATAAAGTAATGTAAAGGGTTACTTACAGTAAAATTGCAATTTCCATTGTCTACGAGTATGCAGTCCGAAAATACGACTCCGCGTGTGCCAACGATCTTTCGCATAGTGATATAATATGTTAAAGTGGTTTCGTTTCAGAAATTTCATCTTTATTTTCTCTTACGTTTTAGCAACACTCCTTCAAGAGAAGTCTTTCATCACAATCTCTGTCTGTCAAGGTCAAAACACAATACAACCTTATAGTCTGCTTCGTGAGCCTCTCCGGGGTCCGAGAAAAAAATGAAGCAGCTGACCTTCACTGTGAACGAGCATAAATTCTTGGCCATTTGGCCATGTACCCAAATGCACCCAAGACTCTATGCCCTGGCAACAACCACCGCAGCATATCACATTCATATTTGCTTATAACTTTGGGTGAAAAACAAATGTATGGTTATCTGTCAAGTTGAATGTGTCCTAAGAACACTCGTGGTGTCCTGAAATGTTCGCAAAGATACAAGATGGTGGTGTTCTGAAGACGCTTCTAAGAACACTCGCGGTGTCTGGGGAGTGTTCGTAGGGGGTGTCCTTGGGACGCTGTCCGTATTGTTCTCTGTCAAGTTGAATGTGTCCTAAGAACACTCGCGGTGTCCTGAAATGTTCGCAAATAAACAAGATGGTGGTGTTCTGAAGAAGCTTCTAAGAACACTCCCGGTGTCCTGGAATGTTCGTAGGGGGTGTCCTGAGGACGCTGTCCGTATTGTTTTCTGTCAAGTTGAATGTGTCCTAAGAACACTCGCAGTGTCCTGAAATGTTCGCAAATAAACAAGATGGTGGTGTTCTGAAGACGCTTCTAAGAACACTCGCGGTGTCCGGGGAGTGTTCGTAGGGGGTGTCCTGAGGACGCTGTCCATATTGTTCTCTGTCAAGTTGAATGTGTTCTAAGAACACCCGCAGTGTCCTGAAATGTTCGCAAATAAACAAAATGGGGGTGTTTTGAAGACGTTTTTGAGAACACTCCCAGTGTCCTGGAATGTTCATAGGGGGTGTCCTTAGGACGCTGCCGTATTGTTCGTTGTTAAGTTGAAAGTGTTCTAAGAACTATCGCGTTGTTCTGAAATGTTCATAGGGGGTGTCCTGAAAACGGTGTCCGTATTGTTCGCTGGCAAGTTCAAAGTGTTCTAAGAACACTCACATTGTTCGCGGACATTAAAAGTTTGCCATAGATCATAGTTGAAATGTTTGACTCTATGGATGTGATATGCTGCGGTGGTTGTTGCCAGGGCATAGTGTCTTGGGTGCATGGCCATTTGGTCATGCACCCAAGACTCTATGCCCTGGCAACAACCACCCCAGCATATCACATTCATATTTGCTTATAACTTTGGGTGAAAAACAAATGTATGGTTCTCTGTCAAGTTGAAATTGTCCTAAGAACACTCGCGGTGTCCTGAAATGTCCGCAAATAAACAAGATGGTGGTGTTCTGAAGACACTTCTAAGAACACTTGCGGTGTCCGGGGAGTGTTCGTAGGGGGTGTCCTGAGGACCCTGTCCGTATTGTTCTCTGTCAAGTTGAATGTGTCCTAAGAACACTCGCGGTGTCCTGAAATGTTTGCAAATAAACAAGATGGTGGTGTTCTGAGGAAGCTTCTAAGAACACTCCCGGTGTCCTGGAATGTTCGTAGGGGGTGTCCTGAGGACGCTGTCCGTATTGTTCTCTGTCAAGTTGAATGTGTCCTAAGAACACTCGCGGTGTCCTGAAATGTTCGCAAATAAACAAGATGGTGGTGTTCTGAAGACGCTTCTAAGAACACTTGCGGTGTCCGCGGAGTGTTCGTAGGGGGTGTCCTGAGGACGCTGTCCGTATTGTTCTCTGTCAAGTTGAATGTGTTCTAAGAACACCCGCGGTGTCCTGAAATGTTCGCAAATAAACAAAATGGGGGTGTTTTTAAATTATTAAAATTAGCCTAAAATACATCCATTTTTTCTTCTATATTGTGAAGACTGTTATCCATAACAGGGTTTTCTGAAGTTTTTTCTATTTTGGTATGCTCTGTACAAAAAAATAATATATATGTTAAATGTATATAAAAAAAATAATAAATAAATGGTTTATATTATAAAGTGTTTACCATTAGTTTCACTATCTTGTGACATTTCTTCATGTGGGAAATTGTCCTCTAGCCATTCCAGAGTACTAGACATTTCTGTGAGAAAAAAAAAGATAATATATTTTTTAATCTAATACAGAAATTTATAAATATATGAGTAAAATGAAGTACACTTACTATTTCTGGTAAGATCAGTCCTATGTATTCAGTGTGTCTGGTCTTGTTCTCAGTTCTGTTGTGTCTGTGAGGTAATTATGTTGGAAGCCAATTTATCTTCTTCTGGTATATTCAATTTCAGAACATATTGTATTTAAATGAATGGTTAGTGTGTTACATATATGGGTTACATTTCTTATGTATTACTATATATAATGTGTTTGTGTGCTGCTTTTTGAATTTGTTAAATGTTCCTATATTATGATATAACAATCAAACATACCCCACCACCCCCCCCCACAGTTTTTAGGTAGTGGTACTGTTCTCCGAACATGTCCGCGAACATTAAATAAGTTCGCGGACATCAAGTTCATAAGAAGAGATCTAGTCAGTTCCATATGACATGTATATAAAGTCAAAGTCATTATTGTTAAGTTGTGCTACTAAAATACTATGAAATTCAGTGAAAAAACTTTGTTAAAGGGACGTTATGGTTAAGTTGCGCTTTTAAAAACCTATGAAATTCATTGAAAAAAACTTTGTTAAAGGGACGTTATGGTTAAGTTTCGCTACTAAAAACCTATGAAATTCAGTGAAAAAACTTTGTTAAAGGGACGTTATGGTTCCAAGTAAAACCGAAAAACCCTTGAAATTCGCCAGTTATGGTAAGCTAAGCAACCATAACTCGCGCCACCACCGTGCACTGCTAAGACTAACACCCAGGACATCAAAGATGACATCACAAATGTCATTGATGACAACACTGATGACATCACATGTGTATGTACTTCTCATGAAATATGTGAAGAAGGGATTCTTATTATAATGTTGCAAAACAAGTGTCAAGGATCATTGGAATAAATATCATACCCTAATTAGTGCATTGAACGATGCATTGATATAAATAGCATTCTATTATGGGGTTCTATCTAGTTATCTAAGCTACTCATACAGAAACATAACATTGTGTGCAGTGTACAAGATGAAGGTATAATATTCGTAATGTTAATATGTTGAATAATGAAATGATAATTGTTTTCTTAATAGATTTTTGTGTACTGTGAAATATGTAATAAGTAGCTAATAAAACACATGTATTACATAATTGCATTACTATAAACAAAACACAAAGACACAAGAACACATACCAATATGGGTATATACAGGGAAAGTGAAGTTAGCAAAAAAGCACAAGTAGTAGCAGAAACAATTCATAAATTAACTGATTATTTTCATGCAAATAAATGATTGCTCTGTTTCAAAGCTGCTATTTACCCTAGGTATATGTATCACTTGATGTGATTGGACCCTAAGGAAAGTAGTGTGAGTACAATGTATACAAATATGACCATATACAGGGAAAGTACAGCCATAAAAATAAAAAAACAACAGAACTATCAGAAAGTGCTCATAAGTCTATTGATGATCTTTATGCACAAAAAGGATTGCTGTCTTTCAAGCTTGTGTCTTCCCGTATGTATATGTTTCAGATGATGTGACTGGACTCTAAGGGAATTACTGTAAGAACCTACTTGAAGGATACGTCTACAAATAAAATAACATTTTTAGTTTCTAACTGTTACTGAAGAAAACAGTGGCCTAGATATGTCAGCAAAAGAAAAAATAGTGAGCCAGACATGTGATGTCATCAGTGATGTCATTAATGACATTTGTGATGTCATCTTTGATGTCCTGGGTGTTAGTCTTAGCAGTGTACGGTGGTGGCGCGAGTTATGGTTGCTTAGCTTACCATAACTGGCGAATTTCAAGGGTTTTTCGGTTTTACTTGGAACCATAACGTTTTTTCACTGAATTTCATAGGTTTTTAGTAGCGCAACTTAACCATAACGTCCCTTTAACAAAGTTTTTTTCACTGATATATATATATATATATTTTTTTTTTTTTTCAAACGAAAATTAAGCCCAAAAGAGGGCCAAATCTGCGGAATGCACTCCCAAGAGCAGCCAGGTCCAGTAAATCCAGTACTTGGCAATAAGGGGCTGTACGGCAAGAGTCAGGTAGCACCAAATGTTCTTTATTCATGAAAGGTGCATAGCAAGGGAGAAAAGGTTACATCGACGCGTTTCGCAATCAACTGACCGCTTGTTCACGATAGTAGGGTAAACACAGAAAATGGACTCATATAAACACAATACAAACTCTCTGGTTACAATGTATAGAGTGTCTCATACACCACATAGCTCAAATGTCGAGAAAAAACAATCGGCCATATTGTAGTGACCAAGTGTTACCTCATACTGACCTTAATAGTCTGAAATAAAACCATTAGATAAAATGCTGCGGTATGAATGGTGATTTACAAATTTAGATATTGCCGCTGATGTATAGCAATATTAAACCAAGGATAAAGTGCTTAGTGCATGCACAATAGTGCGAAGTGCAAAGTGCTAAAGATAAAGTGCAAAGTGCGAAGTACATAGCAGCAATAATATGGAAGGTAAAGGTACACAGGGTACAGGGAAGGGAGAAAGGGGGGAAAGAAGGGGAAATGCATGGGGATCAAAATTTCATTCTGTATAGCAAACATGATGAGCATAGTGCTCTACGTCCATGGGTGCACGGTTCGTTTAGTCACAGTATTTAAAAACCAGCCTGACCTCCCATGTAAAACAAGGAGGATGGCAGAAGGACGTGCAGCCATGGACAGCTAAAGAATGATAAAAACATATATAGATCCACAGCAAAGTGCAAAGTGCATAGACTATAAAAATGCTCCAATTTAAGGGGCACATAGCTGTCCTAATATTCCTTAAAAATCACCTAAAAAGTTCACACTTATTATATAGGCCCATTTACTCATGAAAATGCAGTGCACCTATTTTATCCATTGTACCCTAAACAAATGATTTCAAAATACGAGGCAGATGCAATATGAGTAGACTGTGTCTAAAAGAGTCCAAAAAACATTGTGTAAAAGACAATATAATACATGATTATCAATCTAAAAAGATAGATATACTCCCTACTAAAATACATGTTAAAACCAGATAGAAATATAAATATAAAGCAGACCACTCATAGTTAATGAAGAAATCACCAACAAACAAATATCAGAAACGTATCAAAAAGGTATGAGATAAAGTATCAAGGAAGTGTCCAAGGCAAAATAGAATGATAAAATAATCTTATTAACATAGGGCAAAGGGAGAATGTTGTATCTAGGAACCCAGAAAAGGAGCAAGAATACATGCAAAAAATAATACATCACAATGTGTGCCCTTAGGTTCCCAGAAAAGTATATAATTCTTCATCCAGGTTGTGACCCCTGGGTTTCTTGGTCTCAAGGTCCAAAATAGATTTAGTCTCCAGTTGCCTTAGCAATAATTCTCGATTGCCTCCTCTTGGTGACTTGGGCACTGTGAGGATCCCAAAGAAGGAAAAACCCTCAAGTTTACTGCCATGTTGGGACTGAAAATGCAGAGCCATCGGATAATTGGAGTCAGTATTTCTGATGGCCCGAATATGCTGAAGTATCCTAAGTTTCAGTTTGCCTTTGGTACTGCCCACATACCACTTGTTGCAAGGACAGTTAAGAACATATACCACATGATCAGTATCGCAAGTAATTCTGGATGCGATCTTAATGTTTGTACCCAAAATGGGATGGGCATAATGGGTCTTGTTAGCAGCGTATGTACATGCTTTACATTTGGAGCACTTGTAAAAGCCGCAAGATTTAGTGTTAAGCCAGGCATTGGTTGTAACATTCTCAATGGGCTTCATAAAACTGGGAACTAAGGTGTCTTTGACTGAGGTCGACTGTCGAAAAGTAATATTAATATGGTCGCCCAAAATGGTGTTTAAATGTTCATCAGATTTCAGAATGTGCCAATGGCGTTGCATGACTTTACGTATACTATGTGATTTGGCTCCAAATGTTAAAATGAGACGTGTCTGATGCAAATCAGTGGTAATATGTTCAGTAGTTTCCTGCAACAATAGCTGTGAGCGATCCATACTTCTCGCTTTCAGGAAGGATCTCTCCAGAATTTTTTTGGGATAACCACGTTGTTTGAAACTATTAGCTATGAGAGCGCATTCGTAATCGAAGGTTTCAATCTTTGTACAATTTCTGCGTATACGAATGAACTCGCCATAAGGGATACTCCATTTGAGGGCGGTGGGGTGATTACTCAAAGCATGTAGTGGAATATTAAAACTGGTGGGCTTTCTGTATATGCTAGTGATAATTTCACCCTGGGCCACAGTAACAAGAATATCAAGAAACGTGATAGCAGTCTTGCTGTGGCTCTCGGTGAACTGTAAATTCAAATCATTAATGTGAAGTGCATCGACAAATTTTAGCCAGTCAGCACTGGTACCCTCCCAGATTATAAACAGATCATCAATATATCTAAGCCAAAGGGCAATTTTAGATGTGAAGTGACTGTTACTAGGATTCCAAACTACAAATTTCTCCCACCAACCCATCAACAAATTGGCATAAGGGGGCGCAAAGGTGGAACCCATCGCAGTCCCCTGAAGTTGCATATAGAACTGTTTGTCAAAGAGGAAACAATTATTGGTTAGACACAAGTCAATCATCTCAAGAATCATCTGGGAATGTTGAAGATAATTGAGAGAGCGTGTATGTAAGAAATATTTGCACGCCTTCAGGCCATAACTATGTCTTATAGACGTGTATAAAGAAACCACGTCAAGTGTTGTAAGTAAGAAGGTTGATTCCCATGGAATGCCATCTATACGACTCAAGAAGTCTTTGGTGTCCCTCACATAGGAGGGCAGAGAGGTAACAAATAATGCCAGAATCTCGTCTATAAACCTAGAGGTGTGTTCTAATAAGGCCCCACATAGTGTGACAATAGGTCTACCAGGAGGCCTAATAAGACTCTTGTGGATTTTTGGCAAAAAATAAATTGTCGGTATCACTGGGAATTTAGGATGTAAGTATAGACAAATATCCTCGTCTAATAAATCCTTCTCCTTCCAAGTTTGTAAAAGATGACCTAGTGTGTTGCTCATGTTTTCTGATGGATCACCAGGCAAGATAGCGTAACAGTCCTTATTTAACAATTGTCTATGTGCCTCTTTGACATAGTCTACACGATTAATGAGGACAATGTTCGTACCTTTATCCGATGGTTTAATAATAAGATCCGTCATCATACTCAAGCGTTCCATGGTGGCTTGTTGTGGTACTGTGAGATTAGATTTATAAGTCTCTCGTTGTATATATATATATACACAATGAAAAAAATGTGTTAAAGGGACGCTATGGTTGAGTTGCGCTAATAAAAACCTATCAAATTCAGTGAAAAAACTTTGTTAAAGGGACGTTATGGTTACAAGTAAAACCAAAAAACCCCTGAAATTCGCCAGATATGGTAAACTAAGCAACCATAACTTGCACCACCACCATGCACTGCTACGGATAACACCCATGACATCAAATATGATATCACAAATATGATTGATGACATAACGTCCCTTTAACAAAGTTTTTTCATTGAATTCCATAGTTTTTTTAATCCAACTGAACCATAATGCCTCTTCAACAAGATTTTTTCAGTGAATTTCATTGTTTTTTACCAGTGCATGCTATGTTCCCACAACTTACTAATATCATACTTACCCAATATAGCAATATTTGTGTCCCATTTACGAAGTGCCCCCTCTAATTTTGCCCCTCTTCACAAAATCCTATCAAACTTCGGAAAAACGTTCATATCTAAATGTATTATCAGTTTCCCAAATTAAGTGTAGATTCGTCACATGGCACCTCATTTATAAGCCTTTACATTATTTTGGGACCCCCCCTCTAATTTTGCCCCCTCATGACAGAATCCCACCAAACTTTGCATACTCACTCAGAATCAGCTCAGAAATATACATGCAATTCCATTAAGTGGCGCTAAAGTTATAAGCCATCCAAGAACTGCATTTCACCAACCCTGTAATGCTGAGGTGTCCGCAAACTTTTCAGGACTGTTTGCGAATATCATAACTGTTAGCAGACTTTCACGGTGAAAAGCACCCGTTTTTTTGCTTCTTGCAGCCATATCCAATCCCATCCTCATCACCCCTCACCTCCCCAGAGATTATTTGATAAGTTTGACAAGTGCAATGTTGTGTTTTTTAATATGTTTTTACTGGGATGTCTGAGGACAACGGCGAAGTCCACGAATTCAAGATGGCGGGTGTTTCCAAAAATCTGATGCACTTCACGCTCTTCACCATCCAATCAGCGGACATGACGTAAGCCAATTAACCAATCAGTGTCCTGTCCACGTAGCGAACAGGGAAGTGTGTCTGCGGAGCAGGCATAGATATCACTAATTTTTTGTGATCTACACTTTGGTCATTTTAAAAAAACTACTGGACGGATGTTCACCAAATTTACAAAAGCACGCTTAGAGGGGGTCCCAAAATGTCTTTTTTTCCCATGGACTGAATGGGTAAAAAACTTTGCTCACGCCTACAGCTCAAACCGCTGGACGGATGTTCACCAAATTTGGAGCAGGAACAGCGTCTTGGTCCCAAAAGCGTGCTTTTGCAAATTTGGTGAAAATCTGTCCAGTGGATTTTTTAAAAATTACCAAAAAGTAGGTAAAAAAAGAATTAGTGATATCTGTGTCTGCTTCGCGGACACACTTCCCTTTTCGCTCCGCGGACAGGACAGGGATTGGGCAAGCGGCTTGCGTGGTGTCTGCAGACATGTTACGTGCTTTTCCATTGGCTGCGGTGCAACGTGCAGTGCATCTATTTTGAAAGACGCCCACCATCTTTGTTTATCCCGAGGAGCGGGATCTGCCGCCTGCTAGTAAGGTCATGCCCGTGTCTTCCTCCCATTCCCTCCAATCCCGCTCATGCCCGTGTCTTCCTCCCGTTCCCCCACCCCCCGCTCATGCCCCGTGTCTCCTTCCTGTCCCCCCACCCCTGCTCATGCCCGTGTCTCCCCTGTTCCTCCAGCCCCCGCTCATGCCATCGGCACACGGTGGCCTGCGGAGGGCCTAGGAGCAGGATCTGCCACCTGCACACTAAGCTAATGTCCGTGTTTTCCTCCCGTTCTCCCCCAGCCCCCGCTCATGCCACGTGTCTCCCCTGTTCTCCCCACCCCCGCTCATGCCAGTGTCTCCCCTGTTTCCCCCCACCCCCCGCTCATGCATGCGCCGTATCTCCCTCACGGCTCCCCCACCCCCTGCTCATCCCCCGTGTCTCCCTCACGATCCCCCCACCCCGCTCATCCCCCGTATCTCCCTCACGATCCCCCACCCCCCACTCATCCCCTGTGTCTCCCCTGTTCCCCCCACCCGCCACTCATGCCCCGTGTCTCCCTCCTGTCCCTCCCACCCTCCGCGTCTCCCTCACAATCCCCCAAACCCCGCTCATGCCCATGTCTCCCTCACAAACCCCCCACCCCCCACTCATGCCCCGTGTCTCCCCTGCCCCCCACCCCCCGGTCATGCCCCGTGTCTCCCCTTTTCCCCCAGCCCCCGGTCATGCCCTGTGTCTCCCTCCTGTTGCTCCCCACGCCCCGCTCATGCCCCATGTCTGCCCTGTTCCCCCCACCCCCGCTCATGCCCCGTGTCTTCCTCGTGTTGCCCCGCTCATATCCCGTGTCTCCCTCGTGTTGCTCCCCACCCCGCACACATGCCACGTGTCTCCCTCGTGTTACCCACCATCCCCCACTCATGCCCCGTGTCTCCCTCCTGTACCCCCACCCCCCACTCATCCCCCATGTCTGCTCTGTTCCCCCACCCCCCACTCATGACCCGTGTCTCCCCTGTTCCCCCCACCCCCCGCTCATGCCCCGTGTCTCCCCTGTTCCCCCCACCCCCGCTCATGCCCGCGTCTCCCTTGTGTTACCCCCACCCCTCACTCATGCCCCGTGTCTCCCTCCTGTTACCCCCACCCCCACTCATGCCCCGTGTCTCCCTCGTGTTGCCCCCACCCCCCGCTCATGACCCGTGTCTCTCTCCTGTTTCCCCCCACCCCCGCTCATGCCCCGTGTCTCCCCTGTTCCCCTCCCACCCCCCGCTCATGCCCCTTGCCTCTCTTTTGTTCCCCCCCACCCCCCGCTCATGCCCCGTGTCTCCCTCCTGTGCACCCCACCCCCTGCTCATGCTTCATGTCTCCCTCCTGTACCCCCCACCCCCGATCTTGTCCCGTGTCTGCCCTGTTCTCCCCACCTTCCGCTCATGTCCCGTGTCTTCCTCCTTTACGCCTACCCCCGCTCATGCCCCATGTCTCCCTCCTGTACCCCCCACCCCTGATCATGTCCTGTGTCTCCCTCCTGTACCCCCCACCCCCCGCTCATGCCCTGTGTCTGCCCTGTTCCCCCCACCCGCCACTCATGCCCCGTGTCTCCGTCCTGTCCCTCCCACCCTCTGCGTCTCCCTCACAATCCCCCAAACCCCGCTCATGCCCATGCTCCCACACAAACCCCCCATCCCCCACTCATGCCCCGTGTCTCCCCTGTCCCCCCACCCCCCGGTCATGCCCCGTGTCTCCCCTTTTCCCCCACCCCCGGTCATGCCCTGTGTCTCCCTCTTGTTGCCCCCCACGCCCCGCTCATGCCCATGTCTGCCCTGTCCCCCCCCACCCCCGCTCATGCCCCGTGTCTCCCTCGTGTTGCCCCGCTCATATCCCGTGTCTCCCTCGTGTTGCTCCCCATCCCCCGTTCATGCCCCATGTCTCCCCCGTGTTGCCCCCCACCCCGCACACATGCCACGTGTCTCCCTCGTGTTACCCACCATCCCGCACTCATGCCCCGTGTCTCCCTCCTGTACCCCCAGCCCCCGCTCATCCCCCATGTCTGCCCTGTTCCCCCCACCCCCCACTCATGACCCGTGTCTCCCCTGTTCCCCCCACCCCCCGCTCATGCCCCGTGTCTCCCCTGTTCCCCCCACCCCCGCTCATGCCCGTGTCTCCCTTGTGTTACCCACCACCCCTCACTCATGCCCCGTGTCTCCCTCCTGTTCCCCCCACCCCCACTCATGCCCCGTGTCTCCCTTGTGTTGCCCCCACCCCCCGCTCATGACCTGTGTCTCTCTCCTGTTCCCCCCACCCCCGCTCATGCCCTGTGTCTCCCCTGTTCCCCTACCACCCCCCGCTCATGCCCCTTGCATCTCTTTTGTTCCCCCCACCCCCCGCTCATGCCCCGTGTCTCCCTCCTGTGCACCCCACCCCCTGCTCATGCTTCATGTCTCCCTCCTGTACCCCCCACCCCCGATCATGTCCCGTGTCTGCCCTGTCCTCCCCACCTTCCTCTCATGCCCCGTGTCTTCCTCCTGTACGCCTACCCCCGCTCATGCCCCATGTCTCCCCCTGTACCCCCGACCCCCGATCATGTCCTGTGTCTCCCTCCTGTACCCCCGCACCCCCCGCTCATGCCCTGTGTCTGCCCTGTTCCCCCCACCCCCCGCCATGCCCTGTGTCTCCCTTGTGTTACCCACCCACCCCCTGCTCATGCCCCGTGTCTCCCTCCTGTTCCCCCCACTCCCCTGCTCATGCCCCGTTGTGTCTCCCTCCTGTTACCCCAACCCCCCGCTCATGCCCCGTGTCTCCCTCCTGTTGCCTCCCACTCCCCTGCTCATGCCCCGTTGTGTCTCCCTCGTGTTACCCCAACCCCCCGCTCATGCCCCATGTCTCCCTCCTGTTGCCTCCCACCCCCCGCTTATGCCCTGTGTCTCCCTCCTTTTCCCCCCACCCCCTGCTCATGCCCGTGTCTCCCCTGTTCCAACCCACCCCCCACTCATGCCCTGTGTCTCCCCTGTTCCCCCCACCCCCCGCTCATGCCCCGTGTCTGCCCTGTTCCCCCACCTTCCGCTCATACCCGTGTCTCGCTCCTGTACGCCCACCCCCGCTCATGCCCCATGTCTCCCTCCTGTACCCCCCACCCCCGATCATGTCCCGTGTCTCCCTCCTGTGCCCCCCCACCCCACCCGATCATGCCCTGTGTCTGCCCTGTTCCCCGCACCCCCCGCTCATGCCCTGTGTCTCCCTCGTGTTACCCACCCACCCCCTGCTCATGCCCTGTGTCTCCCTCCTGTTCCCCCCACCCCCCGCTCATGCCCCGTGTCTCCCTCCTGTTCCCCCCACTCCCCCGCTCATGCCCCGTTGTGTCTCCCTCGTGTTGCCCCAACCCCCCGCTCATGCCCCGTGTCTCCCTCCTGTGGCTTCCCACCCCCCGCTTATGCCCTGTGTCTCCCTTCTTTCCCCCACCCCCCGGTCATGCCCCGTGTCTCCCCTGTTCCCCCCACCCCCCGCTCATGCCCTGTGTCTCCCCTGTTCCCCCCCCGCTCATGCCCCGTGTCTCCCCTGTTCCCCCCACCCCCCACTCATGCCCTGTGTCTCCCCTGTTCCCCCCACCCCCTGCTCATGGCCCGTGTCTCTCTTGTTCCCCCCGTCCCCCGCTCATGCCCCGTGTCTCCCTCCTTTTCACCCCACCACCTGCTCATGCCCCTTGTCTCCTCTGTTCCCCCCACTCCCTGCTCATGCCCCGTGTCACCCCTGTTCCTCCCCACCCCCCGCTCATGCCCCGTGTCTCTCTCCTGTTGCCCCCCCACCCCCCACTCCTGCCCCGTGTCTCTCTCCTGTTCCTCCCCACCCCCGCTCAAGCCCTGTGCCTCCCTCCTGTTACTCCCCCACCCCCCGCTCATGTCCTGTGTCTCTCTCCTGTTGCCCCCCACCCCCCGCTCATGCCCAATGTCTCTCTCCTGTTCCCCCACACCCGCTCATGCCCCGTGTCTCCCCTGTTCCCCCCACCCCCCGCTCATGCCCCGTGTCTCTCCCCTGTCCCCCCACCCCCTGCTCTTCCCCCGTGTCTCCCCTGTTCCCCCCACCTCCCACTAATGCCCCTCTCCTGTTGCTCCAAACCCCCCCACTCATGCCCTGTGTCTCCCTCCTGTTACCCCCATCCCCGCTCATGCCCCGTGTCTCCCTCCTGTTCCCCCCACCCCCCGCTCATGCCCCGTGTCTCCCTCCTGTGCTCCCCACCCCCCGCTCATGCCCCGTGTCTGCCCTGTTCCCCCCAACCCCTGCTCATGCCCGTGTCTCCCCTGTTCCTCCATCCCCCGCTCATGCCCCGTGTCTCCCTCGTGTTACCCCCCACCCCCGCTCATGCCCCGTGTCTCCGTCCTGTTCCCCCCAACCCCTGCTCATGCCCCATGTTTCCCTCGTGTTCCCCCACCCCCGCTCATTCCCCGTGTCTCCCTCCTGTGCATCCCACCCCCCGCTCATGCCACGTGTCTGCCCTGTTCCCCCCACCCCCGCTCATGTCCTGTGCCTCCCCTGTTCCCCCCACCCCCCACTCATGCCCAGTGTCTCCCTCGTGTTACCCCCCACCCCCCGCTCATGCCCCGTGTCTCCCTCCTGTTCCCCCAGCCCCCGCTCATGCCCCATGTTTCCCTTGTGTTCCCCCCACCCCCCGCTCATGACCCGTGTCTCCCTCGTGTTGCCCCCCACCCCCCGCTCATGACCCGTGTCTCCCTCGTGTTGCCCCCCACCCCCCGCTCATGCCCCGTGTCTCCCTCGTGTTCCCCCAAACCCCTGCTCATGCCTCGTGTTTCCCTCATTTTACCCCCCACCCCCTGCTCATGCCCTGTCTCCCTCGTGTTCCCCCCACCCCGCACTCATGCCCCATTTCTCCCTCATGTTCTCCCCACCCCCCACTCATGCCCCGTGTCTTCGTCGTGTACCCTCATGCCCTGTGTCTCTCTCCTTTCCCCCCACCCCCTGCTCATGCTCCGCCATGTCTCCCCTGTTCCCCCCACCCCCGCTCATGCCCCTTGTATCCCCTGTTCCACCCCACCCCCTGCTCATGCCCCGTCTCTCCCTCCTTTTCCCCCCACCCCCGCTCATGCCCCGTATCTCCCCTGTTGCCCCCACCCCCCCGCTCAGGCCCCGTGTCTCCCCCGTGTTACCCCCCACACCCCTGCTCATGCCCCTTGTCTCCCTTGTGTTCCCCCCACCTCCCGCTCATTCCCCGTGTCTCCCTTGTGTTCTCCCCACCCCCCGCTCATGCCCCGTGTCTTCCTCGTGTACCTCCCCACCCCCCGCTCATGCCCTGTGTCTCCCTCGTGTTCCCCCCACCCCCGTTCATGCCCTGTGTCTCCCTCGTGCACCCCCACCTCCCGCTCATGTCCCGTGTGTCTCCTGTTTCCCCCCACCCCTGCTCATGCCCCATGTCTCCCTTGTGTTCCCCCACCCCCCGCTCATGCCCCGTGTCTCTCGTCTCTCTCCTTTTCCCCCCACCCCCCGCTCATGCTCCGTGTCTCCCCTGTTCCCCCACCCCCGCTCATGCCCCGTGTCTCTCCTGTTCCCCCCCACCCCCTGCTCATGCCCCGTGTCTGCCCTGTTGCACCCCACCCCCTGCTCATGCCCCGTGTCTCCCTCCTTTTCCCCCCCACTCCCCGCTCATGCCCTGTATCTCCCTCCCGCCCCCCCGCTCATGCCCCATGTTTTCCGTGTGCCCCCCGGCCCCCGCTCATGCCCCGTGTCTCCCCTGTTCAACCCCCAACCCCTGATCACGCCCCGTGTGTGCCCTGTTCCCCACCACCCCCTGCTCATGCCCTGTTGTGCTCTTTTTATACTCCCCACCTTCCCTTTCCATGATGGCCACGGGTTTGGGAAGAAAAATCTTGTTTTTTACCACCCGGGGTCACACTTTGAGGACCTAAAATGCTAGTGGTCTTCATCTATTGAAAAGGATGTTATGGTGACGTTGCACTAATAAAAACCTATGAAATGCAGTTACAAATAAATGTGTTACAGGGACGTTATGGTTAAGTTGCACTAATAAAAACCTATGAAATTCAATGAAAAAACTTTGTTAAAGGGACGTTATGGTTAAGTTGCACTAATAAAAACCTATGAAATTCAATGAAAAAACTTTGTTAAAGGGACTTTATGGTTAAGTTGCGCTACTAAAAACCTATGAAATTCAGTGAAAAAACTTTGTTAAAGGGACGTTATGGTTCCAAGTAAAACCGAAAAACCCTTGAAATTCGCCAGTTATGCTAAGCTAAGCAACCATAACTCGCGCCACCACCGTGCACTGCTAAGACTAACACCCACGACATCAAAGATGACATCAGAAATGCCATTGATGACATCACTGGTGACATCACATGTCTGGCTCACTCTTTTTTCTTTTGCTGACATATCTAGGCCACATGGTTTTCTTCAGTGACAGTCAGAAACTAAAAATGTTATTTTATTTGTAGATGTATCCTTCAAGTAGGTTCTTATAGTAATTCCTTTAGAGTCCAGTTACATCATATGAAACATATACATACAGGAAGACACAAGCTTGAAAGACAGCAATCCTTTTTGTGCATAAAGATAATCAATAGACTTATCAGCACTTTCTGATAGTTCTGTTGTTTTTTTTATGGCTGTACTTTCCCTGTATATGGTCCTATTTGTATACATTGTACTCACACTAATTTCCATAGGGTCCAATCACATCAAGTGATACATATACATAGGGTAAACAGCAGCTTTGAAACAGAGCAATCATTTATTTGCATGAAAATAATCAGTTAGCTTATGAATTGTTTCTGCTACTACTTGAGCTTTTTTGCTAACTTCACTTTCCCTGTATATACCCGTATTGGTACGTGTTCTTGTCTCTTTGTGTTTTGTCCATAGTAATGCAATCATGTAATACATGGGATTTATTAGCTACGTATTACATATTTCACAGTACACAAAAATCTATTAAGAAAACAATTATAATTTCATTATTCAACATATTAACATTATGAATATTATACCTTCATCTTGTACGCTGCATGCAATGCTATGTTTCTGCGTCAGTAGCTTAGTATACTAGATAGAACCCCACAATGGAATGCTATTTATATCAATGCATCGTTCAATGCACTAATTAGGGTATGATATTTATTGCAATGATCCTTGACACATGTTTCACAACATTATAATAAGAATCCCTTGTACACATCTTTCATGAAAAGCCTTTACATTATTTTGCGACCCCCCCTCTAATTTTGCCCCCTCATGACAGAATCCCACCAAATCCCACTTTGCATACTCACTCAGAATCAGCTCAGAAATATACATGCAATTCCATTAAGTGGCGCTAAAGTTATAAGCCATCCAAGAACTGCATTTCACCAACCCTGTAATGCTGAGGTGTCCGCAAACTTTTCAGGACTGTTCGTGAATATCCAAACTGTTTGCAGACTTTCAAGGTGAAAAACACCAGTTTTCTGCTTCTACAGCCATATCCCATCCCATCCTCATCACCCCTCACCTCTCCAGAGATTATTTGATAAGTTTGACAAGTGCAATGTTGTGTTTTTAATATGTTTTTACTGCGATGTCTGCAGACAGCGGCGAAGTCCGCGAATCCAAGATGGTGGGTGTTTCCAAAAATCTGACGCACTTCATGCTCTTCACCATCCAATCAGCGAACACATCGCATGTCCGCGGACATGACGTAAGCCAATTAACCAATCAGTGTCCTGTCCACGGAGCGAACAGGGAAGTGTGTCCGCGGAGCGGACATAGATATCACTAATTTTTTGTGACCTACACTTTGGTCATTTTAAAAAAACTACTGGATGGATTTTCACCAAATTTACAAAAGCACGCTTTCGGGACCAAGCCGCTGCTCCTGCGGCAAATTTGGTGAAAATCTGTCCATCGGTTTGGGCTGTAGACATGAGCAAAGTTTTTTCCCTATTCAGTCTATGGGGAAAAAGACATTTTGGGAACCCCTCTATAACTTTGCCCCCCCTGGACCAAACCTCACCAAACTTTGCAAAAAAAGAGTGGGCCATATACTTTTTTTGCAAAGTTTGGTGTGGATTCATCCAGGGGGAGCGAAGTTATAAGCCACCCAAAAAGTGCTCTTCCTATGGGTTTAGCAACTTAAACATAACTACACGGCCACCACCTTGGGCCGTGTAATTGATCTAATTGCACTGATATTTCCTAAAATTCTATTCACAGTAATCACAATACAATACCACAGCATTATCTGAAAATAAATCTGAAATTATCTTGGGAGGATAGCTCAGCGGCAATGTGCTCGCCTCGGAAGCAAGATGACACGGAGCAACACAGGTTCATGCTTGGAAACCTCTCGGTATTAAGCGTGTTATAAATAATATCAAAACAAAACATTTTTTTTCTTTTCCAAGTGGTTTGTAAAGAACAAGCCAGTTTAAACATGCTGGTTTTGTCTGATGGATGAGGTGAGCAAGGCTTTCATTGGCACCACACAGGCAAACGGTACCAAGTGAGGAGGGTGCAGCAGTCCATTCATTAGTTATGGGCTGTACTTGAAAGGCATTGAATCTAGCACGGACACCAATGAATGATGAACTTTAGTGATTAGATTGAATTGCAAATCCATCCCATAGGGAATTGAAAGTGGAAGATAATGTAGGACAGATGATTTCAGGGAGCAAAAGTCATCCCTTTCCCAAACTATAAGGACCTTCATTTTAAGTGCTCAAATGGGTAGGCAGGATGATAAGGGTTATCAAAACAAGAGCTAAGTCACTCACACAATGAATACCAAAATAAGATGGGTTTGAGCAGCAAATATAGGCCTGAGCTGACTCAAGAGGTGTAATGTATGCTGTGATAAAAGGAGGCACAACTAACAGATGAGACAGAAAAGAAATTCTCCTCGGATTGAAGCCCCTCCAGCTTGCCTGTACCCCAAAGGTTTCTACCATAGCCGCCCACTCCCAAACCCTTACCTCTGTAGGTGGTTAGAATATGGGTAGCCGAGAAGTCTCGGAGGGTTTTGTCAAATCTGAATAGTCTGTCTTTGGCCGGTTTGATCTTCAGTCTTTTTATGCTTTTATTTTCCTTCCTGAGTGTGCTATTCAAAATGCTGACAGAATTCGTTTCTAAAAATTCATTATTTTTGGGTTGCTGGACGGATTTGGAAGAGATATTCCAGACACATTGTCTGTCATGGGCCCCCCAACTGAACATTTGGGGGAAAACTCAATGAACAGTTAAAAAATAGTGAAGAATAAAATACAAGCTGTTTTTGGCCTACTCCAATGCTGTCTCTGATAGAGAAAAAGTTGCTTCCATTGAACACCTATAGCGTAAAAAACCCTGGACAGATTTTCACCAAATACAAAACAAGTTGAACACAAAGCATCACAGATATCCCTTTTTTGGCTTGGTGTAAATCCTTCCAATAGTTCGAAAAGTTTTAAAGCCTAAGGGGGTTCTACCGGTCCATAAAAACGTTCATCTATTTCCCAATGGGCAGCAATTGAGGCTTTTCAGAAATGAAAAACACCATTCTGTGTTTTCAATGATGAGAGCCCTTTTCACAGTCATTTTGCAGTAAATCTGCATTAATTTCCATGTAATTGTAAACAAGAACAATGGCAGGAACCCAAAAGCGTGTTTCAAAATGTATGCTGTGTTGTTATGTCTCCTGCTTGCAATTTTAAACATTTACAAAAAGAGTTTAAACGTTAAAAGTAAAAGCGGGCATCCTTGCCTTTACTCTTCATATTTGCTCAACATTTTGTAAAAAATGATAATGCTGCCTGCTAATTATGTTTTGCAAATGGCTTTTTACAATGATTTTCAATAGAATCACCAGGCTCTTATCAAGTGATAAAAACAGGTGGATTCCATAGCAAACCATTGGTTTAATGACTGTATGAAAATTGTGTATATAACGAATTGTCCCAACAATTTCCAACTTGGAGGGGCCTGTGCCAGACAATTGTTTCTAGAAAATGTCATCCATATCCATTCAGCAAGTTAAAAGTTATTAGCAACTGTAAGCTATTAACTAATAACTATATTGTAACTATAGGGCTATATAGTATACCATCAACAGTTTAGAGCCTTACCAGAAAATTGCCTGTGTGTTACTGGGCAGTGCTACAGTATGCATAGCTTAATCAACCCAATACAGACATTTCTCAAGACGGTAAACAACTACATACCTGGCTTCACCCTTATTAGGGATCATCAGTGTGGTATAGTTTGACAGTCATGTGGCATTTTTACCAAACACAAGTAAAGTTATGGTGTGTTTAAAAGTCTTGGAAAAACCCTTCTACCTGGAATATGAAAGTATAATATTCCATTTGATACAAGTTACACAATTGTTAAACCACCATAAACTTTTACAGGTGTTTGTTAAACATGTCCCAACACTCCAACCAGAAGACTGTCATACAATACTACACTGATGATATATCTAGCCATATAGTTAAGATAAAACCTATTTGCATTGACTTTTCAAAAAAGTATATTGTTATTAACGTTGGACTCACTAGATGACATTTTCTGACACAATTGTCCAGCAGGGACCAGTCCAAGCTGAACATTTTGATGACAATTTGTTAAACAATTCAAAACATATTAAGAAATCAGAACTTCTGTTTTAGGACTACTTCCATTAATTGTCTCATAAAAGTTGGTTACATTGAACACTCATAGCACAAATACAACTGGACAGATCTGCACCAAATAGAAACAAGTTGGGTACACAGATTCACAGATATTCCATTGTTTGTTTTTGTTTGGTTTGCTTTCTTTTTTTTGGTTTGGTGTAGATCCATCCAGTAGCTTATAAAAAATGTGATGGGGAGAGCGTGCCCCAGTGCAAACAAAACATGTATATATACGTGCCATGTTGGGTATCCAGTGAAAATGTTGCCAGAAAAAATGTAATCGGGGGAAAAAGTTGTGGTGAAAATACTTCTGCAGTGAAAAGGTTGCCAAGCAAAAAGTGAAACACTGGTAAAAAATGCAACTGAAAAGTAGCCAAAAATGCAGTGCTGCTAGGGTAATTGTTAGGCTTAAGTAGGGTTTTGTGATTGGCTCAGGGTGGTTGCTGTAGGGATGGTGATGTTGGGGTTAGATGAAGTGTTAGGGAAACTGTTAGAGTAGGGGTTATGATAAGGCTAGAGATAATAGAGTAATGGTTTGGCTAAGTGTTAAATAAAGTGATAGGGAAGCTGGGGAGGGCTAGTGATGTTGTCGTAGGATAGGGGTTAGGATAAAGCTAGTGGTAAGATCAAAGTAAGAACTGGCCATGGCAGTGGTCTTTAGGCTAATTGGTGAAACAAGGACAATGGACACGGCCGAAGGGAATTGGTCCAGTCTTTATGCCTAATTTTTGTAATTTGGACAGTGGACACAGCTGAAGGCTGTGGACAGTGTATCTGAGTTTTCACCAGTCAGGAGGATATGAGCCATGGCCGAATCCATGGCTAGTTGGCCTCAGTCTTTTTTAATAATTGGTGCAACATCGACAGTGCCAATGGATGAAGCTGCCACTGGGCACAGTAGAGCATACAGCATAAAACAGAAACCTCTTTGGATGGTTAAGGTAAAGTGAAAATGATCTTAATTATCACGACAAAAACCAGGAAATTCCGCGGGTGTGGCCGGTGATGACCATCTTAACTCTGAGTCTCAAATGTTGTTCAGCCCTTGTGCAGATACATGAAAAAACAGCAGGGACCACCCAGATTAAAAATGACACCATATGGCACATCTACAGGGGGACTCTGACGTAAGATGGTCAACATTTCCCACACCCACCAAATGTCCTTTATTTTGTTTCAATGTATTGGATCATCTTAAGATGAAAAATGCAGAGTTGTTTGGATCCTGCCTTTGTTCTTGTGTAAGTTTACTAGGAAATGACTGAACATGTACTCACAAATTACTGTGAAAACGGCTCTGATCAATGAAAAAACAAGATGGTGGTTTGTCATTTCTGAAAAGTCTCACTTGCTGTACGTTGGCAGATACATGAACATTTTATGTGTCCGGTAGTACCCTCTTCGCCTTCAATTTGTTTTGAAACTACTAGACGGATTTACACCAAACAAACAAAAAGGAATATCTATAATGCTTTGTGGTCAATTTGTTTTTTATTTGGTACAAATCTGTCCAGTGGATTTCATGCTAAGGGTCATCAATGGAAAAACCTTTTCTCTATCGGAGACTGAATTGGAATACGCCGGACATCGTTTTTATATGATTCTTCATAAAAAAATGTTAACCATTCATTGCATTTTCTCTAAGTGCTTGAAGTGATGTTTCTGGTGAGGGAAGAATAGAGGCAGGGGGCCTAGCACAAACAGGGCCTTAGTTGCGTGCCTTTGGAGGTGGGCCGGCTTCACCTTCCGGCTCGCCCGATTGGCTTATTAGACGGAGGTAAAGGCCCAATCAGAGCACACCATCCATCAGAGCACACCTAGGCACTCCTGTGCATGAAGATAGTTGGAGGCCATGTTGAAATTATATCACCAGGATGAAACCAATGAGGGTGGCAGACAAAGAACCCTAGCAGCACTGAACACTGTGGAGCAGTGCGGGGCCCGGGCTTGCAGTGATGTTGCTGACAAGGGAAGAATGGAGAAAGGGGGCCTGGCATATACATGGCCTTAGTTGCGGGCCTTGGGAGGCGGCCGGCTTCACCTTCCGGCTTGCCCGATTGGCTTGTTAGAAGGTGCTAACAACAGGTAAGCAAGGGGGTGGGGGGAGCGGGTTGCAAGAGCAGTCAAAACCGTAAGTCATTTTCCTTCATATAACTTTAGTTTTTTTCTTCCACTGACATTTCTAAATTGATCATTTCATGGACAACCGTCCAAGACAGTACACAACATCATTCCATGGGACACTTGCACCTTGCAATCTTATTCCCCTTACATCACCATGAGTGATAGTGTTACATGATCCCAAAATAGAAAAATCGTTACAGACCATACCTGAACAAAAAGATAAAGCACAACACAGCATTATCACAGCAGAAGAGCACAAGGAAGTGAGGCTCTGGAGAAGGACACAGCCAATATGTCCACCTGAGCATGAAGCCATTATTATGCTACTGAAAAATGTGCTCGTGTGGGAGTGTTGCCAAATACGAACAGAGTCAAATAGAAACCTCTAGGTATTAAGCATGTTATAAATAACCTATCATATCATATCATATTGCTTCATGAAAATCCTACTGAACAAATCCTGTGTAAAGAATTGCCACTGCCCATGTATGTTCAAGATGCCATCTCTTCATCTGCCAAGTTTACACATGTGCGGGCATCCACCTTACTGTACTGCACATTGTAAAGTGTTGGAAGGTTTGACTGTATCCTTTTTGGTATGATGAGTCTTGTGTCCTCAAAAGTTGCAATTCATAAGGAATGAATGTAATCCTCAAACATCACTCCCAAAAAGGCCTGGTGGTATAGGTAATTCTTTCATAGAGTGCAGGGCTTGGTGCTGCTATAATTTCTGGTGTTTTGATATTCAAGGCCAATTGGCCTTTTCACCCTGGGTAGTCAGACATCACCATTTGAAGTGGTGGAAGTAAGTACTTTACAAGAACCTGGGGGGCACCAAACCCCAATACAGTACCAGGTACTTTGCAGGGGGTTACCAGCCGATACACATGATTCAATATCAGCATGACCTAGTCAGTATTTAAATAGAAAGCAAGACAGCCATCTCAGCAAGGACATTAAGACCTGAGTCAACATGGTCTGGCATTCTATAAAACAAGGATGGGGCTTGTCGAGTGGATTGAGCACAGTGAACTATCAACGCCTAAAAATGACTCGGACTCGACTATGATGTGGTGTTTATTATTTTAACTATTAGTCAATAATGGCCACACAACACAGCAAGCAACAAGAGTGTGCATGGACCATGTGCCTTTGCACCTCAGGCCAGTTCCCTTTTATCCATAAGCCGTTGATGCTTCTCTGCTAGTTAGCCATTTACATGAAAAGCAAGGAGTTGGAAGGTCACAGCGGTGGGCACGTGTTCCGACCATGCCCATACATTGCTCCAGTAAGCCTTCATGACACGTGCACTGCTTCACTACTGTAATAACTACCAGCAAAACCACAGCAGGTTCAGTGCTTCGAGTTTGACTTGGGCAGCAGCCAAGTGGCCACCATACCAGGGCAGCTAATTAGTTGAGCATTCAGGCAGGTACATACATACATCTTTGCTAGTGGCAGTACTATGGTTGACATGTGGCATTCATGGCTTGTGTGATTCTGTACCTCTACAGGCGAGGACACTCAGAGGGCCCAATCAGAAGTTTGTCATCCTTTGCGCTATCCCTTCCTCTTCTGTTATGCACCAATACACACACAGTTTGAAGACCCGTTGCACACAAGTATTAAAAAACACTCGTACCTGACTGTGAACAGCGTCAAACATTGTCAGTGGCCATTGGTAGAGCAGTGCGTCATGCGGCACAGAGTGGACAACAGCAGTACAGTCACCAGTCAGCAGCTTCACCACAGGGGAAAACCCAAGGAAACACCCACTGCAGAGTAGGAGCGCCTCTTCTGAGTGCTGATCTATCGTAGAATATCTTGCTGGGGTGTGTGACAGGCAAATACCTCAGTTCAGTGGCAACTTTGGTGGAGTTTATCCATCGCTTTATTGGAGGAAGAAGGCACGTTTGCTCTATTTTCTCTTGAAAGACAGAAACAATGTTCCATATTCCACCTGTGGAGTCTTATTTTCTGTTATGTTGATTGGTATTTGGCAATCACAAGCCTGCCATTGGCAGTGCACCCATCAATCCCAATGTCCCGGTGGGGGTTGCAGCTGAAACTCTAAATATGTTGACACTGGGAGCAGTAAAAGTGAGAGTGGCAACAGAGGGTGCAAGTTGCTGTCCTGAGAGCTGCGCTACGAAGCATGCAACAGATCATCCTCACACTTTAAAGGAATTTGAATGGCCCTAATAAAATCCACATACTAAATACAAACGACACAGCATAGTCTACAAAGCCTTCTGGGGTAAAATAATTGAATACCTGGGCAAAATGGCTTCACACTGGCCTCAAAACGTGCCCATGACCTCAGGTTAAGCTAATTACACAACCGAATCCAAAACGTAAATATGGAGGCAACAAGTTCATGGTCCCTGATGTTGGAACACCTGGAGACTTTCTTTGCTTAAGATCTTTTCTCAGCCTGGCACCTTTCAGGAAAGCCCTGCAATCAAAACTTTGGATGGATCCCTTCCACGCCCTCTCTGATTCTGCCAACTCCATCAAGAGCCTGATTGCCAAGGACTGACACGCATATCTTATGTAATCAAGTAAGCCTTCTTGTATAGCGCCGCGATTCCTGAGGGCAGTTGTGCGCTCTATAAATGCAAATAAATAAAAATAAATAAATATATCCGACCAGGAAATTACACTTCCTTAATCCAGGCCTTTCACACCCTCTCCGATTCTGCTGGACTCCATCAAGGAGCTGTTTGTCAAGGACTGATACCCGACCAACCAAGTATAACACTTTGTTACTCGCATGAATGTAGGGGCTAATGCCTGGTTCTTTTGCAACCCTGGGAGGATCCTAAGGGTGCAGCAGGCCATTGCTTCTCAGCTAGATTAGCAGTTTATGAAACCATACACACGTCTGCATTGCCATCTTTCAGTGCATCGAAGAAGCAGCAATCTGACACGTTTCAAGACACATGAATCCAAAAAATACAAACATAACTATGGTTTAGTGAACATCATTAATTGCTAGAAAACAATGCCGTGGATGGTCTTTGTGGTGTCACGTGCCCTTACGCAGAGGGTCACGTGACACGAAAAGAATAAAGGAATCACCGGAACTGGCGTGCGAGCGCCAGTCCGGGTTTAAGCATCACACGAGCGAGTCATGTCATTCTTCGCGCTGCGGCTTTCCCCGCGCAGCGCACCCAACAGGCCCGCCCGCGCTCACTGCCTGAGGCCAGGCACCAGAGCAAACGTCACACTGGCGACGAAGCCGACTACGGACCCGACGCGGACCCGCGCCTCCTCCTTAAGCGGAGCCACGCTCCAACGCCTGCACCGGCGCACCGCCTCCGACACCACCACACGCCGTGGACATCACGCGGCCGTGTATAACGTTGCACACAAGTTGGTTGAAGCCCTGCAAACACTCATGACAAGGGCTCCCACACGCAGCAAGGAAAGGCCACTCAACGCTCCTCCTGCACCTCCGAGGAAAGTCTGGCGGACCAGAGCAGGTACTGCGAAGCTGCATACATGCCCGTTGCACTAGCCCCTGCGACTTTTAAGTGACACTTTGAACACCGCCACCCAAGGCCTACGCCCCAACGCCAGGGAGAACACGCAGAGTACTAACATGTCCAGCCCAAGCACCAGCCCCGTGAGGACCAGCATGGGATCATCCTCCAGGAGGAGCCTCTCCAATGAACATCCCGACCCATCACAAACAACATTCATGCCGCCATTCGACCCATTCACCACGGGTGCTGCCATCAGGTGGGAAATCTGGCTTCAACAGTTTGAGATGCACCTCGAAGCCAGAGACATTACCATGCCGAAGAAGATGCGCACTTTCCTCCTACTCAACATCGGAGCTGCGGCCCTGCGCCTCTTCAACGCCACACCGAACCGCGGCAACGCAGACAACTATGACGCAGCGAAATCAGCACTCACCAACATGTTCAAACCCGATCTCAACCCAGACTATGAACGCTTCCATTTTTGCATGGCGAGGCAGCGGGAGAAAGAGACAGTAGACAAATTTCACGCTCGCCTTCGCGAAATGGCAGTAGGCTGCGAGTTCCCGGACGAAGAGTTTGCCATCCGTCTCCAGATCATCAACGGAATATCCTCTGAAAAATTGAGAAGAGCAATACTGTCTGAAAGAAACATACGCCTGTCAAACATCTTCGAAAATGGCGCGCCTCCGAGAACAGACGGAGGACCAGGTAGCGGTAATGGAAGCGGCAATCCAGAAACTACCACTAGACAACCCTGGACCCGCAGAGGACATAGCAGCCATCTCCAGACGCCAAAACAGTCGCACGAAGCAGGATCTGAGGCCCCACCCATCACAGGGGCGGGACAAGAACTGTAAGTGGTGCGGAGGCCCGTGGCACAAAGGGGATTCCTGTCTCGCGTGGGGATCCACGTGCAGGAAATGCAATCGCCTCAACCATTTTGCCGCGGTCTGTTTGAACCCGCCCGACAAAGACTCTGCCCCGCGTCAGACGCAAGAACGGCGGAAAAAGTTCACGCCCAGAGAATCCTCCCGCCAACAAGCACGCAAAGGAAAAGCCAGAGCCGTCGACGAATCCCAGAGGTCCCCAGACTCGAGCATCAGCGACGACAGCGACAGCAGCACATCCCCCGAAAGGAGAGACAAAGGAAGACGGAAGAAGGGAAGCAGACAAGTACATCACATACACTTAATATCTGCAGTAGAACCACACCGGTCACGACAGAGGAAAAGACCGTCGTGCACCGTTCTCTCTAACGGAGAACCACTAAAGGTGGTCATCGACACTGGCGCAACAGTGAACGTTATGCCAGTGGCAGCATTCAACAGACTTCGCCCGAGACCCGACCTTCAACAGAAGAAAGTCAGACTATATGCATACGGATGTATTAAACCCCTCCCCGTGCGAGGGTCGTTCAAGTCAAACTTTGTCCACGAGAACACCAACTGCCGTGCACGCATATACGTAGTAGACGCCGGCTGTGAGACGCTACTTAGCTGCAAAACGGCAGAGAAGCTAAAGCTAATACACTTCGCGTTCGGCCTCCAACATGACGAACTCAGCAACCTACTAAGACGACACAGAAAGCTATTCCAGGGCATCGGGTGCCTCAACGGGAGAACCATCAAGCTCCATATAGACCCCACCATTGAACCGAAAGCAGTTCGACACAGACGGATCCCATTCCACCTGTGAGGCGCAGTAGAAAAAGAACTGGCCAAGCTCGAAGAAGAAGGGATCATTGAGAAAACATCCGGACCGACTCCATGGGTCTCACCCATGGTTGTAGCCCAAAAACCCAAACAGACGAACGCAGTAAGAATATGCATAGATATGAGGCTTCCCAACGTAGCGATTGGGGGAGAACGCCATGTGACCCCCATGATCGACGAACTCATCGTAGACCTCACCGGAGCTACAGTCTTCAGTAAACTTGACCTCAGATCAGGCTATCACCAGCTAAGGCTATCCAAGGAGTCAAGATACGTTACCACCTTCTCGTCTCACCTCGGCTTGATGAGATACAAACGGCTCAACTTTGGAATATCTTCCGCCGCAGAAGTGTTCCAACATGAAATCTGCAAGGTCATCACGGGATTAGAAGGAACCACCAACATCAGCGATGACATCCTTGTATACGCCCCAAACAAAAGTGAGCACCATCGGCGTCTAGCGGCAGTCTTGAAAAGGCTCGAAGAAGCAGGCCTGACACTCAACGCAGAAAAGTGCAAATTCAGCAGGAGTGAACTATGTTTTTTTGGCTACATATTCAGCGCGGAAGGCGTATCCCCCGACCCGTCGAAAGTGCAGGACATAAAAGACTCTAAAGCACCACAATCAGCCTCCGAAGTGAGGAGCTTCATGGGGATGGCAACCTACTGCGCACGCTTCATCCCCGACCTTGCAAGCATTGCAAGCCCGCTCAGGGAGCTGACGAAGAAAGACCAGAAGTGGGAGTGGACCGCAGCCCATCAACAAGCATTTCAACAAATCAAGGACACTCTATCTGCCTCCACCACCATGGCCTTCTTCAACATATAGAGGCAGACTGAACTCCTTGTCGATGCCAGCCCAGTTGGCCTAGGGGCGGTGTTAACCCAAACAGATAACGAAGGCAAAGTGTTCCCCATCGCATTTGCCAGCAGGGCACTCACAAAACCTGAACAAAACTACGCACACATAGAGAAGGAGGCCCTAGCCATCTTATGGAGATGCCGCCATTTCAAAGTGTACCTGCTAGGCAAGCAGGCGAAAGTCTTCACAGATCACAAACCCCTGATCCCGATCTTCCGAGGCTCTGCCCCCCACCCGCCTGCACGCATTGAAAAATGGATGCTACAGCTACAGCCGTACAACATCGAGGTGGAGTATCGCCCTGGATCGGACAACCCGGCAGACTACCTGTCCCGCCACCCAAGGCCAGCTACCGACAGCGAACAACACCACGCAAAGGAGACCGACGAGCATGTCTGCCACGTAGTTGCCTGCGCAAGGCCGCGAGCCCTGACACTGCAGGAAGTGGTGCGCGAGACAGAGGAGGACACCGTCCTACAGCACACAGCCACAGCCATCCATTCCGGGAATTGGAAAAACTATCTCATGTCAATGGCCCAACGCACAACATCGGCACAGACCAAGCTCAGAGTGCTGTTTGGGATCAGACACGAACTCTCAATAGCCCCGGAAGGAGTGCTGTTAAAAGGGCACCGAATCATACTACCAGAATCTCTGGAAGAGAGAGCTCTCAAGTTAGCCCACAGCGGGCACCAAGGGATCGTAAAGTCAACAGCATACCTTAAATCTAGGATGTGGATGCCGAACATGCAGCAAAGGGTAGTGGAATTAGTAGAATCCTGCGCAGCCTGCCAAGCATCCAGGAGGCCCGAAAACCCTGAACCGATCAGCAGTGTCCCGAGGAGCTCCACACGCTGGGACGCAGTCAGCATGGACCACTGCACCATTGCCGGTGAGGGTTACCTGCTCGTGATAATCGACGAGTTTAGCAGATATCCGGAAGTAGAGCACGTAGCCTCTACCAACGCCGAAACCACCATCCTCGCGCTGGAGAAGATATTTGCTACTCACGGAATTCCGAGGAAAGTAAAAAGCGACAACGGACTTCTTTCACCAGCCAAGAGCTACGCGAATACTTTAAAGAAGTGAACGTCAAACACCAGCGGATCACCCCGAGATGGCCCCAAGCAAATGGAGATGCTGAGCGATTCATGGGGTCGCTCAACAAGGTCATCAGAATTGCCAAAGAACAAGGGCACCCGTGGCTGAAAACAGTGTATCGGTTTTTGAGAACACACCGACAAACCCCGCACTCAGCCACTGGGATCAGCCCCGCCACCCTCATGTTCGGAGTACCCATACAAGCAGAACTCCCCATACACCCCCACTGGACAGCCCCAGAACCTGACATCCCAGCAACTGACGCCAGGCAGCTAAGGCGAAACGAACAAGAGAGCATCGCCAGGAGAGCCCGTCACCGAGAACTGACCCCAGGAGACACCGTCATTGTCAAGAACCGTGCACCACCCAAGAAAATGTCCCTCAACTTCGAAGTGCGACCATGGACAGTCAGTACAACCAACCATAGCATGGTCACCACTACCCGAGGGGGAGAGACCGTGACAAGGAACGTGTCACACTTCAGGAAAGTACCCCCAGAAATGTGGGAAGAACTGTCAACGCCCTCGAGAGGAGACGGAGGAGAAATGCCGGCTACACCTCAAGGACCGACACCACAGGGTGGTCTGGCCACACCAGGAGATCAGGACAGACCATACCTGCCAGACGAGAGAACCGAAGCAGAAGCCACCAAAGAAGACATGCCCAAGGAAAGAAACACCCGCTACCGTCTGAGAGAGAAACCCAAACCGTCGTGCCGCCTACAGGGGTATGTAGTAGACGGGGTCTATCATCAGACACACACGCCAAGATGAACCCTGAAAGCAGTAAATTAAAGCAGGTGCATTACGATTATGTAGTACTTTGTAGGTCATACCAGTTTACAATGGTTGTTGTCAATTACCGTTTAAATACCTCCAAGTTGGGGAGGAATGTGGTGTCATGTGCCCTTACGCAGAGGGTCACGTGACACGAAAAGAATAAAGGAATCACAGGAACTGGCGTGCGAGCACTTAAGCATCACACGAGCGAGTCGTGTCATTCTTCGTGTTGCATCTTTCCCTGCGCAGCATACCCAACAGGCCCGCCCGTGCTCACTGCCTGAGGCCAGGCACCAGGGCAAGCGTCACAGTCTTATCAGAATTGCTCTGTTCAAAATTAGGACTTTAAAGTGCACGGCAATGAAGGGGTATTTTTACTTTTTCTTGGCAAGCTTATTTGCATTTTGCGACTTGGGTGCACCTTTTGTAACCCTCTAAGGGCAATATTTGCATTATGTTCTTGCAGTTTGGAAGAATCAATAATTACTGGACGCAAATACCCTCCTGGAAGAAGAGGAACAGCTGAGTTCTGTGTATCTCAGTTGTGTGAGCAGGATGTGTGTTGACGTGTCTAAATATTTGTTTCAATAGATGTTCACAAGTACGAAGAAGTAAACCAGGCTTTCTGAACACCGATGACGTCAGCATCTGTTTTCTTTTCTCCGCACGCTAGGAAATGAACCATTTTTCATTGATGAAATGCAAAAAAAAAAGCAAGAGATGGAGGTATTTAATTTTATCAGCCATGCCACCATCCTGGCATGAGCGACTGCTGATTCAACAACTTGCAGAGTACACGGAGCTGAAGCAAATGTATGATCACTGGCGATATTATCCACTCCCAATTTTCCCTCCCCCAAAGCAGAGAGTGAGATAAAAATCATGAAGAATACAAACCATGCGCACAAAATAAAGCTTTCTGAAAACTTCGGATGGTTTACTGGAATGTGTTTGCTCTGGATCAATAGAAGGAATGAATGAGGAGACACTTTGCAGAACTCAATCAAAGACCCTTTTTTAAATAATGTTTTTTTGCAGTGATACATGACAACAAATTGTGCTGTTTATATGCTTTCTTCGTAACGTGCTCCACGTTTAGAATTCTGGATTTGTGAGTTTTTTAGAGGGGCTGATAAACTATATTTCGACATGATACCAGCTAGCATTGTGTCTTCCTATAAAATCATACATTACTATATTTCATCAATAACCCCATGTTGTTAGGGAGAATTCGCATTTCTGTGCTAATCCCCTTCACCCTTAGAGACCCCCAGCTCTTTTGCTGGACTTTAGGACTTTTAATTTTTATCCTGGAGTGAGTGAGACCTTTTTCTCACTCCCTTATGTATTTTTCATCTGATTGAATTCTGTATTCTCTTTGTTTTTGGGTCTGACAAACTCCATAGTCATCTTCGTTTGTATTCTGACCTTCAGTGCAGTGCCACAGAGAAGTTCCTTGAATTTCTCATAAGGTTCAAATACTTTCTCTTGGATAAACTAATGTAGTAAAGTGAAATTGACTTTACTTACCTTTTCTCTCTTTAAACCCAGCACAGATCATTTTATATGGAGTGCTGGGGGGGGGGGGTGCGAGGGGGTTACTTAGTAGCCTTTGTCTACTTACTCATCTAACATTTTCTAAGTTACCCTCACAACCTTTAATGGCTGGTGGCAGTGGTATAATTTTCCTACCATTGTGCATTTTTACCGCAGGCTGAACCCTCAGCTGCAGCATTGCACCCATGGGTGCCCATTTCGTCAAAATGGCCACAGTCTTTTTTTTCTGTATTTCTTGCTTGTGCTGTGTTTCTTGGGTTTTACTTTGTGTGCCAAACCAGGTTTAATCCCTTTGAACCTGGTGACCTCGTGCCCTTTAAAATGAGCTAGCAATACTTTGAGATGGATGGGGATGCAGAAGTTACTCAAGCATCAATAATCAAACCGTCTCAACAAGTTGGCAAAACGGTGTTGTTTTATTTGCAATTGTCTAAAACAGGGAGTCAACGGACATCAACGGACATCAACGGACGTTTGCTCAATTTCTCTCAAAGAATTTCATAAAAACAAGACTTTTCTATCAAAAACTCATCATAAGTGACGTCACAATACATGGCAAACTACAAAAACCTACTTGGGGATGTGATAGGATTACAGGGAACATCTAAGTATACATTCCATACTCATGGGGGATGGGATTGGGTCTCTACTGTCAGATGGGCAACTAAGCCCATCCTAAGTGCAAATCATCTTCGTGTCACTATAATACTCAACACTTCATTGGTTATACAAACTATAGGGATCTCTGATACCTTTGTACCCCTCTGGAATATTCCACATGATAGAAGCATGCAGGCTACCATTCCAGGTGCATGGACTGTCGGTGTGATCATGCCTCCCCTTCCAATTAGCCTCACATCTATCATCACTCTTGCAGTCTGCAAGTCAATTTAGCTTGGAACTTGGCCTTGCAGAGGCTCACTACGCCTGAGAAATAAAGGGAGTAACTGCTTGGTTTCGGTGTAACTCGACCCAATATCTTTTCTGATATGACCGTGTGACTGGGAGACCGCATTTTTAAGCAAGCCTTTTGCAGCATTTTATTCTATTAAATGATGAACTCTTGACGCCTTCAGTGTTTTTCCATTCCACCTCAAACAGGAGTTGTTTCTTTCTCACATTCATTGTAACTACTTGATGGACACCCGGGCTCACGGTGGCCTCGTCTTCTTGGTGCTAGGCCAGTCAAGCCTTTCTTGAATTTCTCTCTCGCCAGCAGTAACTTTCCAACTACGCCACACTGAAAACTCTTTCCAATTACGGGATTCAGCCTTGCTTTAAAGTGCACTGCGGAATATCCAGGTTCTATACATTCCTATGTATTTTACATTGGTGCATTGCTGCAAAACTACTCACTACATAGCCAGCCTTACAATCACTTTGTCTACTTGCGTTACTGCATCTGTACATGTGTAAAGTGATTTACATATTCTTCAGCGTTTCTGTAGTAGCATGAGCATCTTCATCTCGAGCCTGACATTTTGCTCATCTTTACCATCTTCCCTTCAGAGCTTATAGAATGCCTATATTCTTCTGCCTCCTGCATCTTTTCGAGGTGTGTCATTTTCTACTGCACATGCTGTCACCAATCTTCTTTCTTGTTCAAATGCACACTTCCTCTGGAACTTAATCCAAAAGAACAATATGAGGCTCATTATGAGTTAAGAGGTAGCCATGCCGCTATTAGCAGCATGGCTACCCTCTTACCGGGTACCGTGTCCGGGTTCCTTAAAGGAGGAATTACCGGGCCATTCCAACCTTGGAGGGCCCGGTAATTTCTCATTCAACGAATCCGGACCCAGTACATCCCCATTCCCATTCGAGCCCCCATAGGGCTCAATGGGAATGGGGAGCATGCTAACAATCGGCCCGTTAATAACGGGCCTGTTGTTAGCATGCTGGACTCTGCGCGGGACCCGGTAAGGACGCCTGGTTTTACCAGGCGGCCTTAGCGGATCCCGCGAGGAGACCTCGTAATAAGGCGGTAAGGGGTTGACAGCTCCGGCACCTTTACCGGCGCAGTTAAACCCTTACCGCCCAACTTGTAATGACCCCCTCTGTCTTTGTGCATGTATATAGGGTTTTCTCAATTGATACCTTGTTTCCATGATTCTATGCTGTACAGGCATCCATACTGGCACTGCACGTGTTGCAATTTCCAGCTCCCAACATATAACCAGCATGGGGGCAGAGCTTTGGTGGGGGTACTTTTCTCCTCTACACCTCTGTTTTGTTTTGCCTTTGGCAGGCTTCAGTGCTGAAACCCGCCTCTGGCCCCAGTGTGTCTGGCAGGGCAGGAAGCGAGGGAGGTGTCCGAAACTCCCCGTCCTTAGTCTCCTTGGTTACCTGAATGCACCAAGTGGTGATTGGCTAAAGGACAGCCACCCTGCTGTGTGAGTGACAGCTAGGTTGGGCATGAATGGAAGAAACCTGCATAAAAAGCAAGGTCTCTTGTACTGAAGACAGAGTCGACCACTGGAAGAAACATCCGGCAAACAAAACTGGAAGAAAAGGTTGCTGTAACCTCCTAGACCATTGAACTGCTCGACAAAGCCCTGCTGCAGTGCTGAAGCTCCAATTTCGAATTGACTAGAGAAGCCCAGAACGGACAACTTCTCCCCTTGGGTTGGTGGGTCCAATCAACCCCAAGACAAACTTTGCTGGAAAGCCTGTCCCTGCTGGCTGTACTTCTTCGCTGTTGCTGGAAACAAGTGCCAGGGGTTCAGGAAAACCAGAATCAAGTGCATCATCTTTAAGCCAGACCAGACCTCCAGGAAGATCCCGAGGACTCTCCTAAAGCAGGTCGACCCAAGCCTGGACACCTCACCAGAGTGCTGAACGAGGGGAGCCCATCGAGTGTCCAACATCTGTGGTGGTGCTATTGACTGGTAGCTGAAACCGCAAAGTGCTGCTGAATTGGAAAGAGCCTGTAGCTGCCACCGACCTTCAAACCGCAGTGCAGGAGTATCCAGATGTCCTCCCTCTTGTCCCCACAACTGAGGCAGAGGAACCCAGGATCCGCAGGATTGCAACAGGAACAGAAGCCAGCTGGATCCTTTACTTCCAACCCAAGGTACTGTCTGTAACGCTCACCTGGTATCCACGGGGACGTCACTCAGCCTGTTCTGATCTCTTACAACCTCGAACCCTTCCCTGGAGTCTACTTGATTCGAGACTGGGCCTGAAACACAGGATTGGTAGATTTTAACTCCCTATTCTCTCTGTGTGCTTGAACCCCTTCTTCCCCCGGGTCCAACCCTTCCCTTTGATCCACAGCTCACCTTGTTTTCTTGGAAAGTGTGCTCTCCATCCTGCTTTCAGCGCAGGGGTGCGTTGATTGATGCAGGCTCGTTGATGCCTAGTTACTTCACTGGCAAGAGTCCGATAGGTAAGTATAATGAGTCTTTTGAACAGTTCTCTAACTTCGTTCCTTTCCTTCCTTAGATGATGGCCGCCGTCCGGGGATGGCGACGTGCTGCTGAGATGAGTAGCGCTGAAGGTGAGTGAGAGCGCGATGCGCGATGCGCGATGCGCGATGCGACCCTTTCGTATTTGTATTGAACTGAGTTCTTTTTCTGTGTCGTTCAGGTGCCGCAACATTTTCAGGGTGGATGCCGGTTATGAAGAAGAAATGCAGTGAGTAAGCACGGTATGCGGCGCCTCTAGATGTTTCCACACAACCTGGAGTGTCTTTTCCCTCTTGCAGATGGATGAGAAGTTCCGGAAACAGAGTTTCCCCAGAGCAACTGGGATTCAGGTAAGCGTTAGAAGCTCTTACAGTCTTTAAAAATAAGCAAAGATTTGCTGAATGCTTACTAATGCCCTTTTTATGTTCTTTTCCCTTTTCCTTAGGAAGCGGCGTGCCGGGATGGGAATGACACCGCCGAAGATGCCCGCAGAACAGAAGGAGCGATGAATGATGGGCAGAAGCACCACAACGTAAGGCTGTTCCTAACGGTGTTATTGTTCTTGCAGGAGCTGAGCGCAGAAGAAAGATGCAGGCCTACTGGAGACCGATCCGAACACAGTGAGTGTCACCCTGCAGGTGCAGAAAACACAAAGCATGTTTCGCAGCCTGGGCGTGGCTTAAATAGTCTCTGGGTATCCCAGGTGTCTCTGGGCTGAACCACACCCAAAAGACTAGACTGCACTTGCAGTTCAGGGAACCGAAATATATGTGGGGGCATCCATCTTGTCCCCATAAATGCACTACAAGTCCAATCCCCAATGTTATCCTATGGGAGTGAGTGAGTCTGGTGCCACAAGCGCAAGTCTGACTCCAAGTGGGTCTTTGGAGGGATGGAGAGGCCCTTGAGGGCCATGTAGGTGATCGTGGCCTGGCTCCAGCCTGACATCTTGGAGGGCTGGGGACATGAGGGGCAGGAATCATGACAGCACTCCCCCCCAAGGCCCCTCTCAAGGTGGCTCTTCTGTCTGGTCCTGGTATGTTTGGATGGTTTTGATGAAATCATCTAAGCAAGCAAGGTGCATTGATGTACTCACAAGGCTCCCATGTCCTGTCTTGTGGACCATACCCCTTCCAGTCTACTAAGTAGTATAATTTGGATCTGACGTACTTTGAATCCAGGATGTCCTTGACTTCGAATTCTGGCTCCCCGGCGACTACTACTGGCTGCGGTGGCATTGCTACCCGGGTCCCAGGTTGAACAGGTTTAAGGAGAGACATGTGGAACACAGGATGAATCTGCGTGTTTGATGGCAAAGCTAGTCTGACCGCCACAGGATTTATCACGGAGGTGACGGTGAAGGGACCCATGTATCTTGGACGGAAAGTTTGGGTTCCTTTAATGGACACGTGTTTAGACACCAGCCAGACTTTGTCTCCCACTTGGTAGTTGGGGGCCTTTGCTCGGTGTTGATCAGAAAATTTCTTTTGACGATTCTTAGCTTGAAGTTGGTGTTCAGCTGCCCTTTTAAAGGTTTGAGAAATGGTCGTGTGCAAGGTTTTGACTGCTGACATTTCCAGGGTTGTAGGAACGTCCAACTCAGAAATACGTGGGTGCCTGCCATACATGGTATAAAAGGGTGTCTGCCCAGTGCTGGTGTGTAGGAAATTATAATAAGCATATTCAGCTATCCATAATAGTTTGAACCAGCTTCCTTCAGCTTGGTGTAACATGCAACGCAGATACTGCTCGAGCGTCTGATTTATCCTCTCAGTTTGACCATCCGTTTGGGGATAGTGACTGGTGGATAGCCGGATGTGGATCTGGGCCATAGAGCAGCATTTTCTCCAGAAGTTAGATACGAATTGAGTACCTCGGTCTGAGACTAAAACTGAAGGAAACCCATGGAGCCGTATGATGCCTTCAAGAAATACCTTTGCCAGAGTGGAAGCATTTGGGAGCCCCTTAAGAGGAATGAAATGTGCCATTTTTGAAAATAGGTCCATAGAATAGTGTTAAATCCTTGACTAGGTGGTAAATCAGTAATAAAATCGAGGGACAAAGTGTGCCAGGTTGCTGGTGGGATTTCCAATGGTTGTAATAGCCCAGTCGGTTTCTGCTTGGATGACTTGTTTTGAGCACACACGCCACAAGATAGGATGAATTGGATAATGTCTTTACGACACATGGGCCACCAATCATTTCGTTTTACCTTGGCTAGGGTTTTAGCGATTCCGTGGTGGCCCTCGATCAAGGAATCATGATAACCGGACATGACTTGTTCTCGTAGTTCTTGGTTTGGTAAGAATAAATGATTCCTGAAGTAGGGCAACTGATTTTCTATCATGTAATGTTCTCCCTGTGCACTCCACACTTGTAATTGCTCCGGACTCATCAGGTTTTGGATTTCTTCATGTAATTCTTTCTGAGTTATGGTTGCTGTGATTCCTAGGAGCTTGTCACTCAGGATGATTGCTATTGGGTCAGGGGTCTGATACTCTTGCTCTTCCATCCCCATACGGGAAAGGGCATCGGCCTTCCCGTTTTTCACCCCTGGTCGAAATGTAATCACATAGTCATATTCAGCAAAAAAAAGAGCCCAACGTAGTTGTCTTGAGGATTGGGCCTTTGCCGTTTTTATGTACTGGAGGTTCCGGTGGTCATTATTACGGTGATTGTGTGTCTGGTGCCCAAGACGTAGTGCCGCCATGCCTTAAAGGCTGACTTAATGGCCAGGAGTTCTTTGTCTGTGATAGCATAATTGAGTTCCGGGGGTGTTCATTTACGTGACCAGAAGGCAACAGGGTGTAACTGGCCCGTTTCGGGGTCCTTTTGTGAGAGGACGGCTCCCATAGCCATGCTTGAGGTGTCCGTTTCCACCAGGTATGGGAGATCAGGGCAAGGGTGGCATAAGATTGGGGCAGATGTGAATCTTGCTTTGAGTTCCTGGAAAGCTTCCTCAGCTTCTGTTGTCCACTGGAACTTTTTGTTACTTTTCCTTAGCAATGACGTGATGGGATGCACAATTTGCGAAAATCCTGGGATGAACCGGCGGTAGAAGTTTGCAAAACCCAGCATACTTTAAACCCCCTTGAATGAATTTGGGGATGGCCAGTTCAGGATAGCATCTATCTTGTGTACATCCATTCGGATTCCATTTGAGCTGAGAATAAAGCCCAGGAATTCCACCTCGGAGACGTGGAATGAGCACGTTTCGAGCTTGGTGTAGAGCTGGTGTTGACAGAGTTTCGCCAATGCGGATCGGACGTGTTTAACGTGGTCCTGCTTTGATGCAGAATATGCTAGAATATCGTTGATGTACACTAGAGCACAGCCATCAATCAATTCCCGTAGGACATCGTTCATGAAGTATTGAAATGCTGCAGGCGCGTTGCAAAGGCCAAAGGGCATTACTTGATATTCGTACAAGCCGTATTTGGCGCGAAAAGCGGTTTTCCATTCGTCCCCCTGTTTTACGCGAACAAAGTGATATGCCCCCCTCAGGTCTAGTTTTGTGTAGATTTGGGCATCTTTGACTTGATCAAGCAATTCAGGGATCAGTGGCAGGGGGTAGCGTTTTTTTACAGTAATCTGGTTCAGTGCGCGATAGTTGATGCATGTTATCAAGTCCCCCTCTTTTTTTGGTACAAAGAATAGAGGACTGGCTGCTGGAGACATCGAGGGACGGATGAACCCGTTGGCCAGGTATTGGTCACGATAGGCCTTCAGGTGCTGGTTTTCTGGTTCCATGAGTACGTAAATTTGGCCACAAGGGATTTGTTCGCCGGGTATCAGGTCGATTTGGCATTCATATGGTCTATGCGGTGGCAGGGTATTAGCCTGTTCTTTCTGAAAGACATCTTGAAAGTCCTGGTATTCACTTGGTAGGGTGCCGATTGCCACAGTCGCATGCGTGGAGGTGCTGGTGTCTATTGGTTGTTTCTCTTGGCGACAACATGTGTGGGCACAAGTCTCGGGAAAGGCCAATTCTTTTGCTCGCCAATCGATTTGAGGATTGTGAGCTACCAACCATGGCATTCCCAAAATCAACCGGAACTATGGTGCCTTAATGAGGTTGAAAACGATAGATTCTTGGTGTCCATCCTGGCACAGAAGGGTTAAAGCTGCAGTGCATTGGGATACTGACCAGAAGCTATTTCTGTGCCGTTGACAGTGGAAACAGTGTCAGTGGTTGATTTAGGGCGTAACGGAAGCCCCATCTTTGCCGCAAGATCCTGGTCGATCTAATTCCCAACGGCTCCACTGTCAATGTACGCTCTTACTGTGTGCATCCAAGATGGTTGTTGGTGATTGATCAAGACCACAGATAGTGCAAAATCGGAGGTCTGCAGTTCACTTTCTTTGCTCGACAAGTGGACCCCTACACTTGCCATGCTGGGGAGTTTTCCGATTCCTTGATGGTATCTTCCTTGTCCGTGGCCCCTACCGTCCTCCTCGGTGGCTTCACAGGGCACTCTTTAAGGAAATGACCTGACATTCCACAGTACAGACATAAATGCTGCTGTCTCCTTATATCCCTTTCTGCTTTAGTCAAGGGGGATCTGACCCCCCCCGATTTGCATTGGTTCTTCTGAACCTTCCGTTGTGCGGGCAATATTGTCCCTTGACCGCACATACATAGGGTGAGGGTCCGGTCTGCTTCGATCTGCTCTTCAGTCCTGCAACCTATGATCCAGTTGAACAACAAGGTCAATGAATTCTAAGCAGTCTTTCGGGGGGTTCACTACTTGTGCGAGAACATCCTTGAGATCCCCCCGCAACCCTCGATGAAATAACGTGGTTCTCTTCTCCACTGGCCATTCTGTTTCAACTATGAGTCTATTGAACGTGGCTATGTATGTTATTAGGTCTTGATTCCCTTGGCGTAGAGATAGAAGTTTGTTGTCTAATGCCTGCCCATGAGTACGACGGGCGAACAGCTTTTCCATCTCCTGCTGAAAGCCCCTGAAGTCATGCAGCAAAGGATTGTCTTGGGCCACAAAGGGTACAGACCAGTCCACGGCGCTACCACTCAGGTAGGATAGCACAAAAGCGACCCGTGATTGGTCATTCAGAAAGGCCCCTGGTCTACAAAGGAAGTGCAGGCGGCACTGGTTCATGAACGTTGCAAACCTCTTGGGATCCCCAGTAAATCGTTCGGGCGGGGCCAAGGGAATTGCCCCAGGAAGGGTTATCTGAAGGGATTGGCTGATGGTGCTGGCATTGAGGGCACGCTTCCCGGCAATGGTGCATGCCCTGCTTGTGACTGGAGAAGTTGCCGGCTTAAATCATCAGTGCGTTCTTTGGCTACTATCAGCTCTCTCCTCAGGGTGTTGGTCTCCTGCCTGACTGCATGTACTTCAGAACATAGCTGCCCCAACATGTGGGCTAACTGGTTGGTTTCTGACGTTTCCATGATGCCCAGGTGGATTTCGATGTGAGGCTTTGTGTTCTGTACCGCTCATCTGATATCCACGGGGACGTCACTCAGCCTGTTCTGATCTCTTATGACCTCGAACCCTTCGCTGGAGTCTACTCGACTGGAGACTGGGCCTGAAACACAGGATTGGTAGAGTTTAAATCCCTATTGTCTCTGTGTGCTTGAACCCCTTCTTCCCCGGGCTCCAACCCTTCCTTTTGATCCACAGCTCACCTTGTTTTCTTGGAAAGTGTGCTCTCCGTCCTGCTTTCAGTGCAGGGGCGCATTGATTGATGCGGGCTCGTTGCTGCCTAGTTACTTCACTGGCAAGAGTCAGGCAGGTAAGTATAAAGAGTCTTTTGAACAGTTCTCTAACTTCATGCCTTTCCTTCCTTAGATGATGGCCAGCGTCCAGGGATTGCGACGTGCTTCTGAGATGAGTAGTGCTGAAGGTGAGTGAGAGCGCGATACGCGATGCGACCCTTTTGTATTTGTATTGAACTGAGTTCTTTTTCTGTGTCTTTTAGGTGCCGCACCGTTTTCAGCGTGGATGCCGGTTATGAAGAAGAAATGCGGTGAGTAAGCGCGGTATGCAGCGCCTCTAGATATTTCCACGCAACCTGGAGTGTCTTTTCCCTCTTACAGATGGATGAGAAGTTCCGGAGACACAGTTCCCCAGAGCGGCTGGGATTCAGGTAAGCGTTTGAAGCTCGTACAGTCTTTAAAAATAAGCGAAGGGGGCGCTAGAGGGCCAACCAAGATGGCCGCTCTTACCTGAGCTCCCGCTCTGCCCGTAATAAATCCTGCTGAATCCTGCGGTTCCCGGCTGCGTATTGGAAAATAGAAGGCTTCTCCCTGCTTCTGTCTGCACCGCACACCCCGTGCTGAAATTTGGGGGAGAATCGGCCAGCTCAAGTCCCCACACCACTACATCGGCGCGGAGGCCGGGGCATCCCCGGGTGCCGGGCGGACGCCGAGGGGCGGGGCGCGGCTTCGCGGAGGCCGTTGAGCGATCGTTCCATTCTCCGGAGATCCATCGCCCACAGACACCGGCGGCCCTCGGGGAGTGCCGCCCCCCCCTGGTCCGGGGCTGGCGTGAGTCCCGACGCGTGCCTGTGGAGCCCCCCCCTCCGGATCGGGGCATCGGCACTCCGGACACAAGGCCCAGGCCGGTGCTGGTGGGGCCACCGGGGGCCCGGCAGGCAGCCGATTGCCCCCCATCCTTCCCGGGACCGCCTCGCCGACGGACCCCGTGGAGTGGGGTGTCGTCACCTAGCCATCCGGCGGATCCCCGCCCGCGGGCGGCTCCGGGCCGGCGGAGGGCCCAACATGATCCTGGACGGCCCCCCCCCACCTGAGTGCGACACCTGCAGACCAGCGACAGAGGCGCCTTCCCGCTTCCCCCGGAACCATCGTGCAGGGCCGCACCGAACCGGGAGGCAGCGACGTGAGCGGTGGAACGTCGGGACACCCGTTCGACAGATGAAGACCTGAGGTACGTGCCCGGATTCGCCGGGAGCCCCGAGAGTAGATTGCTGCACCCCCCAAACGTGGCCGCAGGCACGGCTGGCCGTTGGTAGCGGCGGCTCGAGGGGGCTGAACTCCCTCCAGTCCACGAAGAAGCCCATAGGACACCAGGGGCCCGGTTTCAACCCCTGGGGCCACTTTGCCCCAAAACTCCTGATACCTTACTAGGGGTCGCGCCTCCACCGACCTAACGCCAATTCTCCCTCAGTCACGGCGACAACTACAAGCCACCTCGCCACCGCTGACCCTCTTTGCTAAGACTGCTTACATACACCTGCCAAGATGGGCAAAGTAGACAAACTTCAAAAGAAGCTGACATTTGACAGCAACACTGCACCCAAAACCCCAAACCCGCAACAAGGGGATGACCCGTCACCGTGCAGTTCTAGTCAACCAGTAGCCGAAAGCTATCCGATGGAAATAAAAGAACTCCTTCTAGATCTAAAAGCAGGCATAGGGAGTCTAAATAACAAGATGGATGGTCTATCCTCCAAAGTCGATCTGATGCAACATCGCCTAGACACACATACAGAACGGCTAAATGACGCTGAGCAAAGAATCTCGAGCCTCGAAGACGGTGCCACATCCCTCTCCAACAAAGTCGCGCGACTTGAAAGCCAAATGTCTGCAACAATGGCCAAGTGCGAGGACCTGGAGGGTCGCTCTAGGCGGAACAACATCCGAATCGTTGGGGTCAGGGAAAACGTTACCCCAAGGAAGATGGAGGACTTTGTAGAGTCCGTGTGCCTCTCCCTCTTCGGCCGAGACTCCTTCTCGCAAATGTTCATGATTGAGAGGGCCCACAGGACCCCGACCTCCAGACCAGCCCCGGGCGCACCTCCTAGAGTCATCATAGCGAGGCTGCTCAATTACAGAGACCGCGACACCATCCTGCGACTGGCAAGGGAGAAGGGAGATCTACACCATGACGGAGACAAAATCCATATTTATCCCGATTTTTCATCAACAGTACAGACCCAGAGAAGAGCTTTCACCAGCGCCAAACAAAGACTGCGTGAAGGGAAGCTCGCATATTCCATGATATTCCCTGCTCGTCTCAGGGTACAATACAACGAAAAGTCTCACTTCTTTAATTCACCTGAGGAAGTCCATCTATTTCTGGACCGTAACGGTTGCCCAGCTCACAATCCTCAACGACCCCACGCACGGAGAGAGAGGGTCCCCAGGAATCCTCCTTAAGACCCAGGCCAGGCTCCGAAACATACCCAAACTGCCGGAACACGCTCACTCACCATTGAACATCTGGGCAGAGTTCTTGGAAAGACCCCAAGCGCCCAGAGCACAGCATCTGTTTCCTCACTCAGGTTGGGGGGGATCCCGTCGGACATGTTGGGGGTTGTCCGCGAAATGGGAATAGTTCTAAGGACTGTTGGACTGTTTATTGTTTTTTGTTCTGGGTCAGGTTAACAACCACCCTTCTGGCATTGCCAGATCTCGTTAAGTGCAAATCTCTCACTAGGAAAAACCAGCACCCTCCCGAGATGCCTCCCCTCAGTTTCGCTCCCCGCTCTCTGCTTCCCCACCGTTCCACAAAAACTGTATAACGACCGCAGGACCAGTGAACTCCCAACGCAATTCCAAACTTTCTTCTCCTTTCAACACTCAAGGTTGCGACATGGAATATAAGGGGAGGTAACATCCCATCCAAAACCCGCAAAATCCTACAATACCTAAGGAGACATGAAATTGATGTGGCAATGATACAGGAAACCCACCTAACAACCGTGAAAGAACGCACATGGGCCAAATCGTGGGGATGCCATAGATATTATTCATCATACTCCTCCTATTCTAGAGGAGTGGCTATTCTAGTACACAGAAGAACCAACTTCCGTCTCACACACGTTGCAAAAGACTCCATATGAAGATCCGTACTGGTCAAAGGCATAATAGCAGGCAAGGCGATAACCTTCATTAACTCCTACGCCCCCAATGTAGATGGTCCAGATAACTTTGGATGGGTTATGTCGCAGCTCTTCTCACTTGAACATTCCACGGTGGTTTGGGGTGGAGACATGAACATAGTCATAGACCCGGCCAAAGACAGATCTCACTCCTCGTCTCAGCAGGCCTCTAAAGCCAGCTTGCAAATAACAGAAATCTGCCGTGCCTTTGACCTAAAGGACGCCTGGAGAACAGTTAACGGAGATCTGAGGGACTACACTTTTCACTCAGTGGTCCATAATACCAGCTCTCGCATCGACTACTTGTTCACATCCAGAACAGGCCCCCTGCAGCCCGGTCCCTGTCACATCCTTCCACGGACTCTATCAGACCACTCGCCAATGGTCCTTTGTCTCCTCCCCTCCCAGTCTGTCCCCAGACTACAGAATTGGCGCTTCAAGACAGGTTCCATGCTGGACACGGTTTTCGCAGCAGAGCTAAAAGAGGAGATCGAAATTTTTCTCGGAGCCAACGTGGGGTCGGTCTCCTCGGCCGGAGTGCTATGGGAGTCTCTGAAATGCTTCGTAAGAGGCGTATGCCAAGCCAAGGAGAATGGCATCGTCAAACTTATTAGACGCGAACTTAAAACATGCGAGGACCACCTCAAAGATCTCGAACACAAAACTAGAGATTCGGACGAACCAAAGACGAAAGCTACCCTGAAAGAAGAACTGCTGAAGTTTAATACACTCGCCGAGCGCGAACTAAAATTTCTCCACCGTGGCACGGTAGTCAGGCAATACGGTGAGGGGCAAAAGCCTGGAGCTCTCCTGGCGAGGTTGCTGAGAGCTGACCACACACCGACGCCTATTACAGAGATTCGCAGCCAACAGGGAAGAACATCGGACACAGATGTCGATATAGCGGAGGAATTTAGGCTCTTCTACCAGGAGCTTTATAGTTTCCAGCACCCCGAAAATTCTGATGCTCCACTGAGATACCTGCGGGAGACCGAATTATACTGGGCAGAGGCACAGCTAAGGGAACCCCTCAATGAACTGATTTCCCCAGAAGAAATAGCTGAGGCAATTAAATTACTTCCGAATACCAAAGCCCCCGGCCCTGATGGCCTAACCAGGGAATTCTATAAAGCCTTCGCGCCTACCCTTGCTCCTCTTCTGGCCGATGTATACAAGGAAGCCCTGGAGAAAGGTACCCTACCCCAGACCATGCGTGAAGCTAATGTGATTCTCCTGCTCAAAACAGACAAGCCACCGGATAAATGTGCTTCCTACCGCCCCATTTCCCTCCTAAATCTAGACAACAAGATTCTAGCAAAAATCCTAACGAACAGACTGATGCCACTAATGCCTGCTCTAGTTCTTGCTGACCAGGCGGGGTTCATACCGGGCCGCAATACCACATTCGGCATTAGGAGACTATTTGGAGTGATGGGAGCACTGGACCCAGCCCAACAAGCCATTGCTCTTCTTCTTGATGCTGAAAAAGCGTTTGACTCGGTGGAGTGGCCATTCCTATTCTCGGTACTCGCCAGGATGGGCCTGGGGGCTCGCTTCATTAAACTAGTTTCCCTGCTATACTCTAAACCTACAGCCAACATATTAGTCGGCACATCTAGATCGTCCATCATCAACTTACAATGTGGTACCAGGCAAGGCTGCCCACTGTCAGCTCTACTATTCGCCCTAGTAATGGAACCCCTTGCCTCCAATCTTCGCGAGCATAGTCAACACCGAGGTCTGGTCATAGGCCCACACAGACTCATCATCTCACTATACGCGGATGACGTGGTTCTTTACATAAGAGACCCAATCGACAATCTGAACCCTATCATGCGCGAAGTGATCAGATTCGGGGCAGCATCTGGCTTCAAAATTAATCAAACAAAATCAATTATCTTCCCGCTCACCCCGGCGACTCAGCCATTTCATGACGACTTCCATCTCACCTGGAAATCATCCAAGGTGCGATACCTAGGCATCCAAATGTCACTAAATCACCAAGAAGTATTCCGGGACAATTACGAGGTGGTTTTCAAGTCCCTAGCAGAAAAGGTGGCCCGATGGAAATCCCTACCCCTAACACTATGGGGAAGAGCCTCTCTTGTCAAGATGGTGATTCTACCGAAACTTCTTTATCTCTTCACCAACATTCCCATCCTACTTCCACAACCCTTACTGAAAAAACTAAAGAGTCTGGTCCTGGAACTACTGTGGGCCGGTAAACCCGCCAGAGTGGCTCACTCCACGCTAGCCCTCCCAGTAACAAAAGGTGGCCTGGCGCTCCCCGATCTGGAGAGGTACTACTGGGCAGCCCAGGCGCAATTTCTTAGCCACTGGTACGCCACAAACCCTGTCAGACCACACGTCCCAATTGAGAGGGCCCTAGCCTCACCGAACCTACTGAGAGCAGTCATCTTCGGGAAAATCCCGGTCCCCAACGACACGATGAATGTAATCTTAATAACGTACAAGATATGGAAGCTCTTAGCGCAGAAACACAACATCGTCACTCGATATTCTCCACTCCTACCAGCAAAATTCATACCGGGGATCTCGTTGACGTCCGAAAAAGTGTACCTCCAATGGCTAGAGAAACTTCAAATTAAGAACCTTGGGGACCTATTCACGGATGACGGTTTCCTGACCCCCGATCAAGCGAGGGGAAAAGGCGGCACCACCTCGCTAGACATCTTTATCTATTTCAGGGTACGCCACACTCTGCGAGCAATCCTTCCTACCTTTCCACAACAACCCCAAACATGGCAACTCTTACACTCAGTAATTCAGTCTCAGGGTAAAGGGAGACCCCTCTCTCAAATCTACAGAACCATCATTACAGACACATCTCCCACAGTGTCCCGAGCCAAGATTAGATGGGAAAGGGCCCTAAATATAACTTTCTCCGACACCGATTGGTCCTTTATCCTTAGACAGACACAGAAGATTGCCCTCAATACCCGCCTCAAGTTAATCCACTTCAACTACCTGCACCAAACGTACTTTACTCCAGCCAAAGCAAAAATGCAGCATCCAGATTCATCCTTCGGATGTGAGAGGTGTGGATTGACATCTGCAAACTTCTTTCATCTAGCATGGGACTGCCCTAAGCTGGCCTCATTTTGGTCCCAGGTGCTGGAAATCACGAGTAAGATAATCGGTGAGCCGATTCTCCCAGCCAACACTGCAGCTCTGTTGGGCATGACCAGACTGTTGAAGGCCCCCACGAGAAAGCTAGCAGGCATTCTACTGACACTGGCTCGCAGAAGAGTCGCCATGGCATGGAGCCGTGGTTCTCCCCCAACTGTCACCGCATGGTGCAGAGATATTCTCTACTGCCAAGATGTTGAAACAGATTTCATTAAGCTGCTGCCACAACATGCACGCCCACCCGACATCTGGGGACCCTTAGTAACTTTTTTGATGAATGAGTCAGTGGGGGCTCCTGCCTCGCCGACCATTACTCAGTAGAAGCAGTATCTTCTCGTTAGTGACAACAAGGGAAGTTTCCCTTCTCATACCAACCGCTGACTCGGTGGCATACTTATAGACTTGGTGGAGTATACACAATATAGGGGTTGGAGAGCGGAGGTGGAAGTAGGGGGGAGGACGGGGGGGACATGGCTAGGCTAATTCCACCCTAATGTGGGTGAGAAGTTGTTTGTTGTTTGAAAAATAATTAAAATAAATAAATAAATAAATAAATAAATAAAAATAAGCGAAGATTTGCTGAATGCTTACTAATGCCCCTTTTCTGTTCTTTTCCCTTTTCCTTAGGAAGCGACGTGCCGGGATGGGAATGACACCGCCGAAGATGCCCGCAGAACACTAGGAGCGATGAATGATGGGCAGAAGCGCCGCAAGGTAAGGCTGTTCCTAACGGTGTTCTTGTTCTTGCAGGAGCTGAGCGCAGAAGAAAGATGCAGGCCTACTGGAGACCGATCCGAACACGGTGAGTGTCACGCTGCAGGTGCAGAAAATACAAAGCATGTTTCTCAGCCTGGGCCTGGCTTAAATAGTCTCTGGGTATCCCAGGTGTCTCTGGGCTGAACCACACCCAAAAGACTAGACTGCACATGCAGTTCAGGGAACCGAAATATGTGGGGGCATCCATCCTGTCCCCATCAATGCACTACAAGTCCAATCCCCAATGTTATCCTATGGCAGTGAGTGAGTCTGGTGCCACAAGCGCCAAGTCTGACTCCAAGTGGGTCTTTGGAGGGATGGAGAGGCCCTTGAGGGCCATGTAGGTGATCGTGGCCTGGCTCCAGCCTGACATCTTGGAGGGCTGGGGACATGAGGGGCAGGAATCATGACACTGTCTCGACTAAGTGGTACCATTTGTGTGTGTAGCTTGCTTGCTCTCACTTGAGACTTGCAGTAGCTGCTTTTTGCAGAGTTGATTCCAGCTCTGCCCTTCACAAGCCTAGCAGCTTGTGGCCCTACAGTTATTCTTTTTGCTACAAACTCTCTATTAACATTGAGCAAGACTTTTGTGTATCTGAAAAAGTGCCTCAGCTGCATAGACTTTGTTAAAATGACTTTGGCTGTCCTGGCTCTCTGCAGACTCTTCTGACCCATTGACTTTGGTTCCAACTGTCCCTCATAAGTGGTACATATGTTTAACTTGGATTTCTGGGAAAGATCTAATCTAGACTTCATTGGGAGATTGAAAAGTATTTACATGCTCTGAGAAACTGTTAACCTTTTCCTTCCCTAACCTTTTCCTTTTCGACAACTTCAGTATTTTAAACAGTGATATATTAATGCCAAACATTGGGCCTCATTACGAGGTTGGCGGGATGGGTTTACCGGCACCGGTAATGGTGCCAGTGCAGGTAAACCCATTGCACCCTATTACGAGGTTCCCTTGCTGGACCCGATCAGAACGTCTGGTCAGACCAGACGTCCTTTGCGGTTCCCGCAGGGGGAACAGGGAGCTAATAAACCGTTATTATTATTTTCCCTCATCTATCACAAAAATAAATGGCACACTCAGTTACAATTGCTGGAAATAATCTCCTCACATCTCCAAAGAATTCTAAGACTTTTTCTTCACAGCATTGTATGTGTCTTGAAACAAATGTGGCGTGCTTTGTTACAGCCACTTCAATTAATTGCATCCCTACCTCTAAGCAATTCTGTGATTTTCTCCTCATGTCTTAGTCACGGACAAGACATTTCACACGAGGCTGTGTAGAGCAAGGTGGCCTTTATCCTATATCCCATGTGCAGGGGTCGAAACTATTGACTAGTGGTTATTGCGCATGTTGAAATACGTATTCAGTGTTCCCAATAATGCTTTTGTGGTGTCAAACTTTAACCACCCTGATTCCCTAAAGCCTGTTGTCAGAACAACAATGGCCTTTCTGACAAATCACTGTAATACCACCCAGGCAGCCAGAAGCAGCATGCCTTGCAGCCCATGAGCTGTCATCTTTGGAGGGGCACATTTTCTGTCTTACTGAATCTTATGAATTTGTGAGAGCATGAGCCAGATGAGCAGTGACCTACCCTTACCCACTTTCCAGCTGGCATTCAGCAGCCCACATGGAGAATCCAGTGTCTCAACCTTGCAAAGATTCCAGCAGCCACAAAGTAGGACATTGAAAGATTCAAAGCTGATGCATGAGGCTGATGCATGAAGCAGGGAAAGAAGAGGTGAAGCAAAACACTAATTCATTACAGGGTCACATCCGCAGACCCTGCCAGTGCTGACCTCTTGTGTACAGGTTGATAATAACACTTTGTGGGCATTAACAAAAATCACAATAGCAGGGCTATCAGCAACACTTTACTAATGCTCTCTGGATGTTGTAAACTGGACTAACCAAGACATGCTAAAATTGACTGAATTACCGGAGGCACACTACTGGCTTTTGTGGCGACAAGACGTTGCACCATGTTCTGATATTGTTTCTGTTGTATATAAGAACCCTGCTAAGGACTAACCTCATGTACAAACTACTAGTGCTAATCAGAAGTGACACATCGGAAAACGGCTAAACTGATGTGATACATACAAATCATGAGTTTGCTTTTTTATTTTTTATTTTATTTATAGCGCTCACACAGCCTGGGGGCATTGAGGCACTGTTATAGAAAGTATTTGTTGTTGTTGTTGCTTTAGTTGCATATTTATAACGCGATTAAACACCCAGACGTTTCTAAGAGCGGAGCCGGGGACTGAACCTGTGTTGCTTTGTGTCGTTTTTCATTCTAAGGCGAGCACGTTGCCACTGAGCTACCTCCCACCCCTGCTGTTTATTGTTCTATCGAGGGCCAGATATAAATTGATGTTGGGATTACTCTGCTAACCTATTGATAAATGCATGTCTGTCTCCAGTCACCAAAAATTGTGATTTCCTATAATGGAAAGCAGTTGAGAAGAAAACTTGACTTTGAGTGCAGACTTGGTGTAAACAGGAATTGTATTATTTTATATCAATTAATAGCATAAGGTACCCATACTCAGTACAGGTTCTGCAGACAGACATGATAACTATCAACAATTTTGGAAAATCAATGAGCCTGTAGGTCGCTGTACCGAGCCGCTTATCGCTTGATGTGCCTTGCACTCTGAAGTAAAGTGTGTGTTGCAGTGCAAATATATCGGAAAGGCGGTGTCCTAGGGCCTTGAAATGTGTTTTCTGGAGTCCCATATGGAACTTCGAGTTTTGTTTCTCACATCAAGGCGCTTCCCCACGAGTCTCCTCACTCATGGCCTCACCCAGGTGTGGTGCTCTGTGTTGGGATGAGTTGCGGTGCAAATATTGCAGACACGGTGCATCATAGGGCCTTCAAACATGTTTTTGGAGGGACCTTTGATTTTTGTTTCTTGCATCAAGAGGCTTAAAATGAGCTTTGTCCGGTCCTTCTATAGCCACATTGATGTTTCGCCGATTTCAGGCAACCATGTCATGTGCCGAGGTGTTGAAATCTGGGGAAAAGGGTGGGGTGTGCACATGTCATGGAGCCAGTAGACATGACAACACTGTCATTAATTGTTCAATATCAATGCTCATGTAGGTCCCTGTTCTGAGTCACTTATTGTTTCATGTGATTTGTTCTCTGAAGTGAACTGCACTGCAAATGGACGTGTGTGGCTTGCTTACATACCCTGGAGCAGACATGGACGGGAGGCAAGAGTTGGCATGCTGCAACGTACTTGGACCTTCTGTGTACTCTCCCTACCTGTCGCCTCACCCTGGTATGGTGCAATGCATTGCGAATATTTCTGAAACAGTGCGTCCTAGGGTCTTGAAACATGGTTTTCCAAGTTTTGTTCCTGATGTCGAGATGCTTAAAATGAGCTTTGTCCGGTCCTTCTACTACCACTTTGATTTTTCACCAATTGTGTGCTTTGTGGTGCGAATGCCTTGGAAAACGCTGCATCCTAGGGTCTTGAAAAACATTTTTTGAGGTCCCAAGGGGACCTCACGTTTTGTTCCTCACCTTGAGATGCTTAAAAGAACTCCCAGTTTGATGTTTCACCACTTCCAGACAAGCATCTCATGTGTGAAGGGGGTGACATCCCAATTTGGTGCAGATTGGTGGACCGGTGTGGAATTGTATAAGAAACAAACTAACAGTCGAATAGCATTTAATCTAACTCCATTCAGTGTTCCAAACTACCCCTTCCCATTCATTCTGGTATCATAACCTCCTTGGCTGTTGTTGCACTTTGCCATTTCCACAACTTCAGGTAGGGAGGCTTGCTCCTGTTATCCCTGTGACATCATAGGAGCCTGACAATTGCTGAGATTCCAACCTCACCTGCTCAATCTTGTGAGACAAGACAAATATTGCATGTCATAATTGTAGTTTCTGCAAGGCTTTGCAGGAACCAAGGGCAGCCCAACATGACTCAAGAACTTTAATGAGATGGGACCTCCTTCAGAAGGCCATTCAGTATATCCAAATATCCCAAAGAGGACTGACAGGTCAATGAGATCCCCTGAATCTCTTGGAGGTTTCTGTGATCTCACAAAATGCCGAGTTTTCTTCCTAATTCTTCCCAGGTTCTGGTGTAGGTGGCGTGTGGCTATGCAGAGCTTTCTTTTGGACATTTCTTTCTGTGGTCATATTCTATATTGAGTTTGTTTTGTGAGGTTTGACTCCCTTTAAAGAAAAAACACCACCATTTCATTTTGTTAAAAGAAAGGGGTATATTACAGACATTTCTTGTCTCTTGTTTCTTGTATCTATATTGTTTTCCTTTTCAGCGGACTTTACAATGATAAAATTTGATTGATAGGTTGGCATCAGTCAATGGTTGTTTCCTGTTGGACTCCCCAGAATGCACATAAAGGAGGGCTAGAAAAGTACTAGCTTGCAGAACCTGGAGCAAAGCTTCCCTGGACCCAGGTGACTGCATAAACTGTTTAGACCTGGTACAGTCAAGGGATGGCTAAGTGTGGATGAATGATGAGACAATAAGAGTGGTACATATGCCCCTCTGTGGTATGCTTTGAAGGAGGACCTATCATGTTATGCGGTAACTAGGAGTTGATATCAAAGAAGGAGTAGACATGAATTCAAGGGTGCATTGCATCTGCAGGAGTCAGAATATCTCTTATGGAAGGTCTAGTGATGGTTTCCATAAAGTTCTTAATTTGCAAATCTGTCAGCTGACTACTGACCTATAAAGATGAGGTGTCTGGAAGGTGGGTCAGGTTTTAGCGGCCAGTTCCCGGTAGACATAGGATGATGTTTTCTTGTCCTGCAAGACAACAATAATGCTGCCTCTGTGATTACCAGAAATAGATGCATGAGTCTGGTTTCTCTGACGATTCTGGCGCTGTAGTCTCCGACCTGCACCACTGAAGCATTGATGACTTGTGGGCTGCTTCTTCCCAAATGCCTCTGGCACAAATCAGCAGAAGTAAGGCGTCCTGGTTCAAAACTCCAGAGGGGTGGTCAGGCGAAAGATGGCTGTTAGTGGTATGCGTATGTAGCCAATCAGTGGAGTTGAGCATTTTCATGATGTCAAAGCACAATGCATAGTTTTTCAGGGTTATGCTAAGCTGATTTATAATTCTGGTGTGAAGGATTGCCATTTGGCAAGTGTGTAGAATCCCAGGCTTGTTTAATTTGTATTATGATAAAATGATATGGGTAATCCTAACTGTGACCTACTAGCCAGTCCCCCTTTCAACAACCTCCATGCCAAAACATAGTGTACACCTGTGCCCTGCTGCACATATCCTAATGTGCAGAACATGTTCTCTGGTGCACAGAGCAGGTTAAGAAGACAAAGGTGCCCTCTTGACAGCTACAGTGACAGTAATTTCAGAATGATGGCTGCATTTACGATAAGCACCCTTGTTCCCAAACCACATAACTATGAGAGTCACTATCTTGCTGGCAGTTGCACACTTTACATATAGGTCGTTCCTGAGTTAGGGTTTGGTGGCTAGTATCTCTCATAATTATTAAAATCACATCCAATTGATATCATACATGTGTCAACACCATGAGACGAGCTCAGCTGTGGAAGGTTATGTGTATTTTGGTTGAACAACTTGGCCCTGGCAGCTTTCAGGGCTGGGGGCGGAATGACTGTGCCTCTCATTTGAGCCTGTGTGAAACTTGGTAGTACCTATCTCCAGCAGGATACCTCCTGGCAGGTGTTGTCCTCAGAAACAGGAATCAAAAGGCACAGCCATCTCAAAAGGACTAGTCTCACACTTCCTGGGTGCTGCATACCAAAGGGGCATTTGGTGCTATGGGCAAGAGAAGAGGGTAAAGTTAGTGTAGATAGAGGGATATCAGCATAGTTACATGAAGATGCCACCATCTTGTTTCTCTCTATATCTCTCCTTCCTTCCAGTCTTGTCCACTTAATGTAGCACAACACACTTTGGGTATGATGTCAAAAGGAAAGAACCACCTGACTCAAGATCAGGTATTGGACCCTTAACAAAGGTTTGCTTTTGTCCAATCACCTGCGGGCTCTTGCGTATAAATGAGGGTGTTTCACACTCTTTCTTTGATTCACATTTGGACAAACACTTAAGGATGCATTCATTTAGACCTCTCTTGGGAGAGTAGACCATTCCCAAAGCCCTAATCCATTGAGGTGACAAAGAAGCAGTCGAAGGAATAAGCAAGCTCTGTTCCCTTCCCATTACGAGGGCATATTGGTCGTGGCTCTTGCTGAGGACCAGGACCTAACACTCTGAACTAACCCTCCTAAGCCTGGGCAAGCAGACCCTGAATGGGCTCATACTGTCCTAGCATGCCCGGAGTGGGTCTCAGATCATCCAAAGCTCCCTGTTCTGCTTCATCAAACTGGTTTCACCACATTCGAACCATGCTCACTCCACTCAAACCAGACAGACTTGCTGGTGCTGCATTTGACATTCCATTGAACTTGAACTACTGCTGTATCACACCTGTCAAATTTGCTCACCATTGCATAGTGCCAAGCAGAGCATGTCATCTGTTCAGGTCAAATAACCTGCACACTACTGGGGACCCTGGATCGCAGCACCAAGGTCACCACATCAAACTGCCAGACCTTGACTCAAACCCCTGCAGAATTTTGTCACTCGAAGAACTGAACAAGAGATGATCAATGTCCCAAACCGCCTTCGCTCCTGAGCCAATCCTAGTGAGCCATCTGAACTGCCTGACCGAACATCACATTCAAACTGCAACGAGCTTCCGATTACAGCCAACTGGACGCCAGCATGCCACTTGACCCAGCACGACTCACTGCACCCGAACCTGGTTCGACCCGCATCACAGCAAAACTATATGTATCACGCTGTTGAACCATAACTTACCCCTTGATCCCCCATCGTTCGGCCCTAGAGACTGATTAGGTCACTTTTGCACCCTTTTTCGCACAAGAACTTATTTTTTTTAACAACATTGTAGTTGCTTATTGTCTTTTCACCTATGTTTTCATTAACCAGAGTGCTGCATATTTCTCTCTTTGCATATTATGTGTTCACTCTTACAGGGGTAGGTTTTTATAGTGTTTTAATAGTTATTTGTACTTATTTGTATTTGTTTGTACTTGGCTTGGTATACTTTGCTGTTTGGGTCACTAATTGAGCACATTCACATCCCTTTTAAGAGTATAGCCTTACCTCAGCCCTTTTTACCACAAAATCCAAAGGCGGTTATATATATATTGGCTGTGCACGTTTTGCATGTATGATTGGGATCATTGTTGGTTTGTATAAAAGTGGGGCTTGAGTGGGTGGCTTAGCAACTACTAATCATTATACTCCTGCAGAGCAGAAGTCATTTCATCATATCTGGTTTGGTTATATTGGTCTGGTAATTCTTGTGATCAGGTTAATCAGTGTGGCATTCTTTCTGTTATATTTGTTCTGGTATGATAATGGTTCGGCAACTTTTTGGTAAACTGGTTTAGTATAAAGTCTTCTGACCTTTTGGTAAACTATTCTGGTACAAGATTAATTCAATTTATGAAACTGAAATTGGAGTTAGGGGTAGCCCGTTCTAAAAGGAATCAGATTGGCTGAGTACAGAGTCAGTGCCTAATTTCTTCCAGGACCAATTTGCAATGTCAATGGGGTTTGTAAACCCCATTCCCTCTCAGGATCTAAGTGAATTGAAGGTGCAGTTTGAGTGAAAGGGGCACTGGTGAAGATTTGAATGAGTAGTCCTAAAAAGAGGGAAAGTTATGGGCCCATGTCAGTCATAGCAATTACCTATACCATTTAAAGGTGCTCCTGCTTATTTCATGTTTACCAAGTTCAGTAATAAATAAATAATACGACCAAAGGAAGGTGTATCAAAGTGTGTCCAAAATCATCTCATCCCAGAATACAGGACATCTAGAGAGTATTAAACAAATAACAGGCCCCTGATTCACCATCTATACAAAATCCAATGTAATCCAAATCAATATTCTTAAAGTGTATACACCTAGATGATCATACAAAAATATTGAAATGCATTCATAAAACCTGTCAACACGCAACAATAATGTGTTTGCATGAGTAAATAAGCATAAAAAACAAACATGAATTCCAAATGTCACTTCAGAATAGTGTCACGTTCAGCGTATGTTGCTCCATTTTATGTTATCCTTAACAACAATAATACCCTTACACTAATAGCACAACTTGTCCAAGTTTCAGTCCTATCAACTCCAATATGCCGGACATTCATCAGGGGCAATTAGAACATCATAGGTATATCTTATGGTAAATTCTTTCTCCCTGGTTTTAGGTCGAGCTCCTTACAGTGGGAGTACTTAGCATATATTTCACAGTGAGCGTACCGTTGTGAGATACATGCTTACAAGTTTAGAAATGCCACATAAAATTCCCGCTTGAGGGAATGTTCTACTTGGAATGGTTATCCATATTAAAGTCTGCATTAGAGTCCACAAAGGGAAACATAGGTCAGAGATAGTGAGGGGCTTACAATACCTTGTCCAAGTACAATTTTAAGATGCAAAACCCAATCAATATAAAGGGGTTAAAGGATGTAAACAAAAACTTATGGAGTCAAATTAAACCTTTAATTAATCAGGGTGCAATAGAAAATGGTCAATTTCCCCACAGATTTGTCAACAAATTACAGATGTTATATTATATAGGACATTTGTATAGTGTGATGATTCACAGGATCTCAGCACTTCCCCAGAATGGAGCCCTACCCTGTGAAGCTTGCGAGGTGAGCCCGCTATGCAACAATCCCCCTAGGGGTGCTACTCAGTGGGAACTCAGAGGGGAAGACTCCCCTCTTAGGGACATGGACTGCCGTTCCATCCAGGAACTCCCTATAATCTCTCTTGGGGAGGTAACTATAACATCAAAAAATATAAAACCTTCACTCCAAACCAGGGAGCGTTTTGCTATTGTAATGCTATTAGTAATCAACCTTCAACAAGCACTCAAACTGCAAAGAAGATAAAGATTACCAAGGGGCCATTTTTACTCGTCCCACTACCCGAGATGGGCGTCAAGTTAACAAAGACTACCAAGGGACTAATCCTACTTGTCCCTGTACCAGTGAATATTTGAAGAGTATCACAGTTTACCAAGGAACCTGTCATACCCATCTCAGTACAAGGTGTAAAGATCACAAAGGCTACCAAGCGAGTAACCAAACTCATCCCAGTTTAGAGCGAAAGAGAAGTGGTCAAGGAGCAATTGCGCACAGATACTGGAAGAATTGTATGTGAAACTAAACCCGCAGTGTATGGGAGGATCCCCAGTACTTCATAAGTTGAAAAGGAACAGAGAGACAATTACTGGTATGGAGGATAGCGAAGACCAGGATCAGTGACCACAAAATATTGGCCTTTGCACCCGAAGGTCTTTAAGATGAGGTAACACTCTACAGGGTGAATGGGGATGCAGAAATTACTCAAACATCAATAATAAAACTGACTCAGGAAGTTGGCAAAAGACTGTCTGTTTAATAACAATAATCTAAAACAGGGAGTACAACAGACATCAATGATGTCTGGCAGTAAAGATCTCAATGTATTTAATAAAAAAATATACTTATATACTAATAATTCGTCATCATTGATGTCATACTACGTGGCAAACTAAGAAATTTATGTGGCATTGTGATTGGTTAACGGGAAACATCTAGGTATACTTTCTATGGGGTTGAGGGTTGTGATTGGGTCTCTACTGTCAGGTGAACAACTCTGCCCACCCCTAGTGCAAGTCATTGTGAGTGTCATCAAATACCCAAAGTCTCATTTGGTCTCTAAATGATAGGGCTCTTTGGTACGTGGCCCTCTAAAATTGGTTGGCACGCTTGTACCTTTCTGGAATATTCCACTTGTTAGCAGCATGAAAGCTGGTACCTCAGATCCTGGAGGGTCGGATTTGACATGCTTCCCCACCCAATTAGCCCATCGTCCATCATCACTCTTACTGTCTGCCATTCAATTAGGCCTTTGAACTCAGCCTTGCTTCGGATCTCTATATGTGAGAATAAAAGGGGGTTTGAGCATCTGCTTATCTTCTGGTCTCGGCATAGCCCACCTAGAGTCTATTTTCATCCGACCATGTAACTAGAGACTGCGTTTTGAGCTCCTTTGTTGTATTTACTGGTATTAAATGAATAATCTCTTGGTACTCATTGTCCTTCCACCGCACCTTAACAGGAGCTCCGGTCTCGCCTCTAGTTCATTGTATCTTTCCATGATAGATAACCAGTTTCTTGGCTGCCCCAATTCTTAACACTGGGCCAGGCAGACCTTCTTGATTCTCCTTCCATCTCCAGCCAGGCTTATTCTAGTGCGCCACACTTCAAATTCTTTCATTCACAGGATTTTCAATTTGCTAAAATACGATGTGAAACTTCCAGATTCCTATGCATGTATTTACAACTATAACATGGTTTTCATTTTCTTCTGTGCTCCTCACACGTGCAAACTTTATTCCGCACATGGAGGGTCACTTGATTCGTGTTTCGTCATCAGGTTCAATATCGTTTATTCACTTTCTTTCCATCATCTCTCTTTAGGCATGTCACTTTGCCTCAGCTGCCATCACAAGTCTCTTCTGTCATCCGTCTTCATATGCTCTTTTCAGGGACCCTTCCAAGAGGTTGTCAGTTCGTTGTGGATACTAAAGAATGGTTTTCTTACTGGATACTATGCTTCGAAGGCTGCTCATGTTATGGGCATCATTACAGGTGTCACCTTTGTCGCTACTTACAGTTCCCAAAATATAGGCAAGTTAGTGGCGGGACTTCTGGTAGAGGCTGTTGGCTCCTCCTCTACAACTTGAACAAAGAAATGTGTCAATATTAGAAAGGGGTAGTCCCAGAAGGACCGGAGCCCCTTTGAAGAACTAAAAGAAGTTGTTCACAGAATCACCAAAAGCCATCCCAAGAAAGAATTTCTGAGGCTATAAAAGCCTGTCCAGGAGAAGGGACTAATTTGCCTGGACCCCCCTATTCTTTGAATCTTTTTGAATAGCGGTTGAGACAGAATAGCATAATTTGGGATGGAGGACAGTTTATTACTTTGGACACTCTCACTGATGACAAGCACTCTAGTTAGATTTGCATTAGGTAAGGCAACCACTTTATTATATGGGATACACAGGCCTTTTTCTTTATTATTCAAATATAACTGACTGCTAAAATGCCACCAGTGACTCTGTCGCCTTTTTCTGACCTACCACAATAGCGCCTACTGCCATTGGGATGGCCTCAAAGCACTGTGGGGATGAACGCCCTTTGGAGGACCGTGGTCAGAGATTTGAGATGTGGAGGTAGGATTCTAAAATGCATATGTGGATCTTTTAGCCAGCATGGAGGTAGGTAGGTAGTGGCAAGGTCCTTAATATTGTTATATGCATGTGTTTGTGATGTCATCTTTGATGTCCTGGGTGTTAGGCTTAGCAATGCACGTACGTAGTGCGAGTTATGGTTTCTTAGCTTACCATAATTGGGGAATGTGCAGTGTTTTTTGGTTTCAATGTGAAGTGTAATATCCCTTTAAAAAAGTTTTTTTACTGAATGGACATATATATGTATGGCAGTGAATGAAAACAAAGGGGCTAAACATGTGATGTCGTCAGTGATGTTATCAATGACATTTGTGATGCCATCTTTCATGTTCTGGGTGTTAGTGTTAGCAGTGCACAGTGGTGATGGCAGGTATGGTGGCTTAGTTTACCATAACTGGCAAATTTCAGGGGGTTTTCGGTTTTAATTTGAACTATAATGGGGAGGTGGAAAAGTCTTTTTTTAGTGAAATGCAAAGGTTTTTGGTAGGGCAACCTAACCATAACGTCCCCTTAACAAAGTTTTTTTTTTAGTGAATTTTACAGGTTTTTGGGAGGGCAACTTAACCATAACGTCCCCTTAACAAAGTTTTTTTTTGTAGTGAATTGTACAAGTTTTTGGAAGGGGAACTTAATCATAACATTGTGTTAATGAAGTTGATGTGCTGAATATACACTGCCATCATGTGATTTAGGGAGATATGTAGTATAATGGACATACTTGATCTACATGTAACATACACCATACAGAACCCCCTCGCAATTGATATTAGAAAGGGATGGACTGAGCGCCTGTTTGCGGACGGGGTCAATAGTACCGAAAGAGGCAGGGGGTATTTGAAAATGTACCATTCTCTTACACAAAAAATGTTCAACGTAGAAAAAGGACACAAAGACATTATAAGTATTAATAAATAAATATGGAAACCTAAACGTGTGAAATGGAAATGACGCATTTAATAACCATGTAGAATGAAATGGATGGTACCATAAAAAAAAGGATGCCTCCATCGTAATTACTTCACAGAAACTCTGCAGCCTAGACTGACAGCGGACGCACGCAGTAGGACGAAGGAAAATAACATCAAAATAGTAAGTGAAGGTCAATTTTTATATGTGTGTGTACTTTTTTTGGCATGTGGTGCAGAAATTATAATGCCTTTTTGTTGTTTTCACACAGAAATGACGAGTACTTTGGAGTGGTTGGAACAGTACTTTCCGCATGGGGAAATGTTGGAAGATAGCGATAACAATGGTACACAGCACTCTGCGTATGCAAAGTAATGGCCAGTATTTTATGGACATTTAATAGATATATAATTATTCTTTACAGACCAGGAAAGAAAAGAAGAAAGGGCAACAAACGACACAGAAGGAGACAGGCTAAAAAGGATTGAACTGTAAATGGAGACACTTAATGAGAATTTTAAAAGTTTAAGGGAATTTGTGGAGTACTGTGTGAGAGGAAAAGTACGTTACCACTGTCCCACCTGTACCTACCCCCTTCTCCATTCCCTAGTGAACCATCCCCAAACCTTCAAGTAGAAAATAGGCGTTTTGATGAAACATCCATCCCTTCTTCCCCTCACAAATCTTCCCCTCATAACCAGCCCGTGTTGAATCCTAATTCCCCTATATTTGTGTCAGTATCTGCTTCCCCCGGTATTTCTTTGGAATGAAGTGTGTGTGCGTGTTTGGAATGTTTTTGTATAGTAGTTGCAGTTAAAGAGTTTGAGTACTACATTTTTTTAAAAAAAGACTTTAAATGTTTGCGAACAGCACGCCTGTTCGACCTATCTGTAAGGAATGGAATGTGGATGTTGTAATGGCAGTACACCTACCCGTACTAATGTGAACTAAAATGGAATTGATGTTTGACAGCACCATCTGTGCAAGTTGTGCGTAAAGAAACAGAAAGCAGCGTCCTAAGGACATTATACCTCGCTGTACCACTTACAAACAACATGAAACATGTTCGTAGAACACAGCAGATGTCCGGGATGTCTGTAAGTGAGCAAAATGGGAGCATGTTAAGGACACTATACCTGTCCGTATCGTCCGCACCCAAGATGGTACCGTCTGTAGAACAGGTGCGGTGGCCGGCATGTTCATAGCCAAACAAAATGGAGTTGTCCTAAGGACACTGGACCTGTCCGTACAGTGAGCATATCTTGTACGCACATGCGCAATACAACCATAAGTACAGCAAACATCGCGCCTGTCCCTAACTGTCCGTCTCACTTGTGTCGCACTTTGAATTAGTTTGAGAACCCGAACACTGTCCGTAGGACACTTGCGTGCATGCGCACGTTTGTTAGTCTGCATTTGCTGTCCAGCGGACACCCATTTCTGTCGCATATGTGTTCAGGACCTCATCATGTGACCGCATCCACGCTGAGCGTGTGGACTAATTTGCGCAGTTTGTGTGCTTCCGCAACAGTACAAAAGAACTTATACACACAAGGCAAATGATTGTACAGTATAAAAATATAATTTCACATATCTCAGACAATAGCTTACCTGTGGACATGGTGTGTAAAATCTTTGGAAAGCTTTTCAGTGATGAAGATGGTGATGAGGCGCATCCCTCCACCCCTATAAATGGCCACATCCCTGAGCGCATCTTCATTGTGCTTCTGGCTACAGCAGATTGAGTTGTGCTGCCTTTACTGCTGTAGTGACCAATAGGAAAACTAGTTGTTATGGCATCCATGGCTACTGTCGCTTCATTAGCCTCAGCAACACCCCCAGACCTTCCACCACCACCACCTCCCCAAGGGCCTGCAGAGGGATATACGGGTGAGGATGTAGAGATCGAGGAAGAGGAGGAAGAAGAGAATGAGGTGGAGGAACTGCGCACTACAAACACTCGCTGGGAGTCGTGGGTGTGGCGGTTGTTTTCCGTTTGTGGGAACGTACCAAATGCACGTGCGAACCGGTGCAGGTGTAACCAGTGCCAGTTGGTGCTGAGTCGCGGGAGACCTGGTGTGTACAGCTTTGGTACTACAACCATGAAGTGCCACCTAACTTCGTTTCACAGTGCAGACGTTCGCAAGGTGGTGCCATATGAAGAACGTAGTAGATTAAGTTCCTCCACAGCATTCTCCGTGTCCGATCCTCTCACCACAAGAGACACTCCTGTGGGAGAGCGCCTCCCTTCAACTGCCTCACAAGCCATTCGAAATGCTATTGACCCTTTTCTTTCAAAGGTGACAATAGTGTGTATGTATTGTGATGCAGTACTCTGCAGGGGGGAGAGTTTTCAAAGTGCTTTTGAGGCTACGATCACGGAGCATCAGAATAACTGCTTCCTACCCAAGTAAAGATCACCCTATAGCTTTCGCTCTCCACCTGCCCCTTCTTATCCCTGTGGTTGGTGTCCCTTCCTTACCCTCCTTTGCCCTCCTCTCCTAGTGTGTCGTGTAGCCAAAAGCAGGAAAGTGGAAAACAATAAAAATTTTAAACAAATGCCTCTTTTCAGAGCCACCTTTCACAGTTCATCAGTAGAATTAGCAAGTGACCGTTGTAGGCCCCCGTGCATTTTTCAAAAAGTCAGCAGACAGTCGTAGGACACAGAAATGGATGGTGCATGCAGAGGAAAACCAATGGACTTTATGCTGTGAGTAAGTGGTGGCTCTGAAAAGAGCCTTTGGTGGTGTTGTGTCTGCTTCAAAAACTGTACATTGGGAAAAACAGAATGGCAAATAGGTTAGGGTGATTCCAAAAAAGGGCGCAATGCATTTTGTACATTGTGAAGAAAAATTTGGTTGCCAGCATATGTGAGATGGACGCTATCTCGGCGAAAAATGAAAGAGCTCCGAAACAACATTTTTGATTGTGGAATCAGGACATGCCAACATCTCTTAGAAAAGCACAAACAGCCTTATTCACGTTGCGTCTCGCTTTCTCCATTTGTGGACCAAATGCAGAAGAACGCAGCCATATTTGTCTTTGTGCAATACGGGAAAAAAGTATGTGGCAATTGGGGAACACGTCCATGATCTGCGCAATTCCTTCCTTCATTGCAAATTGCAAAGAAATCCCAGACATGTGGCCTAAACTGTTTCCTCCACAATGAAGGATAAGTATATCAGGATGACGCTCTGTCAGTAAAGTAACACAGAGAGGTACCAAGTCCAGCCATCTGATTCCACGCACACCATGCCAGTGCACTTCCGCATGAGGCAATCCAAGATCTGTAGATAGACGGCAACTTTCTGCATGCACCTTCAACCAATGTATCCATGAGTCTCCCAAAATCCAGATAATCTGTTTTCGAGCATACAGAGCCATTGCTGAGTGGTCTCCTGTCAGGGAGAGGACGGTCTCACTAAATCTCTCCATTCAGAACACACCTACTGAACTGTATTGACCAATCCCTAGCTGCGCTCATTCTCATTTGCATGCGTCTCTACCCCAGAATCCCTATGGTAATATGTGCTGCCTGCAAACTACTGCCATGTCCGTGGACAAGTACAGGATCAGAGCGTGACAACTGTACATTTAAGTGATAATCCCCTTGAAGGTGGGCTCTGAAAAGAGCCTTTTTTTTATTTTTGGGCAGATGCCTTACAAACACCTGTTATTTTGTGTTTTTTTTTATTTTTTTGTTCTTACTTTCCTCCTACAACCATTACAGAACTTTCTCTAAAGCAAGCCGTTCATTCCAAAGAACATGGCATTTCTCAAAGAAGACAGTGCAACACCATCTGCTGCAAGATAATTTGCATTACTGGGATTAATGTTGTCATGGCTGCAGAAAAACATACCAGCTCATAACATGAAAGCATGCATGCCGCGATTGATGTTACACCTCCCAATACTTTGATCTGGACAGAAAACAGACCTGTTGTCCCATTTACCTCTAGGAAGTAAACCGGAAAAAATTACTTTCGCAGTTGGATAGATGTTCATGAGTGCTTGAACCAACTCTCTTAAATCTTCCTACAAAGTACGTGAACTCACGTACCCTAAATGGCAAGCAGCGTAGTGTAAAAGTACCACATGAGGAGAGGTCATCGTACGCATTTGTCTGCAAACTTGCAGAATTGATGCAACATTGCCACAGCCTCAGCACTCCACACCGCCTCCACTCCTGTCACATCGAAATGGTGTGCCACATGCCTACTCTCGGGATAGTGCTGTAAGCCATGGACAAAAATATCTCCAAGCATCAAAAGCCTGACCCTCTCCACGTCTGCCATCTTCAGTATACGCACCGTCTTTCGACACAAAAGAGCAATGTGAACGTCTGACTGGCTAATGCCTACAGTCCCCTTTCCATGCTGGATTTGCTGTAGAAACCCATATGTGACACGCCCTACCCGCAGACAAGCGTTGCCTATGTTCGGCACCTAACTCTTACCCAGTCCTTCTACCCTTTCCACATCAGTCAAAAAATCCAGTCCCTCATTGGACACAACTGAGCAGTCACACAACCATGCACCAATCACATTAAACATCGCTAAATTTAACTCTGTCAGCAACATTGCGCACTTCAAATTTACTATCGATGACTCTGAATGGAGGTTGCATATCGTTGCAAAGCACCTACCTCACGAATGACTGTGCAAGTGTCGCAGATTTGTACGTTCACTTCCATGCATGCGCACATGCATGAGTATAGAGTACAGGTATGCATATTTTAATCAGAGAAGGTGTGTAACCCTTATGATTTCATTTAAACAAATTAATGCTGCCAAATCTGCATAGGCAATACATACCAACGCTTCACATTTTAAGTGCAAGATGTCCGATTTTTCATTGGCAAACCGCACTAAGTCTTATTGTCTCCCGCATAACCTATACATACGTTACAGGCATGCCTATTTTGCGCGAAACTCGAGTTTACATTACAAAATGTCTGAGTTATTTACTGTGTATGGCCTACAGTAATGCCACTTGCAATGCGATCGTATGGGAAAAATAAGTTCTTCCGATTGCTGTGGTGACATCTCCCTCTGAGGGTCTCCCGATTTTTGGGCATCGTACTTATAATTTGAATGTAGACATTTTTTTCCTATCTACTATAATGTCCTATCAGATACAAACCTCTCTCCTATAAAGTCGCTTTAAAAAAACAATGCATTTTCATAACCTTAAAATTGTTCTTATTTCTGAAGGACTTGCAAGTAACATACTACAAAAAACATACAAAGACAGCACATAGTGAAGTTAAATGCACACATGCACTGTGTTGCAATACGAAAGGAGAATACTCTGACAAATGATGCACACTTAACGTGTACAGTGTCATCACTGCTTTAAACACACAAAGTGAATAAAACATTTTTCTCAATTGCAGTGAAGACTACTCTCCTGGGAATCAACAGCATCTACGCAGCAAATGACATATCCGAAGAAACCTGGTCTTTTCCAAAAAAAAGTAAGTACAGTACTACCTTTATATTCTAACTATTCCTCAGTGAGGGTGCGCGGGTTATTTGTTAACTTTGTGCACCAAAGCAAACATTGATTTCTGCACCATTCTACTCACAAATCCCCATTTGTTAAACAAAGAATAACAGGCAGAATTGTCACAAATCCCCTGTGTGTTTGGGACTCAAACATACGTAATCATTAGAATGTTAGTGCCTGGAAAGATATAGCTGTTTCAATTTCATGCCATTTCGTTTACAAATAATGCTTCTCGTCACCACTAGGCCATTTTGTACGGTCATCGGAAGCACAGAGTCCAATGCACATTCACACACCACGACAAACAGCTTCCCCATAAAAATCATTCATGCATGCACACATACATTGTACAACAGACCAAAGCATGCCTACCAAAAAGCAAGTCCGTGGAAAGGAACACAGAATTAGAGCAAATAAAAAGAAAAGTGTCCAATCTAAGCATCCATCTGTAGTAGAGTTTGTAGAGAACGTAGGAACAAACCAGTTAATACAGTCATTTAGCAGAACAAACAAAGCCTCAACTACCGAAACTTTACCTCCTCCGTCAAAATGTGTCACAAAACACAAAAATGTTGCTAAACAATCGGCTACCAGTACAGCTAGCAATGCTCCTAATAATCCTAATAATCCTGATATATTAACAAGAACCCACAGTAGAAAAAGTATTTTAGCAAAAATGTTTCCCCACAGAGACCTTCAGAATCTAATAAGAAGAGGTCCAAAATCATCCTCAACCCTTAAAACCTACTGTAGAAAATGAATCCTACAAGCTCTCATGGACAGTGCAATCCTTCTCAAAAGGAAGTTGTTCATATTAGTGTCAAGTAGGATGAAAGCACTAACAAAACTAAGTACCAAACTACAAAAGAAACTCAGCAATAAACGGAATGTGAACAAAAATAATTTCTTAAATGTTTGTGGAGGTGAATGAAGTCACACGACAACCACAGAACCATATTTTAATGAAGAAGCATACAAACAAAATCAAACAAACACAATTGCCATCTATAGCAGTGGACGAGGGTATGAAAAAATCAATGATACCATCATGAAACAAGAAACACTGCTTACAAAAGTATTCCCTGAAAACTCAGAATTACCTCTCGATTCAACAGAACCACACCGTCCAGTATACAAATTGCAGTGCACATCAATGTGTGCCATTCCAAACAAATCTTTCAAATCTTTACGTCAGTTCCTCAATCAGTATGTAAAAGGGAAAGACAAAAGTAAAATGAAAGTGCTGCAAAATATGGATATTTGTCCAGTGCGCAAATACACAGGACTACAAGGACATTCATTAGCCTGCATTTCTGGGCCTATTTACAAAAGCACCTTCCATGATACCAAAAGGATATCAGTACATCATTCAAATGTAAGCAATCTAGTGTATAAAATACACTATGCAAAAAGTCCAGCTTCAGAATTAGACAATTTAAATAATACTCTTCTGCATGGTACACCCAAATACTTACAAGAAGAAATTGACCATATTCAGAGAAAATATTTTGGAAGTGAAGCCACTCACAAAATGCAATAGTTTTAGAACATAGTAGCAACAATTCTGCACATAGCAACCTTCTATTACACACATACAGAAAAGAAATACTAAAATGTAAAAGGGTATCGGCTGAAGTACCAAACCATGTGTGTCTGTGTGTTGCCGCAGAACGTTTTACAAAAGGAACACAAAAAATATAGACATAGCATACAAAATAGAAAACAATGAAGATTCTAAATGGTTTGAATTAGCTGTCTACCTTTTAGCAGAAAACAAATATGAACTAAATGAACGCCTAATATGTTGCAGTTACTTCACTACAAAATTAGACAACAACCACACTCCTTCACTTGCTATTACAAATAATTTGGAATTGTTCCAACTACCAAAAATCCTGCAACAACTCAATTTGTATGAGAGCATCATAATTCAAACAGTTCACCCATTTCAAGCAATTATACGCCTTCATCCAAAAACAGCTAAATTACCTTCCTCTGAATTGGTGAAAGGCATTCATGGCAAAGTAGTTTATTTGCCATTAGATCTAACCAAAAATGTACACACTCTAGGAGTGCAACGTTCAAAAGAGCATTCTTTAATAGTCTTGGTAAATGGTGTAGCAAAAAAAGACAAAGAAATCAGGCAACAACTGGTGGACTTACATAAAGTTAGACAAGCATTGCAATATCTAAAAGACAATAACAAGTACTACAAGGAAATACATATTGAAGAAAGCTTAAGGGAAACAACTGAAATAATTCAAGAGCCATCAGAAACTGGACAATTTGAACTTCTGGATCCTGCTACAGTATCCACTCTTTTGGACCAGTACACAATTCATATATTGCATTCCCATGAAAGCATAGATGATGCACTAGGAACTTACCAAATTTGACAAACCAAAGTTTCACCAATGAGTATATGGGAAAAAAGTATAGAAGCATGTGCTTTTCCACTGCTATTTCCTACTGGCAAAGGTGGAAAATATGATGATAGACCGACTCAGATTGGGGCATCAGAATACCGCTCATTACGAATGTATTCGCAAGACAAAATGTGGAGTACATATTCCACCTACTCTATGAAAGTGAATTAGCAACGCCATGTTACGGAGTTGCACACATTTTGAAATCTGGAACCCACTTTCAAAACATCTCAGCTATGCAGTTAATACAAAAAGTACAGGAGAAAGATGAGGTTTTACAATCAAGTATAACGCATTTGTTTGCAAACATGCGTAGTACAAAGGAATACTGGTTCCGACGGCACGGAGACGTGTGTTGTATGATCAGAAACCTTGGACCACCGACTTGGTTTGTTACACTAAGTTGTGCAGAATATGCATGGGAAGATTTACATGAGTTCCTACGCATAGCAAACAGCAACAAAAACAACATAAATATATTAACACCTGGAGAACTTTGCTCTCTAGATCCAGTGAATGTGTCAAGATATTTCCATCATCGTTTCATTTCCATGCTACACCTTATTTGCAATACAACTGTTCCTCCGCTTGGAGAGGTGCAACACTTCTTTTGGAGAAAAGAATATCAAGCAAGAGGAACACCACATATTCACATGCTGATGAACGGATCAAAGGTGCACCTAAATTTGGTCACAACCGTGATGGCACTGTTTTGCAGTTTATCCAAAAATATGTCATTTGTGAAATCCCTTCACAGCAGACACATAGAGGGTTGCATGGGCAGATTTTACAATTTCAAAGACACAAATGTGGCAAATATTGTCGCCGCAAATACAAAACAAAAGGTAAATACTACACCAAATGCCGCTTTGGTTTCCCTAGACCAGTTACAGAAACAGGTGAAGTAAACAACTTTCAGGCCGATTCATGGAATAATTAGCGCGGCGCAAGTGGGCAAAAACGTGCGAATCGCAGTGGAATAGCGAAAATCGCAGTGCAATTGCGAAAATCGCACGAAAAGCAGCGCACGTCGATTCATGGAAGGCCGTGCGTGAGAAAACCAGCGGATGTGCGATAAAAAAGTGCGCGGCGCACGTTGGCGCACAGGCCATCTAACAGCGTGCGCCAGGTCACAGCGAAAATCGCACAGGCCACAGCGAAATTCGCACATAGCGCGGCGCACACAACAAAAGTAGGCGGAACACGGGCGTAACACTCGGAATGGGGAACAACTTGCCAAAACGTGGGCGTCACGGGGGAAGTACAGGGCACAAGTGCGCGGAACGCCCACACGCTCGCCTACAACACGTATTCATGGAATAGAATAGGGCAAAAAAGCGCATGCTCAAACCAGCGCACAGGCACAAACACGACCGCCACAAGAAAGCAGGCGGTAGCGTCTCTGCGGCTGTAAGAAATGTGCGCCAAAAGGTGCGCCAACAAATAGCACCTATATACTGCCATGATGAATGTCCCATACTGTGGCCCTCCAGGAAAAATGACGTGCAAAGGGGTACCCACAAACACGGACACCCGCTGACAAAAAATACGTGTGCGTGTATACCGGGGTGCGCGGGAAGTCTAACACGCGATTTCAGCAGGGTACGTGCATGACAGGGGTTCACGTGAAGTTATTCACGCGATCGGGCCTGGGGGAGTGGGCTACGTGTATTTCAGGGGTTCGCGTGAAGTTTCTCACGCGATCGGGCCTGGGGGAGCGTGCTACGTGTATTTCAGGGGTTCGCGTGAAGTTTCACACGCGATCGGGTCTGGGGGAGCGGGCTACGTGTATTACAGGGGTTCACGTGAAGTCCCTCACGAGACCGGGCCTGGGGGAGCGTGCTACGTGTATTTCAGGGGTTCGCGTGAAGTTTCACACGCGATCGGGCCTGGGGGAGCGGGCTACGTGTATTACAGGGGTTCGCATGAAGTTCCTCACGCGATCGGGCCTGGGGGAGCGGGCTACGTGTATTACAGGGGTTCGCGTGAAGTTCCTCACGCGATCGGGCCTGGGGGAGCGGGCTACGTGTATTCCAGGGGTGCGCGGGAAGTTCCACACGCGAATAGCCTGGGCGCGTGCATTTGAGGGGTGCGCGGGAAGTTCCACATGCGAATAGCCTGGGCGCGTGTATTTGAGGGGTGCGCGGGAAGTTCCACACGCGAATAGCCTGGGCGCGTGTATTTGAGGGGTGCGCGGGAAGTTCCACACGCGAATAGCCTGGGCGCGTGTATTTGAGGGGTGCGCGGGAAGTTCCACACGCGAATAGCCTGGGCGCGTGTATTTGAGGGGTGCGCGGGAAGTTCCACACGGGAATAGCCTGGGGGCGCGTGTATTTCAGGGGTGCGCTGGGAGTTCCACACGCGAATAGCCTGGGTGCGTGTATTTCAGGGGTGCGCGGGAAGTTCCACACGCGAATAGCCGGGGCGCGTGTATTACAGGGGTGCGCGGGAAGTTCCACACGCGAATAGCCTGGGCACGTGTATTTCAGGGGTGCGCGGGAAGTTCCACACGCGAATAGCCTGGGCGCGTGTATTTCAGGGGTGCGCGGGAAGTTCCACACGCGAATAGCCTGGGTGCGCGTGTATTTCAGGGGTGCGCGGGGAGTTCCACACGCGAATAGCCTGGGTGCGTGTATTTCAGGGGTGCGCGGGAAGTTCCACACGCGAATAGCCTGGGCGCGTGTATTTCAGGGGTGCGCGGGAAGTTCCACACGCGAATAGCCTGGGTGCGCGTGTATTTCAGGGGTGCGCGGGGAGTTCCACACGCGAATAGCCTGGGTGCGTGTATTTCAGGGGTGCGCAGGAAGTTCCACACGCGAATAGCCTGGGCGCGTGTATTTCAGGGGTGCGCGGGAAGTTCCACACGCGAATAGCCTGGGCGCGTGTATTTCAGGGGTGCGCGGGAAGTTCCACATGTGATTTGACAGTGTGGGTCCTCCCAGGTGTACCCTGTACACCCTCCACGGCCCCTGCAGGCAGCCCACACCACAGGGGACTACCCTGCATCCCTGGTCATGTCCCGCAGGCAGCCCACCCAACATGGGCATGCCCCCCAGCAAAGGCACATGTCTCCTTGAACTAATGAACACCAACTCATGTCCCCTTGCACCCCCACCCCCCAGCACTGTGGGGCACCTGCCAGCAGGCCCCCACCCATGTCCAACTCATGTCTCCCACCACCCCCACACCCCAGCCACCAGGGGCACCCTCCACCAGGCCCCCACTCATGTCTCCCACCACCCCCACACCCCAGCAGTGCAGGGGCACCCTCCACCAGGCCCCGACTCATGTCACCCACCACCCCCAGCCACCAGGGGCACCCTCCACCAGGCCCCCACTCATGTCTCCCACCACCCCCACACCCCAGCAGTGCAGGGTCACCCTCCACCAGGCCCCCACTCATGTCTCCCACCACCCCCACACCCCAGCAGTGCAGGGGCAGCCTCCACCAGGACCCCACTCATGTCACCCACCACCCCCACACCCCAGCAGTGCAGGGGCACCCTCCACCAGGCCCCCACTCATGTCTCCCACCACCCCCACACCCCAGCAGTGCAGGGTCACCCTCCACCAGGCCCCCACTCATGTCTCCCACCACCCCCACACCCCAGCAGTGCAGGGGCAGCCTCCACCAGGCCCCCACTCATGTCTCCCACCACCCCCACACCCCAGCAGTGCAGGGGCACCCTCCACCAGGCCCCCACTCATGTCACCCACCACCCCCACCCACCAGCCACCAGGGGCACCCTCCACCAGGCCCCCACTCATGTCTCCCACCACCCCCACACCCCAGCAGTGCAGGGTCAACCTCCACCAGGCCCCCACTCATGTCTCCCACCACCCCCACCCCACAGCAGTGCAGGGTCACCCTCCACCAGGCCCCCACACATGTCTCCCACCACCCCCACCCCCCCAGCAGTGCAGGGTCACCCTCCACCAGGCCCCCACTCATGTCCCCCTGCACCCCCACCCCCCAGCAGTGCAGGGTCACCCTCCACCAGGCCCCCACTGATGTCCCCCTGCACCCCCACCCCCCAGCAGTGCAGGGTCACCCTCCACCAGGCCCCCACTCATGTCTCCCACCACCCCCACCCCCCTGCAGTGCAGGGTCACCCTCCACCAGGCCCCCACTCATGTCTCCCACCACCCCCACACCCCAGCAGTGCAGGGGCAGCCTCCACCAGGCCCCCACTCATGTCACCCACCACCTCCACCCCCCAGCACTGTGGGGCACCTGCCAGCAGGCCCCCACCCATGTCCAACTCATGTCTCCCACCACCCCCACACGCCAGCAGTGCAGGGGCAGCCTCCACCAGGCCCCCACTCATGTCACCCACCACCCCCACCCCCCAGCACTGTGGGGCACCTGCCAGCAGGCCCCCACCCATGTCCAACTCATGTCTCCCACCACCCCCACACCCCAGCCACCAGGGGCACCCTCCACCAGGCCCCCACTCATGTCTCCCACCACCCCCACACCCCAGCAGTGCAGGGGCAGCTCCACCAGGCCCCCACTCATGTCACCCACCACCCCCACCCCCCAGCCACCAGGGGCACCCTCCACCAGGCCCCCACTCATGTCTCCCACCACCCCCACACCCCAGCAGTGCAGGGTCACCCTCCACCAGGCCCCCACTCATGTCTCCCACCACCCCCACACCCCAGCAGTGCAGGGGCACCCTCCACCAGGCCCCCACTCATGTCACCCACCACCCCCACCCCCCAGCCACCAGGGGCACCCTCCACCAGGCCCCCACTCATGTCTCCCACCACCCCCACACCCCAGCAGTGCAGGGTCAACCTCCACCAGGCCCCCAATCATGTCTCCCACCACCCCCACCCCCCAGCAGTGCAGGGTCACCCTCCACCAGGCCCCCACTCATGTCTCCCACCACCCCCACCCCCCAGCAGTGCAGGGTCACCCTCCACCAGGCCCCCACTCATGTCCCCCTGCACCCCCACCACCCAGCAGTGCAGGGTCACCCTCCACCAGGCCCCCACTCATGTCCCCCTGCACCCCCACCCCCCAGCAGTGCAGGGTCACCCTCCACCAGGCCCCCACTCATGTCTCCCACCACCCCCACCCCCCAGCATTGCAGGGTCACCCTCCACCAGGCCCCCACTCATGTCTCCCACCACCCCCACACCCCAGCAGTGCAGGGGCAGCCTCCACCAGGCCCCCACTCATGTCACCCACCACCCCCACCCCCCAGCACTGTGGGGCACCTGCCAGCAGGCCCCCACCCATGTCCAACTCATGTCTCCCACCACCCCCACACCCCAGCAGTGCAGGGGCAGCCTCCACCAGGCCCCCACTCATGTCACCCACCACCCCCACCCCCCAGCACTGTGGGGCACCTGCCAGCAGGCCCCCACCCATGTCCAACTCATGTCTCCCACCACCCCCACACCCCAGCCACCAGGGGCACCCTCCACCAGGCCCCCACTCATGTCTCCCACCACCCCCACACCCCAGCAGTGCAGGGGCAGCCTCCACCAGGCCCCCACTCATGTCACCCACCACCCCCACCCCCAGCCACCAGGGGCACCCTCCACAAGGCCCCCACTCATGTCTCCCACCACCCCCACACCCCAGCAGTGCAGGGTCACCCTCCACCAGGCCCCCACTCATGTCTCCCACCACCCCCACACCCCAGCAGTGCAGGGGCACCCTCCACCAGGCCCCCACTCATGTCACCCACCACCCCCACCCCCCAGCCACCAGGGGCACCCTCCACCAGGCCCCCACTCATGTCTCCCACCACCCCCACACCCCAGCAGTGCAGGGTCAACCTCCACCAGGCCCCCAATCATGTCTCCCACCACCCCCACCCCCCAGCAGTGCAGGGTCACCCTCCACCAGGCCCCCACTCATGTCTCCCACCACCCCCACCCCCCAGCAGTGCAGGGTCACCCTCCACCAGGCCCCCACTCATGTCCCCCTGCACCCCCACCACCCAGCAGTGCAGGGTCACCCTCCACCAGGCCCCCACTCATGTCCCCCTGCACCCCCACCCCCCAGCAGTGCAGGGTCACCCTCCACCAGGCCCCCACTCATGTCTCCCACCACCCCCACACCCCAGCCACCAGGGGCACCCTCCACCAGGCCCCCACTCATGTCTCCCACCACCCCCACACCCCAGCAGTGCAGGGGCAGCCTCCACCAGGCCCCCACTCATGTCACCCACCACCTCCACCCCCCAGCACTGTGGGGCACCTGCCAGCAGGCCCCCACCCATGTCCAACTCATGTCTCCCACCACCCCCACACGCCAGCAGTGCAGGGGCAGCCTCCACCAGGCCCCCACTCATGTCACCCACCACCCCCACCCCCCAGCACTGTGGGGCACCTGCCAGCAGGCCCCCACCCATGTCCAACTCATGTCTCCCACCACCCCCACACCCCAGCCACCAGGGGCACCCTCCACCAGGCCCCCACTCATGTCTCCCACCACCCCCACACCCCAGCAGTGCAGGGGCAGCCTCCACCAGGCCCCCACTCATGTCACCCACCACCCCCACCCCCCAGCCACCAGGGGCACCCTCCACCAGGCCCCCACTCATGTCTCCCACCACCCCCACACCCCAGCAGTGCAGGGTCACCCTCCACCAGGCCCCCACTCATGTCTCCCACCACCCCCACACCCCAGCAGTGCAGGGGCACCCTCCACCAGGCCCCCACTCATGTCACCCACCACCCCCACCCCCCAGCCACCAGGGGCACCCTCCACCAGGCCCCCACTCATGTCTCCCACCACCCCCACACCCCAGCAGTGCAGGGTCAACCTCCACCAGGCCCCCAATCATGTCTCCCACCACCCCCACCCCCCAGCAGTGCAGGGTCACCCTCCACCAGGCCCCCACTCATGTCTCCCACCACCCCCACCCCCCAGCAGTGCAGGGTCACCCTCCACCAGGCCCCCACTCATGTCCCCCTGCACCCCCACCACCCAGCAGTGCAGGGTCACCCTCCACCAGGCCCCCACTCATGTCCCCCTGCACCCCCACCCCCCAGCAGTGCAGGGTCACCCTCCACCAGGCCCCCACTCATGTCTCCCACCACCCCCACCCCCCAGCAGTGCAGGGTCACCCTCCACCAGGCCCCCACTCATGTCTCCCACCACCCCCACACCCCAGCAGTGCAGGGGCAGCCTCCACCAGGCCCCCACTCATGTCACCCACCACCCCCACCCCCCAGCACTGTGGGGCACCTGCCAGCAGGCCCCCACCCATGTCCAACTCATGTCTCCCACCACCCCCACACCCCAGCAGTGCAGGGGCAGCCTCCACCAGGCCCCCACTCATGTCACCCACCACCCCCACCCCCCAGCACTGTGGGGCACCTGCCAGCAGGCCCCCACCCATGTCCAACTCATGTCTCCCACCACCCCCACACCCCAGCCACCAGGGGCACCCTCCACCAGGCCCCCACTCATGTCTCCCACCACCCCCACACCCCAGCAGTGCAGGGGCAGCCTCCACCAGGCCCCCACTCATGTCACCCACCACCCCCACCCCCCAGCCACCAGGGGCACCCTCCACCAGGCCCCCACTCATGTCTCCCACCACCCCCACACCCCAGCAGTGCAGGGTCACCCTCCACCAGGCCCCCACTCATGTCTCCCACCACCCCCACACCCCAGCAGTGCAGGGGCACCCTCCACCAGGCCCCCACTCATGTCACCCACCACCCCCACCCCCCAGCCACCAGGGGCACCCTCCACCAGGCCCCCACTCATGTCTCCCACCACCCCCACACCCCAGCAGTGCAGGGTCAACCTCCACCAGGCCCCCAATCATGTCTCCCACCACCCCCACCCCCCAGCAGTGCAGGGTCACCCTCCACCAGGCCCCCACTCATGTCTCCCACCACCCCCACCCCCCAGCAGTGCAGGGTCACCCTCCACCAGGCCCCCACTCATGTCCCCCTGCACCCCCACCACCCAGCAGTGCAGGGTCACCCTCCACCAGGCCCCCACTCATGTCCCCCTGCACCCCCACCCCCCAGCAGTGCAGGGTCACCCTCCACCAGGCCCCCACTCATGTCTCCCACCACCCCCACACCCCAGCCACCAGGGGCACCCTCCACCAGGCCCCCACTCATGTCTCCCACCACCCCCACACCCCAGCAGTGCAGGGGCAGCCTCCACCAGGCCCCCACTCATGTCACCCACCACCCCCACACCCCAGCAGTGCAGGGTCACCCTCCACCAGGCCCCCACCCATGTCCCCCTGCCCCCAGGTCCTGACGATACACAATCATGGCAGTAATGGGCAGCATACCCAGCACAAACACCCAGGCAAGGATTGCATCCACCCACATAGTGAATGCAATTACATGACACAACCCCAATGGCAAGTATGTAAATGAACACATGTCCGTCACACACACATACACAATGGCTGCAAGTGGATGTCAAAACCCATATCATGACATGTATGAAACCAAAGACAAAATAAGACAAGTGGAAGTAAAAATAAAAAATGTATTAAAGATTAAAAATAAGTAAACAAATCAAACATACAACTATGTGGATAATAAAATAAATGGTCCATGTTGGAGAACAAAAGTAAAAATCAAAAAACGAAAAAGGAATACAAAAACAAATGTTGACCAAAGCAATATCAAGTAGAAGCAAAAGAATGAAAAACCATTTCCACATGGTGAACACAATAATGAAAAAAAGAAAATGTTCCTTCAAAAAACAAACTAAATACAGGAATGTACCAGGGTCCATGAGCCCAACACCATAAAGGAAACCTACTACTACCTAATGAAAAAAATATATACAAAAAAGTGGCCATTGTCCGAGCGGTCCAAAATAATAAAAACAAATAAAGGAAACCTAACACTAACTAACTATATAACTATATACAAAAGCAGCGGGCAAGTCCTGCGGCTCACTTGTTGATGTTGCTGGCCAGGGCATCATCGAACTCCATGTCGATGTCCTGGAGGCAGGACTCTGTCCTGGCCCCGAGGTCTCGCAGGGATAACCCCATGTTCAGCTCAAACTCCCTGCGAGCTTCCTCGAGGCACTCAGCCCGCCTCAACGCCCGACGCATGGAGAACTCCGCCCTGACCATGGCGAGCCGCTCCTCTTCCGCCCGCTGCCGCTCCGCACCTATCCGCTGGACCAACTGCTCCCACACGGAAGACACCACCATCCCAGGGTTGCCCTGCCCTCCGGCCGATGCCTGCCCCTCTGATCTTGATGGCCCCGAGCCATGGTGCCTCCCACGTCGAGACCGCTGCTGCCTCCGACGCCACTGCCTCTGCCAGCACGACGGCATCCAGGCTGATGGAAACCACCGACGCCGTCGTGCACGTGCCCTGCCTGATGATGCTGTCACATCTTCCATCTGCTGGGGTCCAGTTGCTGTGTTGTCCACCCCTGCTGGACCTCCGACTCCCAACTGTGGCAGGGATGGGATCCCCACCGAGCTGGCTGCATTGGTCGGGGCAGGTCCACAGGGGGCCCTGGTGGCATCTGGGCTGGAAGACGGCAAGGGGAACGACTGGTGGATAGCCTGCACAGAGGAGGAGAGGGCCACCACATTGGCCAACACATGCAGGAAACCCCCGAACATGGCTGATCCCAATTGGGCCACGTCGGCACGGTCCCCTCCCGGGAAGCACGCACGGCATCACGAATCACAGCCGTGCGCATCGCGACCCCAATCAGGACCTTCTCCGCACGGCCAGGGGTTCCCACGTCCGCAGGTGGAGGGGAGTCAGGTGACATGGACATCCCCTCTACCTGCGGACAGGCCTGGGACGGGGCATCCCTGCTGGTGCATGGTGGTGCACTCACAGGGTCAGGGACAGCGACATGCACAGGCCCCTCCACGGTGACCTATGCTGCCTCCTGCCCCTGGCCCTGGACTGCACCACTTGCACAAGCAGGGATGCCCCCACCAGGCCCCATGTGTGCCCCAGTGGCGGCCTCCTCCTCCTCTGTGCAAACCACCAACCTGGATGGCTCCTCACCGTCTCCCACCATAGCAGGCCCCTGTGGGGGCTCACCCACCCCTTCCGCTGCAGCCGTGGGGGCATCCCCGCCGCCTTGCTCCACAGCGCCGTCTCCGCCCTCTTCTTCACTAGCCGCTGCGTAGAGGGAGACAAAGAACACAAGCATCAGGGCACTGTACAATGGTCCCCTAGACAGGAAGCAATAGCAGATGAGCACCACTGTCAAAGTACACTTCCATCATGTCCCTCCACAACACATGGGTCAGTCCAGGCAAAACACACACAGTAACAGGCATGGTGCATGCCATGGACATTTCCATGCATGTCCAATGGACTCTTGAAACATTCAATGATATGTAACTCACATGCATCATGGCTCATGCCTATCACATGCACACACTTCACCTCAGTCACATCCATCTGGCCCCAAACACACCAAACACAGCGGATACAAGGGTAATTTGGCTGCTTCACTGAATCTGTGCATTGTCACACACATGTGTCATGCATCCATGGCATGCACAAGTCACAGACACGCAGGTCAGGCACACAGACATGGCTACCATATATGTACCTGGCATCAGCACCCATCCCTCACCCCCACCCATGTCCAGGTACAGAGACTGGCATGCTCTCATGTTCAAAATCTGCATAGGGCTCCCCATGCGGCATTTCAACACATGCAACAACCATGTGGATCACACATCACTGGTCGCACATGCATTACCATGATGTCCCTGCACACATACATGCATACATGGCCTATGGCACACATACAGGCAAGTATCATAGAACCAGCACACCGCAACATGCCCTGTCTCACACAGTAATGCTTGGACACTTACCGCTCAACTCCAGACGGGCCTCCCTCTCAAGGATCTGGGCGTGGAGCGCTGGGCGTACGCGTTCCAGGACCCTCATCTGGATGGAACTCATGCGGCCCCGGCCCCCCTCCACGAGGCGCCGGGCCTTCACAAGGGTCCTGGACCTCAAGTCCTCCCAGCGCTTCTTGATCTTCAGGACGTCGCGGGTTGCCACCCCCTCCGCGTTGATGGCAACCACACAGTCGGCCCAGATCCTCTGCCGTCCTTCCTTGCTGGCGCGGGACGATTCAAAGAGGGCATCATACTGCCCCAGGACATGCTCCACCAGGACACCAACTTTGGTGACAGTGAAGCTGGTGCCCCTCTGCCCCTCTGGCCTGGGGTTGCCACTGGTGCCAGATGTGGAAGTGCCCGACATGGCAACCCCAGAGGCAGGTGTGGGTGGGCAACTGGGTCCTGGGGCTGGGCTGTGGAGCGATGTAATCCCAGTCGGGAGTCTTCAGTTCCAGCAGGGGTGGACACAGCAACTGGACCCCTGCAGATGGCTGATGTGCAGGCACCAAATGGCAGGGCACGGTGGCAGCAGGCAGGCAGGCAGGCAGGCAGCAGCAGATGGCACGTGGGAGGCTGCTCGGGGCACTGGGGGGCAGTAACTCGGCCTTCTGGGCAGGAGCGTGGTCTTCCGTGTGTTTTCGCGTGGCCAGCTTGATACGGAGTGATTTGGCACGTGAAAATCCTGCACGTCAGCGTGAAATCCGAGGAAAGGCCCTTAGCGCGTAAGCGCGTCAGCACGCATACGCGATTCTATTGGACCAGAGTCCCTCAGCGCGTAAGCGCGTCTGTGACGTGACCCGCACGGGTGTTCCCCACTCAGCACGTGATGACGGGGCACACGTGGAAATACTGCACGTCAGAGTGTCATCGCGTGTAATTGGACAAAAGTGCGCGTACACGCGATTGGCCTATGTACGTGTATTTAATGGGTGCGCGGGCACTTACACACGCAAGTACGTCAGCGAACCTGTATCCCGTGGTGCGTGTGAATTTCCACACGCTATTGGACTGGGAACTGGATTCCAGGAGTGCGCGGGTCACACGCTCGCCTCGAACACGCGCAAAGCATAAATTTGCGGACTTTAACAATAACAAGCTCAGACGCCAGGATGAACATACCGTTCCTAGCAGCAGTGGCAGTGGGCTACCAAAGGAGGAGGAGGAGGATAGTCAGGGCCAGAATATTCACACCCAGAACCAGCCTTTTCGGGATGCCTGATGACCAGGTGTATGGGAGGTACAGGTTTCCACCACACATCATACTGGACCTGGTGAGTGAGTGGGAGGATGACCTCACATCACCCACCCTGTGCTCCCAAGCACTCAGCCCCCTGGAGAAGGTCCTCAATGTACTGCACTTCTTAGCCACTGGATCATTTCAGCGGACAAGTGCCATAGTGGGTGGGGTGTCACAGGCCACCCAGTCACGCTGCCTACACCAGGTCTTGAACATCATCACTGCACGCCCATCAGTCCGCAGGCACATATACCTGCCCAGAACACCTGCAGAAAGGCATGCTGCCGCCCTGGATTTTAACGCTGTGGCACGATTCCCCAAAGTGCTAGGTGCCATCGACTGCACCCATGTGGCTCTACGTCCCCCCAGGGCATCTGAGCACATCTATAGGAACCGCAAGCACTGGCATTCCATCAACGTGCAGGTAGCATGTAATGCCAAGGGAATCATCACCTCAGTATATGCCAACTATCCCGGCTCCACCCACGACAGCTTCATTTACCGAATGTCCACCCTAAGCCGGGACCTAGAAGCTGGGCGGCATGGCGATACATGGCTGCTTGGTGAGTATGTATGCCACTGCACATGCATGCATGTTGGATACTGAGCAAGGTCACAACCCCACCAATGATACCAATCACCACCTCCACAGGGGACAGTGCCTACCCTCTCAGCCCACACATGATGACGCCAATTCGGAACCCCACCACGCCACCCCAGGTAAGATATAACACAGCCCACATTACAACCAGGGGCATAGTGGAGCGCACATTCGGAGTGCTAAAGTCACGCTTTCGCTCCCTTGACCGTTCTGGCGGGCAGCTGTTATACGCTCCCCCAGTAGTGTGCAGGATCATAGTGGCAGCATGTGTCCTGCACAACGTTGCAACACGCCGGAGCCTGGCCGTGGACATGGTGGTGGCCCCACATCCCCAACCACATGCACAGCCGCTGCGCATGGGAGGGGAAAGGGCACGGGGGGAGGCAGCCCGTACACAGCTAGTGGCTAATTACTTCACATAGAAATCACACCCCTGTGGAGTGCACACTGCCCTGGCACATTCCATCTGACAATCAATGATGACTCAACCTGACACTGATCCTGAATGTCTGGAGAATGAACCGGGAATACCATGTCAGCCTGAGATTGTTCACCTGGAAGTGTCACAATGTGTGCATCCCTACCCACACAGACACCACCAATGCAGTTTTGTGAAGTTACACATTGAAGCAGCTAAAATGAATACCCACTTGCAAAATGCAACAAGAGGACAGTGCCATGTCAGCCAACCCAACCCCAGCACCGCCACACGACACACCGTGCCATGTCATGCTAATTGCAGGTAAACAAAGTAATCCCCACAACATGACATCAGTCTCACTATGTACAGTGGCACTATTAGAAACCTGCAACACCTGAAATGCTCACAGCAATGCCGGACCAACAACATACTTGAGCACGTACTACCATTAACATGACATCACAAATGTTACATATTAGTAGTCTCACCACCTGGAAATGCCTGCACTCCCACCACTACCAACTGTGCAGTGTTGTCGCCATGTAGAGTTGTAGGTGCACTGCTGCCAACATGGACCCCATCTCCAGACTAGAGGTCCTTGTGTGGACATGAGGAAGGGACCTGCAAAAATGGGAGGTAGACACAGAAGAAGAGTTACACATCAATGCAACATGCAGTGTACAACACAACAGCAATATGCACTAGGAATGTATACACAGTATTGACTACAGACTGCCCACACAGCTCATGGGAGTCCAACGTCACTGTGTAATTCACTGTCACTTGGGCACACCCTTTGCAAGCCCATGGAAACGGGAAGCAGGAGGGGTGTGTGTGACTCAAACCCAAGCATCTGAACCAAATACATTACAAGCCTGCATGTGCCCAGCCACAATGCAGCGTATGCCCACAGGAACCACGGAAGCCAACAGATCGTCCCAAAAAAATTGGGAATAAAAGAAATCAAAATAAAAATAAAAATAAGAAACAATCAAAAATGGCCATTGATGGGCCCGGGGGGGTTGGGGAGGCCACCCAGGAGGTCCGAGGACAGGATGCACACCAGAACCCACCTGCGTGGATCCTGGGAAGATAAAACACCTCCATGGGCTCATGGCCCACACGGCTACCCTATTGTGGGAGTATCACTGCTGTCGCTATTATCACCCTGTGCAGCTGCATCCGGAGGTGGTTGCACTATGGGAGGCAGCCCACGCAAGGCCCTAGTCTGCTCCTCCATGGCTGCAAGCATGCGGGTGTGGTAGGTCTGGTTCTGGAGGATGAGTGTGCGGAGGTCCCCATGCAACAACTCACGGGATGCCCGGACCTCCGCCCTCGTTGCCTGCATCTCAGCTGAGAGCGTACGGGTGAGACGCTCCAGCTGCTGTTCTGTCCTTTGGTGTGTTGAAGCCTCAAGCTCAACAAGAGTCGTCCTGAGGTGAAGGAGCTCCTGCCTCAGGGCTTCCCTGTGGCCCTGGGACTCAATGGAGATGGCCTCCTGCAGAGTCGCCAGTGCCGCCCGCCTGTCCCTGTTGGACCCCAACATGTCCTCCCTGTGTGACTGGCAGATGGAGTCGGTTGCCTGCTCTAGTCGCTCCATCAGCCTTTCTGGGGGGACAATGGAAGTGGCCACCCTATCCATGGCCTGAGCCATCATCTCGGATGATGCAGCCTGTTGGGTTGCCATACCGTAAATGGATTGCTCCCATGCGGTATTGCCGGGTGGCGTACGGCCACCACGTCGGCGGGCACCACACCTGTCTGGGGCAAGGCGAACTGCGCCTTGCTGTGCCGGCACTGCCTGAGGCTGCAGGACTGCATTCCCCCTCTGATCTGCTGGCCCAGGAACAGGATCAGATGTCGCGGAGTGTGACCCTGCATCCGTAACCACCGAAGGCGTAGCTGCCAACACTGACATCCCCATGGAGGGTTCTGACCCTGGTGCAGGTGGGTGAGACAGAACAGAATCCCTCCCTGGAACACTCACCTGTGACGAATCAACACCTGAGTACAGCTCGGGGGAGGTGCAGCCAGAGACACCCCTTGAGAGCACGACCTGCAGCACTTGTGGGTTCTCCCCCACCACCACACCACGTCCCTCACTGGTGGTTGGTCGGCCCTCGGACCCCTCCTGGGTCTGCACCATCTCCACAACCCCAGCAGTATCAGGTGCGTCTTCCCCTGCAAAGACATGAAAACAAAGAAATGGAAACAGGCATTAGCACCATGGCACACATTGAGGGCTGAGAAGCAAGAGAACCAGTACTTGATTGACACATGTCCCACATGACTAAAACCCTCCCATGCATGCACCCTCACTGCGTATGAAGTGCAGGCAAATGGCACACACTGATGACACCAAGATGGAAGATGAACACATTTTCTGCATGCTGCCTGGCAGTGGCATCACACATTGGCCTGTGATTGCCAGGTGAAACACACATGCCATCACACAGATGGCATGTACCATTGCTATTGAGTGAAGATGGAGAGGAGGGCAGCACCTATTCATTCAGTCCAGTTCCCGCATGTAATTGCTTTTCTAATTCTAACAGGTCAGATTTTTCACCTGGAGCTGCCAGTCTGAAATGGTCCAATTGCACAGGGACATGTGTGTACAAATGATATCCAGGTAACAAAGTCACTCCACTTTACCATACCCATGTCAGACATGTGACTAGTGGACAGCGACATGCCTAGTGAAAGTGGTGGAATGCAAACAAACTGACTGAATGAACAGTGAAAAATAAGCAAATATGTTGTGGCAAGGTGACACTTCAAGGGCAACTGGCGTGCAGTTGGGCTAGATGTCTACTGTTGGCAGAAGGGATACTGCTATGGCCAAATGCAGCTGCGCAGGAAGTATTGCATGAAGCACATGGCTGACCCATACGACTCAGGCGCACACACTCTCACCTGGCACACAAACAGAAGCCCTCACACACACACCATGCACATGTATGACACACACATGCATGTGCACTCACCGGACAATGCCTCGTAATCAGCCAGATCTCCCACGCCTTGGATCTGTTCCTCCGTGACGTAGGTCCCAGCGACTGACTCATGTGGAGTGAGTTCCATGTCTACTACTGGAGACCCACCTCCAGTCACTAGAGTTGCGGCATGACTTGAGGCCAGCTTACTCTTTGCCCTGCGCTTTAGGTCATTCCAGCGCTTATAGCAATCATTGGCTGTGCGCCTCACGATTCCAAGGGCACTTACGATGTCCGCAACGGTCTGCCAGTGTGCCTGGCGTTGTGCAGGTGTGGTCTTGGATCCTGCAACAATGACCATCTCGTTGTCATGTCCGGACACATACTCGACAAGTGCATTCAGTTCGTCATCCGTGAAGCTGGGCTTCCTGGACGGGCCGGACTGTGTAGCCGTGTCTGGGGCATCAGCCTGTGCCGGACGAGCACTCTTCCTCTTCCGTTTGGAAGGTGGTGGGGATCCTGAGTGTCCTGCGCCGCTCTGGACACTAGGGGCAGGAGCCCTGGTGGACTCTGTATCAAGAGTGTGGGATTGCACACTCAGCATGGGAGTTGGTGCAGGCATTGGCTCTAGTGTGATGGTGTCAGGGGGAATGTCAGCAGCATGGACTAGGACCAACACTGTCCTGGCTGGGTGTGTGAGGGCTGGGGTGGATGGAGCCGCAGCTGCCCCTGCAGCCTCTCCGCCCTGCCTCCTTGGTGCAGCAGATGACCTTGCTGCCCCAGATCCACGTGGCATGATGGCATCAACGTGCACCAGCGCACGTGTCGTAGCCCTGCTGACCTGGAAGTCAGCCATGGAGTCAGCCAGGTCTGGTGACACAATGGGCTGGTCCAACAAGGGCTGAGCATGGATGGTGTCAGCCACATCAGCCTCAATGGGAGGGGGGAGGAGGCGGGGATTATGGGTGCCCGTGACTGGTCCTCCACACATGGGGGGACAGGCTCACCCTGCAAGTTACGACCACGTCCCCTACCGGATCCACCACGGCCACCACTTGTGGCTCTTCCACCTTTGCCACCCTTACGGAATCCTCGCCTCCCAGCCATGGCACTGATGTTAATGTGCGTATGGGAGTGGATGTAGACTATTGTCCTGGGCAATTGGGGGTCAAAGGGGTTGGGTACCAGATGGTAATTGTACCCTAGTGCTCTAGCAAGGCTGAATGTAACCCCTGGGGAAAGATGACGGGTCACGCAACGCACAGGAGGCCCAAAAAAGGGAGATGACGTGCACGCAACCCCTCCTAGACCACGTGTGCAGAAAGAAAAACCTGCACTACGCTGTGGCACCCAGAAACACAAGAATGAACGTATGCGTGTCACACGCAGCCTAGAATGACCTCTGAAGGGGTAGGCTACACACGGGGCAAGCACAGATGTTAGATACGTGCGTGACTCACCGTCTGCCTAGTAAACGAGCGTGTAAAAGGAGCATGTTTGGTTGGCAACACCCCCGCCAAAAGAAGATTTGTACGCTGTCTGAGGAGACAGGACAACAGTAGAAGGGAACACTGTTTGAGGGAACAGGCCCAGGTAAACCAGTAAAAGCGAAAGAAGAGAAAAAGCTGTCAGAGGTAACAGGGAATACGAACTTGAAACGCCGTGAAGTAAATCGCGTGTGAAACGACAAGAAGTACAGAATTCACCCACTCGCTCTCCACGAAAAGCACGTACAAGGAAGTGGTGTTCTACGCGTACCTTTTATACAGGCCCACACGTCCAGCGTCACTTACGCGGCGTGTACGCGCTAGGGCCATTTCCACCAATTACACGCTTTGTCACTTCTGCGTGTAGGGACATTTCCTCCAATTACACGCTTTGTCACTTCTGCGTGTAGGGCCATTTCCACCAATTACACGCTTTGTCACTTCTGCGTGTAGGGCCATTTCCACCAATCACACGCGATGAGACTCTGACGTGCAGTCTTTCCACGTGTGCTCTGTCATCTCATGCTGTGTGGGAAACACCCGTGCGGGTCACGTCACAGACGCGCTTACGCGCTGAGGGCCTTTGGTCCAATAGAATCGCGTATGCGTGCTGACGCGCTTACGCGCTAAGGGCCTTTCCTCGATTTTCACGCTGACGTGCAGGATTTTCACGTGCCAAATCACTCCGTACCAAGCTGGCCACGCGTAAGCACACGGAAGACCACGCTCCTGCCCAGAAGGCCGAACTACTGCCCCCCAGAGCCCAGAGCACGCTCCCACCTACCATCTGCTGCTGCCTGACTGCCTGCTGCCCACGTGCACTGCTATTTGCTGCCTGCACATCAGCCAGGGGTACTGTTGCTGTGACCACCCCTGCTGGTACCGAAGACTCCCGACTGGAATTCCATCGCTCCACAGCCCAGCCCCAGGACCCAGTTGCCCACCCACTCCTGCCTCTGGGGTTGTCATGTCGGGGCAAACACCATCTGTGACCACTGACAACCCCCGGCCAGAGAGGCAGAGGGGCACCAGCTTCAGTGCCACCGAAGTTGGTGTCCTGGTGGAGCAAGTCCTGGGGCAGTATGATGCCCTCTTCGGAAGTTCCCGCGCCGACAAGGAAGGACGGACTCGGATCTGGACTGACATCGTGACTGCCATCAACGCAGAGGGGGTGGCAGTCCGGGACTTACAACATGTCAGGAAGCGCTGGGAGGACTTCAGGTCCAGGACCCTGAACAAGGCCCGGCGCCTCTTGAAGGCAGCGGATGCCAAGGGGCGCCGGGGCCACTTGTCGGAAGAACAGATGGGGGTCCTGGAACGCATATCCCCAGCGATCCACGTCCAGGTCCTGGAGAAGCAGACCCATCTGGAGTCGAGCGGTGAGTGTACATGCATCCTGATTGTGAGCAGTGCGTGTGGTGATTATTCGGTATTGTGCAGGTTGCACATCTGTTTGTATGGGGTCGAGTATGGGTGGGGGTGTACATGGCCGTGGGGCTGACACATGCGAGGGCTGTAATGTGTGAGACATGGATGGTGCTTGTGTGTGTAGGCTTGCATGGCAAATGCAGTTGTGCGTGCACACATGTTTGTATGTATGTGTATGTAAGTAGACATGTCCGTGATGTCACGCATGTATGTTGTATTGGGCTGCATGTATGAGCACTGTGTACATGTGCATGTGTGTGTATTTGACAAGGGTGCAACAGTGATGCAACATGGATGCATGTGACTGCGGTATGTGTAAGCCTGATTGGCAGATGTGACATGGATGCCCGTCTGAACAGTGCGACACTTGGCAGAGGTGTACACATGCATGCAAGTGTGGTGGTGTGTGTACATGTGTGGTGCACTTCCTGTGTTGCATGTGATGTCTGGGTCACCTTTGGCTGCTCATGCTGTTGTATGTGTATGGATGGTGGTGGCAGTTGCGATATGGCTGTGGTATGGCTCATGTGTGCGAGTTGCAATGCCATGTGTGTTGGGGATTGTGATGACATGTCTGAGGTTTGCCAATGCCACTCATGTGCAACTGTCATGTGTGTATGTGTCCATTGTACAGTGCCCTGATGCCTGTGTTTTGTTTCTCCCTGTCTGCAGCGTCAACTGATGAAGAGGGCGGAGAAGGTGCTGTGGAGCACAGCGGCGGGGATCCGACCGCCAGCCGGAGACGCAAGGCCCGGCTCCCCTCCCGTGTTGTCATCTCGTCGGGGAGTGAGGAGTCCGGTGCCGCGTCCCAGGCCGCAGCTGCCGGGGGGAGGTCCAAGAGGCGGAGGTTGGAGTTGGACTCCTCGGCAGCAGAAGGGGCAGCTGGGACCCCACAGGGCCCAACAGGGGAAGATGGCACGGAGTCATCCAGGTTGGTGGGGGGTCTGGTGGAGGAGGAGGCCGTGCAAGCACCAGAGACGGGGTCTGGAGGTGGGGATCCCAATGGTGCTAGTGGTGCAGTCCAGGACCAGGGACAGGAGGCAGCACAGGCCACCGCGGAGGTGCCTGTGTGCAATCCTGTCCCCGATCCTGTCCCTGCATCATCTTGCACCAGCAGGGATGCCTACGTCCAGACCCGTTTCCAGGCAGGGGATGAGCTGACGTCAACTGGCCTTCCTCTGCCTGCGGACGTGGCTATCCAGGTCCGGGTTGAGCCTGTCCTGTCTGGTGTGGCGTTGCGTCAACGGGCCATGCGAGGTGACCTGCAGTCTTTTCATGGAGAGACTGCACGTCATCTCGAATGGCTCGTTGACCACGTCAGCCTGCTGGGACAGGTCACCCAGACCGGATTCCTCCGTCTGATGGGGCTTGTTCCGACCCCCTCCTCAACTGGACCCCCTACGCGCCAGTCGTCCTCTGTGCCATCTTCCCACCCATCAGTCACCTGGGTGCCCTGTGGAGCTGCCTCTGACAGTGCGGCCAGGCTGGTGGAGGAGGCATCCCTGCCACAGTCGGGAGTCGGACGTCCAGCAGGGGTGGCCACATCAACAACTGCACCCCAGCCGGCGGAGGATGTGCAGGCAGCAGGAGGCAGTGCACGGGCAGAGGCAGAGCATCAGCAGCAACATGGTGGGAGCCATGAAGGATCGGGGCCTTCGACATCGGAGGGGCAGGCATCGGCCGGAGGGCAGGAGGACCCAGGACAGAGAGTGTCTTCCGTGTGGCAGCGGTTGGGCCACGCCATAGGTGCGGAGCGGCGGCAGGCGGAAGAGGCGCGGCTCACAATGGTCAGGGCGGAGAACTCCATGCGGAGGGCCCTGAGGCGGGCCGAGTGCCTCGAGGCAATCCGCAGGGGGTTGGAGGAGGACACGGCGTCGTCCCTGCAGACCCTCGGGGCCATGGAACTGGACCGCCTCCGGGACATCGAACAGGAGTTCGATGATGCCCTGGCCCGGAACACCACGGAGTGAGCCGCTGGACTTGCCCGCCACCTTTGTATATAGTTCTTTAGTTTTAGGTTTCCTTTGTTTTTTCTTATGATTTGGAGTCGACGGACACTGCCCCACTTTTTGTATATAGTTGATATTTAGGTAGGTTTTTTAGGAGGTTTCCTTAGTTCAGTTGTGACGATGGACCCTTGTTATTTTTGTACATAGTTCTTTGTTGCATGGAGAGTTTTTACATTTCACTTTGGACAAAATTTTATGGATTTGATTTTCTACTTTTGTGTTTTTATGCGGACATGCAGCTTATTTTTTCACATTTACATTGTAGTTATTTTTCTTTCTTTACCATTCGTATTTTTGTCCAATACATTTTTTTTTCCATTGTTCACTGTGTGGTTTCATCTCATTGGTTTCATGCATGTCATGTTGTGTGTTTTCCCATTCAATTTGAAAATCTGTGTGTGACGGACATGGGTTCATTTGCTTCATGAACATTGGGGGTGTAACATGTGTTTTCATTTCCATGTGGGTGAATGGGTTACTTGGTAGGGCTTTTTGGCTGTGGAGGCTGACCATTACGCACATGATTGGGGATTGAGAGGACCTGGTGGGGGCTGCACATGGTGGCAGGGGGGTGGGGGTGGTGGGAGACATGAGTGGGGGCCTGGTGGAGGGTGACCCTGCACTGCTGGGGGGTGGGGGTGCAGGGGGACATGAGTGGGGGCCTGGTGGAGGGTGACCCTGCACTGCTGGGGGGTGGGGGTGCAGGGGGACATGAGTGGGGGCCTGGTGGAGGTTGACCCTGCACTGCTGGGGGGTGGGGGTGGTGGGAGACATGTGTGGGGGCCTGGTGGAGGGTGACCCTGCACTGCTGGGGGGTGGGGGTGGTGGGAGACATGAGTGGGGGCCTGGTGGAGGGTGACCCTGCACTGCTGGGGGGTGGGGGTGCAGGGGGACATGAGTGGGGGCCTGGTGGAGGGTGACCCTGCACTGCTGGGGGGTGGGGGTGCAGGGGGACATGAGTGGGGGCCTGGTGGAGGTTGACCCTGCACTGCTGGGGGGTGGGGGTGGTGGGAGACATGAGTGGGGGCCTGGTGGAGGGTGACCCTGCACTGCTGGGGAGTGGGGGTGCAGGGGGACATGAGTGGGGGCCTGGTGGAGGGTGACCCTGCACTGCTGGGGGGTGGGGGTGGTGGGAGACATGAGTGGGGGCCTGGTGGAGGGTGACCCTGCACTGCTGGGGGGTGGGGGTGCAGGGGGACATGAGTGGGGGCCTGGTGGAGGGTGACCCTGCACTGCTGGGGGGTGGGGGTGCAGGGGGACATGAGTGGGGGCCTGGTGGAGGTTGGCCCTGCACTGCTGGGGGGTGGGGGTGGTGGGAGACATGAGTGGGGGCCTCTTGGAGGGTGACCCTGCACTGCTGGGGGGTGGGGGTGCAGGGGGACATGAGTGGGGGCCTGGTGGTGGTTGACCCTGCACTGCTGGGGGGTGGGGGTGGTGGGAGACATGAGTGGGGGCCTGGTGGGGGCTGTCCATGGTGGCAGGGGGGTGGGGGTGGTGGGAGACATGAGTGGGGGCCTGGTTGAGGGTGACCCTGCACTGCTGGGGGGTGGGGGTGGTGGGAGACATGAGTGGGGGCCTGGTGGAGGGTGACCCTGCACTGCTGGGGGGTGGGGGTGGTGGGAGACATGAGTGGGGGCCTGGTGGAGGGTGACCCTGCACTGCTGGGGGGTGGGGGTGCAGGGGGACATGAGTGGGGGCCTGGTGGAGGGTGCCCCTGCACTGCTGGGGGGTGGGGTGCAAGTGGACATGAGTGGGGGCCTGGTGGAGGGTGACCCTGCACTGCTGGGGCGTGGGGGTGGTGGGAGACATGAGTGGGGGCCTGGTGGAGGGTGCCCCTGCACTGCTGGGGGGTGGGGGTGGTGGGAGACATGAGTGGGGGCCTGGTGGAGGGTGACCCTGCACTGCTGGGGGGTGGGGGTGGTGGGAGACATGAGTGGGGGCCTGGTGGGGGCTGCCCATGGTGGCAGGGGGGTGGGGGTGGTGGGAGACATGAGTGGGGGCCTGGTGGAGGGTGACCCTGCACTGCTGGGGGGTGGGGGTGGTGGGAGACATGAGTGGGGGCCTGGTGGAGGGTGACCCTGCACTGCTGGGGGGTGGGGGTGGTGGGAGACATGAGTGGGGGCCTGGTAGAGGGTGACCCTGCACTGCTGGGGGGTGGGGGTGGTGGGAGACATGGGTGGGTGCCTGGTGGAGGGTGCCCCTGCACTGCTGGGGGGCGGGGGTGGTGGGAGACATGAGTGGGGGCCTGGTGGAGGGTGACCCTGCACTGCTGGGGGGTGGGGGTGGTGGGAGACATGAGTGGGGGCCTGGTGGGAGCTGCCCATGGTGGCAGGGGGGTGGGGGTGGTGGGAGACATGAGTGGGGGCCTGGTGGAGGGTGACCCTGCACTGCTGGGGGGTGGGAGTGGTGGGAGACATGAGTGGGGGCCTGGTGGAGGGTGACCCTGCACTGCTGGGGGGTGGGGGTGGTGGGAGACATGAGTGGGGGCCTGGTAGAGGGTGACCCTGCACTGCTGGGGGGTGGGGGTGCAGGGGGACATGAGTGGGGGCCTGGTGGAGGGTGACCCTGCACTGCTGGGGGGTGGGGGTGCAGGGGGACATGAGTGGGGGCCTGGTGGAGGTTGACCCTGCACTGCTGGGGGTGGTGGGAGACATGAGTGGGGGCCTGGTGGAGGGTGACCCTGCACTGCTGGGGGCTGGGGGTGCAGGGGGACATGAACAGGTGTGCAGGGTAGTCCCCTGTTTTGTGGGCTGCCTGCTGGGGCCGTGGAGGGTGTACAGGGAACACCTGTGAGGACCCACCCAGCCTAATTGCGTGTGATAATTCCCGCACACCCCTGTAATACACGTACCTGGCCAAATCGCATGTGAGAATTCCCGCGCACCCCTGTAATACACGTACCCAGCCGAATCCCGTGTAGAACTTCCCGTGTACCCCTGTAATACACGTACCCAGCCAAATCGCGTGTGATAATTCCCACGTACCCCTGTAATACACGTACCCTGGCCAATCGCGTGTAGAACTTCCCACGCACCCCTGTAATACAGGTACCAAGCCAAATCGCGTCTGATCATTACCACGCACCCCTGTAATACACGTACCAAGCCAAATCGCGTGTGATCATTCCCGCGCACCCCTGTAATACACGTACCCAGCCGATTCGCGTGTAGAACTTCCCGTGTACCCCTGTAATACACGTTCCCAGCCAAATCGCGTGTGATAATTCCCACGTACCCCTGTAATACACGTACCCTGGCTAATCGCGTGTATAACTTCACGCGTACCCCTGTATTACACGTGCCCTGGCTAATCGCATGTAAGACTTCCCGCGTACCCCTGTAATACACGTTCCCTGGACAATCGCGTGTTGAACTTCCCGCGTACCCCTGTAATACACGTTCCCTGGACAATCGCGTGTTGAACTTCCCGCGTACCCCTGTAATACACGTTCCCTGGACTATCGCGTGTTGAACTTCCCGCGCACCCCTGAAATACACGTACCCTGGCAGCCTGGCTAATCGCGTGTATAACTTCACGCGTACCCCTGATATGCACGTTACCCGCTTTGCGTTCCTTGTTTGGCAGCCCTGTAAACTGGTCCAGGGTTAGCGCAGCCCTTTGCGATGATTTAGCGATTTTGATGGCTTTTCCTTGCGCGAGGGCGTTCTTGGGGGCGTTACTGGCGCTGCTGCAGGGTCGCTGCGATACTCTGCGCCACGGCTGGTTTGGGAGCCTGAAATCCATGAATACGCTGTGCGCGGAAATCGGTTTTAGCGCATGTGCCTGGCGCAGACAATCGCACGTGGACACTCTGCGCCAGCCGCTTGCGACACTTTTCTGCGAAATTCTATGAATTACCCTGTTTATGTCTTCAGTTCGACATAGTGCTAAAGGTAAATCACCTAAGAACACATATTACATAAAAAGAACAGAAGAATCAAAATATATCAATGATTACAATGCAATCATTGCCCTCTTATGGAATGCAAACATAGATGTGCAGTACATTGCAGATAATTCTACTGCTGTTGCAGGATATGTTACAGCCTACTTAACAAAAGCAGAAAAAACAGACCTTCAAGACCTCTGGGATGACCAAGCATCAGACAAAACACTATCACAGAAATTGTACAGCCTAGGCATAAAAATGCTCTCTCATAGAGAATGTGGTGCCTATGAAGCAGCAGATCGTTTAACCGGTACTGCTTTGTATGGAAAATCAGACAACATAGTAGGGCTCAGTGTTGGTCCTGCAAAATCTAGAAAAAGAGTGCTAAAATCATATGATGACATAGAAACAATTGCCAGAAATGATCCCAACAGCCAAGACATTCTAAAAAATGATTTACTGGACACATACTATCCGAACAGGAGTAGCACTTTGGAAAGCATGTGTCTATACCACATAGCTCAAAACTTTACATACAAAAATAATATAAAACCCAATGGGCCTCATTACAACTCAGGCGTTAAGGGTTAACGCCGTTGTTAACCCTTAACGCCTGATTCCGATTTTAACGGCTGCTTTTAGCAGCCGTTAAAATCCATGGCGCTAAACCGCCTTGGTGCTAATTACGCCACCGTAATTTACGGTGGCGTAATTAGCGCCTTCCCCACTCCCATTATGCCCTATGGGGCAAAAATGGGAATGGGGAAGGGTAAAATGGGAAATGGGGATTTACCGCCCCACTCACCTTGGAATGGGGCGGTAAATCCGCCATCCACCATGGTGTAAACGTACGGTAAAGTTGGCGTACTTACCGCCTGGGTCGTAATGACCCCCAATGAAAGCAAACGTAGATATAGAGTGACCGATTGTGAAGGGAGTTTAGTGAAACTTACCAAATAAAGCTTAATTAATCATGTAAAATTGTCATTAAAAACTCCTCAACAGAAGGAACTATATTACATGTCTCTCTTAGAACTTTTTAAACCACGGAGAAAGAGGAAGACATACTAGATAACTATGACTGCTATGAAGATGCTTTCAAAGCAATTGAAAGTGCTATCACCGATGTGAACTTTACGCAGTACAAAACAATGTTACACAATGAGCAGCAACAGGAAGAAGAACTTCAGGCCCAACTAGATAAGGACTCTTCCGACAGTAGTCAACCTTCTGTATTAGGAAGTCAAGAACCACTAGGACAACCACTAATAGCAAATGAGGCACAAGTAGCTATGGCAGAAGTAGAAAACACCATGTATCAGTATCAAGAAGATACAGAAGACTTAACTGTACACCAACTAAAAAATTAACAAAGATCAGCGCACCATTTTTGAAAACGTAACAAAACAAATTGTACCTGGTGTACAACAAGAAAATAAAGAATGTAACTGCCAAAATTACAAACCTGTACTGCTGTATGTTGTAGTTGTGAAGCTGGATCAGGGAAAACATTCTTTTTTTGATAAAACATTTTTTATTATCATTTGATTACAACATAAACAAAACAACCAAAACCAAAAAGGGAGGAACAAGAAAGAGACGAGGCAGTTACATCCACTTACAATAGTAATTCGTCTTGCATCACCATTTTCGTGGAGTACGGTCACAGTTCGCCTTATAAGTGTTCAGGGTAACATCCCCGGAGTCCATATACTCCAGGGCTCTCCCGCCTCCCATGCCGCCCATATTTTGTCCAATGCCCATTGCTCCAGTGTCAGAGAGTCCGGGGCTTCCCATTTCTGTGCAATATTACACTTGATTAGGGCGGCTGCCGTGTGCATTAGCAATTCTTCCCATTTGTTCAGTTCGTGCTCTCCCGGTGCTCCCAGGATTAGGACCTTCTGGTCCATGTCTATTGTTTTGGAGAGTATCCGGGCCAGTTCCCAACAGCAGGCCTCCCAGAAAGTACGGATCCGGGGGCAGGACCACAGGATGTGGAAGAAGGTCCCCTCCTCATCCCCGCACCTGAGGCAGTTTGGGTTTGTTGCTTTCCCCCACCCAAACAGAGCGGTTCTAGGATAATACACTCTATGCAGTATTTTCAGTTGCTCCAGTCTAAGTCGCGAGGAAATGGCAGCTTCCCGTGGGTGCATTAGTACCCGGATCCATTCCTCCGGGTCGATCTCCCCCACATCTATTTCCCACTTGGCCTTTAGATTGGTCAACTCAGGGGTTGCGAAGGAAGTGATGGCGTTATAGAGAATGGATATGCATTTTGAGGGGATATATTCGGGTAAAATATTGCGTTCTAGAGGTGAGCATTCCAGGATATTGTCCTCTGCCGATATATGGACTCTCAGGGCATGGGACATTTGCATGTGATGGTATCTCTCATTGTCTGGGAGCTGGAACCTGCATTGTAGGTCCGCAAACGGGGCAAGATTCCCATCCTTCAAGACATCCCCCACCCTCTGGATCCCAGCCCTCACCCAGCATGGCCAGGGCTTAAGCTTCGCAATTTCTATCAGGTTGGCACTACGCCATAGGGGTTGCGCCGCCAATAGTTTGTTCCCCCACCCCACAAACTTGTGGATGTTCCTCCAGGTGGTAATAATCTGTGCCTTCATTGTTAGTGGGGAAGATCTGGGGGGGTTTGGTACAGTAGTTGCAATGGGTCGGTGTTGTGCATAGTTCCCACCTCGGCTTTGATATGGGGTAATTCCCAGTCTCCGTGCAGAAGGTCATTAACCACCACTAATTGGGAAGCCCAATAGTAGGTCTTAAGGTGGGGCACTCCGATCCCACCCTCCCAGATCGACCTCTGAAGTGTAGCCATGGATATACGTGTTTGTCCTCCGCCCCGTAGGAGCTCCCTGAGAAGGGATTCCACCCGGCCAAATTCCGCCCCCGAGATCTGCAGCGGGGCGTTTTGAAGGACGTAAAGGAACCATGGGAGAGCTAACATTTTAAAAAGGGCGGCTCTACCCATGAGGGTCAGGGGGAGAAGCTTTCAGTGTTGTACATCGTTGGAGAATCGGTCAATGATCGGTTTGAGATTGTGCATGGTATAACTGGTAAAATCTGTTGTTATCCAGATCCCAAGGTATCGAAAGCCAAATTGTTCTATGTGGTATGGGCAGTTAGGTGGATCAGGCTGACCCCTTCCCTTCACCGGGAAGAAAACGGATTTCTTCCAATTGATCCTTAGACCGCTAAATTCCCCGTATTGGACAAGCATCCAGGTCACCACAGGGCAGGTTTGGACAGGTTCTCCCAGATAAATCAGGAGATCATCCGCGTATTGGGATATCCGGTCTTCGTGTCCCTCTGGCCACCTGAATCACATCCAGGATGTGCTCTGGCGAAGCCATATGGCCAACGGCTCTATCGCGAGAGCGAAGAGAAGGGGGGAAAGGGGGCACCCCTGTCTTGTACCCCTCCCCAGTCGGAAAGAGCGAGAGGTCCAGCCATTCACCCTGACCTCCGCCAGGACATTTGTATACAGCAGTTTCACTCGTCCCAGGAATCCTTCCCCGAAGCCCATGCATTCCATGATCTCCCAGAGGCCATCCCATCGGACCGAGTCGAAAGCCTTCTCAAAATCAATCGCTAGAAGAGCAAGCAAGCTGTTAATGGTGGGAGCCCTCTCTAACGCTAAGTGGAGACGACGCAGGTTCATACGGGTCGATTTGTGTGGCATAAAGCCACATTGATCCCGGTGTATTAGGGCAACCGCCACCGGTTGTAACCTGTTGGCTAGGATTTTGGCGCGGACCTTAGCCTCGCCATTGATTAGCGAGATTGGCCTATAGGAGGTGCGCTGTTCCTGGGGCTTATCAAGTTTAGGGATGACCACAATGGTGGCCTTACAGAGGTCCTGGGCGAGGGTGCCCTGATCCCGGGCTGCCAAAAACATTTTATGGAGGGAAGCTGTAATGTTGCCCTCCCCCATCTTCCACCAGGTTTTAGCTGGGAACCCATTCGGGCCTGGTGTTTTCCCGGTTTGCAATTGCGCTAGTGCTTCGGCATGCCGCGCTCTCCGAGAGGGCAGAGTCGAGACTCGCCCTTTGCCGTGCTGAGAGAGTTGGGAGTGGTATGTCACCAAGGAGAGACGGGTCCAGCTGCAGGGTCGGGGCCCGATAGAGTGTTATATAGAATTGGGCGAAGGCCTCGGCTATCTCGGCAGCCGATGTGCACCTTTCACCCCTTAAGGTGACAATCTCACGAACGCAGCGTTGTCCCTCTTCCCTTTTCTCCAGCCAAGCTAGCATTCTGCAGGCTTTGTCCCCATGTTCATAGATTCTGGCTCGAGAGTCCCAATGGGCTTGTTTAGCATTGTCCAATAAGAGGTTTCGGAGCCGCTCAGTGGCTCGTTTAAGGGAGAGCTGGGTCTGTGGGGATGGGTCAAGGATGTGCTCACTCTCGCGTCGGGCCAGATCGCCCTCTGCTGTTGCTATGTCTTGGAGTCTCACCTGCCTCCTATTTGCCACCCAGGAGATTATGGCGCCTCGTAAGACTGTATTATAGGCCTCCTATACCACCACCGGGTCCTGTTCTCCGTTGTCATTAAACTCAAAGTATTCGGTGGAGACTTCTGTAAGATGGTCAGCTAGCTTGGGGAAACCCAGGTAGTAATTGTTCAATCTCCAAGTTCTAGGGGGTGTGGGGGGTGACCCCGTGTGCGAATTTCCACAGGTAGGGGTGAGTGGTCTGCGATGCCCCGGGGAAGGAAGTCGGCAGCTCGTGCCCTGTAAAGATCTGTGTGTGAGACAAAGAGATAGTCAATCCTGGAGAGGGAGCCGTGGGCTCCAGAGTGAAAGGAGTACCCTCTACTGACCAGGTGTAACTCTCACCACACATCACCCAAACCCAAAGCAGAAGCAAAGTTATACAGTTTCGTAGGGGTCTCCGGATTGCGATGTCTAAGGTGCGTACGGTCAGTGGTATTGCACATGACATCATTAAAATCTCCCCCCAGAAACAGCCTATCAGGTTGGTGTTTACCCAGGAGGGCCGTCAAGTCCTCCAGCAGCTCCTGCCCCAACCCAGGTGGGGAGTACACTGAAGCAAAAAGGACCCTCTCCTCCCAAAGCGGTCTCAGTATCAGCACATAGCGGCCCCTAGGGTCCTGTTCAAGGCTCTGAATAGCAAAAGCAATGCGCTTGTGTACAAGAATGAGGGTATCCCTGGATCCCATTGTGTATCTCGCATGGAAGGCCGTCCTGTAGTTTGTCCGTTGGAAATGGGCACAGTTTGATCCCGAGAGGTGTGTTTCGGACAGCAGGGCCACGTCGGGGGAGTATCTAATAAGTAGTTGCTTAATCAGGCACCTCTTGATCGCAGAGCCCATCCCATTTACGTTCCAGGTGAGTACCTTAAAAGATTTGGGGCGTTCAGTTGGGATCGACTGGGGTTGTATGGATGCCATCCGACAGTCGGGATAAGAGGGTGATTCACAAGGAGGATGTCCCCGTCAGTGGTGATGTATTGCGGTGCTGCCCAGGGTAAGTGGTATTGTACCGCCTGGCCCATCTGTGGCCTTGTCTTCCCATGAACCTCAACAAACCCTGGAGTTTGCAGTGACACGTTGCTCCCAGAGTAATAAAAAACTCCCTATAACTTTCCCTTCCCTCCCCCTCCCCATACTCCATCCCAACACAAAGTACCTGTAGCCCCAACATTGTTGACACTCAAAGAGGATAGAGAGTCAACCATGCAAACCCACGTCTATGTTAGAACTAAAGAAGTTAGGGGGGGGCCCGGTAGTCTTCTCCCAGGTGCGATGGAAATACGCCACCGCTAGCCACAATATTAATGACGTAAACGACTTACAACAGTTTTGTGGCACCACCCAGCTTAGTCCATGGTATCAGTTCAGTCTCACACCTGCTTGTGGTATCAGACCCCCCCGCGGGGGGCCCGCCAGAGTCAGTCCCCGGCTTCCGCCGGTTGGTTCGGTGAGGGTGGCTGATCTGGCTCCTGTGGGTGTCGTGCCGGTGGCCTGGGATTTCTGTCTCTGTTGGTTCGAGGTGCCGACCTGTCTCCCTTGATATGCTGCTCTGCCCAGTGCCAGGCCTCCCTTGGGTCGTTGTTCCCTTGTGATAGATTTTCAGCTGCGCCGGGAAGAGGAGGCCGTATTTGACTCCCATCGCTTGCAACTGCCTTTTAAGTTTATCAAAGGATTGTCGTGCTTTCTGGACCTCCCGCGTGCAGTCCGGGAGAAAGGCTATCTTGGATCCGTTAAAGGTGATCGAGCCTTTGGTCCGTGCAAGGTGCAGCAGCGTGTCTCGATCCCGATAATTCAATAGTCTTGCTATCACTGTTCGCGGGGAAGCACCGGGCACTGGTCTACCGGTGGGCATTCGGTGGGCCCTCTCTATAGAAAAGAATTTAGAGAAGGATTGCTGGTCTAACAGGTTCATCAGCCACTCCTCCAAGAAAAGCTCCATGCAGGGGCCTCCGGCCTTCTCGGGAATACCTAAAATCTGAATGTTCTTGTGCCTGGACATGCCCTCACCTTCTTCGACTCTGGCTTCCAGAGTTTTGACTTTGGCAGTGACTCCTTGAAGCTGTTGTTGCACAGTCCATCCTCTGTGTTGGAAATACGCTGTTCCGCCTCGCCCGTTCGTGCTGACAATTTCTGCAGGTAGTGTCGGAGGAGGGACACGTCCAGGCTGATTCCGTCCATCTTCTGCTCCATCGATGTGCGGGAGTCTGCTATGGCCGCCATAATGTCCCCAGGGAGAGTCCAGGCACCGAGTCCTCCTCCACTGACGGCAGCGGTTGGGAGTCAGGGGGTTGCGTTGGAGGGATTGTGTACTGTTCGATTCTGTTTTGCATGGTGGGCCGTCTAGCTTTGTCTTTCCCCATGTCCGTAGCCGGGCACTCACCGCTGTATGCGGGTCTTCGTCTCGGCGACCAACTGGCCGCGCCCGTCTCTCCTCTTCCGGGCGGAGAGGCTCAGAGTCCAGTCAGCCGATTCCTCCAGTCGGGGTCCCAAGGGGCCACGCCGCAACTCACGGCCCCTGCCAGTAGGGAAAACATTCTTGATCAAAATCATCCGCAAGTTTCTTCAACAACTGACAAACAACAAACATTCAGCTGTTGTAACGGCCCTCACAGGTTTAGCTGCCTACAACATAGGCAGTGTCACTTTACACTGATTACTACTGCTTCCAATAGAGCATCAAAATACATTTGACTATTACAAACTTGCAGAAGCTGCAATGGAAGTACGCAGAGTATTGAAACAAATGAAAATGCTACTAATATATGAAGTGAGCATGGTCTCCAACCTAATGTCGGCTTTGATTCACCTCAGATTGCAGGAAGTACTTAAAAATAACAACGAAGAATTCTTTGCAGGGAAACACATTATCGTTTTTGGAGATCTTCTACAATTGACACCAGTGAAAGGTTAACCTATTTTTGAAACCTTAGGCCACAAACTCTGCCGTAAAACTGTTGGCAGCATAGGACATGTTAACCTTTGGCAACATTTCCAATACAGAGAATTAACAGAGAACATGCGGCAATCTGCAGATCTCACTTATGCCAACATCTTAAAAAAGTTGGTGTACCATCGCAAGAAGCACAAGTAGTATTGAAAAACTGGCACATTCATGCACTTCATGATGATAATGCATGTGCAACTGATGTTATGGAACAATTAGCGCACAAAAATGTCAATTGTATGGCCTTAATTCCAACTCTTATTCTAAATGTATCTTACTTTTTTTTTAAAGAAAAAAGCTTTTCTTTCTATCTTTTATGTTGTGTGCTACTTTGGTAACGCGAGAAAGGAAGTGTTTCACTTACCTATTGGAGTATAGATTAGCCGTTTTGGCGAGGAATCCTGATGCAAGATCATCGCGGCATGATAACCTGCATTTGTATCTGTTTGTCTTCCATTTTGTATTGGGAACTTAGCTGTTCTACAGTTTAGAATCCTGACACGTGTTCTTAAAAGCACAATGTTAAATGCATACTGGTCCTTGGGTTTTTACTGTTTTTAGTGCCTATTTAATACACATTTAGACTTATCATTCAATTGAGAAATGTATGTTAACATGCACTTTTCAACTTGTGACATATAATTCATTGATTGTCTATGGAGTTCAATTTTCTCTGGCTGAACAGCTTTGTTAATGGTTCCATTATAGAAGATGAATCAGTTCAGAATCTGTGTTCAGGCCCATATGGAAGCTGTCAAGAGTACATATCCAGAAAGCTTCCCAGGATCTAAAGATTTTTTCCAGATGTCCACCTCTCTGTGGCTTGCTTATTTTTTCAATGCCAAAAAACTTCATTTCGTTTTTGGGTTGGTTTTTGTTTTCTATCAAGTGGTGGTATCCTAGGGGGTATCTCATATCATTTCTTATGATAGCTCTAAAATGCTCTTGAATTCTTATCTTTAATTTCCTCATTCTGCTTCCCAGATATATTGTGTTGCATATGCATTGTATTGCATAGATTACTGTTTTTGCATTACAATTTATGAAGTCTTTAATTTTGTGTTGCTTTCCATTTGGTAGTGTGATGATTTGTTTTCCATTTTCAGAGTATGGGCAATTTATGCATGTTCCACATTTGAAGCTTCCCTTGAGGGGTCCTCCATCCCATAGAGCCGGTAAACCTTTGTTAGGTTGTTTAGATGAAAAATGAGGGTGACTCAGTATGTCTTTTAGACTTTTGGCTTTTTTTTAAAGTAATGTTTACTTTGTCTTCAAGATATCCCAAGATGTCTTGGTCCATTTTCAGGATATGCCAGTTTTTCTTGAGAATTTCTTTAATTTTCTTTGCATTTGAGCTGTATGGAGTAATGAATCTAAGTTTTTGTTCTTGGCTGTCTGTTGTCATGACATGTTTATTCGCTAGGAGTTCTCCTCTTGGTCTTGTCTTTGTTTTTTCATAGATCTTTTTTAAGTTTTTGTTTTTGTAGCCTCTTTCTTTAAATTTTTGCATTGACTCTTTGGCATGTTTTTTGTATTCTTGTGGTTCAGAGTAATTTCTTTTAATTCTCAACATCTCACAGATGGGATATTTCTAATAACATGTTGTGGATGGTGGCTTTCTGCGTGTAAAATGGTGTTTCCAGCAGTTGGTTTGATGTACAATGTGATGAGTATTTTGCTATTTCTGATGTAAAGTTCAAGATCCAGGAATTGGATTGAGTTGGTACTTTGATTCATTGTGAATTTGAGATTGTATCGATTAGTATTTAGGTAATCAAAATATTTTCTTAAAGCTTCTGAGTCTCCATTCCAAATCAGGAGTATATCATTGATATACCGACCCCAATATATAATGTTGTTTGTTTTGGTAAAGGCTTCATGGGTTCAAGCGTGTTCTAATTCAAAATGTTAGCATAGGGTGGTGAGAATTTCGAAAACATTGATGTTTAGTGTAAAGTTGAGCATTTCCAAAAGCATCTCATTTTGTCTAAAGTATGAGACTGATCTCATCTTTAGAAAGTAGTTGGTTGTTTCTAAGCCTTTTTCATGAAGTATACTTGTGTAGAGAGATGAGACATCCGGTGTAACAAGTTTGTAATTATGTTCCCAGTTTATTTCTTCAACTTTCTGGATAACATGTTTTGTGTCTTTATAAAGGAGGTTAAACCTAACACTAAGGGCTGAAAATATGTGTCTATATATTTGGATATAGACTCTGTAATGGATCCAATACTGTTGATGATTGGCCTGAAGGAAGGAAATGTTTCATATGTTTTATGGATTTTGGGGATGAAATATATGGTGCCTGAAATAGGAAAGGAATTAGTGAGAAAATATTGTTCTGTGTCTGTAAGTAAACTTTGGTCTGTCCAATTAGATAGCATTGAGACCCATTCTTAGACTAGTTTGGCCATTGGATTGGTTGGTAATTTTGCATAGTAGGATTCTTGATGTAGTTGTTTCTGCAGCTGCTTTAACATAATCTGCTGTGTTCATCAAGATTGTATTTCCTCCCTTGTCGGATTTTTTAATAGTTATTGTTGGATTTTTACTTAGTTTGTCTATTTCCATTTTCTCTTGCCAATTTTGCTTGGAATGTGATAGTTTTCCAGAGAAATAATGGGATCTCAGTTCACTTAGAGTTGCTTTGTGTAATGTATCTATAATATTTTCTTGTGTTAGTAGGGGAATAAATGTTGATTTGGGCCTTAGTTTGGTTTCCTCACTTATGTCAATTTCAATGTCCATTTCTTCCGTGATTCTTTCCAATGTATAAGTGTCCTCTTCTTCTGCTAGGTTCAAGAGTTGAGCCGTATTTTGAATATGAGAGGTTGTTAGTTCTGATGGAATTTCAATGCTTTGTTGTTTCCTTATTCCTTGGGTTTGTGCAAAATGTTTTTTAAGTTTCAACCTTCTACAGAATGTAACCAGTGGGGGACTTTTTTTGACGTCACTCTTAAACCTCTACGACTCTAAATAAAACTAGAAAGAATTTCACGTAAAGAGATAGATAAATACTGGGAGATTGTCTCACTTAAGAACTATCTAAGCAATAAACAAATACGTAGAGGTCTACGAATCTTGGTCTTCCCAGACTTTATCAATGATGCAGACAAGGACCTTGCAGAAGACTGGGAGAGAAACCTAGGCTCATGTTCTACACGGATGTTGGTAGAGCATGCAACGAGAGAACAGAAGAGGGCTAGTGAACAAATAGAAGTGATTAAACAGGAAATTGCGGACGCAAAGGCATTAGAAGTAACAAAGGAAAATAACTTCCTTAAGATGTATGAAGTACTAAAAGAATATCAGGATGACATGAAACTACGGAAATTGAGAACATTCTTTAGGGATGAAAGAGATTACAACGAAGATAGAGTTTATACATTTCAAGAAAAATACAACAAATTTATGAAACTAGAATCAAATGAAATACTTCACCTACTAGCTCAGCAGCGAGCTCAGATGTAGAAGAACAAGGAGAGGAAGAATCAGGTGCAACAACTAATCAAAATAAAACAGGCAAAGGCTTCCTCAACCAAATCCGCAGGTATAAAAAAGGAAACAGAAATCAAACACCCAAACAAGTCCGTTTTCAATTGACGAATCAACCTACCAAAAAACAACCTTTTGCTCAGAGAAGAGGAAGGAGGGGGGCCGGTAGACTGCGGCAACCCAGATGCCTTAGAGGACTCTCGCAGATTAACGAGAGCAGCAACAAAACAAAAGGGCAAAAAGAGTCAATAAACAATCTTGTGATGAACCTATCAAATTGTGAATTAAATGATGATGGCCCTCATTACGACCCTGGCGGAAAGGGGTTTACGCCGGCGTAAACCATGGCGCCCCTTTCCGCCTGAGTACGAGTTCCCTTAGCGCCATGGTGATTTTAACGCCTGCTTTTAGCAGGCGTTAAAATCCATGGCGCTAAGGGACCTTGATGTTAATTACGCCACCGTAATTTACGGTGGCGTAATTAACGCCTTCCCCACTCCCATTATACCCTATGGGGCAGAAATGGGAATGGGGAAGGGTAAATGGGGATTGGGGACTTACCGCCCCGCCAAGGTCGGAATGGGGCGGTAAGTCCGCCAACCACCATGGCGGAGTTGGCAGCTTAGCGCCATGGACCATGGTGCAAATAGCACCATGGATCTCCGCCAAGGTTGTAATGAGGGCCGATGAAATTAGTTTACTAAATGAAAGATTATCATTTGCCCCTACATCATACATGGAACCCATGCAAGTACACATAGACCTGTTCAAGTGTGTACGAAAACTTAAACTTAAAAAATTCTTTTCTAGTGCAGTGACATCAGGAAAACAACAACCAAGCAAAGTAATAAGGAGTGAAGTGACAATAGAAGAACTAGGAAATATACATCTTCTAAGATCATTGCAAGAAACAGAATCTTTTCCAATTCATCAAACCATGGAAGAATTAGCAATTGTGCCAACGGGCTTAACCACAAAAGAACTAAAAGCAACTTCCAAATTTTTACCACAATTTCCAGCAGATAACATGATTGACGCTTTCTACAAATCAGTAACGAAAGACTTACAGGAAACTGAGGACAGACAAAGAAAATGGGTAAAAGGAGAGAGCAGGAAAACCTCACACCACAAGAAAGAAATGCCCTTAAAAAATTAGAGCAGAATCGCGCAATTGTCATTAAAGAGGCTGATAAGGGTGGAAACATAGTTATTATGAATCGTCCAGATTACATCAAGATGGCCCAAAACGATCTAGACACACCAAACTGTTATGAGAAAATACCCAGGAACCCAAAATCTGAAATTATACAAGACCTTAAAGATGCAATTGATGGTTGGTACAGATAAGGCCTCATAACTGATGAAGAAAAAGATTTCTGTTCATTCCCAAACCGATCTTGCCAACCATTTATTTTCTTCCTCAAGTACATAAACCCTTTGAAACTTTTCCAGATGGTAGACCTATACTAAGTGTAATAGGCTGGGCTACTGAGTCCATTTCAGAATATATTGACAACATATTAAGACCAAAGGTTCTAACGGTTAAAGCTTATTTGAAAGATTCAACTGCAGCAATAAATATCATTGAAACCATTCAATGGCATTCAACTTACTTACTTGCAACTTGGGACGTTAAGGCCCTTTATACTTCTATAGGCCATGACCTCGCCTTAGACGCAATTGATCACACCTTCAGACATGAATCAGCATCCTATCTTCCATTCATTTGTATGCTCAAAGAGATGCTCATGGCTACACTGGATAATAGTGTCTTTATGTTTAACAATAGCTTCTTCAAACAGAAACGCGGTGTGGCGATGGGGGTAAAATATGCACCGGCACTAGCAAACCTAGTAATGGGGATGTTCGAGGATGTACGGATTTATCCCACAGAGACATACAGTCAACATGTTGTAAAATGGACTTGGTACATCGATGATGTGTTGTTCATATGGAAAGGAACACCTGAAGAATTGGAACTGTTCAGACAAGAAATAAACACAAATGATTTAGGCATTGAATTTACAGGGGAATCAAGTACATCAGAGATACATTTTATGGAATGCAAACATAGATGTGCAGTACATTGCAGATAATTCTACTGCTGTTGCAGGATATGTTACAGCCTACTTAACAAAAGCAGAAAAAACAGACCTTCAAGACCTCTGGGATGACCAAGCATCAGACAAAACACTATCACAGAAATTGTACAGCCTAGGCATAAAAATGCTCTCTCATAGAGAATGTGGTGCCTATGAAGCAGCAGATCGTTTAACCGGTACTGCTTTGTATGGAAAATCAGACAACATAGTAGGGCTCAGTGTTGGTCCTGCAAAATCTAGAAAAAGAGTGCTAAAATCATATGATGACATAGAAACAATTGCCAGAAATGATCCCAACAGCCAAGACATTCTAAAAAATGATTTACTGGACACATACTATCCGAACAGGAGTAGCACTTTGGAGTAGCACTTTGGAAAGCATGTGTCTATACCACATAGCTCAAAACTTTACATACAAAAATAATATAAAACCCAATGGGCCTCATTACAACTCAGGCGTTAAGGGTTAAAATCCATGGTGCTAAACCGCCTTGGTGCTAATTACGCCACCGTAATTTACGGTGGCGTAATTAGCGCCTTCCCCACTCCCATTATGCCCTATGGGGCAAAAATGGGAATGGGGAAGGGTAAAATGGGAAATGGGGATTTACCGCCCCACTCACCTTGGAATGGGGCGGTAAATCCGCCATCCACCATGGTGTAAACGTACGGTAAAGTTGGCGTACTTACCGCCTGGGTCGTAATGACCCCTAATGAAAGCAAACGTAGATATAGAGTGACCGATTGTGAAGGGAGTTTAGTGAAACTTACCAAATAAAGCTTAATTAATCATGTAAAATTGTCATTAAAAACTCCTCAACAGAAGGAACTATATTACATGTCTCTCTTAGAACTTTTTAAACCACGGAGAAAGAGGAAGACATACTAGATAACTATGACTGCTATGAAGATGCTTTCAAAGCAATTGAAAGTGCTATCACCGATGTGAACTTTACGCAGTACAAAACAATGTTACACAATGAGCAGCAACAGGAAGAAGAACTTCAGGCCCAACTAGATAAGGACTCTTCCGACAGTAGTCAACCTTCTGTATTAGGAAGTCAAGAACCACTAGGACAACCACTAATAGCAAATGAGGCACAAGTAGCTATGGCAGAAGTAGAAAACACCATGTATCAGTATCAAGAAGATACAGAAGACTTAACTGTACACCAACTAAAAAATTAACAAAGATCAGCGCACCATTTTTGAAGACGTAACAAAACAAATTGTACCTGGTGTACAACAAGAAAATAAAGAATGTAACTGCCAAAATTACAAACCTGTACTGCTGTATGTTGTAGTTGTGAAGCTGGATCAGGGAAAACATTCTTTTTTTGATAAAACATTTTTTATTATCATTTGATTACAACATAAACAAAACAACCAAAACCAAAAAGGGAGGAACAAGAAAGAGACGAGGCAGTTACATCCACTGGGCCGGCCCGGCCCGCCTTACAATAGTAATTCGTCTTGCATCACCATTTTCGTGGAGTACGGTCACAGTTCGCCTTATAAGTGTTCAGGGTAACATCCCCGGAGTCCATATACTCCAGGGCTCTCCCGCCTCCCATGCCGCCCATATTTTGTCCAATGCCCATTGCTCCAGTGTCAGAGAGTCCGGGGCTTCCCATTTCTGTGCAATATTACACTTGATTAGGGCGGCTGCCGTGTGCATTAGCAATTCTTCCCATTTGTTCAGTTCGTGCTCTCCCGGTGCTCCCAGGATTAGGACCTTCTGGTCCATGTCTATTGTTTTGGAGAGTATCCGGGCCAGTTCCCAACAGCAGGCCTCCCAGAAAGTACGGATCCGGGGGCAGGACCACAGGATGTGGAAGAAGGTCCCCTCCTCATCCCCGCACCTGAGGCAGTTTGGGTTTGTTGCTTTCCCCCACCCAAACAGAGAGGTTCTAGGATAATACACTCTATGCAGTATTTTCAGTTGCTCCAGTCTAAGTCGCGAGGAAATGGCAGCTTCCCGTGGGTGCATTAGTACCCGGATCCATTCCTCCGGGTCGATCTCCCCCACATCTATTTCCCACTTGGCCTTTAGATTGGTCAACTCAGGGGTTGCGAAGGAAGTGATGGCGTTATAGAGAATGGATATGCATTTTGAGGGGATATATTCGGGTAAAATATTGCGTTCTAGAGGTGAGCATTCCAGGATATTGTCCTCTGCCGATATATGGACTCTCAGGGCATGGGACATTTGCATGTGATGGTATCTCTCATTGTCTGGGAGCTGGAACCTGCATTGTAGGTCCGCAAACGGGGCAAGATTCCCATCCTTCAAGACATCCCCCACCCTCTGGATCCCAGCCCTCACCCAGCATGGCCAGGGCTTAAGCTTCGCAATTTCTTTCAGGTTGGCACTACGCCATAGGGGTTGCGCCGCCAATAGTTTGTTCCCCCACCCCACAAACTTGTGGATGTTCCTCCAGGTGGTAATAATCTGTGCCTTCATTGTTAGTGGGGAAGATCTGGGGGGGTTTGGTACAGTAGTTGCAATGGGTCGGTGTTGTGCATAGTTCCCACCTCGGCTTTGATATGGGGTAATTCCCAGTCTCCGTGCAGAAGGTCATTAACCACCACTAATTGGGAAGCCCAATAGTAGGTCTTAAGGTGGGGCACTCCGATCCCACCCTCCCAGATCGACCTCTGAAGTGTAGCCATGGATATACGTGTTTGTCCTCCGCCCCGTAGGAGCTCCCTGAGGAGGGACTCCACCCGGCCAAATTCTGCCCCCGAGATCTGCAGCGGGGCGTTTTGAAGGACGTAAAGGAACCATTGGAGAGCTAACATTTTAAAAAGGGCGGCTCTACCCATGAGGGTCAGGGGGAGAAGCTTTCAGTGTTGTACATCTTTGGAGAATCGGTCCATGATCGGTTTGAGATTGTGCATGGTATAACTGGTAAAATCTGTTGTTATCCAGATCCCAAGGTATCGAAAGCCAAATTGTTCTATGTGGTATGGGCAGTTAGGTGGATCAGGCTGACCCCTTCCCTTCACCGGGAAGAAAACGGATTTCTTCCAATTGATCCTTAGACCGCTAAATTCCCCGTATTGGACAAGCATCCAGGTCACCACAGGGCAGGTTTGGACAGGTTCTCCCAGATAAATCAGGAGATCATCCGCGTATTGGGATATCCGGTCTTCGTGTCCCTCTGGCCACCTGAATCACATCCAGGATGTGCTCTGGCGAAGCCATATGGCCAACGGCTCTATCGCGAGAGCGAAGAGAAGGGGGGAAAGGGGGCACCCCTGTCTTGTACCCCTCCCCAGTCGGAAAGAGCGAGAGGTCCAGCCATTCACCCTGACCTCCGCCAGGACATTTGTATACAGCAGTTTCACTCGTCCCAGGAATCCTTCCCCGAAGCCCATGCATTCCATGATCTCCCAGAGGCCATCCCATCGGACCGAGTCGAAAGCCTTCTCAAAATCAATCGCTAGAAGAGCAAGCAAGCTGTTAATGGTGGGAGCCCTCTCTAACGCTAAGTGGAGACGACGCAGGTTCATACGGGTCGATTTGTGTGGCATAAAGCCACATTGATCCCGGTGTATTAGGGCAACCGCCACCGGTTGTAACCTGTTGGCTAGGATTTTGGCGCGGACCTTAGCCTCGCCATTGATTAGCGAGATTGGCCTATAGGAGGTGCGCTGTTCCTGGGGCTTATCAAGTTTAGGGATGACCACAATGGTGGCCTTACAGAGGTCCTGGGCGAGGGTGCCCTGATCCCGGGCTGCCAAAAACATTTTATGGAGGGAAGCTGTAATGTTGCCCTCCCCCATCTTCCGCCAGGTTTTAGCTGGGAACCCATTCGGGCCTGGTGTTTTCCCGGTTTGCAATTGCGCTAGTGCTTCGGCATGCCGCGCTCTCCGAGAGGGCAGAGTCGAGACTCGCCCTTTGCCGTGCTGAGAGAGTTGGGAGTGGTATGTCACCAAGGAGAGACGGGTCCAGCTGCAGGGTCGGGGCCCGATAGAGTGTTATATAGAATTGGGCGAAGGCCTCGGCTATCTCGGCAGCCGATGTGCACCTTTCACCCCTTAAGGTGACAATCTCACGAACGCAGCGTTGTCCCTCTTCCCTTTTCTCCAGCCAAGCTAGCATTCTGCAGGCTTGCCCCCATGTTCATAGATTCTGGCTCGAGAGTCCCAATGGGCTTGTTTAGCATTGTCCAATAAGAGGTTTCGGAGCCGCTCAGTGGCTCGTTTAAGGGAGAGCTGGGTCTGTGGGGATGGGTCAAGGATGTGCTCACTCTCGCGTCGGGCCAGATCGCCCTCTGCTGTTGCTATGTCTTGGAGTCTCACCTGCCTCCTATTTGCCACCCAGGAGATTATGGCGCCTCGTAAGACTGTATTATAGGCCTCCTATACCACCACCGGGTCCTGTTCTCCGTTGTCATTAAACTCAAAGTATTCGGTGGAGACTTCTGTAAGATGGTCAGCTAGCTCGGGGAAACCCAGGTAGTAATTGTTCAATCTCCAAGTTCTAGGGGGTGTGGGGGGTGACCCCGTGTGCGAATTTCCACAGGTAGGGGTGAGTGGTCTGCGATGCCCCGGGGAAGGAAGTCGGCAGCTCGTGCCCTGTAAAGATCTGTGTGTGAGACAAAGAGATAGTCAATCCTGGAGAGGGAGCCGTGGGCTCCAGAGTGAAAGGAGTACCCTCTACTGACCAGGTGTAACTCTCACCACACATCACCCAAACCCAAAGCAGAAGCAAAGTTATACAGTTTCGTAGGGGTCTCCGGATTGCGATGTCTAAGGTGCGTACGGTCAGTGGTATTGCACATGACATCATTAAAATCTCCCCCCAGAAACAGCCTATCAGGTTGGTGTTTACCCAGGAGGGCCGTCAAGTCCTCCAGCAGCTCCTGCCCCAACCCAGGTGGGGAGTACACTGAAGCAAAAAGGACCCTCTCCTCCCAAAGCGGTCTCAGTATCAGCACATAGCGGCCCCTAGGGTCCTGTTCAAGGCTCTGAATAGCAAAAGCAATGCGCTTGTGTACAAGAATGAGGGTATCCCTGGATCCCATTGTGTATCTCGCATGGAAGGCCGTCCTGTAGTTTGTCCGTTGGAAATGGGCACCGTTTGATCCCGAGAGGTGTGTTTCGGACAGCAGGGCCACGTCGGGGGAGTATCTAATAAGTAGTTGCTTAATCAGGCACCTCTTGATCGCAGAGCCCATCCCATTTACGTTCCAGGTGAGTACCTTAAAAGATTTGGGGCGTTCAGTTGGGATCGACTGGGGTTGTATGGATGCCATCCGACAGTCAGGATAAGAGGGTGATTCACAAGGAGGATGTCCCCGTCAGTGGTGATGTATTGCGGTGCTGCCCAGGGTAAGTGGTATTGTACCGCCTGGCCCATCTGTGGCCTTGTCTTCCCATGAACCTCAACAAACCCTGGAGTTTGCAGTGACACGTTGCTCCCAGAGTAATAAAAAACTCCCTATAACTTTCCCTTCCCTCCCCCTCCCCATACTCCATCCCAACACAAAGTACCTGTAGCCCCAACATTGTTGACACTCAAAGAGGATAGAGAGTCAACCATGCAAACCCACGTCTATGTTAGAACTAAAGAAGTTAGGGGGGGGCCCGGTAGTCTTCTCCCAGGTGCGATGGAAATACGCCACCGCTAGCCACAATATTAATGACGTAAACGACTTACAACAGTTTTGTGGCACCACCCGGCTTAGTCCATGGTATCAGTTCAGTCTCACACCTGCTTGTGGTATCAGACCCCCCCGCGGGGGGCCCGCCAGAGTCAGTCCCCGGCTTCCGCCGGTTGGTTCGGTGAGGGTGGCTGATCTGGCTCCTGTGGGTGTCGTGCCGGTGGCCTGGGATTTCTGTCTCTGTTGGTTCGAGGTGCCGACCTGTCTCCCTTGATATGCTGCTCTGCCCAGTGCCAGGCCTCCCTTGGGTCGTTGTTCCCTTGTGATAGATTTTCAGCTGCGCCGGGAAGAGGAGGCCGTATTTGACTCCCATCGCTTGCAACTGCCTTTTAAGTTTATCAAAGGATTGTCGTGCTTTCTGGACCTCCCGCGTGCAGTCCGGGAGAAAGGCTATCTTGGATCCGTTAAAGGTGATCGAGCCTTTGGTCCGTGCAAGGTGCAGCAGCGTGTCTCGATCCCGATAATTCAATAGTCTTGCTATCACTGTTCGCGGGGAAGCACCGGGCACTGGTCTACCGGTGGGCATTCGGTGGGCCCTCTCTATAGAAAAGAATTTAGAGAAGGATTGCTGGTCTAACAGGTTCATCAGCCACTCCTCCAAGAAAAGCTCCATGCAGGGGCCTCCGGCCTTCTCGGGAATACCTAAAATCTGAATGTTCTTGTGCCTGGACATGCCCTCACCTTCTTCGACTCTGGCTTCCAGAGTTTTGACTTTGGCAGTGACTCCTTGAAGCTGTTGTTGCACAGTCCATCCTCTGTGTTGGAAATACGCTGTTCCGCCTCGCCCGTTCGTGCTGACAATTTCTGCAGGTAGTGTCGGAGGAGGGACACGTCCAGGCTGATTCCGTCCATCTTCTGCTCCATCGATGTGCGGGAGTCTGCTATGGCCGCCATAATGTCCCCAGGGAGAGTCCAGGCACCGAGTCCTCCTCCACTGACGGCAGCGGTTGGGAGTCAGGGGGTTGCGTTGGAGGGATTGTGTACTGTTCGATTCTGTTTTGCATGGTGGGCCGTCTAGCTTTGTCTTTCCCCATGTCCGTAGCCGGGCACTCACCGCTGTATGCGGGTCTTCGTCTCGGCGACCAACTGGCCGCGCCCGTCTCTCCTCTTCCGGGCGGAGAGGCTCAGAGTCCAGTCAGCCGATTCCTCCAGTCGGGGTCCCAAGGGGCCACGCCGCAACTCACGGCCCCTGCCAGTAGGGAAAACATTCTTGATCAAAATCATCCGCAAGTTTCTTCAACAACTGACAAACAACAAACATTCAGCTGTTGTAACGGCCCTCACAGGTTTAGCTGCCTACAACATAGGCAGTGTCACTTTACACTGATTACTACTGCTTCCAATAGAGCATCAAAATACATTTGACTATTACAAACTTGCAGAAGCTGCAATGGAAGTACGCAGAGTATTGAAACAAATGAAAATGCTACTAATATATGAAGTGAGCATGGTCTCCAACCTAATGTCGGCTTTGATTCACCTCAGATTGCAGGAAGTACTTAAAAATAACAACGAAGAATTCTTTGCAGGGAAACACATTATCGTTTTTGGAGATCTTCTACAATTGACACCAGTGAAAGGTTAACCTATTTTTGAAACCTTAGGCCACAAACTCTGCCGTAAAACTGTTGGCAGCATAGGACATGTTAACCTTTGGCAACATTTCCAATACAGAGAATTAACAGAGAACATGCGGCAATCTGCAGATCTCACTTATGCCAACATCTTAAAAAAGTTGGTGTACCATCGCAAGAAGCACAAGTAGTATTGAAAAACTGGCACATTCATGCACTTTATGATGATAATGCATGTGCAACTGATGTTATGGAACAATTAGCGCACAAAAATGTCAATTGTATGGCCTTAATTCCAACTCTTATTCTAAATGTATCTTACTTTTTTTTTAAAGAAAAAAGCTTTTCTTTCTATCTTTTATGTTGTGTGCTACTTTGGTAACGCGAGAAAGGAAGTGTTTCACTTACCTATTGGAGTATAGATTAGCCGTTTTGGCGAGGAATCCTGATGCAAGATCATCGCGGCATGATAACCTGCATTTGTATCTGTTTGTCTTCCATTTTGTATTGGGAACTTAGCTGTTCTACAGTTTAGAATCCTGACACGTGTTCTTAAAAGCACAATGTTAAATGCATACTGGTCCTTGGGTTTTTACTGTTTTTAGTGCCTATTTAATACACATTTAGACTTATCATTCAATTGAGAAATGTATGTTAACATGCACTTTTCAACTTGTGACATATAATTCATTGATTGTCTATGGAGTTCAATTTTCTCTGGCTGAACAGCTTTGTTAATGGTTCCATTATAGAAGATGAATCAGTTCAGAATCTGTGTTCAGGCCCATATGGAAGCTGTCAAGAGTACATATCCAGAAAGCTTCCCAGGATCTAAAGATTTTTTCCAGATGTCCACCTCTCTGTGGCTTGCTTATTTTTTCAATGCCAAAAAACTTCATTTCGTTTTTGGGTTGGTTTTTGTTTTCTATCAAGTGGTGGTATCCTAGGGGGTATCTCATATCATTTCTTATGATAGCTCTAAAATGCTCTTGAATTCTTATCTTTAATTTCCTCATTCTGCTTCCCAGATATATTGTGTTGCATATGCATTGTATTGCATAGATTACTGTTTTTGCATTACAATTTATGAAGTCTTTAATTTTGTGTTGCTTTCCATTTGGTAGTGTGATGATTTGTTTTCCATTTTCAGAGTATGGGCAATTTATGCATGTTCCACATTTGAAGCTTCCCTTGAGGGGTCCTCCATCCCATAGAGCCGGTAAACCTTTGTTAGGTTGTTTAGATGAAAAATGAGGGTGACTCAGTATGTCTTTTAGACTTTTGGCTTTTTTTTAAAGTAATGTTTACTTTGTCTTCAAGATATCCCAAGATGTCTTGGTCCATTTTCAGGATATGCCAGTTTTTCTTGAGAATTTCTTTAATTTTCTTTGCATTTGAGCTGTATGGAGTAATGAATCTAAGTTTTTGTTCTTGGCTGTCTGTTGTCATGACATGTTTATTCGCTAGGAGTTCTCCTCTTGGTCTTGTCTTTGTTTTTTCATAGATCTTTTTTAAGTTTTTGTTTTTGTAGCCTCTTTCTTTAAATTTTTGCATTGACTCTTTGGCATGTTTTTTGTATTCTTGTGGTTCAGAGTAATTTCTTTTAATTCTCAACAATTCACAGATGGGATATTTCTAATAACATGTTGTGGATGGTGGCTTTCTGCGTGTAAAATGGTGTTTCCAGCAGTTGGTTTGATGTACAATGTGATGAGTATTTTGCTATTTCTGATGTAAAGTTCAAGATCCAGGAATTGGATTGAGTTGGTACTTTGATTCATTGTGAATTTGAGATTGTATCGATTAGTATTTAGGTAATCAAAATATTTTCTTAAAGCTTCTGAGTCTCCATTCCAAATCAGGAGTATATCATTGATATACCGACCCCAATATATAATGTTGTTTGTTTTGGTAAAGGCTTCATGGGTTCAAGCGTGTTCTAATTCAAAATGTTAGCATAGGATGGTGAGAATTTCGAAAACATTGATGTTTAGTGTAAAGTTGAGCATTTCCAAAAGCATCTCATTTTGTCTAAAGTATGAGACTGATCTCATCTTTAGAAAGTAGTTGGTTGTTTCTAAGCCTTTTTCATGAAGTATACTTGTGTAGAGAGATGAGACATCCGGTGTAACAAGTTTGTAATTATGTTCCCAGTTTATTTCTTCAACTTTCTGGATAACATGTTTTGTGTCTTTATAAAGGAGGTTAAACCTAACACTAAGGGCTGAAAATATGTGTCTATATATTTGGATATAGACTCTGTAATGGATCCAATACTGTTGATGATTGGCCTGAAGGAAGGAAATGTTTCATATGTTTTATGGATTTTGGGGATGAAATATATGGTGCCTGAAATAGGAAAGGAATTAGTGAGAAAATATTGTTCTGTGTCTGTAAGTAAACTTTGGTCTGTCCAATTAGATAGCATTGAGACCCATTCTTAGACTAGTTTGGCCATTGGATTGGTTGGTAATTTTGCATAGTAGGATTCTTGATGTAGTTGTTTCTGCAGCTGCTTTAACATAATCTGCTGTGTTCATCAAGATTGTATTTCCTCCCTTGTCGGATTTTTTAATAGTTATTGTTGGATTTTTACTTAGTTTGTCTATTTCCATTTTCTCTTGCCAATTTTGCTTGGAATGTGATAGTTTTCCAGAGAAATAATGGGATCTCAGTTCACTTAGAGTTGCTTTGTGTAATGTATCTATAATATTTTCTTGTGTTAGTAGGGGAATAAATGTTGATTTGGGCCTTAGTTTGGTTTCCTCACTTATGTCAATTTCAATGTCCATTTCTTCCGTGATTCTTTCCAATGTATAAGTGTCCTCTTCTTCTGCTAGGTTCAAGAGTTGAGCCGTATTTTGAATATGAGAGGTTGTTAGTTCTGATGGAATTTCAATGCTTTGTTGTTTCCTTATTCCTTGGGTTTGTGCAAAATGTTTTTTAAGTTTCAACCTTCTACAGAATGTAACCAGTGGGGGACTTTTTTTGACGTCACTCTTAAACCTCTACGACTCTAAATAAAACTAGAAAGAATTTCACGTAAAGAGATAGATAAATACTGGGAGATTGTCTCACTTAAGAACTATCTAAGCAATAAACAAATACGTAGAGGTCTACGAATCTTGGTCTTCCCAGACTTTATCAATGATGCAGACAAGGACCTTGCAGAAGACTGGGAGAGAAACCTAGGCTCATGTTCTACACGGATGTTGGTAGAGCATGCAACGAGAGAACAGAAGAGGGCTAGTGAACAAATAGAAGTGATTAAACAGGAAATTGCGGACGCAAAGGCATTAGAAGTAACAAAGGAAAATAACTTCCTTAAGATGTATGAAGTACTAAAAGAATATCAGGATGACATGAAACTACGGAAATTGAGAACATTCTTTAGGGATGAAAGAGATTACAACGAAGATAGAGTTTATACATTTCAAGAAAAATACAACAAATTTATGAAACTAGAATCAAATGAAATACTTCACCTACTAGCTCAGCAGCGAGCTCAGATGTAGAAGAACAAGGAGAGGAAGAATCAGGTGCAACAACTAATCAAAATAAAACAGGCAAAGGCTTCCTCAACCAAATCCGCAGGTATAAAAAAGGAAACAGAAATCAAACACCCAAACAAGTCCGTTTTCAATTGACGAATCAACCTACCAAAAAACAACCTTTTGCTCAGAGAAGAGGAAGGAGGGGGGCCGGTAGACTGCGGCAACCCAGATGCCTTAGAGGACTCTCGCAGATTAACGAGAGCAGCAACAAAACAAAAGGGCAAAAAGAGTCAATAAACAATCTTGTGATGAACCTATCAAATTTTGAATTAAATGATGATGGCCCTCATTACGACCCTGGCGGAAAGGGGTTTATGCCGGCGTAAACCATGGCGCCCCTTTCCGCCTGAGTACGAGTTCCCTTAGCGCCATGGTGATTTTAACGCCTGCTTTTAGCAGGCGTTAAAATCCATGGCGCTAAGGGACCTTGATGTTAATTACGCCACCGTAATTTACGGTGGCGTAATTAACGCCTTCCCCACTCCCATTATACCCTATGGGGCAGAAATGGGAATGGGGAAGGGTAAATGGGGATTGGGGACTTACCGCCCCGCCAAGGTCGGAAGGGGGCGGTAAGTCCGCCAACCACCATGGCGGAGTTGGCAACTTAGCGCCATGGACCATGGTGCAAATAGCACCATGGATCTCCGCCAAGGTTGTAATGAGGGCCGATGAAATTAGTTTACTAAATGAAAGATTATCATTTGCCCCTACATCATACATGGAACCCATGCAAGTACACATAGACCTGTTCAAGTGTGTACGAAAACTTAAACTTAAAAAATTCTTTTCTAGTGCAGTGACATCAGGAAAACAACAACCAAGCAAAGTAATAAGGAGTGAAGTGACAATAGAAGAACTAGGAAATATACATCTTCTAAGATCATTGCAAGAAACAGAATCTTTTCCAATTCATCAAACCATGGAAGAATTAGCAATTGTGCCAACGGGCTTAACCACAAAAGAACTAAAAGCAACTTCCAAATTTTTACCACAATTTCCAGCAGATAACATGATTGACGCTTTCTACAAATCAGTAACGAAAGACTTACAGGAAACTGAGGACAGACAAAGAAAATGGGTAAAAGGAGAGAGCAGGAAAACCTCACACCACAAGAAAGAAATGCCCTTAAAAAATTAGACCAGAATCGCGCAATTGTCATTAAAGAGGCTGATAAGGGTGGAAACATAGTTATTATGAATCGTCCAGATTACATCAAGATGGCCCAAAACGATCTAGACACACCAAACTGTTATGAGAAAATACCCAGGAACCCAAAATCTGAAATTATACAAGACCTTAAAGATGCAATTGATGGTTGGTACAGATAAGGCCTCATAACTGATGAAGAAAAAGATTTCTGTTCATTCCCAAACCGATCTTGCCAACCATTTATTTTCTTCCTCAAGTACATAAACCCTTTGAAACTTTTCCAGATGGTAGACCTATACTAAGTGTAATAGGCTGGGCTACTGAGTCCATTTCAGAATATATTGACAACATATTAAGACCAAAGGTTCTAACGGTTAAAGCTTATTTGAAAGCTTCAACTGCAGCAATAAATATCATTGAAACCATTCAATGGCATTCAACTTACTTACTTGCAACTTGGGACGTTAAGGCCCTTTATACTTCTATAGGCCATGACCTCGCCTTAGACGCAATTGATCACACCTTCAGACATGAATCAGCATCCTATCTTCCATTCATTTGTATGCTCAAAGAGATGCTCATGGCTACACTGGATAATAGTGTCTTTATGTTTAACAATAGCTTCTTCAAACAGAAACGCGGTGTGGCGATGGGGGTAAAATATGCACCGGCACTAGCAAACCTAGTAATGGGGATGTTCGAGGATGTACGGATTTATCCCACAGAGACATACAGTCAACATGTTGTAAAATGGACTTGGTACATCGATGATGTGTTGTTCATATGGAAAGGAACACCTGAAGAATTGGAACTGTTCAGACAAGAAATAAACACAAATGATTTAGGCATTGAATTTACAGGGGAATCAAGTACATCAGAGATACATTTTTTAGATTTGACGATCTATGTATCAGTCAACTGTCTCAAAACTAAAACATACAGGAAGACCACTGCAGTGAACTCTACATTGCATGCAACTAATTGCCATTATGAACCGGTGTTCGAAATATCCCCAAGGGGGAGTATATTAGAGCTAGGAGAAATTATTACGAACAAACTAATTTTGAGGAAGAATGCAACATCCTTTCTACCAGATTTAAAGCAAGAGGCTATTCGGGAATAAATATTAAAGCAGCCTACAAGCAGGCGCATAAAATACAGAGATCACAAACACTTGCACAACGAAACAAACCAACTCAAAAATTAAAGGTGCAATTTATTACAACGTTCTGTGCCAATAACAAATTGATCAGGAGAATCCTTAAAAGACATTGGGACTTGCTCAAGTTAGACCCACATATTGGACAACTGATAGAGGATTATCCATCAATAGTTTACCGATGGGCTAAAACCTTGAAACTGAGCCTTAGCCCTTCATTACTACCAGAAGACAATAAAGAGAGACCAGAGAATTGGCTAGACAAACCGAAACTGGGATTCAGGAAATGTGGAACTTGCACTATGTGTAAACATGCGGTTTCTATGACAGACAATTTCATGAACACGAATGGGATAAAAATTAAAATCACAGAACAAATCAATTGTCGTACCAAGTACGTGATTTATGCAATCATATGCATTTGCAGAAAAATCTACATCGGGAGTACGATTCGTGAACTTCGGGTGAGAATTCGAGAACACCTGGCAGTAATTGGGAGCCAGGACAAGAACTTACCACTTGCAGAACACTGGCAGAAATACCACCAAATGGACCGCAAGCAAGACATCAAATTTATTGGTCTCAAGAAGGTTTCCCTAGGACGTAGAGGTGGAAATCAAGAATTACGGTTACGCCAGGAGGAAGCAAAATTAATTAACCATTTCAGATGCATTGAGTCTGGTCTGAACACTGACAATGAGATGTCTAATTTCTTGTAAAGAATTAAGGATCAAATACGTTTACAGTGTGTAGGAAACAATAGGCTGAACCTGTTTGGAGCGGGACTTAATATGAATAAAGTCTTAAATATTCTAAAATTCTATATCATATAAGTTGACTAATAGGGAATTATAAAAACACATACCAGTTAAATTTTAATGTGAAGATATGACCTTTCAAACATCATATGATTACATTCTTATACATTTTGTGCACCTGCGCTGACGACATAATGGTTTTTCTTTTTTAAAATTGCAGGAAATATATGTTTTGATAAAGGAAGTTGTTAACCGTAAGCAAAACGTATCTCCCTAGGAAAACTAAGGAGAACGGGCTGAACACTAGAACAGGCTTTGAAAACTACAATCCCCATGAGGTCAGGGGTACTTACACACGTAAAACTACGTGGTAAATATATGCAAAACCAAATTGAGTTTACAAAATAGTTATTGTGTAATGCTAACGAACATATTGCCTATTATGTTTTCCCAGATTGTTAAAAATTACTGAAGGGGAAAGACGGAAATTGATATTTACATATGGACCACAACTCCCATGAGTCCACGGTAGTATAGAACTACATGATTGAGTTCAATTAACCCACTAAAAACAAGAAATATATATACATATATCTTTTTCCGAGATAAACTTGCATTTAAGTAACAAGAGCATCATTCGTAAATAAGAAACTAATATGAGAAACATAATTGTAAGTAACAAGTAGGAGCTAAGACTCCGCGTTAATATGGCTGAGTTCAATTGCCTTCCCGCTAAAAACAAGGAAGATCTATTTTTCTTGCGATGAACTTGTAATTAAGGAACAAGAATTAATATTCGTAAAAAAGAAACTAGCATGAGAAGCGGAATTGTAAGTAACAAATAAGAGTCAAAACTCCGCTGTAAGATGGCCGCTGAGTTGTTCCTCAGAATCCGAAATGGAGATAGGACAAACAGGTTACCGTGGATACAATACATATACATCACACGGCATCCCGAGCGAGCTCTCAGAAGGGACGCGGCGCGTGATGCAGGACACATGAATTTGTAGGTAAGCCCTATCAATCTATGCGGGACCACCCATCTGCACCTCCAATTAGGTTCAGATCCGCATGAAAAGCAGGCGGCTATTATGTACCGCTGCTCGTTTTTGTAATGCAGAATTCACATCTCAAATGTGTCTAAGGTTAAATTGTTTGTATTGGAAGGGTAATAGCTCCACTCCTCGGCAGGAGATGGGCTATAAGTAACAGCTACGTAACTTTGACAAAATAAGAAGTGGAAATATGGAGATTTTTCCTTTTAACAAATGCCCATGAATGGGCAGACATTAAAATTAAAATGAACGTATTTTGAGCACATATAGAGTAATTAACACTATGTTTATTATCTTTTACCACTAAAGCTGAGGCTACGGTACGAGTCTGATGGGACTCCAGTAATCCGAATACGTTATTAGAGAAGTTATTCTTGAACACCAAACAATAGGTGAGCTTCTTTGTAACCAATTTACAAAAAAGGACATGAACAATAGCAAATTAGCCAACTGTCTAAGGTTATATTTAATATCACCCTTACAAAGTTTTGTTTTTTATTTCCCCCCCCTTCTCACCTCTCCTCTGATCGTTTTTCAACACCAAAACTGACAACTATGATGGTATGTGTTATTAATTTACATCACGTGGAATATATAATTTTCTTAAAAAATGTATTTTCACTTATGTTGTGCCAACTTAATGTTTGAAATAATGTGAAAAACAAAAACAAAATGCAACATATATGATGATTAATATGACGGTACTTACTTATTTTTCATTTTTATTTTTATTTACAAAATATTTACTTTTTGCATTTGTGAACTATTCTGAAAACAGTAACTTGCACTATATTGCCCAGACTTGAGAAAGGCACGTCAAAGTTATCACTATGGGCTACCTAATAAATCTTAACCAAAAAAGATAAATCTATGTGTGGCGCTGTAATAGATGGGTGCAGAAACCCTCCTGTTTCTTCTACAGAATGTATACAAATCCATAATTAAAGAGAAATAGTCCAAATTTGTGGAAGGGCAAAATGTTAGGACTTTATTTAAAGTTCCAATCAATATGGGTGAAAGGTTCAAGCTTGATACGTTTACCACTATGTTTTCTTTTGTGATTTTGGATTTATGGACCTTGTTTTTACTCCTTTGCTTGTTGATGCTACTATTTGTATTTTTTCCCCTGACCCTCCTGCCCCACCTTGTCCTTGTAGTGGTTGTGTTGTAATACCTTGTGTTTGTTGGTTTCTGGAGCAGAATTGGGTAGTCTTCATATTTTTGAATTTGATGTACTCCTCTAAGAAAACTGAGAAGATACCACTTGTATTGGCTGATGTTGTTGTTAGCAGAAAAGTTGGTTGTTCTGTTTTAGTGTTGCTTGAAGATTCAATTTCTGAAGATGGTGGTGTAGCAGGTGATGGCTATTGTGGTAAAGGTTGTATACTTTGTTTTTGTGGATATTTTCTCTGTCCTGTTTGTTTTTGAAATGTATATACCCATTTAAACTTGTAATCCATTTTGTCTCATTTGAACTTGTTTTGTTTTTTTATTTTTAGTTCCTTAGTGTACCACTTTATATAGTCATCAAGTATTTTGTCATTTTTAAACGTTGCTGCTGGTGCATTAAGTTGTTCAATGTCTTCATTGATGGTTTCTATTTCTTTGGTTAGTTTATCATGAGCCTTTTTGGCATTGTTAATCAGTCTCATCATCATTTCTTTTGAAGTGTGGGCCAAAAGTTCTTCCCATTCTTGAAATCCTCGTATATCTTCCTCAGCAAAAGAGGGAAAAATGCAGATTCACAGACCTCTATGGATTCAATTCACTTTTAAGTATTGTTCCACACCTCCCACCATCGTGAAAGTTCTTTCTTTTGTAATTGTTCTAATATATTGAACAGTGATCTTAAAGATTTTGAGTTCGTATTATTGATTTCTTGACTAGAAGTTTGATGTTCTGAGAAAAGCTGTTCAGCCTCTAAATCTCTTTGTTCATAAGTCAATGCCATTTCTACTGTGGATTTTATTTGGTTAGAGTTTTGGTAGTTGAACAATAATGGTTTGGGTCTGCCTAGGGGGTCTTCTGAATAACTTGTATAGTTTAAGGATCCAAATGCCCGTTTTCCAGCCTTAACACAACCTGATGGTGAGTCTTATGTTGAAATTTGTTATTTTTGTGTTATATTTTTGTTATTGTTTGTTCTCTGCTGGGATGCATTTAGGTTTCCAAGTCTGAGTCTGATCAGACTTATGAGGAATCAATGTATGGTCTTATGACTGTCGTCTGGGCATCAATTCTAGTTCTCAATGGAGGAGTGAGGGTGTCCTCATTCTCCTTCCTGTCACTATTTCATGGGACATAAGGTGATGGTCAGAGCCTGGTTGATTCCTCAACACATATACTGCAAGGGGCAGGCAATGTAACCATCCTTTTTTCAATGTAAGCTTCAATTTAGCTATCCTTTCCTTCAGCAAGCCATTGAGTCTCTCACAGAGCCCATTCACTTGCTGGTGATAAGCCGAAGAGAACCTGTGCTTTATGCTAAGCAACAAGCTTATTTACTCAAAGATTTTGTTTACAAAATGGGGACCATTATCTGATCTTAACACTTCACATATTCCCCATCTAGGAAACACTTCTCGTACTAACAATTTTGCAGGTGGAATCTGGATGTGTACAATGACCAGCTTCAATCCACCTTGAAAAGGAACATACTACTACTATTATATATCTGTATCCATTACAGACCTGCAGCATATCAATGTGTAAATAGTGAAAAGGACCATTAGATCGCAGGATAACTCCTCTAACTGTATGCAGCGTGTGCCCAGCAGTAAACTTTTGACATATGATGCAGTTTACTACATGAAATGCAATGTGCCCTAACAGGTTCAGTATGAACCAGCCCTCCGCATTAGCTGCTGCAAGGCTTTCTCTAGTGACATGCGCAGGGTAGTGCAGCTGTTCCAATGCCACCCTTAATAAGGCTACAGGCATCACTGGTTTACCAGTGATTTCCTGTTGCCATAATGCTTTGGGAGGGGTTAAAGAACACCCCCTCCATGTCCAGAGAATGTTCTCCTCCTGTGGTGCTTCCCCTTGAATTTCCATCAGTTGAGTCTTAGACCGATTGCTAAAACTATCATTCACATTCATCATCACCACCATTTTCTCATTGACATCAGGCGTATCACAGTTCATTATGACTTCTGAACATGCAACTCGTTTTGCTTCTTCATCTATGGCTTGATTGCCATGTGAGATAAAGTCTGCTCCTTTAGTGTGCGCTCCGCACTTAACGACCGCAATGGCTACTGGGAGCTGTAGTGCTCTAATAAGTCTGTCCAATAAGGTGGCATGTTGCACCGGAGTGCCATCAGCTCGGAGGTAGCCCCTCCTCTTCCAACATGCTAGACCTGCATGTACTGTTGACGTCACATAGGCAGATTCGCTGTACACTGTTACTTCCTGGACTGCATTTTTCTTTACCATGACAATCAGCGCCACTAATTCTGCAGCCTGTGCTGAAAAGTCAGTCATTAGCCGTACACTTATCAATACTTCAAACTCCCCATTGGCCCTCTGCTTTACCACAGCGGCAGCTGTATATCTTTGCCCATCATTTTGATTGATTCTAGAAGAACCATCAATAAAGAGAATGTCCCCAGCTACACCTGTGTATGGGCACGATATAAATAAAATATCATATCATATCATATCATACCATACCAAAGCATTTTCTTTCACCCTTGGGATCTCATGATAGAATTCCTAGTAATTTGAGCAATCATGTGCGTGCTCGTCTTCTGCCAGTGGTTCTGCTACAAACATGGCAGGGTTCACTATTCTACATATGACTATTTTAATTGCTGGATTTGATATGTCCACCCCATAGGCAGAATCCCTTTGAGACATCAAAATACCCTTAAGTTTTTCCAAAATAGCAAACAACGCATGTTCAACAAATAACATTGTGGAACACCCCATCACTATGCTGGCAGCTTTCTCAATGGCGAATGCAGTTGCTGCCAAAGATTGTTTGCAAGGGAAGTGACCCCTCATTGCTGGGTCCAGAATCCCACTGTAATATGTCAGAGGCTTGTACCCCAACGTAGTTCACTGCGGGAGTACTGCTGTCATGACTGTACCATTCGTGTGCTAAAATAAGAAGAATTCCTCTGCATAACTGTAAATCCCTAAGACTGGAACAGTACAAATTGCTTTTTTCAACTCATCAAACCCTTCCTCCATTTCTTCAGTCCAGACAATTTTTTCCTGATTTGCCTGTGTTTTTTTCAGAGCTTGTAACAATGGTCTTACATATGCACCATAATCGAATACCCATGCTCTAACATAATTGCATAGTCCCAACAATCTTTGCCTATGCTTTATCGTGTGTAGCTTTGCTGTCTTCAAAATAGCTTCATCCCTTTCAGGTGTAACTTTGTTTCCTTCATGCGAGATTAACTGCCCTATATATAACACCTATTCTTGGCAATACTGTAATTTCTCCTTGTCCACTTTATATCCTTTTTCTGCTAGAATAATCATTAGCTGAACCGAATCACATCTGCACTCTTCCTCTGATGTGCTGCAGATTAAAATGCCATCTAGTATACAACACTTTGCAAATCAAGATTGCTTTAAGGGCATCTGCAGGACTCTTTTGAATATCGATGGGGGCTCACAGTACATCTGGGGTAATCGCATGCTTTTTAACATAGTCTGAACATAAATGACGTCCGATCTTCAGAATCTTTATCTAACAGGATTGAGGAAAAAAGCATTTTTCAAGTCAATCATAGTGAAAGGGCGCGTCTCATCAGGAATACTACAAGATCGTCACAGGATTATAAACTAGAGGAAACTCAGCCTCTACAATCTGATTAATTGGGTGCATGTCTTGAATTAAATGCCACGACTCCCCATTAGATTTCTTGATAGGGTACACTGCGGTATTGCCTGGTGACTCTGACGTCACTAAAATGCCTTGATCCATCATGGCAGATATCTTAAAATTACCCTTGTCTGCCTCTCGAGACATGGGATACTGTTGTGCTCGAGGGAAAATTGCTCTTAGCTTCAGTTTGATCTTAATGTCGCCAACCCCTTTAATAGGCCTACGTATAAGGGCCTGTGGTTCATAATGAAACTGGCACTTTCGCCATGTCTTCATCAAAAATGCGGGACATTGCTGTGCTATCATCATTCTCTGAGGAACGTTGCGTCTTATTGCCCTCACCCAATAAGTGATATTCATTTCAAATACTCAATCTGAAACCCTCTCTAATGGAAATTAGCATGCTCCATCATCTACCTTCGTTATCAACTCCATCAAGCATAGCTAATTGTCCTTGCACTGTAGCTGCTTGTAACTCTAAGGGAAAGATTATTTCCTGTTCTTCATCCATAGGTATCATTGGCCTAAATACAAACTGATCAGATATCCTAACAGTCTTACCCCCTAAGCCAGGTAACCACGTTAACAAAATGTATACTCCATAGTAAAAGACTTCTGGGTCGAACAGTATTCCTCATATGGCCATTTGCCCTGTAAATGCCATGATAAATTCACATTTAAATAATACATTCCAGACGTTGAGCACACTATGTCTTCATCAGTAAAGAAAATTGTCATATTTAACTTTGTCATTGAATCTCGACCCAGTATATTGATTGGTGTCTGCCTTGAATACAATAATGGTACAGACATATCACATTCTCCTATAGAGACTGCCAATTTCTCGGTAAAAGGAACTTTAATTGTAGCTCCTGTGAAACCTTGAGCATTCATGGCATTTCCAGATAATGTAAACTTCCCCTCTCGTATACATGAGCGTGTTGCACCTGTGTCTACCAAAAAAGAAAAAGATCTGCCTCCTATAGTGACATCAACACTTGGTTCCTCTTGAGGATTGGGAGTCACCTGAACACATCAAGTCACCCAGTGAGCTGTTCTATTGTGGGTACATGATTATTCCTGTGCCAGTGAAAGGGTTCCCTCCCTCAACAGTGACACCTCCTATCCTAGTAGTCATTAACTGTCCTATGTTTGGACTTTGCAGTATATGCATGGGTTCATGCTGTGATTGTCCTTGTGGTGGATTCAATGGTGTCTGCTGTGTTTGCAAAGTGTGTTGTATTCTTGGCACTTGTGCATGTTGCACTGTCTGATTTTGGGTAAACCCATCCCTACCGTGCTGACTATATGCAGGCAGATGAGTTGTCCCCCCTCTTGAGAACTGCCCCTTTTGCACAAACTCTTGACTTCCACACATGCATGCTATGTGCCTTGTCATTCCACATGTCCAACATACAGGAGGGAATCTCCTAATTTGCCTGTCCTGCATGCCCTGGCTATGATTCTGCATATCCTGAAACCCACCTCGATTATTCTGGAAATGTCCCTGATTATTTTGAAAACCTCTCCCCCGGAAACCTCACGTACCTCTTGGTATAAATCCATTATTACCTTGATCAAACTGCCTTTGGTTAATCACCTGTGGCATGCCTGCTGCTTGCTGCGAACCCGACCCTTCTCCGCTAGTCAACATCGCCCCTTCTATGGCGTATTTTGACAATTTCTTTTGCATCAATTTTGCTTCTTCACCTTTCCTAAAAACATCTTTCTTTCGATTCTTCTCCTGTAGCAGTGTGAAATAATGCGCAATGATCAGCTGTATTTCTGAACATGGTTTTGCCTCCATACCCACCAGTTACTTGATCTGGCAGCCCATGGCATAATATATGGTAAAACACAGGTATAGATTTCCCCCACGGTTCCCGTGTTGCCGAAGACCACTGCCCTTGAAAATTCTGAATGTAAGCAAGAGGATCCTCCCTTTCCTGCATCTTCTTTGCCATTATAGCTCTCATATCTGATGTGTCTGGATACTGCACTCTAAGTGCTTTCCAGAATGCTGTTGTACAGTTATTAAACAGTGCTCCATTATGAGCAGTGTTCTGTGCAGTGACACTCGCTTATCTAGCTCTCGACCAAATGTCAGCTTTCTCCCCAAGAATAGTGGCTAGAAGACCTTTAATGTCTCTGATAGCTAACGTGTTTCCTCCTGTTATTTCCTCTAACTCATATTTCCACCTCCCAGCACTGGAAGTTAAACTCAGCAGTTTACACCTTAGATTATCCTTATCCATTTGTGGCATTGGTACGTACTGCGGTCTGACCTCGTCTTTCTCTAGTAAAGGAAAGTTTGAGATCCCAAACTTGCATTCATCCCCCATCGTCTGTCCATAGCAGGGACAATGGTTCCTCACTGCCTTCTTCCCGGTAGCGACCTTAGCCTGCTCACATAATGTAGCAAGTACCCCCTCTCACTATGGGATTGCCCTATAGGATGATCTTGCCACGCCAGAGATTCCGACGCCCTAGCTTTAGGTAGGTCTAGATCTGACCATCTCACTTCTCTGTCCATTGGAGAACATCTTTCAGGACCACATGCATTATCTCCCTCTCCCCATGGAAGTCTTCTCTGTCCTCGGCTGACATATCCTGTCCCCAACTCGTATGACTTCCCTCTTTTTCGTCGCTATCCAAAGTTAGACTGCCAAAGACAACACTCTATGCTCAAGGGTGAACAATCTTCCCTCCTTGCAGTGCAACTGTGTACTTTCAAGTCAATTTGTTTTTCCCTTTCCTTTTCAGTTCTTTCTTGGCCCTCATCTCATGATAGACCTTATCAATTTTATCCCCAATGCTTCTCATATCAAACTCATCATCTAGATTTGTTCTAGACGGACCTGGCATTGGCTCATGTGTCGGGAAGAATTCTTCTATGTCTTCCCATGCTACTCCTGGATTAGGTTCCATTAATTCTTTCTTTATGCGATCAATGTCGCATACCCTCTGTCTTCTCTTGCATTCTATCTCTCTGTCAAGTTCTCTTCGCTTCATTGCCTCTTCTCTTACCCTTTCCTCTTGCTGTCTTTTCACCTCTCTTCTCGCGTTTGACCTACGCATCTCTTTGTCTCTTCATATTTGTATTATTCTATCTCTGAATTTCTGCTCTTCCTCTTCCTCTCTCTTTCCTTCTAGCTTGTCTCATTCTTAAATTACCTTTCGTCTATTATCATACTTTCTTTGTTCCTCTGCCCTTTACTGCTTTTTCAGCTGCTCATCTTGATACAGCTGTTCCGTCTTTGTCTATTATTTCATTTAGTTTCATCTCCTTTCAGTCGTTCTTCTCGTTCTCAGTCTTTTTTATCTTGTTCGTTCTGATCTTCCCTTTACCTTACTTCCTCAATGCTTTTTCCATCAAATTTGAGCAAAATCTGACCCCCATCCATCTGTTCTGTATGAGCGTTATCTCATCAGCCTTATCTTTCTCTCCTTTCCATCTGTTTATTTCCCGTCCTATGTCTAAGGATGCGCTTGGTCGGTCACTTCTCTCCTTTGTCCCTTCTCTCTTTGTCCCTTGGGACTTTAGGAATCACATCCCTTTCTGGAGTCTTTGCTGGGCGTTCGTCGCTGCTATGCGCAGGCAACTCATATGCCGGATTGCTGTACCCTATTGCTGCCTTAAGCTCTCTCAATGGGTACACTCTGTCATTCTTCATACTATCGCCATTTACTTCATGCACAGTGGGGGGAGAAGAAGGCTCCTCACCCCCCACTTTGCACCGGTTAAGTCTTCGGGAGGTGGCTCTTCCCTATCCTCCTGGTACATTTTCCAGAGCTCTAAGCACGCTAACGACTTTATAAACTTTTTTCCCATGTATGCTGCGTGCAAGTATGTCGTCATGTGTTGCAAAACTGCCTTTGATAGCGATCCCCCTTGTGGCCAGGGTATGAATATCTTATCTGCAATGCCCTTAACTCATTCCGTACTGTACTGTTTAAGCTTGGGTGCGTGATTTGGCAACTGTTTGCATAGATGTATAAGCAGAGTAATATCCTCCATTTTGACTCATCACACTTGACTGTCAAAACTCACTGTTGGTTTACACTTTATAAATACATTTCAGAAAAACAAGACATTATGAGATTGCACCAACTGTCGCAGCTCGAAACCTTTCATACCATGTTCTATGTCAATCTACTTATTCACTAAACATCATCAATTCAACTAAACAAATAAATATTAATTTTCAAATCTCTGTGCTTTCTTTTCACGTCTCTTAAGTTTTCACCAGTTCTTTACCACTTATATATTTATACAAGAAATAAAACAAACAGACAAACTGTTAGGCAGAATTATATGCAGTACCCTTTGGGACACCGAAAACCATTAAGACTACAAGTGACAGTACAAATTCACCTTTGGTACAAGCCTGTACTACACAGTAAAGTGGTAGCGATGGCTGAGCAGCCAGACGTACCTCAAGAGCAAGTGAGCTGTATCAAACAGTTACACAAAGGACAGAAATTACTATGATTCAAACAAACACTGACTCAAGGTTTCTGAGTAAAATAATATACATTTATTTACACATCAGTTGTATAACATCTCACCAAAGTAAAGCAGTTGAAAACTCACGTTACTAATAGACCACACCACAGAATAGATCCTGGACAAGTTAAACTCAAAATGACATATGAGAAAAATGGCACTCCAGTAATTTAAAAAGGGAGGGAAAAACAAAGTTAGGCTAAAATTGAGCAGCACCAACAGGTAAGTAAGCAGGGAAATCTGGAATCAAATCAAAAAGGCTTAGGGCCAAAATCAATAGGACAAAAGTCTTTTTCTCAAGATCACACAGTTCAGGGTAGTTTGCGGTTCAGTCTTTGCCAAGTGTTCCGGACGAAGTTGATCAGCAGAAAAGTTAGTTTAAAGAGAAGAGAAGGACAAGCCCTCGGATTGGCGAAAGGTTTCACACACCTTCACCGTGGCAGAACGAAGCAAACAACCGGATTTGCACAGTATCTCTAAAAGGAGAAACTGTAGCTGAGGAGGATGTTCCTGGCAGTTCCTGCAGGCTCATGGTTCCTGAAGCGACTGTCAGACTGACATGAAGTAGGAAGACTGGAGGGTCCTGCACTGCCAAGGGAAGAAACCAGCAGCAGAGCAAAGCAACAAATAAAAGGTGTGCTCCTTAAAACCCAAGCAGGGTCCAACCTTCCTGGCTATCTGGCCCACTGTAGCTCTATACAGCGAATTCAACCAGAGGAAGGAGTCCTGGCTTGCAGTTTGGGTGCAATCCTGGAGGATCCTCTCTGTCGTTGGAGTCTGAAGATTTGGACCTGCAGCAGGACTTCACCGGGCGGTTCAGTCGTTGTGGAGGGCCTCTTCCGTCAGCTCCTCTTCGGTTCTATCGTTCCAGTGGTGACTCTGCCTTTCCAATCCCAGAGACCTGTTTTTTATGCAGTTTTCCCCCATTCACACAGCCTGGCTGTCAATCACACAGCAGGGTGCCTATCCCGCTGGGACAGTCACCTAGCCAATCAAACAGGAGTGCGACTTGGGTTACCAAGGGAACCCATGGCAGGGGTCCTAAAACCCCTCCCTCACATCCTGCCTACCCAGGCTTTCAGGCGCATAAGGAGGGCTTCTTTGGAGAAGCCAGTGAAAAGACGGTGAAAAAAGGAACCAAACCTGATTTGGCGCGCGGAGTAAAACATGAGAAACACATTTTCAAAAAATAATGGTGAATAAACCCAGCCAGAACCGTATAAAAATGTATATGGTCTAGCGGGTTTAATTTCGAGGCTACCAAGATAGCCTAAAACAATACCAAGGGTATTTAAGATAACCGTGGTAGGAAAAATAGGGTAATTACCACTGCCACCTGCCAAGTCTTGATGAAAAGGGAGCAAAACAATGCTCCAAGAAAAACAGACAAAAAGGGATACGTATTAACCCTTTCCAGTACTCCATGTAAGATGGTTTGTACTGGGTCTGTGGATTTTAAAAGACTAATAAAGTTAATGGCAATGTTACATGTTCTGGGGGACAGTAGTCAGTCCCAGAAAATTGACCCTGAGTTGGGAAGTCTAAAAGACAATCCTGTGTCACTGCACTGAAGGTGCTGTGTAACACACAGTAAAACAAGATGATGCCTGTGGAGTAGGTGAGGTTCCACAGTTTATCAACACAAGACAATGTTAAACACACACAGCAAAACACATGTAAGAGTGGGAAAAAAAGGCTCACACTCTTACCAGGTTAAACAATAAATCCTAGAAATCCAGATAAGCTGCTGAGGGACTCAGTAGGTAAGGGAAATTATCCATTCTTGAGAATTCCCCCCTACACGAACTGACAAACTTTGCCGGCCTATGTATATCTCAATCTACGCTCCTCGTGACTATTCTCTTATTCACACTCTTTGTGACTTATTCTTGCCTCTAAAATACTCCAGAGTTTTAATTGTTCCCTTTAGACAATATTAATTGCTTGATGCCCCTCTTCTCAAGTCAATCACTTAATAGCTCGATGATTATTGTATCGAGCTATTCACTTATAAACTTGATGTTTGTCATCTCAAGTTGTTTACCCCAACCACCCTCTGTTACTTATTTACCCGTATCACTCTCTCAGCTCAACACCCATTCATGTTTTGCCACCTCACTCAGTCTACTCACCATTCGCGTTTTTGATTTCCGACTCCTCAACCAGCCGCTTCAGCCTTCCGTCCGCTCAGCTTCCTGTAGAAATTGGGAGGGGATTCCGTAGAAACTGAGGGACCCGCCCCACCAGCACTTGCAAGATTCTTTAGGCTAATTAACGCTATCTACAGGGAGCTCCACGTCCTTTCAGCTAAATAGCGGAGGACTTTCTAATATTACCGGGACCCCAAAGCTAACTAGGTCGAGGTTTCTTTAACCATAATCTCTCTGCTACCACGTGAACCGGGATTATTGAACTAGCCCTTTAAGATGAGGTAGAAATACTTTGAGATGGATGGGGATGCAGATGATACTCAAACCTCTATAATCAAACTAACTCAGGAAGTTGGCAAATCAAAACTGTTTTATTTTCAATTGTTTAAAACAGGGAGCACAAAGGACATCAACGGACTTCGCAAAGCATGATCTCTCAACACATTTTATAAAAAAACATCTTTATATAGTAAAAACGCGTCATTGCTGACGTCAACCTACGTGGCAAATAAAAAACCTATTTGAAATTGTGATAGGCTTACAAGGAACATCTAGGTATACGTTCCATACTATTCTAAGCGAGTGATAGGGTCTCTAGTATCAGGTGGGGCAACTAAGCCCTCCCATCAAACAGGTCACAATGAACATCATTGAATACATGACATCCCATTGGGTACACAAACTATAGGGCTCTTTACTACGTGGCCCTCTATAATTGGTTGGCACCCTTACATCCATCAGTACTATTCCACATACGCCAGCAGCATGCAGGCTGGCCTCCAGGTGCTGGAGGGTTGGTCTTGACCATAGCTTCCCACCAATTATCCTACTATCTATCATCACATCTGTGGTCTGCACATCAATTAAAGCTTTGAACTCGGCCTTGGAATGTTCCTTGCTCTGGAGAATATGAGGGAGTATAGCATGCTCTGTCTCCGTGGGTAGGTGTGGTTCATCACAGTTGCGCATTTTCAGCCATCCACCTGACTGAAGACCATGATTTTGAGCTCTGGTGTATTTAAAATACTACTATTTAATGAACCTCTGACGTTTTCATTGTTTTCATGCCCATCTTCTGAACAGGAGTTTGTTCTTTCACATGGTTGTAGCCACTGTCTGATAATTCCAGCCTAGAGCGGCCTTGGCTTCTTGGTGCTGATCCAGCCTCGCCCTTATTTGATTTACCTCTGTAATTCAATTGCTTTTCAGCTGCAACATATTGGAAAAAGCCTTCCTTTTCTGGTCCAGCTCTGCTAAAATGCATAGTGGAATCATGCTCACTCACTCTTATATATATATATTATATAACTTTGTTAAAGGGACGTTATGGTTAAGTTGCGCTACTAAAATCCTTTGAAATTCAGTGAAAAAACGTTGTTAAAGGAACGTTATGGTTCCAAGTAAAAACGAAAAACCCTTGAAATTCGCCAGTTATGGTAAGCTAAGCCACCACCGTGCACTGCTAAGCCTAACACCCAGGACATCAAAGATGACATCACAAATGTCATTGATGACATCACTGATGACATCACATGTCTGGCTCCCTCTTTTTTCCATTACTGACATATCTAGGCCACATGGTTTTCTTCAGTAACAGTCAGGCACTAGAAATTGTAAACGTACTATATTTGTAGACTTATCCTTCATGTATGTTCTTATAGTAATTCCCTTAGGGTCCAGTCATGTAATATGAAACCTATACATAGGAGAAGACACAAGTTTGAAACACAGCAATCCTTTCTGTGCATGAAGATAATCAGTAGAGTTATCAGCACTTTCTGATAGTTCTGTTGTTTTTTTATTACTGTACTTTCCCTGTATATGCTCATATTTGTATACATTGTACTCACATTACTTTCCTTAGGGTCCAGTCACATCATGTGATACATATACATCGGGTAAATAGCAGCTTTCAAAGAGAGCAATCATTTATTTGCATAAAGATAATCAGTTAGGTTATGAATTATTTCTGCTACTACTTCTGCTTTTTTGCTTACTTCACTTTCCCTGTATATACCCATATCTGTATGTGTTCTTGTCTCTTGTAATAATGCAATTATGTAATATGTGGGTTTTAGTAGCTACTTATTACATATTTCACAGTATGCAAAACTAATAAGAAAACAGTTATCATTACATTATTCAACATATCAACATTATGAATATTGTACCTTCATCATATATGCTGCACACAATGCCTATGTTTCTGGATGAGTAGGTTAGTATACTGGATAGAACTTCATAATAGAATGCTATTTATATCAATGCATTGCTTAATGCACTAATTAGCTCATGACAGTTTTTTAACAACACTATAATAAGAATCCCTTGTACACACATTTCATGAAAAGTAAATACACATGTGATGTCATCAGTGATGTCATCAATGACATTTGTGATGTCATCTTTGATGTCCTGGGTGTTAGGCTTAGCAGTGCACGGTGGTGGCGCGAGTTATGGTTGCTTAGCTTACCATAACTGGTGAATTTCAAGGGTTTGTTCGGTTTTACTTGGAACCATAACGTCCCTTTAACAAAGTTTTTTCACTGAATTTCATAGGTTTTTAGTAGCGCAACTTAACCATAACGTCCCTTTAATAAAGTTTTTTCACTGAATTTCATAGGTTTTTAGTAGCGCAACTTAACCATAACGTCCCTGTAACAAAGTTTTTTCACGGAATTTCATAGGTTTTTAGTAGCGCAACTTAATAATAATAACTTTGACTTTATGTACATGTAATATGGAACATACTGAACCTCTTCTACTGAACTTGATGTCTGCAAACTCTTTTAATGTCCGCGGACATGTTCGGAGAACAGTACCACTACCTAAAAACTTTGATTCTTATATCATAACATAGGAACATTTAACAAATTCAAGAAGCAACACACATACGCATTATATGTAGTAATACATAAGAAATGTAACCCATACATGTAACACACTAACCATTCATTTAAATGCAATATGTTCCAAAATGGAATATACCACAAGAAGATAAATTGGCTTCCAACATAATTACCTCACAGACACTACAGAACTAAGAACAAGACCAGACCTACAGAGTACTTAGAACATATCTTACCTGAAATAGTAAGTGTACTTCATTTTACTCATATATTTATAAACTTTCTGTATTAGATTTAAAAAAAAGATATGGGCCTCATCACGACTTGGGTGGTAAATGTGGCGGATTATCCGCCGGACCTAAATAGCACTAACGCCAAGGCACCCGGCGGATAATCCGCCAGATCACGACTAATCGTGCACGCGCCCCGGTCCAAGGCGTAAGCGCGATTAGCGCTAACCCTTAAATCCGGCGCACCGTGCGCTACCACCAGGTCGCGCTCATAGAGCGCGCTATGAGCGCATGGGAAACGCGTCACCGCCGGAACGGGAAATAAAGCGGCGGCCATTTTGGAAATCACAATCCGTCGGATATCTTAAGCACTGGAAGCCATCCACTCCATCTGAAGGCAGTAATGAGTCAGGAGCGCACCAGGGGCAAGTCTGCCATGGATAGGGTCAGAAAACCTACGTTTAGCGACCAAGAACTTGAGGTCCTTGTGGATGAGGCACTGACTCACCACCACGAGCTGCAGCAGCGCAAAACAAGCGCAATGCGCAGAGGGCAAATATGGAATAGTGTGGCACAAAGGGTCAGTGCAGTTGGCCGCGTGCCCCGGGATGGTGAAGACTACCGCAAGCGGCTCAATGACCTGCGGGTTCGGGTGAGAGGCATCCTGTCCCAGCATAGGAGTGCAAGCAGGGCCACAGGAGGAGGCCCGCCCCCCCCGACCTCACACCATGGGAGGAGAAACTGACGGGCCTCATTGATGTTGGGACCATTGAGGGCATTGGTGGAGTGGAGGCAGGGACTGGCATTGATCCAACGGCAGGTGAGTCCCATCCCCGAATACATGTATCTGAATGAGAGTGAAGACATGTGCCTGAGGCACTGCATACACCCGTAAGTGAGGGCCACAGCCCTAGAACATCAGTGCTGCCTAGACGACCCTGTACGTGCAGTGCATGAATGACAGGGGCAGGGGATAGACTCCCATAGCCATAGGACAGCTACGTAGAGTGGTACTGTGCATCAACACAACCACAAAAGCCTGAGCGCAGTCCACCCCAACCACGCTTAGCCATGCTGTGTCCCTCCATGCACATCCACAACAAACCCCACATGTTGACTGAACAGAATGCAAGTTGAATGCATCATTGTCACTGTCTTCATTCACACTTGTTGGCATGACCTGCATCAAACAAATGTATGTAGCATTGTACTCAAACCACCCCATATGTACCCCACAGGCACACGTCGATCCCAAGAGGCCGTTGATGATGATGATGAGGCCACACCAGCAATGCGCCCTCCTCACCCCAACTCAGCCCCGCCAGACAGCATCGGCAGCCACATGGCCGCAGGTAGGCTACCGGCAGCTCACCGGAACCCTACATCCATAGCCCCGACACCGAGGGAGAGAGGCCGGATTCGCAGCCGGATGTGGGAGTGACACCTTCACGTGGGCATCATGCCACTGCAGCACACACCCATAGCAGCAGTGATGGGGAAGGGGTATCCACAGCCCATGGAATTCCAAGCACTGGCAGACAGCAGGCAGGGAGTCGGCATGTGGCTGTGCCCCGCTGCAGCACACCCCAGCCCGATGTCCACACCCCGTCATATGGGAGCACTGAGGGCCATCGTTGCGAGCCAAGCAGCCCAGTCCGGTCTGGTGACATGTCACCAAGCAGCCCCCCCCAACAGCGCACAATTCGCGGTCCACCAACTGACGCGCCAGGAGAGGGCCTTGTCACTGGGGCAGCAGTAATGGGCCGCCTGGACATAATTGAAGCCAAACAGGCCCATGTTGAAGCAATGGCCAATGTCCAGAGCCGCCATATCAAGGCTGTGAGCAACTCAATCTGGCATGGTTGCAAGTACATTGCCCGAGACAATGCACGCACGCGCCATATCATGCAACAATGCACTGCTGCCCTCACAGGCTTTGGCCAGAGGGTCCGTGAATTAACAGAGGCTGTGTCTGCCCTAGCAGAGCAACAACTTGAGGCCAATGCCCTCATACGCCAACACATGATGGGCAGTGCTTCCGTGCCCTCGACCTCAACAACACCAACAGAGGGTTCACTGGACCCATCTCCAAGGCGCCGGTCCTTGCGCCACCTGAGGGCACACACACCGGAGGGTCCTGGGAGAGGGAAGCGCCCGTGTCCATCATAGGGGTGCATGGCATCATTGGTGTTGGCCTGATTAGGCAACAGCACAGTTTTGGGTGTTCACTGGGGGGAGGGGGATTGTTGTGTGTTCACTGGGGGAAGGGGGGATTGTTGGGTGTTCACTGGGGGGAGGGGGGATTGTTGTGTGTTCACTGGGGGAGGGGGGATTGTTGGGTGTTCACTGGGGGAGGGGGGATTGTTGTGTGTTCACTGGGGGGAGGGGGGATTGTTGGGTGTTCACTGGGGGGAGGGGGGATTGTTGGGTGTTCACTGGGGGGAGGGGGGATTGTTGTGTGTTCACTGGGGGGAGGGGAGATTGTTGTGTGTTCACTGGGGGGAGGGGGATTGTTGTGTGTTCACTGGGGGGAGGGGGGATTGTTTGAGGGAAAAATAAATCACGTTAAAATAATCACAATGCATGGACAGTGGTGATTGTTACAAATGCAATTCAATGTAGAAGTGACATATTTAGTATTTACCTATTGCCCATTTTGAAAAGAATCCTTCAATCAATCCCTGTCTGGCCAACCTCCCTTCCCTCAGGACCACCCTTTGTGCATGTGCTACACCTTCTGGACCTTCATCGTCCTCACTGCCATCCTCAGGTGGCTGCACATGAGCATCAGGGGGCAGTGGCACATATCTGCAACAGCAGATGTTGTGCAGCATGGCACATGTCAGTGAAATTTCACGACTTCTTCTGGAGCATACATCATAGCACCTCCTGTGCGGTCGAAGCACCGGGAGCGTGCCTTCAAAAGTCCAAATGCCCTCTCTATGCAGATCCGTGTACGGGCATGGCCAAGGTTGTATGCCCGCTACGCAGCCGTGTGTGGGTGACGCACAGGGGTAATGAGCCACGCGTACTGGGGATATCCAGATTCATCTGTAGGGGAGAGAAAGCCGGTATGGGGACAGGGTAAGTCCAGTGGGTGTACGGAGCCCTGTCATCAGTGTGATTTTGACATATTTCTCATTTGGCCTATGACATTGTGGAGTGCGCAGTCCTATGGGCACGATTGAATCAATGGGGTAGTCTCCACTTGGTACGGCTATGTTTCTATATGTAACAGTACTCATTCACATGTCGCAGGATGAGGGGGCCCTTCCATCTACTTCTGCTTGACAGAAGTGGCTGCCTCATGTGTCATTGCTAATCCATTGGCCTACAGTTGCATTTGCTGTTCTTCACTATTCTGTACTGTTCTCAATGCATTCCCATGGCCATTTTGGGGACAGTGTTTGTGGGATGTGCATTGTCATCACTCGGCCTACTTATGTGTGGAGCATTCGTGGATGTGTCAGGTGATGGTTTGGTATTTCTTTGCTGTCGGGTGGCCAGGGTGGGATGTCTGGAGTGTGTCAGTGTTGGGAAACATGGTGCTACTCACACTGGAGGCTTTGTTGTGGTGGGTATTCCATATGTCATGGTGCCGCTACATGACTTACATCCTGCATGGGTGTGTTCTGCTGTGTTGGACATGTCCAAGGTTCATCGTGCTTTCTGCTTGTATGTGTATGCTGCTGTGATGCTACTGACTTTTGGGAATGATGGATTTGGTGTCAGGCAACATCAGTTGTGGATTGACATGCTTTGTGGTATACATTTGTACTCACCCAGTAGACATGTGTTTTGCCCTTGGTGCCTTTCCATGTACGCTGGCAGGGTACTGTTGCGTAGGAGCATGGAGTCATGGGTGGATCCTGGGTAGCGGGCACAGCAGTGGCTGAAGGTGAGGTCAGGGCCACATGTCACCTGCACATTGAGGGAATGGTACTGTTTCCGGTTTCTGTAGCCAGCCTCATGTGCCTGGGGTGGTACAAGTGCCACATATGTGCAGTCCAGGGCTTCTATTACATTCGGTACTTGGGCAATGGCATGGGATTGACCCTTCAACTGGTGCACCTGTGCCTGTGTGGCTGGCAATGCAATGTGTTCGTTCACATGATTCAACAGTGCATCAGGCACCGGTACCAGCATGGCACTGAATGTGGACTGGACCATTCCATGCATCATGGCAACGGTATGGTGGTCGCTGCCAGTCCCAAGTGATAGTAGCACAGACACGAGATTCACTAGGGGAGGTACTGCCATGCTGATGGAAATGCAGCTGCATTTGTCCCCCGGATTGTGTCCAGCAACTGGGTGATGGTTGCCCTGTCCAGCGGATATTCTTTCACCAACTGACCATCAGTTAGGGCCCAGGGTGTTGGCCTGACCCTGGGGATGGCTGGGCGTCTTGCTGCTGCTGCTCTCCTCCTCCTTCTCCTCATCCCCACTGCCCCCTGCACTCCCAGGGCCCTGGCCTGGTTGACTGGCCTCTGTAGCTCCAGGCGCAGCAGGTAGTAGTCGACATCAAGGCTCCCGGTTCCAAATGGCAGCATGGTGTTGGGGAGGGGGTGTTGTGCATGGGTGGGTCCTTTGTAGGCCTCTGGATTGCATTGCTTACACCTGGGCCCTCATTGCTGTGGCCTGTGTACTGTTACCTCAAGCTTTTTGCTGGAGGTATTTTCGGCGGATTATTCGCCGCTTTCATGGCACAAATAGCGCTTACGCCGGACTCCTGATCGATGATGTTTTAGCGCTAAGGGTTCCTGGCGCTGTTATGGCCGGCGCTTGTACAGCCGGCTGTCCTTGCGCCGGCTGTTAATCCGCCGGCGGTATTAGGATTCGTGATCCGACGGACCCTTAAAATCGGCGCTATGAGGGCTACCGCCGATTTTAAGGGTTACCGCCCAAGTCGTGATGAGGCCCATTATCTTTTTTTTTCTCACAGAAATGTCTAGTACGCTGGAATGGCTAGAGGAGCATTTCCCACATCAGGAAATGTCACAAGATAGTGAAACTAATGGTAAACACTTTAAAATATAAACCATTTAATGATTATTATTTCATATACATTTAACATATATATATATATATATATATATATATATATATATATATATATATATATATATATTTGTACAGAGCACACCAAAATAGAAAATACCTCTGAAGAAACCGTTATGGATAACACGCTTCACAGCATAAAAGAAAAAATGGATTTATTGTTGACCAATTTTAATAATTTGAAAACTTTTGTTGAAGATCATTTTAAAACAAAAACCTCATACCATTGCCCCACATGTACTTGTCCCCCATCACCATATCCCAGTCAATTATCCCCAAACCCTCTCCATAGCCAAAAACGTTTTGTTGAGACTTCCATCCCTTCTTCACCTGATACCAATCATGTTGAAACCCCTAATTCTCCTGTTTCTGTTTCCGTTTCTGCCTCACCTTCTCTGTCATAAATTATTAATATATGTTAAATAATGTTACATTTTTATATTGTGTTGTACTTAGTTTCTTTTTTTTGTTTTAAAAAACAATGTAGGTGTCCGCGGACAGCGCGGGTGTTCTAAAATGTTCGTAAATAAACGAAAATGGAGGTGTCCTGAAGAACACTATACCTGTCCGTGATGTTCGCTAGCAAGTTGAAACTGTTCTAAGAACACAATTGGTGTACTGAAATGTTTGTAATTAAACAAAATGGAGGTGCCCTAAAGAACACTATACCTGTCCGTACTGTTCGCTAGCAAGTTGAAACTGTTCTAAGAACACAATTTCTGTCCTGAAATGTTCGTAAATAAACAAAAATGGAAGTGTCCTGAAGAACACTATACCTGTCCGTACTGTTCGCTAGCAAGTTGAAACTGTTCTAAGAACACACGCAGTGTCCTGAAATGTTCGTAAAAAAACGAAAATTAAAGTGTCCTGAAGAACACTATACCTGTCCGTACTGTTCGCTAGCAAGTTGAAACTGTTCGAAGAACAAAATTGGTGTCCTGAAATGTTCGTAATTAAACGAAAATGGAGGTGTCCTAAAGAACACTATACCTGTCCGTACTGTTCGCTAGCAAGTTGAAACTGTTCTAAGAACACAATTGGTGTACTGAAATGTTCGTAATTAAACGAAAATGGAGGTGTCCTAAAGAACACTATACCTGTCCATACTGTTTGCTAGCAAGTTGAAACTGTTCTAAGAACACAAGTGGTGTCCTGAAATGTTCGTTTGACGTGTGACGCACTTTTAATTACTTCAGGACCTGAACAGTGTCCGTAGAACATCAACGCGCATGCGCAAACCAATGTCTGTGCATTTGGTGTCCTGCGGACAGGCGCTTCCTTTGCGTACATGTTTGCGAAGGGACCATGTGACCGCGCCCACGCTAATCGCGTGTTCTGAATGTGGACACTGTTCGTGTCCCTGAACAATATAAAAGTACATTTTCAAGTAATCCACAATATTTTTCAATAACAACTCATCATGGCACAAGTCCCACATAGTAATCCTGAGTTTCTACATCCCTTTTGAAACTTTTTGAACCCTTTTTTGTGTTCAATCTGTCCGCGGACAGCGCGCATGTCCGCGGACCGCGTACAAGCACCCCTATAAAAGACCACGCCCTAGAGCTTATTCTAATTGTGTTTCTGACTATTCTTCAGAGCACTGCAATTTTTGCTGCCACTTGCAGATATCCATCATCAACCTGATGGCAACTATAGCTCCACTGCTGCCAGCAGGTGCTGTATCTGCCTCAGCACCACCGCCACCCCCTCCACCACCACCACCTTCCCAAGGGCCTGAAGAGGTGAACAGGAGTGAGGATGCAGAGGAGGAAGAAGAGGATGAGGAGAATGAGGTAGAGGAAATCCCTACTACCAGCACTAGGCGTGAGTCTTGGGTGTGGTGGTTGTTTACCATTCATGGGAATGGTCCTAAGGCTCGTGCGAACCGTGTCACCTGCAATGAGTGCAAAATGATACTCAGTCACGGGAGGCACGGTTCATACAGCTTTGGGACCACGACCATGAAGCGACACCTGAGGTTTTTTCACTCTAGGTTGTACCTTGCGAAGAACGTAGTAGGTTGATTTCCTCTACTTCATCCTCTACTTCATCCTCCATTTCTGATCCTGTCACCACAAGGACCACCTCTGTGGGACAGCGTCTTCCTCAAGCTGCCTCACAGGCCATAAAGAATTCTGATGACCCCTACCTTTCAAGGGTAACAGTTGTATGTATATACTGTGACACGGTACTCTGCAGGGGGGAGCGACTTCAGAGTGCTTTTGAGACTATCGTCTCAGAGCACGAGAAGACCTGCTCACTACCCAAATAAAACCCACTCTACATCTTCCTCTCTCAGCTCACCCTTTCGTATCCCTGTGGTTGGTGTCCCCCCCCTTTCCCCTCCTTTCCCCTCCTCACCTAGTGTGTCGTGTATAAAAAACCAAAAAAATACAAAATAACAAAAATCAAAAAAAAATAAGGCTCTTTTCAGAGCTGCCTTTCACAGTAAAAAAATAGAAGTGAAGATAAATGAAGCAGGGCCCTTTGTATTTTTTAGAAGTCTGCGGACAGTTCGCGAACATCTAAAAAATTGGGGTGCTACCCTATTATAACCATTGCAATTTTCTCTGGGAGGAAGTGGTGGCTCTGAAAAGAGCCTTTGGGAGGTGTTTGTATGTCAAAATTATAAATACTTAACACCTACTTCAAAATGGATGCTGTAGTTCTAAAAAAGGTCGCAATGCATTTTGAACATTTCTCAGAAAAATCTGATTGCCAGCATAAGTAAGACGGACTCCATCTCTGCTAAAAATGTATGTACTACGAAACATAATATTTTCATTGTGAAAAGAGGACATGCCAAAATCTCTTAGAAAGGCAAAAATAGCCTTATTAACATTGCGCCTTGCTTTTTCCATTTCCGGACCAAATGAAGAAGAACAAAGCCACATTTGTTTCTGCGCAATCCGTGAAAATATCACTTGAGAATTAGGAAACATGTCCATGACCTTCCCAAGTCCTGCTTTCATAGCAAATTGCAAAACAATTCCAGTCACATGTCCTAAACTGTTCCCTCCACAATGAATTACAATTATGTCTGGATGTTGCTCTGTCTCCAAAGTAGCACAGAGAGTTAGCAAGTCCAACCACTTCATTCCACGTACTCCATGCCAGTGTACTTCCACATGTGGAAATCCAAGATCTACAGCTACTCCACAGCTTTCTGCATGCACCTTCAACCAATGTATCCACGAATCTCCCAAAATCCAAACAATCTGTTTTCTGAAACACACAGCCATAGCTATCTGTTATTCTCTCAGCAAAAAGAGTATCTGAGAAACTCTCTCCTGGCACAACACACCCACTAAACTTTCATGACCAATCCCTTTCAGTGCTCATTCTCATTTGCATGACTTCTGAACCAAAATATCCCCGGATGTAACTCCCGATGTCTGCGAACTACCGCCATGTCCGCGGACATGTATCATAACATGAACAGCCCTTCTACCATTTCCACTTTACTCTCTGTGCCATTCCCTCATTGGATGTAGCTAAGAAATCACATGACCATGCACCAATCACATTCAAGACCTCTACATCTAACTGCATCATCATAGATCAGCACTGCAAATGTACTGTGAATCTCTCTGAGTACAAGTGTCATATCATTGGCAAGCACCATCTACAAGAAATACTGTACAAGTCTCCAAGATTTCTACTTGTCTCCAAGATTTCTACTTGCAGCTCCATGCATATCCATATGCATTAACACAAACTACAGGTATGCATATTTTCTGTACAGTACATGAACACATTTTCAAACTGACTTTTAGCTTGTGTAATCTGTAAAATGAATCTACTGTCTTTTTTCCAATTTCCTAAAATCAACTATCACTTATAAACCTTTATACTATTTACTTTCTTTATACACTCACACTCAAATCATGTTAAACTAACATTTTTTAAATGAAATATATAGACTACATATATTCAAACAAAATTGCATGCATGCACACTCCATGTTCAAATCTCAAAAAATAATACTTATACAATTACATATTTGTATTTATTTATTTAATTACTTTAATTTAAGCATGGCATTGAGGCACTATTACCTAGAACAGCTTAGTTACAGAAATAGTGGTATTCAGTGGTACATTATGAATTTCACAAGACATAGTAAAGATATTTTGTTTGCTACAGTTAGTCATTGCAATACAATTTGTTCATTAATAAAATATCATATGTATTGAACTGGTGCGACGTATCTTATGTAAATAAGATAGTTTTAATGGTTTTGAGGAAGGCGCTGAGGATTTCAATTAACAAAATCAATGTCTAAATTAAAAACTATATACAAACACAATTACTAATTTGTTTCTTTTACAATTGCAGTGAAGACCATTCTCCGGAAAAGAAGCAGCCGAATTTGAAGAACAAAGAAGAACTAAGAAATAACCTGTTCATTTTAGAAAAAAAGTAAGTAGAATATCACCATAATATTTGTATTATTACTCAAACACACTGTAAAGTTAATTCATGCTATTCCTGTGCCTAAAAATAGAGATTGTGCACCATTCTGTCCAAAAATCGCCATGTCTTAAATAGCGATTTATAGCCAGAATGGCCCACAAATTCCTATTTTTGGACACACAAATTACCGAACTCAACCGCTAGAATTTTAATATTATAGAACAAACAACTGTTTTAATTGTATACATTAGATTTACTATTTGTACTTCTCCACACCACTAGCTTACTTTTTTCTGTCATCTGAACCCCAGTTTAGTAGCACATAAATTCAAGAATACCCATCCCTACTAGTTGTAGTTCCCAATGCACAATCACACACCATTACATACATCTTTATCATCTTACTCAAACACTCATGCACACAGCACACATACATTGCAGAACACCCCAACCCATACCATCTTTATTTTTTTCAACAGACCCTAAATAATGCCTACCAAAAATTCAAGTCCGGAGAAAGCAACGCAGAAGTACAACAAATGAAAATAAAAGTGTCCAACATAAACATCCATCTCTAGCAGAATTTGTGAAAAAAGTTGAAACAAAACTGCTAATACAGTCATTTAGTGAAACACAAGAAGTTTCAAGTACAAAAACTTTGCCTCCTATATCAAAATGTAAAACAAACCAAAAAACAATTAACAGAAAATCAGCTATCACTACAGATAAAACTGCTTCTTTAAATTTTGATATAATGCAAAGTAAGCATACCAAGAAAAGTATTTTAGCCAAAATGTACTGTAACAAAGTCCTTCAAAATCTTATAAAAACAGGAGAGAAATCAGGTTCAATGCTTAAAAACTATCATAGGAAATTAATCTTAGAAGCGTTGATAGACAGTGCAATTCTTTTCAAAAGAAAGTTATTTATTTTAGTTTTAAACAAAATGAAACCACTAACAAAACTACTAACTAAATTACAAAAAAGACTTCTCAATAAACAAAATGTCAACAGAAAGAACTTCTTAAGTATATGCGGAGGTGAATGGAATCACACTACGAGCACAGAACCATACTTTAATGAAGAAGTGTACAAACAAATCAACCAAATACAATTGCCATACATAGCAGTGGTCGAGGTTATGAAAAAGTGAATAATACCATAATGGAACAAGAAGTACTCCTTACAAAAATATGCCCTGAAAACTTATAATTACCCCTCCATTCAACTGAATCAGAACATCTCGTGTACAAATGGCCATGCACGTCAATGTGTAACATTCCCAAACAATTTTTCAAGTCTTGACGCCAATTCCTCAATCAATATGTAAAAAGCAAAGACACAATCAAAATTAAACTACTGCAAAATATGGATACCTGTCCAGTGCGCAAGTACACAGGACTACAAGGACATTCATTGGCCTGCATTACAGGATCTACTTGTAAAACTAGCTTCCATGATATCAAAAGGATATCAACACATCATTCAACTATAAGAAATCTAGTCTATAAACTGTACTATGCTAAAAGTCCTGCTTTAGCACTAGCAAATTTAAATAACAATCTTCTACATGATACAGCAAAAGACCTACTTGAAGAAATTGACTATATCCAGAAAAACTATTTTGGAAGTGAAAGCCACTTACAGAATGAAATAGCTTTAAACCAAATTAGCAACAATTCTACACATGGCAACCTTTTACTGAACACATACAAAAAAGAAATAATAACATTTAAAAGTACATCAGCTGAAGTACCAAACCATGTGTGTGTATGTTGCCGCAGAACTTTTTATAAGAGTAACACAAAAACTGTAGACCTATCATACAAAATAGAAGACAATGAAGATTCTAAATGGTTTGAATTAGCTCTCTACCTTGTAGCAGAAAACAAATACGAAATAACTGACCCCTTAATACTTTGCAGTTACTGCACTACAAAACTTGAGAACAACCTAACTCCTTCACGTGCTATCACAAAGAGTTTGGAATTATACCCACTACCAAAACCCCTACATCAACTTAATGTATATGAGAGCATCATAATTCAAACAGTGCACCCATTTCAAGCAATAATACGCCTTCAACCAAAAACAGCAAAATTACCTCCCTCTGAATTGGTAAAAGGCAAAGAAAATGTGCATACTCTAGGAGTGCAACGTCCAATGCAGCAATCTTTAATTATCTTAGTAAATGGAGTACCTACAAAAGACAAAAAAAATGGCAACAGCTGGTAAATTTACGTAAAGTTAGACAAGCCTTGCAATATCTTAAAGAGAATAATGAATATTACAAAGAAATTAATATTGAAGAAAACTTGAAGGATACAACTGAAATAATTCAAGAAACACAAGAAACTGGTCAATTTGAGCTCCTAGATCCTGCTACAATATCAAATACTTTAGACCATTATACAATTCATCCTTTGCACTCTAATGACACCATAGAAGATGCACTGGAAACAGACCAAATGCGTCAAACAAAAGTATCACCAATCAGCATATGGGAAAAAAGTATAGAAGCACGTGCTTTTCCTCTACTCTTTCCTACTGGCAAAGGAGGAAGGTACGATGATAGACTTATTCAAATAGCATCAGAATACCGCTCATTACGGATGTATTCTGAAGATCCCAGATTTAGACAAAATGTGGAATACATATTCCACCTACTCTTTGAAAGTGAACTAGCAACTTTATGATCCGGAGTTGCACACATATTAAAATCAGGATCACACTTTCAAAATATGACAGCTACACAATTATTACAAAAAGTGCAACAATAGGATGAGGTTTTACAATCAAATATTACAAATCTATTAGCAAATATGTGTGGTACTAAAGAGTACTGGTTTTGACGTCATGGAGATGTACGTTGTATGATCAGAAACCTTGGCCCACCCACTTGGTTTGTTACATTAAGTTGTGCAGAATATGCATGGGAAGATTTACATGATTTCCTACGCATATCAAACAGAAAAAAACAAACATAGATATACTAACACCTGGAGAACTTTGTTCTTTGGATCCTGTTAATGTTTCAAGATATTTTCACCATCGCTTCATTGCTATGCTACATTTTATTTGTAATAAAACGGTTCCACCCCTTGGAGAAGTGCAACACTTCTTTTGGAGAAAAGAATACCAAGCCAGAGGAGCACCACATATCCACATGCTTTTATGGATTAAAGATGCTCCTAAATTTGATCAAGACAGTGATGCCACTGTTTTACAGTTTATTGAAAAATATGTCACTTGTGAAATTCCATCAGAAGCCACAAAAAGTGATCTTCATGTACACATTTTTCAATTTCAAAGACACAAATGTGGAAAATATTGTCGTCGCAAATACAAAAACAAAGGGAAATACTACACTAAATGCCGATTTGGTTTCCCTGGACCAGTTACAAATACAGGTCAAGTGAACAACCTCATGTCTTCTGTTAGACATAGTGTTAGAGGTAAGTCACCTAAAATACGTATTACATAAAAAGAAAAGAAGAAGAAAAATATATCAATGAATATAATGCAATCATTGCCCACTTATGGAATGCAAACATAGATGTGCAGTACATTGCAGACAATTCTACTGCAGTTGCACGATATGTCACAGCATACTTAACCAAAGCAGAAAAGACAGAGCTCCAAGACCTCTGGAATGACCTCTTATCAGATAAAACAGTGTCTCAGAAATTATCCAGCTTGGGCATAAAAATGCTCTCCCATAGAGAATGTGGATCATATGAATCAGCTGATCGTTGAACTGGTATTGCATTGTATGGTAAATCTGAAAATATAGTATGGCTAAGTCTTGGTCCAGCTAAATCTAGAAAAAGAGTTCTAAAATCATACAAAGATATAGAAACAATAGCCAAACGTGATCCCAACAGCCACGATATTTAAAAAACAAATTATTGGACACATACTACCCAAACAGAAGTAATACTTTGGAAACCATATGTCTATACCACATAGCCCAAAACTACACATACAAAAATAATATCAAACCTGATGAAAGAAAAGGTAAATACAGAGTGACAAACTGTGAAGGCAGCTTAGTTAAACTCACTAAACCAAATTTAATTAATCATATCAAATTGTCATTAAAGACTCCTCAACATAAATAAGTATATTACATGTCTCTGCTACAACTCTTTAAACCATGGAGAAAAGAAGAAGAAATACTAGATAACTATGACTCATATGAAGATGCTTTCAAAGCAAATGAAAGCACGATAACTGATGTAAACTTAACACAATACAAAACAATGTTGCACAATGAACAGCAACACGAAGGAGAACTCCAGGCCCAACTAGATAAGGACACTCCTGACAGTAGTCAACCTTCTGTAACAGGAAGCCAAGAACCACAGGGAGAACCACTAATAATAAATGAGGCAGAATTAGCTATGATAGAAGTAGAAAACACCATGTGTCAGTATGAAGATAAAGAAGACTTAACTATACTACAATCAAAACTAAACAATGAGCAACATAGCATTTTTCAAGAAGTAACAAATCAAATTGCACATGGTGTACAACATGAAAATAAAGAATGTTCCTGCTATAATTATAAACCTATACTACTGTACGTCAGTGGTGAAGCTGGTTCTGGCACAACATTTCTAATCAAAATCATCAGTAAGTTCCTTCAACAATTGACAAACAACAAACTGCCAGCTGTTGTCACTGCCCCCACAGGTTTCGCTGCCTACAACATAGGTGGTGTCACTTTACACCGATTACTACTATTGCCAGTAGAACACCGGATCAAATTAGACTATTACAAACTTTCTGCAGAAGCTGCAATGGCACTACACAGAGTATTGAAACAAATGAAAATGCTACTAATAGATGAAGTGAGCATGGTCTCCAACCTAATGTTGGCTTTGAATTACCTCAGATTACAAGAAGTACTCAAAACAAACTATGAAGAGCACTTTGCAGGAAAACACATTATTGTTTTCGAAGATCTTCTTCAATTGACACCAGTAAAAGGGGAGCCTATTTTTAAAACATTAGGACACAAACTCTGCCGTAAACCTATTGGCAGCATTGGAAATGTCAACCTTTGGCAACATTTCCAATACTGAAAATTAACAGAAAACATGCAGCAATCTGCAGATCTCACTTTTGCCAACATCTTAAAAAGTATCAGAGTTGGTATACTTTCTAAAGAAGCAGAAGCAATATTGAAAACCCGGCAAATTAATGCACTTTACGGCGATAATGCATGTGCTACAGATGTTATGGACCAATTAGCCCACAAAAATGTCAATTGTATGGCCTTAATGCCAAATCTTGCAAGCTGTTTCAAATTCAATTAAATAATGTTAAGCAAAGAAATGCAACCAATAATGGAAATTAGCGCCACAGACAAACTAGATGTACATGGTATGACACTACCCATGTGTGACCAAGCCACAACAAGACTAAATAGTTTAGAAAAATCAATCTCAAACACAGCAGGCTTAGAAAAGATATTAAAATTATCCTTAAATTGCAGAGTAATGCTTAAACGTAACCTTGACGTGGACCAAGGACTAGTTAATGGAGCACTGGGTACAGTTGTTGACTTTCAAACATACCCACGTGACAACACAATTCAGTTTGTCAATATACTCTTTGACAAACTTTCAGAAGTAAAAAGGATAGGACGCTCAACAGCTTGATTCCTTCTCTTAGAAGACATGTATGTATGCAGAGAACAATTTTCTCTAACTCTTGCATCCGCAGTCACGATTCATAAATCACAAGGTCTTACCCCAGACAAAGCAATGATAGATATTGGTAACACAGTCTTTAAGGAAGGCATGAGCTCTGTAGCACTATCACGCTTACGCACACTTGACGGTCTAGTTCTAATCAACTTTGATGCAAGTAAAATAAACGCTGATATTCCTTGCATTTTAGAATACAATAGACTTCGCTCACTATACATCCCCCATCTAAACACATATTCTGTTCCACAAAAAGTAAAACGTTATAAAAGAAAATTAAACCAAACAGAAATGCAACAGGATGTCACTGCAAATCCTCCAAAGAGAGTAAAAGAAAGTAATACTTCATGAAGTACCACAAGCAAAAAAGAATAAATTAGGGAAAGTAAACCAGGTACTTCTTCAAAGAAGGAAGACAACCTCCAAAAAAGTCAGATACAGAACTACCTGGTCCATTTAAACTCTCAAATATAGTTGGTGTAAGTTGCTACGCAAATGTAGCGATGAATATTCTATTTTAATTACCACCAATTGTTGACAACATTTACTTACACAGTACAGACCCATTGTGTATGCAAATGTTAGTACTTCACAGAAATACAGCAAACAATCCTGACAACACGTATAGGGCCTCATTACAACCCAGGTGTTAAGGGTTTAACGGCGTTGTTGGCGCCGTTAACCCTTAACGCCTGATTACCATTTTAACGCCTGCTTTTAGCAGGCATTAAAATGCAAGGCGCAAACCCGCCTTTGTGCTAATTACGGCACCGTAATTTACGATGCCGTAATTAGCGCCTTCCCCACTCCCATTGTGCCCTATGGGGCAAAAATGGGAATGGGGAAGGGTAAATGGGGAATGGGGATTTACCGCCCCACTCACCTTGGAATGGGGCGGTAAATCCACCATCCACCATGGTGTAAACGGAGTTTACACCATGGTGGTAAAGTAGGGAACTTACCGCCTGGGTTGTAATGAGGCCCATAGTGTTTATGGAAAAAGACTACAATTGGACTACTGTGCTGGAATGGTGAAATTCACTATAAACTCATAGGAAGATCCACAAGAATTTCTAATGTACTTACTGTTAGTACTTGAAAACAAAAACATACCTCTCTCCAACAATGTGACACAAGAAGAAATCCCCAATGAACACTTCATATATATATCAATACCTAATTGTGAATCCATTCCATTTCAGCAACTTGTACAAAATGCAAACCATGGTAGATTATGTTCTACCTGCAATTCAGAAAATCGCTCCACGTTAGTGATACAAACACATAGTAAATACGTAATACTAATGCTTCTACGTTACAATGCAGATGGTACCAAAAACAACTGCAAGCTGACTGGATTCACACATGGTCAAATATCACTTGGTAAGAAAACCTTCACAACAATAGGTATAATCTACCACGCAGGAGCCACAACCAATTCAGGGCACTACACTGCATATATACAAAAGAAATGTGGATGGTTTGAATGTAATGATAGTACCATTACTCTAAAGCAGAGATTACCAGAAAATCTTACAAATGCTTATTTTATGTTCTTAAAACCAAAATTTGATTACTAACTGTACTGAAACCTTAAGTAAACTTGTAGTAAAAAAATAAGCTGTTAGAATATTCCAAAAGCTATCTAACTGCCCAAAGATTGTACAACAACTAATCAGATAAATCAATACCACTAAATTAGAGCAAAAAATAGACAGTTATAATACGCCAATTGGTATCTAACTGTCCCAAAATTTAACAATATTGAAACAGATAAATCAATACCACTAAAATATATAAAAAATAGAAGGTTAGAATACGCCAATTGGTATCTAACTGTCCAAAAATTTAACAATACCCAGACAGATAAATCAATACCACAAAAATACATCAATAAATAGACAGTTAGAATACGCCTAGTGGTATCTAACTGCTCTAAAATTTCATAATATCCAAACAAATAAATAATATGTTACTGCTCCAAAAAAATGCAACAACCCAATGTATAAAGCATTAGCCAGAAGCAACAAGTGAACACCGAAAACAAACAAAAAAATAAACTGTAGCATAACAGAAAAAGTTTTTTTTTTTAATCCAACATGGATTTTTTTTATTCCCACAGACCCAATGATTTTAGCAACAAACACAGAAACTGAGCAAATTGCACAGTACTCTGGTTTGTAATCTACTAAATATGAGGGTCCAAAAAAAAACAAAAAGTTGATTATACAATGTAATAAGTCATTACAAAATACTAATACTAACATGCTCTTTTCTTTTATCACAGAAATTAACAAGAAATACTGTACTCCAGTTACTAAACCAAACAGTAAGTATATTATACACTCTATGCGATGGCCACAACCATTGCAGCATATCACACCCATAATATCTTATAACTTTGTTCCTTATAAATTTGTTTTTGACCCAAAGTTATAAGCAACTATAAGTCTGATATGCTGCGGTGGTTGTGGCCAGGGCAGAGAGTGTTGGGTGCATGACCAAATGGTCATGCACCCAACACTCTCTGCCCTGGCCACAACCACCGCAGCATATCACACCCATAGAGTCAAACATTTCAACTATGGCTTATGGAAACTTTTAATGTTCGCGGACATTACCAGTGTTCTTAGAACACTTTCAACTTGCCAGCGAACAATACGGACATCGTCTTCAGGACACCCCCTACGAACATTTCAGGACACTGCGAGAGTTCTTAGAACACTTTCAACTTGACAACGAACAATACGGACAGCATCCTCAGAACACCCTCATTTGGTTTATTTGCGAACAATTCAGGACACAGCGAGTGTTCTTAGAACACATTCAACTTGCCATTGAACAAACATGACAGCGTCTTCAGGACACCCCCTACGAACATTTGAGTACACCACGAGTGTTCTTAGACCACATTCAACTTGACAACGAACAATACGGACAGCGTCCACAGAACACCCCCATTTTGTTTATTTGCGAACATTTCAGGACACCAAGAGTGTTCTTAAAACACATTCAACTTGACAAAGAACAATATGGACAGCGCCCTGAGAACCCCCCATTTTGTTTATTTACGAACATTTTAGGACACCGCGAGTCTTCTTAGAACACATTCAACTTGACAAAGAACAATACGGACACTGCGTGTGTTCGTAGAACACTTTCAACTTGCCAGCGAACAATACGGACAACGTCTTCAGGACACCCCCTACGAACGTTTCAGGACACCACGAGTGTTCTTAAAACACATTCAACTTGCCATTGAACAATACGGACAGCGTCTTCAGTACACCCCCTACGAACATTTCAGGACAATGCGTGAGTTCTTACAACACACCCCCATTTTGTTTATTTGCGAACATTGCAGGACACCGCGAGAGTTCTTAGAACATTTTCAACTTGTCAATGAACAATACGGACAGCGTCTTCAGGACACCCCCTACGAACATTTCAGGGCAACGCATGAGTTCTTAGAACACACCCCCATTTTGTTTATTTGCGAACATTGCAGGACACCGCTAGTGTTCTGAGAACACATTCAACTTGCCAGCGAACAATACGAACAGCGTCTTCAGGACACCCCCATTTTGTTTATTTGCAAACATTTCAGGACACCGCGAGTGTTCTTAGAACAGTTTCAGCTTGCTTGCGAACAAAACGGACACATATTGAGTCCTCAGAACACCCCCATTCAGTTTATTTAGAACATTTCAGAACACCCGTGATTTCCGCAGACAAATCGAACACAAAAAGAACGTCTACTACATAAAAAAGCACAACATTTAACCTATCTCATACCCTCCCATCCTCCCCAAACACTCCTACACACCAACACACTCTACTAAATACACATTTTGAACAAACTTTCACCGCGCTGTTCGCGGACGTCCGTGAATCCAAGATGGCGGGCGCTACCGAAAATCTGAGGCGCTTCACGCTTCACACCGTCCAATCAGCGAACATGCCACATGTCCGCGGACATGACGTAAGCCGCTCGGCCAATCAGGACACTGTAGCCGAGCGAACAGGGAAGTGTGTCCATGGACCGAACACAGATATTACTAATTTTTTTTACCTACTTTTTGGTCATTTAAAAAAAAACTACTGGACGGATTTTCACGCTTTCGGGACCAAGCCGCTGCTCCTGGTCCAAATGTGGTGAAAATCCGTCCATCGGTTTGGCTGTAGGCGCGAGCAAACCTTTTTTCCCATTCAGTCTATTGGGAAAAAAAAGTTTTGGGTCCCCCCCCTATAAGTTTGACCCCCCTGGCCGAATCCTCACCAAAATTTGGAAATAAATTCAGAGTGGGCCATATACTTTTTTTTGCAAAGTTTGGTGAGGATTCGTCCAGGGGGAGCAAAGTTATAAGCCACCCAAAAAGTGCTCTTCCTATGGAAACACGAACTTAACCATGTATATATATGTTGGTGCATGCCGCAATCTATTCACTGCATAGCTAGCCTTAAGAATACTTTGTCTACTTGCATTTCTTTGCATCTGTACACATGTAAAATGACTTAATGACTTAATGTCTTCAATTTTCCGCAGCATAAGCATCTTCATCTCGATCCCGAAATGTTACTTATCTTTGATACTTTCTCGACGCCTATAGAATATCTATGTTCTCTTGTCTCTGCATCTCTTCTGGGTGCGTCAGTCCTGTTTCATATGATGTCACTAATCTTCTCCTTTGCTTATTTTTCCCGCTACTTCTGGGATTTCATTCAAAAGTCCATCATATTGTCATGTATGCTTGTATGGTTTTTGCAATGGGAACCTTGCTTCCAGGATTCTCCTTGGTATTGGTATCTTCATTGGCACTGCATGTGTTTCACATTCTGGTTCCCAGCATATAGGCAACATGGGCGTGAGCTTGAGGTGGGGGTACTTGGCTCCTTCTCTACACGTGATGCACCAAAATGTACACTAAAAAAAACACACCGGACTGAGCACAAAGAAGAAGAATACTGAGACAGCTTGCAGTAAGAAGACCTCACATTCTACCCCTTGATACTTGTAGACAAGGATGGGCCTTTTGTGCAGTTTAAAGTTGATAAGCAAGCACTTTCTTGTTTAGTATACCCAGGAGCCAGTTGGTCAGCTATTTATTTGCTCAAGTGTTAAGGGCTGTAAATGCAGTAGGTATTCTCACTTTCCTAGTGGTACCTAACCCAGTGATGATCATATTGTGCATCCCACCAATTGCTTCTCACTTCACTGTGGAATATCTGTGTTCTGCCTTCTTCTCCATGCTCATACTCCCATTCACATGTTCCTATTGTGGAATTCAATATACATAGACTAAGCTCTCAGAGAGAAATATAGAATCATCCACAATCTTTCCACAACAGCTCAAGAAGAATTTACATGATATTAGATTATCTGTATAATCAGTTCTAGAACAGTACATGGATGATCTATTGTTAGCCTCCCCATCATAGAAGGCATGCAAACAGGAAACACAGATGGTATCAACAGCATTATTGAATAAAAGACACAAATTATACAAACAGAAACTGTAATTATGCAGAGAAATGGTATACAATCTGGGAAATGACATCCTGTCGGATCATGGGTTAATAGCAGACTCCCGAATGGAAATGGTGTATAAGATCACTATGTCTCAGACTATAACACAAATGAGAGTATCTTTTGGGATGGAAGGTTGTTGCAGACAGTGGGTATTGGACTATGACGAGATAGTCACAGTGATACAACACCTGAATGCCAATGCATAAGAACTGCTTCAATGCGCTTTGACCAAAAATGTCAGGGGGAAAAAGCTGAATGCGCGTTTTATGCGAATTCGGCAAGAAAAAAAAAAGGAAGCCCATAATGTCGAATGCTTTGGAGGTTCCATGAGAATTAAAGCAGGGGACAATAAAGTTAAAAAAAGAAGAAAAAAAAGGAGAATAAATGACCCTGCTGTGCCAGCTCCGACACACGTTAGTGGGATGGAGCTGACATGGCAGGGTTAGAGGGGAGTCAGCACCACACAGAGTAGTGTGCAGCGACATGGTAAGTAGGGGGAAGTGGTAGGGGTAAGGGGATGTGGGATGCTGGGGAAAGTGATTGATGTGATCACTGTGCTGTGCGATTTTCGAATCTGAAATTTTCGAATTCAGAATTTTGCACTGCGCAGTAATCACGTAGATCTCTCAATAGACATAAGAGTCAGATAAGGCATTTGATACCGTCAAGAAATCTTTAGCTAATGCACTTGCATTAGGCCTCAAAGGTTGCAAAAAGAAATTCACCATGTAATTTCACAAGGGGAATAGGTTTGCATAAGCACTGCTTACACAAACAGATAGACAGTACCAGGGGCCTAATGAATACTAAAGTAAGGAATGACATCCAGTAGCATTAGGAATACCTCTGGGTGGTGGTTTGCCACTTGGCAAGGGTGTAGGAGCCAAGATGTTTTTTATTTGTATTAAAGTAATAAAAAGATTAAGGTAATTCCATCTCTGAAAGGGAAATCTGCTGATCATATTCTACTTTCCTAAGCTTCTGCTGCATTGAAAGACCAAAGAAATATCGAGGCTTAGTACCACAGATGAAATTCACCAATCACGGGTCGAAAGATTCAAGTATCTTTATTTCTGTAAAGATTTCAAAGCAAAACAGATAGCTATCTGGCTCCCAACACCTTGCATTGTGTACCAGCAGACACAGTGAGGGGTGAGAGTGCTGGACATCTTAATGCGGGTTCTTTTATACATTGTTCCAATCATTGTCCAGCCCCTCTCCAAACTAATAATTTACATGCTAGGGTTTGTGCCCAGTTCACATGACAAATATGACGATATTGTTTAACATATTTTACAACTTTGCTTGTCCATGAATATACAATGGCAGTGTTGGGTCTCTGGCTCATAGTAAGCCTAGTTTCAAGAAAGAACACAATATATTACAACCAAAGCACACAGTTTGAGTTTGCTCTACATTGTTCCGTTGTTTAGATGAGGATGAGACTTGTGAGCGCAGACAACACTTGGATTGCAGTTCATACAAGTCACAAGGTTTCATTGCACAGAACAAACAGTCTTCTCACGGTCAGCCTAAATGTTGACGTAACTCAAAGGTCGTTCGGCTCGGATGTAGTTGAAAACATTTTAGGACACAAAGCAAAAGTAAAAATCCAAATGGCGGATGGTTCTTAAAATGGCTATGAATTTGATGAGAAATCGTAGCATTTCATACGTGGTTTTCTGTGCAATGCGAATGGGCTTAGGCCAACATTCATAACAAGGCGGTATTATAAGAATACAGTTTAACAGCATCAATACTCTGATTTTCAGCGCTTGCCCTACCAGTGACACTGAGCAGGTTCAGAGGTCACAGGTGCCCATTTAACAGTTCCAGTGTCAGCAAGTCTCTGCAGCACAGGAGCTGCATTAAATATAGGCACCTCTATTCCAAAACTTTATATATGGGGCTACCTCCTAGTGGAAGAATAATCGTTAAATATAAGCCATACCTGAGTTAGGTTATGGTGGATGGTATTACATCCACATCCAATTTGATGTCACAAATGTATCAGCTCCTGTGAACCAAGCTGAGCTGTGTAAAGTGATGTGTATTCAGACCAGACAGGTTGAGTGCGACAGGACAGGAACCTGAAAGGCCACACCTCTTGTTTTATCTGTTTATTAGGGCAGGTAACACACCCCACAAGGAACAGACAAACAATAGGCAGCTTCCCTGGGCCTAGGCATCAAAGGAGCACACCCATTCAAAGGGATTAGCCTAACACCAGAGTGCTGCATTTCTAAAGGCCTTTGATCTTAGTGAGCGGGAAAGGGGTCACCGTTAGAGTAGTCAGGAGGGATCTATTCAGTTGAAATGGAATTCCACCAATCTGTTTCTCTGCGTCTCTCTCTCCTCATGTCCCCTCCACTTCCTCTGCAGCACAGCACTTTGTGTGTTTCAAGAACAGTGTTTGAACACTAAGGCAGGCTAGCTTTATACAAATCACATGCAGGCTTTTGCCTTTAAAAGAAGGGGTATCCCACCATTTCTTAGATCCTCTTAAAACACTCTAAAGAGTTGCTCTGATGCACATGATAAGAACTCATTGGACTTCCTTTGGGAAAGTTGCACTTTTCAAAGCCCTCAGTTGAGGTGAAGAATGGGCTGTCCAAGGCAGAAGAAATATCTTCCCCATACCCACTCTCAGGACACATTGGGATTGGGAGTGAACCTTTTCTGTGGACAAGGACCTGCTAGTCTACACTGGAATGTCCTAAAGCTGGGAGAACAGACCAGAACCATCCTGTCCTAGAGTCCTCTGAGTGGGCCTCACAGCAGTATGAGGACCGGACCAGCTGACGTTCCCTCTTCTGCCACACCAAACACGTCTCTCTGGGTTCACCATACCTTGAGCGAGAGGGTAGATTCCGGTACTGGCTTTTGTGCTTCTCTCCCAATTCATACTTCAACCAGCTCAATTCTGCATTGTGCCCTAGCTGTGCCTGTCAGTTGCTAGACTTGAAGCTACTGCTCGAAGCCAGGATACAACCCAAATCACAGGTGAGTTACACACCATCTCTAATCAGGGGTTACAACCATGGCTCAACCCAGTTAGCCCTTGAACTGCTATCTCACCTACCTGCACATTGATGGATCCAAGATCACCATGTTTGATAACCACTGGCAGCCTGCTTCAACCACTGGAGCATCACGATTCAACCCCTCCCAGTGGCTAGAAGCCTGACCCGGCCTGACCCAACTGCAAAGAGATCCTGGGAGTGCCCAGACCTGCAGCGCTGAGAGCCCCCTTACGATGGCACAGAGCAACCGCATTGGCCCACACTAAACACCCGCCCGCTTATTATGTGGGCCCACACCATCCAACGTGCCTAAACTGAGCCTGATCCACATACATCTACATTTGACACCGGAATGATAACATCAGTTTTCCATTTGTTTTCCTAACCGTTATTCTGCTGTTTAATCTCTGTATGAATGCGCTTAATTTTGAAGTATGGAAAAGGAGGCACTAAAGGTAGAAGTGCACCTCCTTTGGTTTGGTGCCGAGTGCGATTGAGGTATTTAATATTCCAATGCTTTCAATAGTGAGATGCTGTGTTACTTATCACATAACCACTTACGTTTCCCTGAAGGTTGGGGGCACCACCCACACAAGCGTTTCTGCTTCATCTGGGTCATCCAGTTCCTCACATAACTGCTGACCGCCCACAAACTGCGTTAATGAACGCTGCCCTCCACCACCCTGGTCTGTCTGTAGATTCTACAATTAACAAGTTTACATTGACTTGTTTCTTTCACAAACGCCTGACATAAAAACTCAAGGATTTGCAACAGAAACAGGTTCAGAAAGGGCCTTAGTAATGCAATACAGAGGCTTTTAAATTTACTCTGGACTATAGTGAACAATCCCTGCACAAAAGCATCTGGTACCGCTTTCTGAGCTGACTCTCAAGGTATATGTAGACCCGAATGATGTGTAAACCCAACCTTCAATCATTCTAGGTGATAGGACCTGCAGTAGTCTCATCCTTATTATTGTTAACACATTATTTCCCGGTCAATTTTCCAGAGACAGCCAATATTACATTTTGGTATAAAAGTATCTCTATCCAATTTAACATATCCCTAGAAACTCTCCCCAGTCAAATGCTGGCATATGCTAGAAGGCATAATCACTCTCATTAGCTGATTCAAATCAGCCCATGAAAGATTACACAGGTGAATCACAGTACACAACTCTTCTTTGAATGGGGGCGTGGCCAACAGGCCACAGGATAAGACGTGCTCTTGAAGGGGCTCCTGCCGATCTGGAATGATCCGACGAAAAACTATATTGAAAGCTGAGCATATGCACTGAATCTGGCTGGACATGCTAGTGCAGGTTTCCAGCGCACTGACCGCGAAAATCGGAAGGTGAAGACAAGAAGATTTGCATGTGATGAGCTGGCAAAGAAAGGTCGCATCTCGAGGACAACAGAGCCAAAATGGCACTGAACCGAAGACAAAGGGACGGATCTGAGAGATGAAACACCAGAGCTGCATTGCGGCGTGAAATAAGCTCGGAGCACACTGTATCAACATTGAGGGTTGGCGGTTCACTTACTCAACAAAGACACTTTTGTATTTTATAAAATAACAGTAGCCCGAGTGATCCTGAGCAAGAACAAGAACGTATAGCTCGGAGGCGACAGAGTGCTTGCTGCGCGTCCTGCTTGAGCACTGGGACGTCTGAATGCGAATGGGTTTGCTGTGTTGGGAGATGAGCATTACATTATTTAGCAAGACCATAGCCAGTCTAGATTGGTATGTGGCGTGCATGTAACGGATACAAAAGCTGAAGGGAAGGGAGACCGGCATTGACACTGTTGCAGTGAGGAACCAAACCTTCAGAGGTGAACGCAAGAAAAGAAACTGACAATATAGTGGATACAGTTGCTGTGTGCTCTGTGAGAGCATATGCAATCCTCTACGCCCCGTGGCTGCTCCGGATGATAACAAAGGATAATAGCATGTTGCTGATGGTGCGAGGATCTATAGAGTGTGCCGGAGATAGGCGTGATGGAGCACAGTGAGGCGCAGCGCTCATGGGGGCCAGATGACAACGGCAGTGAAAGACTTAAAGTCTGGGACAGCGAGCCACGTGGATGCACAGTACAATGTGGAAATGATCCTTGCCCATAGCAATTGCACTTTCCAATGACAGTGCGCAGCCCGGGCCTCCACGTTTCAAAAGTGAAGAGGCATCTGCACATGAAGACTGCAGTGCACTGGCACCCGGCTAATACATAACTCTGGGCAAGTGAAAGGAATTGGCATAAAGAGGAGGAAATGCATCATGAGAAACATCACGGTAGAGCAGTGCATTTCAATGTGAGCAGACTGCCTGAAAGGGGATAAGGCTGGGAGAGTGGCCAATATCAGAATCCTGCCAACGCTGGCCATATGTGCGGCTACAGAGTGACCACAGTACATTGTGTGAGCACACACCTGAACAGAGAGCAATCCTCCCCCACTACCACTCCTTGAGAATGTGCAGGCCCCCATAATCCCCCCGAGTGTAATCAAGCCCAGGCCCAGTGCAATGGCTGAGCTGGCACACAATGCATGTGGCCTGTGCGAGGTGAAGGCTGTTGGGGATCACCTAAAGTTGGGATCAGCATTGTGAACAGCAGACCACTGGAAGCCGGGTGCAGCCCACAAGAAAAGAGGAAGCAGGACACAAGGTCAGCAGAAAAGAACGTAAGGAGTCGGTGGGGGCGAGGGGGCCCTGACTGGATCAACGCAGTGACTGCACAAATAGAGGGCTTCCCCCGACCACTCCCGGGGACTATGCAGATACCCCTGGTCCCCCATGCACACAGCCAAGCCGGAGCCTGGCTGAATGGCTGGGCCCACATACGGACAGCAAGACCTCAGCAACATGGAGGCAGAAGTAGGTAGTGGTGCACAGCCAGTAGAAGCGCCACTGCAGAAGGAGCTGTAAAGGCCGGGGTGCTGAGTTGTGGACTTCAAGCCTGGTGCTAGCAGCGGTCACCAGAGACAAAAGACCGTGCAAGCACAAGCGCTCCCCAGTGGAGCACCCCAGGATGTTGCACGCAAAATATTGAAACCACAACCATTCCACACACACACAGGACATTGTCAAGACTGATTCTGCAGATCCCTGTGAAGGGAAACTCGCAGCACCCAGAGCAAACGAGAATCCTACAAGACCCAGAAGGAAAATGGCGACTAAAGCTGTCGGAATTGAAAGTATATCGTGCCTCCTATTGTGAAAAATATATTTAATATTGGCCTACGCCAAGCTGCTCAAAAGACGCTTGCGAGAGAAATCTGTGTTGCAAGGTCCTGACTTTTAATCCATGTAGGCCGCCATTTTGGGTCAAACCGCCATTTTGGGATTTGTTGTGGAAAAGTCACCCTGTGAGCTAAAATGGTGGACGATGCCATTGCAAAATGCAACATGGCTGTCTTGACCTCTGTACATCGCTAATGTGTAATCTGCCTGCAGGCTACTTGTTGAGGTCATGAACTGAGACTTCGTCCTACGTTGACCTATGTGTAAAGATATTACTTGCGCAATGAAACCAATCCACGAGTATATATTAGGATAATATATTGACATATTGAACAAAGAACATCTGTCTTACTACATTGTATTTATGTTTAAGAATACGAAATTTTACAATACACAGTTAATGCATACGCTTATTGTTACATGTATTAAAAACAAACCAGTTACATGCAGTTATTTGAGACTTGGCATGAACCCTAGAATTGGTGATGTATAAAGTAGAATATTAACCCGAAGTAGGGCTGGACATAGTGCCCACAAAATGTCTAAAAAGCGAATGCATTCTAATGTACAGCGTCTCTCACTGAACACACTGAACCACGCTGGAGTTCGTTGTGTTGTACTGAGGGCCGATAGCTATCTGACTTTGCACTGTTTTTATAATTGAATTCAGTAGAGAATAAAGTACTCTGTATGTTCCTTTGTAACCCGTGTTTGGTGTATTTCCTTTTGGGGTACTCAGCCTCGATATTTTATTTCTGTTTCACAGTTGGTGCCCGAATAGGGACCCTCAAGATTGATGCAGGATTGTTGAAGGTTGACACACGCTATCGGACCGGGATCGGACGGTGTGACAAAAAGGAAGGGGCCCCTGGATGAGACGCGACACATCAGCAGCGCTGCACGATCCGATCCCTGGATGATTAGCCTGTGGTCTGAGACGGCATCTTGACGAGGGTCCACTTATCGAGGCGGGCAGATTTGCCGAAATCACCATACACGAGGTAAGATTAGTTAGGTAAGATTCTTAGAAGTACCGATCGGTCCTCCTTAGGTTTGGTCAGGTGAGTCGTGACCCGACTCTTAATTTAACCCTGACAATTTGAATTTTGGCGCATTGTATCTGCAGACACAATTATTGACCAGGTAACACCAACAATTTGAGATATGCCTGGGAAATTGTCTACCTGCTTTAAGGCATTATTCCGCAGTGATAGACAATCTTTGGTATTTAGCCATCCCGCACCACAGGAGGGGTCGCCGGCATGTACTATGTACTGTAAACATGGCATTGGAAGTCTAGTATTTAATGATATTTGGCACAGACAAACCAGACATGCCTCCGAACTTCAGTGGCCAATCAATGGTAGTTTTGAGATCCCTCACATTGAATATTTGGAGTCAGTCTTGTTAGAGAAAAAGGCTAGACTTGCAGCATTTGATGTTTTGCAGAATTGGAAAAAAGAAGCGTTACAACAGCTTAAGAGTAGAAAGAAACATGTGCGCCGTCATAAAACGAATGCCAAAAAAGCGTTGTTATATGACCAGGATAAACAGTCTGAGTCGGCTAAAAATATGGAAAGGGCTTTCTCACTTGGTATTCAGAAAATCTATCCTTGCAAAAATCTTCATGATTCTGATGAGTTTATTGACAAAATATTAAATGAACGAAGGCCTGGTGCCTCTGCGCCACCTCCGTATGTTCCTCTTCCCGCTGCTGTACCTTTTCCTGCTGTTATTCCTGCTCTTCCTACTCAACCTGTTGTTCCTACTCCTCCGGTCTTTGTCCCTCCACCTGCTCCTCTGCCTCTTTTTATCGCACCAGTTATAGCTCCTCCACTGAATTTGCCTGCTCCCTCTCTTCCAAGTGGTCTTGGGCCGCTTGTAATCGATCATGGTGCAGGGTCAAAGGTTGTCACTCGCAGTACTGTACCACTGGAGAAGAAACGTGAGTTAATTGCATTAGGCTAAGCATTGTATGGAGAAGGAAGATCAAGCTAGTGTTTTTTCCACACTTTTTAATACGGATAATTTTCCTGAGAAAAATGTTTTTATTGAAGATTTAGGGATTCAGTTATGTATAATGTGGGAAAGATTAAGTAATGCGGATGTTCCACAAGGGTTAAGGGATCTAAATACTTTAGCACTTTCCAGAGACACTGTGGAGAAGGTAAATGAGCATGTTGAAAGGTTATTTGAGTATAGAAAGGAGTTAGAAAGGATACAGAATGAGGATGATGAAGAGGAAAGTATGTACGTACAGAAACGGTTCCTTCCGTGTCGTGTACCGATATCGGAGGAAATGCGAATTTGTAAGAAAGATGCGATTAGATGGATTTCAGACATATCGATAACTCCAGTTGAGGTATATGACACATATAGTCAATATACGTTGGAAATGCAGAGGCAAGTGATACAGGTAATGGTAGAATACCTGCAGGATGAATGTGTAAAAAGGAAGATTAGTTGTCCCACAGAGTTATTGAATATTTATAAGAGAGCTTTTTCACTTGACACTTCTTCGACTGCTTTAGCGCTCGACTTGGCTCTGTTGCTTAGTAAGCATTCAGAGTTGCCTACATCTCAGTTGCCTATGAGAGAGGTTCCTCCGACATTTGTCCCGAAGGTTGAGGTTGCGGCCGATGCTGCTCAGGGTATAGTCGCTGTGAACATTCCCGCACATTATGTATCACAGTTTGTTGACGTCCCGTTTTCACGACAGGAGGTGAACACCATTAGACAGTCTATTCCTGATATTAGGAAAAATCCGACAGGGTTCTATAAAGAGATGGAATCTGTTTTACAATCCTCAGTGTTCACCTTAGGTGACATTGATTTATTGTTTCCTGTACTCCTGCCCGTAGATTTATGGAAACAAGTTAGAACTATTGACGATGTACCCGGGTTGGGAGATACATGGGCGAATATAACTAGACTCGATGGGGAAAGGCCAGCTGGCGAAAGACCACAACAGGTGATATTAACTCTGCCTGATAGAATCATTGCTAAATTAAAAAACATAATTCCCGAAAAAATAATTATTTGTGACAAGCTTACGGCCTGTGTCCAAGGAAAGTCTGAGGGTGCTACCGAGTTCTTTAATCGGTATGAACAGGTATTTTTAGATTTCAGTGGACAAGACTTAGGCACAGAGTCTGGGAAAAGATTATTTGTGGACAAATTTGTATGTGGATTGCTGCCTGACATCCAGTCGCAGATTATGTCCCCTGAGAGCGCTTGGCAGGCGAAATCGCAATCAGAAGTACTGCACATGGATCAGTACTATGAGAATCGTGTCAATAATGAAAAAGATAGGATTGAAAAACGGAAAGGTGATTTAAAAACTAAGGTGCTATTGCAGCAAATTGTTAGGGGCCCCAGAGGGGGTAACTCTCAGGTTAGAGGTCAGTATGTCCTGCAGGGGAATGTGCCCTTGGGTCCTGTGAATATTAATCAATGTGCTTATTGTCGTCGAGAGGGTCATTGGCGAGCACAATGCCCCGTCCTTCAACAGAGGTCGAATAATACATTTGGTAATGTGGGTAGGCGATCCAGGGGTTGCCCTGGTGTAGGGGGCCCTGGTAGAGGTCAGTTTACACAGGACCCTCAACAAACGTTTTTCACAGAACAATCAGGCTCCCAGTGTGGACACTAGGAACATATTCGATCATCCTTCCGCTGCATATTTATCTGAAGAGCTTCCTTTTGATAATATGTTGTTTCGGTAGGATTGCCCGAAGCAGGGTTTGGAACCTACACCTATTCCCGTCAATCAGAAAGGTCCCTACCTTGAAATGATGGTGGGAAATAGGAAACATCAGTTTTTGATAGACACTGGAGCACAGAAGTGTTCCATTGATCGTTCGCAGGTTCCAAACATTCCACTGTCAGGGCAAACCGATGTTTCTGTAGGGTTTTCTGGTACACCAGCTGTTTGTCCGGTCTCTATGCCGGTACCTATTTCTTTTGGTCCCTTTACAGACCAGTGTCCTTTTCTATTGACCTCAGATTGCGGGTTGAATTTGTTAAAAGAATTAAATGCAGTGATTTATTGTTCTTCCGATGGAATGCGCTTGACGATTTCACCACAGCAATCTTCTACCTCACAATTTTTGACTAGAGCTTTGCCTCCAGAATTCATTGATATACCAGAGAGCTTGTGGGCTGTCGACGACAATGATGTCGGTGTTTTACAGATTGAGCCTGTTAAGATAGTTTTGAAACATGGAATTGAGCTGCCACGCATTCCCCAGTATAAGATTTCGGTTGAGGGCGAGCAAGCTCTGAAATGTATTGTTTCCGATTTTGTGCATCGCGGTGTGATTGAAGAAATTTCAGGAAGTTTGTGTAATAGTCCGATTTTACCCGTGTACAAGAAAGGCGATAATGTAATCCCATTCCGTTTTATAATTGATTTACGTGCCATTAATAAAGATGTGGCACCGCAATATCCAATTGTGCCTGATGTGACGACAATCCTAACCATGATTCCAGCTACAGCTACTTACTTTAGTGTTGTGGACTTAAAGAATGCGTTCTTTAGTATTCCTATACACAAGGATAGTAGATATTTGTTTGCGTTCACCTTAGGGGGATGCTTGTTTACATTTACTCGTGCACCTCACGGGTACACAGAGAGTCCTAGAATTTCTAATAGGGCTTTGAAAGAACAACTTGATACCCTTGAATTGCCCTCTACCTGTACTTTGCTTCAGTACGTTGACGATTTGCTTCTGGCTGCTGACTCTGAGAGTGCCTGTAAGGAGGGCACTGTGTTACTACTTATTCATCTAGCTAAGCATGGTCACAAAGCTTCGCTTAAAAAATGTCAATATTGTTGCCAGGAGTTCGCCTATTTAGGCTATCTCCTGTCAAAGGAGGATAGAAGATTGACACCTGAAAGAATAAAACACATTTCTGGCATGTCTGTCCCAAATACGCAGGAGAAAGTTAGGGCCTTGATAGGTATGGCTTCTTACTGTAGGTTGTGGATCCCAAATTTGTCACTAGTGATAAAACCGATGCTGGCCTTGACGAAGAAGGGCATTTCTTTGCCGTTGCCATAGACCTCGGAACACCAGCAATTGTTTGACTTGCTTAAGACTGCATTATGCTCTGCACCAGTTTTGGGCATACCAAACTATGAAAAGGCTTTCGTTTGTGCATGAATGTGATGGATTTGCTTTGGCTGTATTAACTCAGGAGCATGGAGGGAAGAATAGGCTGTGCGGTTACTATTCCTCCGCCCTTGATCCTGTAGCATGTGCTTTGCCAAGATGTTTGCGCACTGTCGCTGCTGCTGCCACGTCTGTAAAACAGAGTGAGGCAATCGTCCGAGGCCATGATCTGACCCTGATGGTGCCTCACTCTGTAGATGTTCTATTGAACCGAACTCAAACACAACACCTCACTTCCGCACAGTTGATGAGATAGGAATTTAGATCTTGTTTGCCACTCACATTCAAATTAAGAGGTGTTGTGTCCTTAATCCGGCTGAACTCCTACCTTTCCCGCAAGATACTACTTGCGGCGATGAAGACTCACATGATTGTTTGTATACGACCGAACAAGAAACACAGGGCAGGATTGATTTGAAAGATACCCCTTTGGATAATCCGCATGGAGAGCTGTTTTGTGACGGCTCCTGCTTTAAACTTCCGGATGGTACATATACAGCCTCTTATGCAATCACTACCTTGAGCACGGTTGTGGAAACTAAGAGAATTACGCATAATTCTGCACAGGCCGCAGAGATTATAGCATTAACCCGAGCTTGTAAACTTTCCGAAGGGCTTGTAGTAAACATATATACCGATAGTCAGTATGCTTTTGAGGTGGTTCACAACTTTGTGAGACTTTGGTCAGAACCTCGCATGGCACCAAGATTCAACATGGCTCCCTAATAGTGCAACTACTCTCAGCACTTGCGCTCCCTACTCAGTTAGCAGTTGTAAAATGCACAGCACATCGAAAGATTGTAGATAACATTGGAAAAGGAAATGCTTTTGCTGATCAAATAGCTAGACAAACTGCCACTGATCTCTTTACGGAGATATATGTTTCTAGGGAGACTGAAAATGCTTATGTGATGGATAAGGGCGTGGGGTCTGTACGGGATATCCAAGCCGATGCCACATTAGAAGAAACCAAGAGGTGGGTTGAGGGCTTGGGAAAACTTGATGATGATGGGTGTTGGGTGGACACGGTTGATGGAAAATGGTTACTTCCTGATGCTTACGTGATGATGATGGTTGTAATGGCACACTGTCCTACGCATGTGTGTGCCAAACAGATGACGAAAATGTTAGAAAAAGTTTGGGTAAATGACAAAAATTTCAAAAATTGCTCAGCATTATGTCCAGAACTGCATGATTTGCCTACAACATAATGTGGGAAAGGGGACAGCAACCCCGAGGGGAAGTTTTGGGCCACCCACTGTCCCATTTGAAGTAATTCACTTTGATTTCATTGAAATGGAGCGATGCAACAATTTAAAATATGTCCGTGTAGTCATTTGTGCCTTTAGTAAGTGGGTTGAGGCTTTCCCTGTTAAAGATGCTACAGCCATGACCACTGCGAAAACCATGTTAAAGGAGTACTTTCCCCGGTTCGGTTTGCCGAGAGCTATCTGGTCGGGCAATGATCCACACTTTGTCGCCGCTGTAATCCTACAGATATGTACAGCGTTACGAATTGACAAACGGTTCCATTCGGCCAGACATCCTCAGAGAGCCGGACTAGTAGAAAGACACAAAGGTATCATCACGAACAAGCTTGCTAAGATGTGTGCCTGCACCAAACTAAAATGGCCGGACGCCTTACCTATCGTGTTACTAGCTATGCTTACAACCCCTCAAACTAAGACTGGGCTCTCTCCATTTGAGGTGGTAATGGGGAGACCTGCCAATATCTGGAATATTCCAAAATGTCAAAATTTGAAAAATATTGAAAATGTACTACTTTCAGACTATTGTAGCCAATTGACTAAAAACCTGTATTTGATTTACCACCAGGTACGAGAGGCCTTACCGATGCGATACAAAGGCCCGGGCCACGGCATATGACCGGGGAGCTGGGTGCTCGGTAAATCATGTGAGCGCACCTCCTGCCTCGCACCTCGCTGGCGTGGGCCATTCCAGGTCTTGTTTGTCACCCAGACAGCGGTGCGGGTAGCTGGGCGAAAGAACTGTATCCACTCGTCACACATCAAGAAACTTCCTCACCCTGTGCCACACGTTACAGAAGAAGCCGAACCCCTCACTGATACTGCAACTGATGATCCCAAAGCAGTAAGCAGCACTGGGAGTGTGTCAGAGAATATCTCTAAGCCCAGGAGGCTTGGGGAAGCTGCCATTTTGTTTCCACACTCTCCGCAAATTTTGCACTCGAAAACGGCTGTTTCAAATTCAGCCTCCTCATTTGTCCCTGATACGTTGCTTCCAACGGGAAGTGACGACACATTGTTTCCGGATCAATCAGTACCAGGAACAGCCAGATATCACTTGCGTCCGAGAAAATAGACATACGTCACTGTTCTGCTGTGCATTTGATAGACATACGGCACGGTTCGGCTGTGCATTCAAGGAAGGAAAAGAATCATCGAGGGCTTGCTTTTGCCCAAATTTGAGAAAGGGGATTCTGTTGGCTCTGGTGGTGGAAGGACTCAGAAATTGTGCGACCGGGGGGTCGCCAGCAACGAACATTGGGGTTTCCATTTGAAGACTGCAATTCCGCTACCGCCGCCGCTCGTATTGGACTTGTAAATAAGGGGGTGACCAACTGGGACAATGGACAAAATGCCTGGGCCCCAAAAACGTATTGCTGTATTTTTATAACAATATTTGGTTTTATAATAGTAACTGTTGTAGGCCTTTGGTATTTCGAAGAAACTCATCCTTTAGAATTTTTGCTACCGACTAAAAATGTACCCACTGTCCCCACACCTTTTGTACATTTGCATACTTGGTCTCCTAGAGATTCCCAGCACAGACACAGGTACTTATCATGAACCCTACACATGCCATTTTTAATAAGTCCAACTGCTGGGTCTGTTCACATTTACCGCAACACGGGGATAAGGGGCTAGGTTGGTTCATTTATCCTTTATCGCTGACAACTGCTTGCTATGCTTCTCTTAGAGCACTGTTCTTTGGCCAATGGAATGATAGCGTCTCAGGGAACTTTGATGGCACCAATTTGAATAGTTTTGAGAAACGTGTTTTGACTCCCCTGGGATGCTCCCTTTTTGCAAATAGGAGTAAACCGAATGTTGCTTCTATTAGGCCTTCTGACAAACTGTCTCGTCCCTTTCAATCTTTGATTTCCTTTAAAATGGCTCCGATAGGCAATAAGGATGCCGTGCCTCCTTCTTACACTGTTAACCATAGCCTCAATTCAGTTTCTTTCTGCATACAGACGAATGGCACTCGGTCAATGGGAGTTTTTAAAGGTTGTGCCAACGTTGCAAATTTGACTGGGGAAGACAGACCTTTGTATGTAGGCGAACCTGTCTCTTTTGTTTGCGGTAATATAGCGTTTCCATGGTTGCCCAGGGATTGGCAGGGAACCTGTTATTTAGGGATCCTGTTACCTGGGGTGTTCATAGCAAGTACTATAGAAATTTCAAAGACTCGTCAATTGCGGGTCGAGAATGGTGACACCCCAGCACAAGTCTTGGGAGATATAACAAAATCAATTGTGCCATTTTGGGGGCAGATAGCAAATTCAGAAGATATAGCGAGAGTCTAGCGAGAGTACTGGAGCGAACCATCAACCGGACCACGGATATGCTCTACAATATGACATTAGAGCAGAAAGCAATAAGATTAGTAGCACTCCAAAATCGAATGGCATTAGATGTCATTCTAGCTGAGCGTGGTGGAGTATGCAAATTAGTGGGGTCCGCTTGCTGTGTTTTCGCACCGGATTCCTCCCCAACTATCTTCAAGGCAATACAGAATCTGCACGTCCTTAGTTCCGAAGTGCATGTTGTATCTTGGTGCTTGGTTCTGGTACTTCTTGCGGTCCTGGGGTTGGAAGGTACTTTCGGCCTTATTAATTATTTTGGGAATTCTGTTGTTCCTTTGTTGCTGTATTCAGTGTCTGCCTGGTATGTGTTCAATGCTAGGGGGATGTTGCGCACAAGCGATAAATTCGATAGGACATAAGGTGTATGCCTTAGACAAGACTTCCAAAGAATATGTGTTAAAGGAGATATTAGTAAAAGTCCTAATGGCAATAGATATTTCAGATAGTGATTCAGTGTACATGGATACTGATGCATGGAGTTATTCGCAAGGAGACCCAAAGTAGTATTTAGCACTTGGGATAGGCCAAAAGGAGGGTTTGTCGGAATTGAAAGTATATCGTGCCTCCTATTGTGAAAAATATATTTAATATTGGCCTACGCCAAGCTGCTCGAAAGTCACTTGAGCGAGAAATCTGTGTTGCTAGTCCCTGACCTTTAATCCATGTAGGCCGCCATTTTGGGTCAAACTGCCATTTTAGGATTTGTTGTGGAAAAGTCACCCTGTGAGCTAAAATGGTGGACGATGTCATTGCAAAATACAACATGGCCGTTTTAACCTCTGTACATCGCTAATGTGTAATCTGCCTGCAGGCTACTTGTTGAGGTCATGAACTGAGACCTCGTCCTACAATGACCTATGTGTAAAGAGATTACTCGCGCAATGAAACCAATACACGAGTATATATTAGGATAATGTATTTACATATTGAACAAAGAACATCTGTTTTACTACATTGTATTTATGTTTAAGAAGACCTGCAATGCGAAACTTTAGAATACACAGTTAATGCATACGCTTATTGTTACATGTATTAAAAACAAACCAGTTACATGCGGTTATTTGGGACTTGACACAAACCCTAGAATTGGTTATGTATAAAGTAGAATATTAACCCGAAGTAGGGCTGGACATAGTGCCCACAAAATGTATAAAAAAGCGAATGCATTCTAATGTACAGGGTCTCTCACTGAACACACTGAACCACGCTGGAGTTTGTTGTGTTGTACTGAGGGTCGATAGCTATCTGACTTTGCACTGTTTTTGTAATTGAATTCAGTAGAGAATAAAGTACTTTGTATGTTCCTTTGTAACCCGTGTTCGGTGTATTTCCTTTTGGGGTACTCAGCCTCAATATTTTATTTCTGTTTTCACAAAGGGGGCAAAACGAAGAATAAGCAAACCACACTTGAAACATTCACATCAAGCCAGACAACCCAGCCCAGAAAAAGAAGAAGACGGAGTGAAAGAGCAATTTCTGACCCTGGAGGACTCAGAACCAAGTAATCAGCAGATCCTGGAAGCGATTGCGGTCCTGCAAACTGAGCTGGAAGGCAAGATAGACGCAGTGGCAATCGATTTGGCACTGCTGCACCAGGAACTCCGCGCAATCGAAGAACACACAAGCAAGCTAGAGGAACAAGTGAAGAAATACACTGAAGTTAGGGCACAGATAACGAAAGATGTGGATGTCCTAATGCAGAAAGTGAAGATACTGGAAGACAGGGCAGAGGAAGCAGAACGGCCAGCCCGCAGGAACAACCTAAGAATTGTCGGCCTGCCAGAAGCGATCGAGGGAGCAGACCCCACCAACTATGTGGAAAAACTACTGCAACAGGAAATTGGAGCAGGAGAACTCTCTCAAGGTTTTACAATAGAAAGAGTGCATCGCTCCCTCAACAGAAGACCGCCCCCAGGCACTCCGCAAAGGCCAATGATAGCCAAGGTGCTCAATTACAGAGATCGTGAAAAAACCTAGCCTTCTCCAGGGCCGGGGGAACGATACAAAGAGACTCTGTTAAAGTAGCTGTGTACCCTGACTATACATTTCAAGTCCAGAGACGAGAACACAATTCATCGCCACACAGGCCAGACTACGAAAAGCGGGGCTCATGTACATGCTCAAATACCCAGCAAGACTAAAAGTGATTTACAATGGCAAGTCCCTCTTCTTCGAATCACCAGAGGAAACGAATGAATGGATGGACAGGACACAGTTGCCCGACAAACTGGAGTCCGACCAAGGACCTGGAGGAACTTGACATAAGAGGAGCGGGTCGGCAACGCAACACAAACACCAAGTAGCCAAGCAGTGATGTGTAGCTTCAAGATGACACCTATGCAGACACTTGTACGTAATGCTAGATATGATAAGTTACAATTGCAAGAGCAGAATGGGAATCACAGACATCTGGTAGAGGGAATGCTTAGGGGGGTGGGACAATAAATGGGTGTCTGTCACAGTTCATAGTGAACTGCATCAAACTCCTACTGGCTAACATGGTCAGAATCATGACTTGGAATGTGAAGGGACTTAATAATTATCTGAAACGTAAGAAGGTGAGCACATATATTCAGAATAACAAGGTGGGAATAGCGCTATCACAGGAAACACACTTAGATGAGAAGAAGCAGAAAAACCTGGAAAGGGCATGGGGGTACGTGATGGTGAGCTCCACATATTCGACATATGCGAGGGGGAGTGCTTATCTGGATCGCCCCCAACATTCCATTAAAAATACTCGCAGTGAAAACCGACAATGAGGGTAAGATGGCCATTGTGCATGGGCTACTAGAAAACCGTGAAATTTGTGTGGTGAACACCTACACCCCTAATCAAGACACTACAATGTTCTTCAGATCACTGTACACGAGATTGGGTCCGTACAGACACTGTACCTTGATTTGGGGGTGGATTTTCACTGTACAAGTGACCCAGCTTTGGATAGGTCTGACACCAAACACAAGTGGCCAAACGCCCCACCCCCGGCAAAGGTATTAAACTCACTAGCGGATCACTTTGAATTGCACTGTAGTAACAGGAGGAACCGCCCAATAATGGGCAGGACTAATGGGCTGGGAATCGACATAAACAATGGGGGCGTCCTACCCTCAGATTAGTAAATGCAATAATTTCTTGCACAAAATTATTAAAACCTTTGTGAAAATCTCAGTTGATCAAAACCAAGTTTGTATCACTAAGAAACATCCATTAATACACATCACGTAGTCACATCCGCCTATTTTATTTAGCTGTAGATGTAAGTTAAAGGTTTAAAGTTTAAAGTGACAAACAATACAGTTACAAAATAAGGTAATGTAAGCAGTACAAAATCTATAATAGCTTGAGTTTGTGCAAATTAATAAAATATCATCAATCCTGTATGGGTATTTTGAATTTACTGGTACATTCAGCAGAAACTCAAGCTATTATAGGTTTGACTACATGATGTGGATTTTACTTAGTGATACAAACTTGGTTTTGATCAACTGAGATTTTCACAAAGGTTTGAATCATATTGTGCAAGAAATTATTGCATTTAGTTTAGTTTAGTTTAGTTTGTTTATTTATATAGCACGGCCAAACCCTAGGGTAACTGGGCACATTGGTCTTGAGGAGCAGCATAGGTTACAGAAAAAGTTGCACATACGAGATACATAAAGGATAATACAATAGGTAGCATGAGGACCGTGTTACAAAGTGGTCCGTGACACGATTACATGCCGGCTAGTTTGCAGAATGCTGTACAAGCATGCAGGTATCATATTCTTACAGAGAAGTGAGTCATGTGTTCACCTTCGCTCTAAATGACCAGAATGATTCTTCACATCTGATCATCATGGGAAGAGCAATCCAACATTTTGCTGCTAGCACAGTGAATCTAGATCCCCCTGCTGTTTTCAGATTGAATTTGGGAATGTTCAGTTAGTACATGTAATGGTTCTAGTGGGCCTGGTAGTGATATGCCTGAAATATTTGTCAGATAAATATCATGTGGCAGTCAGTGAGAGGCATTTGTGTGTAATGATGAGCAATATTAGCTTGATTCTGTCCCATATAGGGAGCCAGCAGACTTCCTTACTGATGGTGGAGATGTGGGACTTACGAGAAAGGTTAAGGGTGCATATCAGTGCACTGTTCTGTAAGACCTGAAGTCTATTCAAATTGCGATTAGTGGAGCCTAGGAAAAGTGTATTACAGTAGTCAAGTCTGGATAGTATCAGAACTTAAGACAGTGTAAGGCAGCTAGTGGTTGAGAGAAATGGTCTACAGGCATTGCTGACTTTATTAGTGTAGGCCGTTGATGAGATAGTGGTGTTTATTTGTTTTTTGATGATAGTGTGAAGTCGAGATACACGGCCAACGTTTTTACTTCTTTTGAGACTTTTATGATATTGCCATCTATGGTAAATGATTGGTACCTAGTGTCCAATTTGTTAAGGCGGGCCTGGAATCCTACGATGAGTAGTTCCGTCTTATCATCGCTCAAGCAGAGGCTGTGGGGCGCCATCCATGCTTACATTTCAAGGTAGATTTCATTAAGTTTTGCAGCATCGTTCTCATAGCTCCCAGTGAGTGTGATGAGGACCTGGGTGTCATCTGCGGAATTGGTATATGTGACACCCAGTTTGTCAAGTGGGTCAAAGAGGAGTTTGGTAAAGATGTTGTAAAGCGTGGGTGAAATACAAGAAACTTGGGGTTCTCCACATTGGATTGGGACAGAATCAAATTGGGGGCATTCTGTGAGAATGCAGCAGCCGAGGAGAGGTGTTGTGTGAGAATTTGGTGGTCAACTAAATCGAATGCTGCGGAAAGATCCAACAGGAGCAAGATGGCCAGGTTGCCCTTGTCTTCGGCTTCATCCATTTGGACTTTTAGATCCAGGAGGCAGTTTTGGTCCCATGACTATGTCTAAAGCCAGATTGTTGCAAGCCTAGGAGATTATTGTCGTCCAAATGTCGTTGTATTTGAAGGTAGGCTACCCTGTCTAATATTTTAAGGAGAAAGGGGACAGTTTTGATGGGCCTATAATTAGTGGGTATGTTAGGGTCTAAGTTGGGCTTTTTGAGGAGAGGTAGGACCCAAGCCTCGTTAAGGTTTTTAGGTACAGACGAGTTTTTAAATGAGGAGTTGATCAGTGAGGTGATGAAGGGGGCTAGGTCTTTAGCCCCGTCCTTAATGACTGAAGACGGACACAAGTCACCTTGGCAGTTTGAGGGTTTGAGGCTAGCAATTATATTAACTACTTCGTCCTCGGTAACCGTGGAGAAATCGGTGGGGATGGTAGAGCATTTTATATTACTAGAGTGGTCTTTGGTGGCACTATCTTAGCTTGTAAGAGAACTATTTTATTTGAAAGTGCTTCTTGAATGTTATTGCACCAGGCTTTAGCCTTGATACAGTCATCTGTAGGGGGCACTGGTGATTCCAGTTTTCTTAGAATGGAGAATAACTCTTTTGTGCTAGATTTGGCGTTACGTATTCTTGAGTTGAAGATCTCTTTTTTGGCGTTTGTAATGGCACAATTTACACCCCCCTTGTTTATGTCACTTTGAATTGCAGGACGTGTGTAGGGCCGAGCATAGAGAAACGAGGGGCTATTCCCATTACTCAGCGCCACACACAGTGTATACCGACACTATATGTTTACATGAAGGGGAAGCGGACCCAAATTTTCAGAATTGGGGTACCTGGATAGAATACTGTTGGATCACTCACCACTGGTGGTCAGGTGGAGAGTGTCCTCTCCAAGGCCGCCAATTCCCGTGTGGAAACTGAGGAGCGAAGCATTGCAAGACACTGCATTCGCTAAGCATGTCAGAAAAAACACTGTTGAATACATTAAAGTAAACGAGGGGAGTGTACAAAAGGTGGGCACAGTCTGGGAAGCATATAATGTAGTTATCAGGGGAGGGATGAGTAATCAGGTGGTGTACAGAAGGTCCTCATGAGGGAATTGGAAGAGACTGAGAGGGAACTGAAGAGGCTGGAAGGGGGAGGTCTTGACAAGTAAGGAACAGCTGGATGAGATGATTGCACTGATACAAACAGGCCTAGCACAATGGCATAGGCTTGGGAAGGTTCATTATGCAGAGTACCTGAAGAGGAGCCACGCGCAAGGAGATAAGCTAGGGAGAATGCTGGCGTGGCTGTGCAGGCATGAGACCGCCAGTTCCCCAATTTGCACAATCAGGAATGAAGAGCGGGAGGAAGTGTGCACGCAGGAGGGGATAAATGAGGTGTTCACCGAATATTAGAAGGCTTTATATGCAGCCCCCCAGGGCGGTTTGAGGAGGACATGTAACATGTTCTCGCCCAGCTAAATCTACCCAAACTAGATGGTCCCCAAGCGGTGTCCCTGGAGGCACCCATTACACCGGAAGAGGTGGTGGTCACTATCATATCCCTGCAAACAGGGAAGGTGTCGGGGACGGACAGGCTCCCAAGCGAGTTTTATAAGGCATACGTTGATATACAAGCGTCAGTGTTGGCCAAAATGTACAACAAGTCGTTTGCGGGTATCATCTTACCCGCATGTATGAGAGAGGCCCTGATAGTACCACTGCTCAAGCCAAACAAAATAAGTATGGACTGCGGATACTATAGGCCCTTGTCCGTACTAAATCAGGATAGCAAGATCCTCACATCAATCTTGGCAAGGAGACTCTGGCGGGTAATACACATGCTGATCCACCTGGATCAGACAGGGTATGTGCCCGGGAGAAACATCTCAGAGAACTTAAGACGGCTTCACCACGTGATTTACATTACGACAGATAGGTCTTCACAAGGTGCAGTAGCCTCTCTAAACACCACAAAGGCATTTGATGCAGTGCACTGGAATTGGTTGTATGCCACGATGACAATGCATTGGCCCGCAGTTCATGCAATGGGTGCGCTTTATATAAACGGAACCAATGCCAGGGTCAAGAAGTGAGGTATGTGCTCAGGGGCATGGCAATTATATAGAGGCACTAGACAAGGGTTCCTACTGTCCCCGATGCTATATATTTTGGCAGAGGAGCCCGTGGCGGCATACCTGAGACAGGAATACGGGGATCTGGGCATAGACATAGACGGAATAGGGCACATGATATCTATGTACGCAGACGACGTGCTGCTATATGTGAGAGATCCTGAGGTGAATCTGCCATATATATTGGAGGCACTGGACAACTCTGGCAAGTTCACAGACATTAAAATAAATAAGAAGAAATCTTATTTGTTTCCGCTGGCAGCCACCGCAAAGAGAGAAGAAGGGAAGTTGGCAGATCTATCCCTGCCCTGGAGTAGGGCCTCCTTTAGATAACTGGGTATTAATATAAATCAGGACCCCTACCAAGAGCATGTGGATAACACGGTGCACACCAAGGCAGGCCTAGTTGCTTAGATTGGGTTCTGGGGAAAATTGCCCCTATCAATGATGGGGAGGGTGGCATTGCTAAAAATGGTGGCACTGCCATGACTTATGCACTGCTTTGGAAATGTACCATATGACAGTTGGGATGTTTCTTCCGAGAACTGGAAAAGTTGTGTAGGGGGTGCCTGTGGCCAGATGGGCACCATAGTGTAGCCCTGAATAGACTTCAGAGACCGTACGATAAGGGTGGATTAAAGGTACCGAACTCTGAGCTGTATTTCCTAGCATACCAGTTACAGCACGTGGTGAAATGGATGGCAGACAAACCCACAATAGAGACGGCACTGCTGCAGCCCACATTGCGGTGATGACATCTGAGAGACCTCCTCTGGGCTCCCGCCAAGGAGCGGCATGATTGCCAATACCTGGTGAAACTAGGCATTCAAATCTGGCATAGGGCCTGTAAGGTATTGGGGATAGCTGACCCGCTCTATCCGCAGACACCGATAGTGGCGGTCCTGGGGTGTAGGGATGGGAACAGGAACACGATAGAAACAAGGTGGGAGGTTTGTGGAGTAGCCACAGTGGGGGACCTGAGAAATAAGGGAAGGTGGAAAATGTTTGAATTATGAGGAGAGGCTGGGTTACAGGCTGGAAAGTTCTTATTGCATAACACGGTTCTGGGGGTACTACGCAGGAGGTGGATAAATGTCATGGAGGGAGATATTGAAAATGAGGATATTGAGATGTTGCTCGCAGTGGCGCAGTGTCCAGAATCTATGAGATCTTGTTAAGCTGCACCTCACGGGCTCAACTGATTTGTAAGAGTAAATGGGAGCGGGAACTGGGGAAGATTTTAGAAGCAAAAGAATTGGGGGAAATAAAGAGATATCACAAGACGGTATCCCGAAACGCCAGACTACAGTTAATACAAATGTATATAGTGCAAAGGGCATACCTTACACCTGCGGTTATCTCCATATATAAAGTGGCTGCGAAGCAAGTGTGCCCCAAATGCAAGGGGGAGGAGGCTGGGCTCATGCACATGTTTTTGGGATGCCCGGTTATCCAAGAGTTCTGGGGGAAGATAGCAGTCAAGGCGGCCCAAAGAGGCATTGATTTAGATGTTATGACACCAGAAGCCGGGGGCGTGGCTTAGCGCCGAAGAAGATGGCCGCTTGAAAGAGCCGCTCCCCCTCACCTCATAACATTATGCATTAAGTCGCTATCTTGAACCTTTTATTTTTTGCTTTTTACTTACCTCTGTATCCCGCCAGCGGTCCGAGCGGTGGTGTGGGCCTCCGGAGCTGGTCCTGTCCATGTGGAGTGTGTTGTCTTCAGGTGCGGAGCTCTTGGAGTCGGCCCCGAGTGCGGCACTGGGTGAGCACTGCCGCTCATGAGGAGAAGTGCGCCGTCGCATCCCAAGTGACGTGCCTGCTTTGGGCTGGCGCGCCGGGTAAATTCGACTCTTGCGCCACTATGGCCCCATGTTTATAGCACATCAACAAAGGGGGAAAAAGAAAATGATGATTTTAATAATAAAAAAGAGATAAAAAGCTATAAGCCTGCTCCTCCACATTAAAGAACAGGAGTTGGAGTAGGAAGAAGAGGAGCAGGAGAAAAGGAGAAAGGAGAGAAGAGGCAAGACAGGAGGAAAGAGAGCAAAAGGAAAACTAAAAGTGAACACTGTGAGAAGAGAGGTGAAGGAGAAGAAAAGTTAAGAAGGTGAGAGGCGTGGAGGGGGAAGGGCAGTGGACATAAGAAGGGAGAACTAGAACTAACTGAATGAGAAGAAAGAGGGAGGGAAGAGATGAAGTGAAATAAGATTACATAGGCTGAAAAATATTCAGAAAGCCTAATAATCCCAGAAGTACAATCTTCACCCTCTCTCAGTATTTTTGCTGATGCTGTCTTGTAAGTGGAGCTTAACACTTTCAATTTATACAACGCAAATAATATATATATAAATCCGCTTCTTTTGCCTTTTGATCTCTCCTTAAGTGCATCTAAAAATTGGTATAGCCTTGGACATTAGCTCCTAACCCCTCTGCCTCATCACAGGCTACATAAGTGCTTTCATCTTTGAGCTACAGCCTCAATGCTATAGCTGCTGGTTCTACTTCTTATAACCTACCACATCAACGGATTTGGCGTAAAATCCTATTATCAATATATGACTAGTCTTTGACCAAATGTCAAATTGCTATAGCAGTGGGCAAGATTAGATTTACACCTCTCCGTTGAACTTTAGTGACATTACTATACTCTTTTTTATTTGTGATCTTCTCCTTATTATTCTCTGTTAGGTCACTTTAACCCCTTATTGTTTAAGGTCAACAGTATATGTAATATGGAAGTAATAATTGCAGATTATGAGAAGCTACAGAACCTAAAATAGACGTCACTATAACTCAAGGGGGAGTACAACCACTGTCTGCAAATCTGACACAGCATTGATCTAAATTGTCCTATGAATATATATTTTTCTGATTTGGTCACTTTCAAAATTCTAACAACAATCATTAAAATGGCTACCAATAAAACGAATCAAAAAAGCACATCCACAGCAAAAGAATCCTCCACCTCAACAATGAATCTCAAAAGACCTAAAAGTGACTCACCACCTCCAGTTAGTATCTCTGATCCCGCCATTGAAACTATTCTTGCAGAAATAAGAGCCTATAAGCCATTTATAGAAACTACAAATACGAAACTGCACCAACTAAATGAAAGATGGTTGGGATTTGACAATAGAATGGAAGAAGTGGAAAGGAGAGTGGGGGTCATAGAAGACCTATCCCCAAGAGTTGAGAAGTTAGAGAAATCCATTAAAGAGCTCCAAAAACATAATGAAGATTTATAAAACCGCAGCAGGCGCAATAACCTACTCATCTCAGGCTTACCGGAGGGATCTGAAGGCGCGGGCCCCATTACGTTTCTACAAAAGTTTCTGCCTGCCATCCTACATCTACCCTTGGAAACTTTTCTTAATATACAGCACGCTCACAGAATTGGTCAACCTACAGCTTTCACTGCATCTCGTCCATTAGCCCGAACACTCATATTTTACATCTTGGAATACTCTCAGCTTCAGCTCATTATAACTTCTGCCAAGGAAGGCTAATCCTTCATATGGCATGGAAACAAGATATTCATCTCTCAAGACATGGCCAGAAGCACAGCTCAATGCAGAAAAGTTTTCTTATCCTTTTGTCCTGCTCTAAAGCAGCTTAATATCCGTTATGGGTTATACCACCCATGCTCCTTTAAAGTTACCCATGAAGGTCGTACAGCTGTGTTTGATGATCCAACTTATCTTAGAACCTTTATTCAATCCATAAAAGGTGATGGCATGGACACATCCTCTCCCGCAAGTACTTCAACCTCATCTGTTACCTGAAAATTTGGCCTTATGATGTGTACTGATTTTTCTTTTTTTCCCTCTCATCTTTACTAATTACTATTCACTTAATGCAATATTTACCCAATCACTCTAGCAACTTGAGGTGGGCGCTCAAATTGCGGCCTTCTTCTACTGTGGTCGCTCATTCTCCTTTTTGATGACCCAGTAGGTGTTACCTATCCCTGCTACATTCTTCTTTCCTGTTCATTTTCCTATGTCCTGTTTGATCTCTAAATCTATTCTTATCTTATTACATATATTGTCTCAGTCTGTGATCGAACTCCCTTCCCCTATCCCTAATCCCCAATGTGTTATCCTTCTGTGTCACTGTTTGGGTATATACGTCTTAGGTAACATCACTGTTATTCTGATATTGATATGGTACTACAGCTATTTAATGGATGTCTATCACTATGCACATGATTAAATGATTTTGGAGTGTATTACATGGAACATCAAAGGATGTAAGAATCCCATTAAGAGATGCACAATTCTATCTCACCTTAACAAATTCAAGCCATTGTTAGCATGTTGACAGGAAACTCATTTATCAAACAAAGAAACAATGAAGCTCAGATCCCTATGGGTAAAAGAAGTTATTTCAAGTCCAGCAATATCCAAAAAGAATGGTGTGGCCATTTTAATAAGTAAAAAACAACTCTTTAAAATTCTTGATCAAGATGCTGACACCAATGGAAGAGGGGTCTGGGTAAAACTACTAATTGATTCAACACAAGTCTCAATCTTAAACATTTATGGTCCCACTTTACCAGATCCCGCCTTCTGGACCTCAATAAAACAAAGGATACTGAAAAATAATTTTACCAACTTAATTATGTGTGGAGATGTAAATCAGGTCCTGCACCCATTTTTAGATCGAAAATCCAGTTGTATGTTTAAAACTAACAAAACCCACAAGTCCTTTGTGAATTGTATAGCCGAAACAGGACTTATTGATACCTGGAGACTATCCCATCGCACACAAATAGTCTTTACCTGCCATTCACCACCGCCCAATACACTATCACGTCTGGATTATATTTTTGCAATCAAAACCCTGTTTGGCTTCAATGGATTCTAAAATCTCCAATATTATTATATCAGACCATGCTCCTGTAATTGCATCCTTCTGCTAAGCCGATATGAACAAAACTGCTAGTCGATGGAAACTTAATAATTTCCTTTTACAAGATTACAGTTTACTCAATTCATTCAATCATTTATCCTACAATATTTCACTAATAACCTAGATTGTGACACTTCAGTTGTAAACAACTGGGATGTGTTTAAGGCTGCTCTATGAGGACACATTATGGCCCTCTCAGGTAAAAACAAGAAACGTAGAAAAAGCATCTGGATGACCTCTATTCTCAACTTACCCAAGCTGAAAAATGCTATTATAGAAACTCTACCTTGACCAATCTTCGACAGGTCATGGCGCTACATTTCCAAATCAATAAAGAAATTACAGAACTAGCTGCGGGGACGATACTCAAATATAAAACAAAAATATATCAGACATCAAATAAAGCTGGTAAAATGCTTGCCTATTATTTAAAAACAAAAAAGAAAAGTTTCACATATCCCATGTAAAGGATGCTCAAGGCATATCTCACTATCGATCCGAAGATATACTTGACTGCTTCAGGAAGTTTTATGCTGATCTTTATACCCCAGAATGTCCTATTCCTAATGATAATATAGAATCCATTTTTAACAACATTAGTCGGGCAACATACCCTCAAATAGACCTCTCCCACCTTGATAAGGAAATTACTTCCTCAGAGTTCATTAAAGCCATCAAGGGGTTGGGCAAAGGGAAAGCTCCTGGTCCTGATGGACTTTCTACTGAATTCTATATTAATCTATCTAACGTCCTAACCCCTAAACCTAAAACACTATTTTCATATTTCATATCTCAAAAAACATCATCTGGTTCATTCTCAGAAGCTTTACTCATTGTATTCTCTAAACCTGATAAAGACCCTACAATTCCTAGTAATTATAGACATATATCCCGCATAAATATTGAAAGCAAAATCTTTGCAAAAATATTAGCCAACAGAATTGAATCCTCACTCCCAGCTCTTGTTAAAGCAGACCAAACTGGTTATGTGAAAGGATGTAACATATTCTCAAATGCTATACTGTTACTGAATGCCATTAATTTAGCAGCTAAAGACAAAAAAGACAAACAAGGATACGCAGCCATTGCACTAGATGCGGAAAAGGCATTTGACCGTGTCAATTGGAATTTATGTTTCAAGCCCTTCACGGGCACGGTTGTGGCGAGACATTTATTTCCATGGTCAAACTTCTATATTCATCCCCTAAATCCTCTATCTATCTAAATGGCCAAACATCCTCCTTCTTCCCTTTACTTAGAGGAACACGACAAGGCTGACCCTTTTCATCTTTACTTTATATTCTCTCTCTTGAACCTTTATTGGAACTAGTACGATCCAATGACAACATACCGGGTATTTTGGCTGGCGCCTCATATACCAAAATAGCAGCTTACGCTGATGATATCCTTATTCTTATCAAGAATCCCAAATGCCATCTACCAAATCTACTTGATTCTCTGGCTCAGTTGGACAAGTGCCAGGATACAAATTAAACATAGAAAAGTCAGAAATAATGCCCCTAAACTCTTATTATTTCAAACATGACATGGATATCTTTGGGCTTAAATGGTGTAGTAGCTCTATAAAATACTTTGGAATTTGATTTGCCCCTACAATTCAAGATACTGTTAAAATTAACACAAAAATCATATTGGACACTCTTAAAGACCTAACTTCCAAATGGTCCCCCCTATATCTTTCTTGGTAGGGACTTTTTGATACTATTAAAATGATGCTGTCCCCTATTGTACTATAACGCCTACAGCTTCTATCGGTTCCATTATCTCTTTCCTTTTTCAAATCTATATTCTCTATTTTACTAAACTTTTTATGGGGAGAAGGAACAAGTAAAACAATAGCTTCAACCAAACCTAAAGTTCCATATGAAAAGGGTGGAGTTAAATTCCCAGACTTCAAGCTAGACCACTCTGCGTTTCTACTAAAACAATCTCGCCACTGGTTTTCTGATCCAGTAATTAATGATATTGCATATGGTGTACTTCAGAAAAATATTCAGTTTCCCCTTATAATGTCACGGACCTCATCTACATATTTAAGCATACATCTATGAATGTCTTAGATCCTATAAAGGCATCTATCTCAGCCCTACAAGCCTTTCTCTCCCCTCATTTCAAAACCCCAAATAAGTGCCTCTCCCCTTTAATATGGCATAACAAGAATATTCTAATTAACAGCAAGACCTTAAATCATAGATCATGGATACAAAAAGGTATTAAGATTCATCCAACACATTATTCATGGCCCTTCAATCCTCACCTTTCAGCAAATGATATCCAAGTTTGACATTCCCAAAACAGACTTCCTATACTATAATAAATTAATTAACTCCTGTCTAGATGCACTTAATAATTTTTCAAACGAGATCCTTTCTTCAGATGCCTTTAGACTGTTACAGCTTACCATGAGTAATGGTTTAAGAGCTTCAAAATTTTACAGTATGCTCACCACCTCTACATTTGATGTTTGTACTATTCGTCTGAAATGGGAAGATGACTTAGGATACATAGTTGACGATCATATATGGCTTCACTTGTTTTCTAAAATTAAAAATATATCTGTTTCAACAAATATAACACAACATTATTTTTTCTTTATTCATAGAGCATTCATTACTCCTGCCAAACTAGCAAAGGCTAATCCAAATCACGATGCTAAATGTTGGACATGTGGTCTAACCCCTGCTTCATATATGCATATGTTCTTTGAATGTCCATTTACTATCAGATTTTGGAAGGACATTTGGAGGATTATTAAACTCATATTCTCTGTTAATATTCAGATGTCCTTTTTGAATGTGTTCCTAGGCAGTATAGCCTTAACATCTAATATCTCCCCGGACTCAGACAAACTTTATGATTTACTGATCTGCACAGCCTTGAAATGCATTACTGCTAATTGGAAAGATTTTCGATCTCTCTCCACCAGAGGATAGTGGAACTCTATTTGTAATATACATAAAATGGAATTATGTATGGTAATGAGTTGAATACTATCCCTAAATTCAATGCTAAGCTGTCCTTTTATATCTGCTATCTTAACTATTTCAATCTAACTGCACATGGAACCTGAACCTATATACCTATTCAGAATCCATTAGATATTGGTTTATAATCTCATCCACATGTTTGTCATATACTATTATTATAACTGCAATAACAGTTTGAACAAATATAACATTATACCCACCTTCCCCCTTATCTCCTCCCATTTGTTTCCTGTTTGTTTGTTGTTTGTCTACCAGTTTGTTTACCCATCTTTCATTTTCCAATTCTCCCCAATTTATGTTCATTGCAGATTTGGTATAACTACTCATGTTCCATTTTCTATTGCTTCCATAACCTAAGCTCTGACAACTTTGCAAAATAATACATATAGTTCATTGAATGTTATATGCTTTATTAACTTCTTCACATGTTATTATGGTTATCCTATGTTTATTTTCAGTAATTAGTTCCTCTAGATGTCTGTAACTTTATTATTTATTAAAATAAAAAAAAGACACCAGAAGCCTGCATGCTGGGGCAATATAGGAGGAACACGAAAGACAAACCACTGAATGGGATGGAAAGATACAAGAGAACCGAGTGTGTACAGAAGAACTACAAAAGTGTTGCATAGCAGAAACAGGGGTGTGGGAGATGGCACTCAAAATGCAAAGTACAGAGACTGGAATGAACATACAAAGATGGATAGCGCTAACAGTAACATTGTTCGCGAATGTGGAAGAGAAGGAAAGCGCACAGCAACTGGAGGATATAGATGCAGTAATTGTAATTGATTAACTAACGTGAAGGTTGTATGGGGGATGTTATGTTGTTAGTAGGAGTTAGTGATAGGTACACATGTTGTACCATGTTGTGTATTGTAATAAGGTTTGTTGTTTTGTGTGGTTACTATTGTTATGACATATAAAACTTAATAAAACTTTTCTTTTTAAAACTCTTCTTCGAATCTCAATTGTTCATCATCTCTAGCTCTAGGAAACTCCTTGAACAAATTCCTCAAATCCCCACAGCATATGCCATATACGCAAAGCGATCTAATTGGGGCTTGTAATTGCACAGATCCTATGCTGTGAATCACACTGATAAGGTGATGGGTGGTACTTATGGTGGATGTGCTTTCTGCTTGGTCTGCTGGGGCATATCTTGCTTGTGCTTGCTGTGTTTTCGTGTTGCAGTGGTTGTTGTTGCACTGCTTGTACTAGTTGTGCTGCTTGATGCAAGATTGTTTCCTCTTCTTCCTCCCCTTTCTTTGCCCCAGCCTGCTGAGCATATACTTTCAGGTCAGCGAACTACACTTCCCTCCCTCATTATGTTCTTCAATCTTTGTATATGCCTAGTTTATGCCTTCATTTCCTATTTGATTCATGTAGATGTCATACTCTCGATTCTGCAATGCTCTTTGATTCCTCATCAAACTGTCTTAGGAACATTTGCCATTCCTGTGACTTTATACTAAATGTCTTAAATGGATATGTCATATTATGTCAAATGTGCCATCTAATGGGAATTTCATCACTTATGCCCTTTTGTCATAGAGTTCAATTTTTCTAAATATCTACATGTCTCTGGTTGGTAATTCAAGCACATAAAGTATGCTGCTGTGCTGTGGTTTATTGGTTCTGGCTCTTCAAATTGGTTTCTACTTAATTTGTATTTGTCTGTTCACCCCTCAATTACATGTTGTTATGCCTCATATAATATTTTTAACCCAGACATCCTTTCTTTCCTCTTAGCCTGACAATTTAACATAAGATTGTACTTATTTCTAAAGTTTCTTGTTCCAACCTGCAGTTCTTTTCCCCAGTGGCATTGTCTCCAGCACTCAACAATTTTTCCCTATCCTTTTCATATTTATTTTTCGATGTTCTGTGTTGTGTTAAGTTAAAATAATGCTGTATCACCTAATTATCACCATTTAATTTATTTAAAATTGCAACATTTACAAGAGCTGCCTTTAATTATAGCAAATTCGAGGCATGATGGCACCAAATGTATTGAATTCCCGATCTATCACATAATCCAAACGAGAAACCAGGCAGCAAAGGTAGAGCCTGTGCAGAAATGAGTCAAGATAGCACATAGTATCACCGTCCCAACATTGTGGCACTTGATCACCGAAACGACTCCGCACTTTTATATTGCTTTACAAAGGGATCCTGATACATTTAGTTGGTTACTTTAACAATTATCCTTTTAACGGTGCATCCTGGAACCTTGCAGGGCATGGCTTTACAGGACCATTCAAGCCCTGTACAATACTGCTCAGACTTTCCATGTGACACAAATCACACTCGCTAGTGGTTCTTTCCATTCTACTTAAGTAAACCTGACCAATTGCTTAGCACCGAGCTCATCCTTGTTCCAGTTCTCAGGTGACTAAACATGCCTTTATGACACACTGCAGGGTGTGTAGTTAGATGGGTGTACCTGAGCCTCAGAAGGAGGTTTACATCATGCCCTGATGGCCTTATAGACACCTGTGTGCATGCCAACCAATCAGCTCTTGCTCTGCAGCTTCTATTTAAACATGGCTGTGCCTACCATGGCACTGCCATAGTAATGGCTGTGATTTTGCTCGGTCCAGGGCTCATGTATGTCTATGGACTGAAATACAATACTGCAGGCTTCTATACAGAGAGGAATGAATTACGTTTTAACAATACGTTCAACACCTGCAGAGATTTTATTCACTTAGGGTGCGCTTCCCATTGGTTAATTGTGCATGCATTATATAACGTCCGAGGGGTGAATACTTTCCACATAGTATTCTATTGACATATAATTATCAAATACGCAAGGTCTTTAAATATAACCCTTAGTCTGCCGTTTTGTGGAATGTGTGGTTTCATCCTGCACGATGAGTCACTATAGCAGACTATGTTGTCCTTTGCTTCTTCCAGCACTCCGACTATTGTGCCACACGGCACGTTTCCTATGTGATTCCTTTAAAGGGAACTGCATGAGTCCATGTATCATGATTGATAGATATGCAGTCACCAATGTTGTCCAAAAATACATGTTTAACATGCTATTCCACTCATCAGCCTTCCGACACAAATATGAACATTGGAAGCAGTCCTGGAGCTGTTGTTTTACAGTGTGAGCACCAGTAACCACGTGCAATTCATAACCACACTGTAGAGTTCCAGTTTCCTAATTTGTCGATTACCACAAAAGCTCATTATCATCTCCTACTTCTCTTAGATTTATTGATTGTGCACGCACTGACCACTTACTGCAAATGTTTGATTGGGTTTAGATGCATTTGTTGCTTTCCATGGTTTAGGGTCGATTTGCAGCAACACTTCCCTTTCTTCTAGAGGTACTTATAGTGCCATGCCAGTTGACATGTGTTACATTTGTTTCTCATCCTAGTCACACAATGTGTGAATTACCAGTCAACCTCTGATATTTGTATCCATGCTGCGTTGCCTTCATACAACTGACCTGGTAGGAAGCAGCCTCACCACAAGATGCTGAACTTGGTCTTGGTTTCTGGAAGAATGTTGGCAAAGAAGCAATGGTTTCTTTGGTGGCATTACAGTCTAGAGTGGTATGGTGTTTGGCTTCTTGAGAGTCTTCAGTTGAGGTGTTGTGTGTTCATTCTAGTCATGTGTGCAGTCCTGCATCATGTAGGGCTGCAAAGACGTAGTACCCAAGTTTAACCAGGACTTTCTGGCACACAATTTTTGTCCAGAGATCAGGTGGAAGGAAGATGTTGATTTGCCCTGGTTTAAAACATATCTCACTTCAGATTTTCATGGTACAGTAACAAGAGGTGGCCTAATATGCTATCTAACTGTGAATAAGGGGGTGTTGGCCTGGATTCCTTACAGTCAAGCTTCCCCAGTAAGAATGATCAGATTGTGACTATAAATCACTGTGCACAGGTGAAAGAGCAGCTCTGTCTTTCCCTCCCATCTCCGTAAGTGTCTCATACGTGTTGGTTCGACTCGTTCATCATGCTACTTTACACTGTAAAGTTTGGAGGTATTACACGTGCTAATACCTCCAAACTCGTTTACCTGACAGCATGCAGTAATTACGGGGTTTCCCGGTAGGTCTGCATGATTATGAGTCATGCAGTCCATACCATTTTCCCCCCATTTCTGACTCCTATAGGACTCCATGTGGACCTGTTTTTTTTACAGCATGTGGTAATACCACAGTCAGTTATCAGAGCAGGCGGTACTCGTTTCGTGTGGTGGTGAAATCTGCCACAGTAAAGCAGCTGGTAAATCGAATGTCAAAAGTGACACTCATCATTTGGCAGAGTGGTAAAATCCTCAACTAGGTGTTTTACCACTACAGCTGAACTTGTAATCAGGCACTGTTTGTTTATTATCCTGGCTAATCTGTATATTCAATTTGCACCTGCCCCTCTTCTGTCCCCTAAACAATTAATGAAACCTCCTCCTTATCTGACTGCAATGCCTGAGAAGATACTAGTATATCTTGCACAACAGCTGCTGCTTAATGCAACCCTGATATTTTCTATTAAAAACACACTGCTACTGATGAGAACACTCTCTAGCTCCATTCCAAACTGTGTCATGTGGTGGTATTTCAAAAATGTTGGCACTAAATATGGTTATTATATGATATGATGTGGCATTTATAATGCGCCTATACACAAGTGTATCAAGGCGTGACGAGGCAAGGGAGGGGGAACAAAGGGAGGACAGACAGCGATCCTACTAGGCCAGGTGTCAGTCAGATCACACAAGTGCACGGGATGGGTGAAGGGGAAAAGTGCGGGGGAGGGGAGGAGACAGAGCAATACATTGGAATAGAATAATAACAAAGGTAAAAATAATGGCCAGCAGGTGGCAAGTTCAAGGAAGTGCAGACAACAGGTGTCATGTGCTGGTAGTGGGACTGTAGGTATACAGAAACAGTCTCCGAGTGCGTGGGTTGCCGGGCAGGCAGTGCAGACATGCGGGTCTGGTGTGGGAGGGACCTGGGCCAGAGATCAGAGGGTGGCCAGGGCGGAAGGATGAGAAAAAGCAGAAGCAAAGAGAAAGGTTTTGAGGAGCTTCTGGAACCGGAGATGGTTCTCCTCAAGTTCCAGGGAGGCAGGGAGGCTGTTCCAGAGGAAGGCCGCAGCCGAAGAAAGAGATCTACCACCAACGTGTTGCTTGGAGAAGCAACTGACCCTGAGGTAGTTGGAGGTGGATGAGCGAAGAGCTCGAGAAGGAAGCTATTTAAGAAGAGAGAGTTGAAGATATTGAGGCCCTAGGCCCCAGAAGGCCTTGTGGACAATGCAAAGGGTTTTGAACGTAATCCTCACAGCCACAGGGAGCAAGTGCAGAGATTTCAGTCCTGGGGAGATAAGATCCCTGGGGTTGAGGCCAAGGACAAGTCTTGCAGTCCTGTGTTGGATGAGTTGCAGAGGGCGGAGAGTAGAGGCAGGCAGATTTAGAAAGAAGCTGTTGCAATAGTCCAGCCTAGAGAGAACCAAAGCTCTGGAGACAGTGAGCTTCTGGAGGAAGGAGACGAAAGGAAGAATACCTCTGAGGAGGTGGAGTTGGTAGTGTGACTTCTTAGAGATGTCAGAGATGTGAGGAGGGAAGGAGAGTGTGGAGTCGAAGATGACCCCAAGGTTTTCAGCCTCACAGGTGGGAACAGGAGGAGGGCCAAGGGAGGCCGGCCAGAGTGTGACAGGAAAGGAGGGAGTGGGTGTGGCGATGAGGGGAATCTCAGTCTTACTGGCATTAAGGCAGAGGTCATTGGCAGCACACCACTCCTGGATAGCAGACAGACAGTCAGTGATGGGGGAAGGAGAAGAGGAGGCTGAAGGTAACCTGAAAATGAGCTGAGTGTCATCCGCATAGCACTGAAGTTGGGTCAGAGAGCGGCAATGCGGTGGGCATTATTTAACCTCCAACTGATCTGAAATCTCATGTGCATACCTACCACACAAGATGGTCACTGGGATTCTCTCCACCCTAGTACTAGAAGACAGTAGGTGATGGTATGTGTATTGCACACTCAGACACAACTACAGAATGCACTCTCCTGCCTAAAAACAATATTAAGACAACTATGTGTCGTATCCCATCAAAGGCACACTCATTTACATACTCTGAGTCTGTTATCCTGCCTCCTAACACGTCTATTAATGTTTTTTTTAACACACATTTTTGCAACTCGTATTTTCTCTTGTCCGTCACAAGTTGACACACCTAGTATAACCACTGAATGAGCTCACCTAATGCAAAACAATTCCAATTAATTTTGGAACTACAATTTTCTCATCACAAAACGTTGAGGCCGTCAGTTACAGCCACACAAAGTGCTTTCTTGCCTCCAATCAATTCTAGGACATTTTCGTCATAAGTACTATGTTGTCCCATTACAAATCTCTGCCAGTAAGGTATGATACCTACATCAAAATGAGGTGGCACACTCTGTACAATTACTGACTGTACTCTCTTGTCTCAGACTTTTTCTTCATGATCTCTATTTAGTCTCATCACAAATAGTTGGGGCACTCGGGTACCACCACTGAATGTGTTTCCCTGCCCCCAAATATGTATACCCTGCTACAAACTAGCATGCCAACTTCTTCAAAGGCAATATAGACTCTGCATCCGCTCTACGAAAAGAGTCTTCATTCAACCCTGCATCTCTGCCGCATCTAACAACAGGGCCAAACTTTGTAAAGTCTGCAAGGAGATGGCCAACCCTACTGCAGCTGCATCCTTTACTGCACCCACCCTGGCCCTTTCCACCACCAAAACACACGACATTCTCTCTCTCTCTCTCTCACTCTCTCTCTCTCTCTCTCTCTCGCATCAACATCTCTTGGGCCCCTTTCAGCTACCCCTAACCCTTCCCCTCTTCTCTCCTCCCTCTCCCCTGTCACACCTGATGAGGTCTCCAGACTAGGCCGGTCTATGAAAGCCTCTTCCAAACAGGTGGACCCCTGCCCCTCCAAAACCATCAAGAACAATATTGACACTCTCACTTCAGCCTTGGCCAACCTCTGCAATCTCTCTTTGACCACTGGAGTTTTCCCCTTGCCTCTCAAGCACTCTCTTGTGCACCCTCTGCTTTAAACACCCTCAGCTGACCGATCTATGCTGGCAAACTATCACCCAATCTCCATCACCACTTTCCTGGAAAACTCCTGGAGAAGTTGGCTCTCACCCGACTTACCCTCCACACTGAATCTGTTGGTTGTCTCCATGACCATTAGTCTGGCTTTAGAGCATCCGGAGGCACAGAAACTGCTCTCCTGAACCCCCGTGAAGACCTGCTCTCAAATCTTGATGCCAACTCTCCCTCTGCCCTCATTCTTCTTGACTTCTCTTCTGCTTTCGATACGGTAAACCACAACATCCTGATCACCGATTTCCGTGATACTCTGGGAATCACAGATCAGGCCCTGGTGTGGCTCGCCTCCTTTCTCTCTGAATGGCTCTCCCAGGTTGACTTGGGTCCTTTCTCTCCTCTATCACTCTCTCTACGTGTGGTGTTCCCCAGGGATCTAACCTGTCCCCCTGTTTCTTCAATATCTACATGGCCCTCTTGGCCCACAGGATCTCTACCTTTACCTCTAACTTTCAGTGTTATGCGGATGACACGCAGCTCTCTTTCAGGCTAGCCTCCCCCTTGCTCATCCCTGACTGTCTATCCGCAATTCAGTCCTGGTGTGCTGTTGACGATCTCTGCCTGAATGCCAGTAAGACAGACATCGTCCTCATTGGGACCCCTGCTCCCTCTTTCCCATTGTCATACTGGCCAGCCTCCCTTGGCCCTGTGTCCTCACCTACCAATGAGGCAACAAAAATCTTAGGGTCATCTTCGCTCTCCACACTCTCCTTCTCACATCTCAGACATCTCCAGAAAGTCCCAATACCAGCTGCACCTACTCAGAGGTATTCTACCTTTTTTTAACTTTCCCCCAGAGGCTCACCACCTCGAGGGCCCTGGTTCTCTCTAGGCTGAACTACTGCAACATCCTCTTTCTCAATATTCATACTTCTACCCTCCGTCCTCTACATCTCATCCAAAACAGAACCACAAGACTTATCCTTGGCCTCAAGCCCAGGGACCACATTCCTCTGGTGCTGAAATCCTGCCGCTGGCTCCCCTTGGCTGCAAGGATCAATTTCAAGACCCTCTGTATAATCCACAAGTCTTTCTGGGGCCAGGACCCGCACTATCTGCAACGCTCTCTTTGCACCAAGAACCAACACAATTGTCTTTTTTATCACAATTTACTTTAAATCAACGGTATAAATGCCATTTTTAGCAAAGATGGACTGTGACGAACTGCAGTAATCACTTTCTTTACTTTAAATTGGATTGGAAGTCTTATATTCAGTCACCATGACTGCTGCAAAATGTTATATCCAAATTGATGACTCAAATCAGTCTTGAGGTTGTATGCATTTCTGCAAGATTGCAACTATTGTAATCAGTGTCATCCAGCACAGTGTTTGTGCAGCAATGAAAAACAAAGATGCCACTGTGTATGCCGCTCCAGTAGTGAAATCAATTGTATCTGTCAATACTAACACCTTTTATTACAGTGCTTAGAAGTTAAACAGATCTGTCATGACGCATCAAGTGCATTACTGTTTTACTCTAGTTCCTAAAAGAAATCGAGAAATGCTTTCAAGGGTTAGATTGCAAATTGCTGTGTGTGACTTTCTGTACGGTAAAGTAAAAACAGTGCCTGAAGATCTAAAGGGGTATAATTACGAGTTTGAGGTTAATTCGCCAGTAAATACGCCACATTTCTGCCAAACTAACGTACCCTTACTGTCACTTGGTTCGGTGGGTTTACCACAGGTTTGGAAGTGGTGGCAGGGCATTGTTATAAGACTCTGTGGGGATTTTGGCATAGTTACCACCAGGTGTAATTTTACTGTGGCAATTCGGCTGATATTTGGAGTTAAAGTGGCAGATTAACCTTTAGCAAGAGGCTGGAGGACGATCCTCCACTTCATAGTAAATCTTACAGTTCGGCGGTTGAGTAAACTCGTTAGTAATTCTGTTGCCACCAAAAAAGTGGTGGTAACTGAATTACCAACAGTTTCCTCCCCACTGCGGAACTTGTTTGTTTGTTTGTTTGTTTATTTATTGTGCATGCCGGACCCTGAGGTAGGAGGGCGCATGAGAACACATAGGTTTACAGCTTAGTTCCAGAAGTTACACATTTACAGAACATGGCACCACAGGGTGAGACAAAAACAAGTACAGACGATGCACGGTTTATAGTGAAAATGTAGAAAGACAAAATGTAGAAAGTCAAAATGTCGAAAAAAAAATGTAGAAAAAAAAATGTCGAATTTTATTTTATGACGTTTTTTATTAGAAAAGGGGGGGTTCCCCGGGGGGTTCCCCCCCAACCCCCCTTTTTTTCTTTTTTTTTTGTTTTACCCATTTTTTTTATTCCCGGACCCCAAAATAAATATATAATTAAAAAAAAAGGGAATTCGACATTTTTTTTTTTCAACATTTTTTTTCTCTAAATTATTGTCATTCTACATTTTATTTTCGACATTTTGACCGACCACCACGATGCACAGCCAAACAATAATCATCATAGAGCTAGCGTTACATAGTAGCAGGTCAGTCTCCATCAGGTACAGGACAAGTGGTGGGTACATGGGAGAGTGCAGGTTACATAGCATTCTCAGTGAGCCAATTTATTGTGTTCTGTCTGAATTTGTTGAACGTTTGGTCAGATCTAAGTGCATGGGGTAGGGAGTTCCATAATTGAGCTGCCTTAACTGGGAAGCTAGATTCTCCCATGGTGGTTAGTTTGAATCTGGGTACTAAGAGGCCGTTGGGACTAACTGTTCTTGTAGGTCTAGTAAGGTTTTTTTTATTAAATCGTTCTGTTAGGTAGCGGGGGGCTTTGTTATTTAAGCATTTGTGGATGAGAGATGCAGCTTTGAGGTTGATTTTTTCTTGGGTAGATAGCCATTTGTATTTCCGTCTTATTTCGGAGATATGTGCTCTTCTGGGAATACTTAGGGCCGCTCTAAGTGCATTATTTTGGAGCACTTGTATTCTGTTAATTATTTGTTTGGTAGACCCTATGTAAAGGGAGTTACAATAATCTTATTTTGATAAGATAAGGCTCTGGCTAGGATAAGACAACTGTCATCGGATAAGAATGGTTTCCCGGCTCGTATTAATTTACATGCATAGGCCGTGGATGAGGCCAGTGAATTCACCTGTTTGGTAAGGGAAAGGGTTGAGTCAAGGTAAAAACCTAGGGTTTTTACTTCTTTGGCGACCTTAATAGTGTTCCCATCGATGATAAATGCTGAGTAATTTCGGTTAAGTTTAGAGATGCGAGCTGCGGTGCCCATGATGATGAGCTCTGTTTTGTCATCGTTTAGACATAGGTCGTGGTTGGCCATCCATGCCTGAACGATGCTATAAACTCTATTCACCAGAGCCAGATCTTCTCCGTAATCCCCGGTAAGTGGTAGGAGATTCTGGGTATCGTCTGTGTAGTTGGTGTAGGTGATACCCAGATTGTCAAGATCGTCAAAGAGTGGCTTGGTGAAAATATTGTAGAGTGTTGGTGAGACACAAGATCCCTGGGGCACTCCACAGGTGATGGGTATTGGGTCTGCTGCCGCTGAGGGAGAGAATACCCTGATGGACCTGTCACTAAGGAATGACTGAATGCAGGCTATGGCTCCCCTTGAGAAGTGGGCCGCAGAGTCCAAGTGATTGCACAGGACTCTATGGTCAACCAGGTCAAAGGCGGCTGAGAGGTCTAGTAGGAGTAGGAGAGCTAATTCACCCTCGTCTCTGAGTGAGTCTATTTGGGCCTTTAAGTTGATAAGGGCAGTCTCTGTGCCATGTTGAGGTCGGAAACCAGATTGGCGGACACCAAGGAGCTGGTTCACCTCAAGGAAGTTCTGGATTTGGGTATAGGCTACCGTGTCTAGTATTTTTAGTATGAAAGCCACTGTGGTGATGGGCCTGGTTCATAGTCATAATATTGAAAAAAAAAAGTCGAAAGTCATAATATTGAGAAAAAAAAGTAAAAAAAAAGTCGAATTTCTTTTTTAATACGTTTTTATTCCAAATGGGGGGTTCCCCTCCCAACCCCCCCTTTTTTATCTACGAGAGCCAAAAAATAAATATAAATAAAAAAATAAATAATTTGAGGGGTTTTTTTTTTACTTTTTTTTCCGATATTTTTGTCATTCGACATTTTTTGCGATATTTTGACTGCACACCGATGGGCCTGTAGTTTGTGGGAATGTTGGGGTCCAGTGTTTGTTTTTTCAGAAGAGGGAGTACCCAGGATTCCTTTAAGTTGCGTGGAATGGTGCCCGTAGTAAAGGAGGCATTTATAAGTTTGGTGATGAAGTGAGCTAGATCTCTAGCAGCGTCCTTGATCAGTTGTGCTGGGCATTGGTCACCTTTGCAATTGGATGGTTTAAGACTCAGAATAGTTTTCTCTACCTCGATCACTGAGACCTTAGAGAAACTGAATTGGGTAGGTTCTTTAGGTTTGGGTGTGGGAGTTTTGTTCAAGGGAGTTTGGGTTTGGGCTGATAGTGAGGCTTTCTTTAGAGAAATTTTGGTTTGGAGGTTAGACACTTTGTTGGTTAGTGCCAGCTGTATGTTTGTGCACCAGGTTTTATCTTTGATTGAGTCATCCTGTACTACAATAGGAGTTTCTAGTTCTTTTAGGATGGAGAAGAGCTCCTTCATGCTGGAATTGGCTTGGGCAATCCTGTTATTATAGGTTTCTTGTTTGTCCAGGATGATATCCTTTTTGTATTACGTTGAGATGTTTATTCAATTGGTTTTATTTTCCGCAGTGGGATGTAAGTTCCATGCCGTTTCATATTTTCTTTTCTGAAGTCTTAGGTTTTTAAGTGGGGTGTAAACCAGGAGTTCAGGTGCTTTTTTGTTTTACTGTTCCTAAGTTTGAGCGGAGCAATGCTGTCGAAAGCGGAGGTCATAGCATTATTGAATTCCTCCACTAGAAGGCCTGGATCAGCATGGTCAGGTAAACGGTTAAGTTTGGGTAGGATATGTGGCAGGATTTTGTCCACCGTGATATTTTTCTTGTTTCTGGTTAATGTGGCTATGGCGAGGGGGGGGTGTTAGAGCTGTGGGTCTTTTAGTATTGATTGTAAAGGAGATTAAATGGTGGTCTGTCCAGATTTGGGGGGAAATAGTTATGATGGATAGATTACAGTTGTGGCTGGCAATCCAGTCAAGAGTTCTCCCTTTGGTATGGGTGGATACATTCACTTTCTGCGTGAAGCCTAGTTCTGTTAGGGTATTGGCTACGGCAATGGCCTGATGATCATTGATATCATTGTACCCTAGGTTAAAATCTCCTAGCACAAGGGTTTGTGAGGAATTTCTTAGCTTCTCAGAGATAACAGTGGCAATATCTTCATTGAAGGTGCTGATAGGGCCTGGTGGTCTGTAGAGGAGGTGAATGTTTAATGTTTGACAATTGGCGGTAGGTAGTTTGATAGAAAGAAACTCACAGGAATTCAGGTTAGGTGTGGAGGTGATTCTCATGGAGAGATTGGTTTTGGCGATAATCGCTATTCCTCCACCTCGTGCGTCTGGATAGTGTAATTGTCAGGGACTGCTAAAGTTAGTGCAGGGCCTGCTGCCTCGTGGAGCCATGATTCAGTAATGGCGAGGAAGTCAAGGTCATTTTCCAGGATAACGTCTGCTAAATCTGTAGCATGAGCGACTAATAATCTGGCATTGATTAAAGCAGCTTTTAGGTCAGGATCTGGCTGCACCATAAGAGGTGGGTTGCCAGTGGGCTTACTTCTTTTAGGATAGGGTTTGTGGCTAGGAAGAGCAATAGTTTCCAAAGGTGGGAGTAGTTTAGGTCGAAGGTGACCCAGATTAATGTTATATTTATTGATAGGTTTCAATATTCTGGGAAGTCGTGCCCGGAGTCTGTCGTTTCTCTGTGCTATATTGCAAGGGGATTTTTAGATAAATTGTATGTGGGCGCCTGGGCCCCCTAGGGGCAGAGTTGTTGGCATGGTGATGTATACAATAGTACTAAATATAACTATCAGATTTGTGAAGGATGTTTGAATGGCTAGGTTGGGCAGGTAAGAGTACATAATATTGTTGCTAGTCAAACTGGGGTTTGTTATTTCTTGCATCGATCAAATATTAGCCAGCATACGGCTAGATGTTTGGCAGAGTGGGCTAGGTATTAGAGAGAATAGACTACATGCAGCATTAGGGAGAATAGCCTAAGTGCAGCAGTCGAATACTGGGCAGAGTGGGCTAAAGTGCAGCGATCAGATATTAGGCAAAATAGGCTAGGTGCAGTGATCGAAGTGTTGGGCGAAATAGGCTACGTGCAGCAATCAAGTATTGGTCTAAATGCAGTATCCACAGTATTGGGCGAGAAATAGGCTAAATGCGACAATCAAATGCAGGGCAAGATAGGCAAAGTACAGTGACCATACAGTGGTATTAGACAGAGTAGGCTAAATGCAGCGATAGAGTACTACTATCTACGGTGTAGCGCCTAGATTCGAAATTAGCACTAAGGTCTGAGACACTGCAGTTGAAATGCATAGGTAATATCACACCTAGATTTGAAATTCGCACTAAAAGTCTGAGACTCAGCAGTTGAAATGCATAGGTAATATCACACCTAGATTCAAAGTTTAGCACTAAGGTCTGAGACACAGCAGTTACAATGCATAGGTAATATCATACCTAGATTCGAAATTAGCACTAAGGTCTGAGACACAGCAGTTACAGTGCATAGGTAATATCACACCTAGATTCAAAGATTATCACTAATGTCTGAGACACAGCAGTTACAGTGCATAGGTAATATGTCTCGAATTCGGGTCTGAGACAGAGCATTACAAATACCTAAATGATATCACACCTGGAGTCAGTTATAATACTAGTAATAGCACACCTAGATTGGAAATTGGCACTGAAGTCTTTAACACAGCAACTACAATGCATAGTTAATATCACACCTGGATTCATTTATGGTGCTAAGGCTGCCGTATAGTGGTTCAAATACATATAGCCTGCGCAGTGCAACATACAATGCTGGCATGGGACAAAGTCAGTTGGTAGCCTTGGACCATGGATGGAGCAAGACCTTTGAGTGTCCAATGGGTTACCTAGTAGATAAACACGAATGTATCGTTGACGGCTTGGAACAGTGATGATTCAGTTTGCGCAGCATACAGGAGATAAGGAGATAGGGCAATCGAACAGAGTATAGACAGATTGGTGCCTGTGTAGCCGGTAGAAGCTAACAGGGTAGCGTTAGGTGGGGTGACTGGCGGATCACACGTGCAGCCTAAGTGTGTATGAACCTTGCAGAGTTACATACAGATGATGGGCTGAGCACAGTAAGGGCACTTACCCGCTGGGGTCCAGAGCAGTCAGTACAGAATCGGCCAGCGTTTGTGGCTCCTGGCTCCTTCGGCTCCCGACAGGCTCCAGACAGGAAGCCTTGTGGTCAGCCTTAGGGCATGCCGGCGTTCGCCTGCCGGCGTTCGCCTGCCGGCGACTGTGATAGGTTAAGGCGGTGTGCTGGACCAATCAGATCAGGCCTGCAGCAAAGGCATGGGGTTGATGCCCGACGACGATATGCCAGCGGCCATCTTGGACATGGCAAAGCCTCCTCGAGGCTAATGGTGGCAAAATGAAGATGCTGGAAGGGCTCGGCAGCAAGTGCAAGTGCTGCGTTGGGAACGCAACAGTGTTGCTTCGTGCAAAATATGGAGCTCAATGCAAATTTCAAATTTGCTCGTGGCGGCAGGATGGACAGTGGGCTGCGGGGGTCTGTGGAGCAATAGGGCTTCTTCCTCGCCTCACCTGGGCCGAGGGCAGCACTGCTCTGGCAGTGGAGGGGGACCTGAACATCCTGGCTCTTTGCTTGTAATGAATTTAGGCTCCAGACAGGAAGCCTTGTGGTCGGCCTTAGGGGCGTGCCGGCGTTCGCCTGCCGGCGACTGTGTTAGGTTCAGGCGGTGTGCTGGGCCAATCAGATCAGGCCTGCAGCAAAGGCATGGGGCTGATGCCCGACGATGATATGCCAGCGGCCACCTTGGACATGGCAAAGCCTCCTCGAGGCTAATGGTGGCAAAATGAAGATGCTGCAAGGGCTCGGCAGCAAGTGCAAGTGCTACGTTGGGAACACAATGGTGTCGCTTCGTGCAAAATATGGAGCTCAATGCAAATTTCAAATTTGCTCATGGAGGCAGGATGGACGGGGGCTGCGGGGGTCTGTGGAGCAATGGGGCTTCTCCCGCGCATCACCTGGGCCGAGTGCAGCACTGCTCTGGCAGTGGAGGGGGTCCTGAGCCTCCTGGCTCTTTGCTTGGAAATGTGGCCCGTCTCTTGCAGCAGCCTTCACCAGGCTCGAGCAACGCAACCACCAGTCATATGCTATACGGCAAACGGGGAAAGATGGCCTGCAAAAAGAATACTCACTTAACCATTCTCTTCCAGAAGTAAGTTGAAATATCGTTATTCCGATTCATGAAAATTAGGGCTGTACATTAAAAGGCCAATTAATACATTCCTAAAAGTTGACACACGTTTTCAATTACTCAGAATATGCGATTTAGCCACTGTCATAAAGTTGGAATCAAAGATCTTGAGCTATTATCTACACCGTTTATTTTTTGGGATTGTCTGCTCCCTTGACATTCATCTTTACATTTAACCCTTTGCCGAAAGTACAGCCTCTTATTATCCTGGTCACTTCATGTGTCTCCCTGCATCTGCTATGCTGTTCCGTGTCTTTGCATTCTACTGTGCCTGGTAAATTAACACTCATTAGCTTTCGATTTGGCACCTTGTGATTATTTATGCTTGTATAATCCTAGACCCTGAAAGGGATCTGGCCAACAAGCCTTTCAAAGCAATGTTCTTTTATTCATTTCTTAGATTCTTTAAATTATTCTAAGCATTAAGTGAATGCCTTTTTTCTCAAAGAGCAAATGAGAGATGCCCTGAGCATCTCCGGGGTGTCCCTGCTTCATGATTCTTCATGCACAAAATCTAAAACCAGTGCAAATGAGATGCCCTGAGCATCTCTGGCTGTCCGTGCTTCATGATTATACATTCACAAAGCATAAAAGCAGAGCAAATGAGAGATGCCCTGAGCATCTCTGGGGTGTCCAGATTCCTCATTCACAAAGCCTAAAAGCAGATACCCTGAGCATCTCCGGGGTGTCCCTGCTTCATGATTCTTCATTCACAAAGCCTAAAGGCAGAGCAAATGAGATACCCTGAACATCTCTGGGTGTCCCTGCTTCATGGTTCTTCATTCGCAAAGCCTAAAAGCAGAACAAATGAGAGATGCCCTGAGCATCTCTGGGGAGTCCCTGCTTCTTGATTCTTCATTCACAAAGCCTAAAAGCAGATACCCGGAGCATTTCTGGGGTGCCCCTGCTTCATGATTCTTCATTCACAAATTCTAAAAGCGGAGCAAACCTGGAGACACACCAGGCATGTTTGAGATACTCACGCCCACGCGCGAGTCACTTATGACATTTATAACACGCCTATACCCAAGTGTTCCATATGTCATTTCAGCGAATCTTGAGGCATCTTCCGGTTTGCTTTTTACTTAAGGCTTTGAAAATCAGGTGCAAAGTAGTAGGTGCAAATCAAACATGCTCATGGCCATCTCCTGGTTTACTCCAGTGCAAGTGTTTGTGACCCACAGCTATTGCAATTGTATGATAACTATTACACATCCTTAATACAACTTGATCTATCATCAAAATAAGTTCGCTTTCCTCTGTGCTGAGGTAGTAAATGGGGAAAAGCCCACTCTCCAGTTGCCCCCCTGCTCTGAGGATGTGGCTTTAATATGATTGCTGGATTTACATAAATCCTGCATCACGATGATAGGAAGCAAATCAGGTACATGGGGACATTGCAAAGTTTGTGTCAGAGAAAGTAGTGTGAAGTAACACATGCATGGAGAGCAGACTTCTTTTTGCCGATCGGAATAGTCCTAGTTGATGCTGACTGGGTGGCAGGCAGTATGTTAAGGCTCCGCTAAGAAATCATGTGAGATGCCTATGCAAAGGACACGTGTGATAAAAGCACTTTGCATCACGTCACGCGGAAACCTGCCGGTAAAACTGCCCAAGGTCTTGCCACAGGCAAGATATGCGACTTTGTATGAAACGTCATTATGCCGCACATCTTAATTTAATTAATTTTTACGACCGTGCAGCATTTATAAAAAAAAAAGTTCCCAGGCATGGATTTCAATATTATGATTGTCCCAAGAACACATGCGCTGTTACTCTGATAATTAGACAAATATTTGTTTGAAAAAAAAATAATATTTATACAAATTCCACTCAGATCAAATTGTTGTATCCTGAGAACCAGGGCCTTGTTATTAATATTCAAAAGCCATTTCATATAGGATTGTGGGAAAGAATGTATGGACTCCGAGTAATACAAGAAAAACACTAGCGCCAGTTATGATAACACAGCGAGCATGCCAGGAAAGGCTTTTTCCACAATCATTGTTTTGTCGACTTTGCCTCTGTCTGGTTTATAGACAGTCACGTTATGTTTCATGAACTACGAAAGGTGATTTAAATGTCGCCTGCAGTGGAACACTTGTCATTGTATGTTTCATTGAGGGATTACTATCCTCGAAACAAATCTGCACATTTGAAGATGAGCTTCGATTATTCAATTTAATCAATAATCTATTTAGGTAATGCATATTTTTGTTGTTCAAATAGAAATAGCAAATATTTGAGAGAACCCTTACTCTGCTCTTCAGGGGAATGATAGATGATACTCCATTCATTAACGACTGGTGGAGATTTTCAACAAAAATATTAGCTTCGAACTATAAAGGTGAATTGGTGGTGATAGTCTCTGTACAATAGAACTGTGTTTTTCATAAAAGGCTAATGCATTACAATCATGATTTGCATTGCTTTGAACAGGGCCATCTTAAGCACTTTTGGGGCCCTGGGCACAAATATCCTTGGGCTCCCCCTCCACCAAACCAAAGGAGTTGAGTGATCAAGAATATCGGGTCGCTAACCTGGTTGCAATCACATCCCATAGGTTGATATGCTGCCACACAGCACTCAAAATAAGCATGTTTACTCCCTTTAGGTCCCCTTACCCTCTTCATTTTTGCTCTAATCAGAATGATAAACAAGTAACATTGAAGGCCAACATTAGCAGTCTACGAAGAGGTTACTTCTGCTCTAGTATAGATACAGGAGACTTTTTATCGATAGCATCCAGGAAGGTATGCAGCATGTAGTATGAATGCAGGACCGTATGTAAAAGGTACATGTAACCCAGAATAGACAAAGAACTCACATCAGCTGCCTCACAGATTGCAAAAGTGCTCGAGCATGGATACAGGAGACTAATTGGTAGGAAGGAGAAAGCATCACATAGCGTGGATAGAGGAGTCCAATTGGAAGGAAGCAGAAAGCTTCACAGACCATAGCATGGATAGTGAATGCATATTAGAAGCTACCAGGAAGATGTATGTATCCATACAGACTGAGATTAGAAGTGGGACATGGTTTTCAAATAGTGTTGCCATTAGAAATCAAACGAACAAGTGCCTGTGGTGTGAAATAGATCAATTCTCGCTATTATAGTGGAAGCAACATTATAGCCAGTCACACCATGAGGCAAGAATAACTGAGTTGAAAATTAACTACTTTGAATACCAGGGTGTTCTAGTGAAAATTACATAAAATAACTCCTCTTAGCTTTCCCACATTGTACAGCTTGTTCTTGGTCCCTGAATTAACATCAGGTTTAAAGGAGCGGTCACACGTTGGTCCCAATTGGTCGGGTCGTGTAAATGGGAGGGATAAGGAGTCCAGAGGCCTCAACAACATGATTCCAGTATCTGTTCATTAGGAAAAAGCACGGTACCTGTATACAGTGCTAGGCATTTGCTGTGTTTTTACTCAATGGTATTAGACAGATCCCTCCTTCAGAATGAGGTATTCCTGTTAGTTGTATGAATGTATTGTACAGCTGATGTTTGAAGCTGTCTGGGTGAGACAGATTCAACATTATTCACCTCTAATAACAACCTGTATATTTTAAATATAGACTCAAAAGACCTGCCCTTGACTGTGTCACGGTTTATTACACGGCACACACCAGCCAGGGAACTCTTTCCCCTACATTGAATGTGGCGCACAATAAAATGCATTTTATTTTGTATACTATGGACTCTTTTTGAGTAGGCCTCCAACCTGTCTCGCACCCAACCTCCACCAGCACCCTGTGTCACAATGGACTAGGAACCAGGTGGGTGTGTATTAATAAGATATTTCATTAATGTATTATTCAATGTAAAGGATGATAATCAAAATACAACAGCCACCAAAATTGTGGCAACACAAAGGCAATATCCTATCTAGAGCAACCAGGTTGAAATAGACTGTTACACTCGCTTTTGTTTTAATGACAAAAAAGGAAAATAACAATTCCACACAAAGTGACAACACCTACAGGTTAGCACTCCCCCCTGCATCACTCAATATCCAAATATAAATTGGATATGATTCTTTAATGGAAGGTAGTAGCAAGGAGTAGTTATATATGCGGAAAATTGGTTTTGGGGAGAAGCTCACCACCACAATATGGGAAGCCAGCAAAGAAAGGGAACATCGTTTTTGGAGCAAAATGTAAGCACAGGGTTTGGATTATTTCTCACAACTTCTAGGGGACAGAATAGAAGAAAATGCATACTGCTTACACTTAGGAAACAGACAAAGCTTTGTAGAATACAAATCAGCACACTGTTACGCTCACCTGGTCTCTGCGGGGGTGTTGAATTGACTCCCTCAGACCGCTTCTCTCCCTCAACAGCGGCCTCTTCGTGGACCTGGAAGGCTGGACCTGTTCCAGCAGGAGGGTGAGACACAATGAGGCTAGGGTGGTGGAGTCGTAGTTCCCTTCCGCCCTTTCGTGCAAGAATGTGGTGCGCAGAAGTTTATCCATGCATGCTCACCTGATAGTATGTAAGGGCAAGCTCTCCGTCCTGCTTTCCTTTAGCAGGGGCGCTGCGGATGGACCTAGTTATGTCACTGGTCATGATTGCGGAGGTCCAGACTGGCTACGACCATTCCGTCTTGAAGGTAAGTGTTCTTGTGACTTTCGTATTATCCGTGTCCGTGTAATGACATTTATTGTTCGTAAGGGTGTGTTGTTCTTTCTCCCCCCTGTAGCAATGAAGATGACCCAGGAGCACGTGATGGCAAAAGGAAGCAGCTCTGGGAGTTTCCACCACTGGTAGGTAACCTGGTGATTTCTGAGACTGCACCAAGTTTGTAAATTATGCTTTTTTAATGGGTTAAAGTATGTGCTTTCGCTCACCTTGTGTCTTTTACTCTCTTTGCAGGTGCGGCAGGTTGGCAATTGCTGGAGGCCGGTATCTGAATACTGATGGTGGTTGGAGACGAAGATTCGCGTGGAGGCAGCACCCAAAGAAGGTCCTAAATTGTTGGAATGCGGAACAGGTAAGGTTGTTGGGTTGTACCTGTGGAGGACTCCGGGGAGGTGAGTATGACTGCGGCCGAGTCGGGAGCTGATGGCGAGGCTTTCAGCGACAAAGCAATCACAGGTAAGGCTTGTGCTGTGACTGCTGAGTGAAGGCAGATGGCTGTGCTTCCGACGGTGGTGCAATCTCAGGTAAGGCGTGCACAGCGATTGTAGAGAGGAAGCGAGTGACAAGACCTCCGGCGATGATGCCTTCCAGGTAAGATGGTTGAGGTGGCTGGAAGTGCACGCGTTGAGTCAGGTAGGTGGCGAAGGGTTCCGGAGACTGGGAGCGCACGTGCTGGATCAGGTAATATTCTTCTGGTCGGCGGTGAGCGTTACGTTGCTGATAGCAAACTAAGGCAAAGTCCCAGTTGTCGGTGGGGCCGGCTTATATAGCTTGGCCCCAGCCACTCCCTGTAGGCTACGCCTTGTGGCCCCACCTAGCTCCTCCTTTCGCCTTCTGCACGTGCCTTTTCAGTGATAGTCGGGCCCCACCCACCCTTGCTGCGCGTGACCCTGATATTCTGTGTGCTGAGCACACTTTGAAATGTGCTTGGTGCCATAGGCGCCAAGACTGGGTTCATTGGGACCTTGTATGTAGTGGAGGGCTAGGCTCTTGCGTAGTGACCATGACACACACCAGGGACAATAGAAATGAAGTAGGGAAACTGTTTTTTGGGAGAAAGCAAATGCAAAGGGAAAATACAGCGGCAAATGGACATTTGTTTACACAGAGGCTTATGATGACAGGTAGGCTCTAGGAAAGGGGTTTAGCTCACAAAACTAAAATCGGTTTTGGTCCAGGCTGATATATTCAAAGAGGAATGACACTGACAAATGAAAATCTGCTTAGCAGGGCATAATTTAAACACAGGAACACATTTGTTTTTCAGCTGACAAGGGGATTGATTCATTTGGGCAACACTCTAATGACTATAACAATTAACAAAAACACTGGTAAAAAAAAGATTGTTGGTTTTGAACTCCACCAATCACGATCCCAAGAAATTCAATGGGGGAACTAATTGATTTCCTTATAAAAATACAGACAAATGAGGGGGTTTTCAAAGGGGATATATTGGATGCACTGCTACAAAAACGAAGGGCTTATGCAATTTAGGGCTGTGGTTATTGCTCCTTACAAAGCAAGCCTGTGTTTAAGTTTCAGGGAAGCCAGCTGTATCTCAGGACCCTCTGGAAAGATGGGGCAGGGATCTGGTCACTGCACTCTCAAAGATGGTAAGTTTCAGCAGCCTACTCTCCATCCTCCTTTTTCTGTCTTCCCCAGTTGTTGTCTATCTGTGTCTGTCCTAGAACAGTCCCCCTTATATAGCAGAAATGACATCATTAATTTTACAGTCTAGAGGCAGTACCCTGGAATAATCCCTGCTGCTAGGATTGGACAGTTACCCTCTCGCTCTCCGCCCCCAGTCAGTATTGGTTTAGGGGTTAGGAGAACCATCTGTCCTTTTCCATTTGTCACTCTCCTTTGTTCTCTTTCCAACTTTTTTGGCAAAAACTAGTTATGTATCGCAGCTTCAGAATTGTACGAGCAACTGCCATACAAACCATATATTTGGTTTTAGCTGATAATGGGGAATTAAATAAACCAACCACCACATTTATACGATGCAGCATGGCCATATGTCATATTTTCATCGTTTTCATAGAATGTACAACAGTTATAGATATGTGAGTTATCAAGCATATTCCTAATTTCATTTTCCACCTTTTCACCCATTCTCACATTTGCAACATGTTCAGATCAGCCAGAAACCTAGTCTAACTGGCCATTACAGTTCCCAGAGTCACAGGTAGATGCATTTTATACTCCCAAAACTGCCTGAAAATGACATGAAAAATGACATGAAAACAAAATCAATCCTCAGTCTGATTGCTGCTCAAAATGCCTAAAAATAAAAGTCTTTTATATTAATGATGAGTGTTTCTGTCAGCAAATGGGATGGCTGCTTCATCCTCCATAGCCATCTGTTCTCCTGGGTCAGCCTATGACCAGAGATTTTTATGAGTCTCTTTGTGTTAGTGTGGGCTCTTTGAAGTGGGTGCATCAAGGACTTACATGTTTTAGTCATGCTTCCGCCCAGGATGGCCTTTTCTTGAAGTTCCTTCTTTCCTGTGAGCAAGTGTGCAGAACAGGGAATTTTGACACCTTCAACAGCATCAAATTTAATTGCGGGGTTATTAAATGGGAGCTGTGACATCCAGCTGGAGTGGGGCTTTTCATTGTGAAGTGTTTGCACCCAGACAGATCAGGTTTTTCCTGAAGTAAATGTCTCTTCAACTGTCACTGGAGTTTTTTGGGTGAAACATATATACATTGCTTTGGTTAACCCATACATCCTGCTCTCCTTTTCTGACCTTTTTCTGCGACCAGTAATATCTTTTTCCATTGTGGCTTTTTTAAGCTGTGCTTATTTGCAAACACATGTGCAGGCGGTTTTTGCTTCCAATGTTTAAAATTCCTGCTTTCCATGTCACTGGATTCTTTGATTCCTCCTTCTCCTTCCTCCTTCTTTTATGAATTAAACTTCTGTGTGTCCATTGATGATGATAGGTAGGCCCATTTCCCCATGTTTCTTTCACTTTACATGAACAACAAAATAAAAAGCCAGCTGTTTTTGTTGCAGTGTGTAAATTCCTGTAATTCATGTGACAGGCAAAGCAAAAGCCATGGAGTTTTTGGTTGCAGTGTTTAAACGGCTGCTGCTCATGAGAAAGGGACTTCTGTTTGGGGCCTTTAAATGCACCCCACAACCACACCAGACTGTGTTCCACTTGACCTGCTGTCTGGCTAGGAGTGCTTGGCTACAATGACTTTTTCCACCTCAAGTCCCTCCTCCCCTTGAATGTAGTGACCGGGAGGTCATTTGAACTGCTTCCAGTATAAAGACCCGGTGTAGTCATGGACAAGTCATTTGTGTCCGCAGTGTGAAGCGGAAGGTCCATCACCTGCCCTGCTTTGTCATGTCCTGCAGCCTAATTATCCTGGGAGGTCCCCTACTCCATACTGCCTGTTGCCCTGCCCATGACTGGACCGCACTGTGTTTCACTTGTGTTTCATCTGAAGGGAGTGCCTCCTCCCCTGCTGTACAGCTCAGAGTGCTCGGCTCCTCCCACTTTTCCCACTTGGAGTCCCTCCTCCTATTCCGTGCACTACCTGGAAGTCATTTAATCTGCTTCCAGGCAGAAGACCTGACGAAGTCACAGACATGTCACTGGTGATTGCAGCTGTCAGCAGATGGCAGCGGTACCATTTGCTCATTCTGTGTATTTCCTTACTTATTTATCATGTTTGTGTTGTTCTCTTCTGAATTCCATTGCCATCACTGTTTGCCCAGCTCGGCTCCCATCCTCCCAATCTTGCTCTTGGCTTTCGCCCTGCTCCACGCTTGAGTCGCCTCATTATTGGGCCTCCATTCTAATCACTGCTTTGTGGCCCTTTCTTTTCCAGTCTCTTGTCTGTTTTTTCCATACCTTGCCTCACTATTTATTCTCCTTTTTTTCTTTCTGTCTCCTTCTCAGGATGTCTTTTTCCATTCCCAGTCATCTTGCAACATCAAAAATCTAACCTATTCTATTCTTCCTCTTCCCTGCCTCTTCTCAACCTTGGTTTTAGAAATGTGTGTTCCCTATGTAACAAAGACCATTCTGTTCTTGATAACTTTTTTTGTCTTAATGTCCATATTCTTTGTATCCCAGAGGCCTGGCTCTCTCCTGCCTGCCTCGTTTATCCAGCTGTTCTCCTTTCCTCTTCCACCTCCTTCTCTTACCCCCTGTCCTACCAGTCAGGTGGGTGGTGTTGGCATTCTTTATCACTGTTCCTATTCAATCTTGCATTCCTCTACCAATATTCATAATTTTCCATCCTTTGAATACCAATTCTCCTGTATGACTAAGCCTCTTTCTCTTGCTTTTTTGGTGACCTATCTCCCGTGTTAGCACTTTCTTCTAGGATCTTGACTTTCTTCTCATCCCTTCTTCCACTATCTGCCCCTATAATTTTCCTTGGTGTTTTTAATTTCCAGCTGTCTTCTACTCATTTGTTGCTTCCCTTGCTCACCATTTGCGATTTGTATCATCTTTCTGATCTCCCTACTTCCCCATCTCATATCTCAGGCACCTTTTCCTTGACATCTCTTTCATCTGAATCTGCTCTTCCTATGTATTCATCTGATCACTCTCTTCTCTGTTTTTCATTCACGCTTTCTCCCCCTTCTGTTCCTCCTCCTCTTCTTCCACTTTCTCCTGTCGGGACCACTACTCTTTTGACACTTCTACCTTTGTTTGCAAGTTAATTTCCTCCTCTTAGCACTGTGTGTAGTCTTTCGGCTGACTCTTTTGCATCCCTTTTTTCCTCAACCATCTCTGATCTGTGTGACCTTCTTAATCCTCATTTCCCTTTTTCTCCATGTTATAATCCACCCCAACCTTGGCTTATGGCGACCTTCGCTCTGTAAGACACATTTTGCGCCGTGCAGAATGCCGTTGCAGGAAAACCCAATCTCTGCTTGTCCAGGTTAATCTGTCGTCTCTTCACATGGACTTTAATGCTACACTGTTTTCTGCTAAACAACTCTATTACAATGATCTTCTAACTCTTTGTCTTCTCATCCTGGTAATTTTTTTCAAACTTTTGTGTCCTCTTGTTTTCTGCCTCTGACTTTGCTTCATTCTTCTCTTATAAAGTCACTCTGCTTCTCTATTGCTCTCTCTCCTACACCATCCTCCTGCTACTTCCCACATATTATTTCTTTTTTCTTTCCACTTTACATCTAATTTTCATCCCCATTCCCCCTCTGATATTTCCTCCTTTCCTCCAACTGCCACCCCTTGTGATCCCTTCCCTCTTCTCTTAATCCTTAAGTCTATCATTTGCTCTTTCTCTGCGTGACTACTCTCTCTTAAATCTTTCTATTCCTTCCCCTAACATCCCTTCTTTATTTAAACATACAACCATACTCCCCATTGTTAAAAAACTATTTCTGGATTCTTCACTCCCCTCTAATTGTCATCTGTTATCCCTCTTTCCTTTTCTTTCCAAACTTTTGGAATGTGTTGTCTATTCACAAGTCTATACTCATATCAGTACTGCCACCCTTCTTCCCTTACACCAATTTGGCTTCCATCTCTCTCACTTGATGGATACTGCTCTTCTTTCTCTCTGCAACTCTCTTCTTGTTGCTCACTATTCTAAAGAATCTTCTCTCCTGGTTCTTCTTGACCTGTCAGCAGACTTTGACATGGTTGATCACTCTCTTCTTCTTCATTCTCTTTCCTCTCACCGTTTTAGGGGTTCTGTTCTTGACTGGTTTCTGGCTTACCTCACTTATCATACATACTCTGTCCCCTGGTATGTCCAAATAATCTTCTGTTCTCCCTTTTTCAATTTGGTGTCCCCCAGTGTTCTGTTTTAGGCCCACTTTTTTTCTCCCTTCACACAATTCCTCTAACTTGTGTCATCTCTTCCTTTGCTCGTCCTCACCACTTATATGCAGATGATACCAGCTCTCTCTTTCTCTTTGTCTCCTTCCATTCACTCTATTCTCACATCCTGTCTCCTTGCCATTCGGGCTTGGATGGCGGTTCATTACCGCCATCTAAACCCCACCAAGACCAATGTCCTTTCCTTCCTTGCCTCTACTATGTTGTCTTCTTTGCTCCCTTCTTCTAACTATTTTCATCCTACATTTCTTAATATGTCTTCATCTGCACGGAATGTCTGCATTTTCCTTGATTCCACTCTCACATTCTCCTCTAATATATCAACTACTGCCTCGCCTGCCTCCACCCACTATTAAATGCACAACCTTTTATTTCTTTCAATGCTCCCAAAACTCTTGTGTCCTCTCTTATATTTTCTCAAGTATTCTACTGTTCTTCTCTTCTACTTGGCCTTCCAGCTACTCACCTGGCTCCCTTCCATATATATTTCTTCTATTTGTTTCCGCTTCTCTTTATCTTCTCAAGAGTCCATCTCCCCTGCACTTCAGTGGCTCTCCTTGGAATTGGGCCTTTCAATTTCCTCTATCTTGTTTTCAAGTGTTTTAACAGCTTGGCCCCATTTATCTCTCTTCCTTGATTTATTTTTATACTGTCTCCCACTCTATTCGGTCCCAATCTCTTTTTCTCCTTACTGTCCCTTGCCCCCATGTGCTAAATTTCACTTTTGCTCATTGTATCTATTGGCCCCCAAACACTGGAACGCACTTTCCCTTTCTCTTTGTTCTCTCTTTTCCTTTCCTCTTTTCAGAACTTTCCCGTAAACTGATTTGCTTGCCTGCTGATTTGGTTTATTCACCTATGTTTTTGTTGATTTGTACTGCTTCTTTTTATCTGTAAAACCACTTTGGCTTATGGCGGTATATAAATCCAATTAAATACAAATACAAAATGTAAAGACATGAGAACCACAAGAGTGCTATATCTATGATGCTTGGACATCTCGAATGCATACACGTCTGAAAGCTAAAATGCACCCTCCCATTTGTATCCTAGAGAATGTAGAACTGTCACCCAACTCACAACCACATTGTATTAAATGTGTTCGTATTTGGCTAGAGTACATCAGTATGTATGGCTGACTGGACCATCTCGAGTTTGCATGCTGTACACCCGCATATGGAATCTGAGAATAGGTACATAAACCAGCTGTACTAAGATGGTACTGGGACAGCTAGAGGGGACAATAATGACATAGAATGATTACATAAATACGCATTTACATTTGTAAAAACTATTATCAGTTGCAGTATTTCATGTAAGCATAGGTAAAATGACAGGACGAGGACCATGAGGGTGTAAAGCATCAGGCAGCGTAGATGCTACTGCCGGGGAAGGAGGTGATTCTATGGGTCATCTGGAAGTAAGATGCAGTGATGTTCTATTTGATGCCAGTGGGTAGGGAGTTGTAGTGTTGAGAAGTGAGTAGGGTGAATAAGAAGAAGTGCAAAGGGGCAGTGGGAGGACAGAGAACAAAGAGGTGGAGAACTTCTAATCAGATCTATGTGATCACTGTGCATTTTTTCCTACACATATGAAAATGTATTTTTGTTCTTATTTTACCCCATTTCACTGCATATATATTTTGGGGAGGCCCCCTCTTCCCCTCATACCTCCCACATTTATTATTCACTTAACCCATCCCTTACATATATATGCAGTGAAATGGGGCTGTCGAAATTCAACACTTTCGTATGTGCAGTAATGGTATGCACAGTGATGGGGTGATACCCTTCTAATTACAGGGCTGAAGGTGGTGATACGTTGGGAATTCAGATAGCCAGGTAGGGAGCAGCAGCTATCCCCTGGAAGGATTTCTAGGGGATGGCAGCCTCTGGAAATCCCTGGAAGGATTTCTAGACAAAATGTGCATGGGCAGACATCCCACATCGCGGCATTGCACTCAGTTTCATGAACATTTAGTGCAGTTGAAAATGGATCTTGTCAAATAGTTGTGATGAATCCTTCAGAGTCATCCCTGAACCCCCAGCCTAAACTCTCCTCCTTGTGGCCAGGGGAAGGTAGTTGCTGCCTGATCCTGACCATGGGGGTGGTATTATGTGGGAGGATGACACAGAGGAAATGGCTGTCAGTGAGAAGTGGTGACTTCCTTGGGAGAGACACTGTATTCTTCTTTCTGTGAAGATGAAGATCCTATAATCCTCAAATAGCTAGTGTCACGTTGTCACTGCACAAGTGCCTCCCAAGTTAAAACCCAAAGACCATTATATGAAAGACCCCATAAACAGAATAAGCGTTACACTTCTGAAACACATGGGTCACATATAACACCCCTTGATTATAATGGTTCTGTCCAGGGTAAGAATGCTGAACACACTATCACTACACATAAGATTATTTTCAAACACAACAACTCCTGTTTCTGACAAACTCAATTCCAAAAAGCATTTGAAACAATATTGCTTTGTTAAAGTTAAAAACAATATGGACTTCAATTCAAATAATACTTATGGTACTCGGACGAAGAAGAGGAGAGAAGGGTCAATGTGCAATAGGAACAACCTTAAGTCAAAGATGCAGACTAGTTGTTCATGGAATCATCAGGTGTGTGGGAGATTTAAAAATGGTGCATCTGGCTATTCACTGTGGTGTAGCAGGAGAGGAGGTGGTCACAGTTTCGAGGAAGGAGAAGGAGCAGAAATCCACGGAGGACGCAAAGAGCAAGACAAGATCCAAAGTAGAGTCACAGCAGCGAACCATGCTGACGAAGGAGGATGCTCACAGGCAACTGCCTGGTGGTGTTGTATAACGTAGCAGAAGGGCTCTGGGGAAAGGCAGGAGCTGCATGACCAGGTGAGACGTGGTTGTGCGGAGCAGCAAGGGTTCCATTGTCAGAGGAGCGAAAAGACAGACACAGGAACCAAGAGAGATGCCAGGTGAGCAGAGAAACCGGCCTTACAAAGGTTATTAGTTATTGATACACATTAATCCGGTGAGTCAGCCAAAAGGAGTTGGGGGCCCCTGGTTGTGTAATAAAGTTAAAGGACACTTGCAGGGAATTTGAAAACCAACCCAGTAGAGGAGAAGGAAAACTGTAACCATTGTTGCCACCATCCAAAAGACTGAAGAAGAGAAAGAAAAGCAGGTATTGTGCAATTCTCCTTATGTGAGATATTAGTTTTGGGAAACCTGGAACCAACATTGCCGTAAGCAAAGCAATTCTCAAACATTGTGCAATTCTCCTCATACAGGATGTTGGTGTGGAGAAACCTAGAACAAAGATTGCCAAAAGCAGAGAGAGAAAGACACTAACAGTTGTGTGAAGTAGAACCTATTCCTGGCAGGCAAATCTACCAGGAATGGAGTAGTTGTGTAGAGTGGAAACCATTCCTGTCAGGCAAGTGAACCAGGAAATAGACTGTGTTGTGGAAAGAAAACATTTAATTTATCAACCTGACAAACTATTGTACAATAAGAGACATTTGTAATGCCATTCTAACAAAATATTCTTTATGAAAACATTTACTCTGACCTCCTAAGAAAAACCTGTTATGAAAGATACACTTGCATTAACATCTCTAGAAACATATTCTATGGAAAATACTGTTGTTATACCCTCCTACATATTCACTTTGACATCTTGAGAAAAATATTTCATGAAACAAACAGTTGTTTTGGTTTTGAAAAAGTGTTCTATGTAAGAGACATGCATTTTGGCAGTTTGAGGGAAGTGTTGGATGAGAGACATTTTTTGTTGAACTGAATAGAATAATGTTGGAACCAAACTCTTTCAAATGTCTTCCTGAATTAACTCACGGGAAGGGAGTCAAACCCTGGATGTAAGAATTGCTTTGTTGGAGTCATCTTATGAACGTTTGCACATTTGTGTTGAAGAGAAAACAGACACATTTACCTTACACATGTTGGTTGTATATGTAAGTGTGGGGGTCAGATACATTTGGACATAAGGTCATTCTTCTTTAGGCAGGAACATTCTTGTTAGGATAGGGACGATAAGCCTTTATCCCACCCCCCCTTTTTTCATTTTAATAACAATTACAAATGTTGAGAAAATGACAACCTCTCTTTTCTGACCCCTCATATAGGGTGAGGAATAGACGGGAGCATGTAGCGAGACAGTGGTAGTGCTGGGGATGGAAATCTTAGCACAGTTAAAGTTGAGGTAAGGGCTGATTTCACAGATTTCCAAACGGGCAATAATGGAAGCAGTTGCAGAGAAAAAATGAACACTGTTAGACATAACCCCACAACGTGAGCCATGTGAGCCATGGATGAATGTTATGGATTGTAAAGTGGAAAGGATCAAGGAAAGGGGAGGAAGAGTGTGATGTTAGAAACCTAGAGGTATATCAGGTCAGTTTTCGAGTTCAGCAACAAGAAATTTAGTGCCATCCTAAGATATGGTAGCTAAGCAGTCAGTCATGTGGGAAGATAGATCTAGGCAGACAAAGTGGAAGGAGAAACAGCTGTATGTGTTATCGGCAAAGAGAACATATTAGATCCCAGATGGGTGATGAGCTTGCCATGTGGAGAGTAACTGGATGAGAAGTGAGGCGAGATACTGGCAGGACCCCAACTGGTAATGGGGTGCTAAACAATATCTCAGAATATCAGGAAATCAGTGACCAGCTACATGCTATCCGGAGAAAGGCAGTGTTCTAGAAGCTGAGGTGATAGTCAGGAGCAGAGATAAATGATTGACAATGTTGAAGACATCAGAGAGATCAATCAGTCTGAGGAAAGTGGATCGATGGGGTGATGAGAAGATGTGAGGAGGTTAGAAACATGGGTCTACGCTGTCTACTTTAGAAGCAGTGGCTGTAAAACCCGGTCTTGAGGAATTATTGAGTACATGTGGTTTCAGGGAAGTGGCAATACAGTTGCACACCTCACACTCTAAGATTCAAGCATATTGAGACAGAAGTGGTACAGGTTGGTAGTTAGCATAGTTTTTGGGGTTAACTGTATGATTTGTTAAGAGGAAAATGCAGCGGTCACCTTAAAACAAGCTGGTTAGTCCCCAAAAGGCAGTTTGAAAGGGTAAGGCTAGGTAAGTGCATGGAAGGTTGCCAATACCTTACTCATCTGGGGTGTCACAAACTGCAGGTGCATAAGAAGGGTTCTAAACAAGAGGAGGGTTGTTAGTGTGTGGTGGGGGAAAGCTAGAATGAATGGGGGTTGAGAGTGGGGGCCGACAAGGGTGGAAATACATACAGAGGAAGAGGATAGAAAGAAGGGTAGTGAGGATGGCCCAGATATGAGAGGTTTTAGCAGAAATGTAGCAAACAAAGTGATAGGCAGGAGGGATGCAGAGTGGATGAGAGAGTCCATGAGCCGGATTAGCTTGCAAGGTATGAGAGTGTAGATAATAAATGAGGTTGGTAAGATAATATATTTTGGGGGCGTGGTCTGGTGCCGACGAGGATGGCTGCCTAGCGCTGCATCTCCTGCTCTTGTTTCAATTAATTCTGCATAACGCAATGCTAGATAAACATTCCTACATGTAAAGCCACGAACTTGCCTGGTGTTGCTGGCGGTGAAGTGCAGTCCTGCTTTTCTGCCCTCCCGACTGTGTCTCTGTGCTGGTTTAGTGCCTTTGTACCGAGAACAGTTGCTCTGGAAGGCCATAAGCGATGAGGAGAAGCTCGGCACACTTCCTGTCACGCGTCGCACACAGTAAAGGCGTGCGGTTGTTCCTTCAAAGCCACCTTTTCTTTCTAAAGGTAACTTTATTCTTCATAACACTTTGTGCAGTGAAAGCGATTTTGATCATTTATATATGCTTGAGGCACTTTCCTATTTGCCTATATATGAATAGCATTACACTTGCTGAACTCATTTCCTCTCCCAAGTATAGAACTCTGCTTTGATGCGTGAACTTATAGTTATAGTTATTTATTCTTACCTTTATTATGGCCTCAAGCTATAAGGAATCTCAAGTCGCTGCCCTCCCAGCCACCAATAAAAGGTAAAAAAGTGAATCGCCTCCCCCGTTTCAGCTACAGAGGCTAATATGTATATTCTTTTACAAGAAATAAGGTTGCTTGAACCCTTTATAGAGGCTACAAATAATAAATTGCAGCAATTGGACGTCAATTGGAGTGCATTTGAAAACAGAATGAGGGAGATGGATCACAGAGCTAGTTCTGTAGATATTTCTTCTCCTGAAAAACTTGGAGAAAGACTTACAGAAGCACAACGAGGAATTAGAAAAGATGTGATAAATTAGAATCCAAGATATCTGCCTATGCAGACGATATTTTCATTCTCCTAAAAACCCCTACGTTTCACCTCCCAAATTTACTGGAGGTATTACACTTCTTTTCCTTAGTTTTGGGGTATACACATCTTTTTATTGATTTTTAACAATAAAATTAAATTGACACCCTCCCTCCCCTTCCTTCCGTACCTCACCTCCCTCTCCCCTGTGGTTCACGTTGCTGCTCAAACCATATGGGATCACATCCTAATATTTGTTTTACGACAGTTCCAAAAAGTCTGAATTGTTGGAGACACCATTGGGTTCTGTAGTCATCTTTTAAGAATGCCAGAATCTCCCCCTAGTCATCAGCAAATTTGGGCAGGTTGTTGTTCATTGCATAGGTAGCCCATTCCAATGCCAAACTATCCAAAACCTTCCGTATCCAGTCCTCCAAAGTCGGAACTATGATCCTTTCCACCTCTGGGCAATACGTTACATCCCCGCCAATGTATGATAATGATGTGTTATTTATATAGCGCCTTAATCCAAAGCGCTTTACAGAGCACATATTTTCATACAATATCACCCAACCGAAATTGGTACTCATTTATCGACCTCGGAAGGATGAAACTCTGAGTTGGACTTGCCGGGATTCGAACCTGCAACCAGCAGATCACGTTCAGATCGCAGCAGCGATCAATCAATGCGCTGAGTTATCTTACCGGCTTATGTATGGACCACTCGTGCTTTTGTCTGACCCCCGATTCCCCCCACCCTTCAGCCCCAACAGGACCAACTCCGGGGCGCCCTTCACCCCCTCCCCAAAGTCCTGAGCCTGTGCCTCCTGTACCTCTTTCCAAAACGGTACAATTTTTGGGCATCTCCACCAAATATGGGAGCTGGTGCCCATCCCTTCACATCCTCTTCAGCAGATCTGCGAGAACTCAGGATGAATCTTATGCAGTCAAGCTGGCGCATAATGTCAACCATATAAAGGCCGATTCATGGAATCAATGTGCGCTGAAAATGGCAGCGCAAGCGTGAAAATCGCAGCGGAAGCGTGTCAAAGCCACGCACATCAATTCATGGAAGTCAGTGCGCGTGTAAATCCTGGGATGTGCGCTAAAATCGTGGGTGGCGCACGCGGGCACACACGTCATTAAACGGCGTGTGCTACGCGCACAGCGAAAGTGCACAAAGGTACAGCGCACACAACAAAAGTGGCCGGAACACAGGGCGTAACACGCGGAATGGGGAACAACGCGTGAAATGTGGGCGTTACGGGGGAAGTACAGGAGGTGAAAGCTCGCAACGCCCACACGCGCGCCTACAACACGATTTCATGGAATCGAACAGGGGAAACGCGTGTGCCAAAAAAGAGGCGCTAATCCGGAAACACGTACGCCAGCAGGAAGCAGGCGTACGCGGCCCCGCGCGGCATAAAAGTGCGCGCAAACAACAAACAAGCTCAGACACTACGATGAATATACTGTTCCTTGCAGCAGTGGTCGTGGGACACCGCAGGAGGATGAGAATTGCCAGGCCCCGCATTTTTTCACCCAGGACCAACCTTTTTGGGATGCCTGATGATCAGGTGTATGGGAGGTACAGGTTTCCACCACACATAATACTTGACCTGGTGAGTGAGTGGGAGGATGACCTCACATCACCCACCCTGTGCTCCCAAGCACTGAGCCCCTTGGAAAAGGTGCTCAATGTACTGCACTTCTTGGCTACTGGTTCATTTCAGCGGACAAGTGCCATAGTGGGGGGGGGTCACAGGCCACGCAATCATGCTGCCTACACCAGGTGTTGGCCATCATGACTGCACGCTCCTCAGTCCGTAGGCACATATACATGCCCAGAACACCTGCAGAAAGGCAGGCTGCTGTCCAGGACTTTTACGGGGTGGCACACTTCCCCAAAGTGCTAGGTGCCATTGATTGCACCTATGTGGCTCTACGCCCTCCCAGGGCAACTGAGCACATCTATAGAAACCTCAAGCACTGGCATTCCATCAACGTGCAGGTAGTATGTGATGCCAAGGGAATCATCACCTCCGTATATGCCAACTATCCAGGGTCCACCCCTGATAGTTTCATTTTCAGAATGTCACCCCTAAACCGGGACCTAGAAGCTGGGCGGCATGGTGATACATGGCTGATTGCTGAGTATAAATGCCTCTGCACATGCATGCATGTCAGATACTGAGTAATGTCACAACCCCACTTATGATACCCATCATCACCTCCCCAGAGGACAGTGCCTACCCTCTGAGCACCCACATGTTGACGCCAATTCGGAAACCCCACCACACCACTTGAGGTAAGATACAACACAGCCCATATTGCAACCCGGGCATAGTGGAGCGCACATTCGGAGTGCTCAAGTCACGCTTTCGCTCCCTTGACCACTCTGATACGCGCCCCCAGTAGTTTGCAGGATCATAGTGGCAGCATGTGTCCTGCACAATGCTGCAACCCGCCGGGGCCTGCGGGTGGACATGGTGGTGCCCCCACATCCCCAACCACATGCACGGCCGCTCCACATGGGAGGTGAAAGGGCACGTGGTGAGGCAGCCCATGCCCAGCTGGTGGCTAATTACTTCACCTAAAATCCTACCCCTGTGGCGTGCACACAGCCCTGGCACATACCAGCTGACAATCAATGATGATGACATAAGGGATAGTAAACTGTCACAACCATACCAGCCTGGGATTGGTGAACTGGAAGTGTTACATTGTGTGCCTCCCTACCTACTTAAAGACACACAATGCTGTGTCACAAAAAGACACACATTCATGCAGCATGAATGACTACCCCCTTGCAAAATACAACATAAAAATAGTGCCATGTCACCCAACCCCTCCCCATCTCAGCTACCCAACACACCATGGCATGTGATGCAATGTGAAAGCAACCAAATGAATGCACAACACAAGACACAAGTGTCACAAAGTGCACTGTCCCAAATGTAAACAGGCCACAGACAATATGCTCCCAGTAATCAATAAGAAACAGCACACATGAACAAATACTTACCAGCAACACAAAACAGCAACACAGGATGAAACAGTAGCAACATATGACAGTACAAAATCAAAGTAGTGCAAGTCTCACAACCTGACTAAGCCAGCACATGCACCCCTTCCAACTGCTCCTTCCGAGTGTTGTTGTCAGGCAAATGTGTCAGTGTACTGCATACAACATGAACTGCATCTGCAAAGGAGACGGCCTTGTGAAGACATGAAGAAGGTACATGTGAATAAGGAGAAAGACATGGATGCACAATCACATATCAATACACCATGCAGTGTTCAATCCAACAACAATCCCTACTAGGGATGTATACACAGTTTTGACTACAGACTGCCCACACAGCTCATGGGAGCCCAATGCCACTGTGTAGGTTACTGTCACTTGGTCACACCATTTGCAAGCCCATGAAAAGGGGAAGCAGGAGGGGTGTGTGTGTCAGGAACACAAGCATCTAACCCAAAGACAGGACAAGCCTGCATGTGCCCAGCTGGAATACACAGTGTATGCCGACGGGAGCCACACAAGGCAACACACTGTTAAACAAAAAAAATACAAAAATAAAAAATTGCCATGTGTGGACCGGGGGGGGGGCACCCAGGAGGTTCGAGGACAGAGTGCACCCCAACACCCACCTGCGTGGATGTTGAGAAAAATAAAATACCTCCATGGGCTCATGGCCTGCACGGCTACGCTACTGTGGGAGAACTGCTGACGCTCTCTTCACGCAATGCTGCTACATCAGGAGGTGGCCGTGCTATGGGAGTGTTACTCACCAGTTGCTGAACTGGTCAGGGCGTTGCTCGACCTTGGGATAACCAAAGAGGGAGCAGCTCCGGAAAGTTTTCAGTCTAAGCTGGAGTGTACAAAGATACGATCCAGAACCAGACCTCCTCAACGCGAGGACCTCTTTAAGGCAATGTACTTCTCTGCTGAATAACAAAAAGTCAGAGGAATCAATTAAGCAAAAGAGCGGGGAGAACCACACCACCAAACCCAGGCTGTAAGAAACAAAGCACAATATTACGTCACTGACTTGGAGACAACTGTGTAAATTCAAGAGCAGACCAACAAACAATACCTGGTAAAGGTTTGATAGGACTCTAAGGCAATATAGGATGGGTAGTCGGGGAACAAGAAGACTGAAAATAAGGAGAGACAGGCAAGAATGGTAGTCTAATGATTATCAAGAAAACAAACCAAATGACTAAAGGCTTACCCAATAGGTGTTTTTCGGGTAGCGAAAGCACTAACCAACGGGAGGAGAAAATAACAAACAGGAAGGTTAGTGAAGGAAAACTACCCCGAACGGCACGAGGGTCGCAAACTAGATCCGGGATGGTGCACTACAGGAGAGCGTTCAGAAAGTGCACAGTTGCTGATTGAAAAGTTCCAAATACAGATGTCCACACAATGGTTCCAGGATGATAGGAGTTGGTCAAGAAGGACTGTTCATGTGTTCATACATTCCCCATAAACAGTGACTGCTAAAATGTGGAATGTTGTAGGCTGAGTGGTGGTCGGGTGAAGGGAAGCGGGCCAGCAAGAAGGCTTACCTTATGAAATGAAGGAAGCGTGAGGTCTCAGCAGGTAGGCGGAAAAGCTGTTGAGGAGACCACTACAAGGAGCGGCGCGCCGGCAGAATGGCTTGCCTGAAGGAACAAAGGCAGCAAGGAGTATCGGCAAACAGGAGGAACCGCTGCCGAAAAAGCTGCTGCAAGGATGCAGCAAGCCAGGATGGTACGTCAAATCCAAGGGGTAATCCAATAAAAAGGTCAAAAAACATTCCGAGTTCAGATTAAGAAGAGATTCTGGATCAAAGGAATTGCAGTAGTAACGCTAATTAGAAGCAGCGTTTACTCCTTTGGCACTCGTATTTGTAGAGGAAAGGAGGCGCCACTGTGCGCGTATTGCGCATAAACGTTGTGTCACGTGACTACCCGGAACACGGGCAGCGGAAAAGCCACGTCTCCATGGTAATCTCCAGTGTTGCCAGATCGGAGATGCTTGGAGACGGGGAACGCGGCAGCGGTTCATGACAGGGAGGCAGCCCACGCAAAGCCCTGGTATGGTCCTCCATGGCAGCAAGCATGCGGGTGTGGAAGGTTTCGTTCTGGAGGATGATGGTACGGAGATCCCCATGCAGCACCTCACGGGTAGCCCGCATTTCTACTTGCATGGCCTCCCGTGATACCCGGATCTCCGCACGGGTTGCCTGGAGCTCTGCTGAGAGTGAACGTGTGAGCTGCTCCAGCTGCTGTTCTGACCTAAAATTTCGGGAAGCCTCAAGTTCACCCAGAGTCTCCCTGAGGAACTGGTGTTCTAACCTCAGGGCTTCCCTGTGGCCCTGTGACTCTACAGATATGGCTTCGCGCAGAGTCTCCAGTGCTGCCGGTCGGTCCCTGTTGGACACCAACATGTCCTCCCTGTGTGATTAGTAAATGGAGTATGTTGCCTGCTGTTGGAGCTCCATCTGCCTTTCAGGGGGGAGAATGGAAGTGGCCACCCTATCCATTGCCTGAGCCATCATTTCACACAATGCTCCCTGTTGTGCTGCTATACTGTACATGGAGTTTTCCCATACAGTATTGCCTGCTGGTACACGGCCACCATGTCGGCAGGCACCACACCTGTTTGGGGCAAGGCGATCTGCACCTTGCTGTGCTGGCACTGCCTGAGGCTGCAGGACTGCATTCCCCCTTTGATCTGCTGGCCCAGGAACAGGATCTAATGTTGTGGAGTGTGACCCTGCATCCATAACCGCCGAAGGCAGAGTTACCAACACTGACAACCCCATAGAGGGGTCTACCCCCGGTGCAGGTGGGTTGGACAGAGCAGCATCCCTGCCAGAAACACTCACCTGCAACGGCACATATGTCTCACTGTCCGATTCAGCACCTGAATCATAGAGGTCTGGGGAGGTGCACCCAGAGACACCCGTGGACAGTATGGTCTGCAGGAGGATTGGGTTTTCACCCACCACCACCCCACGTCCTCCACTGGTGCCCGGTTGTGGCTGAGATTCCTCCTAGGTCTGCACCATCTCCTCCACCTCAACAGCATCAAGTGCATCATCACCTGCAAAAACATGAAAGACAACACATGGAAACAGGCATGAGCACCATAGCACACACATAGGCCTGACAAGCCAGAGATCCAGTACATGAATTACACATGTCCCACATGACTATAACCCTGGCATGCATGCACTGTCAATGAGTTGGAAGGGGAGGCAAAAAGTAGACACTGATGACTCCAAGATGGAAAAGCAACAGATTTGCTGCATGCTGGATAGCACTGGCATCACACATTAGCCTGTGAGTGGCATGTACAATACACATACATGACACATGCCAGCACACAGATGGCACGTAGCATAGCCATGGTACATTTGACAGTACAGTTAGTGAATGAGTACTGTCACCCATCCATGTGAGATGGACATGATGAGATGAAAAATGCAAAATAGTGTGACAAAATACGCATGTGCCACACACTGCAACACATCCAGTGTTCAATTATACAGTGATGGCAGGCAGATGGATACATCTATGGTTGATCACTTCAGCATGACAGGAGACAACCGTCATGTTTCACATTCAAACAGGGCCCAAAAATTAATGTGAGCAGGCCCTTACTCAATCAGCCTGAATGGTCAAATCATTCCCATAACAAGGTAATACATGTGGGCCATTGTGGGGTGTAATCTATGACAGAAGCATGTCACATATGTGGCATTAGGGCAGAAAAATGTGTTGTAAAAAGTGGGAGGATTGAAACAATCAGGTTGAATGAACACTGAAAATGTTGAACAATGTTGTTGCAAATTGACAGTTCAAGGGCAACTGCAGTAATGTGGTGCTAATTGGCTACTGTGGTCAGAAGGGATACTGTCATACCCATACCACTCATGAGCACACACCCTCACCTGGCACTCAATCAGAACACATCACCCAAGCAACATACACATGGATTACACACACATGCATGGGCACTCACCGGACAATGTTTCATAATCTGGTAGGTCTCCCACACCTTGGATCTGTTCCTCTGTGACGAAGGTTCCAGCAACAGACTCATGTTCAGTGAGTGGGTCGTCCTCTGGTGGAGACCTACCGCCTGTCACCAGAGTACGGGCATGCTTGGAAGCCAGCTTTTTCTTTGCTCTGCGTTTCAGGTCATTCCACCGCTTGTAGCAATCATCATCTGTGTGCCTCACAAATCCAAGGGCACTAATGTGGTCCGCGATGGTCTGCCAGTGGGCCCTACATTGAGCAGGAGTAGTCTTGCAGCCTGCAGTCACCATCATTTTGCGGCTATGTGCCAACACATAGGCCACAAGTGCATCAAGTTCGGCATCATTGAAGCTCGGCTTCCTTGAGGTGCCGGAGTGTGTAGCCGTGTCTGGGGTTCCAGCCTGTAGTGCAAGAGCACCCTTCTTCTTCTTGGAAGGTGGTGCGGATCCTGTGTGGCTTACGCCACTCTGGTCAGTAGGGGCAGAAGCTCAGGTGGACTGGGTACTTGAAGCCCGTAAAGGCACAATGACCAAAGGTCTTGGTGCAGGCATTGGCTGCAGGGTGATGTTGGCAGTGCCAACGTCGGTGTGATGGACCTGGACCGACACTTTTCCGGCTGGGAGACTCGGAGCTGGGGTGGATTGAGCTGCAGCTTCCCCTGCAGCCTCCTCACCCTGGCTACTTGGGGCAGCAGAGGACATTGCTGTCCCAGATCCACATGGCCTGGTGACAGGAACTTTCACCGCCACACGTGGCTTAGACTTGGTGACCTGGAAGTCAGCCTGGGAGTCATACTGTGCCGGTTCAGTTGACAAAATGGGCCGGTTCAACAAGGGCTGAGCTGGGATAGTGTTAGCTACATTTCCCACAACCATTGGGGGGGGCATAGGTGGCCCTGATTGGTCCTCCACACACAGGGCTATAGGGGCACCCTGCAAATCCTGGCCACGTCCCCTACCGCGCCCACCACGCCAACTTCTTTGAGTTCGGCCACCTTTGCCTCCATTACTGCTTGGTTGCCTCCCAACCATGGCACTGATGTTGTTGTGCGTATGGGAGTTGCAGTAAACAATTATCCTGAGCAAATGGGGTGAAAGGGGTAGGGTACTAGATGGAATTCGTACCCTAGTGTTCTAGCAAGGCTGTCTGTGACCCCTGGGGGAAGATGACGGGTCACGCACAGGCACCCCAAAAACAAAAGTACACATGCACGCAACCCCTGGTAGACCACGTGCATGGAAAAATGAACCCGCACTATGCTGTGGCACCCAGAAACACAAAAATAATTGTACGTGTGTTACACGCAGCCTACAATGACCAACGAAGGGGTACGCGACACACGGGGGCAACCGCAGTTGGAAAATACGTGTGCAACTCACCGTCTGCCTTGAAAAAGAACGTGAAAAAGACGCGTTTGTGCGCGTTGGCAACACCCCCGCCAAAAGAAGAAAAGAACGCAGTCTGAGGAAACAGGGAGTATGAAATGGAAACGTTGTGAAGTAATCGCGTGTGAACCGACAAGAAGTACAGAAATCACCCGCTCGCTCTCCACAAAAAGCACGTACAAGAAAATAGCGTAATTTTCGTACCTTTTAAGCCAGCCCACACGTGCAATGTCACTTACACGCTTACGCGCTAAGACCCTTTCCTCCAATAGCATGGTGACGTGCAGTTTTCTCATGTGCTGATTCACTATGCACCCGTGTTGTGGGGAACGCCTGCGTGCGTAACGTCACTTACGCGCTTACGTGCTAAGGGCCTTTCCTCCAATTTCACGCTGACATGCAATTTTTTCACGTGCCAAATCACTCCGTATCAAGCTGGCCACGCAACAACACACGGAAGACCACGCTCCTGCCCAGAAGGCCATATTCCTGCCCCCCAGAGCCCCGAGCATGCTCCCACCTGCCATCTGCTGCTGCCTGCCAGCTGCCCACGTGCCCTGCAATTTGGTGCCTGCACATCAGCCAGGGGTGCAGTTGGTGTGACCACCCCTGCTGGAATTGAAGACTCCCGACTGGGATACCATCGCTCCACAGCCCAGCCCCAGGACCCAGTTCCCCACCCACACCTGCCTCTGGGGTTGCCATGTTGGACACTACACTTTCTGGCACCACTGCCAACCCCCAGGCAGAGAGGCAGAGGGCCACCAGCTTCAGTGCCAGGGAAGTTGGTGTCCTGGTGGAGCAAGTCCTGGGGCAGTATGATGCCCTCTTTGGAAGTTTGCACGCCAACAATGAAGGATGGAAGAGGATCTGGATGGACATCCTGACTGCCATCAATGGGGAGGGGGTGGCAGTCCGCGAGATCAAACATGTCCGGAAGCGCTGGGAGGACTTCAGGTCCAGGACCCTCAACAAGGCCCGGTGCCTCTTGAAGGCAGCGGATGCCAAGGGGTGCCGTGTCCACCTGACCGACAACCAGATGAGGGTCCTGGAATGCATACGCCCAGCGCTCCACATCCAGGTCCTTGAGGGGCAGACCCGTCTGGAGTCGAGCGGTAAGTGTACATGCAAACTGATCGGATGCTGTGCGTGTTGTGGTGTGCCAGGAGTGTGCAGGTTGCACATGTGTCTTTGTAGGGACATGTATGGCTGCATATGTACAGGGACGTGAACTTGCCACATGTGATTCCTATCAAGTGTGAGACACATCGATGGTGTATGTGTTGGTAAGCATGCTGCGCAAATGTATGTGTGGGTGCACACGTGTAATGACTTATGAGTATGTACTGTGGCATGGTTGTGGTGTCACACGTGGATGCTGGTTCATGCTGCATGTATCTGCACTATGCACATGTGCATTTTGGTGTATTTGACAAGTGTGCAACTGTGATGCAACATGGATGCATGTGACACTGACATATAGAAGGCTGAATGCGAGATGTGACATGGATGGGGATCTCATCACTGTGACAGATGGTGGAGATGTACACATGCATGTAAGTCTGGTGGCGTGTGTGCATGTGCTGTGCACTCCCCGTGTTTCATGTGACATCAGGCTCACCTTCGGCTGCTCGTGCTGTTGTTTGTGCATGGATGATGCTGCCTGGTGCAATATTCCTGTTGATTTGCTGATGTGTCTGAGTTGAAATGACATGTGTGTTGGGGAGTGTGATGCCATGTCTGTAGTTTTACACTGCCACTCATGTGCAACTGTCATGTGTGTATCAGTCCATTGTACAGTGCCCTGATGCCTGTGTTCTATCTCTCCCTGTCTAAAGCGTCAACTGATGAAGAGGGCGGAGAGGGTGCTGTCGAGCAAAGCGGCAGGGATCACACCACCAGTCGGAGACGCAAGGCCCGGCTCCCCTCCCACTTTGTCATCTCATTGGGGAGTGAGGAGTCTGGTGCCGCGTCCCAGGCCGCAGCTGCCGAGGGTATGTCCAAGAGGCGGAGTTCGGAGGTGGACTCCTCGGCAGCAGAAGGGGCAGCTGAGACCCCACAGGGTCCGACGGAGGAAGATGGCATGGAGTCATCCAGGTTGGTGGGGGGTTTGGTGGAGGAGGAGGCCGTGGAAGGGACACACACGGGGTCTGGAGGTGGGGATTCCACTGGTGAAAGTGGTGCAGGGGTAGGGACAGGAGGCAGCACAGGCCGCCGCGGAGGTGCCTGTGTGTAATCCTGTCCCCGATCCTGTGACTACATCATCCTGCACCAGCAGGGATGCGTACGTCCAGACCCGTTTTCAGGGAGGGGATGAGCGCACAACAACTGGCCTTCCTCTCCCTGCATATGTGGCAATCCGGGACCGGGTTGAGCCTGTCCTGTCTGGGATGGCGTTGCGTCAACGGGGCATGCGAGGTGACCTGCAGTGTTTTCGTGAAGACACTGCACGTCATCTCGGATACCTCGTTGACCGTGTTGACCTACTGGGACGGATCACCAGGGCTGGATTCCTCCGTATGCTGGACCTTATTCTGACCCCCTCCTCACCTGAACCACCTAGGCGCCAGTCGTCCTCCATATCCTCCTCCCCCAATGTATAACCTGGGTACCCTGTGGAGCTGCCTCTAACCCAGCAGTCAGGCTGGTGGAGGACACATCCCTGCCACAGTCGGACCTCCAGCAGGGGTGGCCACCACGACAACTGCACCCCAGCCGGAGGAGGACGTGCAGGCAGCAAGAGCCAGGGCACAGGCACAGTAGCAGCAACAAGGTGGGAGCGATGATGGCTAGGGGCCATCAACATCGGAGGGGCAGGCATCGGCCAGAGGGCAGGAGGACCCAGGATTGGAAGTGTCTTCCATGTGGCAGCAGTTGGGCCAGGCCATAGGTGCGGAGCGGCGGTGGGCAGAAGAGGCACGGCTCACAATGGTCAGGGCGGAGAACTCCATGCGGAGGGCACAGAGGTGGGCCAAGTGCCTCGAGGCTATTCGCAGGGAGTTGGAGTCCAAAGTGGCATCGTCCCTGCGAACCCTCGGGCCATGGAAGAGGACCGCCTACAGGACATTGAGCAGGAAGTCGATGATGCCCTGGCCCGGGACATCGGAAAGTGAGCCGTCGGACTAGCCGCCGCCATTGTAAATAGATTTTAGTGTTAGGTTTCATTTTAGTTTTGCTTTATTTTGGGGTGATTGGACTATGACCCACACTTTTGTATATAGTTATTTCTTAGGTAGTTTCTTTGATAGGTTTCAGTTCTTTTGTTGGGCTCATGGATCCTTTGAAAATTGCTTGTACATAGTTGGACATTGGATTAATGTGTAGATTTTCTTTGGATTTCACCATGGAGTAATGGAATTTGATTTTTACGTTTCCTTTGGATTTGTTTTGGTGGACCATTTTTCTTTAGGATTTCTTTGGATTGGATCTACATTTTCTTTTTCATATTTTTGGACATGCATTTAATTTCATGTTTGTATTATTTTTTTGGCTTTCATTTCATTACATTGATTTTGTTCATAAAACATTTTGATATTTTAATTCCATATGTGGGATTCGCTCATTGGGTTCATGCATGTCAATATGTGGGTTTACACGATCTATGGCAAACAGTGTGTGTGTGTGACGGACATGTGTTGATGTACATGGTTGACTTTTGATTTGCGTCCTGACATGTCGGTGTGGGGTGGATTGGTGAAATCATTGCATGTCCAGTCTGGGGTGGCGTGCTGCGGTATTTTGGTGCAGATGAGGCCCATGATTGTGCAGCTTCCTGTCGTGTTGCAGGAGGACATGAGTCGGGGCCTGACCCTCACTGCTGGGTGAATGGGGCCGCTAGGGGACATGAGTCGGGGCCTGCTGGCAGGTGCCCCACACTGAGGGGTGGATGGGGGTGCTGGGGGACATGAGTCGGGGCTTGACCCTCACTGCTGGGTGGATGGGGGTGCTGGGGGACATGAGTCGGGGCCTACTGGCAGGTGCCCCTCACTGCTGGGTGGATGGGGGTGCTGGGGGACATGAGTCGGGGCCTGCTGGCAGGTGCCCCTCACTGCTGGGTGAATGGGGGTCCTGGGGGACATGAGTCAGGGCCTGACCCTCACTGCTGGGTGGATGGGGTGCTGGGGGACATGAGTCAGGGCCTGCTGACAGGTGCCCCTCACTGCTGGGTGGATGGGGGTGCTGGGGGACATGAGTCGGGGCCTGCTGGCAGGTGCCCCTCATTGCTGGGTGGATGGGGGTGCTGGGGGACATGAGTCGGGGCCTGGCCCTCACTGCTGGGTGGATGGGGGTTCTGGGGGACATGAGTCGGGGCCTGATCCTCAATGCTGGGTGGATGGGGGTGCTGGGGGATATGAGTTGGGGCCTGCTGGCAGGTGCCCCTCACTGCTGGGTGGATGGGGGTGCTGGGGGACATGAGTCGGGGCCTGACCCTCACTGCTGGGTGGATGGGGGTGCTGGGGGACATGAGTCGGGGCCTGCTGGCAGGTGCCCCTCACTTCTGGGTGGATGGGGGTGCTGGGGGACATGAGTCGGGGCCTGCTGGCAGGTGCCCCTCACTGCTGGGTGAATGGGGGTGCTGGGGGACATGAGTCAGTGCTCACTTGTACGTGGTAACATGTGGGCTGGCTGGGGGGCTTTGCCTGGGTGGATGGGCTGCCTGTGGGGCATGGCCAGGGTTACAGTGTGTACCCCTGTGTTGGGGTCTGCCTGCAGGTCCTGGGGAGGGGGGGAGAGGGCACACCTGGAAGGACACACACTGCCAATTCATTGGGGCACACCCGTAATACACGTACTACCCGCTCGCACAAGTCCAATCACGTGTGAAACTTCCCGCACACCCCAGAAATACACGTACCCCACTCGCACAAGGCCAATCGCGTGTGGAAATTCCCACGCACCCCAGAAATACACGTACCCCGCTCGCACAGGGCCAATCGCATGTGTAACTTCCTGTGAACCCCCGAAATACACATACCCTGCTCGCACAGGGCCAATTGCGTGTGAAACTTCCTGCACATCCCAGAAATACACGTACCCCGCTTGCACAAGGCCAATCAAGTGTGGAAGTTCCCGCGCACCCCAGAAATACATGTACCCCGCTCGCACAGGGCCAATCGCGTGTGAAACTTCCCGCGCACCCCCGAAATAGACATACCCCGCTCGCACAAGGCCAATCATGTGTGAAACTTCCCGCGCACCCCAAAAATACATGTACCCCACTCGCACAGGGCCAATCGCGTGTGAAACTTCCCGCGCAGCCCCGAAATACATGTACCCCGCTCGCACTTGGCCAATCGCATGTGAAACTTGCCGCGCACCCCCGAAATACACATACCCCGCTCGCACAGGGCCAATCACGTGTGTAACTTCCCGTGCACCCCCGAAATACACGTGCCCCACTTACACAAGGCCAATCGCGTGTGAAACTTCCCACGCACCCCCGAAATACATGTACCCCGCTCGCACAGGGCCAATCACGTGTGGAAGTTCCTGTGCACCACAGAAATACACGTACCCCTTTCGCACAGGGCCAATCGCATGTGTAACTTCCCACGCACCCCAGAAATACACGTACCCCACTTGCACAAGGCCAATCGCATGTGAAACTTCCCACGCACCCCCGAAATACACATACACCGCTCACACAAGGCCAATCGCATGTTAAACTTCCCGTGCAGCGGGGTACGTGTATTCAGAGGGGTGTGCAGGGAGTTTTACAGACGTTTTTGTGGTTGGGGGGCTGTATGCTGGTCCACTGGCCTGTGCGCCATGTAAGGGATTTGTGCAATGTTCATGGCGCACAGGGAGGGGTTGGGGGCATAACTGGTGCTGCTGCAGGGTCGCTGCGCTACTCTGCGCCAGTCTGGTTATGGATGTTGAAATCCATGAATATGCTGTGTACGGAAATGGATTTTGGCACACGTGGCTGGCGCAGACTGCCACACACGCACACTGGGCGTCAGCCGCGTGTGCCACTTGTGCACTGAATTCTATGAATTACCCCCATAATATGTTATACCAGGTTTTTTGTAATTGAGCAGCTTTGGCCACCTTTGAAATCATCTTCCATATTCTCTCACATTCGTCCCTACTAATTTCCTTCCCAATGATCCTTTCCCTTTGAGCCATATATGGCCATAAAGCTTGAGGAATGGCACTAACCAAGATTTTATTTAGGTTAGACACCAGACTCCTAGACCCAACATGGATGGTCAGGAATGTTTTTAAAGGGGGTAAGTTGGTGTGTGGCCACCAACCTAATTTTGGTGTTCTGAAGCCAACGCCTCAATTGCAAGTATCGAAGCCTTTCCTTTTCATCCACCCGAAAAACTTGCTTGCACTCTATAAATGATCTGATGTTTAAGCCCTGATACATGTCCCAGATGATCTGGCACCCTCCTTCTTGCCACTGTCCAAATGTCCCCTCCTCCATTCCAGGGGTGCATTCCGAATGATTGAAAATGGGGGTTAAAGGGGATGGAAAGGTCGTAATCCCATATTTCCCCACTACCGTGTCCCAAGTATCAGCCATCAACCTTTTTATTGCCCTCAAGTACATGTTCTGTGGTCAAAATTGGCTGGGTAACCACAGAACTTCCCTCAGATTATGTCTTACTACTGCCCGGTTCATTGCGACCCATTGCATTAGGGGGCGAGAACCGCTCTCGTATAATCCGCACCTTAGCTTCCTCGTAGTACAACTAGAAATTTGGGAGTGTCATTCCACCCTCTCTCCTTGGGGACATCTATTGGAATTGACTGACTCACTGCCTCTTCCCTTTCCAGACAAAGTTCCCTGTCATCTTCCCGAATTCCCGAAAGAAACTGGATGGAACTGCCATTGGGATTGCATGAAAAAAATACAGTATCTCAGGTTAGAATATTGACTCTGGTCGGAGCTTCTGATATTAAAGCCACACATTTTTATAAGATTTTGGGTTTTGTTTAAACCATCTGATGCCAGATGGCCTATTGAATCCCAATGGGAGAATGACTGTGGTACTAAGTTTCATAACATTACCTGGTGCAAATTATGGTCTACAATCAGATGTATATCTGCTGCAGCAAACATCACTCAAAAATATTTTTGTTCATGCACAGAGCCTTTATAAATCCAATCAAACTTCTCAAGACTCCATATGTTCAATGGATGCTGTTGGTCGTGTGGAAATAATTGTGGGTCCTATGTTCATATGTTCTATGAGTGTACTTATGTACACACATGTTGGCAGAATGTTTGGGCCTCATTAGAAAAGATCTTTAAAATACACCTCCCTTAATCGCTTACAAATATTGTATTGGGAAGAATTGCCTGGGGTATGGCTATTAATGACTCCTCCTCTCTTTTGTTCGACCTCTTCATAGCTATTGTGATTAAACTAATTACAACCAATTGGAAATCATCGCAAAGTAAGAATGTTAAGGGTTGATGGAACAATATTTGTCATAATCACAGACTGGAACATTGCATGGCCACCCGTCTCAATCTAACCTCTAAATATGTTGCTAAATGGATGTAGTTTACTAATTATTTAACCTTTCACAATATGACTACTCTTGTCTCTTAACATTTGTATTAGCTTATTATACACAATGGATTATCTCCTGTTCTCTTGAGTAGCCTGCACTGGCCTTACAGTGTTAGATGCATTGCACCATGCCCTTGTTGGTTTTGTTTATCCCCATGAGTGCCTGTCCATCCCATAGCTTATTAGATTTAGATCATAAAAGATTGCAGGCTTAACTCTATATTAATGTATCGGTTGATTGATTTCCTTCTTAATGAACAATTGTGATGCAACCTGTTATCCCATGCTTTCTGCTGCTCGCGCCTGTAGATTGGTTGCGTTATGAATGTTTATTCCATGTGACATTCTAAATCTTTTTTGCCACTTTATGATCTAATGTTATGTATTCTCTGTTCATATCTTAAAAATGTAATACAAATCTACTAAACTTAAAAATGATAATGTATTTTGACAGAGTATATGGCCATTCAGGAACTACAGAGGGAAATTGGTTTTGTACCATCAGCATAGTTTGAGGTGCACATTTGTTCATAAACTTGGGGTGGTCAAGGCGATCCAGGGATGAGGATTAGGATGGGAGGGAGTGAACTAATGAGTGTCGTAGTGGTGCTCCCATCTGCTTCCTTTATGTAATAAGTGTGGAAAGTGTGGAAAGTAGCAACATCAATGTTGAAGACTTACAGCGCGGCTGTTTCTTCGGGTGGTTCAGATAATGTTTATCTTAGTGGACATCACTGTGTGGTGTTGGAAGTTTTGAAGTGAGCATATGAGTGGTTCATTTAAAGGGAGTAATAATAATGTGTGGTGTTATATAACACTGCATGTCGAATTCCTCCCTCTTTCAAAAACTGGCATGGGTTTCAAACTTGCTAAATTCAGGCTGCACTCATGTCAGATATCAGCACTTGAGATATATCCATCTGGCATTCCAGTGCACTATTGCCAGTTTAGTGAGGGACGTGGGTAGATTAGGAGTGAAGGTGTGACTCTGGCAGCGAGAAATGAAGGGTACATGAAGTGGGAGCAGAGTGACTCAGGGTTATTTAGGAAAGTGCAAAGTCATAAATAGGGTGGATTTTCAGAGGTTTGACGATTGGTGGAGAAATTGTTCAGGTGGGGAACGTGTGCTCCCCGGTGAAGGGAAGATTGCATTGGATGAGTATGGGCAGAATCATGCTGGTGGTGGGTAGTGACCGATGTCAGGAGGGACAGTCATGTGTAGCACCCAGAAAGATGGTAAGAAGACCAGCTGTGACCAAAATGAACTAAACCAGCCAACTAATGAACATAGTGCCAGTTCAAGTTGGCCTCCACAAAGCGAATTGCATTTTCACAGACCACTAACAGCCATGATGCAGTAAACAGTCAATAGGCAACCAAATGCATTTAAACAACCCACTAGAGAAGGTTTTCAAAATGTAACATGTTCTCTCTTCAGATTGATGCCACACCTTTGTGTATAATTTTCGAGGGGTACATTCTAAAATAACCAGGGATGTCCCCAAAGGGAACCCTTTTGTAAATCCAGTACTGAGTCCAGTTGTCTTTCTATGTTTCCTGTGAGTGTGAGAGGGATCTGGATATTTCCAAGTATGTAATCTACACCCATTAAAATAGTAAGTTAAAAAAGATGACTACATTTGACAAGGAATTCCTATTGCTTGAGAAGAACATTAGAAGGTGCCATACTTTACAAATATATCCATAGCTGTGCTGCACTTGAAATACTGAAGCTCCCTGATTGTCATCAAATAGTGCATCTACTTTATGATGAAAGCATTCCATGGAAAATAAATAACGTAATATGGAAATAAATAACATAATGGTCCCCAGAGTCGAATGTTCAATCACTAAGACACGAGGCATACATGTATGTGCAAGTACATAGATGGTAGTCATGATTGCATGTGCTAATGCCTATATGGCAAGCATGACATGCAAGCATCTATGCGCCTACATGTCAAGACTGTAGGTGCATAGAAGCATGTGCAAGGTTCAAGATTGAAGGCATAGACGTATATGCCAACACCTACTTTCATGTGAACTGACAATATAGGCTCTACAATATGATAGTTTTAGGCAGAAGACAAGGGCATCACAAGTTTTCCCCTTGAAACATCACATGCTATCACAATGAACTGGAGGGGGAACATATTGGCAGTGTGCCTGAGAGAGCATAAATCCCATAACAAACAGTCTGTTCCCGCAACACCTGCCTCATCTTGCCTCTGTCACCAGGCAAATCCGTCCTAGCATGGCTGACCAAAATGGCAGAGATAGGCTACAAAATATCATTCTAAATCTCTTCTTCCTTTCTTTCCAAACTCCTGGAACATGTTGTCTATAACCAAGTATCTACTTTTATAAATCATTCTGCTCTTCTTCCTCCCTATATAAATCCGGTCCCCACCTTCTTCATTCCATGGAGACCACTATTCTTTCTGATTTCCTTTTTTCTGCTCATTATAAAAAACATTCTCACTCCTCATCCTTCTTGATTTCTCCATTCCTTTCAACACCGTTGATCACACTATCATACTTCGCTCTGTATCCTTTCTTGGTTTTCAGGGTTCTGTACTCGATTGGTTAAACTCCTATTTAACCAATCTCACTTTTTTAGTCTCATTGGTTGAACACTCTTCTTCTGTTGTCCCACTTCATGTTGGTGTTCCTTAAGGTACTGTTCCTGGGCCTCTTCTCTTTTCCTTGTGCACAATTTCCCTTGCTTCTATTAGTTCTTTCTATGGTCTCTCACATATTTTGTACGCAGGGGCTCTCAAATATATCTTTCCTCCTCTCCTTACACTGACTAGATTCAATCAACTTCATCTGCATGTCTTCTGTCTATTGAGTTTGGATGTCCACTCATTAGCATCATTTCAATCCATCCAAGACATAGGTTCTCTTCTTTCCTGCTACCACCTGCATCCAGCTATCACCTTTACAATGTCCACCAGGCCCGTCCCTTTCAGAGTAATACAATGTGTATCTCGTCCTTTATGTTTTCTCGCTTATTCTGTTGTTCTTCACTTTTATTTGGCCACCCCGCCTGCCAGCCTGATCCTCTTAGGTCTATTTATAATGATTCTTTTTGTCTTCTTTTTTCTATTTCTTCTCTTGACTCTACCTCTCCTGCTCTCCACTCTCTTCAATGACTTTCTTTTGAATCCTGGTTACTATTTTCTTTTCTTTTTGTTGTGTATAAACGTGTTCACGAAATGGCAACCTCTCATTTTTCCTGTTTGATTTCTTTCTATTCCCCTTCCCTATCCCAGTTTCTTCTTTCTGTTCCCAGTTCCCATAAAGCTTTCATATAGGCTTTTGGAAAGACATCTGATCAAGTATGGAGGAAGACAATTCCTCTATTTTTCCACCAAGGCCAAGTAGGAATGAACGCTTGAAGACGACACTGCATCAAAGGTCCAATGTGTTTTCCATTAGTGCCGCTCTCGTTTTGCCAATGCTGGATAAGATTTGATTGTAAGCATTAGCCCAGGATGACAGGACATGACAATCCTTTGCATGAGCACATTTTTTAGTAGGGGTATTAAAATACTTTCTGCACCGTTTCAGATTTTCCGAGATAGGATAATTTTGTTCCCACTTAATTTCGGCTACCACCATTATAAGCCCTAGTTCAAATCATCTTACTGTACAAGGTGTAGAATGTGGCAGGGCCAGCACATTTCTCCAAAGAATGCCATCTAGCCGATTCAGTAATGGACCTTGATGGAAAATAATTCAGCACCATATAGGAGGGATGGTACAATTAAAGATTAAAAATAGTGTATAATGGGTCAATTCTTCTCATCTGCGCTGCAGATATCAAAATGTATTGCAGCAGAGTTTGGTATAAGGTGCCCATCCAAGGTTTAGAAAGAATCCAGAAACTTAAATAAGTGAAATCCTTTACAGAATCCAACTTGTTACTGGATTCTCTAAGTGGCTACTCTAAATATTTTAGTCTTTAAAGTGTTAATGGATAGGTTGTTGTTAATACAATATTCCTCTATAGCATTAATGGATATCTCCAGCCCAATCAGAGTTTTATCGAACAAAACTAAATCGTCAGCATATGTCAACAGCTGAAACAAAATAAATCCAAGTTTAGGAGGAAAGCAGTTAGAGTTAAATGCATATATGTTCAAATCAGAAATATAAAGATTAAATAAAGCGTGGTCTAGGACACATGTACATATTTTCCTTGATATGTTGCTGGTCATTCCCAGTCTTATCTCTAAAGAAGAATTAGCATGCAAAGAAATCAATATATCTAAAAGAGATAAAGACATGCCCCATAGATCTATTTGTTTCACAAATTTGCTCTGTTAGCTTTATCAAAAATGCAATGTAAAGTGGAGAGCACGTTGCAACAGCTTGCTCAATCAGCAGAGAACATATAAATCCATTGCTCCCAGTACATACACGCTTGCATACCCCTGATTGATAGATGTTCAAACAGCCAGCACCATACGCCGATAACTCCATTTGTGTTAGGTGAAGGGAGGAAAAGATTTCAGAACCAGTGCCTAAAAGGGTAATTGGGGGACAATTTGTAGAATTCTGATGGTCCCTCTTTTTTAATATTCAAACAACATAGAAAGTCTGCTAAAATATGGGAATCCCCACACAAGCTACGATCATGAAAAACAAGCTGTACAAAATGTTTGCCCATATAGTTGGATTGTTTTTTAAAAAAAGGATTAGGCAGTCCGTCCGCCAGCTTGTTAATTTTTTAAGTTTTGAATTAACATTATTCTGTCATCCAGAGAGAACGAAAAATGCCAATGGTTTCACAGAAGTCCTTTCTGGAAGAATACCATTTTTTTATATAAATTACCCAAACCGATTCAGAAATCATATTTAACTGTAAACAGTGTTAAAATAGAGTGGAGTCATTTACCAAATTCCCAAACAAATTGGCCTAATGTTTCAGGAGAATGGAGAGTATATGCTCGCCATCCCTCTGGATCAATAGATGTTTGTGGGCCTTAAGTCACTTCTTATAATCCTGCTTCAGCTTTTTAGAATATGGCCAATAATGTGTATATTGAAGGAGAAGCACATTTCTACAAAGCTCTCTTTTTTTCAAAAGTATTTAGTGTTCAAATGAATGTTTCTGACTGTTATGGTTCTTGGGACTTGAACAAGAGTATATTTCAAAAATGTGTTGCTGCAAAAGGAATATTGTATTTGAAAACTCTGAAGAAGAAAACATGTTTTGTTTTTGATTGAACAAAAATGCCTTAACCTTATTGAACATTTTGACATTAATACTATGGATATCTCTAGGCTTCAAAGACAATCCATTATTTGTGCAATTCATAGCTATGTTGGATGGGCTCCTCTGGTACCTATCCTTATTAGTCATACCTTGGAAACAACAAGATAAGATATTACGATTGCTTTTGTTGTTATCAATAACCTCAAATGATGCACAATAATAATACTGGATAATAATATTACGTACTCATACATAATAAATTGTCAAAATGGAGCGTTCTCTTATTTTAAGGTATGATTACGGAGAATGTCACCTTCAACTTTGCCATTAAGAATGGTAGGGTTCAAATCTTCCAACATATGAAAAATGTCATTGCTGTGGAAGATGAATAACCATGCAAAATATTACTTACGTTATCTGCCAAAACTGGCCCCTTAACATAGGCAGAATTGAAGTCCCAGCAATAATTATATTTCAGTTTTTGTTGTTGCTATAACAATCCATGAACATTCCATTTAATGTTACCCAGAATGTTCTGCCTCTTAGAGGAAGTAGGATTCAAATATACATTGACAATAAGAAGGTTTCCCGTCAAATTCTTATCAAGACTACTAATAGTTAATACCAAAATGCCTGGGATTTCATTATGCAGGATCTGTGCTGAGAGGCACAGTTTGTTGCTAATTTCCACCAGCAGACCACCAAGGGGTCTAGCCCTTAGACCTTTCAATGCTGGTTGCAAATAGGTTGTTTAACCATCAATAAAGCATACATTCCTCAGCCAAAACTCTTGTAAAAGAATGTTTGGCACACTTGAAGATTAACAATGTGTCTATCCATCCTCTGTAAATAAGCAAATGCTATTGGGCAAGTGTTAAAGGTGAAGTACAGGTTTACATTTCTGCTTTTTGTTCAGTGTTAAGGCATTTGGTAACCATAACCAGTCGTGCAGAGGCTTCTGATTAGATACTTTTCCCTTTTGAAACAAATAAGACTCTTTCCAGATGAGTCGTGATTACAGTAGACACTCGGAGAGTCTTTAGTCTTTGGCACGGGTAGTATAGCTCAGTGGCAATGTACTCGTCTTGGAAGCAAGACAATGCAGAGCAACACAGGTTTGAGTCCTGGATATGTGCTTAGAAACCTCTTAGGTATTAAGCACGTTATAAATAACCAATTATAATTATAATTTACACAGAACCTCATTCACTGCGTGATTTCCTATTATAGGTCCTGTAATATTGAAGGGCCTTCCTGATTGTATGAATAAATCATGCCCCATCTTTAAAAAGAAGGCAGATTCCTTGAAAATCATATACAAAACTATTTTAGAATGAGGGGGCGCTGTTGAGCAGCCTAAAGATGGCTGCTTAGCTTTTGAGCTCAGTGTTGCTCCAAAACCTATATCCTCAAAAAGGCAGTATCTCTGCCCTCCCTGCACCGGAAAGATCACCATGGATCAGGGAGTGGGTGAAGCAAGTCCCGTCCAACTTTGGAGTGGATCAATCGAATTTTGATGGAGATCGGGCCGCTTGTGTGGCGTGAGGTATGACGGGGCTGCAGCAGCCTCGAGACAGTTGACTGCATAGGGCACCTCCTCGGCCTGTCCTGTTGATACGCGGGCTCTGGAGCGCCACGGCTGATTCGGCACCTGGACGCTGTGCTGCCCTGAATTGCCTGCAGATCCATGCTGCCTGCAGCTGATCTGAGTGGTTGGGGATGGCCAGGGCGAGAACCGCTGTGCGGGCTAACTACAAGCACCCGAGTGCTGTGCCCCCAAATATCCAGAACAAGGCCATCCTGCTCCTGGACACACTGCATAGGGCCTGACTGCCGTTCCGCGACCGCCCAGATGGCAGCTGGTGCAGTGATGGGATCCCTGCCCCGACGGTGCCTTACGGGACCCGAACTGGGAGGACCCCAGGTGCTGTTGTGCACTCATCCTGGAGCCGACATCCACCTGGCGATGGACACGGTGCCTTGCAGAAGAATACCATACACCCGCCTGGCCCGGCCGAGCTGAGGAGACACACTGCGGGTCCTTGGCTAAATAGAAGATTGGGCTGCTGAAAGGCCGCGCCGCCGCCATAGAGGCTCTACAGATCCTGCAAAGCCGGGGCTCGGATTGGCGTTCCTGATATGACAAGTAGGTGGGCTGCCCGGGGTGCTCCCAGTGTTCCGCTATCGCACTGGGGAGTGGCGGTGCACTTCCTGCAGAACCTTACATTGTTGGCCACAAACTCCACTGCGACCCGCTCCTTGATTGGATCGGCATCTCAGCCCATACTACAGCCCAACATTTAAAACTGGGCTGCTGGAATCCCTCTCCATGTACGGATGTGTGGGGGCCCCTGCTGACCTGCTTCACCTGCCTAGACCTAGTGAGCCCCAATAATGTCTCTGTTTGTGCACTAAACACACTGGCTGCTGCTGCACAGCGGACGTTGCTCCAAGTACTTTGGCACCTATCCTGAGACACCCACCCACCAGCCCAGCTGGATCCCGAGCACTGGGTGATGCCCACTTTTCTCTGTCATGCTACCCGCCACTGGAACACTGCCCTGAACATATGGTGCTGATGTGGGCCTGTGGGGACGGGGCCTGGTGTGGATGCTAGAAAACACTGCTACTGTGGGAGCTACTCCTTGAACCCACTAAAGCTTGTGTGGCCACCCTTCATAGGCTGGATAGCCCCCTACCTCTGGTTGCGATACTGGTAGAACATCCCCCCACTGGAGCCACCCAATACCTGATCAACGAATAGGGGGAAGGGTGGTTACTTCAAGCCCAACATACAATCTCTGGCACCAGGCCATGTTCCTTGGATCTCCCCTCTATATTCTCCCTGTGCTTCACAGTCACTGCAGTCGACCTGTAATCTCCAAACAGGGCCTCCATCATTGCACTGAACCAGAGCCCATATGAATATTACTTCATTAGCAATCGCCCTTGGCTCAAGAAAACATAAGATTGGCATGTGTGGGCCGATATGTGGTTGGCAGGTACCTCCGGCCACATTGCAGACAGCACTCACCTCGTAGTATGATGTCCAATAGATCCTGAGGAGCCAACAAGGTTGTGGCCAAGAACAAATTTGCTATGGCACTCCTAGACCTAAACAATGAAAATCTGCGCCCGACCATGAGGTGGGGGATGCGCCGGCCGAGGCACCGGCACCTGACCTGGCCAGCATAATAGAGTACATTGCAAGGAACTTTGCATTCTCCCACGAAAAACTGTATGATATAAACGCTAATGTGGCATCACTCAGGACCAAACTAGACCATCAGGGCACCAGGGTCACCGAGGCTGAAACCAGGATCGGCATCAATGAGGATGGTATCCATGTGCTGTAGGACACAGTGGCCGACCAGGACATGAAGTCTGTCAAAGCGAAATGTGATGACTTGGAGTCCAGATCACGCAGGAATAACATCTGTATTATTGTGGTGCCAGACAATGCGCTCAATAGGCGACTGGAACTAGCTGTTGAAATCCTCCTCAAAGAGCTGCTGGACAGCCCAGAACTATGTCCTTCTTCGCAGTGGAACGCACCCACTGTGCGCTGGCTCCACGTCCAAAACCTGGCAATTTCCCTAGACTAATCAATGCTAAAATACTAAGCTACACGGACAGAGACCACATACTCCGTTTGGCACGTGAGAGGGGGAGCTCAGGCCAGACTTGCAGGTCATCAGTATTTTCCCAGCCTTCTCTACTGGAGTACATCAGGAGAATCGCCAGTTCATTGGTGTCAAGAAAATGCTTAGGGAAAGAAATGTCGCCTATGCAATGCTATTCCCAGTGCGCCTAAAATTCTCACTCAGAAATAAGCTATATGTCTTTACTGTTCCAGATGAGGCTGGAAAAGTTCATAGAAGCGCACATCCCCCTGCATCCCCCTGCATGATCATAGGCCCGAACTTATGGAGAATGATTAATGGACTGGGACTACCTTGTCATTGCTAAACCCCTCCTATGTTGAGCTCAGTGATCTCTCGCTTCACAAGCTGATAACACCTTCAATGACTGTACCCCACCATATGTGTCAACTATCTCATACCTGGGTAGCCCCGCTGGCTTGTAGAAGACACCTCACTGCGGATCCTTGCAACACAGTTGCCCATCTGTTTATCTCCAACAATCACTTATGTGATTAGCCCAACGAAGAGTGAGGCATTGGCATTGTGATGTTGGGGTACCAGTTTAATATGTTGTTTGCATTTTCTTTTTGGTCTTTGTGGTTCACTGCTTGAATATTATAAATAGGGGGAAGATGGGGATACTTGCCACGTTGTGCAGTTGGTAAGGTTATTAGCATATATCCTATGAAGTTGGTAAAAGGGCAGCGGCGCACCCCACTGCAGCTCCAACGGTTCATTTTGTGGGTTTTTTTTGTGCACGTGCCTCAGTTGGGCTTGTGTCACCTGTGGGCCAGGTTGGGGGGTGCCCACAGGAGCGAAATCAGGGGGGTGGTTGGACACACTGCTGGTTTGGGAAGGGCAGTGAGGGTGAGGGGGAGTGTATGTTGGGGTTTGTTACATGGTAAATGGCAGAGGTGGAGTGACGGTGCACAAGGGGTGCGAGCAACATGGTGCCACTGTTAATGCCACTGTTAATGCAATTCTTTATATGCATAGACATGACTGCTGGGATGTCCCTTGAAGTTATGACATGGCCACCCCGATAATGAAATGGAACGTCCGAGGGTCGGGCAACTTTACTAAAGCACGCAAAATAACTTCTTACGCACAAAGACACGGGGTGAAGATACTCCTGTTGGAGACACACGCTGGCGACATGCATAGCGCCGTCTTGGGGCCCGAATAGGTTCTACACGGCATACTCTACACAGTAGGGGTGGGTAATGACACTCATTCATAAATCGGTTAAAATTGTTCTGAAGAGAAGCCACATCAACCTGGAAGGTAGATATGTCATACTGCACTGCATGCTGGCAAATGAGGAACTTTGTTGATAAATATATGTATGGGCCTGGTGTAGATACTCCAGAATTCTTTGATGCCATTGACAATTTACTGCTGGGATACATAGGAGTTCCTATAATTTGGGGGGGGGGCTATATGAATCTGATATTGGACAGAGACCTGGTAGGACGGACACGGTTCCAAGAGCCCTGTCCAGGGCGGCTAAGGGATTGCATGAGCACATTGTATCACTGGGCATGCGCAATGTCTGGAGAACCCTACATCCCCATTTGAAAGAATACACCTTTTATTCATCTGCGCACTATAGCGCATCCAGGATAAACCTAATATTGGTGACAGGCACACTACTGGGCAGGGTGTTGGACACCCAGATACTCACATGTACTATATCAGATCAGGCTCCAGTTGTGATTTTTATGGAGCTAAGGACAGCCCCACCTCCCCGTTCAGCTTGGAACTTCAAATCTGCGGCACTATCGGATATAGTGTTTAAAGTAGAGATCATCTCAGAAATAAATACTTTTTTTGAGTGCAACACATTACACGACACGGGGTCAGGTGGGAGGCCTTTAAAGTGTACATAAGGGGCATGGCGATCGCCCGAGAAGCGGGAACATTGAAAACCATTAGGAGGGACCTGGCCGGCTCTGAAGCTAAATTGAAAGATCTAGAACAGGAGTGTGTGTCGGCGGCAACACCTTCTAAACTCGCACAAGTCAGGGAGACACTGGAATCGTATGGATCCCATGCCCAGCGTGAAATGAAATACTTTGCCTGCCCATGTGCAGCGAGGAACTATGGGTAAGGTGATTGACCGGGAAGAACGCTTGCTAGAATGATTCGAGCAGAAGGTGGTAGGACCCATATTGAATGTGTGAAGGACACGCATGGCGTCCAACACTGGTCAGATCAACAGATACTTGATGGCTTCTCACAATTCTACTGAGACCTGCACACACCACAACATGAACACAATGTGCATGATATACATGAATTACTTGACAAAATCCCTATGACACAAATCTCACAAGCGACCCGGGAACAGCTGGACACCCCAATAACACTCGAGGAAATATTTAAGGCAATCACAGACCTCCCGAGAGGCAAAGCCCCGGGGCCAGATGGCCTCACACCAGAATTCTATCAGGACCACTTGGCACTGCTCGCACCTCGATTGCTCGAGGCATGGTCTGACTCGCTCCACGTGTTGGCTCTCCCTCCCTCAATGCGAGAGGCGATTATTATGGTTCTCCTAAACCTGCAAACCAAGTGATGAATGTGGATCCTACAGACCATTGCCACTTATGAACATTGATACCAAGATACTGGCCAAGATCATAGCCAATAGATTTCTCCCGATAATGTTGTATTTAGTGCATGAGGACCAGTGCGGGTTCGTGCCAGGGCAGTCGACATCCCTTAACATCAGAAGGCTGTTTAATGTTCTTTCTAGGATAGACTAAGGGGCTGATGCCGTCACAGTCACACTGGACGCGCAAAAGGCTTTTGACATGGTCTCATGGCAATATATGCGGGCAGTCCTGGAGAAAATGGGGACTGGTCAGGGCATGATCCACTATATAAAACTTTTATATACTTGTCCCACGGCCAAAGTTCTAGTCAATTCCTTCACCTCGAGGGGCACAAGACAAGGATGCCCATTCTCCCCTATCCTATATGCATTAGTTATCAAGCCGATGGCTGACTACACCCGAGCGCGGCACCTCAGCAAAGGCATACGATTAAGGAATGCCCCTGAGATATTATCACTATATGCCGATGATGTGCTGTTATACATCAGGAACCCGTCCACCTATTTGGAACCCATCATACGGGGGAAGCACCTTCTCGGGCTTTACCATCAACTATTCCAAGTCTGAGATTTTCCACCTCACTACCAAGACCCCGCAGCCAGCATGCGAATATCCTCTACGATGGTCCCTGGATGGTATCAGGTATCTGGGGGTTCAAGTATCACTTCCTAAAACAACCCTGTTAACCAAAAACTATACCACAGTGGCGCAACACTTCGAGTCTAAGGTAACTAGGTGGCGATCTCTCCCGCTTTCGTTAGCTGGGAGATTATCACTAAACAAGATGATGCTGGTCCCCAAGCTTCTATATATCTTTGTGAATGTGCTGGTATGGCCCGGACAACAATACTTCGACCATCTCCATAAAATGGGTGCCCAATTCATATGGCATGCTGGCGCGGTTCGGAAAAAAATGGGAACACATGGCTCTACCATACGAGAATTGGGTTTGTTTGTTTGTTTGTTTGTTTTATTTGTAATGCGCACCAGACCGAAGGGTAACCGAGCGCAGTGAGGAGAATAAGCAAAGCTTACAATGTAACATATAATTACAGTATTACATAAAATTACAATGTTACACATTTACAGAGGTAGAGGGATAGGTATGTACAGGCTTAACAGGAGGTAGATCAGATCAAGAGATTGAGGAATTGATATACAATGAGGCGGTCAATTAAATACAAGGTTTGTATATGTGTATACACATGTAATGCATCTTTGATAATGTATATATGCCTACAAATGAAGTAACGTGATGCAAGTATCTAGCAGTACATTACATATTTTTGTCATTGAGGTGTTTAATAAGATTCGTTCTGAAGTGTGAGAAAGAAGGTTGGTCTGATCTCAGATTGTGTGGCAGGGCATTCCACCATTCAGCAGCTAGTACGGGAAAACTGGTACCGCCAATTTTAGCAAATTTAAATCTAGGGATTACCAAGCAGTTGGAGTATGGGGTTCTTGTGAGTCTGCTAGAGCTTTTTCTTTTTATTTTGTCCATCAGGTAACTAGGAGCAGCATTATTGAGGGCTTTGTACGTCAAGGAGATCATTTTTAGATGGATTTTATTGTCGGTGGAGAGCCATTTGTATTGGTGTCTGAAAGAGGAAATATGTTCCCTTTTGTTTATGCCTAAAGCAGCTCTTAAGGCATTATTTTATAAAATTTGTAGCCTTTTGGTGATAGTTTTGTTTGCACCAATATAAAGGGCATTACAGTAATCAAGTCGGGATAATATTAAGGCTCTCGCTAGGATCATGCAGCTGTCGTTAGATAAGAAGGGTTTACCTGCTCTTATTAATTTGCAGATATATGCTGTGGTGGAAGCTAAGGAGTTGACTTGTTTGGTGAAGGACATAGTAGAATCAAGATAGAAACCTAGTGTTTTCCCTTCTCTCGAAACCTTAATGCTGTTGCCATCTATATTGAACATCTAGTAGTCCCTACCTAACTTGTTGATGTTGGCCTGCGTACCCAGGATGATCAATTCGGTCTTATCATCGTTCAGGCAGAGGCCGTGGGAGGCCATCCATGCTTGAATAATGAGATACACCCTATTCACCAACTCCCTATCCTTGCTGTGATCCCCAGAAAGTGGGAGGAGAATCTGTGTATCATCTGCATAGTTAGTGTATGGTCCAGATCATCGAAGAGGGGTTTAGTGAATATGTTGTATAAGGTCGGTGAAACACAAGAGCCTTGAGGGACTCCATATGAGATAGGTGTAGGGTCGGCTGCTGCAGAGGGGGAGAAGACGCTCATTGTTCTCTCGCTCAAGAAGGATTCAATCCATTTAGTGGCATGGGTGGAGAATTGTGCTGCAGTGTCTAAGTGTTTGCAAAGGACCTTGTGGTTCACTAGATCGAAAGCGGTTGAGAGATCAAGTAGAAGGAGGAGTGCTGTCTTGCCTTGATCTCTCAGTTCATCTATTTGGGTCTTTAAATCAATGAGGGCAGTTTCAGTTCCATGGAGTGGACGGAAACCAGATTGTCTAGCTCCTAATAGATTATGTAATTCAAGGTGTCTTTGAATTTGTGTGTAGGCAACTGTGTCTAGTATTTTCAGTAAGAAAGGTACCGTAGTGATAGGCCGATAGTTAGTGGGGATGAGTGGGTCTAGAGTCTGCTTCTTGAGAAGCAGTAGCACCCAAGATTGTTATAGATTAGCCGGGATGTTACCTGTGGCAAAGGAGGCGTTTATCAATTTGGAAATGAACAGTGAGAAATCTCTGGCAGTATCTTTTATTAGTTGCACTGGGCAGATGTCACCTTTGCAATTCGAGTGTTTGAGGGAGAGGATAATTTTCTCTACCTCTAAGTTAGTGGTTTTAGTGAAGGAGAATTTATTGGTAGGGTCGTTAGTGGTGTCATTGGGAGGCAGCTTATTTTGGAGGTTTAAGGATTATTTTTTTAGTTGGATTTTGTTTTGCAACGTGGTAATTTTGTTTACTAAGGCAGTTTGGATATTTGTACACCAAGTCTGGTCCTTATTACAAGTGTCTGGTGTAGCAATGGGAGACTCAAGTTCTTTCAAGATGGAGAAGAGTTCCTTCATACTTGAGTTAGAATTTGCAATGCGATTATTATAGGAATTACGCTTTGCTAGGCAGATTTCATTTTTATAGTGCTGAGAGATGTTGGTTAAATTAATTTTGTTCTCCTTAGTTGGATAGAGTTTCCAGTCTGATTCGCATTTTCTTTTGGTCAGGCGTAAGGCTTTGAGTTCTGGCGTCAACCATTTGTTTAGGTGTGCCTTAGGTTTACTTGTTTGCATTTTGAGTGGGGCGATTTTGTCCATAGTGGTACGCATGATGTTATTGTATTCGTTGACCAATACACTAGGGTCAAGGTTGTCTGGCAGTACATTTAAGGTTGGAAGGATCAAGGGAATAATATTGCCCACTGTAATATTCTTTTTGTTTCTTGTGGGACAGGGTGGCGCTGCCTGTGTGGCTGGCATGAGTGGTTTAGTGGTGAGAAGGTTAAAGGACATCAGGGAATAGTCGATCCAGGATAAGGGCGTAGTAGGTGAGACTATGGCTGAACAGTTGAAATCAGCGATCCAGTTAAGTGTTCTGCCCTTCACATGGGTAGGGGTGTTGACTTTTTGGGTTAGTCCTAAGGTAGTGAGGGTATTGGCAATATCTCACATCTGCTTGGTCATTGAAACCAAGGTTGAAGTCCCCTAGTACTAGCAGTTGTGGTATTGTTAGACAGAAGGCTGTGCAAGTCCTCCTCAAAGGTTCCAAGAGGACTCGGTGGGCTGTAAATTAGGTGAATGGATAGAGTATGGGTATTATTTATCAGGATTTTTGCAGTGAGAGTTTCACAGGATTGCATAGTTGTGGCAGGTGCTAGGCGTAATGATAGGTTTATTTTGGATATAATGGTGATTCCACCTCCACGGGAGCCTTCTCGGTCCTGCATGGATATGGTGTAGCCATCAGGAACAGCCAACATGAGTGAAGGGCCTGCCACATTATGTAACCAGGTCTCGGTTATAGCAATAAAATCTAGGTTGGCTTCCATAATTAGGTCCGCTAGGTTGATTGCATGTGCCACTAGGGATCTTACATTAAGGAGAGCTCCCTTAAAGGAGTGTTCCTCAGGGTACATTTTGGTTAGGGCAGTATTGGATGAATTAGTATTTGTCTTAGGTTTAAGAGTTTGGATATGTATGTTCACTGGTAAGGAGTGAGGGGGATTGGGACCATTGTATATCCCAGTATGTTGGCCTTTCAAGGTGCGCTTTATAGCGGGAAGGGATCTTCTTGGTGGTTTGTAAAGTTTGTTAAGTCTTGCCCGTAATTTGAGGTTTCTCTCGTGAGTTGGAATGGGCTGCAAGGAGAAGGCTAGTTGGCCTGGTATGGCCTGGTACATGGGGCTAGTATGGTTGGAGTAGTTGAGTGCATTAGGGATGGTAGATGGGAGAGGAGGCGCAAGAATTGACTTGCTTCGGTGGACTTCAGTGGGGCACTTCTGAGTGCTGGGGGCATGGAGCACGGCCATGGCCAATATGGTGTATATTTTAAGTAGGCATGACATAGTTTAAAGCTATTGGGTCTTCACCACTCCTAATCTGACCCTATACTGTGTTGCTGTACAGCTCAGTTCGCCACGTACTGGTACGGGCACCCCACTACTTCACCACACGTCAAACTGAAGAAACTTGCAACAGCTGAGTTTAATCTCATGACACTGGTCCTACACCACAAGTATGTAACTGACACTGTTTCTGATCCCGTAGCATCCACCCTGAAGGTGTGGAGCCATCTCCTAGATCTGGAGTCCGATCTGCGGCCCTACTATAAATGGCTCCCTATCTGGCAGCTCCCGGGGCTTGAACCCACTCATGATACACTTCTCACCCAGCAGGGGCTAGAGCTGGGTTACCAAGCTCTGACTGACCTCTTTCCTGATGGGAAGTTTATCACCCCACAGACATGGCGCCCAGGGCATACTGGCTCAGTGCTCGAGATGCTACAGGCAGCGGTCGTTGATAGGTGATCATCATACCCAACTGAACCCCTGGATACACCCGCATTGCAATACATAGCCAACTCTAGCAATAGTCGAGGGGTGGTCTCTGCACTCTACAACATTTTGTTGTCAAATGCTTTGTACCCACTCCCCAGAGTACGCGAGGCATGGGCTAACGAGCTAGGTCTCGAGATCTCAGATGCCATGTGGAGGAAAATGTGCCTGCACACACGCCAGGTCTCACTCAATTTCAGATACCGGTGTATGCAATACAAACTGCTAAATAGGGTATACTATACCCCAACCAGACTGTCTAGGTTCAATGGCAGTCTGGTACACAACTGCCCTAGATGCAGCTCTGAGGACATGTTCTGGTCTTGCACATCACTCAAGGTATTCTGGGGCGACATTTTCAGTGCTCTGTCTGATGTTGCGGGAACGTGTCTTGACCCCGACCCAATGAGCGTGCTGCTTGTGGTCTATGGAGCGGGCAGGGGGTCAGAAAGATGGCAACATTTCTGAATGTGAGTATAATGGCAGGTAAGAATTTACATTGTGGTTGAAGGACCTTACCTGGACTCAAACTTGTGAAGAGGAATATGTTGCTTCCCTCCATGCACACTCCCACCCAAAAATGTATGGTCCGCTTTCCGCAGCTATCTTAACCGGCTGACTGACGATATTCCCAGCCCACCTCCATCACCGGTTATGTAAGAACAGTCTTAACTAAGGTGTTACATGCTTGATCTATATTAGCATTCACTGCATAATGTCATGCTCACCTGCATGCTACATATTGTGTCTATGTAATTGCATATTCTGTGCTTGTTTGTGTAATCATCATGGTACTTCTGCCAATAAAAATAAAAGTGTTTTAAAAAAAATCAATTTTAAATGTACATAAAACAAAACCAGGTCTGTATGATTGTCCTGCACAAAATAGAGCAAATCAATATGCGTGGATAAAATGGTCCGATGACAGGGAATAGTATACAGTATTTTCAAAATGTTTCCCCGATTGAAAATTATAGTCGGATGTGTTTTGAAAATGCATTGTATTCCATTGCAAAAGGCAAAGATTTTGTGTGCAAGTTGTTATCCAAATAATTCTCCACAGCAGATTTACAAAATGATTTAGATAATGAGGATCCTTCTAAGCGAGGTGTAACAATTGAGTAGGAGGACATAAGCAACAATTCCATGCTAAGATGAAGATTGATCTCATTAAACAAGACATAAGTTGTTCTGGAACTTTGAATACCTTCCACAGCAGGAATTGAACTATTCGAGTCATACACAGATGAAATCATCAGGACATCTTTGGAAGTATCCAATTCTACGATGTTGTCTTCTGCAAAAGATGCTAAGAAACTTGGGGTCATTTTCGACTCCATGCTCTCCTTCTCCCCTCACATCTCTGATGTCTCTAAGAAGTCAAATTACCAGTTGAACCTCCTCAGAGGTATTCTTCCCTTCCTCACTTTCCCCCAGAAGCTCACTTTCTCCAGTGCTTTGGGCCTCTCCAAGCTGAACTACTGAAACAGCTTCTTTCTAAATCGTCATGCTTCTACTCTCCATCCTCTACAACTCATCCAGAACAGGACTGCAAGACTTGTCCTTGGCCTCAAGCCCAGGGATCATATATCTCCATCTCTGAAATCCCTTCGTTGTCTCCCACTGGTGCCAGGGATCACGTTTAAGAGCCATTTCATTGTCCACAGGGCTTTCTGTGGCCTCATACCACACTACCCCCAACTCTCTCTTCTGAAATATCTTCCTTCTCAAGCTCTTCGCTCCTCCACCTCCAACTCTCTGATGGTCAGTCGCTTTTCCAAGCAAAGAGTTGGGGACAGATCTCTTTCTTTGGCTAGAGCCTCCCTTGTCACCCGTTGGATGCACTCTTGTTTCTCCTTTGTCCCGTGCTTCTCCATCCTCCCCCCATCCTCTGCACGTCTTCCCAGGCCCCTTCCCTGCACATATGCGATCTGAATGACACAAGGCCTAGTAAGATCGTTGTTTTGTCCTCCCTTTGTTGTCTCCCCCACCTTGTTTTGTCGTGCCTAGAAACACTTGTCTACAGGCACGTTATAAAGGCTTTATCATATTATATCAGAAGCAGTTTCGACAATCTTTGTACTAGAGGTCAAAAACAGAAGACTATTACCATCTGCGTCCACCTGAAGTAGGCACAGCATTTTCTTGTTATTCTTTTGATTTTTCATAAATTTCTTTTTGAGAAATGGTTCTATATCGTTGAGAGACTTAACATGGTTAATTAGCTGAACTTCATCTTTGAATGCCACCACATGAGATACATTTTCTGTACACTTTGTCAGTGTTCTTTAACATCTTTTAGAGCCTTATTGGTGCTGACCAGTTAGTTTCTATATCGTTGAGATACTTAACATGGTCAATTAGCTGAACTTCATCTTTGAATGCCACCACATGAGACACATTTTCTGTACACTTTGTCAGTGTTCTTTAACATGTTTTAGAGCTTTATTGGTGCTGGTCCAGTTAGCTTTCAAATGTTGTTGATATTGCTGACTGGTTTCCCTGGTTTTTCTTTTCGTTTGTTATTTTTTGACAGGTTCAAAAGATGGCGATTCAACCTCAATGAGCTCCATTGTGCTATCAGGACCAGCATTAGATGGGTTGAAGTACAAGTAAGTGTCACAGGAGAAAAGCGTACATAACAGAACAAAGCTGGCCCTTTAGACAGATTTGTCTCTTTAACATTCTTAGTCAAATCCTTTAAAAACACCCCTTCAATAAAAAACAATTTAGAGCTCATTGCATTAAGTGTGTACTGTTGAGACATGAACTTGTTGTTAATATTGTGACAATTCCGGACAAGAACGTTGAGGACGAAATTAAGTGCTATAATGCAAATCCCAAGTTGGGGGCCGGTTGGAGGATTGCAGAAGGTGACATGATGAAAGTTGGCTAGGATTGCCTGTACCAGGGTGAAATTCATTTGAGGTATCCAAATCAGATAAGGAAACCAAAACTTGCCCTATAAAATGTGAGGGAGTATCCCTTTTGTCAACATTAGAGGAAAATAGTTAATTGGCTGGAACATGTAACTCCTTAGCCATGAAACTAGAATGGCTGCTAGAAGTACTATTTGCAAAGAGGGACGGTCTAGCAGATAAAGATTTGTCATTCAAAAGTAGAGTGTGCAGTAGCGCCTGGAAATTTCCAAGTGCTAGATGGAATTAACAATAAACAATCTCAGACCCAAATAACCGGAGAGACTCAAAGAATATGGCAAAATACTACTTTATTATCAGCTCAATTGAAGTAGGAAAACCAGGTGAACAAACAAATTGCAGCTCGGGCACTGTCGTCTAAATTGCAATTACACAAAGGCTTTATACTTGTACGTCAGCTATGACATCAACCTACGTGGCAAATAGTAAAAGCCTATCAGGGGGGGATTGGTTAAGGGAACATATATATCATTACTTTGTTTGGTTATTAGTGACATAATTGGCTGCCTTCTTATCTGGTAGGCACACCTTGAACTACCTCTAAATATGTACAATATAGATTAATAGCAATAACAGCAACAGGCTGGCTTCTGCAATATTGTATAGTACACTGCTACATAGGCCCAATAATAATTGGTTGACATTCTCTCCCACCTTGAACATTCGGCTCGTTAGCAGCATGTAAACAAAACTGAATCCAGGTGTAGGGAACAACATCAGACTGCTCCCCACTTGGTCAATTAGCCTATCATCTTTCATCAGCTAGAGTATAAGTCAAGGATTCTTCTTTGTAGCTGACATTGCCAACTGTTCTCTTCTTTGGGTCTTTTAAGGGAGTGTAGTTACATTGCTTTCTTTGTCTGGAGCATAATGAATAGACCTTATTTTCCAGTCCTACATTACCTGTGAGGAGACAACAAATGTGTCCATTCTGACCTTTTATTTAGTGCTCTTTGATTCAACTATACTGGGTGTTATTACTCCTCTTGGCCTCTGGAGACTTGGATGCTCCATTTTACGTATGCTTTCTGCATCTTTGATTGTTCAATACAGTTTTCCAGCGCCTTTCAGCTCTGCAGCCCTGGTTTGTTTCTGAGGAAGTTTGGTAATTTTAATACAACACCAATGTCCATGTTTTGCAACATGGATGCTTTATTCGTGTTACACTTTTCTCGTGCAGCAAGTTATGTCTCATCTACCTTGCATTTCTGCATATGTACTTTTATTGTGTTTCTTCTCACTTATCTTCTCAGGATATATGATTTCTTCATCTGTTTATATATTCAATTACTTTGCTACTTCAGTTATGTATTCATTCTTTAAGTATTTGCATATCCTATCAGCGTATCCTTTTGTCTTCTCGTTATGACATCATTTTACTCGTGTCTGACTTTACTCACAACTCTTCTATGTCAAATGTGGTATGCAGGCATCTTCCAACCACATCAGTGCTAGGATACATTCAAAACGGTTGTCTGAGTGCATAAAGTCTCTTGTATCTTCGATGCGGTATTGGGATTATACCTGGTGTCACACAAAGTTCTTCCAATGTGAAGGAGGTGAATGGGTGGGCTCCATACGGGATGTGTACGTCTGCTTCTCTACAGGAGATTTATGTTCAGTAACTAAATTGCATTGCTCTGATGGAATACTAACTGACAAATCTCCCACAGAAAGTTGAGCATTGACTGCCATTTCCATGCTGGAGAAAGAAGTGCCAGTTTGGTTTGATGGTAAAAACAGGAGATCCAAAACCCTTATGTCCGATTTTTTATAATAGAAGTTTGTAATGTTCACAGAGTTCTTGAACGCTGAGGCTTGGAGGGAGCAACCACGAAAGTGATCGCGCAGTTGTGTTTCAAGGGCAGGCAGTACAGTAAAGACCGTAGACGTTGGAAGAGCAGAGGAGTGGCGGCAAGGGATAAGATGTAGATGCACCGCTGATGGGGAGAATGGGCAGGGAGTCAGTTGATGGTACATTTTTGCTTCTTGGCTCATACATTATTACATGATAAAGTAAAGTGTGTAACACTCACCTCTCCCCAACGCCCACAAACTGCCAACAACTGTGAACTTCACATGCGCTTCAAGCGCCAGAGACCTTCTTAAGGAGCCATGTTCAGCAGCATCCTGTGGGAGGCAGAGAGAGACAGTAGAAATACTCTGTATTTAACATAAACACTCCAAACAAGTTTTTTTTTTATTGTTGCATTATTAGTTTACAAGAAACCTTACACAACATAATACATATTCTAAAAATATCAGTCCGTTCTAAAACACAATACATTGTACAAATACAAAAAATCAGCAACATACATATAAATAAATCCTTAACTCCCCAATTCAAATTAATCTAACATTAAAAACTATCACAACCTTTTGATTTTCCAGACAAGTAGATAGCACTGTGAAAATTCACCACAAGCCGAGTTTAAAGTTTTAGACCAAATCGTCACCTGAAGCGGCCTGTCATCAATTGCACTTTCCACACACTTGCCAACCTGAATCACCATTGTGTCCAATTGCAGCCATTTTATGCATAAGTTATTAAAAGGCACCAGAACTTAAAAATAGAAATATATCAATTTTTCCACATTTTTGGTCACTTGTGCACTTATATTTTGTATTAATGAATAAGCCAATGAAGAACCACAATTACAGGATTACTGTGATGGTTCAAAGCTCACATACACACGTTTTATTCTGTTAATCCCTTTATATCACTGCTGAGATGGTAAATGTTCTGCTGTTCACACTGCTGTACTTCAATGGATTTAGGAACAACCTAGTCACCCATGTTAACAGTATGGAGTGAACATTGCCCATCTCCATTGCACATAGTGATTTTCCCCTCAATAATAAACAATAAAAGCCTCATGGGCACTGTAATTCTGGTAGTCATCCCCACAACTTTACATCTGTATTGATTATTGTGTATAGTTTATCCCCAGTGTCTCTGATTGATCTGCAGGTTCCTCTAAGATCCCATGCTCCACTTGGTGATGCCCCCCAAATCCACTAGCTAATACTGTAAATCGATGGGATGCACCATAGATTCACATAGGATACTTGAATATGACCCATATCCCTTTTGATCACTTTTTAAATATTACAAGTATGTGCAAGTTACCCATTAAATTAAGAGTACACTTACTGCTTGCTAGATCTAGCCCAGATCCATGTTGGGAACAGACAGTGTGCTAGAGTGTCTCCTTTCTTCAGCCTCCCGCGGCCCTTTCTACTGGATTGTATGGCAGAAACACACTCACAATAAATTGAAGTTCTGTCATTGAATGCCACAATCCTTGCTAGATGCCATGACAACAAAAAATCCCGATTCTCAACATCCCATCTCCTCTATGTATTTCCAAAGGTGGCACAAGCATCATCCTCAAAACCAAAATGTTGAACATCACTGGTATCCAGGTCATCAGTAAATCTAACAAGAGAAATACATGACACCTTTATCCTAAGTCTTGGGAGGATATCTCAGGGGCAACGTGCTCTTCTTGGACACAAGACAACACGGAGCAACACAGGTTCGATCCCTGGGCACGCGATTAGAAACCTCTTGGTGTTGAGCGTGTTATAAATAACCTATCATATCTTAAATACACATCATATTGGCATACTCCTGGAGGGAAATTTACTTTTCTAGGTGTTACTTCATAATAAGGTATTCCAACTGCATTAATCACTGTATAATTAATATTCAACTAACTTGTAACAACCATTTACTGACGGATAAATAATTAAACAAAGCTGTATTTGCACTTTAGTAATGTACTAATATTGCTAGTTATTGTGTAATGTACACATCACTGTTTGCTCTGGGATAGTTCTGTACATAATTACTGATTCACCAGTGAAATTTGATATGCGTTTAGCAAGGCCAAGCTGTAAGAGGATTCAATTCAACACTACAGCTAAGTCAACGCCTAGTCTATAATACTGAATGAAAACCCTTATTGATATATCTTTAGGTCCAGTTCATGCGTTCTGGATGACTACCCCTATATAACAGCCCTCTCTTGGAATCCCCCTGACCCCACTGAGCCAAGAAGTAGTTCTGTTTTGCAAGTTTAAAAGGTTTATTTGATAAATTAAAATATATATATATATCACACTTTATAATAAATTAATAATTGACTAGCACACTTAATCTGATATGATAAAGATTAACAACGGAGAATCTGGCACTAACACGCTTCTCTATAATCAATAAGGAGTTGACATGAAATGGATAAGGTAGCACACTGGTAAATAGGTACAGAAGTATAATGTGGTAGAGAATGCTTTATAAGGTTCAAGGAAATGCAAGGTTGAATGAATGAAATGCAGTATAGAAAACAACTTGATATGATTTCAGCAAAACAATGTAATTACTTTTCTCTGGCAATCCCCTTCCCCCCTTGATGCAAGGCAAGGAAATGGAAGGAAAACACACAGTTCTCAGAAATGCAATCAAATGTGATTCAGTTCACCCCAGCAAGCTTAGACTACAGAAGTTTGAAAACACAGGCCCAAATTGCTTTGATATGTGCTGGCAATGAATTAAAAAATATGCTAAAATGCTTTTAATTCCCTTTCAGAGGTTCAGGGTGAGTGGTATCTAGTTAATATTAGTCCCGGCTCACACTAGCAATGCTGCAGGGATAGTTAGCAGGTTAAACGAATTTCTGGCAAATGGAAGGCAAGCAGCAGCAGCTTTTTACACGTGAGGAAATTTGCAAATCGCGGCAAAATTCGCAGATGCGCCGAGCGCTATTACAGAGGAACCACAAGGATGGACTATCTCTATCGTTTTGGGGTCCTAGGAAAGCCTAGGATCTCAGCTTCCAAATGAAAGTTACTGCAAGTCTCTAGCACAAACGGTCGCGGAGATATGAGCGATTAAATAAAGGTCATTTTTCAGATTTGAAATTTGAAAAGCTCAAAAAGACAAGTGCAGCTTGCAACTAGAAAATGACAAGTGACAGCTTTACAAATGACAGGTGACAGTTAGGAGGCAGTTCTACTTAGATTAAATAGATTGAATGATATTATTTTAACTAGGAGATTGGTTCTGCACAGTTTTCTAGGTACTCACACTATATTCTTGAGTGAAATGGGCCTCGCCATGGATCTGGTCAGGTTTTAAACTCGCCTCTGGTCTCTGCACTACACAGTGATCTGGGTCAGCTCTCTCTGGTTCTCTGGTCTGGGTCTCTAGTTCTGGATAGATTGAAGTCTCTAGTTTGGCTCTCTGGAGGTTTGATGAATTTGAAGTCTGGATCTCTGGATGTTGTATGGTCCGGCAGAGTGCGTTGCAGCAAATGGAATTGACGGTCCCTATCTGTCCTGTCTGTCTGCTTTTATGTGTTTAGAATGTGGGTGTGTTCTAGCATCACTGACCCTACCTCTCTCTCAGCTTCTAATTGGTCAAACTTCCATTTATCATTTGATTGGCGAAGCTAAGTTGTGTCAGAGTGATGTCATTTTATGGCTTGCAGATAGGACACTCCTCTGTCAGATTGCACACATTCTATATTTGATAATAAAAGACATATATCACAGTTACACAGTTGCTTGAAATTACATATACATGGTGTGGCTGAATTTAGCCATGTCTCTGTCCAAATCTGCTGTTTCTAAGAGCTTGCATTCAGAAATGGCACATAATTGACTTTTTAACTGATTTTTCAATTTCTGACATTGACCCAACTTTACATACATGTGCGCAGGGAGTATGGACATTAACTGATGAAGTGTCAGATTTTTCACATGCACACATTTTGAGTAATATCCTCTTTTCCGCTAAAACCCCCCTGAACATGCCACCGGGTCGAAAAACCTCTTAAAATGTGGGCAGAAAAATCACAAGAATTATGGTGTCATTTATAAAATTTTCACATGTCCGTACTATGAATGATCCATCTTTTTAAAGTTATGTTCTGGCTCCAAAGGGGTGTGGTTTCCTCTCAGCACAAGGTAGAAATACTGGTTTATCCAGTTCTGCCAAGCCAGCTTGCTCTCACAGGCAGTGCTCCTCCCCTTTCCTTCAGGAGGAAGCCACTTTTTACGACCATTTACGACTCCTGCCAATAAAACATTTGCCTGAGTCAGGACAGGGCTTTGTTCAATTTCCTGCAGAGCCCAGGTAATTCAATCAGGGAAGTGTCATATCCCTTTTGGTGTGAGCAGCAAAAGGGCAGCTAGGCCTGGGAACACAGCTGTGACTCAGGTTTCACTCCTGATGGGGGTAGTTGCCAGGCAGAATTGGAATCTCTTTAAGCCAGTTTCAGATAAAATGTCACTTTTTGTTCCCCAGTTTCTGCATTCAAATAAAACTAAACATTTTCACATATGCAGCTAGAATGCTGATTCTAAGTGCAAAACTATGACATTTCAACAGTTACAAAGGCATGTGACACCAAACATAGGTCATTCATTTAATCTAAACATTTTCGATTTTAGTGTCTTAAAATCCAGTGCAACTTAAACTACTGCAATCCACAGCTCAGCCAGTCTTGTTATAAACCTTCAAGTCACTTCAGAATATCACTTTACATTGTATCCACCTCTCAGTAAGTCTTTCTTTGGCCTGCTTTGGGTTCATTCATTTTTACACAAAAAGTAAAATCTGGTGTTGTTTTAAATTGCCGGCTTTTGGATAGTGGTGAGTACTGGTACTGCACCCATTTTTGGGATTTAAGAAATGAATTACAATTCTAGGTTGCATTTGGCAATCAGCATTGCCATTCCCAATGGTTTCAGACTACTGTGCGGGTAGTCCAATGGTGGTTTTAAAGCGGTTTGAAGCTAACCAGCGCTACTGTTTTTCCTTTGGCAACCCATTTCCCTCATGGCAACCCGGCCTTTCATTCTCGCACTGGTGGGTGGCAAGTGAGGCAACCATTTTGGTGGGCGCACAAACTGCGCAGCTTTCCTGGATTTCGGCGCACATGTGGGTTTTCCGCCATCTTGAATTTTCTAAGCCCACAGCACCAAATGTTGTAGCATGATAGCTTAAACGTGGGTCAGGACACCCAACAAAGCTGTTCGCCCCGAAAGGACCCTATTCTGTTTGCATCATGTATAGATCTGTAGAGCACACAAGGGGTGCACCTGAAGGCTTTCGCAATTGGCAAACATACAAGATGTACCAGAAACAGCAAAGGGCGATCTTAAAGGGTCTCAATAGTATGCGCTAGACACAACTAATTGGAATGTCCCCGTGTACACTGGCAATCTTTCATCCTTTATTGAATAAGCCCAGACGTGCATGTGTACTTTAAACTCTAAGTAATATCAAGTTATACATTGCAAAACAGTTGGTATAGCTTTGTTAAATAAGTTGCTCATTAGAGAACAGTTAATAATAAATTGCATATTTATTAAACATTGGTTCATGAATTGTCATAGATTTATACCTGGACAGAACACCAATTGTTTTTCGAGTTAATGGAGCCTGGATAATAATTTTGGAATGAACATTGAGAACATCAGTTTGCCTGACTTAACCTCTCATTAGGTGCTTTATATGTAAACGTACATGTTTTGTCTGCGTGCATTATTATGGGTTCTTGAGGTATTCTCCTCTTCTGGTGCTTCAGGAATTCTAATTGCCATAAATAACTCCAAATTATAGCTTTGGATTCTGCATTGGAATTTTACATATCTTTACCTCCATCCAAAAAGTGGTAGTACAAATGTCCACCTCAGCTCTCTGCATGCTACAATGTTTCTGTACTTCACCGAAGGGATGCACTATTGTATCGCTTTTAAACACAAAATGAGGCAGTGGATCCCTAAATTGTGCAACAGTTTGGAAATCACAAATGCACACTTTCTCAATCCCTGTGCTGGGAAGGTTCAATCATTATGGTAGCAAAAACAAAATCCCAGTGAAACCCTCAGACATTTGCATGCAGCGCCTGTTATTACTGCATGTCGACAACCATTCCTGCTTTCATGTGAACTGGTGTTGGAGGTGCTCCAATCAGGCAGTTCTAGGCATCAGTCGGGGGCAGCACTAGTCTTTCCAAAGGGAAATCTGCTAATCAGATTACAGTTTCATAAACTCCATGCCAAACGGAAATTGCGGAATTGTGCTTTGCTGCATCAGTATCCTGATTTGCAGAACCTGCTCTACCAGTGGCAGAGAGCAAGTTCAGAGGCCACAGGTGCAGGGACACCACGTCTCTGCAATGCTGGCGCTGCATTTAAGAACTACATAAATGCAGTTTCAAACTACAAACAAGTGTTTCAGAGCGTGACCAGGCAAAGGGCGGGGAGCAAGGGAGAACAACAAACGACAATCTTACTAGGCCCAGTGACATTAAGAAAGTTCATGGAAAAGGGAAAAGGGGGAAAGTACATAGAAGGGGGAGGAGTGGAAAGTGTGTAACAGAGGAGAGAACAGAATAAATCCTAAATAAAATAAATGAATAAATAAAGGCAATAAACGGTGGTAGTGCAACCAGCAAGTGGGTGGTGATAGATTAGTCAGATAGGGTATATCTGATAAGTGCAGAAGAAAAGTGGGAGGGGGACTGTATGGGTACAGATATGGAACCCCGGTGCAAGGGGTAGCCCAGAGGCAGTGCAGGGGGTGGCAGAGTGAGCAGGTACCTGTGCCCGAATGGCAGAGGGTGGCCAGGTGCACGATGTCAAGAGAGAAAACAGATCAGCAGGGGCTTAGGGGGACAAAGGCAGAGGGAAAGAGGAAGGTCTTGAGGTGCTTCTGGAACTAGAAATGTTTCTCCTCAAGTATCAAGGTGGCCCGGAGGCTGTTCCAAAGGGAGGCCTCAGCCGAAGACAGAGTTCTACCCCAGCTCATTTCTTTGCAAAACGACTTACCCTGAGGGAGTTAGACGTAGAGGAGAGAAGGGCTCATGAGAGGAGGTATTTACAGAGGGATAGTTGAAGGTATTTTGGCCCCATGCCCTAGAAAGCCTTGTGGACAATGCAGAGGGTTTTAAATGTAATCCTAGCATCCACTGGGAGCCCATGAAGGGATGTCAGAGCTAGAGAGATACGATCCCAGGGCTTGAGGCCAAGGACAAATCTTGCAGTCCTGTTCTGGATTAGATGTAAAGGGCGGAGAATGGAGGCAGGTAGATTTAGAAAGAGGCTGTTGCAGTAATCCAGCCTAGAGAGAACCAGAGTTTGGGAGACAGTGAGCTTTTGAGGGAAGGAGAGGAAAGGCAGAGTTTGACTTTTTGGAGACGTCATAGATGTGTACGGGGTAGGAAAGTGTGGAGTCAAAGATAACCCTGAGGTTTTTAGCCTCGCAGGTGGGGGTAGGAAGAGGGCCAACGGAGGCCAGCCAGAGAGTGAGGGAAATGGATGGAGAAGGTGTACCAATGAGGAGGATCTCAGTCTTGTTGGCATTTAGACAAAGATCGTTGGTGGTACACCATTTCTAAATGGCGATTAGACAATCAGAGATGAGGGAAGGAGAGGAGGTGGCTGAAGGAAGCCTAAAATGAGTTGGGTGTCATCAGCATAGTGCTGGAAATTTGAGCAGAACATGGAAATGCAGTAGGTGAGAGTTGCCAGGTATTGGTTGAAAAGCCCAGGTGAGAGGTTAGACCCCTGGGGAACACCACAGGTGGAGAGGGAGATAGAAGATAGGAAGGACCCAAGTTGTACCTGGGAGGCTCGATCAGAAAGGAAAGAGGTCAGCCAGGCCAGAGCCTGATCAGTGATACCCAGGTTATCACAGAGATGATTGAGCAGGGTGGTATGGTTGACCATGTCAAATGCAGAGGAGAGATCAATTAGGATGAGGACAGAGGGAATGTTAGAGTCAATGTTGGAGAGCAGGCCTTCCCAGATGTTCAGGAGAGCAGTTTCCATGCTTCTGGCAGCTCTGAAGCCAGATTGGTGATCATGGAGGGAGCCAACAGAGTCGGAATGAAGATTAAGCTGAGAGATGGACTGCTTTTCCAGGAGCTTACCCAAAAAGGGAGTAATGGAAATTGTGCGATAGTTGGCTGGACAGGAGGTATCAGCTGTGGATTTCTTGAGGAGAGGATGCACAAGGGAGAGTTTAACAGGGGAGGGGAAAGAGCCAGAGGCAAAGCAGAGGTTGCAGAAATCAGCCAGGACCAGAGCAATGGTGTCAATGTGGTCCTTAATGGTTTTAGAGGAACAGGGATACTGTTTTGATGAGGCTTTCATATATCGGACTTGTCTAGCTACCTCATCAGGGCAGAAAAGAGGTTAGGAGGAGAAAGAGGGAGGAGGGGTAGCTGGGGGAGGGTCAGCAAGCCGAGAAGGAGAGGGGAGAGGATGGGGAGCAGACAAATGGGTGGACTAGATTTCCTGGGTTTTAGAAATAAAGTGAGAGGCCAGGGTATTGCAAAGAGCCTGGAGGGGAGAGGAGGCCAAAGTACAAGTGAACAATCTTATGGCACTGGCATTTTAGGGCACTAGCCACACATGGTAAATGTGAATGGACACACTAAAAATAATGCAAACATTGTAAAAATGTATCTGCTGGCCCCAGCTTGTCTTTAGGCATATATAAACGTGACCGAAAATCCCAAGTGTAAAAGGCTAGGGTTATATAAAAGTATCCCCAGTGCACTGCATTGTAAGATTATGTGTGCATTGTTAAAAAGTTAGCAAAAAGGTTAAAAAGGTTCAAAACAAAAGAGAAACATAGTTTCACGGTACTGATAGTCTGAAGGACTTATCAGTTTCCCCATGCCAAAATTACCAAAAGGCCAGGGGAAAGTCAAGGCAGGTTCAAAAACAAAAGGAAAAGGTTTGAGGGTACAGAGAATATAGAGGAAAAGGTGTCCAAACAGAAATCTTTCCAAACACACACGCATTCACAGAGCCAGGCCTCACACCATGGAACTGTGTTTCTAAAGGCTGTTGATCCTATTTAGATGGGAGGGGCAGAGTTAGGGGGAGCCTGTGAGGTGTCTGCACATGTTTTGGGAGGGTCTTGGCATCTTGATTCTCTATGCCTATCTATCTCTTTCCTGTCTCCTCCACTTCTGCTGAAGCAAAGCACTTTGGGTGTGACATCAGAAGGGCAAAGCGCACTCCTTTCAAGAGCAGGGATGCGATCCCTAAAGCAGGCTTATTTAGTTCAATTACCTAGGGACTTTTGCTTATAAAAGAAGGGGTCTTCCCCCACTTCATTGAATCAACTTGAAACATCCTGAAGATTTTATTGGACCCTGCTGGGAGAGAAGTACCCTCTAAAGTTCTCAAGTTGTGAGGTGAAGGCAGGGGCTCAAAGGCAAGGCAGAAGCAATATGTGTCCTCTAACCAACCCCAGGGACGATTGTGGGTATTTTGCTGCTGGAAAATGACCTGCCTCTCTGCTAGCCACAGTGGTACTCAGGACCTCAACTTGTTTGGTTCCCCCTGTAGTTGTGTGCCAGCACCCCCATATTTGGGAACCTGACCACAAGGACCCATCTTGTCCCTGAGTGCCTGGAGTTGGACTCTCAGCAACCTAATAAGTGACCTGCTGCTGGTGCAAGATCACCACCCTGCCAGCCACAATGGTACACAGGACCTCACTGTGTTGTAGGAGCCCTGCAGTTGTATGGCAGACTCCCCCGTATTTGGGAGGAAGAGAAAATAACTCATCTTGTCCCTGAGCCCCTGGTTTGGGACTCACAGCACACTGAGAGCCAAGAAAGCCAGGATCCTAGGTTTTTCACCATTGAAATGCATGGAGTGTGTCTCATGAACTGTTCACCACATTTGATCCAGCAGGACCCGCCGTTGCTGCCTTTTGCTCTCTCCTGATATTTGCACAGCAGCAAGAAGTCTAGTTAGCACTGCCAAGCCACCAAGAACTGCAAAAAAGTACTGTTGACTGCTACCTGCCCCCTTGGTCCATTTATGGGCCCTGGAGACTGGTTAGGTCTCTTTGCACCCTTTATGATCGCAGGTACCTATCCTTTTTTTAAAAAAAAAACATTGTTGCATGTGTTTACCTTTCACCCCTGATTCATTACCAAGAGTGCTACATATACTATCTTTGCTTATTGTGTGTTATTTCCTCAGGGGTGGGTTTTGTGTAGCATTTTTCTAGTGGGATACTATTGTACATGGTGTGTTTAATTACATTTAATTTATTTGTGTAGAACGTTGATTGGACATTCCTTTATATTGCACTGTAATACTTCACTGTTTGGGTTGCTACTGAACTACATTCAACCCCTCTTGAGAGTATAGCCCTCCCTCGGCCCGCGTTACCACAAAAGGAGAAGGTGGTACATCTCTTCACTCTGCTTTTTTCCCTTTATGATTGTGTTGTGTTGGCTCTTGGCTTGTAGATGGAAGAGGGTTGAGTGGACGTTTTAGGGCAGAAGTCAATTCGACACAAGAGCCTACATCCATTTACTACCCATAAGAACCTGTCTAAGCTTACAACAGCAACAGGAATACATTCACTCCCAAAGGATCCCAGTGTGGCTCCAACAAGATCCCTCATCACCCACATTTTTTACTGCATGATAGCTCTTGCGGTCTCAAGGCTGCTACAGCATGCAGTGCTGTAAGAGGGGAGTGACAATGGAGAATAGAGGAGTACATCAATCGATAACTGCTTCTAGTAGATGTTGCTATTTTCTGTGTGTAGAATAAGATGTTAATGACAGGAATGAGAGGAAGGAAATACATATATCTACCTTTTAAATCTGCAGGCTATCTATTGTGATTCATATGCCCACGTTTAAATCCTGCCACAACTGCATAAGCATTCCCAGCCCTCAATTAAAGCGTACCTGACATGAGGAATTCTGAATGCACATATGGGTCTGGCACATTCGTTTGAAGTATCCTCTATGCGGATTCATTTTAATGAGCAGTATTGAGTCAATCTTGGCTTGGCAAAGGTATTTTATTCTGGATGGATGCAAACTCCCAAGGCCTCTGTTTATTTATATGGTTCTTGGAACAAGCCCTGCTTTCAGAGGGCTGCAGGCCAGCTGCTGAAACTCTCCAAGCTAATGTACTCTTGCTGCAAGAACCACCATTTTCCATTCAAACGATCCCCAAAGTTGTTTTTGGTGCGGATTCTTGAATGGAATATAGGAAAGTTCACATTAAAAGAAAGCTTGCAACTCCACAATATTCAGTGTTATTATTCTGTTATCCAACCGTGTCGGGAATGGAAATCTGCCCACAGCACTTCCAGCTGCTCCGACGCCGACGAAGGCAATTCAATGCCATGTGTCATACAAGAGGAAACATAGACACTGTAAAGAAGGCTTTATGGCTATCACAAACACTTTAAATCATTATTCTACATGCTCATTTAAGTTACTGCTCTCCATCGAAGCCGTGCCAATGTTTGGTGATTTTTGCCAAGGGTCACATCATGTTTGCCTCCTCGCTTTTATTAAACAATGTGTGCAGGATAAAGTGCTACCCGATTATTAGTCAACGCGAGGTTTATATGTCACAGATGTTTAGAAGAACATATATTTGAAAAAAAATGCCTTGCAGCTGCATTTATTAGATATGTGATGGGAACACAATGATGCATGCGCTTTTTGTGATGAAAAAATGATCCTTGACCTGAAAATTGGCAAACATTAATTATTTTCAAGCACTTAATCCTCTAATGGGGAAAAAGAAACCAGTGGTCTACTTTTCCTGCTATGCCGGTGTGTCAGCCCTTTGGCAGAGACAAAGGGCCTCATTGCAGGTCCAAATTTGCAAAAAAATCCAGCACCAGTGAATGGCAAATTACTGGGGTATTCCGGCTCTGCCGGAGCCCGGTAATTGCCCTTTCGCGGGTGCCGGACTCAGGTGCTCCACATTCATTGGATGTGAAATCCAATAGGGTTCAAATGGGATTGATGACTTTGATTTGTCAGACAACCAAGTATCCAGGCTGTCTTATCTTAAGACCACAATTATGTCCTTTGTCCACTCAATAATAGGTGACCAGATGAAACACAGCAAGAATAAAATAAATACATTCTTCAAGATTTTATGAACATATTTCGAACCCATTGTCGCCTCTGCCCCTGAGCACCTTAGTCAGCGTGGGCCTCCCCCTAGTGAGGCCAGTCTCTCTCATCCACCGCTACCAAATACGCATGCCTCAAACCTTCAATGCTTCCCCAAAATCCCTGCTATTCCTAAAGCAGCATTCACCTGACTGAAAGCCATACTGGTTCATGTAGACTAATTTATTATTAATGTAATTATCTATTAAGAAATTCATGTTGAGTCAACATGCATAAAACCTTCAGTAAAAATATGTGTTTGTTCTTTGTCTGTAAGCATTAAGGACAGTGGTCAGAGCGGTAGAACATCAAAAAGTGTCCTGTCATACTAAGCATCTAAATAGAGAGTGATATGGATTGGATCTGTCCAGAAGCTTCACATAATTAGTGCAAGGTATGCTGAGGCATGAGCATGTTCTTAACAACGTTGGGGCAGCCTGGTGTGAATCTCCATGTCAAATATCACAGAGGTTGCTGTAGGCTGAACATGGTTTACACCCATTTCTCTGGGGCCATTTTATAACATTTTGTACAAGGAAATTTCACTACATTTTGCTAAAGGCACATGGGGTTGTAAAATAGGGAGTATAGGCATGTGGAATAACAGGCGGTTGTGGGATGTAGCATTTCAGAGTGGTATTTTGTATGGGTGCTAAACTCTAACGGGGGTAGTAAAATAGGGAGTATTGGCATGGGGAATAACGGGTGGTTGTAGGATGGGTTATGAGGGTCCCCCCCCCTAAAAATGCTGCAGTAAAACTCAATGTAATGTCCACTGCAGGGCAAGGTTGTAGATCCTCTAGAACAATTACAATGGAAGCACACATGCATTAATTAAGGGCATCACAAACAAATGGTAATACACCGCATCACATGCCCATGCCAAAAGAGATGCATAGGGAAGACAACCTGAATAATAGATGAATACTGAAGCTGTGTGTCGATCACATTTCCGATGGCAACACTGGATACACATTTGTTTGAAGAATAATCATTAAGAAAACATACCCTTTTGGACCATGCTACAATATCAGAGGAAATGTTAAAGCAGAAAATAATACTTCAACAGTGAGAGTAGAGAAATGAGGAGGTAGAACTGAATCAGTAAGAGAAAGTGTATCCTGCTTTTGCAAAGGATTCCTGAGTACCCTATTCTGCATTGCATTGCATGCATAAAATAGAATAAGTAAAGGATGGGTGCCAATATTCACACATTAATAGAAATGAAAGGTGCCCAGCCACATCCACATTGTGCTCCACCAGAAAAGAGCCTTATTATTGAATGACAGGCTGTGCCAGTCAAACCTGAGAAAATCAACAAAAGCTTACCTCACATTTGCTACAAAAGGTAAAAAAAAAACACTGCTTGAAAAGAAAATCATAGCCTTCTGTGCACATGTCAATTTCATCAAGACTTTTGCCTTGTACAGACTGTTGTGTAAAACAAGCTTACTACAGCTACAAAACCATGTGGGAATGCAGATGGATGAGCAAAAAAAACGAATTTGAAAGGAATATGCCAGCTTTCACCACATGTGTCAGAATGGGCATTTACAAACCAGAAAAAGAAATGCTGGTTTTAAAAAGTACAATGTGTGATGCAAGCTTGTCCGTGCCTAGCAATGTAAAGGGGTTTGTTGCTGGGGAAACATATATAAGCTGTTTTATCCAACAGGCTTGTTTTGATTCAGGACTGGATTTTTCAAGCTCCCAAAACTGGTTATTCCAGTTAGTCAGAGCTAAGGCTTCCCCCAAAAGGAATCCTCCATAAACTTCCAGGACACCTGGCTGATAATTGCTAGGTTGGAAAACTTTGACTGACCAGGACAAAGAAACTTCACATACTAATCAGACTTGGGTCTTGGCTGAGCCATCTTACAATGGAACTTCTAGGACACGGAGTGCGAAAAAGAAAATCACACCTCCCTGTGACTTCTACAAGAAGCTTCAAAGAAAAACTCCATGACAAACCCTGGAGTTAGGGGGTTAGATTGGAAGCTATGCCCGTATATGGGGACCAATACTGAACATTTGTTTCCCAAGACTATTTTATAAATAAAACTTGTAAGACTTTTATCTTTGCCACAGGACTTTGCAAAATGTGAAAAGTTAACAGTTTAAATGTGATTTTATGGGCTTTCATTTAAGACGTCATAGACTTCACTGACTCTTGGGGAATAGAAATGGGAGAGAATTGGGTATCATAAGGAAAGTATCTATGATGCTTTGCGAATTTTAATACTTACATGCCTAATGATAATCCAATCCCATGTATAAAGTTATAGAATTTTAAGTAATATAATTCTCACTGAAAAGTGCAAAAAACTGGTAGAAGGGCGAAACAAGGTCAAACAACCGTGAGGATTGGACTGCTATGCTATACATACAATATGTAATCTACTCATGTGATTTGTTAAAGTGCCACAAATGTGTAAATGTGTAAATTAGGTTATGACTGATTTTTGGTAAAAAGTACTTTGGGATGGCTTTTTACCTCATAAAATGCAACCTCGTAAACTGGGACTCCTCCTCGAGGAGGAATCCACATTGATTTTCCTATCTGCTTCTTGGAGGTAGGCCTAGCTCACTTCTGCCTACCAATACTTCTGTGGTTGACAGAACTCCACAGACACTCTCTCCTGAATTTCCTGCAGCTGCATTCCTGCTCTGCTCCATTCATCTTGCGTATTCCAGATTTCATTACAAGGCCAAAGCATTGCTGATCCTATCCCAGCAAGGCCATTGATAAAAAAAAAAAAAAAAACTAAAATCCCATTAAGAAAGGGAAAAGCTGTGGTACCTTTTGCATCCTGAAATCAGACTGGCTTGCTGCCCAGTATATGTATGCCCACTGCACCCATGCCATCCAGCTGTCCTTGCCATCCGGTGACCAGAATTGCCCAGCTGTTTGCTGTACCAGACTCATTTGGCTGTTCCAAAATTCCAAACCTAAGCATGGAATGTGAGTATCTCCCCATCACAGAGAAACACATTGGGCCTCATTACGAGTACGGCAGTAGGGGGTTAACGGCACCGGTAAGGATGCCGGTGCCGTTAACCCCCTACCGCCGCATTCCAAGGTCCCTTAGCAGGTCCCACTAAGGCCGGCTGCTAAGGGACCAGGGAGCTAATAACGGGCCCGTTATTTGCAGGCCCGTTATTAGCTCCTTCCCCATTCCCATTGAGCCCCATGGGGGCTCGAATAGGAATGGGAATGGTTTTCAGAATGGGGACTTACTGGGTCCTCCAAGGTTGGAATGACCCGGTAAATCCCCATTGCGACTACCCGGACCCGAGTTTGGAAGCTGCCATGACGCTAATAGCACCATGGCTACCTCCAAACTCATAATGAGGCCCATAGTCTTCCCATCTTGACTCTATTGTTGTATTACACTCTCTAAGCAATCATATTCATACCCTAGTAACTTGTTAAAAACTTAGAATTCTCTGTGCACCCTGTCCTTGATTTCTAAGTGATAGCGCCATCTCTCTTTTCATTTCTGTCTGGTGTTAATCCTGAGCCCTTAGTTATATTTTGAGTAATCAAACTAATTTCCAGTTAAAGTTGAGCACTGGGTTGATAAGGTTGACTCCGCGAATCAACCTTGGAGCTTACTGTGTTCCTCTTTAACAATGTAGTCTAGATAATTTAGTTTAAGTAACATTTGCCTTTCTTTCAAAACCAAAGTTTTCATTTTAACTGCTCTATTTTTCCTAAAACTGAACCCCATTCCACCCCGAAAATCTCATTCAAATCTTCAGCTATCACCATTCTTTCATTTGATATTGTCCCTGTGATACACATCTGTCCCCCAGACCAAAAACCACATTGCGATTTTCAGTATTTCACACGTTTTTATTAAAAAACGTTTAGGTAATTTTAAACAGGAATTGAAAAGAAATGCAATTTCCCCACGTGTCATTCGGCTGCAGCATGTTCTAACTTTCCACTCATTTTCGAATTGTATGCTTCTTGTTGATCCATTGCATTGTGATTGCTAGTGTTTCTAAATTCCTGTTGTTGGGAGAAATCATATTTGCCTCACACACTTAACCGCTCATTCATTATTTATTTGTCAATTTCCAAGTGCCATTTCATGCCTTTGCAAAGGGTTTACAATCTGTAAATAAAATATTGCACTATCACCAACCATTCTGGTTCATGGTCCATTGTGACCCGGGGATTTGAAAAAGGGTGTGTGAGACGAGTTGTGTACCATCTCAAATTGAATCCGCATAAAATAAAGAGAAAGGCATCTCAGTTGTGCACTACATACTAGGCTGAGACCAAGGAGTGTGTCGCCTGATTGAAATCCTTAACATATGGTATTGTACAAACACTTATAAAATACAACATTCTCCTTAAAAAGGCATCATGGTTCTGAACATGGGAAACCAAAGAGGCAATAGCAGTGCCTAAGCCAGAGCACCACCCCTCTACTCTGACAGAAAACCAAATTATTATGGAGGAAACAGAAAGGTGTTTATTTCACGTCTAAAAACAATGTGGTTTGACATGCCACGAAGGGCCACCGGCAGGGAGTTCCAGAGTTTTGCAGCATAGACAGAGAATGAACATCCACCACATATTTCCAACCTAAGTTTAAGGGTGATGAGAAGGTTTGCCGAAGCTGAGCAGAGTACTATAGTGGCTTTATACCATTGCAGCTTCTAACTCAACCAGACCAGGATGTAAACTGCTTTGTGAGTGATACAGACAACCTTAAATGTAATATATTGGTCAACCAGTAACCAGTGTAAAGTAAGAAGAGCCCCTCAGAAATGTCCTACATGAGTCTGCATGCCTCTTCAAAGATCTTCACACAGACCACACAGACCACATCACCCCGTCCGTCATCGACCTTCACTGGCTCCCAATGCTTGCACAAATCACTGTCACATCTTACTGAATAATTTATAAGGCAGTCCCCCAAAAGTCATCCAGCTACCTCGTGGAGAAACTGAGGATCTCTGGCGGACAGCACACCACCTGAAGCCAGGACTTGAAAGTGGCTGCTGCAAAAAGGAAAGGACCAGATAACAAGCCTTCTCTGCCTATGTCCTAAAACTATGGAACCTCTTCCCTGTCAGCATCAGACTTGCCCCCAAGCTCCTACAATTCAGAAAATAATTCAAGACCCACCTCTTCAAGGAGTCCCTCCTCCTCAACACCTAGCCCATCACATTGCCTCTGTGCCACCTGACTTGCAAGACGCCGTCTGTTCCTCTACTACCCACCAACTTTTCCAGCTGTACCCCTACGTTGCAGACCTCTGTTTTCTACCACCGCTGTATATCTGTTTGATTGTTACCTCTGAAAAGTACTCCTTATGCATCTTTACTTTTGTATACCTTTGTAAAGTACTCCATTGTGTATCTGTATTGTTGTATACCTCTGTAAAGTGCTGCATTGCTTCTCGAAGCTAGGCCTGCGCTTAATAAATAAAATAATAATGATGATAATAATAATAATAATAATAATAAGAGTACTGAGACCATAGCAAAGGAGTGATTTATCACAAGGCAAAGGTCTGGAGATATCGCTGAGTGCACCTTCTTTAGTATCCGTGCTGGACATGGGTCCTGTGGAGACCTAGACAGCTGACACATCTCCATTACCTCTAGCTAGTCATAGACAAACACGGGTCTGAAAGAAGAGGCCAAAACAGAGAGACCCCACCACCCCCACCTGCCATGATCCTACCGTGGGACCAAAATAGCTCCCAAACGCAAATCCATTCAGTCCCGCTTGAATGTTTGTGATTTTGTCCACAAATAATTATGCCAACTTCTCACACAAAGTTAGTGAGGGAGAGATAGACTTCCTACGTACCACTGAGGAGCATAGCACTACTTTAAAAGGTTATTGCTCTTTATTTGGGCTACAAAAATGGGAGTTGAATAATAACGCTGACCTCAATGTTCTTTTTTTGAATAAACATGTAAGCAGCATTTATACTCACATTTAGCCAGAAGATCATCATTTTTCCTTCAAGCTCATTCTAAGACTCTAAATATATTGTTTCCATTTTTAACCAGCTGGTGAACAACCCTTTATGCGTACTTCCAAAAGCCTTCCAACTGCTCAGTGACCCTGGAGCTAGGGAACTGACTGCAGTAGGTCATTTGTAATAACATGTATCTGTATCCAGTAGAGTAGATGGCAGTAAGGGCACCAGCTATCTATTCTACTGGATATGATGTGCTGCATAACATCACAGATGGCATCATAGATGGCATTGCCAATGGCATTACAAATGACTTCATAACCAAAAGTAGAATAGGCCTTTTCAATCTAAAATAAACACTTATTCACAGTGCCACGTATTTGCTATCACTGGAAGTTCACCTTTTAGCCAATTTGCATACCCAAAGTGCATTGCTGTGTGACTCTGATCTGGGGGTGAACATACAGTGATGGCTACTAAGCGGAGCTGTGCGTGTGTGCCATTTAAGCTGGAATGAAATATTATACTTGTACTTGTTGAAAGGGAATTTACGGTTGAAAGGGCATTTCTTACATATTTTAAATCCACCATAATATTGATGGAGAATGAGAATGGTACACAACTAAGAACATCAAAGACATAAAAGCATGAGCAGTGCATGGCTTGGTTGAGTGTGGATGGGTAAGATATGGTTGAGTAATTGGTGCACATTTGTTATTTAAGTTTTCAATTCCTTTGAACTGAAGTTTATTCTTACAATGTGTAATTTCTTCATGTTAGCATATTATATAGAATATCATCGCTTAACTAAGATGCTTAGTGAGTTAATCAAGTTTTTAATTATATTGTTTAACCATGCATGCACACTTTCTGCAGTGGCTCTGTGAAATGGCCAATGACCATGCCGTGCAGCTACTGTGACCTGGGCCTGGCATAGGCAGAGTGAGCCTACCTGCTGAGCATTTCCTATGAAAAGTGTTCCCATGGTATATACATTAGCCATATCCATTGAATAGTTATATACCTGTGGTTTTTATGCCAACATCATGTTAATCTACAGCCATGGTCTCACACAATTTAACCTGATTTCTGTACCCACTTAGCAGTGACCATACCTGGAATGCCTGGTCTGTGGCTATGTCTAGCAGCCACTATACCCAGGGAAAGACAGTTGGCCATGCCACATGCATAATAGCCCCTTCCTTCTGCAGTGGCTGCTGCCCAAACATGTGGTGTGGGAATGCCCGAGATAGTTAATAAACCTGTAGAAACGACTGGGCATGGCCTGCAGTCTGCACATCTGTCCCTTTGCTTCTTATCCTGGCCATTGGTAATATGAAAGAAGCATTGACTTTCCCTTCAGTGCCCACTTTACTACGTCCAGGGCATGCAGTCAATTTGCCTGGGGCAAAGCCTTCAGCCATGCCCCGGTAAAGTGATCGTACCTGCATGCTAACACTCATTAGCATCCCATGGGATCCCATGAATATTGGTCACTTTAGGAGTCGTGTGGGGGCCAGATGCGAACCCCAGCACGGCGGCATACACACCCTGCACGAAAGGCAGCTTTGGAGATCACAGAACCAGGTAAAGTCATTCCATATGACTGATCAGCTCTGACCCCCTTATCAACATACATCCCGTATTGGTCGTAATGGTATAGCAGATCCCTTTGATCCACGAATGCTTGTACTCCACATTTGAAACACATGGCTCTTTCATGGAGTTAACAACACCTATGAACCAACGTAACGTTTGCACACAAATATGCATCATTATACAACTCAATTTAGTCACTACATATAGGGGGCACTAAGTTAGTATGCCACTGTTTTCTCTGCTTGTGCCACGTTCTCGTTCTGAGAACACAAATCATTTTTTTTCTTTACACTGCTGTAATTCGCGTTTACAGCCATATTATTTTGACTTCAACTATAACTGCCGTTTCCCAGATTGATTTGGCTCCTTCTTTCTTCCATTTTTGTCCCCCAAGTGACCTTCCCAGGAACTATACCAGGCTACCATCACGGCACTTAGAAATCAGACCTTGGAATAAGCCACTACAGAGCACATCAGGCAACATCTGTTGAGCCAGCAGGTACTATTTCACTCCTGTTGCTTATTAACTATTAGGCTCTGCATTGTCCAAAAAAAAGCTTTATTGAAAATACTACTGTCTGATTTAAGGGGGATCAGGATTCAGGAATCAACAACAGCCCTTTCGACCCTTTGCTTTTCTTTTGTTCACTTTCCAAGAAGGTCGAGTGACTCAAACAACTGCCCGGGCTCCCGTTAACCTATGGGACCCGAGTGAAGGTCCAGGCTGCCCAGCACCAAGCCCTAAGGTGACAGATAACCGAGTACTTGAGATGCATAGCACCGGCAGGTAAGACACCCGCCTGGTGCCACGAGAATTGATTCATAATTGCAGTGCCCAGTTTTTTAATGGCACAGAATAACCACACTCACTGGAGTTTTATGTACTTCCCACAGGGTCGTCCACATGGAGCCCTGATGAAGGCGGACGCAGCCTTTCTGCAACACCGCCGAAACGTGAAGTCATTTGGGAACATTTGATCTAGTCTGTTCCCAGTTCTGCAGGCCCTGTATAGTCAGTCTCTGCCACGTTGGCAAAGATATCTTTCACTCCATGACCCTGGAACATTCATTGCTCAATTTAAGTTATTTATCTATAGTACATCTGTCTTGTTAAAGGAAACCACAACCCATTTTAGGAGCCTAAGAAACTCGGCTAACTTACCAGTACATGTGTTACATATAGAAAAAAAAACGTATATTATTAACCTGCACTTTAGGGATCGATATCAAGAAACTTTCTAGAGCGAGTTCATAGGCATCTGGTTCTCCTCTTTGCAATACAAAGCATTGATGTATCCCTACAAGAATCTACCTTGTTTGTGTCAATGAAATAATAATTGATACCCATTTGTGTTTTTGTTGCATAGTACACCATGTTCCTTTTGTTTTTTATTTTCTTTATGATGCCTTGAAACACTTGTGTATAGGCGCGTTACAAAAGCCATATCATATCATATCATGCCATTGTGAACTATTAATCTTTACATGTATGTTTCAACTTTTTAGTATGTCTCATTTGTACATCACATGTTGCACATGAATAGAACATAGATAACTATGTTTTAACATCGTATTACACTATTACAGTGAGTGGTTATTACTAGATGTATTCTTTGGATCTCATATTTTGGAGACCACCATTTGAAACAAATTGTGGACAGGCCAAAATCTCTTATATCAGTCCCTGGCAATAGCTTAGCTGCACTTAAAGAATTTTTTATCAGAAAGGGTACACTTTACAGTTTACATGTTCTACCTTTCGGCCCAGTACCCATTCTGTATTTAGGCCATGCCCTATTACCCCTAGGGGTATTTTTGTTACCAGTTTAGACAACCTTGTTGCTTAGGGATATATTAACAACATACATAGGACATAGGTTGTAACGACTAATAATTGATGTCCATGGTCCTTTTGTCCTTCTCTCCCAAGATTATTACTTCTCGGTTTTATTACTACTATTTATTATTACTTCTCGGTACTCGACCACTTTGGGCTTCTGGTCACCTGGACCAACACAGTAAGTCCAGGCAGCACACTATTACCTCTTTTCCACAATCTGGCATGTCATAGAACCAAACTTTAAGTCTTACAGATCAACAAATTCGGGATACTATTTCGGGTCCCTCCTTCTTCGACCCTACAGGCACTAATACCCAATCAGGGACAACTAACACAGGAGACGGCATCTTACGCCTCAAAAAGAAGTGTTTTCGTACTGAACTACATGCACACTTTCTAAGGGAATATTTGAAGGCTAATATTTTTTAGATGATGAAGAATATGTAACAAACTTCAGCTATGTTGCAGCCAAGTGTAGCCGTGATTTGATGGTTTTGACCATCACAACAGCACAACGCATCAGTAACCAAATACAGAAAGATCTGGATCAGGAAGAGGCCAGTTTTATAACCAACACTGCTATCACTGATGCTAAAAAACAACTTTCAGACCTTAACAAATTATTTGATGATTTTAAATCAGCAACACTAATTAAGAAGACAAAGAAACTCCAAAAAGACAATAAAGATTTCCGACTAGAAGTAGTCTATCCATACATCTCTGACAATTACACTACTAATCTTAATCAGGGAACCTCGCCTGGAAGCTCTAACATTAGAACACAGAGAAATCGCTGCAGGGGATTTACCTTTTCTAGTTCAAGCAGTGGGTCCTCCTCTGACGATCAATCCGGGCAGACACAGGGTGGAGCATCAACTAATGTTGCCTACCCCCCTCCAACTCCTTCATTCTTTCCTTTTTTAGGGGGAGGTTTTGGCAAACCACAATTGGGGCAACCACAATGGGGTTTTCCAACACACGGAAGAAGAACAAATCTTCGCCGCCGCAGACAGAGATATTGAACTCCACGGCAAATGCCCAAACAACCCCTATCTTTAATTTAGCCAAAATTGAACTTTCAGAGGCTGAACTGTCTGTATTATCCAAAGGTCTATCTTTCGTACCAACAGCCTTCACTGATTGGTACAATCTAGAAATGGAGGTCTGCGTTTTTCTCCGCAAAGTGAGATTGCGAACCTTCTTTCAGGAACATGCTCTGGAAACAGACACCAATGAAAATGATACCGGTCTTCATCTTCCTTCCACATTTACCCCAACAGATAACCAAATACCCCATGACCTTCTTACCTTTGAGAGATGTATTTTACAGGATCTGGAACATCTTAGATCAAAAACTATGAAAACGATACCGGTCTTCATCTTCCTTCCACATTTACCCCAACAGATGACCAAATACCCCATGACCTTCTTACCTTTGAGAGATGTATTTTACAGGATCTGGAACATCTTAGATCAAAAACTATGAAAACCAAGCACAATCTCAGTATAGCAGAAAAAAGAGCACTAACCTCGCTCCAGAATAACAAGAAAATCATTATCAAAACTTCTGACAAAGGAGGAGGCCTGGTTATAATGACCATCAAACAATATAAGGACATGGTCCTGAAGTTACTTAATGACCGGGAAAGCTACAGCATCCTCCGTAAAGATCCAACCAAGGACCTCTGTCATGAAATAAGCAATGTAGTTAACTATGCAGAAGAGTGCGATTGGATTTCAGATAAAGAGGCAGAATTTTTGAGCCGACCATCAGGCAGAACTCCATACTTCTATGCACTACCTAAAATACATTAAGACCTCTTGAGCCCACCCGGCCGCCCAATTGTGTCGGGATGCGGATCTATCCTTGAGCCACTGTGTAAGTTTGTTGATTTCTTTCTACAACCCATAAGCACAGAAACACCCACATACCTCAAGGATACCACACAAACGATTACTATTTTTGTGGATCTAGCCTTTGACCCAACAGTTCAGTTTTTGGTGACTATGGACATCAAGTCGCTATACACTAATATTCCCCAGGCCGATGCCATAGAATGCACTCGAGAATGGCTCACTGCAGACCCTACCCCCCACAAGACCCCAACTAATTTCATTTTGGAGCTGATGGAAATAGCATTGTGCAGGAATTTCTTCACATTCGATAACTCCATATACCTGCAGACAAAAGGGACTGCGATGGGTGCTGCTTTTGCCCGAGTCTAGCAATCCTCTACATGGCCAAGTTTGAAAATGAGCATGTTTTCTCCAACCGTAACCACTGGCAAGCCCAGATTACTCACCTGCACCGCTACATCGATGATGTAATTTTCATTTGGACAGGTACGGAGACTCAACTGTGTGCCTTCTGGACTTGGCTGAACAACTGTAATCCAGACATACAGTTTACCATGGATAGTTCAGAAATCAATTTTCTGGACTTAATTATTCAACACAAAGATGGCCTTTATCGAAAACCTACAGGTAGAAATACCCTTCTGCATTATGCCAGTAATCACCCAGCACACACCAAAGATAACCTACCTTACAGACAATTTCTCCGTATCCGCAGAAATTGCACATCTGTGTTAGATTACAAGCGTCACTCTGAGGATTTAGCGACCCGTCTACGTACCAGAGAATACCCGAAAAGACAACTGGCACCAGCCAAGAAACAAGCCTGTAATACCAATCGAGACACCCTCCTTCAATTGGAACAGGTAGCTATCCCAGCAGCAGAAAATCGCATGACTTGTGTTGTGACCTTCGGCACCCATACGGCACAACTAAAGAAAATCATCAATAAATATTGGCATATAGCCCGTTTGAACCTACCAGATGAACCTCCACCGAGATTTGCATATAAACGTACTAAAAACATCAAAAATAGTGCATTCACTTTATCAACTGGATACCGGTGGCAGCGCCACGCGTACTATTCGCCCCCCTACAAGGCCATCACCCATGCGGCAATTGCATAGCCTGCCAGTTTACTAAGAAGCTGAAAACCTTTCCCCTTGAAGAACGCCAATGGACCCTCAGAGACCTGACTAATTACAAAAGTCAAAATGTCATCTATTGCATTGAGTGCCCATGTGGCCTCCGATACATAGGGCAAACCACCAGGACAGTCAATATTCACACCTCAGAACATCGATCTAAGATCAGATGCAAAAATCTCACAGCACCCTTAGTGGAACACTATCTGTCATTCAACCACACCCCCAACGACATCTTCTGGTGGGTGGTGGAAAAAATCCAAGGGGGTCCCGACATTCAAGGTAGCGTACTCAGAAAGGAATCAAGATGGATTCATCGCCTCGATACCTATCACCATGGTTTGAATGAAGTTTTTCAGCCCTTGATTTAGCATATATTCTCATGAGGTCTCCGACAAACCCTACTGGGCCTCTCCATAAGTTAATATCCCTTTGGCCCCCTTGTCTCTAATATCTCTCAATATTGGGACACATGCCCCCAAACTCAGGAATTTCTCTAGCCGGGGCCATTATTTGCTACAGCTGTTTACAGCTGAATATGGCCACCAGCATACAATAATTTAGTAACATGGCCTCATCATGCCGTTTTGGTTTTGCCTCTTTTGCCTTCTCCACGCCGTGTTCAATAACCTTATTTTCATATTGCAACAGACACAGATTTGATGACCGTAGTCACCTTATGCGGCTCCCTTTGTCCATTAAGGACTCTGACAGGGCCTCCGTGGCAACAGATACCGTAAACGTCATCCTGACAGCCATAGCGCGCATACTCCGACAGCTGGCTTAGCCACCCAATATCAAGAAACTTTCTAGAGCGAGTTCCTAGGCATCTGGTTCTCTTCTTTGCAATACAAAGCATTGATGTATCCCTACAAGCACCCACTTTATTGGTGTCCATGAAATGATAATTGATACCCATTTGTGTTTTTATTGCATAGTACACCATGTTGTTTTTGTTTTGTATTTTCTTTATTAGTAGCATGGCATCATTGTGAACTATTAATGTTTACATGTATGTTTCAACTTTTTAGTATGTCTCATTTGTACATCACATGTTGCACATGAATAGAAAATAAATAACTATGTTTTAACATCTTATTACACTATTACAGTGAGTGGTTATTACTCTTTGATTTATTCTTTGGATCTCATATTTTGGAGACCACCATTTGAAACAAATTGTGGACAGGCCAAAATCTCTTGTATCTGTCCCCGGCAATAGCTTAGCTGCACTTAAATAATTTTTTATCAGTAAGGGTACACTTTACAGTTTACATGTTCCCACTTGGCAGTGACCATACCTGGAATGCCTGGTCTGTGGCTATGTCTAGCAGCCACTATATCCAGGAAAAGACTGTTGGCCATGCCACATGCATAATAGCCATTTCTGCAGTGGCTGCTGCCCAAACATGTGGTGTGGGAATACCCGAGATAGTTACAAAACCTGAAGAAACGACTGGGCATGGCCTGCCGTCTGCTCATCTGTCCCTTTTGCTTCTTATCCTGGCCATTGGTAATATGAAAGAAGCATTGACCTTCCCTTCAGTGCCCACTTTACTACGTCCAGGGCATGCAGTCAATTTGCCTGGGGCAAAGCCTTCAGCCATGCCCCGGTAAAGTGATCGTACCTGCATGGAATCCCATGAATATTGGTCACTTTAGGAGTCGTGTGGGGGCCAGAGGCATGGCTGATATTCTGGCATGTTACAGTGGATATGATTTGTGGGTAGAACATTTCATACACAGCTAGGAGATTCGAAATGCAGATGGCTTATCAGGAATTCCATGTGTATTCCAAAATTGGATGTAACATCCAAAATTTGAATTCAACATAAAACAAAATGTCTTTTTAGAAACCCGAGGCTAGAAACTGAATTTCCTTGTTTTAAATACTTTCGATGGAACACAAATTCACCTGAAAAAATGAATGAAACACTAGGAGAGTATAAGAGGGAGGTTTCATGCCACAGTTTGTATTGGGGCATCGCAAGAATAAGAAACCAGAGTACAGAGTTGGAGAGCATGACGTATTGTGTGTTTGCAACAAAGCACAGATAAAGCAGGATGCTGTATCACTAGTCCTTATCCACCTTGAATTACAAGCATGGTACTGTATCTAGGGCTGCCCCCCACCCCCCCCCCCCGGCTAAGCAAGCAGGGTGCTATATCAGGTGGCCTGATGAATCCGGTAGAGTGAGTTGGACATCATATCCCTGTGCATTGATATACCTGGCCGACGTAGGGTGGGTGCTATGCTCTGAGACTGTGATGGAGAGTATAAAGGTGTTCGGGATTATATATCCCTGAGACTAGCTGAAGAAGCCTGATGGGTACGATATCCCTGAGAATGCATGTGAGAGTAAAGAATAGAATGAAGGATACATATCCCTAAGAAAAAATGCAAAATTGAGCTGGATGCTATATCCCTGACACTGTCCTTATTTCAGGAAGCCCAGTATCCCTAATATATAGGTAACTCAGATACACTGTAGTTTATCCCCCTTCTTCAACTTAGATACTTGCAGGCAAGGAACTTCCTTTTCCTTTTCAGATAAATCCCTGTCACCCAACAGTGTTCATCCCAGCCCTCCCCACCTGAGTCAAGAAACAACCTGGGCGTCATACCCCTGGGACTATACTCGGACTAGAGGTCCAGAGGGGAACCCAGTATTCGTAATAGCTTGGAAATCTAAATGCACTATGGTTTGTCCCATCAGTCAATCTTTGCCTACATTACTCCATGTCAGGGTCATACTCTGCATTTTTAAATAAAATCCTAGTACCTAAAGGTGTGTATTCTATTCACATCCTAAAATGCTGGTAAACACGTTTGAATGCATATGTCGTTTATTATGTTGGTCTGCCACAGAAGGTATATCTATGGCTAGATATTTTGTACCTTCATTTCTGATTATCTGTTGGACAGCACACAGTAGCTTGAATTTCACTTCAGAGTCCTGTGGAGGGGTTTCAGTCTGAACATTGGGCTCTTTCCAAGTACAGTCATGCGGGAAATAATGGCAGTAACTTGGCCGTAATTCCATCATCGCTGCATTACCGCACCGCCATACTACACATTTGGCGGTGAGGTGGAGGATTGCCCCCCAGCAAAAAGCTTGAGGGAAATGAGCTACCTTACCTCCCAAAATCAGTAACATCGTCAGAATTACCACCGGCAGCTCTACCGCCAGTTGTAATTCTGCCAAAATTCCCCATGTAGTCCACCACTTATAATGCTGATGTAAATCTGAAGAATCATGTGGTCGGGAGCAGAGCTCAGGGTCAACGTGTTTGTCTTGGGAGCAAGACAACACATCAACACAGGTTTGAATCCCGGTCTCATGCTTAGAAACTGGTGTCCGGTATTAATTGCATTATAAAAGAACAATTATAATTATGTGGTGGTAACAATGAATCAATTTGGCGCTATTTTGGTGGGTGTATCGCTAAAATACCAGCAAATTTGAATTAGCTCATTATGGGCTGTTGTTTTGTGTCCCAGTCTCAACCTCACCTTTGTTTTTCACTAGATAACTCCACTTCAAATAGTTCTTCAACAGCCCTACGTATAAGGCATTACAGTAACACCCTGTGGTCGCTTACATAATCAAGCCATATTGTTGTCAAACATTGTGAAAGTAGAGCATGCAGTAAGAGCCTGAACCCAAATTGTACAGGTTAGTATGTGCAATGCTGCAGGGCCTCCCAAAGCGATGCAGGGTAACTGCTGGTACCATCTGGCAGGCAACGGAGGGGCAACTCCTTCCCCCAAGCCTGCTCCCCTATCCCCCACCTACACAGAGACACACAGGGCCTCATTACAACCCTGGCGTTAAGGGGTTAACGGCGCTGTAAAAGGCTGCAGCGCCGTTAAACCCTTAACGCCAGATTCCCACTTTAACGCCTGCTTTTTGCAGGCGTTAAAGTCCAAGGCGCTAAGCGACCTTCGTGCTAATTACGGCACCGTAATTTACGGTGCCGTAATTAGCGCCTTCCCCATTCCCATTGAGCCCTATGGGCCAAAAATGGGAATGGGGAAGGGGCCATGATGAATGGGGATTTACCGCCCCGCCAACCTTGGAATGGGGCAGTAAATCTGCCATCCACCATGGCGGAATCCGGCATGGACCATGGTGCTAATAGCACCATGGTCCAACGCCAGGGTTGTAATGAGGCCCACAGTCTCTCCCACGACAAAGCACAGGAAGGGTGAGGTCTGAACAATCACCTCACCCTTCCACAATGCAACAAGGTGCCAAGCACCCATAGGAAACCAGCAGCCCGGCAGGGAGGAGCACAAAGACCTGCCCCCCCGGGGGGCCAGACAGTCGGCTACAGCCGGCCTGGGACTTGGCCTCAGCCCCCACAGCTACACATCAAAGAGCTGCACAGCTCACAAAAAAACACCTGAATGGGGACCCAAACAGTCAGGAGGTTCGCTCAGCGTCTTCCACTCTCTTTCTTCTTTTCTGTTAGAAGTTTGCTGTGGACTCAGCATCTTTCCGTTGTCACCCAAATCTATTGAGCAATTCTTTCAAAGTTCGCTTCAAGCGCAGCGTCTTTTTTAAATCTGAACATATAACTGTTCAAAGTCAGAGCCAGCAACAGAGCGAAAAGCAGTCAGCTCTCGGGGAGCCCCATCCGGGCACTGCGGCAAGCCGGAGAACAGGATTTTTCTTGGGCCAGACAGAGGGAGAAAAACAAACAAGGCAGCCCGGTGCAGGCAGCATTCAAGTTCACCTTTTCAAGTAAGTGAGCCCCTGCCGGGTTGCATGGCAACGACAGGCATCAGGCCGATCGTTTCTTGAAGTAAACACACAATTGGAAGCAAGCCAACACGGAGCAACATACAGACATATACCGCATGGGTTTTAAAAGACACGATAAGGATGCAACGGGCTGAAACACGTACTTTGCTAAATTAAACAAACGCAGGAGCTCTTTTCCTTTAAAACGCAATGGTTGTTTTAACAAACCACATTTTGCAAATGTGTTTAAGAACATTTGAAGACACAAATGATATATCGTGCATAGTACAAAGCAATTTCGAATTAACAAAAAACAAATACTTGCAGATCCACGAGTCCCACATCAGTGAGGATATTAGGCATGCACATGACAAGGGCAAAAAAATGTTTTGAGTAAGGTATAAATCCCATATCTTGCATGAACGCCCATACCAGCCAATTTGTGGTTACGCTAACATAGGTAAAATGTTATATTCGGGGAATTACACAAACTATATTGTGAAACACAGGGAAAAAGATGAAGAGTTACCGGGTGACGAAATCTTATTTTTAAATTTAACAGCAGCCAGTCGCAGCACGTATAAGACGGCTTTGTTAAATGAACCTGGTTACAAATCTCATACAAAGGCTGCGCAGCTGGGCAAACAGACTAACAGGCCGATTCATGTAAAGTATTACACGCGAATGGCCTGGGTGAGTGTATTTCAGGGGTGCGCGAGAAGTTCCACACGCGAATGGCCTGGGCGCGTGTATTTCAGGGGTGCGCGAGAAGTACTACACGCGATCATGAAGTTCCACACGTGATCTGGCCTGGGGGAGCGTGTGCGTGTATTTCAGGGGTGCGCGAGAAGTCTCACACACGATCGGGCCTGGGGGAGCGTGTGCGTGTATTTCAGGGGTGCGCGAGAAGTTTCACACGCGATTGGCCTGGGCGCGCGTATTACAGAGGTGCGCAAGAAGTTCCACACGTGATTGGCCTGGGCGCGTGTATTTCAGAGGTGCGCGAGAAGTTCCACACGCGATTGGCCTGGGCGCGTGTATTCCAGAGGTGCACGAGAAGTTTCACACGCGATTGGCCTGTTCGCGTGTATTTCAGGGGTGCGCGAGAAGTTCCACACGCGATCGGGCCTGGGGGAGCGTGTGCGTGTATTTCAGAGGTGCACGAGAAGTTCCACACGCGATTGGCCTGGGCGCGTGTATTTCAGAGGTGCGCGAGAAGTTCCACACGCGATTGGCCTGGGCGCGTGTATTTCAGAGGTGCGCGAGAAGTTCCACACGCGATTGGCCTGGGCGCGTGTATTTCAGAGGTGCGCGAGAAGTTCCACACGCGATTGGCCTGGGCGCGTGTATTCCAGAGGGCGCGAGAATTTTCACATGCGATTTCAGCAGGCTACGCGTATTTCAGGGGTGCACGAGAATTTTCACATGCAATTTCAGCAGGGTACGTGTATTTCAGGGGTGCGCGACAATTTTCACACGCGATTTCAGCAGGGTACGTGTATTTCAGGGGTGCCGGGGAGTCCTACATGTGATTTGGCAGTGTGGGTCCTACCCTGCATCCCTGGTCATGTCCCGCAGGCAGCCCACCCAACATGGGCATGCCCCCCAGCAAAGGCACATGTCTCCTTGCACTACTGATCACCAACTCATGTCCCCTTGCACCCCCATCCCCAGCATTGCGGGGCACCTGCCAGCAGGCCCCCACTCATGTCCCACTCATGTCCCCCTGCACACCCACCCCCCAGCATTGCGGGGCACCTGCCAGCAGGCCCCCACTCATGTCCCACTCATGTCCCCCTGCACCCCCCAGCATTGCGGGGCACCTGCCAGCAGGCCCCCACTCATGTCCCTCAGCCAACATGTCATCACAATCTAGATCCCTGGCCCTTATGGTCAGCCTCCAAATGCAAAACACCCACTCGAGTATTGCATCCACCCACTTAGAAATGGCAATGACATGATAGAACCCCAATAGCAAGTTTGGAAATGAACACATGGCCCTCACATACACCCAATGGGTGTCAGTGAATCTCAAAACCCATATCATGATATGCATGATACCAATGAGATGATACTACACATTGAAGTTTGATGAAAAAAAATGTATTAAAAACAGCATAAATGGAATTAAAAATAACAAATGACAATGGGAATCAAAAACCAAAAGCAGCATGTCCGTAAAATAATGAAAAACGACAAATCATAATCCAAAGGAAAGGTGTCCAAAGTCACAGTTCAAGAAAGTAAATCCAAGGTAAAAACAAAACCGAAAACCATTGCTCCATGGTTAAATCCCAAAAAAAATTAAAACATCCAACAGTCAACTATATACAGATAAACAAACCAGGGTCCATGATCCCAACTGAAGAAATGAAACCTACATAAAAATACTACCTAATAAAATAAAACTATATACATAAATGTGGCCCATTGTCCAAAAGGTCCAAAATAAATAAAAAAGCAAAGGAAACCTAACACTAACTACATAACTATTTACAAGGGCAGCGGGCTAGTCCGACGGCTCACTGGTTGTTGTCATGGGCCAGGGCATCATCGAACTCCTGTTCAATGGCTTGGAGGCGGGCATGTTCCCTGGCCCTGAGGTCCCGCAGGGATAATGCAGTGTCCAGCTCCAACTCTCTGCGAAGACCCTCGAGGCACTCAGCCCGCCTCAGCGCCCTCCGCATGGAGTTCTCCGCCCTGACCATTGTGAGCCGTTCCTGCTCTGCCCGCTGCCGCTCCGCACCTATCTGCTGGCCCAACCGCTCCCACACGGAAGCCACTCCCATTCCAGGGTTCTCCTGCCCTCCGGCCGATGCCTGCACCCCTGATGTTGATGGCCCCGAGCCATGATGCCTCCCACGTCGAGCCTGCCGCTGCCTCCGACGCAACTGCCTGTGCCAGCACAACGTCATCCAGGCTGATGGAAACCACCGACGCCGTCGTGCACGTGCCCTGCCCGATGATGCCGTCACATCCTCCATCTGCTGGGGTCCAGTTGCTGGTGTGTCCACCCCTGCTGGACCTCCGACTCCCGACTGTGGCAGGGATGGGATCCCCACCGAGGTGGCTGCATTGGTCGGGGCAGGTCCACAGGGGTCCCTGGTGGCATCTGGGCCGGAAGACGGCATGGAGTACGACTGGCGCATAGCCTCCACAGAGGAGGAGAGGGTCGCCAGAGTGCCCGACACATGTACGAGACCCCCGACCATGACCTCTCCCAACTGGGCCACGTTGGCACGGTGCTCTTCGTGATGACGTGCTTGCTCCCCCCGGGAAGCACGCACCTCATCACGAATGACAGCCGTGCGCAACGCGACACCAATCAGGACCTTCTCCATACGGCCAGGGGTCCCCTCGTCCGCAGGTTTAGGGGAGTCAGATGACATGGACATCCCCCCTACCTGCGGACGGGCCTGGGATGGGGCATCCCTGCTGGTGCATGGTGGTGCAGTCACAGTGTCAGGGACAGTGACATGCACAGGCACCTCCACGGCAACCTGTGCTGCCTCCTGCCCCTGCCCCTGGACTGCACCACTTGCACCAGCAGGGATGCCCCCACCAGGCCCCATGTGCGGCTCAGTAGCGGCCTCCTCCTCCTCTGTGGAAACCACCAACCTGGATGGCTCCACACCGTCTTTCGCCGTTGCAAGCCCCTGTGGGGGCTCACCCACCCCTTCCGCTGCAGCCGTGGGGGCATCCCCGCCGCTTAGCTCCACAGCGCCGTCTCCGCCCTCTTCTTCACTTTGCGCTGTGTAGAGGGAGACATAGAACACAAGCATCAGGGTACTGTACAATGGTCCCCTAGACAGGAAGCAATAGCAGATGAGTGGCACTGTCAAAGATCACTTCCATCATGTCCCTCCACAACACATGGGTCAGTGCAGGCAAAACACATGCAGTAACAGGCATGGCGCATGCTATGGACATAAGCAAACATGTCCAAGGGAGTCTTGAAGCATACAATGTTGTTTTTGGACTCACATGCATCATGGGTCATGCCTATCAAATGCACACACTTCAACGTACTGTCATCCATCTGGACTCGTACACCCCAGACACAGTGGATGCAAGGATAACTAGGCTGCATCAGTGAATCTGAACATTGTCACTGACATGTGTCATGCATCCATGGCATCCACAAGTCACAGACACGCAGGTCAGAAACACAGACATGGACACCATACATGTACATGGCATCAGCACCCATCCCTCACCCACACCCATGTCCAGGAACAGAGACTGGCATGCTCTCATGTGTCCATTCCGCATAGGGCTCCCCATGTTACATTTAAACACATACTCCAACCGTGTGCTTCACACATTACTGGTCTCACATGCATGACCATGATGTCCCTGCACACACACACGCGTACATGGCCTATGTCACACATACAGGCAAGTATCAGAAAACCAGCATGCTGCAACATGCCCTGTCTCACACAGCAATGCTTGGCCACTTACCGCTCAACTCCAGACGGGTCTGCCTCTCAAGGATCTGGGCACGGAGCGCTGGGCGTACGCGTTCCAGGACCCTCAGCTGGATGGTACTCATGCTGCCCCGGCCCCCCTCCACGAGGCACCGGGCCTTTATGAGGGTCCTGGACCTGAAGTCCTCCCAGCGCTTCTTGACTTGCTTGATGTTGCGGGTTTCCACCCCCTCCGCGTTGATGGCAACCACAAAGTCGTCCCAGATCCTGTCCCGTCCTTCCTTGTCGGCGCGTGGTGATCCGAAGAGGGCATCATAATGCCCCAGGACAAGCTCCACCAGGACACCAACTTCCTTCTGACTGAAGCTGGTGGCCCTCTGCCCCTCTGGCTGGGGGTCGCCAGTGGTCTTGGATGGTGTTTGACCCGACATGGCGACTACCGAGGCAGGTGTGGGTGGGCAACTGGGTCCTGGGGCTGGGCTGTGGAGCGATGGTATCCCAGTCGGGAGTCTTCTGTTCCAGCAGGGGTGGACACAGCAACTGGACCCCTGCAGATGGCTGATGTGCAGGCACCAAATGGCAGGGCACGGTGGCAGCAGGCAGGCAGGCAGCAGCAGATGGCTCGTGGGAGGCTGCTCGGGGCTCTGGGGGGCAGTAATTCGGCCTTTTGGGCAGGAGCGTGGTCTTCCGTGTGCTTACGCCTGGCCAGCTTGATACGGAGTGATTTGGCACGTGAAAATTCTGCACGTCAGCGTGTGAATCGAGGAAAGGCCCTTAGTGCGTAAGCGCGTCAGCACCATACGCAATTCCATTGGACCAAAGGCCCTTAGCGCGTATGCGTGTCTGTGACGTATCGCGCACGGGCGTTGCTTTTCGTGGGGTGCGGTGCGTGTGTTTTGCAGGCGTTGGGGTTCACACGCTATTACTTCACAGCGGGTGGGTGTTGGCTATGCGTTCTTCTACACGCAAGGCAGACGGTGAGTGGTACCCTGCTCCCCCAGGCCCGATCGCGTGTAAAACCACCCGCGAGCCCCTGAAATACACGTACCCCGCTTCCCCAGGCCCGATCGCGTGAAAAAACACCCGCGAGCCCCTGAAATACACGTACCCCGCTCCCCCAGGCCCGATCGTGTGTAAAAACACCCGCAAGCCCCTGAAATACACGTACCCCGCTCCCACAGGCCCGATCGTGTGTAAAAACACCCGCGAGCCCCTGAAATACACGTACCCAGCTCCCCCAGGCCCGATCGCGTGTAAAAACACCTGCGAGCCCCTGAAATACACGCGCCCAGGCCAATCGCGTGTGGAACTTCTCGCGCACTGCTCTGAAATACACGCGCCCAGGCCAATCGCGTGTGGAACTTCTCGCGCACCTCTGAAATACACGCGCCCAGGCCAATCGCGTGTGGAACTTCTCGCGCACCTCTGAAATACACGCGCACAGGCCAATCGCGTGTGGAACTTCTCGCGCACCTCTGAAATACACGCGCCCAGGCCAATCGAGTGTGGAACTTCTCGCGCACCCCTGAAATACACGCGCCCAGGCCAATCGCGTGTGAAACTTCTCGCGCACCTCTGAAATACACGCACCCAGGCCAATCGCGTGTGAAACTTCTCACGCACCCCTGAAATACACACGCCCAGGCCAATCGCGTGTGGAACTTCTCGCGCACCTCTGAAATACACGCGCCCAGGCCAATCGCGTGTGGAACTTCTCGCGCACCTCTGAAATACACACGCCCAGGCCAATCGCGTGTGGAACTTCTCGCGCACCCCTGAAATACACGCGCCCAGGCCAATCGCCTGTGGAACTTCTCGCGCACCCCTGAAATACACGCGCCCAGGTCAATCGCGTGTGGAACTTCTCGCGCACCTCTGAAATACACGCGCCCAGGCCAATCGCGTGTGGAACTTCTCGCGCACACCTGAAATACACGTGCCCAGGCCAATCGCGTGTGGAACTTCTCACGCACCCCTGAAATACACGCGCCCAGGCCAATCACGTGTGAGAAACTTCTCGCGCACCTCTGGAATACACGCACACGCTCCCCCAGGCCCGATCGCGTGTGAAACTTCTAGTGCACCTCTGAAATACACGCACACGCTCCCCCAGGCCCGATCGCGTGTGAAACTTCTCGCGCACCTCTGGAATACAGGCACACGCTCCCCCAGGCACGATCTCGCGTGGAACTTCTCGCGCACCCCTGAAATACACGCGCCCAGGCCAATCGCGTGTGGAACTTCTCGCGCACCCCTGAAATATACGCCCCCAGGCCAATCGCGTGTGAGAAACTTCTCGCGCACCTCTGGGATACACGCACACGCTCCCCCAGGCCAATCGCGTGTGGAACTTCTCGCGCACCCCTGAAATACACGCGCCCAGGCCAATCGCGTGTGGAACTTCTCGCGCACCCCTGAAATACACGCGCCCAGGCCAATCGCGTGTGGAACTTCTCGCGCACCTCTGAAATACACGCGCCCAGGCCAATCGCGTGTGGAACTTCTCGCGCACACCTGAAATACACGCGCCCAGGCCAATCGCGTGTGGAACTTCTCACGCACCCCTGAAAAACACGCGCCCAGGCCAATCGCGTGTGAGAAACTTCTCGCGCACCTCTGGGATACACGCACACGCTCCCCCAGGCCCGATCGCGTGTGAAACTTCTCGCGCACCTCTGAAATACACGCACACGCTCCCCCAGGCCTGATCGCGTGTGAAACTACTCGCGCACCTCTGAGATACACGCACACGCTCCCCCAGGCCCCATCGCGTGTGGGCCTTCTCTGGCGCACATTTTTTTCCTGCGCAGGGACGCTACCGCCTGCTTTCGTGTGGCGGACATGTATGGGCCTTGTTGCAGGCGAGCGTGTGGGCGTTCTGCGCACTTGCCTCCTGTACTTCCCCCGTGACGCCCACATTTTCACGAGTTGTTCCCCATTCTGCGTGTGACGCCCCGTGTTACGCCTACTTTTGTTATGTGCGCCGCGCTATGTGCGAATTCGCTGTGGCCTTATCGCACGGCGTTCGATGACCTGTGCGCCAGCGTGTGCCAGCGTGCGCCGCACACTTTTTCAGCGCACATCCCACATTTTGCGAGTGCACGGACTTCCAAGAATTGATGTGCGATGTTTTCTGTGCGATAATCGCACTTGCACTGCGATTTTCGCTATTTCACTGCGAATTGCACGTTTTCGCATGCGTGCGCCATTTTTTTGGCACACATTGATTCCATGAATCGGCCTGTAACAGTGTACAACGCCCGACACAAACAATAATATTTGTTTTATTAAAACGGTATTTGTGAATCTATATGAAACACACACCATGGGGGAAAAGAAAAGGAAATACCAAAAAGCACGTTTTATACAAAGGAACGCAGGTAAACAATTCCAGGAGCACAAATATTTTGCGAGAGGCGTACTTACCCACAAGACACCAAGATAAGCAATACCACATAATGTAACACTGGGGAAAAAAGCAATTGGTCAGAATACAAACCCGTGCAGGCTGTGCAGCAAGCCTGCAGGACTGCACAATGTGGGTTGTCTTTACATGTCACACCAGCACTTTTGCTTGGAACAAAAATGTTCTGCCTCATAGCACCACACAAAGCAGCAAGCCAAAAGAAGTATAATACTTCGAATTCAAGGATGAAAGAAGCAAACCATACAAAGTTGTTTTGAACAAAAGCGTAGTTTCGCTCCTTGGTCAAAAACGACACATTTTGCGAATTAAAGAACACACGCCTGCACGAGCATAAATAGGTGTTATCCATAAGCATGTTTAGCTCCCCATTTTGAAACACAAGCAGCTAAATGAGCTTACCAAGGGCGCATCAGTTAGAGAGCAGAGGGAAACATCTACCCATGTTTCTCAGAAATTAAACACGGCGAAAGCTCCAAATAACACCCTGATATGGGGTGGAGCATATCAGTTACCAGCTGGGTGAAAAACATATTTTTTATCCCCGATCAGATAGCGCAGCGAATAGAGTGCTCATGGACATCAGTACATAACCTGTTGGTTGCAGTTTCAAATCCTGGTAAGGTATATAAATGCAAATACTGTTAGTATTAACTGTGACCCCACCGTCCCAGAGCAAGCTGGTGAGGGGCAACCATCCATAAAAACAGTCTTGCCTGTTTTTATGCGGGGAAAAATAGCAGCAACAGTCGCCATATACAGAGTAGTGCACAAACTTCACTACAAGGGGGGGGGCAACACCGGCTACAGTGCGCCTCATTGAGAAAGCTGGAAGCATGACCAGTAGCGGCAACCCAAACCTTCACCTAAAAGCGCTAGGGGGTTGCCCAATAACGCAACAGTCAGACCAGGGGTCGATCAGTAACAAAATGCTGGTGACAAGCCACCCACAGACAAAGGAAAGTAAAAATGACTGAGGAAGTGCAAATCTGATATTCAAACCAAGAATAATCACACACGGATCACGTTTTTCTTGCACAAGAACTACATATCAGTGTAACCAGCCATGAGAAAAGTTTATATCTACAACCCAGTACCCTGACACGGGGCACAGCAAGGCATTGAACATGCCACCCAACCACAGGGGTAGACCATGGACAGCACACAACAAGCCAAATTACCACAAACATGGCAGTTTCTGAATTGCAAAATTGATGCAGCACAGGCAGTGCGTAAGACACAAGCCTCCCTCATAGCACGGGAAGTTTGAGGGTATAGTAAGGGACAAGACGATACCTTGGACCTCAAGAACGAATTGGGAAACCACCTGTACCAAAGCTGGCATAAGCACTAAAATGTTGTACACCCGGACAGAGCCTACTGATGCAGTTTGAAGCCTGGCAGAGCCAACACACAATCCAATGCGTATCAGCATCAGCCAGAAACAAAGGCCATGAAAAGGAGAACCCATTGAAAGGGATCTCCAACTACAAGCATTTATCCAAACGGAGCTTGCCAAATATTTCTGTGTACCCAGATAAACACAGAACACTGATACGGGGTTCAAAACAACACACAACTAAGGAAAACCTGTATGCAGGGGACCCAGTTGCAACAACTCTACTGAGGCAGTGCAACAGAACCAGATCACATGCACGGCAGGGGGCCACGACAATACATCAAAAGAGAACTGAAGCATTCAGGACATCGGGGGCTAGCGGTAAGAAGCCAGGTGAAGAAGGGGCGATGACACCAAAGTCACCACGGCAAGGTAAGTAAGAGCGAACCCCGACAGGGCACCAGACGACACAGACTCCACACACCCACCGATGTTCACCTAACCATCCAGGGTCCCAAAGAAACACACACGCAGGCAGATGAATAGCGAGCCAGACCTACAGTTCAAAGAAATTAAACAAACAGCTAAGACAGGACAGACAACCAAACAGTCAGGTAACACAGCAAGCAGAGCGTTCTGCAGCTCACAACACGCACTAGAGGGTGGTTCCAGAGCCCAGTCCAGGCCATACCAAACACAGCACAACACCCTTCATAAATCAAAAGAGTTATCCGTCTCATATGACAAACCCGCACAGAAAGACAGAGTTAGCACAACTGCACATCCTGTTAGCACAACTATCGCCACATTTTAGACGCAATAATAAATATGCAAGAGCCGAGGGCTGGGGCCTGAAAACTGCAAGTAGCACTGACCCCGAAAACGGGTTCTACAAAAATAATAAGCAGTGGGGAATAAACACCACACAACACACCAGACCGACGCCCGAGGCCAAAGTGCTGCCAGTGGCACGGAACCTGAAAACAGGTTCAACGAAATCAGGATGTGGTGGGGAAAAGCACCACATAGCACAACAGGCCAATGCCAGAAGGCCAGGGCCAGGGTGTGAAAAATAGCACCGAACCTGAAAATAGTTCCAAGCATAAACTAATAAGCGGTGCGGAAGAAACATCACACAGCACAACAGGCCAACGCCCGAGGGCGGGGCCCAGAGTACTACAAGTAAACACAGAACTGGGAAACAGGTTCAACAAAATGTATAAGCAGTGAGGAAAAAGCTCCAAACAGCACAATACAACAGGCCAACATACGCCCGAGGGCCAGGGAGCTACAATGTAGCTTGGAACTTAAAGGCAGGTACAAAACAATCTTTTGTCAACAAACAAAAGTATAACAGGGGTGGACCATCTCTTAAAAAACCCGGGAAATTCCACAATGGTTACTGAACTCCAGGGCACAGGGGGGAGTTACCCACCCATATAAGATAAAGGTGCCTTAATGGTTGGAAACATGTCCCAGGGTTCAATTTGAACAATTACTCCTAGGGCTCCCCTACCCCTGTTCACAAATCCACCCCGGGTGGATAAAACACCACCCAGCACAGACAAACAGGCCAACGCCGCAAGGGCTGAGGCCACGCTTCTAAAAAGCATTTAAAAACTCAATTAAGGTTTTTTTTTTAAGATAAATAATCAGGCCAAAGCCACAAAGGGCCGTGCCATGCTTCTAGAAGCCCAAAACTATAAATAAACAGGCCAACACCACAAAGGCCGGGGCTAGAAAGCAGCCAAACTAGCAGATTAACTTAAACTGTTTGGATGTATGAGTAAACACTGGAAAACAGGGGAACCAAGCAGGGCTCCCCGGGAACATGCGCAAAGCACTAGCACAAGTTGGGAATTGAAGTATAAAGCAAAACACAGCGTATGGGCCAGAAGGCTCCGCCAAATAGGGCTATATATAAGTACTGCACAAGGCACGATCAAAGGAATAGCCTAAACTAAGGGGAACAGACAAGGCAGCAGGGAAAAAACAAGCAACAACTTTTGGGGGAAACCTGGACAGCCGGTAACCCATCCAGGTTCTGGCGGCATGGGCCAGACGGGGTAACCTCAGGACCCGGTGCCCAAAAGTATGATATTATTAGGATATGCGATTATTGTTATTGTTTCCATAACCATATCTGTAACAATAAAATCCTATGGCCTTTTATTGCCAACACTTGAATAACGTGTGGTCTAACCTTTCTCTGGAGAGGGAAAGGGTTTCGGCAGCTCACAACCACCGTCACGAAAAGCACTAAGGTAAGTTGTGTGCATATGGGTCCAGCAATTATGGGCAATGCTGCAGGGCCTCGCAAAGCAAGGCAGGTAACTGCTGGTACCATGTGGGAGGCCCGGAAGAGGGGCAGCTCCTTCCCCCAAGCCTGCTCCCTCTCCCCCACCTACACAGAGACACGTAGTCTCACCCACTACAAAGCACAGTAAGGGTGAGGTGTGAACAATCACCTAATCCTTCCACAAAGCAACAGGGTGCTAAGCACCCAGAGGAAACCAGCATCCAGGCAGGGAGAAGCAGAAAGACCTGCCCCCCCCAGGGGGGCCAGACTATCTGCTACAGCCGGCCTGAGGGTTGGCCTCAGCCCCCACAGCTACACATCAAAAAGAGCTGCACAGCTCACAAAGAAACACAACTGTTTGTGGTCCCTGAACGGGGACCCACACAGACAGGAGGTTCGCTGTTCGCTCAGCGTCTTCCACTCTCTTCTTTTCCACAAAACCCTCCCACCCTAGAAAAGAAGGGAGAAGAACAAGGAAGAGAAAAACAGGACACTGTACGGTGACCACAACAAGTTGTGGGACAAGAAGGCGGCACAGACCAGAAGGGGTAACCTCAGGACCCGCTGCCCAAAAGTATGATATTATTAGGATATGCGATTATTGTTATTGTTTCCATAACCATATCTGTAACAGTAAAATCCTACAGCCTTTTATTGCCAACACTTGAATAACGTGTGGTCTAACCTTTCTCTGGGGATGGAAAGGGTTTCGGAAGCTCACAACGACCGTCACGAAAATCACTAAGGTGAGTTGTGTGCATATGGGTCCAGCAATTATGGGCCATGCACAGGCAAAGGCTCCCATTCGCACTCCCTTGAATCCCCATCAAGACCCCCTTTACTATGACTTCCACAAGTATATACATGCTATATTCCCGAATCTTGAATTGAATTCCATGGCATAGTGAAATAATTTTAAAAATGTTCTTTATACTTCCAAACGCTTTCCTGAAACGTCTTGAAAGATGATTTCAAGTTTCCTGCAGTTTAAGTTTTCGTAATTATAATGCAACACGTTAGAGTAATTAGGATCCTTCAGTGTGCCCAGAATATATTTCTGCAAAATACATCAGATGTACGTGATAAAATCAAATGGATGAACACTTCAACAATGAAAGCTTAGCCAGTGTATCTGCTGTGCACATGTGCTTCCTGTTTTTCTTCAGAATTCTGCCAGCTTTGGGACTCGGGGACTGTGAGTCTTGCATTTTCCTGAAGGGAAGGACTGCTTTGTTCATCACTGTTCAGGGACTGCGTTAAATTTAAATGTGTAGCACAGGCAGCCACTGGGTTCCTGAAGCATTCAATATATTAACCGAGGAAACAGGCTTGCATTTAAAGGAACAGCACCCTAAACAGTTGTGAACGTGCTCATACATATACTTGAAAGGAAATCTGCAAATATTACTTTAAAACAATGCTTCGTGTGTTCTTCAACAAAATGTTTGTAATGTTTTTTTAAGTACTGAAACATTCGAAAACATAATTCTGTAGAATGTGATGGGTCGCCGTTGTCATTTTTATGCCATATGTATAAATAGACAAAACTCCCAAGTTGTGCTAAATGAATGCTGATTTTTGTTTATAATTTTACATATGGAGTTATGGCCCTCATTATAGGATTGTCTGTATCCCATTGGTAATTCCGGCGGGGTACCGAAAAACCTGCCTTAGCGTCTCCGCCACCCGATATCCCGGTATTACCGGGATATTATGTTAAAATGTTAAATGTTAAAGGTATTTATATTGCGCACCATCACCTATGGAATTGGTCCCCAGGTGCACACATGGATCTGCAAAACAAGAGGGCAGGCGGGTTAGGTTAGTCGGATGAAGAGGGAGTAGGACATTGAGAGAGGTGGTGTGCTGTTGGTGGCTTCAGTTCGGTTTCCACCGTGCGCTGAGCTTCGGTGTGAGTATCGGACCTGTACGAGACCTTGTGTGCTTTTGGTGTGGTTTATATGTTCATTTAACATTTAACATTTTAACATAATATCCCGGTAATACCGGGATATCGGGTGGCGGAGACGGTAAGGCAGGTTGTTGTTGTTGTGCTGTGGTGAAGTGCGTGTGGTTTGTTGAGTGAGAAATGGTTGTGTGGATTTTCAGGTGAATTAGGTTTGCAGAGATTTGAGCTTGGGTTACTAGGTTATATATCCTAGTCCTTGCACGCCTTGTTTTATTTAACTAGCATTCCTGTGGGTAAGCTTAATTGCCACATTCCTTTCACGTCCATCTAATTGTTGTGAGTGAAGGCGTGGCGCGTTCTCGGCTATGTTGTAATTGAGCTTAGTGTAATGGGATGGTGTGTGTCTAGTCCCCCCTCTGGTACTGGTGCTGTATATTAGCAGTCCCCTATTCCCTCGCTCTCTATTTCTGTCAGTGGTCTGTTGGTGCTTGTGTCTAATTCGGCCCAAGGTGCTATTCATAATCATGCTTGTCCTTCCATCCTGGTCTGGCTGTTTATCCAATCTTTTAGTTATGTCCTGTCATAGCTTTCTCTCAGTTGGTAAGTTTGGTATGTCGTGGAATGTCTTTCTTGGATTCTGTTTGTAATTGATTGCCTAAATGGGAAGCAGGATCGGTTTCTTCACTCATCATTGTTTCAGTTATGTATATGCCCCTGTGGGCGTTCTTCTAGTTATGTAGTGAAGAGCCAGGATTTGAGGAGTTTTCTAAATAATAGGTGGTTTCTTGTGTTACGTATGTTCTTTGGTAAGTCTTTCAAAGTTTTTGGTGTGAGGTGAGAGAAAGAAGATCCTCCGAGTAGGGCAGCGGAGAGCCGGGAAGTTCCTATTCCCATGGAGTCCTGGGAGTGCCGGAATCACTAGCACTGTTAGTAACTGTGCCGGTGATTCAGGCATTTATTTGCTGGTAGGGGCCTGAACTCCCAGCAGGTCAGGCCTGCCGGAAGATCTGTGGCCGCCACCAGCAAACTTCAAGGGTGCTGGTCCAGAAAAAATGCAATTATCAGCATTTTTTCCAGACCGGCATACTCATGATGAGGGGTAGACATGTATGCATGTATTTATGAATTAAATTAAAAGAAGTCTGCGTTTATCTTTTTTTATTATGCACTTGGTATAATAAACACTCTTCTGCATTACATAGGAAAAGACATACAAAATCAAAATCAATTTAAAACCACTAATACCAATTCATCGCACATTGCTAATCTAATCAATCTGTACAATGTTGGCATTACATCACGTATCTTCTCCAATCCCCTGATGAATCAAAGCCCGTTCTTTCTATACATCTAATTATCCCATTAAAAGGACTTAGGGCTTCATTCCAAGTCCGACGGTAACCGAGCTGGAAAAACCGTCAGGTTGCCACCGGACTTGGAATGAATTACCGGCTTCGGAATTGCTGGAATTACCGGGGCATTACAGTCCCGGTAGTCCGGTAATTTCAGAGCTGGCATTCTGTTACTCCCCATTCCCATGGAGTTCAGAATGGGTGCTGTGGAAACAACGGCACCATGCAGTAATGGTGTCAGTGTTTCCACGTCTGTCTGCAGCCGGTGGCGTTACACCCGCCAGGTCAGACATGGCAGGTGTTACACCACCGGCTGCAGAACTCGTAGTTAGCACCCTGAAATCCGGACCGGCTAACTTGTAATGAGGCCCTAAATCTAACAATGGGTGATGCTCTCTAACTGCCTCATGATTTATTTCCAAATGTAAAAAGCCCCAGCTGTTACGACCATAGATCTGGCACAATAAATGTTGTCCCAGAATTGGTCAGTAGATACAAAATATTTGTGATTTTTGTTCAGAACATACCCTTTATTATATGCATTGGACAAGTTATGACAGCCAGTTAGAACATGTCGAGTGGTTTCAATATTGTACTTACAAAGCCTACATACCCTTTCTTCATAGGGCGTCCCACTCCATCTGCCCAACTGCTCTTTAATAGGGAGAATGTTGAATCTTACATAAGTAATTACACGCCTTTGTTGGATGTTTATGGGTTTCCTCAAATATGAACAGTGCAGGTTTAGGGTAAAGCTCTGGCCTGCACATAAATGGTAATTTTTTTTAAGCCGCATTTTCGTAAAACTAGTATCAGTGTCATGGACTGCAGTTTTATTGTTTAGGGATTTTAAGGTATATGGGCAATCCAACAGTTCAACAGATGATCTGAGAGATTGGACGCCTAATTCTAATCTGAGGGAGGGCCTCCAGCGGTACAGATTGCTGGACCCCTAGCATTGTTCTCTGAATTTTGCCATCTACAGGCTCTAAACAGAAGTCCTATCCTGGGGCACAACACAGAGCCATATAAAATCACAAGAATAACAGAAGTGATGAAAACAGCGATCATGCCCTTCAAACTACCAACTCCTTGAGTGTTAATGCCCTTCATTATTACAAGCAATGTATTCATGATCTTAATAGAGAAGAAATCACAGTAATACCAGCTACTGGGATGGGTCCAATTGGAAAGCCTAGGTATAGGTAATTGCTCACCACCTCTATCAGAGTCGAGTCGAGTTTCCAGGTAAATGTTTTGTTTTACCAATATTTATTATTAGGTCATTTTGGCTGGCATAGTGCTTCAGTGCTGTGATGGAGCGCTGCAGCCCGATCGGTGTCAGGTCCAGAAGGATGGTATTGTCTGGATAACTAAGCCATGTTATGGGTTTTCCACCAATAATGGGTAGGAAGTTACGGACCCTGCCAATGAATTGCACCATATCTGAGGTGCATAGGTTGTACAAGACAGGGCCGAGTACACATCCATGTTTTAACCCATTATTGTTAATTATTGTCTCCATCAAAAGGCCTTCACGGTTAATTCAGACTATAACCGTGGTATTGGAACAGAGCGACTGGATAAAATGTAATAACTGGGAGTTGATGTTCTACTCAGTCATTTTTGACCAAAGGTGAAAGCGATTGACGGTGTCAAACGCCTTAAAAAAATCGAGTGGCTTGCCCTCAGTCTTTGCGATCGATAACAAACTTAAGAGAGTGCTAATGTTGTGTGAGGTCGAGTGCATTTTTTGAACACCAGTTTGGCATGTGTGCAGTAACTGTTAGGAGTACGCCTACTGATTTAATTTCTTTAGGAGGATGGATGCAAATACTTTTGAAATACTGTCCAACATCGCTAAAAGCCGATAGTTGGATGGGTCGTTCTTCAAACCCTTTTTAAACACTGCTACTAAGATGGAGGTCCTCCAACTAGGAGTATAATTCCCTTCCTCCAGATGTCAACAAATTATAGAGGATCTGGGCCCACAACTCCGGGTTAGCATGTAATACTCTGTTTGCTAACCCATCGGGCCCCAGTGCTTTAAGGGTTTTTATAATCATTAGTACATCCAGTTGGCCAAAACCGTGCTTTCCATTAATTTTCGGGCACCAAGGAGGTACTCCTGCATTTAGCAAACCATGGCCCCTTAGTTCTTTGCTCAGGAGTCAATTCCAATGTATACTCCCTGATAATAGGATGGTCTGGACGTACAGCAGAGGTGAGTTAAAATCGGCCGTGATCATCAACCATCCTTTCGGCACCTATCCTCCCATACTGTAATAACAATTTCTATATCTTAAAAAATATCACCATCTAATGTAGAGTCCATTATTGCATATAAACATTTATAATCAGTACAGGTTGTGTTGTATTTCCTGCTCGGTGCTTATAGCAGCTAAAATATGCTGGGTTTCCACTTTATGGGGGAAGGGTTTATTGTCAATATGACACCCTGCACCTATCGCCAAACTGCCCCTTGGTCTGCCTCTTTCAGACCGAGGAGCTATTCGGCTGATATCCATCCAGCTGCAATGGAGAAGTCAGCCAGATCTCCTGGAGTAAAACAAGTCACTGTTTTTTAGAAAGGCAAACCCCATATCATGCTTTAAAAAAGAATGGTATCCTCTAGTATTCCGACAAATACAGTTAATATTGTTCCCATTTATAGTAATTCAATTGCTGTCCATCTTCAGTGTTTCTGTGAGCCAATGAACTCTGTTATATGGCATAGATAAGTATGGGTTGAATTGTGAGGTGCCACATTGGTGTTTCCTGCGAGGCGCCCACTTTCCTGCAGATGGTAAGTCCAAACCCCAGAACGTCTAGCTCTGTGTTGCAAGAGAACAACAATGCCATCAGCGCCGGGGATACAAACTCACTAAGTGCCCAATTGTAGCTATCTCCCACCGCCTGTAACTCAATACACGTCATCGCCATGGTACTGAGACCCGACAGCTTAGGGAGTGGGAATTGGGGACCAAAGGAGTATCAAACCTGCTGGTAAGCGCTTGCTATTCTTTTGCGCTAGTAAAGTTGGAGACGAGTCCCTCGGGGCAACTCCACCTTTTGTGTCAAACTGTATCCCCTCGTCCCTTGTTAGGGTGATGTTCTTTCTCAATGGTTCAGGCGCTACCCTGTCTGGAAATGTCTGTTTTGGTTCCTGGTCAGGTTCAGAGTACTCAGGGACCTCTGTATTAGTTTGTAGAGCGTTGGTCGATCTTAGGTTATTCCCTTCAATACACAACCATTTATCCAGGGGACCTCTTATGTGGACCTCCCTTGTGGCGCCATCCTCCTGTACCTGGGCCAAATGGGTACCCCTTGTTATGATGCCTTTTCGGCGTGGTGCATCCCGACTCCCCTCGTTGTTAGGGTGGAACCAGTTATGCTTGAGCAAGCCACCTTCCATCCCAGATTCTTCCTTAAAATGAGTCAAATCCTCCTTTGGATGTGCTCTCCTCCTTGTTTTTAGGGAGGAGTATGTTAGCTGCGATATTGACTAAGCCTCCCAAACATTCAGTTCATCCTCCGCCAAAGGCAAACTCTTTCCTGGCTGCTCCGGAACTACTGGTAGGGGCCCCACTTTATTGTTGTTTATCCTAAGGTGGGTCTCCAAGTAAAGTGCTGCTTGTGGGGGCCCTACCTGGTGGTTATTGATACTAATATCGGGTTCCTAATAGGGAGGAGGTTTGGAGGTCACCAACTCTAGTCTTTGAGCAGGGGCTTGCTTCAAAATAGGGAACAGGTTTGGAGGTCACCAACTCTAGTCTTTGAGCAGGGGCTTGCTTGATCGTGACCCTGAGGGAAGGGTTATGGCCTGCCAGATTGGAGTCTGCTACCTTTGACAGGATAAATTTCATATCCCGTTGTTCGTTGGCCATGCTTTTGCACAAGGTATAACGGGCATTGATCTTTAACACGCAACCTTTCAGAGATAGTGTGCAGGCATCGCTTTCCTTCCCCTTGGCGTACCTTAATGCTTTCGATAAGAGGATACTCTCGTCCTCGCTGGTTGATTCAGAATGGGCAATTGAGGATAGTCGCCTTTCTAAGCCCGGACTTGCGGACACATTTGTGCCAATAATATTCCCAAAGTTCAGGTCTTCTGCCTTCTTTACGGGCCAGCCGCCGAGCGAATCTCGGCAAAGGCCCGGGCACATATTTAAAAGGGAATGGATGTTATCAATGTTAAACGATTCTGGACTAGGGCTTTTTGCTGAAAATGTTTCAGCGGTTGCTGGCAAATCCATGGCTCGAGTGGTCGTAGATCTAATAGCCGGGGCAGGGGAGAGCGGTAGATATTTTTTGTTGCAATACTGGCTGCCTACACAATTCATCTTTTTTTAGGGTTAGGCATAAGAGGTGCCCCCTCGTAGTTGGGGCTGCAAACACGTTTCCCTCCTTTCTGCAAGAAGGTCCTTAACGTATTTTTCCTTTGTTTGCGCAGCTTCATGGTTATTGTCCAGCTAATGATCGGTAGAGCTTGGACAGCAAGAAACAACCAGTGGAGAGGTCACTTACTGCATTTCCGGTAACAGTGATGCTGCGGCCAACTCTGTATGGAGAGTGGGTGTCCCGGGGGGCCAGAAACCGCTTTCCAAACGGCCCGGGCTACAGCTTATGCTCAGCTAAGCAGGTCCAACCTCTGCCAATCACCACCAAACACCGGAAAGACTTCCCGCTCTTCACGAGGGTTGAACGCTGGCCCAGGAGCCAGGGAAGGAGCAGCTTTCCTCTGTTCGATTCGGAATGGAGTCCACCCGGAAACACTTCCCGCACTTCACCAGCTTTTATCAAGCCCTGTTGTTAGCCAGCTTGGTAATACAACAAATGCACAATCTAAAATCTCGGGAGAGGTGCATACATAATATCCAACTTTGACTCGTTGCCTTATAGTAAAAGGAAACCGTAATAGCATCTGTCATGTTTACAGGACAGTTTGCGTGACAATAGCTGAATTTGCAACAAATTAAATACAGGTTTCCATATGCCTGCATATGTGCAAGGGCAACAGCACACATACGGCTGCCTTCAAACATTAGAAAAGTACACAAACGAATTCATGTCTGCTAAATGTACAACTGCTGAACACATAAGCAGGCTCATTGTTGTATTAGTCCCGGACATGGAAGAGTGGCCCCTTACGTTTCAGGGTAATGATTCTCAAGGCATCACATGACTTGGGCCGACAACACTACCATAACTATACCAGTAAATAAAGTGAGAGCAAAAAAAAAAGCATTGTTCAAAGACCTTGGCCGTGAGGCCAGCGGTGCGGGCTGCACTCCTGTCCCCATTAAAAAGTGGTTTCTTTAGGTGAATGATGAATTATGTTTCACTGACATAATTAAGCTCATATCAAACGTTCATCTCTCATATAATTGAATTGTATTCAAGTTATTTTGCAATTGATAAGTAATCTCAATGCAGGTGCTTAGTGGGAAGGCCAATGCATTTCGGAATGAAATCCTTCATCAGGGCCTATACATCATTTGTTTTTCAAAAAAGAGAAAGTTCACAACACCAAAATATTGCCAAAAGTAAAAAAGATAACCACAGTTAAAATGTCCAGGGTGCGCACTGATGTTGCCAACCACATTCATTAAATCACAGATTCCATAAACATTTTTCAACATTTACATATGTCAATATGTGTGAAAAATAAGATGGTCCACCATTTAAACCCACCAGTGCACAATTCACAATGATATTTAAAAATATACATACAGGTATGAAGTTTGTTGAAAATGGAGAGTGAGCCGTATCAATCAAAGAAAAAAAAAGGCAAAGAAATGTAATTCGATCCTCATTCAGAGGTCAGAAAAACTGTTATAATGCTAGGGCTATAGACTGACCTTGTATCCCTGTAAAATGTAGAGTTTGAAAAATGGCTGGGCGTTCTCTAAAGGAGATCGTATGCGTTTGAGTGCCAAAGATAGGATTCCCAAGTAAATCTGTAAGAGTGTATACAGGGTACATAAGACTCTTTATAAAATCTATCAGTAGCGTGTACTATGCTGAAAGTAGCACAGGCTTACCTGATGCTGCATGAGGACTCGCCTCAGCTCTCGGTGAAACCGTGTGGACGTGCGTTTCACAGCGAGTTAATTTGTTGTCACAAGTGACCATGGAAACCTCATAGAGCTATAACTGGAGATTTGCGAACAAAAGCGGCGGCCATCTTAGAATGGCGTCATCGCAATGTAAAGCATGAAAATCACCATACACTTACTGTCCAAAAGTGGTCTCATCTACTCGTACAAGTTAATCTATTTAGCCAAACACTAAAAAAAGGGGATTAATCGAAATTCATTAAACCAAAAAGATTTAAAAAAAACATTGCATGCTTTGCCGTTTCGGAACGGCAGAATAATACTGTAATCCCTCCACAGCTTAAATACAGTCAACAATTCACCTAACCAAAAAGAAAACGTGGTGGGTAACACTAGTAAGGATGCAAATTTGTGTCTATGATCTGTGTATCTTATCTGATGTGTGTGTTCCTCGTGGGATGAAACAATACTGAGTGCGTCCTCAGTTGGAGAACGCTAATGCAATAGATAAGGACTGGGCGTAAAATGTGAAAAAAGGTGAGGGGGTAAACACTCATGCTCGTCACTCCACATAAGTATCGGAGGAGGACGTCAAGGTTGTGTCTAGATCTATGTCTGTCTATGGCTAGTCAGTAAAGAAAACTGGAGGAAACAATACGGTAATACTGTCCCCGGACTTGTCAAATGCTCACATTTGTAAAACAATCACTGTAGTTATCTCAAATGTTAAAAGCAGAGACACAGAGTATTAGTGCAATCAGAAAATGAATGGATTAGTACAAAAATGGTGCAGGTGAAAGTTATGTGCCACTTATCTGCATGAAAATACAATATCTCCGATACTTTACTCCTGATTATACCTAATGAACAGAAGCTGACCCTAAAGGTCTGTCTGAGTATTTATCACATAACTTGAGCTGAAATCAAGATAGAGAACACTTAACACGGGCAGCTGTCAAGGTAATATATGCCTGTTTCTTTCTCAGAATAAATTGCTTCCTAATATTAGTATTAGTCTCGAGTGGTCTACCTTAAGTATTGTGAACTATATAACCATAGTGTCCTCTGATAGATAATGTCAATATAGTCAAGAACTGATGACCTCAGTTGAATACAATCGTAATATACAGTTAGGTATCAACTCCCCCGCAAACAGTTTCAGTTTCATAGTAGCATGATGTGGTTGTGTAGTCATCTGGCGTGTGGACATAGGATACCATCAAGATAGTAAAAAAGTAAACATCCCAAAAGGAAACATCTTCATAAAAAACAACTCAAATCTAACTCCTCGTTGATCCCATCGGGAGCTAGTGCGTCGAATTATCTATCCAGAATACATTTCTTGTTTGTTGTTGCTTCTTGTTGTGCTCTCCATTTTTTCATGTCATTGTTGTGTTTCTTGGTAGATAGTACCTCCAGTATTGCAAACCTCAATTGTGTTATGCAAAAAAAAGCATAACACATCAAATCATCAACATGACAGGACAACATTTACACATTAATCAAAGATCAAAATCAACATTAACATTGTAATTTCAGCATTATGTTTGAATAAGACTGAACCTGCCCATTCAGAACAATGTTCTCTCTGGAGTCCATGGAAGGATCCATTGAACATCAAAACCTTGAAGAAACCTTTAAAATCCTATTGGGGTGATTAGAAGCTTAAGTAAGGCATGCAATATCTTTCCCAAGTCACATGCGTTATGAACCACAATCTCACTGTAGGATTGATCATGTATTAGTCAGAGCATGTAAATATGATATGACCAATGTGAGAATTTTTGTCCATGTGGGGTTTTAAGGGCATGTTTCCTGTGCTGCCCACAAAAGGGGCAGCACAGGAAATTCCATCTGCAAAAGACCGCACACGGAACAGGAGGGCTGATGAGGGGCACACAGATGGTGGAAGAGAGGCACGCTGAAGGGGAAGCAGCGCAAGGTGAGTGTCCAACAAGCAGCTGAGGTTAAACAAGGATGCCGCTGGAAAAAAAGGGCCAATGTTGGCAGGCAGGAGAATGGCAAGCTATAGGGCAGAATGCGTGGATAGGGAGGAGGAGGAGTAGGCTTGGTACTGAGGATTCTGGGGATGGAACCCCACACAATGAAAATTACAATGAGCAGGCAAAGAGTGTCATTCTGAGGCCAGATTCATTGGTGTAGAGCAGAAGAGGGGTCCCCTCCGTGGCCAAGTGACATAGAACCCAGTTTTCATATCTGTTGCCTCACTAGGCACGCAACTACCTTTAACAGGGTAAAGAATACTGTTTACCAAAATGGAGTAAATCATATACTAAGCACTTCATTGAAAGATGACTGTGCGGATATCGTCACAATGGGCCTCATTCTGACCCTGCCAGTATCCTGGCGGTGGAGCAGCCAGGATACCAACAAATGCAGTTGCCGTTTTCGGCACCCGGTCTGCCGGATTTCCAGTGACAGTGTAAATCCTCATTCATGGATTCCGATAGGTATCCATGAGGGATTTGCCATACTGGTGCTGGTAATTAGAGCATTTTTTGCCATTTGGGCATCTGGCTTACCTCCACGTTTTAGCTGGAGGTAACGCAGGTGCCCCACCAGTAAACCCGTAGTCAGCCGGTCTGGTAAAGTGCTCGTATCCATGAATACCAGCACTTCTTTACTGGACTATCCTTCTCAGAATCTTTATTTAAGGACCTGTTCAAGTCACCCCTTCTTTGGAAAGAGTTACCCACCAGGGGAATGGAATCACTAACAATATTGACAATTAAACATTGCATACAAGTTGTTGATTTAATGTTAATTTTAAACAATACGACCTTGAACAATTGTCATTTGTTTGATGTTTTTTCTCTATTTTCGCCTTGAGAAATCCCTTGCAGATGTGAAACACATGTTGGCTAAAAAGAGTACAATTCAATTATAATGCACATGAAGATTCAATAAGAATTATCAGCATTGCAAATATTGTTAATTGTCAATAAAGATATGGATACATTACGTCATATGAAAAAAAAAAGAAAGGAAGTGTTTGTCCAAAAAGGTGACAGGAATTCAGTTATGCATATATTTCCAGACTGATCAGAAGTGACCAACTATATCTAACTAACTCGTGTAGTATCCGCGTTAGCATCAAAATCGGCAAACTGCTCTGCACCATCCCAAACAAGAGTATCCAGAGTTAGGCCAGATAGAACAAGATCCTAAACTGGAGTCAAACAGGATTCATCGTAAGGCACAGGTCAGCAGACCATGGATATATATAACCTTCACACGCTAATAAATACATGTGTCCAGGAAACTCATAGAAGAAACGAATTTTCATGTGTAATTCAATTCCAAAAATCGTTTGACTCAATAATTTCACACAGGACTATTATTAAAATAATTTGAAAGTGGTATGGGTGAAATAAAATCCAACCTTATCAGAAGTATGCACTCCCAAACAGAATGCAGTGTATACATTAACATGAGGACAGACCCCCATCAGACATGAACTGTGGGAAAGATGAGGCAAACTGAGAGTTCCCCTGCTGGAAAAGAGCCCTGGAGACTTGAAGAAAGTTCCAAGGGGCCAGGCCTTACTGAAACCTGGGCGCTGGAGGTGAGACCCAACAGAGCCAACAGAACTTGGATTATTGGTTAAGAGTGAGGGAGTAGTGGCCAAAGAAAGTAAAGGTTACCTGGGTGAGGAAGTTCCCCAAACAGTGGAAGCAGTTGCCTGTGGAACATACCTGGATAGTAAGGAAAGTTATGACCATAGGGTTAAAAAGGTAAGGGTAGTAGAGTATGTGAGAGTGGTGACCGAACTGTCCAAAAGCAGGTGATAGAGTCGGGAATTGTTACCAAAGTGATGAAGAAGGTGATGGAGGTCTGGATCTGACAGGTTCAGACAGTTATGTTAATAGGGGTGAAGCCAAATCCTGGTGTGCCTTGGCTTCCTGCAGTTTTAAACGGAGGTACGATGCCAGACATGTCTTTTCATAATCAACTCCTGGATGAGCCACAACTGGCTCCTTTGGAACCGAAATAAGACAGAGGGGTTGGTGGTGGGGCCACCTTTGATTTCTGTTCTGTGGACCATTTATTTTGGGCTTTCTTCTCTCAGCCTGCTGCCTAAGCCTGTGCATGTTGTTCCAAACCTAGGCATCAAATTAAGTTCTTCTCTGTCCTTTGAGACTCAGTTTGGCCCGGTTTGCCAGTCTGTTTATTTTAAGATCATGGTCTTACGCAAAGTTATTCCTTTTCTCCTTGAGCACCTTCACGCAATAGTAGTACTGGCTAGGATGGCAGGTTCTCCTTACTACTGCAATGCCTTGTACCTGGCCGAGACCTCCTATTTATTCCATCAGCCTGCAGGTTTTACAAAACACTGCAGCTAGACTAGCTGTGGAGCAGTGGTCGAAGTGAGCGGGAGCGGTCGGGAGCGGTGCTCCTCTACTTTTTTTTAATTAAGTTTTGCTGTTCCTATATTTTTATTTTAAAAAAGAAAATCGTTCCGGAATGGTTTCCTTTTAAAACAAAAGTGTCAGAAGAAGTTAAAACTTGCACTTTCAGTGCACTGTACTTAACATTCTCCTTAAACAGCAGGCACATGTGTTTGGGGGTTTGTATTATGTATGGGAGGAGGCATGGTGATGGGGTTTGTGGGGAGAGGGTGCAGGCCAGCAGGGAACATAGTTCCAAAACTTCTTTTCGTACACTTCGACCACTACTGTGGAGGTTCCCTTTCAGGCGTTTGCACCCCACCCCCATTGTATCCTCAATCATTGGCTCCCAGTAGACAGGTAGAATTCAAGGCATTGTGTATCGTGCACCAGGCATTTTACGGTACTGGCCTGGAGTTCCTGCAGGAAAAATGCCCTCCATATATTCCTGCTCGCTTTCTTTGTTCTGCTGCCTAGCTGCATCCCCCAGTTTTGTCATTCCAGATCTAGTGGCACCTTTTCGGTAGCAGCTGGCAGGTTATGGAATGCCCTGCCTTTGAATTTTGACACAGGATCATTTTCGGTTCCGTCCCTCCTTGAAAACTCTGCTACTCTAGTGGTTCTATGTCTTTTCTGTGAGTGACTCTGTTCTCACCAGGTAGCACCATGATGCCCCCATTGGTGAAGGCTGCGCTTTACAAATAAAGAAATAATAAGATGTGCTAAATGTGCCCAAAGGGCGTTACTGAGCTGGTGGTGCCAGAAATCTACTGCAAGAACATAGCTGTGTAAATGGGAGAAAGAGAGAGTCAAGGCTCTGAGTGGTAGATAGATACAACCAACTGGGGCAAATAAAGTGTCCGAGAGACTTTAGAGATGGAGAAGGAATGTATTGACCAGAGGTGGTCAGAAGAGGAGAGACAAGGAGTATGTAGACTGATTCTCGATATGGGGAGTTTAAACATGAGAATACAGGCAAGTGAGTGCAGAGAGCCTAGGAGAGGAATAGGCAAGCAGTACCATCAAGGTCCAGAGCACACTGAATGAGAGTTGGGGTTTCAGTCCTAGGAAGAGTAGTTGGCAATGCTGATCCTCCGTACCGCACATCCTGGATTCTGGGAAATGCCACTATGGATGGCCTGAACCCTCCTTTCCCTGGTACCAGAGAATGAAGTTGTAACAGGTGGAGAGTAACTTGACGATCACACAAAGGGAATCACTGTGAGTCTCATCCACCATGGGACAGCAAGGATAAGAGATGAATGTGATGGAGAAAGAGCGATTACATCATTCCACAGGACCCTAGTGGATGCCAGGCCCTGGCTACCAAGACAACCAGAGACTGTTCCGTTTGTGAAAGACTTCGCTTCGAGCATCAGTGTAGATTTCTGGTAGGAAATATGTCTCTACTACCTGGGACTGAGAGACATTGTGAACATTTCAGTTTTCCTTCAATTTTAGTAGCAAATCACTGGGCCCAGCCTGACATGGTGTTCAGTTGCAACCCATGTAATATTTTGCTTCACGATATTATAATTCCTAATCAAACCACATTGGAGCTCATGTTGCTCCTTTTCATAATGTGATGGCGGGCACCAGGTACGTTTGCATTCAAACATGCTAGGCAGCATTTGCTATTAAATGTACAGGCTTGAATAGCAGGCAGCATGTACAATTAAAATTAAACGCTCCCCGACATGCTGCGCTTTAATTTGACTTGTGAACGCTGCCTGCTATGCGTGCATGGTAAGCAGTGTTCACAGTTACATGTAAACACTGTCTACCATACAAGAATCGCAGGCACATGTACAATGGATCCCTATGGGGTCCTCCTTCATGCTGTTGCATAAAGCCGGCAGACTCCATAGGGAACTCCAGCACTGGCGGCAGCATGAAAATCCATGCTGGTGAAAATGCCTGGAGCATTTGCATGGCTGAGATGCATTTTTTTAAACTGCTTGTTACATTGCTGTACTGTCATGACCCACATACAACACTATTCATTAATGCCAACGTGCTCTGCTACTCCTCATAGTTAGATCTGTTATGGTTTAGGTTGTCCCATGACTATCAATTAAAGCTGGCTCTTTGTAGGTGCATTTGTGGAGGAAGTGCTACAATGTCGATGCCCTCTTTCTCGTCTGTGCTAGAGAATTATTGATCTCACCAATCGGGCATAGATCTCGTGTTAGAAACCATTCAATTTCATCATAATTCTGGCTACCATCTCCCGAACTGGACAAATAATTATAACTTCAGGAAATTTCAAAAGATAGCTGCACAAAGCTTAATAAAAGCTGGTCTCCTGGAGAGGTTCATGGTTCTTCACCCTGCCCATAATTGTAAATGTTTCGAACATTTAGAGAGTGCAAGAGTACAACTGGCAGACATTTCCTATCAAATAGGAAGTCATGTGTGCCTTCATTGTGATTAAGGAGATTATTCCAAAGGTGGATTATATAGATGGCCGGGGGGGGGGGGTGATTCTGAAACTTTTTTCAGGGGCATTTTGGGCACTCCAGGGCATATTTTGTAACACAGAAAAATAAGTAGGCACCAATCGTTACCAACCTTTATTGTAAAAAAACAAAAAAAAAAGAAAACACACTAAGAAGTCTGGTGGTCTGGTGGTAAAAGGAAAAACATGTTGTATATATGTTAATTCATGTTTCCAACATACACCAATACTACAATCAGTCACTGCATTTCTTAAATACTTAACATGGAAAATAGACCAAGTGATGTTTATTGTGTAGGGAAACGAATACCCAAAGAAAGTGCTATTTGGATGTTAATACCATTTATACTTGTATGGTAACTCTGCATACATTTCCTACCACCTACTGGTAGGTGAAGCCACATTTGTCACAGGTACAGCCACCCACGTAGGACTGAGTGATAGGTCAAGATAAATTGGAACCTTACCACTTTCCACACACAGGAGCTGTTCATTGTACTTGTTGGATGGAGTCAGCTGCAGCAGCAGGAAAGGAGAGAGGTGGCACAGAGGTGGCTATGCCCTCATCATGGGGGTTGGCAAATGAGCAATTTATTAACCTGCATTTCCTGCACGGCCCCATCATTTTCTAAACAGTCTCAGGGCTGTCATAGCCTGTAACCTTATGGGGTGCCAATGTTGCAGTTCACTGCCACTCCATCTCATAGTCCCTCATCCAATGCAGGGAAAGGCGGGATTGCAGGATTGACATGCAGGTGTGACATGCAGGTGTGTATTAGGACTATCACGTTTGCTGACACTTAAAGAACAAGTATTGCTGTCATGTACCGTTGAAACGCGTTGATTGAAGGATACCATCTTTTGGCGTAGTTGAGCCACTTTACACTGATGTTTGAAGGTTTGTTTGTAAATGACAATACTGCACTGACGCCTTTCATACACACTTCCAGATGGCAGATAGCTGAATATCATTGGGATCATAGGAGACTATAACTTCCCCTTTTAATTTGGTGGACTTTTCACCTTCATCGCATGCATGTTTGTGTTTGAAGATTGGCCATGTTCTAGAGTGCAATGTATTATGCCATACAATTCTTAAACTTTATATCGCTTTTCCAACGTATATGCTGTTATATATCATGTACGGCAAGCCTGCCCTGAAGCTGCTATTTCATGTCTAAATATTGTTTGAGGATTGTGTTGACTGTTTTGGCAATGAGATGGGCGTGTCCCGTGTATATATTGCCCATCGGTTTCCAAAGGAGCAAAGTTAATGAATAAAAAAACCTTCATTAATAAACAGTAGATTCACACTTTGACATGCTCACGCAGATCATGTAAATCATTGAATCAACTGCATGCTTAGTCACGGTACGGAAGTCCCAAACTTTCACCTGCAGCTTCTATAGGAGAATGAGTGGACACGCACCTGTTTGTGGTAGTGTTAGAGACTTTAATGTGTGCTGTGGCATATCCCTCGTATCTCTCGCAGTATTTGTACAGATTCTCTTTAAGCGTTTGGATCCAATTTTCAAAGTACTTAGTGAAGTCTGCTAAGGTCCTTGAGGAAACAAGACACTGTCAGTAGTGATCAGGTCAGTCTCCACCTGCCACATGGATTGCATTGCCGAAATGCCACGGATTCCTGCCTCCATACTGAATAGGCATTGTCTCGCAGTGCAGTTAAACTTTCACTTCCGGATCTTCAGCGGTCTGCTCCTTGATTGTTGGCATTCGTAATCTAAATCAGTTGTGTGTTGTAGGATAGTGTGTGGATGGTTGCTTTACAGTTTTTTTTTTATACATTTCCTTTTCAAGAGCTGACATGTACGTTGTGCATACTACATGTGAGAAACTCCATGTTAGTCAGCATAGCGGGCGCACGCTCAAGTCAAGGCATCCGCATGCAAAAGAAGCCATGTATGAACACTGTGTTAATGTTTCCGTAAGAACAGGTCAAATTGCCCCTGACTCTGTGTGTATGCGTGTGTGTGTGTGTGTGCATGCGTGTTTCTTTGAGAATGGTGGTTTTCCCACATCCACACCTCAGTGCTTTAAATGGAAACTGAGAAATGCAGGTATTCACTATCCCAGAGTACCTGCTTACCTTTGAGGCTAAGAGTGCTGCAGTTGGGGAAAAAGAGAGTTCAGGAGGCAGCCTGATCAAGCAACGGTACGCTGCATTGTAAGCCCTACCCTCCCTCATCTACATCAACCGGAGTCCCTCCCAACAGCAGTGAAGTCTGCTAGGAGAAGGGCGCTGCAGTTGGGGTAAGAAGAGAATCCTGGAGGAAACCTGACAGAGCAGCGGCATGCTGTGTTGTAAGCCCTGTCCTCCGTCTTCTAAATCAACTGGAGTCTCTCCCTGCAGTCATGAAGCCCACCTGGCTAATGGTGCCACAGTTGGGGGAAGAAGAGAGTCTAGGAGCCAGCCGTATCGAGCGGGGGATAGCACAAGGGCAATGCGCTTGTCTTGGAAGCAAGACCACGCACAGCAACAGAGGTTAGAATCCCGGATCCTCGCTTAGAAACCAAACTCAGGTATGGTTTTTGGTGTGTTATAAAAAAAACAACAAAATAAATAAAAATAAATAAGTATTGTAAGCCGAACACTCCCTCATCTATTTATTTATGTTTTATTGTATTGTTTAAGGCATGAACCTCGCTTGAGAGCAGCAGAGCGCCGTACAGAGTGTGGGTAGCCAGCATTTGGGCTAGCATCTTTTAACAGTGGCGCAGTACTGTGAGGTCTGTGCATTGGTATGTGCATCCATTGGAATTAGTCCTTGGTCAGGTGTTGTTAAAAGAGCTATGTTTTGAGAGATTTGCAAAATTGGAGAATTGTTGCATTCCGAGCCGACACTGGGATCTAGTTCCAGAGATTGGATGCATGACAAGAGTAGGATTATTTGCAGGTCGTCTCTTTGCGGACAAGTTGTGATTCAAGCCGGTTGGTCAATTTGCTGTGTGAGAAGCGTGTGCCACCAGATTAGGGGAGCTTAGCCACCACGTACGCTGGTGTGCTACTGGTGACTGCTTTGGAGACGATACATACAGTCTTGAACAGTATTCTGACTTGGAGTTGAAGCCAATGTAGTTTGCGTTGGATGGGAGTAATTTGGTCAAATGTCAGTGCTCCCATAATAACAATTGCTGCAGCATGTTGGACTGCTTTTAGGGGAGCCAAATGTGCAGCTGGGAGCCGTGTCAGGAGAGCATATCCCCCATTGATGTTCGATGTGCAAGTCGACAAGGGCCTGCACTTCGGTCCAGAAGTCCTGTGGCAGGATGAAGGGTTTGATATTTCAAAGGGTAGAGATTCTGAGCAAGGCTATTTGGGCCTTCTTGGCTAAGTGTTTCTGAAAGAATAGATGCTGTCAATGGTGATTCCTAAGGATTTTGCTGAGTCTGAAAGTTGTGGATCAAATCCTTCTAGGCGCATATCATTGAGACATTTTTGAACAAGTTGTTTTATAGTGGACGGATCAATAAGGACAAATTCAGTCTTGTATGGGTTTACTTTGAGGAAGGCAGTCGACATTCAGGACTGAATGATGATAGGTAATCGCAGAGATGAATTGTGTCCTATGTGCTATTTACTCTCATGTACAACTGAGTATCATATGCGTATTGGTGGATGGCTATATTGGGATCTTTGAGGAGAGTGCTCAAAGGCTCCAAGTTAAGGTTAAAAGGGATTGGTGAGAGGATGGAGCCTGGGGCGACTCGGTAGGAGACCTGGAGTTGGTTAAAATGCAACACATTCATCTGGAAAGCCTGGTGTCTGCCTGAGAGGTAGGAGGTAAACTAATTTAGGACAGTGCCACAGAATCCCATCCTGTCAGCAAGGAGGGAGAGATGGATGTGTTGGTTGAAGCTGTTTAATGCAGCCGAGAGGTCAAGGAGGACGAGGAGGCATGAGTCACCCTTATCCATGATTCGGAGAGCATCATCCACCACCTGGATGGTGACTGTCTTGATGCTACACTTTGCACTGAACCCTGACTGATAGTCGTTTAGGAGGTGGAGTTTCTCAATTCTGGTGAGTAGTTGCTTAGCAACTTCTCTTTCCAAGATCTTTCCAATAAACAGGGGGTTCGTAATGAGCCTGTAGTTGGCCAGGTCGTCTGGATCGAGGGTTGCTTTTTTCAAAAGAGGTTGTATTGAAAGAACAAGGAAATATCGAGTCTCAGTACCACAACGGAAATACACCAATCACAGGCTAGAAAGATTCACAGATCTTTTATTACTGTACAATTTCACAAAGTAACACAGATAGCTATCTGGCTCTCAACACCCCACAATGTGTACCAGACAGACAGAGAGAGGTGAGAGAGTGCTGGACGTCTAAACGTTCGTACTTTTATACAATTTCGAGTAATATTGTCCAGCCTCTCTTCACGTTAATAATTTGTTGTCTAGAGTTTGTGCCTAGTTCACATACAGATCATACAATATTATACAAAGGAGTACATAGGTTTGCATTTCCATAGAAATACAATGGCGATGTATGTTCACAAATCCTGCAGTAAGCCTTATTCTGTATTCCTACACAATGTAGTTCGGCCTGTGTCTACGATCGAGGTTTGTTCTACATTGTCCCCAAAGTGTATTCACGGATAAATTTTATGAGCGCAGACAACACTTAAACAACAGTTCAATTGCATTGCAAGGCCTCATTGCATAGTCTAAATGGTTGGCTCTTGGGCAGTCTAAACATTAACAGAACTCAAAGGTCAGGAAGCCTAGTTGCAAGTTCAAAACATAGTCCACCATTTTAGAATGAAGAAACATACGAGTAGAAATCAAAATGGCGGATGAATCTTAAAATGGCGGCAAAGTCAACTCAAAATTGGAACTTTTGGAACGCGGTTTTCCTCGTAGAGCGACTATGCTTAGGCTAATATAAATAAAAAGGAGGCACTATACAATTACCGTTTAATAGTATGAGACCAGTCTTGAGGGAATTCCGGAATTATCCTTCTGCTGGGAGGCATTGATGACGCTGATGAGCACATTGACCGCCTGGTCCATCTATTGTTTAATGATGGTGGTCAGAATGATGTCATCAGAGTAAGAAGTCGGTTTGAGGGAGGCAATCATTTTTAAGAGATCCAGGGGTAAGAGAGGGGAGAATTCTGTCAAGAGGGGCAGTGCTCAGGCCGGGGTTCAGGCAATGGTAATGCCGTGAGAGGTTGATTTGATGGTCTCTCAGATTTTGTCTATTTTTTAAATAAAAAAATGTGTTGATTCTGTCACATTCATCCTGAGTTACTTGTACATCAGTGTCGGATGAGAGTTTGGTACAATGCTTTACTACTTCAAAGAGAGCTTTGCTCCGGTTAGAGGGTGCCACAATGGTGGTGGAGTAGTAAGCAGCTTTGGTCTCGATAATTAGAATCGGTTGCCAGACATTTCGTCGAAAAAAATTGGTCGACCAGACAAATGGTCGAACCAATTTGGTCGAAAACCAAATGGTCGAAATTTTTTTTTTTTTTATTTTAACCCTTTTTTTTTTTTTTGGGGGGTCCCCCCAACCCCCTTTTTTTCTCTAAAAACCCCTTTTTTAACTAAACGAAAACCCGAAAAATAAATATATAAATAAAAAAAAAATTCGACCATTTGGTTTTCGACCAAATTGCGTCGACCAAATTGCAGTCGACCAGTTTTTTTTCGACGAGTTGACTGGACACCATTAGAATCCTATTTGTATTTTGTATTTATTGGACATTTGTATGGTGCCTATACGCAAGTGTTTCCAGGTGTCACCAGACAAGATGAGGTGAGGGGGCATGGGAATAACAAAGTACAATAACAGAAAACAGTTAAATTGGCTTTGTGACAATCCTACTGTGCAGGTACATGAACAAGGAGGTAAGTGCAGGGCGAGGGGGTAGAGGGAGAAGTGCAGGAGGTGTTTCCCCCAGGGTGGGGGCAGGCAAGTGCTGGGTGGGCCAAGGCAGCAAATGACCAGGGAAAAATGGGGAAGGAAGGATGAATGCGGTGGACAGGGAGGACCAGGTTGGGATAATCCGGGAGAGGGTGCTCGAGGGCAAGTACTGGAAAGGGATGCCTGTGGGACTGGTAGAGGTTGGTCTGACCCCTGCATGACTCTGAAGAAACCAGGCCCCAGTCACAGTGGCAGAGGGAGAGTTAGCACGGGAGGGTTAGAGGGAAAGACGAGGAGAAAAGGAGTGTCTTGAGAAGTTACCGAAACTTTTAGAAGGTTCAACTCAAGTCTGAGTGGAGGAGGTAGGCCATTCTAGAGGGAGGAGCCAGCCAAGGAGAGGGATCTACTCCCAACTCTCTGCTTGCAGAAATTTTTGACCTGTAGAGAGTTGGAGCCAGAGGAGCGAAGGGCTCTGGCCAGGAGGTATTTAGGGAGGGAACGCTGGATGTAGAGAGGTCCCAGGCCCCAGACAGCCTTGTGGATGATGCAAAGGGTCTTGAATTTGATCCTTGCAGACATCTACGGTGTATGTGCAGAGATTTGAGGTTGGTTAGGTCTCCCAAGTTATGGTTTTTGTGCCACTGTTTCTCTATGGCTCTGGTTGAGCATTTGTTGGAGACTTGCTCAGGGTCTACCATGGGTCGGATGGTTTGGTTTTAGACCGACTGGATTTTAGGGGGCATGAGTGTCTACCAGTTTCATAGCAGATTTGCAGAATAATTCCAGGAGGTCAGAGGCATTCCCTGTGGTGGGGAATGAGTGGTGTAGAGTGAGGGGGCGTTTAGCCTGTCCTTTGTGAGCTGTGCCATTTGCAGAAAAAGCGAGACCAAAGATAAGTACTAAGCCGGAAGAAGAGTTTAGAAAGGACAAGCACAATTCTTGCAAAATCTTAAGTATTCCTCAGTAATGGGCTGCCTGCGTGAGCTATACAAAGTACACAGGACACGGAGGATTATAAATCCTTCCGTGTCCTGGGGAAAAAGGTACCTAGCGATATATCCTAATGAGGTCTTATGGAATGTATTGGATGTAAACTTAACTGTACTTCTTCAACTGTAGCAACAGGCTCCAATGACCTACAGGGAATACAACTTTATAATGACTCCAATCAGGCCACAAATCAGGCAATCATTTTTTTTCGAATATATATAACCGCCCTACTTTCAGAATAGATAAGTGTACCGTTGACCTTTCAAAAGTAAGAACTAGATTGGCTAGAGCCAAATATGTAAAAGTGCCTTGCATAACCCTAGTTGGTGATTTTAACATGCAATTAGAGCCTCTGAGACCCCTAGAGGATTTGTTGGAGGAGGAAGATGCCACCTGGCACATTCCAAGGCTAGTAGCTGAATGCGCGTGCTTTACGCACAAGTTGGCTCTTAGACCCACTCATGTACTAATTAACCTGGAATTAAGAGCATGCAATGGCAGAGTCAAAAGTGACCAGCATGCCAAATGTACATTCATAAATGGTCACAAATCATCTTGAATAGATTATGCCCTACTTAATGTAGGTGATTGGATTATGCTAAAAGACATGACAGTTGAGGATAGGTCAGACAGTGACCATCGACCACTCTGTTTAACCATAGAATTAAAAGAGAAAATGGTAAGATTGGCAACCACTAACTGTCATCACTCGGCTATTGTGGTCACAGGTAATGCCGGATAGAAAATTAAATGTCAGAACATATTCCATAAAAAAATAAGAGCCAGAGATTTACAACAATATCTTATAGGAAATAGAATTATTACTATCTGGTAATATTCCAGCAAATAATGTGATTTCTACCTTCTATAAAATGGCAGCAAATATAGGCACAATGATTACTAGACCACGAAAACAGATAGTGGCATTCACCATCTGTCAACATGAGTGGCACGTGACACCCATGTGCTTCTACTAGCTAGGACCCATTCTAAGGATCTTTTCAAAGTTTTTTTTAATAAAGTGAATATGTAAAATAACAATGGCAGGGGCTGACGTAGGAAGATTTCTGGAGAAAGGTTTCATTGGCCAAGAGTGATGATAAAAGCAGGCTGCAATGGTGTATACTGGAGGAGTTGTGGATAACCCACATCTCAATCTCTATTCGAAACCAGAAGAGATAAGATCAATTGGTAATGTGATTTGCAGTCTAAAACCAGGAAGGGATTTCCCTGTGTTAAGTTTTATAATGGAGGAAATTAGAAGGGCATTGGAGCAGCAGAAGAGAGGAAAGGCCCCTGGACTGGGCTCAATACCTATCGACCAAGAGCATTCCTGAAATCTGGGTTCCAGCCTCTGACAGTTTATTTAATGCACTATCGGCATCAGTCTTGACACCCAGTTCCAGGCAGAATGTGACTATATTACCACTGTATAAAAAAGGCAGCCGGGATGACCCAGGGAATTACAGGCCTATTTCCCTACTTGACGCTATGGGGAAAACATACACGACGGTACTGTTAACACATATAGAAAGATGGGTGTGTGAGAAAAATATAATCAGTTATCTCCAAGCCAGCTTTCAACCTGGCCTCCATACACTTGATCAATCCTTCAGATAATATATGCTGATTGGGAAATATGTTACTCTGAGAAAGATGTGCCTATATGTCATTTTTATTGACCTAAAGTGTGCTTTTGATGGGGTAGCTAGGGCAAAATTATGGGAGGTGCTAAGTGATCTTAACATTCCGTCATCATTTCTTCATGGGATTCAGGGTTTCTACAGCAACTCTGCTAGTCTGTGCTGGAATCTTGCTGGTGATATAACGGCCGCAATTAGCATTGATGCCGGGGTAAGACAAGGATGTGAGGTAGCACCAACCTTGTTATGTGTGTTCATAAACAAGATTATTTCTGCCCTAATGCACCTGCAACTGGATGCCCCCAAACTGGCAAGGGAGAATATACAGCTACTCCTGTTCACAGATGATGCTGTTTTAATTTCATTAACTCCAAGATGTCTGTGCAAACATGTGACAGTCTTCCACGAGGAATGCATGAGCAATGAGCTGATGATCAATCATGAAAAGACGAAATCTCTGGTTCGAAGAGTTTTCCAAGACTCAGTGTTAAAATTGATGATCATTTAATTGAACAAGTAGAGTGTGTTGACTATTTGGGCATTCGGTTTACCAATAGTGGTTGCTGGATCAGCCAGGGGGAGAAGGCTCTGCTTACGCTAGAGCGGCAGAGCAATGCAATATTTAAGTATATTCTAAAATATAGCAATGGTGCATTTTCTCGTGCTCTACGGTTGTATACTTTACAGCATAGAGCTTCCACCAGGTTTGGAGCAGAGATTTGGGGCCATTTGTGCACTACTAGGATGGTCTTAATCGAAAATACATTTCTCAAAAAAGTATTCTACCTTCCCCCTTGTGCCCCTAACACCACATTACGTCTAGAAATGAACAAGCAGTTAATTTCTGATGTAATTGGAATTACTCAGTCCGTTATTGGATTTGGTTATGGACTTTTACCCATTTAAGTAATTTTAGAGAAGTGATAATAATAATAATAGGTATCTGAGCGCTGCTTATTATTACCCACTGAGTGTGGTGCTCATTTATCGACCTCGGAAGGATGAAACGCTGAGTTTGGCGATGCGGGGATTCGAAAGTTTGGCGCTGCACGGATGTCAAAGCGAGCGCTCTACTCGCTGTGCCACTTGATGATTGAACTCCTGTCACAAAGTAGAGGGCTGGAGCTAAAATTATGTAAACATGTTAGAACTATGTTCAATCAACTGGATCTTAATATCATTTGGCAATACCCTCAGCACATAACCCCCCATACAGAACAAACTCTTGCGCATAGGCATGAATCTGTGCTCCGGAACAGGGACAATATTGCCTGCTATGAATCCTAATAAGCGACCCCACAATGGATAACTAAAAAGGATTTTGGCCCTCAAACATTTTTGGACACCATTTCTCTCATTTATGCCCGATCCCTATATATACTATTTCGGTTCGGCACATTAACCTTGCAGGATGGCCAGCCTGGAATTTGAGTCGTACAGAATTGTGCCCTGTTTGCCTGTATCTCACAGATGATATCTTGCACTTTCTTTTTATTTGTCACTTCTACAAGGGAATGAGGGCACAATACCTTAAATCTTTGTTACAGATGTTTTTAGTACACAATTGTAAGGACGACTGTAAATCTACCAGATGTAATCTGGTGGTCTTTATTGTAGTTGCCTATTTATATAGAGTATTGACCACTAGATCAACATAGTTCAGATTGAATGCTTCCTAAAATGTATAAGATGCTCGTCATGTGTACTTGAAGGGGATACATGTTATGTAAAGTCAGTACTGATATCACACAACATTGTTAGGAGAATGCATTGCTGAGCATTGTTGCCTCTATGGTGCCTAGGGTGCTAACGTGCATATATACACCATAAAAGGTATGCAACGAGAGGTTTTATATGGAAATACTATATTGCTATGCAGCCTATTTATGAAATTTGCACTGAAAGTATGTTTCCTTTATTCATATAGGCAACCTTTATATTACTTAGACAGGGAATATGAAATTACATTTTACGAATTAGAAGCCAAATAAGTAATTTTTGTCCTTCCTTTTGAATTCTTACCATATTGATTATAGGTTTATTGAAGTTAATTAAGTCATTATGCAATTGCACTTTAAATTTTATTTGTATCAATCCGTAGCTGGTCGTACTGTTTAGTCGGGTTATGAACAATGTATAATGAACAATTCGGGCAGATATGAAAGCCGGAATGTGTCCTTTTGTTTGTCATGATGCCTTATGTGAAACAACAACAATCCATGTAAATTTGAATGTTTTTAACTGATATTAATTGTTTTATAAGCGTTGTTCTCATATGTACTTGTATGGCCATTGGTGGAAATAAAGTTATTACTGACAAAATAAAAGTACTGGCTTCCTTCTGAGAAGTGCCAGTACTTTGACTTGCAAATAAAAGAAGGGCAGGTACCCAGGACCTGCAACTAATCTGCCCATTTAAAGCATACTTACACATTTGCACTCAGTGCATTTTGCTTTATTTCAGTTTCCATTTTGAATGACGGCCATTGGAAGGGGGCCAATATTCTTGTGATTACATTTCTGTTACCATGCGCACGCTTTTTCTAACATCTCAACACAGAAAAGAATAACAGAAGAAAATTGTACTAGCTATTAAAACCACCAAATCAGAAAACTAAGCAAAATATAAAAATGTCGTCTCCTCTTCATAAAAATGTGCTTTACTAGCATACTCTCTAATTACTGTTTCAAAGAAATCACTCAGTAGGAAATTAGGACAATTAGATGATATGGGCAGTTTTCATGTAACATTTCTACAAATATTGTTACAACGTCCTGAGGTATGTGCAGTGCTGTTACAAGAAATTATCGTCATCACCCTGACTAGCACCATAACTCCAGTGCAATTTGGGAACAATGCAGCAGCAGACTACCAGGGAGTATTCAGACATTCTAGTCTAGACAGCACTGTCATGCTCCGCATCCTGAGACAACAACACAGGCTCAGATTACAAAGGGACCCGTTCTGAACACCCCGACAGCTTTTCATTAGCAGCACATTGCTGCTCGATTGAATTTCTACATGTGAGGCAAATCTGTTACTGAATTCCGGCAGATGTGGTGGCATTTCTCCAAAAACCAGGGGAACTGGAAACATGGCGCTCAACTGGGCGAATCATGGAGCATACAGCTGCAAATACATGTAGCAGGCATAGGAGACATGGAGAGATAGACTGTTACAAAGGCAGGTCCATTCTCACTCTGTCAACATTAGCTTCTAAAGTACCATTCACATCCTCCAATTTCCCGTTCAAATGTTAGTAGTATATAGTCAATGATCTTTCAGGTTAGGGCTGTTTATTCTAGAGAGCAGCGGCTTAGTGAGTGCAACACTACTAACTAAATCAACATTTAGGGCCTGATTCTTATTTCCTCCATTTTCTGTATCTATATAAATATTGTCACATAATATGGAGCATATTAGAGAACGGCCATTCGATCATGGAAGGACGCTTTTCTTATTTGACATGGACCTCTGAATCAAGCCCTCAGCTTCCTATTCTGAGAGTTTGCAAAAAAGCACTAATTCTCCCCTCCAGTTTACAACAACACCCTGGGTGGATAGACTGGAAGTAGGCTGTCATGCTTTCCTTTCCTTTTTAAATGTCGTGGGAGCAACATGTGCACCAGTGTCACTGCAAGGATTTCTAAAATGTCTGATACTTTTCTTATTTACTGAAGTCTTGCAGAGTTTTCACTAAATTAGAAATGTTGTGTTGCTATCCAGAAAACGTCTAGGTTTTAATGGAAACAGTTGTGTATACATGTTAATGACACCTCACATGTGCCGTATTTTAACTCCTTTTATTAGCATGCAAGTGAAGGGATCTGCAAACAAGATTGCCCTCTCAGTGTCTACCCTGAATTAATGATGGTCACTAGGGCTGTTGTTAGGCCATAAACCAGACGCATGCAAAAACCCAGGCTTTGATGCAGGGCCATCCCATTTTTAATGTAACAGAATATGACGCTTTTAAGACAATTGTTGCTCCTCCCTGGTCCAACACTTTTTTATTATTGCATACATCTCAGAAAAGGCCCTCAGTCGGTTGTAAAACCCATCTGGAATTGTGCATATTGCTCATGTATTAATTTGTATATGCTTAATTCAGGTTTTTAGCTTGAGTATATCACATGTTTGTGGTTGCTCAGGGGCACATAGTATTCTGCCCATGGTCACAAATAGATACATCAAGTGATGAAGGTAGATTAAGACCCAAAACTGTATGCTATAGTGACATTCCTCACATTCAGGGGATGAGAGGGGCAGTAACGAGCGGCCAGCCCATTTGCTCAGGTCGTGTTGAGGGCAGTGGAATGTTTTTTCCCCTTTCAACCCCAAACCAAGAAGGCTATTTCTATTAGCACCCCCAGGCTCCCTCTGTGATACTAAGCAAATAGACAGAATGAGTAAGGGTGTGTGAGGGGAAGAGGTGACTGGGGCACCAGTAGCAAAAACAAAATGACAGACACCTGGGGGAGACACACAGGTGGCCATAGAAAGTTACTAGAACAAACCCCATGTGCTTTGCTCACAGTGCAGTGGGAAAGAGCACACATTTAATAATTTGTATTAATACTTTAAATATAAACATGCAATGCACATCAATGTCCAATCCAGTCCATTCTTAGGTCCTCCCGGCCTGGCGGGTGAGTGGCTCTGGTTTTCCCCTAGTAGGTTCCTGCCTCTATCATCCCCACTCAAACCTACTCATCCAAGCCTAGTCTGCAGGCTTTCTGTCTCGCCTTCCTTCTATATTACTCTTGCTACAATCTAAAGGCCTCCCGGACCGACCTCCATCTTCCTCTCAGAATGGGCCAACCTGTCTTCCTCTCTTCTCACCTCCTCCCCCAAACGTATCTTCCTTGGGGACTTTAACATCCATCTCGACTCTCCTGATGTGCCCACTGTTCTCTTTCGCGACCCCTGCAATGCTCTTTCCCTCACTATGCTTCACTCTGGCCCAACCCACTCTGCCGGCCAAACCTTTAATGCTCTCATCTCATCAGACATCCCTCTCTCCAACCCCCTTTGTGCCCCTCTCTCCTGGTCTGACCACTCTCTCCTCTCTTCCCACCTTGATCTCCCCTGTCCGCTGATGATGCCTCTGCCTGCACTGCCATGCTCCTCTGTTATTCAACCAATAAAGCGTGTGTCAGTCACTGCATTTGCCTCTTCCTTCACTGCCCCCCTTCATTTGACTCTCCTTCTGACTCTGTTCAGCTAACCTTCAATCTTTATAGCTCTTACACCCTGGACGTCCTTGCCTCCATCATGAAGATCTGCATGAAGCCTGTCTCCAAGTGCAACTCTTGGAGTGACTCCAATTTGGCTGCTTTGAAACGCAAGTGCAAGGCTGCAGAGAGGAAGTGGCAGGCATCTAGCTCATCCTCTGACAAACTGACCTGCCGCCTATTCCAAAGGCAATATCGTCTCTCCATCTGCTCCAAGAAGGGGGCTCTTGTCCGAGCCTGCATGTCTGGTGCCACCAACAACACAGATAAACTCTTTAAAATCTTCAAGGAACTTGCCAACCTACTGCAGTCGCCTCCTCTCCTCCTCCCTCCTAGGCACTGGCTGCCCACTTTTGCTCCAAAACTCTGTACATCCTGTCCTCTCTGTCATCTGCACCCCCTCTCAACACCCTTCTCTTGTCTCCCTTGGCCCCCGTCTCCCACCCATACTCTCCGACAGTGCTTAATTTGTAAAGAAATAAGTGGCAGTGCCCAAAAAATATTGGACCCATAATGCTGGGCGCAGCGCCGCCCTCAGCGTGGGCGCGGCGCTGCCATCAGTGCGGCTGCGCCGCCCTCGGCGGAGGTGTGCCGGCCGCGCCAGTTCAGTGATAGACCTACCTAAATCAGCCCACCACCAGCCCATCACACTGCTGCTGCTCCATGTCACATGTTTGGCGCTGCAACTGCTGGCACAGGCTAGTAGTAAATAGGCAACTAAGACATGCTCCTCCTGTAACTGCGCCTCAATGCCCTCGGGCTGTGTGAGCGCTTTAAAAATGCAAATAAATAAAATCAGTCACTGTTTCACTGTATTTGTCTCTACCCCTTCTGCCCCATCTGACAGTCTGTTAAAGTACACCAAGTATTGTTAATCGGTTACCTCCAGGAAGAGCACACTCCCCTCAGCCCGTTCTTCAGTCACCTCATCCAGGTGTTTTGTGTAATCAATTCACTCCCAAGCCCTTATCAGTCATCACATCTCATAAATGCATCCCCCTTCCTTCAAGCATGAGCAAGGTGTTGTATAACTTGGAAAAAGTAATTTCTGCAAGACATTGTTGTGAAATCAACGGCCTGTGCTACTTCTGCTTTAGGGCCTTTTTCCCCCTTACCACATATTAAAAAAAACTAAATATGTTTTGTCACCCAATATTCATGAACCAGAGGAGAATGCATATTCGGATATCTCCTTCCCACTGACATGTTCTTGACATACTTCACTAAACTGCGGGGTGTAACAGACACCCACCTCCCTATCTGAGGATTCCTATCTGAGGATTGCATGTGCTCTCATTTGGAGCACATGCTTGGAGTGTATTGTACCCAGGTTAAGGGGCCATATCTGGTGTATAAACCACACATCAGAATATAAAACATGTGCTGGAATTATGTAAAGAAATGACAGCAAAAGATTAGATTATTATACAAAAATACTCAACTAGTGCTTTTATTTATGACCACAGATTAGTGGGCATGTGCACCATGTTTACCCCAGTCTAGTTTACATGTGTGTATCTTTAAGCCTGAAATGGCATTTCAGAAGTTCGTCTTTTCGTGGGCTTTTCTCGCGAAGTGCAGCCGGTTTGGTTTCGGCCCAATACGGTTTCCGCCCAATACGTGCACCGTTCCGGGTCCCCTCGCTGAAGCACGTTTGTGAACTAATGAGGCCGATAACATTAAAAGGAAGAATGGAAACACCCAGGCAAAAATTCACAGTTTATGTTTCGCTTAGATGAATGCTATCCAGGGTCGGACTTGGGCATACAATTGTCTCGAGTTGGGTTCGGCACCAATGAAAAAGTGGCCAAAGTTGCAAACAACAATTCATTCCTTTTGTGACAGACACTAGTGGGACCACGCTATATTTCTCCAGCTGGGGCCCATCACTTTCGAAGTGATGGGCCATAGCCGGCACTCAAAATAAGTTCTTTCTTTTAAAACCTACCTTCCGTGGGGCGGCCCACCCACCGGCCCCACAGTAGGTCAGGTTTTCAAAGAAAAAAGTAAACACATACTTTTGGGCACAATCCACGGGCCCAGCCACCTGTAGCAGAGTGATCCGAATCAGTCTATGGCAGCCGGCAGCCCCTGGTCACAGAAATTGGCCTGGGCCTGGCACTGACTGCCGTCAGCAGCACACTGCACACAGGTCACACAGACAGAAGCCAGGGCGTGGACGGGCCCCTGGTGGGGTCCTGACTCCTGGGCAGTCAGGACACCACCAGGGGACCGTGTTGCCGCCTGGGCCCTGACCTGGGCCTTCCTTGCCTGATGACTTGACTGTGACAGGCTCAGGCTGCACCGCACGCAACAACAAGTGACTTACCTGCTTTGCTGGCTGGGACTTGGTCTCCTGTCAGGGCCTCTGGGTCGGGGGGCTGGTGCGCACACTGGTACCCGCACAAATGAAAAAGCAGGCAGAGGGGGCCCCAGGAAGCAACTAGGCCGCACCACGCAGTGCAGTAGGGCAGGCTCTCTCTCTCACAAGTCAGGATCGACGATGACGCCACGCCTCGACACCTTCACTTCACAGTAACTTGTGAAATGAAGGTGGCGCCGCGCTGCCTCATGTGGCAACAACAACACGTCACCATATAATTCCACTGGCTCAGAAGAACAGCCAATGAAAACTGCTCATTCTGTGTTACTATACAGAATGTATCAAATACTGCATAGTAACAACAGAATGGTAGTTTTCATTGGCTGTTGTTTGTAACAGTTTGTTCTTCATTGCTATTGCTGGCCCCTCCCAGGCCCAGCCAGCCATGGCCTGCAACCTGCAAGCACGAGAGAGATCGAGATCAGAATGACAAATCCCAATGATTTATAATCGAAGCAAAGCAAAGTGGAAGAACAAACAAATCAATTGCAAGTGCTCTGGCCCTGCATGAGTTCCGGTGCCCAAAAAAAGAGTGCCAGTGTTGGGCACCGGCAACCACCCCCACAAATTAAGCACTGCTCTCCTCTTTCCCTCCCATTGCACCAGATGAAATCTCTAGAGTTGTTGCTCTATTAAAGTCTCGTCTAAACAGGTGCTCTCCTGTTCCTCCATAACCATCAAGGACAATATTGCCTCTCATGCCCTAGCCTTGGCTGAACTCGGCAACCATTAATTTGCCACTGGCTCCTTCTCTCAACCCCTTAAGCACTCCCTTGTGCACCATCTCCTATAAAAGCCATCTGCTGACCCTTCTTGTCCAGCTAACTATCGCCCTATCTCTATCACCCCTTTTTTGGAGAAACTCATGGAGAAGCTGGTCATCGCCCAACTGATCCTCCACAGCAAGATGGCAGACTTCCTCCATGACCACCAGTCCAGTTTCAGGGAAGCCAGAGGTGCGTAAACCACTCTGCTGAACACCCGTGAAGACCTACTCTCTAACTTGGACTCTAACACTCCCTCTGTTCTAATCCTCCTTGATCTTTCTTCTGCCTTTGACACAGTCAACCACTCCATCCTCATAAACCGTCTCCATGATACCCTGGGCATCACAGACAGGGCACTGCCGTGGCTTATCTCCTTCCTTTCAAAGAGACCCTCCCAAGTGCCAATGGGCCTTTTACTCTCCTCCACCTCAGTCTCTACCTGTGGCGTCCCTCAGGGCTCTATCCTATCACCATGGCTCTTCAACATCTACATGGCCCCTCTGGCCCACCTGATCTCCACTTTCTCCCCTCATTTCCAGTGTTATGCAGATGACACACAGCTCTCTTTGAAGTTGCCATCCTCTACCTCATCTGCCTCCTCCCTTACACCTGACTTCCTGACTGCTATTCAGGCATGGTGCTCTGCAAATGATCTCTGCCTTAGTGCCAGTAAGACAGAGATCCTTCTCATTGGGATACCTGCTCCTTGTCCCGTCCCACTCTCTGGCTTGACTCCCAGGGCCACCCCCCATCCCCAATTCACCCACTTGTGAGGCGAAAAACCGTGGGATCATCTTTGACTCTTCTCTCTCTTTCTCTCCACACATTACTGAGATTTCCAAGAAGTCCAACCTTCAGTTTCAACTCCTCAGGGGCATTCTACCTTTCCTCACCTTTCCCCAGAAGCTCAATGTCTTCAGAGCCCTGGTTCTCTCTAGGCTAGACTACTGCAACAGCATATTCCTCAATCTGCCCCTTTCCTCCCTTTGCCCATTCAACTAATCCAGAATAGGACTGCAAGATTTATCCTTGGCCTCAAGCCCAGGGACCACATCTCTCCAGCCCTAAAATCCCTCCAATGGCTCCCGGTGACCACAAGGATCAAATTCAAGACCCTTTGCATCATCCACATGGCTGTCTGGGGCGGAACCTCTCTACATCCAGCTTTCCCTCCCAAAATACCTCCAGCCAGAGTCCTTCGGTCCTCTGGCTCCAACTCTCTGCCGGTCAAATGTTTCTCCAAGCAGAGAGTGGGAGGTAGATACCTTTCCTTGGCTGGTTCCTCCCTCTGGAACACCCCCCCTCTCAGACTTGAGCCAGACCTTCTTAAGTTCCGTAAACTTCTTAAGACTCTCCTTTTCTTCTCTTGCTTCCCTCTTCTGTGCTAATTTCTCCCTCTGACGCTGGGACTGGCGCCTGGTCCACTCATAGTCATACAGGGGCCAGACCACCCCACACCAGTTCCCCTAGAATCCCCTGGCCGCATTTGCCATTGGGCCCACTTTCCCAGACCAGCCCAACGTGGTCCTTGCTGACCACCGCACTCATCCCCCCTCTTCCCCTGGCACTTGCCGCCACTGGCTCACCCAGCACTTGTTTGCCCCCTCTAAACCCTGCCCCCTTGCACTTACCACCTTGTCATGCACTTGCACAGTAGGAATGTCACAAGTCCAATATAACCGTGTCTGTTATTCTACTTTTGTGATTCCCATGCCCCCCCATCTTGTCTTGTGGTGCCTTGAAACACTTGTGTATAGGCACCATACAAATGTCCAATACATAATAAATAAATAAATGAGCAGAGGGAGACTAATGTGATTAGATAATTTCAAAATTTAACAGCAATCACCATACCCATTGTTAAGATGGATTTCTACACTCTGACCTGTTGGGCAGATATTTATGAGGCCACCCTAGTTTAATCAAACTGGGGAACCTTCTGGACAAACCAGACCAATCTACCGTAACTTGGCAGGCGGTCAAGTCTAAGTCTCAGGAGGGGTGAGAATGATCTGAAGCCCACAATGAGCACACACAGTGAAACTCCACAGAATACTCTGAGAGAAGTGTATATCAAAAATACATTTATTATAGGCCTTTATAAGAAAACACAAATAAACCACAGTAAGAGTAAAACAGTTACCACACACGCTTTTCACTATGTAACAACAGAAGAGGTAAGTAAAACACAACTATCGCATTAGGCAGTTCTTCAAAGTCAATCGCTAGTTTATGCAGTCCAGCCATATGAAGTGGGGAGCTTTGTGCTCAAACGTGCAGCAGTGCATTAACAATACACGTCCCTGCGTGAGAGCGAAAGCCGTTCCTCTTTATGGAGCTATAGCAGTTCAGGAAAGCGGTTGAGGTGATGAAGAACCTAATATTCGAGGAGGGTCTACCCTTGCAGGTAGAGTGACTTCCGGAGTTCGGGAATCGCTGGGGAGCGCAGGTGAGGAATTCTCGTGCGTAAAAACAAGTGGATGTGCTCGGGGGCACTAGTGAGTGATGCAAGTACTCACCGACCCTCAACACCATCCGTGCCAAACTTTGCCAGTCTAGTCCAGGTCCCTTGTAGGTTTAACCCTTGCATTACATGCAATGTGTAACTACACGTTGCCCCGTCTCCCAGCGGCTGCAGGACAGGATGAATGTCTGTGGCGGGACAATAGCCTTTTCTCTGCTCTCGAAGAAGAAAGGAAGACAAATCCAATGCAGTACATCTCAGGGCAAAGGGGGGCAGGTCTGTGAGTGCTTACAGTGACCGTCACCACAGTGGGGTGACACAGGGACCGCAAATGCTCTCGCATGGCGCACTCTCATAAATCACGACCCCGAGGAGCTAGCAAAATTTGGGTGGGAGAGGGCCAAGTACCACAAGTAAGCGATTCCCAAAGTCTTGAGTTTCAACTCAGGACGGCAACGCTCCTATATGATACCCTGGGTTTGAGCTGGTCAGTTCACTGGATGGCCCAGGAACACTTCCAAAGAGGCTCTTTCCGACGGTAAGTAGGAGATGCCAAGAGTAGTTGGTCCCACTACTCAAAAGGGTCAAAGCGCCCTTGCTGGCCTTCTTGGTTTGATACAAAAGCAGGGGTCCAACGGGACAACAGCGGGGTCAGGATGCCAAACCTTCTAGCATGTCTCAGGTGGTACCGTGGGTCTGATCTTTCATTTCAGGATACTTGGCTTCTTCTCTAGTTCAGCGTGAACTTCAGTTGATCGACCTGGAATGGATGCAGAGCCCATTCTCTTATCCAAGATTCCTTTTGCACTCAAATCTGGGCTAGCCAATAGAAGAGCTGCTCTCTTGCATGCACGACAGGTGTGGGTCTATCTTGGCCCACAGTGATTCCAGTCATTCAGTCATACCAGACATACTGGCACGAGTAGTGTGGATTGGGGCCAGACAGTCCCAACCCTCTTCCTGGGTGATAGCTCATGTGACATGCAGGAGCCTTCAAAACGTGCGGTTTTCGCAGCATGCTGCAGACCCAAATAAGGAATACCCGGGTCTCTCTACCTGGGGGAAGGCAAAGGGACAAAATGGCCAAAGAACAGAACAAAAGACTTTGTGGCACGCCCATTTTCGGCACTGACAACATTCATGAGCCAAACGCTGTAAACACGATGGGGTCCATAAAAACGAAGTGAAAATACTTTAAATGTTCGTCCTGCGCACACTTGTGCAAACACCCAAAATATTTTGGAGGATGGCTAGGGCCATAAAACAAAAGAACCCCTATGCACGATACTGTAAGGTACTTGGCACATAGATAAAAAAGTTACCAAGAAATGGCAACATAGTCAAAGGCTAAGGGAAACATAGCTTCCCAGTACTGACAACCTGAAGGACATGTCAGTTTCCCCATAACAAATTAGGAAAACCCCAGAGGAGTGCAGCTGAAGGCTGTGCAGTGCTCCACTGGGAAAAGTCAGGTTAGGTAAGCCAAACAAAAGCAAAAAGTTTGGGGGTCCATAAATGGAGGGAAAATGGCACCTTAGGGAAATCTTTCCTAACGCTCGCCGATCCCAGACCAAGGACAGGGGAATGAATCCACCCTTGGATGAGTCTCATGTTCAGGTCGACTAGACATTCTGGACAACCCACCAGCATTGCTATGTTGGACACCTGGCTTGTGCTCAATGCTCAAGTCAAACCCTTGCAGGCTTATGGACCACCTGAGCAACTTTGGATTCTCTCCCTTGATGTTCATTAGCCAGCCACTTTAAGGGCGTATGGTAGGTTTGCACAGTGAAGTGGGTACCATAGAGGTAGGGCCTCAGCTTTCTTAGGGCCCACACGACAGAGAAACATTCTTTCTATACAGTGGACCACCTGAGCTCTCTGTCCTTAAACTGGTGACTAATTAATCCAAGCAGGTGTTCCTTGCCTTTCTCACCTACTTGCGATAGTACAGCACCTATCCCAGTGTCAGATGCATCTGTCTGCACAATAAAAATTTTTTTGTAGTGTGGTGCCCTGAGAAAAGGGGCATAGCACAGGGAGTCCTTTAACCCATTGAAGGCCTTCTCACACTCCTCAGACCAAGAGAACTTGTTGGGTTTCTTTGGAGTAGTGAGAACAATCAGATGGGCAGCTATGATGCCATTTTCTGCCATGACATTTTGGTAATACCCAGTGAGACCTAAAAAGGTTCTCACTTGGTTTTGTGTAGTGAGGGTAGGCCAAGCTTGTACTGCTTGTATTTTACTGGGTAGAGGCTGAATCCTCCCTCACCTACATGATGTCCAAGGTAGACCACAGATCCTTGACCAATCTGGCACTTATTGGCCTTTATGGTCAAGTGGGCCTTCTGAAGAGTATGCAAGCCTATTCCCAGGTATTGCACATGTTCGGCCCAGGTGGCACTGAAAAATGCTATATCATCCAGATATGCTAAGCAGAATTCATCCAACCCATTTAGGACCTGACTCACAAGCCTTTGAAAAGTAGCAAGTGCATTCTTTAATCCAAAGGGCATTACCCTGAACTGCTAAAGGCCCTCTGGGGTTGAGCATGCTTTCTTCTCCTTGGCATGTTCTGCTAAGGCTATTTGCCAATACCCTGCAGTGAGGTCAAATGTGCCATGATACTTGGAGGCACCAAAGATATCCACCAGCTCATCAGTTCTAGGCAAGGGGTGAAATTCTGTCCAGGATTTAGAGCCCTGCAGTCCACACAGAACATCAGTTCAGAGGTATCTGCTTTTGGCACCAGAACCACAGGACTGGACCACAGCTACTGTAGGGTTCAATCAACCCTGGATCCAACATCTTGTTGATCTCAGTCCTGATGTAGGATCTCACCTTGTCTAACATCCTGCACCCCCTAATTGTGGTAGGTGCATTGTCTCCTGTGTCAATTGTGTGTGTGCACCAAGGTTTTAAACCATGAGTCAGTGAGAACAAAGGGAAGAACTGCCTAACCAAAGTTCTTACTTCCTCTTGTTGGGTAGGAGTCAGGTGAGGGGCCATTTTGACACCCTCAATGGAGCCATGTGAAGGGGTACCTTGGAACAAGTCAAACAGAGGTTCGGATTCCTCCTCTTCGCTGTCATATTTATTTATTTATTTATTTATTTATTTATTTGTATTTGTAAAGCGCAAAACTGCCCGTGGGCATCATGGCGCTGTTACAGAGGTGACAAGCTTGCTGGTTACAGTGGAGGGTAAGATGGTTACATGGACATGTACATTTACAGAGCAATTTAGAGAAACCCAGTAATTGAGATAGAGTACAGACTGAGGTGTGAAGTGAACTGGTAGGGTGTATGTGGAGGAAGAGAGTTAGGTAAATAAAGTGGTTTTAAGTGATTTGCGAAAGGCAAACAGGGACGGTTCTGCTCTGAGTGAGTTGGGAAGGGCGTTCCAGAGCTTCCAGCTGCCAAAAGTAGTGCGGCTATTTCAACCGTAGGCATGGCAGCCTTCAGCCTATTTATGTGGAAAAAATTGGGTGCTTGACCCGGGCTCCAAATGGTCCACTAAATAGTTCACCTCACACAGCTGATCCACAACTGTGCAAGGGCCCGCCCATTTATCCTGTGGGGCTCGAGGCCTTATAGGGTTCATAATCAGGACTCCTTTGCATGCCTGACACAATTTCTTTAGGGAAGCCAACCCTAGTAAAAATTCCAAGTAATGCTTTTGCAACTGACTTGTCAGTCACAATCTTCATTGGGATGGCTTCAGGATATCTGGAAGCAAGGTCAACCAGCACCCAGTTAAACTTATTGCCAGAGGATGTCTGATGGTCAAGGGGACCAACAATGTCAATCCCTACCTTTTCAAATGGCATCCCCACCACAGGGAGTGGCACCTATGGAGCCTGGATTGTTGAGGCACTCTTACCAGAAATGTGACAAGTGACGCAATTCCTCCATTGGCCGTCTAACGGGACCACCATCTTGGGCCAGTAAAAATGCATGGATACCCTCTGCTGGTTCTGTTGATCCCCAGGTGACCAGCTAGAGGAACTTCATGTGCCAGTTGTAGGAAGAAGGGTCTTTCTTGAAGGGGGACCACCAACCTCCTATGGTCACCTTCAGAACACTATGTGGCCTCACTGTACATGAGCCCACCTTCCCAATAAATCCTATGTTTCCCATGAGGTTCACCCTCAAGCTGGGAACAGGCCTATCTCCTTAGGCCTTCTAAAGATGGGCACTCACATTGGCCTTTACTAAACTCTTCCCTATCGGGACCAACTACCTCCACCTCAGTGACAGGTGAGCTAGGGAGAATATTCTCTTTCCCTCTTCTGAGTTTTTTGACTCCCCTAGCCTTAGGGTTCCCCATTGGCTTTGGCTCAGCCTTGGACTTGGCCTGGACAGCATTTGTTTGGTACCTTGTGCATGGTCTTGCTGCTGTGTCCCCCACAAGACCTAATTCTCTGAGGTCAATTTCCAGCAGAACCTTTCCAGGGGCTTGCCTCTGTACACTCACAGGTATCCTTACTACTGTACCATTAATGGTTAGATTTACAGGCATTACTGAGAACTTAAGAGGGGGCCATCAGATAACTTGGTGGGCATCAAGGGAGCTCTGGCAAGCTCTTCTTGGTTTACCATAGTGGATTCTACCACAGTTCTGCTGGTCCCACTATCCCTAAGGGCACGAGTGGCAACTACATTGATTAGCACACTTGCCTTAAAGTAGTGCTTGGTATTATCAAGAATACTAGCATAGGCATCTGAAACTCTAGGCTCCTAGGAACCCAGGGATACTAAGACTACTTCAGATTATACCAATGGGGAAGGAGTCTGAAGAGAAGGATGCCCCGGTGATAATGTCTTCCCCTTCATAAGAGGGGAAGGCTAAACTCACAGAGTGGATCCCCAAGGTTTTAACCTTACATCTGGGTTCCCCCTTCACATGGTCACTTGCTCTACAAGCCACATAAAATCCACTAGGCATTGGGACATAGGAAGGCCTTCTGTAACCAGAGCTATGCTTGGGAGGATGACTCATTCTATTGTGAACATTCTCAGGTGACTTACATTTACTATGCTTTTTGTGGCCCTTATGGGAGGAAGCTTTATCAGTTCCCCAACCCTACTTATCGTTGTGCATTTTCCCCTCCTCCTGCTTTCCAGAAGCAGGATTGTCCTTATGGGGCACTCTGTTTGACACCAATAAATCTGCTGGAATAGTTAACCTCTTTGGATCTATTTCCTTAGAATCAGCCAAGTGCTGCTTATGCTCTGGGGAACAAGAAGAAAACGTATGTTAAAGCATGACTAAAGAAATCATACCCTCATAGTTGGTGAATTTATAACCATCCACCCAGCCAGACAATTATTTCAAGGAATCAGTTAAATATGAGACCCAAGAATTACCTTCATTCGTTTTGTAATCTCTGAATCTTTTCAAGTATTGGGCAGGAGTCTCCCCAAACTTTAAGACCGGAGTTTCGTTCAATTTGGCAAAGTCTTTTCTGTCAGCCTTTGACATTTCCATAGTGGCACTGCAGCCAGAATGGGGTAGTCGAGTGAGCAACCATGCTATCTTGTCAGCATCCACAACTTCCTGCACTTCAGATGTATACCCAAATGCAGTTAACCAATCTAGGATGTAATTTTTGTCATCACACATACTAAGCAGATCTTTGGAAACCTTGGATGAGAGGAGGAGCCAGACCCATTACCAGACCCTGTAGAAGAGCCATTGGCAGCTTGTAATGTGGCAAACTCCAACTGGTGATCCCTATCCTTCGGTTTCTCCACTTTCTCTAGTTCTAGTTTATCCATACGGAATTCAGTCTCCATCTGCTTAAAAAGCAGCTCTTGTCTTTTGAATTCCAGCATGGCCTCAGTGCCAGCAAACGAAGCATGGGACTCTACATCATCCCTATCATCAGCAATCGTCTCAATGACGGCAGCAACAGTCCTTTCAGAACTGTTCCAGGGAGCAGCCCCAGCACATTCTGAACTGTCATATGAGGGAAAAGCTGTGATTTGGTTTTCGTGCCATTCCATGATCTTTTGGATCATTTCAGCTTATGTGCCAGAGGCTGACAAGCCTCTTTCTGTACAGATCTTCCTTAGTGTTTCTGATTTGGAAGCACTTAAACTTATGTTTGCAAATTGCTTCCATGCTATAAGTGAGGCAGGTGGCGTACAGTTAAATTTAAACCAAGGTCACTGTGTTTCTTGTGTAAGTGTAACCTGGGTATTTCACCAGTGCACAACACTGGGTACCTCTGATCTTATCCCTCCACTGTAGACCAATTTGTTAAGATGTATTTCTAAACTCTGACCTGGTGGTCAAAGGTTTAGGAGGCCAACCTAGTATAGTGGGACAGGGGAACCTTCTGGACAAACCAGACCAATCCATGGTAGCTTGGCAGGTGGTCAAGACTAAGTCTCTGGAGGGGTGAGAGTGATTGGAAGCCCACGATGAGCACATTCGGTAAAACTCCAAGAAAGTACAGCAGTGCGTAAGAGAGAAAGTGGGTCCTCTTCAAGGAGCTATAGCAGTTCAGGAAGGGGGTTGAGGTGATGAAGAATAAAGCCCTAATATTCGAGGATGGTCTACCCTTGCAGGTAGAGTTACTTTCGGAGTTCAGGAATAGCTGGGGAGCGCAGGCTAGCCCAGCTAAGGTGACAATCATTTTAGAGATTCTTGTGTGTAAAAACAAGTGGATGTGCGAGGGGGCCACCGGTAAGTGATGCAAGTATTCACCGACCCTCGACACAGTCCAAGACAAACTTTTTCAGTCTAGTCCAGGTCGTTTGTAGGTTTAACCCCTGCAGTTACACATCACTCCGGCTCTCAGCAGCTGTGGGAAGGGAGGATTGTCTGTGGCGGGACAGTAGCCTTTTCTCTGCTGTCGAAGAAGAAAGGAAGACTGTTGCAATGCAGCACGTCTCAGGGCAAAAGACGTGCAAAAGGCAAGCACGACTGGGATTGTCCGTGCTAAGGACGGGCCAGAGGGCCCTGGGTCTGCAGCTGAAATCCCCTGTGACAATATTTCCTGCAAACTTCAATACTGTTTGTCCTGCTCCAATGACTTGCAATTCTGTTAACAATTCAATCTTGAATGCATATTTCATCAATTCCGGGTCTCTGGTTGCTCATGTCGCATGTGTGCATGATTTCTTGTGTGAATACTCTCCTGATCTCCTGTGTTTAAAAGAGACTTGGTTCTCTGTAAACTCTCCTCCTACATTCTCATAGGTGCACACAGAGGATTATAATATTATTCACCTTGATAGGGTGGCCCGCACTCTTGTGGTGGGCTACCTATGATTCTTTTTAAATCTTTTAACTTTTCCTTGATTCCTCATGAGTTGGAAATGAAAGCAATGTTAGTTTGTTTAAATATCTCTGCCTCACATTAAATACATTTTCTTTTGGTGTATCGCCCTCTAGGATCACACTCTGATTATTTAACTTCTTTCCTGGAATTAGTGGTGTCCCTTCAAATTAATTACTGCAATTTTCTAGTACTTGGGGATTTTACTCCCAGCCCCAAGTATCAGTGCTAAATCACTTTTGTGACTCATTATTAGACCTTGGACTTAGTCAATTGGTATCTGAGATGACCCACTTGTTAGACGGCATTTTAGCCCTCATTTTTTCTACAGAAACAAATGTGTTAATCTCACCGGCTATACCAGTCCTCTGGTCGAATAATTGCTTAATTAAATTTTTAATACAAAGCACGGCACCCTGTGTCCTTCCACACCAATCTGCCATGTAAAAAATGTGGTTTACCAGGTGGCTCCTTTGAAACGTATCCAGACTCGCAAATGTCCCTCTCAACCTTGGTTCTCTGAGGATCTCAAGGGAGCGCAATCAGAATTAAGGCAGGCTGAAAGTAAATGGTGCTTGCCCTATGACTTAACTGGGAAATTGATCTTTTGCAGACTTTCTAGGAGTTATCATAGGCTATTCTCCTTGCTAAGCAAGGTGTCTTTACTCAGAAGGTTGAACAGCTCTAATCCAGTCAAGGGAATTATTCACAGTGGTTAAATAGTTTTCCCTTACCACTCAATTTTCCCTCACACTGATTACCACTCAATCCCTATGTGATTCACTGGCCAACTTTTTCTCTACCAAAGTGGCTGATATACGCAAACATATTCAGTCTAACATTCAAACTGTCACTAACTCTATTTCGGCCGATGAAATGCAAATATCTCTCTCACCATGGTCTCTCTTTCCTGAATTCTCTGCCGACACAGTCTCTAGGGGAGTTCATCTACTTAAGTCCTGTTAAGGATATCAATCAGGCATCACACACTGGACCAGGACACTTGGAATTAGCCTGGTATGTGATGCTCAATAGTAATGCTTTTTCTTTAATCTTAATGAATTCAAATTGAACCGATACCTTACCCGTCTCACACCACCTTTTACAAATACCCCCGGTCACAATGGACCAGGAACCTGGCTGGTTGGTGAAAAATTCAATATTTATTTATTTTGAAAATTCACAAAAATCACAAACATTTTAATATTGGGCAGCAATCACCAATGGCGTGATAATTACAATGGGAATGGAAGCAATGCATTTGGTAAACCTTCTAGTAGAACATATCCAAAGCACAATTGAATAGGAACACTTTTTGAATTAGGATAGATAGCACCCAAGTTAAGGTTCCCCCCTGCAATGTGCCCTCAACCCACAAATAATAAAATTCTGAGTGGATAGAAAGAAGCAGCAGGTAGTCAGGGATAACAGGCAGCAAACAGAATCAAGATCCGAACTTCCCTCACAAAATAAGATTTTAAACCCCTTGCAAAGGCCTAAAATGACACTTGGATTTTGATAAATAATTAATTATATGTGTTTTGAAATAATGTTGTGCATATGTTTTATCACAGTATCAGTGATGCTATATCACTAGCAACCATCAGGTAAGGTATCACAAAAGCATACAGTTCACAAAACAGATTTGAAATTGAAAACCCAGCGCAGTCAAATCACACGTTGGAAAGTTGCATTTTTACACAGAATCAGTTTTAAATGGAATTTTTTTTTTAAAAAATGGGTCAAAAACACTGAATGTGAATGCGGTTTTTGGGCTGGGGGGTTAGATGTATATCACAGGGACAATATAGAGGTGGAAGGAGGGGTATAGGTGGTGAATTGAGAGAGATTTGTAAGGTAGAATGAAGCCAGTGCTTAGGAAAATAGGGCAGTTAAAAATAAGAAAATCGGTTTTGTAAGAAAGGAAAATATGACTTAAACTACATCATCTAGACTATATTGTTAAAGAGGGACACAGTAAGCACCCAGGTTGATTCGTGAAGTCAACCTTGTCACCCCAGCGCTCAACTTTAACTAGAAATGTGTTTGATTACTCAAAATATGACTAAGGGCTTAAGATTTACACCAGACCGAAATGAAAAGAGAGATGGAGCTTGCACTTAGAAAGTCAAGGGCAGGGTAAACGGATAATTTTAACAGTTTTAACAAGTTATGAGGGTTTCAATAGGATTGCTTAGAGAGTGGAATAAAGGCAAAAGGGTCAAGATGGGGAGACTAAGGGCCTCATTACACTGTAGGCGGTAAGGGTTTACCGGTACCAGTATTTTACCGGTACCGGTAAACCCTTACCACTTTACTACGAGGTCCCATTGCGGGTTGGAGAATTTAATCAACCCGCAAAGGGACCATGGAGCTAATCACGGTACAGCAATTTGCGGTGCCGTAATTAGCACCTTCCCCATTCCCATTATGCCCTATGGGGAAAAAATGGGAATGGGGAAGAGCAATGGGGAAGGGGGAATTACCGCCCCACCAACCTTGGAATGGGGTGGTAATTCCCCTTTCCACCAAGGCGGTGCCGGTATTTTACCGGCATGTACCAAGGTGCTAATAGCACCTTGGTCCACCGCCGTCCGTGTAATGAGGCCCTAAGTGTTTCTCTGGGATGAGGAGATACTCACATTCCATGCTTGGGTCTGGAATTTTGGAACAGCCAACTGGCTCTGGTCACCACACGGCGGGCGCGCCTTACAGCAAACAGCTGGGCAATTATGGCCACCGGATGGCAAGTACAGCTGGGCAATTTGTTTCACTGGATGGCAGGGTGGCAGCGGGCATGCAGTTAGTGGGCTAAAGCCAGGGTGGTTTCAGGATGCCTGCCAAAAAAAATTCCACAACTTCTCCCTTTGGGTATTGGGATTTTTAGTGGGGTTTCAGGATTGAGGACTTGCTGGGATAGGATCAGCTATGCTGTGGCTTTTCAGTGGGATCTGGAGTCTGGCAAGATGAATGTGGAAGATCAGGAACGCCGGCACAGGAAATTCAGGAAGAGTCTGTAGTTCTGTCAACCAATCTTTAGAGCATGGTGACATAAGCAGGTTGCATATTTTATGCAGAATGTGCCAGTCCAACTCTGCAGTCTGTAACACATTGTTTCGCCCTTCTAATAATCCTTGGTCATTTTTAATGTGAAAAATTCGGCCTAAAATTATATAACTTTAGGTGTGTGTACATACTATCATGGGACCTAGTTCTTTTAATTCTTAACATTCCATCTTGGGTCTTCACCCCATGATTCACATTCTTCTGGCGTTTGTGTCCCATACATGCTATTGACAGCCAAGATATCTTATTTGAAAGCCACAAAAATCATATTAAAACTGTATAACTTTCACATTTTTGCGAGGTCCTGTTGCAAAGATAAAAGTCTTAAAAGTGTATTTATAAAATAGTCTTTGAAACAAATGGGCATCCTTTGTCCTTCACTGGAACCATTTTTCTTCTCTTCAGCTACCCCAACTGTCAGTTCAGCCCATTGTGGAGGGGGGGTTTCCCAGTTTGATTGAAGGTTTATGACTTCACAGGTTGGTGTCCCAGAAGTTCCATTATAATAGACTGGAGCACAGACCAAAGTCGGTAAAGGTAGCAATTATCACTTGTGTGTTAGGATCTACTGTTAATGGCCTTCTCTTAGTAGCATGCCCCCCAAGCAGAAACCTGTTTTGGGCTGATTTCTCCCTGGTTTCCAATGCAGTTTAATTTATTTTATTTATTTTTGCTCTGAATTAGAAGAATGCCTGCTGAATAAAACCATCTCATACATGTATTTCACAGCACAATCCCCTTTGATATTGCTAGGCAAGGGTATGTTTTTGTTCAACATAGTATTTTTAAAACAGGCATTTTCTTCTTTGGTTTGCAAACGCCCATTTTTAACACATGTGGGGACAGCTGCTAGCATTTTCCTTGCAAATTCGATTTTTCTCTCTGACTTCCCAATACTGTTCTGTAGCTGTAGACAGCGTATTTTACACAACAGTCTGTACAAGGCAAAGGTCTCCATGAAATTGACATGTGCACAGAAAGCTAACATTTCTTTTCAAGTTGTGATTTTTGACATTTTGTAGCAAAAGTTTAAGCGTTTTTCCGTGCAGCTGAAGTAAAGCTTTTGTTGCTTTTCTCAGATTTGGCTGGCACAGAGCCTGTCATTCAGGGATCATGAATTCTTCTGCTGATGCACAATGTGGATATGGATGGGCATGACAGGGTCTTGTTGATAAAAGTAGTTTGATGAAACCCTGATGAAAATAGCGTCAGAGCAGCCACCTTTTCAATGTGAAATATTCCCTTTTTCAATGGGAACTTTGGCCTTGCAGCAAAGCAGCACTGATTTTTCACTCCTCTTATTGTGTATATGTAAGAAACACACTAGCAAGATTTTTCAGTGTGCCCCCTTGTTCCATCCTGCCCAATATGTGCTTGGCAAGGTGGTGCAGCCATTTTTTTGTCATTGTAAAACGCAGTTTTGGTGTGAGGCAATGGTGCACACAGGAGCCAGAACAGCCATTTTGCTGGTTCTGCTGAAGTGCAGCTTGGCGATGTAGGGAAGTACTGCTGAGTGGGTAAATATATCCCACAGTCCAGTGCTCCTTCGGAGCCTGTCCCACTATGTGTTCTCAAAAACATTGTGCCTTGCATGATTAACTGGGTTACTAATGCTATTAATATTTCCTGTGAGTCTGGCTGCATTCCGGAGGAACTTATGCAAGCAACTGATGCTCCTCTGTTGAAGAAGCCATCTCTGGATATTTCTGTCATGGCCAACTATTGTCCTATTTCTCTTCTCCCGGTTCCCATGAAATTGTTGGAATCTTTGGTAGCCCCTCTTCCTTCCTCTTTTGTGGAATATTCTTCTTCTCTTGATCCCTTTCAGTCTAGGCTCCAGCCGGGACGTGGAACTGAGAATGTCCTAGTGTCTGTTATTGATGATTTGGCCAGCTGGTTCATCAGGGTGGAGTTGGTGCCCTGATATTGTTAGATCTTTTAGCATATTTTGACACTGTTGACCACTTTATCCTGCTATCCCACCTGGCCTCGATAGACCTTACTGGTCCTGTTCTGACCTGGTTTACGTCCTTCCTGACTGACCTGGGTCAATCACTGTCTCTCCCACCTTTTATGTCCTCCTCTCATGTGCTTTCTTGTGGTGTTCCCCAAGGCTCTGCCTTGTCACAGATGCTGTTTAACATCTATGTTTAGCCTTTAGTTGGCCTCATCCTCTCCTGTGGAGTCAGGTGGTATTCATATGCTGATGACACCCATTTTCTGGTCCGTTTAGATCTTGACTATGCTGAGGTGTCGTCTCGCTTCTGTGAGTGCCTAGTGGCTGTGAGGGGCTGGAAGAACATCAATTGGCTCAAGTATAATGGGCATAAGATGGCGGTGCTGGTGGTGGGCTCCCCTTCTGGCTCGGTTTTCCTATGGTGCTCAAATGGGAATGGGGATATACCGGCACCAGCGAAAGAGCAATTACCAGGTCCAGCAGGGCCGGAATACCCCAGTAATTGCCCATTCGTGGGTGCTGGATTTTCATTCCGGTATGGAGGTAGCCTTGACTATAAAAACCGGCAAGGCTACCTCCAACCTCGTAATGAGGCTCTATGCCTTGTGTCCTCTCCTATTCACACTCTACACATCTGCACTTGGGTCACTAATCTCCTTCATTGGGTTCCCATAACAACTCTTCGTGCACCACACCCACATCCTCTTCTCTTTTCCTGAACTCTCCTCTGATCTCTCTATCAAACTTTCAAACTGTCCCTATGCAATTAAATATTGGGTGACTTTGCACTCTTTGATGCTAAACTCTTCCAAAACAGAGCTGCTCTTATTCTCTGCCAAATAATCTCTCTCATCTCCTCCCCTGACTATCCAATTCCAACTTGGCACTCAACCCTAGTCCGCTTCAGCTAGAAATGGCTATGACTGCCCTCACACCTTCTCTACTTTCATTTCTAAAACTGCAATAGCGGCTCACCTCAACCGCCTAAATATTAGGAAAATCAGGCACCTCCTTCCTTTAAACATGCAAGCTTCTCTTAACCACTCTTGTCTTCTCTAAACTGGAAAACTGTGCCAGCATCCTATTTGGCTGTCCCTACTATACTTTCTGCCCTCTCAACAAGATCATTAACTTTGCAACTAGGAATCTCTTTGAACACACCTACTGACTCTTACCATTGCCAAGCTGGATTTCTGATGATGGAAAACAGGGCCAGATTTATATTTCTCCTCCTAATTCACAAATCTATCCACGGTAAGGCACCACCATATCTATCCTCCTCTATCCAACTGTACAAGCCTTTGCATACATTCCGCTCTGCCTTTTTGACTACCCTTGTGGCACTTCATTCTCCATATGTTTCCTATCACTTCTGCTCTTTCTCTCTTCTTGCTCCACTTGCATGGAATTCCCTTCCCACAGACATCCGAGAAACAGTCCATACCTATATGTTCAAAGCCAAATTGGAAGCCTACATCCTTGCCTCTGAGTTATCCTCTCAACTTACCTCTCATCTGCCTTCAAGCTAATATTTTTCCCTTTCCTCTTACCTGCCTCTGACCCTCCCTTTCTCTGCCTCCACTCTAAAACATATTACATAATGGTCACATCTCTAACATAGCTGGACGTACCACCTACCTGCACTTAAAAAATGTCTAATGTTGACTGACCTTAATCTATCTAAGTCGACCCATGTATTGTCCCCTATGACTGTTCCATTTACTCCCCACCACCACATGGCCAGAATGCCACTCAAACTCACCCCATTGTAAGTAGCTCACTTATTCCCATCAAATCTGATATCTCATCTATTGTACTTTCTAATGCAATCCAAAGAGCATTGTTCTTCTGTGTAAATGAATAATTAAATAAACACATTAATAAAAAAGTAGCGTATGCTCTTTCCTGGTTAATGGGGTGATGCTTAGCACAACATGTGACAGCAGGTAGGTCCAGTGGAGAAGGGAAAGGAGGGGCTAGTTAGAGGAAATGTAGGTTTGATGGGGAACAGAGATATTTCAGGGGTTAGTAGAGAGGAGCGTGCTTTGAGGAGGATAGCTGGATATAGTGTTAGATAGGTAATAGCAATTGCACTGACATGAAGACAGTGTTTGGAATTGGGTGAGGAGTTGGGGAGAATATAGAGCACTGATGGTGAAGATTAGAACTTTGTCGGGGGATGAGAATGAGCAGAGTGGAAGGACAAGGAGGAGACTGGCAGAGTTGTGCAGGCGACTGAGTACTAGGGCTAGAGTTGGGGTTTGGCAGTGTTGTAAGTGAAAAGTCAAAGTTTTTCTGATATTAAGGATGTTAGTCCCTGCTGATGTAGATGTGGTAGTGACAAAGTAATGATGCATGAATTCACTGTCAAAAAGGACCCTACACAGTTGCATGCCTTTGGGAGGGGGGTGAGATGTGTAAAGAAAGAAAAGGGGGTATTAAATTAATGAAGGTAGGTTGCTTCGGTCATGGAGGACTGACGCATAAGACAAGTGGCAGTGTGTGATTTTTTTCAATGTAGAGCTGTAAATATTTGTCACTAATGAATGTGAGCGACGGAGCATAGCAAGGGATCACAAGCCACGCTATTAGGGATATGGGTTCTGTCCCATAAATGTTTTCAAATACATGCATTGAAATAAGTTACAGTATATGCTCGGTCAAAAAACTGTCTAAATGCCATTCAGTTGACCATCAATTACGTAGACCACTATTGCTACTGCATTAACACACTCATTATGGCTTTGCAACAAAATAAAAATACTGCTACTGTCAGTGCACCTTCATGATATATTTGGCAAATAAATCCAGTACTACTACGGTAAGTACACTCTCACTGCCACCGCAAGTATATGCTCATCATGGCGTTGGCCAATAAGGGCAATGCAGTTACTCTAGGTGCACAATCCTGATGGCTTTACTGCGTCTGTAAGTAGACATTCATTGTAGCTTTCGCCAATAAATGTATTACAAAAGTGATCAGGGTTAATTTTCAGGTAGACCATACATGCATCTGTACTGCTGCAAAGTCAACGCATTTATGAAAAACAATTGATCATAATCACATCAAACTTAATATTTTGAAATCGCAATACACACATTGCACAAAGTCATACAAATATAAGACTACCCCAATATAGTTCCTTGACACTTTTCACATACAATTAACATCACATTTATAATCAAGACATGTAAGATTAAGACACAACAATCTGCACAGGAATTACCACACCGAAAAGAAAACTCAGTGACTCTTTGTTGCATGGGTTAAGTCAACTTATTAAAGGGTACCCCTAGTGTTGTCCTCTCACACCATCCTTTCACTCGGAGTGCGTACTTAGTCTAAGTACAGAAATGACCTATTTAACAATGCTTCTCTTAACATTGTGTAATAAAATGTCGCCATTCAGTGTTTGGGCCACCAGAGCTATTCATGTTCTCCATCTCTTAGTGTGTTGGCAGTCATCAGCACTGAAGAAAGTTGGAATGCCCAGTTAATGGCGTGAAGTTGTCGCTTATGGTGTGTTTGTATTGGACTCTTCCTATGTGAATGTTCTCGCAGGCTTTTATTTGTTTAGGCTTCCTAGTATGCTTGCTGGATGTTCATTCCCAAATGTATTATATGAGCACGGTCAGCTCTATGAGACTGCAACCGGTATGTCTCTTATGTCCCTGGATCATTCAGTTAGCCGTGCATTATATTTATGTAGAGGAGCCTGGGAGATCAGGGCCTCAGCCAGGTACCCAATGGTGAGGCTTTTTGCCAATAAAGACAGTACATCTGCTGGAAATACACCATCCTGATGACTTTTGCTAACAGTCTACTTCAGACTGTAAGTACATACTGATCATGGCTTTGACAAACAAGGCCAGTGCAGACACTGTAAATACAACCACATGATGGCTTTGCCCATTAATCCCAGTACTGCTTACTGTACGTACACACTGATACTAGGACTGGCATTTAAATGTGAAAGAAACCATAGTCATGTTGACTGACACACACACACACACACACACACACAGACACACACACACACACACACAAATAAAGAATCTGTGATAGGCACCGTTCACACCACTCCCTGGGCCCTGGTTCCAGCAGTGTACAAATGAGCTCAGGCAATTATACACTCCTTACATGCCTTTATGGTGTTGATACCCAAGGTGTCCCCCCTAAACCCTAATTGTCTGCAGGACCTCAGCCAGCATGTCCAGATGAGAAGTATTGGTCGAAGACATTAGCAGATAGGGAAGAAGAGATTCCACAAGAACACAGATATGCAAGCATTGGTTGTAATGTTAAGATCACAAAGAGGTCATTCGATTGCTGAAGTAGGATGAATTAGCAGAGTCAAGGTCCATAGGGAAGGTGAGTAGGATATTATTTAAGAAAGGAGAAGAGGGAGGGTGCAGGCCTTTCACAATCTGCATAGGTAACAGTATATCCCCATTTGGAGAATGTTGTTTTGAGGGATGATTCAGGGTTGTGGGCGAGGGGTGCAATGAGTGAAGGAGCAATATGTTTGTGATGGTCAGATATGTGGGAACAGTAAGATTGTTAAGTTGGAAAAGGTCTGCTCAATAGAGAAAGCCTGGGAAGGAGCAAGATAGAGAAGGGAAGATCTGACTTGGACTAAGGGATTGATATTTGAACTTTAACTTAAAGATGGGAGGGGATGAGATAGGTGTGGTAATATTGATGCTGAAATGAAGAATAAAGTGGTCAGAATGGGAGGGGTCAATGGTGAGCATGGTGAGCTTGTAAGAAGAAGAGCATATAGAGTAGAAGAGAGCAACGTCAAGAAAATTACCCAGTGGGAAGATTGGAGTAGTCTAAGGGAATGTTCAGCAAGAAGGGAGTTCATTTTGAGTTAATGGATGTAGTGAGATTTTAGAGAGGTTGGAGTCTCTATAAGTAGTACTGAGTCTTCACTGGTAATGTAATCAATGAGATGGTTAAGATCAGAGAAGTAGTTGGGAGGGCTTGGTGACGGACCATTAAGGATGATGATGAAGGGATTGGAGGCAGTGAACTTGAAGAAAGGAGCTAAGAATTCAGAATTAAGTCCAACTAGTTCAGAATAGCACTGCAAGACCTATTCCTGGCCTCAAGCCCAGGGACTGCATCTCTCCAGCCTTCATTTCTCTCTGTTGGCTCCGAGTTGCTGCTAGGAACAAATTCAAGACCCCCTGCATCATCCAAAAGGATTTCTGGGGCCTGGGACCCTGTTACGTGTATCTCTCTCTACATAAATACCTCCCTGCTAGAACACTTCGGTCTGCTTGCTCCAACTCTCTGCGAACACTTTGCTTCTCTAGGTAAAGAGTAGGGGGCAGATGCCTCTCCTCTGCAGGAGACTCCCTCTGGAATGGTCTCCCTGCCCCTTTAAGGGTTGAGCCGGATCTCCTTAAATTCTGGAAGCTCCTCAAGACCCTCCTTTTCTCCTCGCCTTTCTCTCCCCCACTCCCCATCTCCTTCCTCTTCATCTTTGACTGGCTCCTGGTTCCCTTTGAGGGTTCTATAGGTTCCCAGCCCCCTCTGCCCACCCCCTAATTGGCATTTTACCTGATTTCCATGGTTCTCGCCCTTGGGCCTTCCCATTGCCCCCTCACCCTTCCTTTACCATCTTAGCACTTCTTTTGCGGAGTCCTGCACTTCCCACCTTCCCCCTCGCTAGCACTTCTTGATCTGAACTTGCACGATCCAAATGTCACAAGGCCTAAATGGATGGTTATTGTATCTTTCTCCCTTGTTCCCCCGCCCTCTTTTTGTTGCCTTATAAATATACAATAAATCAATAAATAAAATAAAAGGTGGAATAGGGCAGAAAGGTGAACCTTCTTGATCATCAAGCCTAGCAACACCACAGGAAGCGATTTCACATAGCCAATGATACAGATAACATCATAGCAAGACAATTGAAAATATATTAAATGCCAGAAGACACTTTTACTGCTATTTGGAAAAATTGTAGTCCTGCATTCCAGGAATAGTAATGATATGTAAGGTAAAACCTTCCCTAACTGCTACCATCATATGCCAAGCCCATCACCAAAATGCTCCTTTATTGCCAATTATAGTGGTAAATACCCCTATGCCTCGTATATTCACCATATGTAAGGTGTAGCCCAAGATGTCTTGCTGCTGCCATCATATGGAAAGTGAAATATAAGTGCACCTACAATGCATTATTTTTTCAGGAAATGCCTAATATGCCTGCCTCATCTCGCATTTCAAAGTGTTACATTATATTTCAAATGCAGCAAACAAGCTTGTTAATACAAACCAGTAACAACAATGTCCTCCTCTTTTCTTCATCTTCACTCTCTTCTTCCTCCATTACAATCTGGGTTCCGTCCTGCTCACTCCACTGAGTCTGCTCTGCTTCACGTATCTAATTCTCTGCTTTTCTACTAGACACAACCATCTTTCCTCCCTTCTTATAATACTTGATCTTTCGGCTCCTCTTACCTTCTACTTTATCAACTCTTGGACTGTCTGGTTCTGTTCTTAAGTGGTTTCATTCTTATGTGTCTCATCGTACATACTATGTTTTCTGGGTTGGCCAGTTCTTTTATTCCTACCAACTTCTCTATGGTGTTCCACAGGGCTCTGTTTTAGGGCCTCTTCTTTTCTCTTTATTTACTATTTAATTGTTCGATCTTATCTCTTAATTTAACTTGTCTTGTCACTTGTATGCTGGTGGTTCCCAGACCTTTTTCTCGTTTTCTGAACTTTCTTCCTCTCTTCATAATACTGTTTCTTCCTGCATGCTTGCGATCAGGTCCTGGATGGCTTCAATACTCCTGTGACTTTATCTCTCCAGAACAGAGGTTCTTTTCTTTCCTCCTTCTTCTCCTTCCCCTGTTCCTCCCCCTTGCAGTCTTCTTTTACCTCCATCGCTTCTTTTGTTCTCTTCTCCTGCTTGTAATCTTAGCTTTGTCTTTGACTCATCTCTTGCTTTTTCTCTTCATATTTCTAACACTGCTCGCATTGCTCACTTTCATCTCTAAAATCTCTGAGATACTGGTCTTTTCTTTCATTTCAGGCAACTAAATTCATGATCTATTCTGTTTTTTCTCATTTTAACTGTTACTCAGTTCTTTTTTTTTGTCTCTCCAAGACTTCTCACTCCTTTACTCTCTGTGTTCAATTCCGCTATTCTTCTTCAGTTTCAGTTACCTCTGCGTTCTTCTGTGATTTGCTCTCATCGTTCTGCTACTATGCTTTCTTTTGATCTTTATCTTACCTGTCAATTTCTTTGCCTGGTTTACAACACCCTACATGGTCTGGCTCCCTCCTATCTTTGTTCTCTGGTCTCTATTTATTGTCCTTCTCGCTCTTTATATTCTTAATCTCTATTTCTTCTTTATATGCCTAAACCACGTTGTACATCGTCAACCTACATTTTTCGTTCTCAACTAAAAGCTCACCTCCTTTCTCTTTCTACTGTTTAATATGATTGGGCCCATCATTGCCAATTATTGTACCATGTGTTTTTTATTTTTTGTAGTGCTTTGGTGAAATTGCTAAATTCATATAAATACATACAAAAAACAAATATGGCTGACATTGCCATCATATGTGAGATCTAGAAGTACAGACTCAGGTACATGAACTTCCATCCTAATGCCGTGTTCAGCCTCAGAGGCCCCATTGATGTTCATCTCTCTTTTATAATCACCCTACACGCACAACCTTACATGTGCAGTGGATGCCAGCATTTGCCAAGTGCAGCTGTAAAAGCCCCAGAAATGTAATCTTATGCCTCCAATTCTTGGTTTAGTTACCATATGTAAAGTATATTGTCCCATGTCCAGTCCTTACATCATAGGACACGTTCAGCCTCAAAGAACCAGTAGTGCCACCTTATCACAATTAATACATTGAATGCCTAATATAATCATCATTAGTAGTATACATCCTCACTTGACCATTTGCCGCTGCCATATTCCATGTGCAAAATCACTTACCTCTAGGGCTGCCATTTTAAGCCAATTAATACTGCATTGCCTGATCTAGTCATCATATGAAAAGTTATGCTATAAATACCTTGTGCTTCCCACCTCTTATGCCACCCGTTTCCTCCCAGTAATCTTCTGTGTGCTGCTGGAAGTGGAGGGGAGGGTCACTGTTGGAATATTAGTAAATATGGCCTCCTTGCTATCACTGAGACCTTTGACTCAGGGGCCCTAGGAGCAGTGCCAGATTTACCAAAGGGAAACAGGGGTATCAGTTGGTACTCCGGGTGACTCCCAAATTATGTGCTTGGAAAGAATTGTTTTGAAGTGTTTGATGATACAAGGGAACATGTTGATATTAGATGATGAGCATAATAAGCACACTTTCAGTGAGGTCAGGGTGGATACCTCAATGAAGCACTCACCTATGAAATGGGGTCAGTCTGGACTTTTCAAGTTGGATTCTCAGCAGGACTGACTCAATAGTCTATCTTCGGAAGTTGATATATTGCCTGCAATTACATTGGTTAATAATAGCAGCTTTAAATAAAGCACTTAGAAGCTTGACAAATCGTGCAGGTAGTGCAATATAAAATGTGATATTGCTGTAATTCTTGTGCACATCCGAGTTTTCAATAATTAGAGAAGTGGGCTTAGAAAGCTAGGAGAAGTAGCATTAGCAGCCAGCAGCAGCCATTATTTTACATTAATGATGACATGTTATAAAAACCTCTTCACAGCTCTGATTTGGAAAGGTTTTGTGCATTGCACAGGGTAAATATAGGGGGGTCACTCTCTGGAATACTTGCTAAACCCAACAGCAAGAGAGGGGCTCATAGGCATCATGTCTTGAAATGCCCCTAACCTTCCCTCTCGTTATGAACGGGACCAGTGCTACCACCCTCCCCATTCCCATTGAGCCCTATGGTGCTCAAATGGGAATGGGGATGTACCCGGCCCGGCACCCACGAAAAGTCAATTACCGGGTCCGGCTGGGCTACAATAGCCTAATAATTGCCCATTCGTGGGTGCCGGACCTGGATGCGAGTTTGGAGGTAGCCTTGCTGGTAAACCTCATGATGAGGCCCACATAGGGCTTCATCACGAGGTTCAAGGTTTCTTTATCGGGGTGGGGTCTCCTTCACGCTTGCTAGTCACTCATCTTTTCTCTCTTTTTCGGTCCAGGAGTTTGGTCCAGGGGCTCCAATCCAGCAGACTCCTGCAAGGATCCCCTCCAATGACACCGAGCACCAGGGGTGCTGGTGAAGGAAGGACGTTAGCAGTCTAAATCAGAAGAGAAATAGGTTATGTACCAAGCAAAATACTTTTTTTGTATATTGCCATCTCCACTTCCAAGGTCACCTAGAAAAAATATTCATGTATTGTACAGCATGCAAACATATTATACAACATCTCACCCTTTTACCATGCCCCCAACTGGAAACAAAAATATGTCACCCGCACATAAATACATAACCGCATTTACCTTTGCAACCATCTGAAAGCAAATGTATGTATTACACATAATGAAAAAATACAATTCAACCACAACCGCCATTTGTTCTACCTATTTGGAACCAAACATATATGCTATGTATCATTAACCTAAAAATACAATTTTACAAGCCTACACTCTTATTATTTATTTTAATTTCACATTACATCTATACTCTAACGCACACCTACTCACCTGTTTCATCCCCCTCTTTACAACGTATAATGATAATTCCATCCACACCTACTTACCTGTTACAGTGCATCTACTAACCTATTACAGTGAATCCCTTCAAAGCAAAATGCCATTTTTTTTCTCCTTTGATTTTAGTGTACAACTATATCTTTCTTTCCTTACTGGTTTCTCCAGCCTGTTCAAGCCCTTTAACCTCATGCTTCGGGTGAAATGGCTTGATTTCGTTCGTGTGGACACATTGTTCCACAACCAGATATCATTCCGTTACCATAATACTGTAGACCACAGGTGAAACCTAGTCCACCATTTTCTATGGGCCACGCCAGGATGCTAGAAATGGGTTATTCTTGTGTTTGCCTTTTGTGAAATTGAACTTAGAAACTTTATCACCTATTTCATATTCTCTCTCAGATGTCTTCTTACCATAGCATGAGTTGGCACTCTCAGCAGCTCTTTCTAAATTCCACTGTACAAATGCAAATGCAGGCTGCAAGTGCTTCCTCAAAGTTTCCACATATTCTTGAATTGTAAATTCATTTACTAGGACTTGTTAAATATTCATGTATAAAAAGTGTTGTGGCAAAACCATTTTCCTGCCTATCATATAATTTTGTGTGGACTGACACTTGTGGCTTTTGATGGTGTCGCCCAAATAGCCATTAGCACCAAAGGGAGTTGCAAATCCCAGCTGGACCATGCTTCAGCTATACATTTTAAAAAAAAAATATCAATGATTGATCTATTGCAACGTTCCACACCACCAGACTAAGATGGCCGATAGGAGATATGCAGTTTCCTTTTTACTCCCAAAATTTGCCACATCTTAGTCATCACTGCAATAGTAAAATGTCTTCCACGGTCTGATTCCATTCTTTGAGGCAAACCAAACCAAAAGAAAATAATATTCACAAGCAATGTGGCCACTGTTTGCGCACTGCAGTCAGGTGCTGGAAGGCAACCCAACCATTTGAAAATTAAACAGGTGACTGTTGAATATATCTGTTTCCCCATGCTGATTTTAAGACTTGGGCAATAAAATCTACTTGTAAACCTGACCAGGGGAGTGTCAGACCTCTCTTCATAAGTGGAACCGTATGAGTCAGAGAGGCAGGCTGAAACTGTGCACACACCAAACATCTCAGAGTATACATCTCTAAGATTTTGAGACATGTGTGGCCAATAAGCATATTCTTTAAGAAGTGTCAATGTCCTTTGTGATCCTCTGTGACCCGTAGTTATGGCCTCATGGGCATGATGTAGCATCAGCCCCCAAAGTATCAAATGTACAACCCACACTGCATTTGACCTGACACGGACTCCCGAACCATCGGTCCATCTTGTAATTGAATTCTCTTTCTGTTCTTAACAATACCCTCAACACTTCTCTTCCTTTACAGTTCTCATCTGTCAGAGGATTTTGCTCTGTATCTAACAAATGATTATAGAGTAGACCTAAAATGGGGTCTTCTTTTGATGCCTTGACCAAATCCGGATCAGGGGTATCAAAACTCCATTGCGCCACAGGCTAATCAACTATCCTCTGAGATTGGGAGTGCATTATCACATCCATCTGTATTTCATTTCACCAAGTCGATGCTCAATGGTAATTAGTTCCCCCATCACTGCCCCAATCTTGGCTAACTTATCTGCCTTGTGATTGTACTCTTTGCCTTCCCCTTGTGTTTTCAGGTGGCCTTGTATCTTCCTCCAGTGAATGATAATGCCATTCTCTGAAAGAAGATTATCTATGGCTTGAATCATGTTACCATGTTTGAGTGGCTTTTTGTTTTATGTGACCATTGCTCTCAACTTCCACCCAGGTAAATATTCCACAAAACAATTTTGGGCATAATCAGAATCAGTAACTAAAACTATTTCATTGAATTTATTTTCTACTACTGTGGATATTGCTTTATAGATGGTAGCCAATTCTGCAACTTGACTGCTTTTAGAACCTGATCTCATGCACTGTCAATGTCCATGATGTGATTCTTCGACCAAGCTAAATTCCCTGATCTGATTCTTTTACTCTGCAAAAACTGCAGAGACTGCTGATATGTTTCAACAATTACCCGCTCCCCCGAATAATGGGGAGGAAATGTTGCAATACACAAACAGTGCTCAATAGTGCCTTTTTACATTCACTACATTTTGTTTCTACCTGTGACAAAACTTTGCTGGCATATGCAATGGTTTTGTTATTTGAATTATGTATCTATGTATTATTTATTTAATGAGCCTTTGTTTGGTGCCTATGCAACAGAAGGGTGCTTCGAGATGCAACAAAATAAAGTGGAGAGGGAACAAGGGGAGTAAATAACTGTGTCAAAAAAAGTAAATATACAATCGTGGATTTACGAGGTCTTGTGGCATTTGGACTTGCAAGTGCAGTGAAGAGACATGTGGGAGATAGGGAAGGGAGAAAGGTGTGGAGTGGAAGGGAGGGAACAGGGTAAGGACAAGTGCTTGGGGGAGCCAAGGAGGGAAGTACCAAGGGATGCCAAGGGCGGATGCCACTGGATAAGAGCTAGGGCAGAGGAATCCCATGGGTGGGATGCACAGCCACCAGGCAGGGGGCCTGCAGGGGCAGTGCTGAGGAGGAAAGGGTGCTGGTTTTGACTGGGCAGAGGGCCTGGTAACCTGTGCTTTTCATGAAGGGCCAGGCTGCCAGTCTCAGCGGCAGTGGGGTGATTAGCAGGGAAGGGAAAGAGGTGGAGAAAAAGCAGAATTTTGAGAAGTTTATGGAACTTAGGGAGGTCTGGCTCAAGTCTCAGAGGAGGAGAGAGGCTGTTCCAAAGAGGCACTAGCTGAAGAGAGAGACCTGCATATGGTTTACTGACTGTCCTGGTACTGAGATGAGGTGGCTCAGAGGAGGCATGCCAAATAACAAAGAGCCATTGAAAAGAGGTGTTGAAGTTATGTCGAGGCGGAGCAAGCCCCATAAAATGGAAAGTGAGGAAGGACTTGAGGGATTTGCTTTCCAGGAGGTTCTGCAGAGGATGCCGGCAAAAACATGAGAGAGTCCTTGACAGGGACTCAAATAAAAGTGAAGAGTGCATCTGAGGAAATCATCCTCATGCCAGTGGTGGGGATAAGGACACTACTACCAGCTGAGAAAAGAACTCTCAAACACCAGGAGAAGGGATTCATTCTCCCGGTGGGAAAATCAAGGTCCTTGAAGTATTCCGGAGAGGCGCCAGGGGAAGAGAGTCATTCCCCCTGGCCTTGGAGACTGCTGATCGATATCAGGAGAAGTGAGTCATTCTCCTGGCATCAGAAGTTGACTGTACTAAGTGCTGGAGTTACCAACAAGGGAAATGGAGTCATTCGTCCTGGCATTTGGGTAAAGAGGACATTGTGGGATCATCATCCTTATACCAGGAGAATGGAGTTGTTCTCCTGGGGCGAGAACTTTCTGTGAGATTGCTGCAAGCCAGGGGAAGGGAGTCATACCCCCTGGTATTGATTGTTCAAGAGAACATTGGGGAAATGCTACACATATATGATGAGAAGGGAGTCATTCTCCTGAAGAAAGAACTTTCTGTTGAACAATATTAGTTTTAGTTATAGTGTAAGGGATAGAAGTAGGTTCTGACACGGGATGGTGGATTATCATTTGGACAGACCTTCTGACAACCCGGTGAGATTTAGTTTGAGGCAGGGAATCCCCTCTTAGGGATAGTGAAGGTTTCTTTTACTTTAATATAAGTCTTTAGCATCAACCATGCCACCTTTGTGTCAGCTTCCTTCTTCAACACCCTTACAAAATCAGTATTTTTACTGAGTCCAGCCAGGGCAGCTTGGTCTCAGCTATTCTGCATGGACCAACAGAAACCTGCAGGAATGTTTCATCCTTGTTCAGCATAATTAGTAAACCTTGCACTTCAGGAACGGTCATAGTAGGAAAATGGATGCTGTCTCACATTCAAATTAACCAAGCTACCTCAGAGACAGGGCGAGGCTGCAAGAATGAGGAGACGCAGGAAGACAGTTTAGTGCACAGAGCAGACGATGAGTCAAGGTTGACCCAAAGCCAAGATGGTATTTTTAAAGGATAAGCACAGAGCAAAAAGGGAGTACATGGATAAGCTCTGAATCTGGGACATTATTCTTATCTGGAAGAAGATGAAAACATCTGTGAGAGTCAAACATATGGTCAATTAAAAGTGTATAAAGCTCATATGAGATAGAGTGATCAAGTCTGTAGAGGCGAAGAGGAGTAACAGCACCTTACGCAATTAAATCAAATAACAGTAAATGAAAGGATGAAATGGACAATTTTGTGGTCTTTTCACATGTGACTCAGAAGTTGGAAAACAAAGGCTTATCATTAGAACCTTAAGCCAAGATAGTGGTGTACTCACACTCTCTTGAAAGTTCCAGGACAGTGAGCAGCAACAAGGTCAACTACAAACAAAGGACTTTGGCTGATCGCCTACCGATGACCGATGATAGAATAATTGGAAAAATCGGGAGTAGTCTGACGAGATTCAACAACATAAGTTTTGTTTCACATACGTGCTGATGAAGAGCCAAAAGTCCAAGGTTGGGATAGTATGCCAACCAATCATACAATCAGACAATGTTGCAGGAGCCAATCCACTATTCTTATGTCCATTATAATCAGTACTATATGTGTTTATAGGTAGTTCAAGGTGTGCCCTACAGACAAGGGGTAGCCAATGAGGCACTAATCCTTAGATTTTCTATAAGTACATATGTTTCCTTCACCAATCCCTACCCTTTATGGGTTTTGCATTTTTCTACGTAGAATCACATCATAGGTAACGCATATTGGGGTATAAGACCTCCATATAATAAAGCTGCTGTGTGAGTGTACATGCAGCAGTCTGATGTCTGTTAGGTCTCCCTGCTTTATTGAATTGATAATGAATCATTACTTTTGCCATATTCCTTGAGCGTGTTCGATTATTTGGTTTGAGACCATTATTGTAATTCTGTCTAGCACAAAAGACGCTTCAAGTGCTACAGCACAGGTTGAAACCAAGTTTAATGGTGTGTTCCAAAAGGAACCCCTCTGTCACCAGTCTGCTTAAGCATTTACTTAGTTCAGGCATCATGATCATCAGCGAACACTAAATGCTATGTACTTCTCTGCTGAGGACATGCAACCCTACCCATGTATTAGAAATATGTAAATTCATGTCCATGCACTGATAGAAAATTCCATATGGGTTATAGGTTCAAATTTAGCTGGGAAGTAACAGTGCTGGACAAGGGTGATGCACCCATGGGTTAAAGGCAATGGTATCAGAGGTAGCTGGAACAGTTTGGCGGGGAAGGGGAGGGTGGGAGCTCAGGAGTGGGAGAAGCCGTTTTGTGTGGATGGATCAATGATTGTCAAGATGTCCTTTGAAGCCTTTGATCCTAAGGGCTTTCCTGAATTGTAGAAGCCAGGGAGCCAGTCTGAAATGGTTCCAGAGACAGGGTGTACATTAGAAAAAATAGTTTTTCTTAGTTTGTCAATGTTGCAGTCCTTTCTTGGTTTCCATTCCGGAAAAAGTATAGCTTTTGGTGATGCATTTTCTTGTGAAGATGGTGAGTTTCCCAGCTATTCAGAGTGTTGTTCTGGTTGTGAATGATGTGTAGGTGATGCCAGCAGACGTGAGCATGGTGCGTGCTTGAAAGGGAAGCAGAGACATTAAATACTCCACAAACTTCTTCCAAGTTTTAATCCAATGTTCACCCTGAGACTGTCAATTACCCTAATGAGCCAACGAGTTACCCTGGCTGATCCCGCATGGTTGTATAGGTTCCAGAGTGAGCACATTCAAACATTACCTCCAGTTACCCATACTCACACTTCCCTTCAAAGCCTTGCCCATCACAGAGAATTACTCAGTAATATCAGACACCACCATCAACCTGAGGCATGGCTAAGCTAACTCCCTCTATTTTGGCTTGCAAAAGTTTGAGTTTAAGATTATTAAGTTTTATAAAGCGCAACACGTCCACAGGCCTGAATGTGTGGGGGGCGGCAAAAAGTCAGGTCAGGGGAACACCGACGAGACACAAGCAGGGTCGGACTAGGGCATACAATTGTCTCGGGCACCAATGAAAAAGTGGCCCACAGTTGCAAATGGCAATTCATTCCTTTTGTGACAGACTGAGTAGTACCCAAGGGGAAGTTTTTTGGTAAAATGTGATGTAAATTGTGTAATGTTAAGAATATTTATTCAGCAACAATGGTCAAAACTACTAGCCACATAGTACAGTGACTCATCAAACTGGCACACATTGGCCAAAAAAGGGGCCCACTTTGACACAAAAAACTGCCCCACACAAAAATTTTGTGTTTTTGGTTCGGCCATGGGCCTATTGCCCTGTAGGCCAGTCCGAGTCTGGACACAAGGTAATCACAGAGAGAGGTCAGATAAGAACCAAACAAAGGTCCCAAGATCATACATAAGAGTAATCACAACAGTTGCCATCTCAAAGGGTTCCAGAAAAAAAAAGTTTTCAAGGCTATTTGATTGGATGAATCCATGCCACTCAAACGGACCCATCATGAAATTGCTGCACAGGTTTCCAGTCACAGCTAGCAAATTACTTTGCACACACTGTTCTTCACCTAAAATTGCATCAGTGCCCCCAAATACTCCACATCCCATGAAGAAGAACTTCTCTAGATCCCAAAAACTAACTGAAGGTCGAACGTCGGCATACTGCACAGGGCCCTTTGCTATTGAATGCACAAAGCCATTTGACATGAAGCAAACCATTTAGCCTTCAGAAAATAAATGTTTGGATAAGTCCATGACAACAAGGGGTTCTACCAGCCAGTTCCTTGAGGTGCGACACGAGGAAATTCATTAATTTACCCATTCATCCAATTACTGTGCAGAATAATATTTTGTTATCTGAATACATGTAATTATTTACAACATAACAGTGTTGTGTGCTCTATAATAATGAAATATTCCTCATTAGAAACCTTTGCTAATATGTATGGTATACATTTTTGGAATGGTAAAATAAATGATCACATAATTATAGTGAATGCAACACAATTCTTAATGACATCGATATATAAGGTGCAATAACCGTGCATTCATGAATATATCACTACTAGTGTCATTCTGTGCACAGTGAGCGAGTCACCAGGGTTGAAGAGGGAGAACTGCAGTAATCCTCCGTAAACTCTTGCATTTTTTGGAAATGTGCCACAGACACCCGTTTCATGCTCTATGGAGAGTCACACAATCCACACGAAAGGGGATCATTAGGCAATGCTACAAAATGTGGGGTTCCCCGTTAATACTGAACAATTAGGCTTTAGACATTGAAGGACCGCACAACCAGTAGTGATGTGTACTTTAGAGCATATTTACATACAATATGACCCAACCAAAGTTGATACTCATTTATCCACAGAAGAAGGATGAAAGGCTGAATTGGCCTTGCCAGGATGCAAACCTGCGACCAGCAGATCACAAACAAGTCGCAGTAGCCAGCGCTCAACATACTGAGCTATATTACCCTTTATCTTTCTTATCAATTGTACATTTATTAATGCATTGCAATTACACCTTATAATACACTCATGCTACATTTCATTGAAGTGAGTCATCTTCATTTGTTGTGATTTTTTCGAATATAGAGGTTGTTACTAAATCTTGACCTGTAGCATTATAGCTGATTCATAGGCTCATTCATCTAAATAATTGTCTTTGATTAGAAAGTTAAATCACCCTCCCGGTTACAGCTTCCATATCTTTCACTTATCTTTTCCAAAACTCCCATGTGGCCTTGACTTCCTTTTTAAGTCACTAACTCCCAAACGTATGTTCTCCCCTTCTGATCAGTCTGTAAATCACACACAGACCTAATGAGAGATCCTCATCATTGTTAATGAAGCCTGCAGGGGAAATTGTTTTCCTATAGCATCAGAGTGTTTAGATATGACTAATTGTACAAAGGATTATCAGTAAAGTATATCCAAGAATAAGTGGACTGCGTAACTTCTAAAACAAAACAAATCCTTTTGAAGTGAACATTCTCATGGCAGAACCAGATGATACCTAACTTGACCCAAGCTATTTCACTCAACAAATGTATATTGTTGAAATTCAAATTATTTCTCGAACAGGAAAAACGCCCTGAAAAAAACTGGTGTGAAATCTACTCAAATCAAATGGCAGCCATACTTTTATCTCCGCTAACTACAAATGAGGCGGTATTAGCAACATAAATACCTCCAAACTGAATTGCTATTCACGTTACTGCCAGAGAGCTAATGCTATTTTACCATTTGATCAGGTGTAAAGTCCTACAGGTCTTTAAAATGAGGGGTAGAAATGGTATAAAACAGGGTTGAGGAGCAAAGCTGCCTATTTCACGATTACTGACATACTCATTATAAGGTTCATTGCAATCCATTGGTTTTACACGAGTAAAGCTTTACTTATCTAGATGAGGCATACAAGTCAAGAAGTTGATGGAAACCAGTTCCTTTAAGAGTAAAACTGGTCCTTGCAAGAAATCGTTTCAAACAAACAACCCCCCATTATCGGTCAGAGAAAACATCTTTTATTGCCAATTCTCCTGCTCCTCACGGATGGTAGCACATGGGCTCCGAGGTAGAAGAGAGTAGAGAAAGGAGCTATGTATTTAAACTCGTAACTACATGACCTCCACTAGCCCCCCATCCCAGATTCCTAGCATGAGTGGAAGGAGGCTCTCACACAATGTGCAAAGTCCAGAGCATTCCGGAGGAAACTGGCATTTCTGGTGATTTCCCTAGGTATGTCACTCTTGAGGGATCTCATAGCATCTTCTTCATATTCATTCCCTTGAACCTCCAAGCGCAGGTGCACTGACTGCTACTGTTCTCCTCCTCGGGGTGAACAATAGCAATGATAATTGGACAATTTAGGTTCAGGCTGGCGGCACCCCATTTTACCTTTTCAATCTACAATGTCTTTCACCCCTTACTTGCTCAAGCTGCCCTGGCATTACTCCATGGGTGATTTCCTTCCACATACCTTATCATGGTAAGTCTAGAAACTTCTTTAAGGAAAATCAAGTAACTACCTCTAAAATACTGCTTGGATCCACTTGTAAGCATACAATAAAGATATCTTACTTCAACCTCTAATCAACATTGTCAATCCATCCCCTTCAAAGGTACTAGTCTTAAACCATCACTGTGTCTCCTTTTTTAAATTATTAAAAGGCTTAGTGTCCTTTTATCTCTTACCATTTGCTGTCAAAGTTCTTAATTAGCCAGCCAACCCTTTGAGCTGTTCAAGCAATGGGATGTTGTTCTATACGGACTCCAGCAACACCATCACATAAGTATGATTGGTTTCCTTGATGGGTGACTTGCTGACTCACTTTCTTCTCCCCAATTATATTTTGCTCCAAAGGAACTGCAACACAGAGAATCAAATACTGAATATTTGTATCCAATGATATTTTGCATTTTGAAGACTTCCTCAAGAAAGGAAAAAACGTATCACTTAACATGGCGGATGTGTGCATGGTACTTCAATGTGCAATTGCAGCACTGCGCAAAATGGCACGCTACGTACACAGAGTCCAAGGTGGCAGTGATCACATGGACTAGTGTAATTGACCATCGAAATTGGGAATCACAATGTCCGCCTGAAGACATAATGAAAGAAGCAATGGACAGAACATGGGCTTGTTCCCATCCTTGAGACTCTTGAGGAAATGCAGCAATGCTTTATGGCTGCAAAGACTAGAATACCTGCTGCTTGCCCTGAGAAAGTGGGAACACATTTGCAAAGCGCGGGCTGTCAGTGACAAGATCATCCATTTGCCCTCAGGGACTCACGTTTTTGGTGGTACAGAAAGTGGATCCCGCCGACAGATGGCTGCAGTCCAAAGGTTGCTTCAGAATGTGCTGCTTTCTTTAAAGGAATAGAAATTGCAATGTCAGCGCAATTACAATGCAAACACTGAAACATTACCGCCTGTGCATGCATGACCTGTAGTGCTCAATGAGGCACGCACATGCAAATCCCACCTAATACATATTCATGAGGTGTCCCGTGTGCACCCCACTGGGAACTGTCCCTTCGCTCAATGCTGTCGTTGTACATCTAGGGCAGTGCCATACATTGGCCTGAGATGCCCATCCATTGGCCTGAGATGCCCATCCATTGGTTTGAGATTCCCCGCGCACACAGCAGTGATTTGTACATGCTTCCAGCTTGCCTGGGAGGCACTGATTTTAGAATGCTGTCAGAGGTGCTCCTCCAACATCATCATGAATTATTCTTTCATAGGGCTACATCAGGAGCCTGGCGGTATCCCGGCGGTAATTCAACCAGTATATCGGCAGCGCAAATTGCGTTACCGCAACTTGGTCTGGCGGTATTAGCAGTGGATTATGAGTTGCGGGGGAGGGATGGTAAATCCCAATGGCACATTTTTGGTGCTATTGGTGCAGCGCTAATAGCGCTGTGCTAATAGTGCCGAAAATGGGAGGAAAGGGAGAATTTGACCTCCCACTTTCTGCTCAAACTTGGGATTGGGCGCAGCAGTAATATCGTTACCATTGGATTTTTACCGCTCCACCCAACTCCCAATGACCCTCATAATCTCTTAAATTCACTGCGGTAGGAAGGCAAAGTCATCCTTGGGTCGCTTTTACCACTAGATGCAAATGAACGAGACAGTCTGGTCATTGCTTGTTGCAAGTTGGATTGATGTTCTGGGATGTTTTAGGTAGTTGAAACTGTCATTTTACAGACCATGCTTGAGGTGTGTTTTGAGATTCCTTACAATATGCTGACATGTTTAGCTTGTCTCTAGTGAAGACAAATTGCAATAGACACGTTTTAAACATTTCCAGAACTGCAATGATGACAATTGCAACTGACTGCAGACGCAGCTTGGAACAGGCCTTTGTTGTCCAATGGGGTCTATTGACGTTGGCTACTTTCTGTGTCCTTTCTTGGAACGCCCAGTATCCAAACATGCATGTTTACAAGCTGGTCACCTGGGGTTTCTATCAGAATCCACACTTCTAAGGGATACCTGATGCCCAGGCACACATCTTGCCGTTCTTGTCCTGCTGTTTTTCTCTTCCTCCGTCAACCCTTCATGTTTCCCCTGAATTTCCTATGCTTCTTGCAGGAGAAGCAGAGTGTTTTGATGGCAGTGCTTTTTTCAAGTGCTTCGAATACCACCCAAGCTGTGTCCTTTAAACTACATTGTTATGATAGCATGCATTACAATTAGAAAGCTCTGCTTTTAAATGTTCCCATCTTACCTTGTTTGAAGGACCACAATGTGATCACCCTTGGTACATTATCTATTCTTTTTTTCATCTCTCGCATAAAAAAATGATCCGCATTTCCATTGATTTCCACTAGGCTGCTGCTTCAAAGGGACAGGGGATTTATAGGCGGCGGGTCGATTTAGGCTAATTAATATAGGAGGGGTTAAGGAGAGTGGCTGATGTGCGGCTCCCCCATATACATTTCCGTCAAAATCTAATAGTAAAAAAAAAAATCGATGAAATGCACTTAGATGAAACGGTTTCGAGCAGATCACGTAGAACCGTGTAATGTGCAGGCAGACATTTTGTTCCACCGTTTGTTTAGGTTTGGGTAGGAACGCTTAGATGCATTCTCTGTGAAGTGGCCATGCTGAAGGTTCCAGTGAACCACTTACAGTGTAGGAGCTTTTGTACTCTGGACTGAATATTTCTGGTGTGGGGAAACAATTTCTAAAGGTTAAAAAGGAATATGTACTGAATCAAATAGACTCCAATGGACACGAAAAATCGTTGCAGGTTGTAGCGAGCCAAGCATACGATTTCCCGAAGAGCATTTCAGCTGATGTCTGTGTTACTGAAGCATCATCCAGCTGTTAGCTGTCTGTTTCAAGTGTCCGCCGGAGGTTAAGGGTTAATGATATAGCTAGCTACACTATCCAGAATAGAGACAGAAAATGTCACCACCTCCTCTGTTCACTTTTCATCCACAGAGCGGGTCATGGGATTTTGACTCTAGCCGCAAATTTCCGTTTATTTTGCCAAGTGTTCCAGCTTTTAAATCACAGACGTCTATAAGTAATTCTAATATGAGGTGCGGGGCTCCACAAACAGGGCTATATGTGTGCTTATTGCCAACGTTTGACTAGACAGGATGATTGTGTACATAATCAGCCAAGGAATCGTGAATACAAATTCTCTCACTTCTGTAGAAATCATAACACATTGAATTATTGCTCAATTAAGGAAAAATACGTGTAGGCTTGTCTACTGAACCCCAGGGTAACATTCGATTGCAGTGGTGTGCAAGATGCATTTCAAAAAACATGTGGGCTGAGTTACAAAAGTTAGGCCTGGCATCTTGGCCTGATTAACAGTTGTCACAGGCAAATCTTGAGATATCTGAATGAACACAAATGGGTTATAATTATAACACGTTAATGTTAGAGTGAGTGCTGTGAAAAAGTAAATGAAAAGTAAATGAAAACCAAGCCCAGTGTGCATTACGTATTTAGTGATTCTGGCACTCGAAACTTTTGTCACAGACTAGTGTGAACACATGTGTACTCGGACCAAAGAGAGAGACATTTTCAGAGTGTTAACACTGTTAAGGATTTCAATCAGACGACACACACCTTGGTCTCGGCCTAGTATGCAGCGCACAACTGAAATGCTTTTATCCTTAAATTATGCAGATTCAATTTGAGATGGTACACAACTCGTTTCACACCCCCTTTTCAAATATATTATATATATTTATTTATTTTAAAATTCAAAAGAAATCCTATCATTTTTAATATGGGCAGCAATCACCAATGGGGTGATAATTGCAATGAGGATGTAAACAATACACTTGATTTAACCTTCTACCCGAACCTTTACAAAACACCAGGGAATAGGAGCACTTTTTGATTAAGGAAAGATACTACCAGAGTTAGGATTTCCCCCTGTAATGTTCCCTCAACCCACAAATAATCAACGCTTAATGGATGGAAAGACACAGCAGGTAATCAGAAATAAGAGGCAGAAAACAGAATCCAAATCTGACCTTCCCTCAGCAAATAAGAGTGGAAAACAGATTTTAAACCCTTTGCAATGTTATGAAGTGAACCCATCATAGTTCCTATTGGTGATAGGGACTCCCGTCCCCTGCACACCATTCAATAGTGGAAAAGTAATTTTCCAAACAAATTTAAATGATTCCAATAATTCAGTATATTCACCGACTCTGATTTTTTACAATTTTTAAAGGTAAATATTTCTAACTGCAACAATTTTTCAAAGAAATTCAATTGCACAAGTTCGTTCAAATTATTTTGTGATTGTATTTGTCTGATTTCAGTGGAAAAAAACATTCTATATACATGAGTTCCATTATCTCAGTAATTAAATCAAACATTAAAGTTAAAATGTTCTAAACAAAATTCCAAAACAATCAAATCTACTGGGAGCTAAACGCATTTCGAGAGATTCTCTCTCTCTTTTTCAGGAGCAAAAACGATTTAAAATAATTCAACAAGAAATATTCTCAACAAATCTTAATTTCTAAAAAGAGCATATTTTCAGCAGGTTTAGCCCACAAGTCTTTCTTTGCGTATTGTAGTAACCATTCCGTTGTGAAATCATGGAAACATCATCTATTTATGTGATTATCCGTTCTTAGATGATAATCTGCAAATGCTATAATATGTGTATTAGTAGTACGTAAGTCAAGTGAATATCACATTCATTATAACTCACATAAGTACCAACCATACCTGTGTGTTGTTGTGATTGTATGCCTGTTTAGGATGCCTGTTCAGGATTTCATGAGGAATTTGAACTGCATAAAAGTTTGGAGATCGAGGACCTAAAGAGGTAAGTAATTGTACTATAATTCTCAGAATTCATGAATTCAACTCAAATCATGAGGATGGAGAGAAAACTCACCAATTTGTAGTGAACAGCGAGTCTCAAGATGTGTGCCCTTATTCCATGCTGGATTCAGGGTTCCTCCCTAGATCAGTAATAATATGTTTTAGCGAGATCCTAATTACCTGTATGCGTGGATGCACTGGCCGTGAGCGTGCCTCTCCTACTTCCTGGTTTCTCCAAGTGAAGCCGGTTGCCTAGCAACACTTCAATATATGATCATGTGGTCTTATCACGTGGTACCATGGAATTCTGGTAATTGGAGTTATTTTTATCTAGCTACCTGTTTGTGTATATTCTCTCAGTGACTGTTAGAGGGTGTGGATATACTCAAAATAAAGTTACATATAAAAGTGTAATTCTGCAGTGTTATCGAGGATTTATTCATCTCGATCACGTGATGTCATGGGTTTCTGGTAGTTGTAGTTCTCAATCTTCATATTGTGTGATTTAATATCCGTGATAGACATAGGGCCTCATTACGACTTTGGCGGTAGCCATGCCCTTAATAAGGCCCTTAATAAGGGCATGGCTGCCGCCAAAACCGCGTCTGGGTTCCCTGAATGGGGAATTATCGGGCCATTCCGAGTTTGGAGGGCCCTGTAATTCCTCCTTCAGGGAACCCGGGCACAGACCTTCCCCATTCCCATTTGAGCTCCCATAGGGCTCAATGGGATTGGGTGTAGGGCGCTAACAATGGGCCGATTACGACCGGCCCTTTGTTAGCTCCCTGGTCCCCTCGTGGGACCCGGTAAGGACGCCTGGTTTTACCAGGCGTCCTTACCGGGTCCCGCAAGGGAACCTCGTAATGAGGCGGAATGGGTTTAACGGGTCTGCCTCCATTAGCGGCACCCGTTAACCAATTCCGCCAGGGTAGTAATGAGGCCCATAGTCTTTCTTACCAAACCTAAGTGTATTGTAAGATATTGTAAGATCACCATTAAGGTGTGGAAAGTACGCTAATCCATGGTATATCTATGAATTAGTTAGTTGTTCATATGAGTATATTTTCCTGTAAGTGTATAGTTTGATCAGATACTGCGGACCACAGTATGACCGGGTGGTGATATCCGTGGTGTTATGTGTGCTTGAGCTGTACGTTAAAGTATAGATTGTCTTTCCATCTTGTCACAGTGTCATTTACATTTATGTTATGAAGTAATTAACACAATTGTTCTTCTCATCCACCTCTCCAATTTACATTGATTTCCAAATATGTACATATTTTCATATTTTCTTTTCATATTCTCTTTACACAGAATGCACATATGTTCTATCAATGTTATACTATGTTCACTATTATAGATTCACGTCCATCGTTTTTATAGGAATACACTCAAGGGCCCACATTCCGAGGTTGGTGCTAGTCATGGCGCTATTATAAGCAACCAAATAATGCAAATTAATACACCCGGAGACTCAAGCTGTTTATAATCAATTTTGTTTGTATAGTTTACCACTTGTGACCTTTGCTTGTGCTTGGCGATCCCTCAACTTGGTACGGTCTCCATTTTGCCTCCTGCAACTGGAAAGTAAAAACCATTTTCTATTTCACTGCCCGTTTTATAGGACAATGAGGAAAAGCTGTTTGGACCCCATAATTAATTCATCAAGACCCAATATAACCAAGAGGATTGAGCTATCTGCAAATTAGCAATGGGCCAAATAGTTGTCGACTCTGTCTTACACTATTTACTGAAGGTTTTGTATTCGTAAGAACTACTTTACATGATATAACCGAATTTAACACTCTATGGCCTTCTTTATATATGTTTGTCTTGTAATTGCTGCTGAAATGAAATTGCTATCATGCCTCTAAACATAAAAGAAACGCTATAAATCAATGCACATGTTTAAGTATGGTAGCCCTACAAATTACGTAACATTGATACAGACAAAATAGCTCATACATCGCAAACCTCTAACGTGCTTTTAAAATGTAACATTCAGGTATTCCCCCGAACAATTAACGCGAGTCACTTAATTAGGTTGGGCAGGTAGAAACACTGCCCTGGTTTACTGTGCGAAAGACATCCGAGGCTCGGCTAGCAAGCAATTGCCTGCCCATGGGTTCCCACGAAGACTTCTGTTTCAGCTGAAATCGCTGGCCAATGCAATGCCTTGCAAACACATACACGCCTGGTTGAGTTCCTCTGTTAGTGTGTCCTCCACGGCACGCATTCCCAGAAATTGGCTTGGGATATCACAACATACCATGACTAATAGAACACGCATAAACATCTCCAACGGCTTTTTTTTATTTTCTTTCAAACGAGCTTTTGATTGCTTGCAGCTTGAAGGTCGTTGCGTATTTAAGATCTGCTGTTGAGGTAAAGCCGTTGGGAAGACCGCTGAGGGCCTCCAAATGTCTTTCAAGGCTCCGGGTAAGCTTTGCTTAAGTAGTCTAGCCCTGGTTTCAGCCATTTAAAAAATGTTCCACGGTAATTTAGTCTTTCATCTGGGAACTAATAACCTGCAATTAGAGTGCCATTCATAACCAAGTAACCCCTGCCCTGCATTGTTCTGTTAATTAATTATTGCTGATTGGCTGGACTTGCCACACGTTGTTACCATTTATGATCAAAGAAAACCCCGAAAATAATCTTCTAAACACGTTGTCAGATTAGCGAATTCTTGCAAGCAATTACTAAAATTATTCTCTCACAAGGTACACTTGCCAAAGAAAAATGGTTTGGGGGCTAATGGCCTCTCACTAAAGTATGGCCTGTTCACACCGAAGCCAGCCGGTAAGGAAGACGTAAACACGTCTGAAAAAAGACGTGAAAACACAAAATACATGAGCAGCATCTCAAACATAGGTAAACATGGATGTGGATACACTATGGGCTCGATTCATGGAATTTGTTGCACGGTTCATCGTGACTTTGCCCTGTTGATAAGTGTCTTTCCATTGCCAACACAAACCCTGATTCATGGAACCATGCAAAGTGTATTTTTGCAGTGCAAAGTCATTTTTGCAGTAAGTTTGCACTGCAAAAATGCACTTTGCACAATTCCACGAATAATGATTTGTGTGGGCATTGCAAAGTCACATTTCAGCAGTCCAAAGTCATTTTGAACCATGCAACACATTCCATGAATCAGGCCCTATGGGTTTAATTCACTTGTTTTTGAAAAATGCACTAAACAATTAGCATTGTTTCTGTCTTTTTTGGCAAAGGAAATCATGCAACTCTATGTTTAATAGTTGCTATGGAGACCAAATATCAGCCCTGGTTCGAATTCAATGAAGAGTACATTTTTATGAATACCACATAACTGCTGCAGGAATTCCTCCCACAGTGCGGCCTGCAAAACTGGACGTGTACGTCCACGTCATCCCAAATTGAGTAGTTCAGGCCACAGTACAAGAGTGAACATGGGCGTCATTTTAAGGGGGCAGGGGTGTTTGCCTCCCCCCCAACTTTCATGGCACACCATTTTGTCCCCATTCATTTGGCTGGGACACCCTTTCATCAGATGCCATGTCCCCCCCAACATTTTCAGCAAAGTTACTCCACTGAGAGTGAAACATTTGTGTATGACTAACATGCAAGATGCCATTCGTTATTGTCAGCGAAGGCAGGTGGTCTGCCTGTGTATTTCCTTGTCCATAATTAGGCCTTCATATACATACATTTTTAGACGGATTTTTGTTAGACTAAAAGATGACATTTTGCCAAAACGATACAATTCACATGCTTTCAATGCTCAGAAAAATGATTTGCACCATGGTCATAAAAAGTGGAGGTGGCAGGTGAATTCCATTCTGCCCACAGACAGGTAATGCAATAATCATAGGAATTCCATAGATTTTGATTTTGTATGGTACAACGTAGTTATGCTTTCTGGGATTGTCACCATTGGCCCGTAACTCACATCATTTGCTGGCTATTGGGATCATATGGCCGAGTACTCGCACCAGTCTGCTCTCATTGTAGCCGCAGGTGGTACAAACATACAATGATAGGCTCTGTTAGACACGCCATTTATCAGTAAAGGCCATTGTCCGGAGAATAGCACTGGGAGTTACTAACGTCGGGACAATCCATACCTTGCAATTATGAATTCTGCCATGGCCAACACACACCTTTAGACATCCAAAGACAATACTTTGAGTAACACTAAAGAGTGTAATAATAAAATCTATTATCACATGGAAATCGCTACTGACCTCGTAACCAATCGGAATGTGTGCAATGCAGTCTATAACTACTGCTATTGACTGCATTCCTGCCATTATGAATTCAGAAACAGCTTTGTAATGTACAGAAAGCATGTACTTGCATTAAAAAAAACAAAAACAATGCAAATGCCGAGCAAGATTTCTTTCGCTGTGACCATCAAACCAAACTGAACACACCAAAGTGAAAGCTGACACATGGAACAATGTTTTAAATTTTATAAAGAAAAGCTGTTTGCATTGACATTGCGCCTAATGCAAGGTCATGCCAAAACTATTCCCCCTCAGCCAAGTTTACAATGAAAATGAATGCATACTTCACAAAGACAACTAAGGTATTTAAATATTACAAAATACATCTGCATTTCATTTAATAACCTTTTTTGTGTGATTTGCTCACTAGTAAACCAACATGTTTCACTTCACTTCACTTTGTTCTCCTGCACATGTGGAGTTTGTGGCTGGCTGCTGACCATTCCATTAGGTAGGTGCACTTTCTGTGCATTACTGCACCTCCTGGGGAATTATTGAACCTGAAAAATCGAAATTTGAAAAAAAGAAGAACAAGAAAAATAGAGGAAATTTGCATAATATTGTTGGAAAGGACTGTTTTATTTGGAATTTTCATCGTTCAGCCATTTTTTGAGCTTTTTAATACCTGGAGCTGCGTTGCTATTTTGAAACCACTAGTTTTTTCCTACTATTGCTGCTTAATTGACTGTTTCTGGCCCTTCCAAGATGGCCGCCGTGGTTTTCTTTGTTGTGTAGACAGGCTGTGCTGAATCACCTCTCGCTGTGCAGCACTCCCATTGGTTGCTGAGTGTTTTCTTCCATCCAGTCAGGGACTGGCAGGCTTCAGCTGGCCCTCTCGGCAATGGCCCACTTCCAAGGCCCCTGTCTGGTCCCTGTCCGCTTCCGGAATGCTAATTGGGGTCCTCCCGGCACCTTAACCACAATGATGCTGCCACCTCACTCCTCTAAGAAATCCAGACTGCCTTGACTTTGCCACCTCCACAACTATGGGTTAGTTCCCTCCTTATGGACTCACTTCTACTGCCTTTCACTATCACTGTTCTTTCTGCTTGTTGCTCCCATGTTGTCATCCTGCTGCGCAGTGCTTCCTAAAACCCTTTGCTAACATCCGATTCCAAGATTGAAAAAGTCAAATCTTGCTGTTTTTGCTTTGTACTAAAAATTCAAATCTTGCTGTTTTTGCTTTGTGCTAAAAAGTCAAATCTTGCTGTTTTTGCTTTGTGCTACAAAGTCATATCTTGCTGCCCATTGTGAAATTCTCTGTATTTTGCTTGTATACGGTTTCTTCCCTGTAACCCAGAGCCCAGTGACCTCACCACTCTCTTTTGTCTCACTCTTTTGTCTTGCCTTAGCCCCCCCAGTATATCCATCCTCTCCTTACTTCCACCCCAATGGCGCTTTCTGTTATCTATCTTCTCCAACTGCTTCTCCATTGACTATCCTTCCCTTCTCCTTCCCTTCTCACTAAGTCTGGTAGGAAGAAGTTCAAAAAGGATATCTTGGCCACTAATCCTGGTCTTCCTATCGCCGACACCTACCCCAATGCTTCCACCAGACAGACCCTTACCGACATCCTCTTTGTCGTTCCTTCGCCAGATCTATGGACTCCTCATATGGTCTCTGTGCTCTGCCCTATCTCCTCCTCTCCCATTAATGGTGGAACTCCCTGGAAAGTTCTCATGGCTTTCTCTCAAGTCATCATTAATGTCTACCTAAATGGCACTGTCATGGTCAAAGGCCCTCAGGCCAATCTCCTCCTCTTTGATAGGTGCTTCCCTTGCCTCATCAATTTCCTTTCATCTCCTGCTGTCCTCTCCTCTCCCCCCTTGGCTACCTTGCCCTCGCTCTCCTCCTCCTCCTCTGCCCATCCGAGGGCTCTTTCTCCTCCACAGGGCGTGCCTCTGATCTTTACCCCTCCCCGGAAGGTCTTTAAGGCTTGCAACCTTCTTCATATTGCCACTCTCAACTCTCGCTCTGCCGTCAAACACCCCTCTGACATCTGCAACCTCCTTGAAGAACTATACCTTGATGTCCTTGGTCTTAGTGAGACATGATTCATAGCCATCTTAGTCACAAGCTTTGACACTCTCCTGCCTGATGGCTGCAAGATCCTCTCAGCACCCAGATCCTCCTGTGGGGGTAGCCCTGATCTTTCCTGAGTGGATTCCTGCCTCTATCATTCTCATTCAGACCTACTTCTCTTTTGAATGCCTTGTCTGTAGGCTTTATCTCTCGCCTACCCATTCTCTTACTGTGGTTATCATCTACCGGCCTCCTGGTCAAATCACCTCATTTCTCTCTGAGTGGGCAGACCTCTCCTCCTCCCTCCTGGCCTCTATCACTCAACTCCTCCTCCTCGGTGACCTAAATATACATTTAGACTCTCCTTGCTCCTCCTCTGTACTCTTCTGTGACCTTTGCTACTCCCTCTCCCTGTCCATCCTCCCCTCTGGCCCGACTCACTCTGCAGGGCACACACTCAATGTCTTGATCTCCTCTGACCTCCCCCTCTCCATCCCTCTGACCACTCCTCTCTCCTGGAGCGATCACTCCCTCCTCTCATCTCTCCCTCTCTTCCCCCCAAGCCAAGCCTAACCCAACACTGCCACCTACCTTCTCGGACACCCGGCCCATGAAGCATGTGTCAGTTGAGGCTTTTGCTGCCACATTCTCTCCCCCCCTCCAACTTTGGCTGTCTCTCATCCTGATACAGCCCTGGCTCTGCTCTACTCTTCAATTTCCGATACGCTTGATGCTCTTGCCCCTATCATGAGGATCCGTTTGAAGTCCAAAGCCAAGTGCAATTCCTGGTATGACTCTGACCTAACTACACTTAAACATAACTGTAGAGCAGCTGAGAGGAAATGGAGGACTTCCTGTTCATCCTCTGACAAACTGGCCTGTCGCCTGCTACAAAGGCAATACCGACTCTCTGTCCTCACCAAGAAGAGAGTCCACATTCAAGCGTGTGTCTCTGCGGCATCTAACAACTCGGCCGAACTCTTTAAAATCTGCAAGGAACTGGCCAACCCTGCTGCAGTCTCTACCCCTCCTGTTGCCTCCCAGGCTCTTTGCAATGCCCTTGCTTCTCACTTCATTTAAAAAACCCAGGACATCCTGTCCACCCTCTCCACCCACACTCCTCCTCTTCCCTCTCCATCTGTGCTTGATGACCCTCCTTTAGCCACCCTCCCACCATCCTTCTCGACTTTCCTCTTTTCACCCCTGACGAGGTTGCTAGACAAGTCCAATCTATGAAAGCCTCTTCAAAACAGGTTCATCCCTGTTCCTCTAAAACCATCAAGGACCACATTGACACCCTCGCTCCGGCCCTTGCTGATTTTTACAACCACTCCTTTACCTCTGGATCCTTCCACTCCCCTCTGAAGCACTCCTTTGTGCATCCTCTTCTCAAGAAACCCACAGCTGATCCTTCTTGTCCAGCTAACTATCGCCCAATTTCCATTACTCCCTTTCTTGGCAAACTCCTGGCAAAGTTGGCCATTTCTCAGCTTAACCTTCATTCCAATTCTGTTGGCTGTCTCCATGACCACCAGTCTGGCTTCAGAGCTGCCAGAAGCATGGAAACTGCTCTCCTAAACATCCGTGAAGATCTGCTTACCAACCTTGACTCTAACATTACATCTGTCCTCATCCTCCTCAATCTCTCTTCTGCCTTCGACACGGTCAACCATACCATCCTGCTCAACCGTCTCTGTGAAAATCACTGATCAGGCTCTGGCCTGGCTGACCTCTTTCCTCTCAGATCGACCCTCCCAGGTCCAACTTGGGTCCTTCCTTTCATCTATCTTCCTCTCCACCTGTGTTGTTCCCCAGGGGTCTAACCTCTCGCCCTGGCTTTTCAACCAATACCGGGCAACTCTCGCCCACTGCATTGCCATTTTCTGCTCAAATTTCCAGTGCTACGCTGACGACACTCAACTCATTTTCAAGCTGCCCTCTGCCACCTCCTCTCCCTCTCTCATCTCTGATTGCCTAACTGCCATTCAAGATTGGTGTGCCGCCAATGATCTTTGTCTGAATGCCAGCAAGACGGAGATCCTCCTCATCGGCACACCTTCACCATCCTTTCCCCTCACTCTCTGGCCGGCCTCCCTTGGCCCTCCTCCTACCCCCACCTGCGAGGCTGAGAACCTCGGGGTCATCTTTGACTCCACCCTTTCCTTCTCCGCCCACATCTCTGAGGTCTCTAAAAAGTCAACTTTCCGACTGCACCTCCTCAGAGGTACTCTGCCTTTCCTCTCCTTCCCCCAGAAACTCATGGTATCTCAAGCTCTGTTTCTCTCTAGCTTGGACTATTGTAACAGCCTCTTTCTAAATCTACCTGCCTCTACTCTCCGCCCTCTGCAATTAATCCAGAACAGGACTGCAAGACTTTTCCTTGGCCTCAAGCCCTGGGATCGTATCTCTCCAGCTCTGAAATCTCTCCAGTGACTCCCAGTGGATGCAAGGATTACATTCAAAACCCTCTGCATTGTCCACAAGGCATTCTGGGGCCTGGGTCCAAAATACCTTCAGCTATCCCTTCGCAAATACCTCCCTTCTCGACCTCTTCGCTCCTCTACCTCCAACTCACTCAGGGTCAGTCGTTTTTCTAAAAAAACAAGCTGGGGGTAGATCTCTGTCTTCACTGGGGCCTCCCTCTGGAACAGCCTCCCTGCCACTCTAAAACTTGAGGAGAACCATCTCCGGTTCCCGAAGCACCTCAAGACCTTCCTCTTTTCTTCTGCCTTCGCTCCCCCTCTCCCCTGCTGATCTGTTCTCTCTTGACACCGTGCACCTGGCCACCCTCTGTCTTTTGGACCCAGGTACCTGCTCATCCTGCCACCCTCCCGCACTGCCTCCGGGCCACCCCTTGCACTGGGGTCTGTATCTGTACCCATATATCCCCCCTTTTTCTTCCTGCACTTATCAGACCTACCCTGTCTGCTGCCTTAAACCTAGCACTTGCAAATTGCTGGCTGCATTACCACTGTTTGTTGCCTTTATTATTTATTTATTTATTGTTATTTTTCTGTTTCTCCTCTGCTTTGCACTTTCCACCTCTTCCCCCTTCCATGCACTTTTCTCGTCCCCCCTCTCCCATGCACTTGCGCATTCTCAATGTCCCTGGGCCTAGTAAGATCGCTGTTTTGTTCTCCCCTGCTCCCCTCCCTTGCCTTGTCGCGCTCTGAAACACTTGTGTATGAGCGCGATAGAAATAAAATATCAATCAATCAATCAAAACCACCACAACTACTAAAACTTTATTGCTATTACCACCATGTACTAATAATCTTATAGACCTCAGGAGGAGTTGGTACCGGTGGGATGCTGATCCTTCACCAACACATGACCCTCTGCTTTTCCTCGGACCAAACTTGGTGGCAGGTCATTATCCTGCGATAATGACCCCTCCATCAGTCTGTAAGGTTATCGTATTACAGGGATTAGATTTAAACAGACTCAAACATGAAAAACTATATCAAATCCTTATACTCTTATTATTATTGTCATTATTTTATTATTTGTATCATTATTACTATATACCAGTTAATTCAAACAAATACCAGGGTTCCCTGATTCAAAGCATTTGCCTGGTACAGCCATGAGATGCTCAGGTAGGACCTAAAAATGAACACATTGCTTGTGTACACAATATTTTCCCATGATATGGCAATGTACTCTCTTCATTTGGCTGGTGTGAACATTGTTTATGAAATAATCATACCATTTGCCAAATATTTGCCTATCATATGCCCAGGTACTGACACAATTTGCAAGATATTGATATAAAATTGCCAGGTGCATACACCTTTTGCCAGGTAGCAAAAGCAGTCATGTGACCACTACTGCACAATGAAGACAATCAGTATACATTAGGCAGACTGCCCTAGACCCCCGGACACTAAAGGCCCCAGCATTCATCCCATGACATGGCATCCTTGCAAAGGGCAGCAATATTAAGGATTACAATATGTTTGGCCTACTACAGGTCTCGTAAGGAAAACGGGGTTCTGAATTTCAGCTGGGGCAGAATTGTATTGAATTCGGACTCTGGGAGCAAGAGGTGTTACTGGTGTGAAATTCTGATGTGAATCTGGTGTGATGTAGCTCTGTTTACAATGCAACATGAACAAATTGAACGTAGTTTTGCTTGTTAGCCATACGGTAGCATAGTGCACCACACCATGCTATAGCATGGACTAAGTTCCAGTGAAGCACAAAACTAACAATTATTAAACCCTAACCCCACACTTTCTAATTTCAAATCCCTTACTAATATTGAAGACAGCTCAGTCCATAGCTCATTGCTGCAAAATATTGGTGCAGATCATTGGGATAAATTGGCCCAATACATGATTTCACATGTTGCGTTGCTTGAGAAAATAAATGTACAAAAGCTGCTTCTTCAATGAAGATGTGGAATGTGAAAAGCTGCGTTGCTCAAGGTAGCACCATTGTTCATCTTCTGAGAACAAAAAAACAGATTCCTTCAAGGTAGACTTCCATGTGATATTATGGGTATAATCTGTCAGTCGATATCACAAAATCCTTAATTAATTGAAACAGGGCTGCAACAGTGAAGAGAAGTCCTAACCTGTTAGGACTGCTTTGACAAGGCTAAACATGCATGTCACTATCCCCTCTGTTGCGCCACTTTCACTTTAACTCAATCAGCACACAATCCATGCATGAGCAATTCTGGCGAAAATCATCACGTTATGACAATATCACAGTTCAAATCAATATCAAGTACAAAAACTCCTCAAACATTAATATTTTCCTTGTGTTGAGTTCATTATCTGAAATTTGACAGCCGACACATGTTTCGCAACTGAATGTTAGTGGAGGCTAGGGAGCTTCTTCATGGCTATGTCACATTTATTCTGTCTACAAAAAATACAATATAATACAAATTGATAGGCTGTCGCTAAAGGTAGATCACCCAAACAGATCTGTGCTATTCTTCCTAAACCAAGTTAAACTAACGATTACTATCCTTAATATGTATTGTCTTTCCTTATTCTCTATTTCCCTTGTCATACTGTCAGCTTCATTACCCACAGTGTTGTCTCTCATAGGGCAAGATATGCTGTGTTGTTCTTGATATCTATTACATTTTTATAAAGTATTTGTACAATATTTTTTTTACACACAAATAGAGCAACCTTTGGACTTACATTACCTCTTTATGGGCCACCTATTGTACAGCTCAATATCTCTATGTAATATATCTGGATGGATCAAACGGTACGTCTCACATACAGCAGTACCCATTCAACTTTTTTTCTACCCCAATGTGTTTCAGTCATCTAACAACAATGTGTATATTTTGTCAAAAGTAAGCCTAAGTTTGATGATATTTACTGCATCACATTGTCATTTTTACTTACCCTTGACATACATGAGCCAGTGTCTCTATCCATGCTTCCGGTTTACACAGGAAGGGACGGACGAGAGACACTGATGATGTAATTCCGTGCATATTCACAGGATGTCATGGCATGCCGCTGGCACTGTTAAGAATTCCACTAAAGACCAGGGACACCAAACTTGCCCTTGCATCATTAGAACAGGTCCTGACAGCCAAAGAGGGATACGTTAAATATGGGGCAACAGGTTAGACCATTTAGACTGTCATACTTCTTATAGTGACTAATGGTGGTACTTTTTTTTTATCCTCCATAGAAATAATCTTTGTTCCCTCTCATGTGAACTACTGAAAGAATGCCCAGGTAACGGTTGCGTTTTTTACAATCTGCAGCCACTATATTGATTCAAATGTATCACACAGGGTTACTGTTCTCATTCTCTACTACAGATGTATAATTAGGCAGTACTTGGCAGATACTATGTATTAAGGACCCTGACATTTTAAGCTATTTGTTTTGGAACACAGTCGAATAGTGGTGACAAGGTGCCTTCAATGTATGTGTTTACTTTTGTTATTCTGTGTTTTTCTCCATTCTATTGCTACTGCTGCATCTGAAACACTGCCATCTGGGTATGTATGTGTATTATATAACTTGCCATGTATGATTGTTTGTTATAAGAGGGTCTGGCCCTGATGATGGAATATTAATCCGAAATGCATTGGCACACCTTGGCGTTTGATTGTTAATGAAACACAAGAAAACAGTATTAAAAAGACATTTGGGCATTTTTATGAATGGGATGCTTGAATCTTTTACTATCTATTATAAGCTTATCATGAAATAGTGTTGGACTATGATCAATACTTAATAATTGCAACTGGATTCCAGGGCAAATTGAGAGCAGTCTCTAGTAATATCCTGAGCATACTATAGGCACATGATAATTACAATTGATTAGCAATGTCCCTTTATATTATATGCGTGCATGCTACTCACTCACAAAAATTGCCTTTCAGCGTTAGTCAGTGTTTTCGTCTGTTACAACGCGGCATTTAAAGCATGTATTGTTATCTCTATTCAGTAACCACCATCTTGGCAGAGAGTATGTGAGTATTGTTCATGTTCTGCTATAGGTAGCCAGCATAGAGAAATGTAACATTTTGGCATCCGCTTGCTGCCTAGAATCTCTGTGCAAAGGTGGTTGGCAAAACATGTGTTATCTGGAAGATTTCAAGATGTTTGACAGCCCAGAACGGGTGTTTGATTGGCATGTGACATCACAGTGAGGGGCAGACAGGTCTTACATTTTCCATAGGGCAATTTACAATAAGGGGCAGGTTGAGGTGAGAGCCCTTGACAAGGGTAGTGAGGAGAGAGGAGAGGAAGCTATCTATCTGATATTTTTCAAAGTCATTGTATAGCAGTGTTTTGGATGGCAGCGCTAGAAGTGCAATTGAAATCTAATGTGGAAGCAAGGGTTTTATTGCTTGGGAGGCAGTTACCATGAAGTGTGCCCACAGCTCTGTTTGGCCCGAAGTGTCCAGTCTGCTATCACTGAAAAAGGGAAAATAAGTAAGAGCGGAGTGAGCTTTCATTTCTGTATTGCAGAAGATGGCATAATGAACTCATTGCATTGCACACATGATGTTGTTTTGTATTACTCCTAAACCCTAATTGCTTATAAAGTACCTGAAGAGAATGAGATCAGCTTGGGTCTATTTATTGTGTGTTCTAGTTACTCATGTTGGCATATAGAGAGGTACATCGCTAAGGGTGTATTTTTATTACCGCCTGAGGTAAAAAGTGAGGTATACCAGCTTTTCACAATTCACAATTCAAATATAAGAATAACACCAGGTACCCCTGTGCCTCTGGGGCTAACAAAATACCCCAACCATCTGTACATATGTAGTACCCACCTTGCATAATCTGTCCAAATAAGCCTACTACGCCTGCCACTATCAGCATGCTGCTATGTCATCAGGACCTCTACTACAGCCATGTGACGGCAAATTGTTCTCTTCATTGTAATTATCAGTCCCTCATTTGACTGTCTGACTATACCCTATTCCATCATAGCTATGTAACATCATTAGTACCTAGGTGCCCCTTTACCAACCTGTATCACTGTATTTATGGTATCTAGTAGCCCTGCTGCCTTGCACAGCAATTGAACAAATGCTGGCCGCCACAAACACTAGCAAACACTAGCTGGCCTTCCCCAGCCCATCGCTCATATACCTACAACTTTCTGTAGATGAGCCAGTTCTCCAAGCAGAGATTAGGAGGGAGATCACTATCATCAGCAGGGACCTCGCTCTGGAACAGCCTACCCACCACCCTCCATCTTGCGCCTGATCTCCTTCCTTATCTCCTTCCGTTCCGGAAAACTCCTCAATACACTCCTCTACTCCTTTTCCTTCTCTCACCCTCTATCCTGCTAACCTCTCACTCCGCTCGATCCCTTTCCCCCTCTTTCTCACTGACTGGCTGCCTGGTGTACCACATAGTCTCACAGGTCCCTGGCACCCTTGCCAGTCCTCCCGCATTTGCCTCTGGGCCTTGCACCTGCCTCATCTTTACTGCACTTGGTCAGTGGCCCATGAGAGCGGCATCTCTCAGCACTTATCTCTGTCCATGACTGACTGGGTGCACTTGGATCCCTTGCCTCATCAGCACTTATCCTCCCCTCCCCCTTCCCTTTTCCTGCACCGTCTGTGCACTTGCACAATCTGAATGTACCATGCCTGAAGATCTGTTTCCCTTGTCTCCCCTCCTTGCATTGTGGTGCCTCAATTGCACTTGGAAAAACTGCAGAATCGTCGTCAGACCTATTTGCTGTTATCTACACTGTTCATTGTATTATTTGCACTTACTCTGCCTGTGCAGACTTGTTTCATTCATAAAATCAAGGGCGCTGAATGACTGTTGTTTTTCCGCTTGTTACCTCCCTCCTTGAGCGATTTGAAACACTTGCTTTGTGTATAGGCACTTTACAACTACACATTACCATACCATACTACTCTTCACACTCTGTTTACTCCTCACTTGAGTGATGGCTGGACTTCCGTTGTCTACTTTTCCTTTCACCTTGTCCACTAACTTGTGCATTCTCTTGCTGTTCTCCTTTAACCATTCTACTTACTCCTGCATTCATGTGCCTCATTTGTAAATATGTGTTAGCTGTGGCATCTACTTTTACTGCACTGCCTCCTGCATTCACTATGTAGGGTGTGCTTTAACATCCCGCAGACGGATCTAGGTATGCTTGTATACCATCTCCATTATAAAAAATCTGATTTAGGTGTGTTTTACTCCATATGTTAACCTCCTGCATTTCACTGTGTTGTGCTTGCATTTTTAAAATTGGATTTAGGTGTGTTTTACTCCATCTGTTAACATCCTACAGTTGACTGTGTTGTGCCTCCATTTTTAAAAATTGGATTTAGGTATGTTTATTCACTGTGGTTTCCCTCCTTGATCTCTCCTACTAGGCCTCCTGGTGAGTTTAGCTAGAACTGTACTGTGCAGCAACTCCTCTTTTCCTTTCCTGTCCAAATAACTGCCAACCTATGTCTCTCTCCATTTCTCCAACATTCTCTAACTGCGACACTATCACCTACCCCCCTCTCTCACAAAGTCCAGTGGAAAAAAGCACAAAAAGACATCTTGAGTGCAAACCTTGGACTTCCCATTGTAGACACCTATGTCAGCAATTCCTCTAGAGTTGTTTTCACTGATACCCTCTTCTCTGTCCCCTATCCAGATCTGTGAACCCCCATCTCATCTTTTCTCTCTCTCCTTCCACATGCTCTACCATGAACAGTGGCATCAAGTGGGAAGTCCTCATGGCCGGCTTTTCTTCCTCTCTCTGCTTCATTAGTGTCTATCACACCGGCACTATCCAGGGTCCACAAACCAACCTCCTCCTCTTTGAGAGGATCCCACCTTCTCTCATCAACTTCCTTTCTTCTCTTGCATCTCAGCTTTCTACTCTCTCTACCCCTCCTCTGACTGATATACCACACACCTGTACTCCACCTCAGAAAACTTTCAAAGGTACAGACTTCCCCCACCTGGAAGCTCTTAATGCACGTTCAGCAAACAAACACACTACTGACATCTGTCTCCTTCTTGAAGACATTGACCTTGACATTCTCGCTCTTACCAAGACTTAGGTTCAATGCCTGCTCAGTCAATGCTTTTGACTCTCTCCTCCCTGAAGGCTTCAAGATTATCTCCAAGCCTTAACCTCACCGCAATGGTGGAGGGGTTGCCTTAATCGTCCCGCGTGGGTACCTGCTTCCATCTTACCTACCTAACCAGCTCTACTCTCCCTCTAAAAGCCTGGTTTGCAATTTGGTAATATCTCCCATCGGCACCCTGACCATTGCCACCATTTATCAGCCTCCAGGTGCCACTATCTTGTTCCTCTCTGAATAGGCTGACTTCTGCTCTTCCTTACTTTCATCTAACTCTAACCTCCTCCTACTGGGTGACTTCAACATCCAATTAGACTTCCCAGGTTCAGAATCCATGATTTTCACTGACCTATGAACCTCGCTTTCCCACTCCATATTCCCTTCTGGGCCAACCCACTCAGCTAGACACACTCTGGATGCCCTCATACACTCTGACCTATCTTTTTCCCCTTCACTAGTCACCCCCTCTCCTTGTCAGACCTTTCTCTCCTCTCCTCCCAGCTATGTCCCTTTGGCCCTCTGACTGACCCCCAAAAAGCCCAACAATCCATCTGATGAAGCAAGTGTCTTTGCCTCCAATGTCATTCCCCCTGACCCGCACCTCTGACTCTCCTTCCGACTATGCCCCCAGCAACCTTCATCTGTCCATCACCAATACTCTTGAAATTCTTGCCCCAGTCATGAGGATCTGCCTGAAACCTGTCTCTAAGCGTAACACCTGGTACGAAAATGATCCGGCAGCCCTGAAATGTAAGTGCAGGGCAGCAGAATGGAAGTGGCTATTCTGAGGCTCATCCTCGAACAAACTGTCCTGCCACCTGGTCCAAAGGCACTACAGACACTCCATCTGTGCCAAGAAAAGAGTCCACATTCAGGCCTAGTTTTCCATTGCATCCAGTAACACTTCTGAACTTTTCACAATCTGCAGGGAACTAGCCTACCCCTCAGTCTCCTCCTCCCCTTTACCTTCCCAGGCCTTCTGCAATGCACTGGCCTCACACTTTGACTCCAAAACCCAGGATATCCTTACCACTCTTGCTACTCTCCCTCACAACCCACCTCACACCCCCTTTTATTCCAACTTCCAGTGTTACGCCAACAACACACAGCTCTTTTTCAAATTCCCTGCCGTCCCTCTTATTCCCTCCATCATCCCTGACTGCCTTTCTGCCACTAAGTCCGGGTGCTCTGCCAATGATCTCTGCCTCAATGCCTGTAAAACTGAGATCCTTCCCATTGGGACCCCTGATCACTCCTTCTTCCCTTCCCTCTGACCTTTCTCTTTGGACTCTCCCTGTGCACCCTCTTCTCAAGCCATAAACCTTAGTGTCATCTTTGACTCCTCCCTCTCACTCAGGACATTGCCAAGAAGTACCATTTTCAGTTCTTCACACTTTCCCCCAGAGACTCAATGTGACCCAAACCCTGGTTCTCTCTAGGCTTGACTATTGCAATAGCCTCCTCCTTAATCTACCATCTTCCACTCTTCGACCCCTCCAGCTAATCCAGAATCGGGCAGCAAGGCTTATCCTTGGCCTTAAGCACAGGTACCGCATCTCTGTTGCACTAAAAAGTCTTCACTGGCTCCCGGGTCGCTGCACAGAATACATTGAAATCCCTCTGCATCATCTACAAGGCAGTCTGGGCACGGGGACCGCACTATTTTTAATTTTATCTTACTAAATTCTCCCCCTCTAGACCACTATGCTTCTCTGGCTCTAACTCTCTGTGTGTAAAGCATTTTGCTAAGTAGAGGGCTGGTGGTTGTTCGTTTTCCTCAGCTGGCTCCCACCTATGGGACAGCCTCCCCCTCCCTCTTCACCTTCAGTGGGATCTTCTTAAATTCCAAACGTTCCTTAATACTCTCCTCTTTACCTCCTCCTTCCCTTCTTCTTTCGCCTGCAAATCTGACAGTTGCTACGATTGGGTGTCCTGCGCCCTTATGCATCCTCAGGGGCCTGATCTACCTCACCCAATCGGTCCAGCACCTATCTATCTGCACTTGCACTTACACCTTCCGCCCTGGTGGCTCGCAAGTACACCCCTCGTGGCGCAAGGCTGTGTAGCACTCAACAATCCTAGCACTTCATCTGTGGCTCACCTAGGAGCTCAGACCCAACAACACTGACCACCTTCGTTCTTCCTTGCTGCACTTCCATGTTCCGAATTATCACAAGGCATAGTAGGTTTCTCCTTTGCCCCTCTCCCCCCCACTGCTCCTATTCTATTGTGTTTTTAATGTATTTTAATATATTTCCTCTCTGCACCCACCCTTGCCCTGTGGGCACTATGAAACAGTATGTTCCTATTGTGTAAGAGCCTAAAAAGTAAACAATAAATAAAACAAACAATAGACCACTAATGCAAAAGAGGCAGCAGAGATGGCCTAATTATAAACTATTCTAATCTCTCTACTTAACTTCCACAGTTTGACTTTATAACATTATAATTGTAGTGCACAGTGTCCAACTACTCCAACTGATCAAACTCATTATTCTTCTGATCTCTTGGGCCCAGCCACCTTAACTCCTTCTTCTCTGATCTTGACCTTCTTCTTTATTCCGTTTCCAATGTAGCGCCAGTGGTGCTCATAGGTGAAATGAACCTCCACAAAATCATCCTTTCCAAAATCCGGTACTAGAATCCTCTGAGCCTAACCTCATTGTGAAGCATATCTGCTCATGCCCAGATGAACTCACTGAACCGTGTATTCCTCTCCTCCTCATTATTATCATCTAATTATACTATTAATGTATCCCTTCTAACAATTCAATCTCACTTAAATATTGCTGTTCATCCTTCACTCTTTCCCCTCCCCTCTCTAAACTCAAATTCAAACCTGACTCACATGCTCTAGCCAAAGTCAGGTTCTCCTTCGTTCTCTTGGTCGTCCCCATTCCACTTACATCAAACAGGCTTCTTTTGACCTTAAACTAGTGCTCTTCTCCCCCTTTTTGCACTACTATCTCAGTCAAATCTACTCTCTTTCTACCCTTCAACACCGAACCTTGGACTACCCAAAAGACCCTCCTCCACACGGGTGAAATGCAACACGACCTCCAAAAGTGGCACAAGAACTGTAGCCTAGTTTTCCTCTCCTACAAAGACGCCTTCCTTTACTTCACTATGGCCCGAGACTCTGCAATATCATCCTACGTCTGTAATAGCATTACTACTCTTCACTCTAGTTCCTGTAAACTCTTCTCCATACTACAAAACATGCTAGCCTTTGCATGGCTTTATGCTGTCTCCTCTAAATGTCCTGCTAATGGCTTTACCCAGTTCTATTCTTGTAAGAGCTCCAAACCTCAGGATGACATCCCCCGTTTCCCTAATGTATTCCCTTCTATCCTCATCACTTGCCAACTACACTGTTTTGCGTCAACGTCTCCACCAAGCACAAACTCACACTCAGGACTGCTAACTATTCTGGTTTCCCTGTTGATCCATGTGTTCTGTAGATGGTCAGGCAACTTATACTGCACAACTGTATCTTTTGTTTTGCCTCCTTAACTTCTTCTTTTTTTCAGGCTCTTTCCTTCCTCTGCTTCAAGATTGCTAAGGTCTTTCCAATCCTGGCAAAGCCATTGACCTATCCTAAATATTGCCCCAACTATTGACCTGTAACCACCCCCCCCCCGCGCACGGCTTGTCTTTGAAAGGATCTCTACCAACCAAGAAAATAAACAACTTACTAACCCTTTCAGACTGGCTTCCACTGCCATCATTCTACAAAACGTCTCTCACACATGTCTCCAATTTCCTCATTTTCACTTGCCATCACAACCTTTTCTTAATTCTTGCATTTTATCATTTTATGCTGTTTTAGAAATGGTGACACACCACACTCCTTTTTTCGTGGTCATGCTGACCTTGGTATCCTGGATGCCACACTCAATGGGGTTGGATCATATCTCTCCCAATATATCTTCACCATCTCATAGAATGAAAGCCAATTCATCTCCTCTTTTGGTTTCTTATGTCAGCTTTTCTCTGATGACACTTAAATCATCCTCTCCTTCCCTTTGCTCACTCCTTATCTCCCCAATAATTTCTAACTGACTCTCAACAATCTGCTTTTGAAAGCACTTAATTGGCTCATGTGTAACTCTGTAAAGACAGAAGTATCTACCTCACAGCATGAAATGCACCCTCTCACCTCTCACATATCTTAATTCCCTCTGACCTTCTTTTCCATTTGCCAAGGTGCACAAACTTGGTGTCCATTTTGACAGTGATCTCAGTCTCCCCCAATGTATTACTGCTGCATCTGCCACTGTCGTGATTAGCCTTTGTCTTAACTAAAAAAATCCACCCTTTATTCACCTACCACTCTGCTAAACACTCATACTATATGAGGTACTTGGTCAGCTTGACTACTGTGCTAGCTTCTTGCTTTGCCTCCACCTTCTGATATTTCTCCTGACTTAAAACATATTTTTGGTACTTCTTAAGGCAACTAAGGTGTAAGGCATACCTGTCACAGAGAGTTACCTAATTGGTACATCATTGTTGGTTTGCGCATTGTGAGAAACCAGTTTTTTTTCAAATTGCTCCTCCTTTTCTTCAAATGCATGCATTGGCTTCTCTCCCCTCAACGTGGCTAGCACTATATCTCACTCTTTATGAACATCCAGTGCATCCACTTGCTTTTGCTCCTTCTTCTAAATTGTCTATTGTCGGATTGTCACTGGATCTTGTAGAAGAGGAGCTGAATGCCTCTGCAGGAAGTCCCGCTCCTATTCTGCCTATATGTTGGAAACCAGAAAATTGCAACATGTGCAACACCAGTGATAGTGCCAATTACAAGAAAAGCCGTTGAGACAAGGTATCCACTGAGAAAACCCTACATGATGTATCCCTGAAGAGATGACGGTCTCCTGAGGGAGATCCCTGAAGAAGTGTGAAGCTGTGAAAAGGAAAGGCTGGTGACTTCACAAAAAATGAGGGTGATGCACTGAGAAGGATGACCGAAGAAGAAAATGTATAGACCTTATAGAATCTGATGGTGAAGTAAAGAATCAAGAAAACTTTCATGTGCAGAATGACGATTGCACGTATAAAGAAACACTGCAGAAAATGCAAGCCTTTTTATAACTGTACAGATGCCGTAATGCAAGTATGTAATGGATTTCAATTAGGCACTCACCCAGGTCTCGCCTAGCATGTAGCGCGCGATGAAGCCCTTATTTATTTTTGTCTACAAGATCAATATTCTGAATGATATACCACTCATATCACACCCGTCTCAAAATACCCCCCAGGTCACACTGAACCAGGAATCAGGCTAGTTTGTAAAGGTAAAGATGTATTTATTTATTTAATATTCAAATCACACATAAGTTTAATATATGTATATATGGGACAGCAATCACCTACTGGTGACAATACAATTCAAAAATAAGCGAAGCAATTGAATTCACTTATACTAATGCAGAATAGAAAACACAGAAAAAAGAACAGTTTTGTTTTGTGAACAGATAGCATTTAGGTGAATATTCCCCTTGCAACGTTTTGTTTAAATACAAATGAGCAATCCTACACCAATGTGAGTAACCAGCAGGTGTTCAGGAATGAAAGACAAGTTCTAGAGTTTATCAATCTTCCCTCCCCAAACAAAAGAGGAAAACCATTTTGGCAAATGACACTTTTAAACTGACAGGTGAGAATGGCTTTGTAAAATAATGCAAAATAGTCAAAAAGGCTTAAATGGAGAAAAATTCTAAAGAAAGCAACTCTAAACAAGTCCTAACACATATGTCCTATAATATAAACAACATTACACACTTGAGATCACAATGGGATGGAAGAGGCACTTTGAAATGGGACAAAGACACGTGTAAACTTTTCAATTTTGCAAATTCACGGTAAACTTTTACTATGCGATTTTGGAGAAAAAAAGGTCACATACACACTGTTCTGCAATACGGGATTTAGTTGTGGATGTATCTAAGGATCTTAGGTATCAGTGAGAGATGAAATTGTGTTTCTATCTTTAAAACTGAAGAAGTTATAGAGGTTTTAGTAAGATGGTTTTACAAAATAGGTGCGAAAATGAAACAGAAATTTGATTTTAAAAATGACAGATAGGTTTTCTTACACTATGTTAATGACTATGAAAAAGAGAATGCCACACATGAAACTTCACAGCTACATGGCCAGCCCAACCAGTCCGTGGTGGATACTCGATTTCTGGGATTTACTTTAGTTATTCAAAATCAGTAAGGAGTTATAGTTTTGTAACACAGACGAGAAAATCAGCATAAGAAGGATTCTAACAATACTAGGGTTCTGAATTTAAAGATGGGATGGGTTGAGATTGGGATAATACAATGCATGGGTCACTGTTCTTCCTTTTCACACAGTCCTTTGAAATTAAATTGGACCGTCAGCTATGGTCATAGGGTGGATCAGGTCTACCGGCAGCAGGGCACCTCTGGAGGGATTTGAATCAGCAGTGCTGTTCTGGTCAATTTTTCACTGCGCCTCAGGCTGGATTAGGATGGGCCCTTCTGGTTACTGGACACGGCAGATGACAGGATGCAAGTTTCAGTGGGCAAACCTTAATGGTGGCAAGCCAAGCTGAATCAGAATTATTCTTTTAAGTTCTGTATGTTGCAATTGGGTCAAGCTAGCAAAGGTTCTGCAATGCTAAATCTGGATCTTCAAAGAATTCTGGAGTCAGCTACAAGATGAAGAGTTCTGGAATAAGGTGGTGCGCGGACATCTGGATGGGTTCTGGAAGCAGTGTGTGTTATGTGTAGTGAAACTCCTATATTTATACATTACAAAGTTTATGGCGTGGGCAGAACTTCAAAACACACCCCCATGTCTGTGAGTGGCTACATGCATGTGCTTTGTCCTGGTTGGCGTTCTGAACAGAGCTGTCATCTTTTATGACAGGATTTAGGAACTCCCACCTTGATTTTTACCAAAACATAACTTTTGCATAAATGTACATTTCTAACTTTATGTACCCTAATCAAATTGGACAGTTATATGTTATATTCAATTGTCTACATTCACATTCACTCCCCATGCTTGTGCGAGCTGTCTTGGTCATTCTACGGATTTTTATCAATGGCACCTATAACACTTTAGATTAATCATTTCTAATTCAGTACATCTCTGGGCGCTGATCAGTGGATCATGTACATACAGTTTTAGGTTTGCAACATTGATCGTTTTGCTACAATAAGACATTTTTCATAACTTTGATTCCATACATTTTCAGATTTGTTCTGCTTTAGGTTGCTCAGTTAAAGAGTTCTAAACTTTAATCAGAAATAAGGATTTAACATCAAAGTCCTTCTTTCTAACCTCCCCTTCTCAAGTAGCAGCTGTCCAGTCCTTTTGATTAGGGAGGTGTGTCCCCCTTTCTAGAGGGAAGCTCCCCTGTAGAGATCAGTTGGGCAGCTTGCCCTTGTCCTCGGCTCAGCCCCAGATGAAAGTCTACTAAGGTCCCATTGTACTGCTTGTTGTCATTATGCGGGACCCACTAGTATCACTTAAGCCTTCCTGTAGCAAGGAAGTGTCAAGCTGAGATGTCAACTTTCCCAGGCCAGGCACTGTTAGATCAGAATTAAATGTTGATTATTTCCAGACTGGTTTCCAGTAAGATTTACCTACAATCTTTTATTTAAAAGATATAAAATGAACAGAGTTTGTAATGGATTTTGACATTTTAAAGGAATTAAGTCCTTCACAGAAAAATGCTTTAAACAGGCACATTTTTCACATTCTCAGGTAAAAGAAAACACATTTAAACTGAGTTTGACGGCCAATTTCCTTAGCAAGCTGTCAGGCAGTGATGCCTGAATTCCTCTGACTGCCTGGAGAATCCATGATTTCAGCACACTTTCCTTTCCTTAGTTCTCTGGGAAAATGAATTTTTAAGGGCATTTTCGGATTTTTCTCTTCTGTGGCCTTGTTTCAGGTGGCAGGTGACAGATGACAGGTGACAGCAGTGATTCCTGTTTTGACACCAACTTTGCCTGTGTGTGTGTCAGGGTGTGCAGCTCTTTTGTGGTTTGTGAACCATGCGCAATTTTGCAGATTTAGTGCGCATAGGGGTTATCGCCTCCATTTTTGCCAGTTTTCTTTCCCCATTGGCAAAAGGGGTGCAGTGTGGCACATTGGCATGGATAAAAATATTCCACAAGTAGACTAAGTAATCATAAAGGCTGGCTATACGTAGTGAATAGACTGCAGGTGGTGCTGCCAATGTATATAAAGAGTCTGGACATTTGATGTCACAATTTGAGTAAGCTCATCCCATGGAGAAAGGAGGATGAATAAGCGTGTGTGTGTGTTGCAGCAAAGAAATAAGCTGAAGCTCGAAGATGGACCAAAGAAATGCTGACAAACAGACATTTTGTCAACTTCCTGTGTCATTTTATTATTTGGTGTAAGAGTATTCTCCTTCCCATCCATCATGTTTTGACTCATTTAAAAGGACCATACGGGTTCAAACTGTTCTTTTTAAGAACTTCTGGTCAAAACATTTGTTTCCACACAAAACAAAATACAAATACTTACATTTATGTCCAGTGTGTGTTATCATCTTCCCAGCTACTTAAAACAAATGATATGTGGATGTTACTGTCCTATCTGGGAGCTGTGTTGGTCTTTTGGAAAACGTGATTGATGAATATTTAGCTTCCCTAGTGAACGTAATGTATACTATGTATACCTGTGTTATTATACTACACTTGAGTGATTTGCTGCTATGTAAATGTTGCTATATGTTACAGAATGACCTTTTATGAATATGTTATGATGTTTTATCAGCTGTATACATTGTATTTTCTGTATATTGTACAGTATTCTTTATCAATAAATCTGATTGACTGACTGATATGTGTTGTTATCGGATATCTGTATATTTATAGCATTTTCCTGGTGCTTCCATTATTTACACAGGTGCTCACATTTTTTCTCATGTAAAGAAAAAAAATTAATGGGGTGTGTTTGTGATCATGAGAAAAATAACAGTGCAACATGTCTATTAGCCTCAACATTCTGACTAATTTGTCATGTTTATGGTAATACATGTAACAATATCATGCTGCATTGAAGAAAACAACCTTAAAACCAAAATGCATGAGCAAGGATTTTACTGTGATCTGTGTTACGAGGGTGTGCATTGCCACCACATTACTTTGGATGTCAGACTTGAAAAAAAAATGTTCTCCTTTCAAAACCTATTCACAACTGTTACTTTACGAGATATGAATTAATTTGACTGAGAATGCAGAAAGCAGTAATCTTTTTCCTTTGAAAGAGAATCGCTGTTTCCAAATATGGGCAAGAACAATGAAAATGTCTCTGCTGGCATTAAACTTGGCTACCTTCAGTCGACACTAGCCACAACTCATCTTTCTTGCATGTGTATTTTGTTGTCTGTGTAAGAAAAGAAAATATATATGTGTTATGGCCATCTGAAAATTAGGTGTGTGGTACTTTGTGGTACTTCTTAAGCTTATGTACTATAACGGCGTCTGCAACCTTTGGCTCTCCAGATATTTTGGACTGCAAATTCCATATTCCTATGTTATTTTATGTTCTGCGTTTCGTACCAAGGTAGCATACCAAGTACAGCGCAACTGACACAAAAGGCAACCTGGCACTAATGACTGAGACACACTCTAAGTAGCAGATAATTAAAAAAGCAGTGTCTTTAAGGCCTTTCTAAATTGAGGATGGAGAGCCATGGAACAAAGAACAATAGGCAGGGCATTGCTTAATTTGGCTGCCCTCACAGAAAAGGAACGTCCACCAATCATAGCACGATAAAATCTGGGCACAGTAAGTAGAAAACGATCCTGAGAACACAGCAAACAGGTGGGAACAGAAGGCCTAAACATCCACTGCAGGGACCCAGGGCCCACCACATGGAACGCCCTGTGCACAAGACATAAAGATTTAAAATGCGCACGTGTGATCACTGGAAGCCAATGGAGAGCACGCAGAACTGGAGAAAAATGATCCCTGAAGGATGCACTGGTAGCAAGCAGGGAGGCAGAATTCTGAAGAATCTGCAGACGATGCAACAGATAATGAGGTTGTGCCAAATAGAGAGGGTTACAGTAATCAATCCGGCTAAGAACCAAGGCAGCAACCACCCGAGTGCGAAGATGGAAAGGAATAAACTTCAATGCCTTCCTGAGAATCATCATCTGAAAATGACCAGCTTGACACACTGAGCTGATCTGGGATGACATAGACAAGAGCGCAGACAGTACCTAGCCAGCATAGAGTATGGTGGGGGCCAGTGGGAGTTGTAGTCCAAAACAGCTGGAAAGCCAAAGGTTGGACTACATACTATGCTCTTATTTTCTGCCATTCAGATAAAAGTTTTGCACATGTTTAGGACATTTTGTAAAACATTGATAAAGTCAGATAATTGTAGTGGCCAGGCTGCAAGTATTTTGGCATACCCCTGAACACATGGGTTGAAATGCTGCTAAATGTCTCCAAGACTAGTTGAAAAGATACATGTAATGGTTTGTACTAGGTTTTATGATTGAATGATTGTAATCATTTCAATAGCCCAGACTATGGACTGAGCCACCTCTTCCTCTCTCTTTTTATTTATGAACTATGGCAATACAAAGAAATGCCAAATGTGCTGTTGCTGTTACATCTTATCTAGAACCTTTAGGCTACATAAATATTGGTGAAATAAAATCATAGCGCTACATCCAGCTTTGCGCTATTCAAATTCCTTGCTTATCCAAGTTGCTGGCTAATAGTTAAATGATATATACAGCACAAAATAAACTTGGAGAGGTCAGCTGTATTGGTCAAGGAAGGGGTATGAGTCCAGCCCGACGTCACACACAAAAACAGAATACATTTCTGTATTTGTCTGCCGAGATGCTCTAGACCAATAGCTTCCAAAACAAATAATACATTTCAATTGACCTACAGCCCTCTATAAGATATTCACCAGGCTTAATTCACCCAACGTATTGTAGGTAATAATGGTAGAGGGTGTCTTTGGAAGAGATGGGTGGGATGAGGTAGTGGTGTAACTGATTAGTGTTTTTACTATTTGAAGGTTACTCAACATGAATGTTGTGAAACTGATTGGAGCTGACAAATATTGGTTTGTGAAGAAAGCCAATTAAGGATAGATTTTAAGGTAGGAAATTAGTATTGTATATTTTGTTTTCAATTGGATGGTGCTTTTGGACACACACATGTGCGTATAGGATTTTTGAATATTATTTTGAATGATTGGCATAATCTTCATTTCTATTCAGTAAAAGTCTCACAATAGAAGACTCTTTCACTGGAGGACACAGCTCATATATCAGCAGTAACAATTGAGAATTTGTAGAATATTATTTTGAGGTGGCAAGAATGGGGTGCATTTGATTCTCAGGAATGCATCAATGGTGTACAAGGGTCATAACGGAACATCATTTGGAGTGTTAGTAAATAAGGGAGCACCAGAACTAGGTTTGGTGATGGACATTTTATTTGTGTGTTAATTGAAAGACACCACAAGTGTGTTCATAAGGGTTTACATGCTATTTAGAGATGGAATGACGAGGAAGAAACTAATGTTTTGATTTTATCTCTTTACCTCGCACTTTGATGGTTCCCTTTCCCTTGTGTTCCCCTTCTCATTCTCCTTCTTCTTGTTCTTAACAATTCGCCTCTTCATGAAAAATAATGTGGGTAATTGGGTTGTATGTATTGGGATGCTGTTTGGGAGTACTTTGTATTTACATAATTTTCCGTATTTGAAAGAATGCATTTCTATTATTGGAATGTGATTAAGCAGCCCCGAAGAAGACCCTTTTGCTCGAAACACATGTTAGCTGTTAGACTTATTACATATCTAACAATGTTAGACAAATAAAATGTTCAAATTGTGAATAACGGCTACAACAGACATTTATCATTAACTGTATAAAAACCTGTAGGCCTACTGAAATTAATGATTTCAATTGAAGCCTATTGGTCTAGTGCATCTGTGCAGACACATACTGAAATTTTCAAAAAAAATCGGTTTCCATCAAAATACTAATTATATTTGAATTTTGCACATGCAAAGTTTTAAGAACCATAACATGTTTTCCTGTTTCAAGTTAAAGTGATAGATTGTAGTTCTATTTGTGAATTTGGCGAATTAAAGGTATAATTTAAGTCTCAGTTATAGAAACAAACTATATAAACTAGAATACAGCATGTTGTAAGTAGCAATCTTTGAAAACTTGTCTTTTCATCTGTTCTCTTTTGTTAAGTGGAAGTCACATTGTACAGAATGTGGTCTTCTTTCTTTTTAACTGCTTTTGGTTATTACATTTAATATAGAGGATGATTCCTTTCCTTTGTGCGCCCACTTGTTCTTGTCTCTTTCTACACCCGTTATCCTCTTTAGCTGTCAGTGTGTTTATTGTTTTATTTTACCCTTTTTAATTTGCAAGCCAACATAATCCATCCAAAAAAAAAATAAATGAATATGCATGCCACTCATTCTTTGGGCATACAAAACATGTTTATATATATGACGATGACTGCCATAGACTCATAGGGCCGGTCAGTAAGAAATGTTTTGTGTTCACTGATATGATATCCACCAAGTGAAAATTACTTTCCTAGATACCACCATCTTGATGTACCCCCATGATTTAGCTCATCATTTCACAATATTTTGGTCAACATGCCCTATGATTATATAAACATTTCAATGGTGAGTGAGATAGGTAGTGTCCAGTGAAGACGTTCTCAGTCTTGATCGGAAAAAGAAGGTGAAGGCGAGGTGGTGCCGTAGACTGAAGGAGCATTGCTCTCTCTGGCTGGAGCAAACCAAAATCAGCCTATGGCTAGATGAAATGCCATGCAAATGTGGACGAGATTTGGTGCTCTGAATGGGGCAGGTATTTGTCATTTTTAATATCTATTGGTGTCCTCTTTTATGCCACTGCTAACGATAAGAGGGCCCAATCAAATTGCAAATCATCATTGACCAGAGATGTTTGATAAGGAATGTTTACAAGAGGCTAAGTCTGTTAGAGGACTGGATGCTATAGTCATTCTCGGGATAAAATATACATTGCCTGTTTCCCAATAAATAAAGATTCCACAATGCATTGATGGCTGCAATTGGTAAGAGAAGCCAGTGACTCAAAACTGTTTTGGATAGCTGTGGAACACGGTTTAGGGCAAGACGAGTCCTGTTTTGATGCAAACCTCTTTGAGGATTTATGGGTTGCTCATTTCTCACGGATGTTTGTGGATATATATGATGCTAGCATGAGCTTTTCACACTAGCCACTGGTCTTCATTGAGGATAGAAAGGGCCGCTGGGTGAACATAATATACACACACTAACAGCCTCCACGTATCTAGGATCTCCTGGCCCAAATATGGTTCCAGCTAAAATGTTTACACAAGTTATTCAGGCAGTTTTTCATGTGCCTGTGGCAAATTGTGTGCACCTGATTTCATGGTTAAATTCAACCATTAAAATGCTGTACTGGGTTGAAGGTGTCTTCAGGCCAGAGCTCTCACTGGCTGATCAGTTGTGTACACTCTTTCATCTGATAAAAGGTATGAATTGGCTAACAATATAATAATAAACATAATAATAATAATAATAATAATAATAATAATAATAATAATAATAATAATAATAATAATACTTATTGTGGTACAGTTTATAGTAAACACCAAACTAAATACATAAACAAATCAATTTTTTAAGCACTTATACATAAATAAATAAATCCAATTTATTCACAAATAAAGCAACACTAACTTTTCTTGTTTACCAGTTCTTTGTACTTAATGAGCTGAAATATCCTTACGTTTGGTTTCAATGCGTAACCATACGCGAAATAACGCTAGATGAGTTGAGAGAGTATTCTAATTCAAACAATAAATCCAAAACTCTTCTGTTTTTATTGATTCAAGAATATGGACTATACCAACATACACAATTACATATAATGACCCTAACTTGGGGTAATTTGTGAATAAATGCCTCATTGTTTCCACATTGGACTTATAATCACAAATTCTGCAATGCATATCATCGAGTGGTAACTTCAGTCTGGACACCCAAATTTCACGCAATGGCAGATGGTTAATCCTCATCAATAGACGTCATCTAAGCTCCGCTGGATTAGAACATTAAATGAAGTGCTGTTGAAGTTTCAGAAAAACTTGAGTCACCATAGAGACAGCTGTCAATTTTTTTTAATGTACCCAAGTGTTCCAGATTTTTCATCCAGTCCCACCTACCTAGCTTTCCCAAAAAGCCTTTTTAAGTATCTCGAAATTTCATAATTGCAAGAAATCCGGTGCCCAATCAATTTTTTCAAAAAAAGTCCCCATTAATCCTTGCATAATTAGGCCCTCCCTTACTACTTACTTCTACCAACATACTAAGTCAAATTGCTTCTCAGAGAGGTGTGGAAAAATTGCTTCTGATATAGGTGAGGACAAATTAATTCTGGCTTTAATGTACATGAGGCCACGCCTTTGCAAAGCAAGCGAGCCCAGGGATTCAATGCCCAACTCAAGGCGAAGATACTCCATTGATGTGGAGGGTGACAGACCCAGTATTTTCTGCCAATAAAGAGCTTCAATTTTATTGAGGCTCCTTTAGTCTGTCATTCGCAGGGCTTCACGCTCATACAATATACCTGGTCAAAATCATTGTTTCTAAAGAGTTAAAATGCCCAGCAACGAATATCCTGCATATTGGACTGAGCATGTATAGATCAATTATATTCATTGTTTTGCTTTCCTGGTTTTTACTTCAATGCTCTTTGCATAATGATTGTTGCTGGTTATTTCCGGGCCCAAGTATTTGTACTGGTCTGTATATTCGAACATTCCCTGCCCAATGCCAAATAAATCTATTGACTTTTTGTAGGAAAACAGCATTAACCTAGTTTTCGCGGTATTAACTCTTAATGCATTTTTCGACAGTAAACATCTCTAATTCATTAATTAAGTACTTCATATCCATAAATGTGTGGCTAAACATAAATCATCTGCATATAGCATGGATGTGATAGGAATATGACCAATTTTGGGAGAATGCTTTACCCCGCTGTTCACTCGCAGCTTTTCCGACAGTACTCCCCCATTCCCCAAAGGTATCTGAGCAGAATTGTCACTATGAAGTACTATGATAATTTCAAGTAGCCAGCCTGGACAGCCCATCATCTCCAGCTTTTTCCACAAAATAGACCGATTTATGAGTCGCAAGCAGAATAAAAAGCAATTTCATTCCACTTATAAAGGAGGACTCCCTCTAACACCAGCACGTGAAATTAATGCATCCAACATCCCAATGTTATAAAGTGTGCTTGAACCTGGACGGAACCCCTTTTGAAATAGAAGAAGCAGATTAATAGTGGATGCCCAAGATTGTAACTCAGCAAGCACATATGATGCAAAGATTTTTCCAGAAACATCTAACATAGATAATATTCTGTGTTTCTCAGGTGATAGCTTTTCTCCTGCAATGCTCTCCAAGACAGGGGAACTTCTCTTTCTTCACAAACCTTTGTGAACAGTTGAGATATGTTAACCCTGCTCTTGAGATCCTGCTTCAAGACTACGGCTGCCAGACCATTAGGCGAAGTGGCTCTGGAGCTCTTTAAGTTCTTAATACTCTCACATAGGTTCTGCCAGTTAAATTGTAGGGCCCACACCTGATTCCCTTTACCAGTTTCAAGACATTGAGTGCCACCTGCCCACTGGACACATTCCACACTGCCAAATAGAACAGGTTTTCTTTTTACACAATACCCCCACCATGTGTTGCCAATTCATTTTCGCTTTTCCAAAAAGTGTCTTTTACCCCCATTCCGATTTTTACATTTCTTAATCTCCACAGTGGAGTATTTTGCCAAGATCCCACAATTTTTTATGTGACAGATTTCCCTGCGCAGGTTGCACTTGAAAGCTTTCATTGCGGGGTCATATACATATCCTCCTCCTCCTGCGGTGTCTCACGATCACTGCTGCAACAAAAGGTACATTCATCGTAGCTGTATACGTGCGTTTGTTGATCGTGCAGGCTTACTCGCAATGCACCCGATTGTGTTGCTTTTTGCATTTCCTTGGGGATCTATGTTCTTTTACTGGGATTTCTTGAAACTGCTGCAAAACTCCAATATTTGTGTAAGAACCACCATGCATGGGGTCAGCTCCAAAAGTGAACATACACAAAATTACTCCCCCCAGTGGTGCTGCGCTAAAGACACACCTGCCACCCCCTGTACGATAAGCCAATATCTGCATGCCCACATTGTGTCCCATTTCATTTGGGTGGTGCTTGTCGAGTCTGTGTATATTTTTTTCCCTTGGTGTTCTGGGATTTGTAGTCCAGTCACCCTCATTTGAACAGTACCAGCCACCTTAAACTCACCCCTCCCTCTGACAAGCTGTGTACCTTCTCTAGAATCTACGGGATACCCTCTCGGCAAACCTCGTATCACCGTCCAATAATGTTGACTCCCCCAGTGACTTCAATGGGATCACCCGGCAAATATTTCACTTCAATCTTTTTGGGAGGTTTGAATGTATGGTGCGAGTGCTACTATTCATTTGAACTGGTTTGACTTGTAACCCATGATTTGTATAAGAAATGCCCAAAACTGGAGAGGCAGTTTTCTGGCCGCACAATAAATAGGTGGTAAAGCCTCGCTCTGCTATGGTCCGCATAAACCAGTAGCCTGCTACCGGACCTGTGAAAAAGAAATGACAACACCAATAACCTGGGTATCACTGATCAGGCACTGGCCTGGCTGACCTCTATCATCTATGATCGACCCTCCCAGGTCCAACTGGGGTCCTTCCTGTCATCTATCTTCCTCTCTACCTGTAGGGTTACGCAGGGGTCTAACCTCTCACACTGGCTCTTCAACCAATACCTGGCCACTCTCGCCCACTGCATTGCCATTTTCTGCTCAAATTTCCAGTGCTACGCTGATGACACTCAACTCATTTTCTGGCTGCCTTAGGCCACCTACTCTCCCTCTCTCATCTCTGACTGCCTTACTGCCATTCAAGATTGGAGTGCCGCCAATGATCTTTGAATGCCAGCAAGAATGAGATCCTCCTCATCAGCACACCATCTCCACCCTTCTCCCTCACCCTCTGGCTGCCCTCCCTTGGCCATCCTCCTACCCCTACCTGTGAGGCTAAGAACCTCGGGGTCATCTTTGTCTCCACACTTTCCTTCTCCGCCCATAATGAGAGAAGTTTTAGGGGAGAGTGAGAGTATGCAAACTAGGCACTCAAAGGAGGAGTAGGCCTGAGTAGGAAAGATGGATACAGATATCCATTCTGGGAAGATAAGTACCAGTAGTCATTCTTAGGCCATGAGTTTCCAAATGATCTAACAAAAGGTAACTAGCAAGTGCATGAGTGTTTCCGGCAAACCAAACTAGGGAGCAAAGGCACAGGGGGACAAGACAGAATTTACTAGTTCCAGCACTCTTGACATTCTTGCCCCTGCCATGAGAGTCCGACTGAAGCCTTCCAAACAGTGCAACTCTTGGTATGACTCCGATCTGGCTGCCCTTAAACGCAAATGTAGGGCAGCTGAGTTGAAATGGAACTCATCGGGCAGAGATTTGGAGGGTGATCCTTATCCTCAGCAAGTGCCTTCCCCTGGAATAGCCTCCCTGCTGCCCTCTTTCTTGAGCCTGACCTTCTTAAGTTCCAGAAACTACTCAAGACCTTCCTCTTCTCCTCTTCCTTCTCTCTCCCTCTACCATGGTAACCCGAGCCATCTCTCCTCCTCTTCCTTATAGCTTGCTGACTGGTCGCCTGGTGTACCCCAGAGTCTCACCGGTCCTGGGCACACCCCCCAGTCCTCTCACGCAGTGGGCTCAAGGCCCTATACCCACCCACCTTCACTACACTTAGAAATAACCCAAGAGAGTGGCTCTCTCTGCACTTACCCCAGTCTCCGCTGACTGTGTGCACTTGGATCTCCCCCTAGCTGCGACCGTATATGCACTTGCCTGATCCAAATGCAACATGCCTGAACATTGTCTGTCTGTTCTCCCTTGTCTTCTCCACTTAATCGTACTGGTAAAACTGTAGAATTGCTGCAGGCCTATTTGCTATGCCTCAACAGTTACATGTATTTTTCACCCTTACTTTGCCTGTGCAGACTATTATCGTATCAGAATTTCAAGGGCTCTGGGCGACTGTTGAGTTTCCTCATGTTCCCATCCTCCTTGAGAACTTTGAAACAATTTCCTGTGTATAGGCGCTATATAAAAAATACAAAACAATACTGTATTCCCTTGCTCCCTTCCCACCTTGAAGCGCGTGGAAGCACTTCACTTGTTTATAATCGCTATACAAATAAACAATAAACAAACAGCCATAAACAATGCAAGCAGATTTCCATGGCCAAATGATAATGATATGTTATTATATAGCACCTAAGCTTAATCTCTATATATAAAACAAATATACATACATTATCACCTAACCTGTGTTGGTATCATTTATCAACCTCAAAAGAATGAAAGGCTGAGTTGGCCTTGCCGGGATTCGAACCAGGAACCTGCAGATCACACACTCACATCGATGATAAATTAGTACAGACACAGGTTGGCCGATATTGCATGTATAGTTGTTCTATATGAAGTGCTTAAGCGTAAGTGCTATATAATAACACATCATTATCGTTTGGCCTTGGACGTCTGCTTGCATTTACAGTGATTTGGTATTATGGGCCTATACGCATTGATATTAACGATACATATGGCGATCCATTCATAACCATATTTTTGGTAGTGTACTTAGAAACAATGCCATGTGATGCCACTTCCTGTTTTGTCGAGGGGTGAAAGGTCATGTTCCATCTCTTCCTGTGATATCACTTTGGGGGTTGGGTCAAATGACATCACTTCCTGTGATATCATCAGCAGTCAAGGGTCACGTGATATCACTTCCGCTCCCCTGGCATTTTATTGAAATTATGTCCCTTTTCAGAGGCTGGCAAAATACATACCATTGGGAGGGTTTATAACTGTGTATTAAAGAATTTAGAGTAGCGCAGGGAAAGCAGCGCACTCACATGGCATCCCATACATGCAAATAAACATCCTGAACAGCATGCCATGGAGATAGGAAAGATAGAAACATTACAACAAAGCATTAATTGTGGTGCAATGAAATCAAGAGCCACTTTATGTGCTCTGGTCAGACATTTCTGTACTGTACACAAGATTTTAGGCACAAGGATTTTGTCAAGTGACCAAGAACACTGAGATCGACTGTCTTGTGATGATCATAACAGAGACAACAGCAGAAAAAAACATGCTATAACTGCAACTTGCGAAAAGCAAAATACATAGGGCCTCATCACGAGTTTGGCGGTAACCCTTAAATCCGGCAGTTGCGCTATTACTGCCGGATTCAAGGGTCTGCCAAATCAGGGCTTCGGCGGATTTCTCCCCAGCTCTGAGCTGGGGGGAAATCCGCTGAAAATTTGCGCTATTACCGCCAGCGGGAAATCCGCCGGTGGTAAGAGTGCGAAAATTCCCTATTGAGCCCAATGGAGAATGGGGTTCCCGAATGGGCTCAGTGGGGAATGGGGAATTCCATTACTGCCAAACCTGTGATCTGGCGCTAAAAGCACCGGGGGGTTTGGCGGTAGGGCTAATACCACCGGCGTTACCGCCCAACTCCTGATGAGGCCCATAGTCCGAACTGGATGCTAATACTCTAAGGGGCCGATTCATGGAACAAATGTGCGCCGAAAAAAGTGGTGCAAGCTGGCGCAAGCAGGCGCAAGCGTGAAAAAGGAAGCACACATGCACGTGTGCGATTCATGGAAGTCCCTGCGTGTGTTTTTCACGGGATGTGCGCCAAACCCGTGCGTGACACACACGCCTAACACGTCATTGCAACATCCTGAACGCTGTGCGCGACACGCACAGGGAAAGCGCACAACGTCTGCGCACATACCAAAAATGGGGCGGGACACGGGGCGGAACGCGTGGAATGGGGAACAACACATGAAAAAGAAGGCGTAACTGGGGAAGTACTGCAGGGAAATACACGGAACGCCCACACGCACGTGAACAACTCGTATTCATGGATTCATGGGAAACAAGCGCACGCTAAAATACGCGCACAGGCATCAACACGTCCACCACAGGAAGGCAGGTGTAAGCGCCCCCACGCACAGTATAAAAGCGCGCACAAACAACAAACATGTACATACCGCTACGATGAATGCCCCATTTGTCGCAGCACTGATCGTGGGACACCGCAGGAGGAGGAGAATAGCCAGGGGCCGCATTTTTTCCCCCCAGACAAGCCTTTTTGGGATGCCTGATGACCAGGTCTAGGGCAGGTATAGGTTTCCACCTCGTATCATCTTAGACCTGGTCAGGGAGTGGGAAGATGACCTTACATCATCCACCCTCTGCTCCCAAGCATTGAGGCCCTTGGATAATGTGCTCAATGTCCTGCATTTTTTGGCCACTGGGTCATTTCAGCAGACTACTGCCATAGTGGGGGGGGTCTCACAGGCCACGCAGTCACGCTGCCTACACCAGGTGTTGGCAATCATGACTGCGCTGCCCTCATTCCACAGGCACATATACATACCCAGAACACTCGCAGAAAGGCAGGCTGTCGTCCAGGACTTTTACAGGGTGGCACACTTCCCCAAAGTGCTCGGTGCCATAGATTGCACCCATGTGGCCCTACGTCCACCTAGGCCCACTGAGCACATCTACCAAAACCGCAGGCACTGGCATTCCATCAACGTGCAGGTGGTATGCGATGCCAAGGGAATCATCACCTCTGTCTATGCAAACTACCCTGGCTCCACCCATGACAGTTTCATATACAGAATGTCCGCCCTGAGCCGGGCCCTGGAAGATGGGCAGTATGGCGACACATGGCTCCTAGGTGAGTACAAATGAGCGTGCACATGCATGCATGTCACACACAGACAAATACACAAACCCCAATAATCAGAACCATTATCACCTCTCCAGGGGACAGTGTCTACCCTCTGAGCAACCACATGATGATGCCAATCTGGAACCCCACCACACCACCCCAGGTAAGATACAACGATGCCCATATTGCAACCAGGGCCATAGTGGAGCGCACATTCGGAGTGCTCAAGTCACGCTTCCGCTCCCTTGACCGCTCTGGCGGCCAGCTACTCTATGCATCCCCAGTAGTGTGCAGGATCATTGTGGCAGTATGTGTCCTGCACAATGTTGCAACACGGCAGGGCGTACCGGTGGACATGGTGGTGCCCCCACATCCCCAACCAGAGGCACAGGTGCTGCCCATGGGAGGGGATAGGGCAAGTGGCGAGGCAGCCCGGACCCAGCTTGTGGCCACATTTTTCACCCAAACTACCACCCCTGCAGAGTGCACACAGGCCTGACACATACCAGGTGACAATCGATGATGGCAGTCAACTGTCACAACCTTAACACCCTGAGAATGTTGCCATGGAAGTGCCACATTGTGTGCATCCCTAGCTACTCAAACCTAACCAATCCTGTGTGACCAAAAGGTACACATGCAAGGTGTGTATCACACAGACTTGCAAAACAGGCCATGACAATCACTGGTATGTCACACAAACCCACCAAACCACAACATGACAAGGCAAGCAATAGTAAAACACCAACACAAAAACAATAATGTACACATTGGCATGTGAAAAATGAAAAGTGGCGTCAGACAATGATGCCTGACATGGAATCAGATTAAATGACTGACCAACAACCTCACACACAAAGCAAGTCATACCCAAATGCATAACAACAGTTGTAGCTTGAACATAACAATAAATGCCTGTTCACCTGCACATTGTGCACAGCAAAATAAACACTGCATAATATGTGAGCTGTGCCCATCTCCTGAAACACACTGCTCAGCACATAGCATAGTGAGCAGTCATTGTGTGTGATGCACACCCTGAGCATCACATGAAAATGACAAACTAAATAAAAAACAAATCATGCATGTACAGGATCCACAAATGGTCATAGATCATGTGCTGCAGCAACATAATGGTCCACAGAAGGCTAACTGTGTGCACATGTGGACATGGAAGTGTGGTTGTACATGTTGTGGATCATAGTGCGAGTGTGTGTGTCAGTAGGGACATGGCAAGCAATAGTAAAACACCAACACAAAAACAATAATGTACACATTGACATGTGTGTGTCAGTAGGGACATGCACTCAATACATGCATGTGCAATCAAGTGACCATCAGTGTCCTCATCACATGTGAACATTGCCCATATGTACACCCCAGCATGTCAAACCACAACTATACCCTCACACCTGAAAGGTAAACACAACACATGAACAGCCATTGATTAGCAGAATACATCATGTACATAGGATACCACAATTACAATGTCAGGGTGCCCATCACACTGTGGGGCAAGGCAACTGTCCAACAACAAAATACCTCCCCCCCACATATCACCATGACCCACGGAACAACTGCGCATGGGGTATGTAGCTTTCATCCTTTAAGTTCACCTGGCCACAGGATCACTCTTCCCCTTTGACGCCATCTTCCACCTTGCGTGTAAAAAGTGTCCAGCACTCTCAGAGGCCACCTTGACTTGCAAAAACACCAAATCAAAGAGAACTCAAAGCAGGCCAACACAGAAGCCAAGCAAAAAGCCTGCAGGGAGCAAAACAAACCAGAAGAGCCTCCAGTAGATGACTTCAAGTAGCAGTATGTCACAAAGCCCAAGTACTAGCACAATGATGGAACAACCAAGGTAGCACAGTAAAACAATGTCACAACAGGATGTGTACCATGTGTGGTACATAATATGGAATGATGCACCACAAAATGATGTGTACTGTCACAGCTCCCGTGTACAGGCGCAGGAGTGGCACAAACCAACCACCCCCACTGTGGTCTGGGTGCCTGCAAGGTCAAACTCACACAGGCCTCTGAGACACTGGTGGGGAAGGAGGGTCAGGGATATGCAGTCGGGACATGCATTGGTATACTGGATAACCGGAATGAGGGGCAGGATTGACAAGGGAAAGTAGGGAATGTACAAAAACATAACAATCACATTAACACATACACAATCAGACCAAACGTGTACATCATGCACATAGTACCAAATTACTCAAATTGAAGTCAAAGAGAAACTTATCTCTGGATGAGTGCTGGCCTCCTGCCTGCACACTCTGAGGTCCGGTAACATGAGCAGTTCAATGCTGCAAAGAGAGCCAGAGTCACTAATCTGTGCGTGCCCATAACACACACACACACCACCATGCATGCCACACAACACGAAACTATACAAACAATCTGGTGTGGTGCTTCGTACCCATACGTAAGATTCCCCCCGTGATGGTTCATACACAGTCAATGCAGTAAGTAATGCGCCGGTAGGTGCGTGGCAAATGTAAGACCAATGTGTCAAGATTCACACAACATCCAATGTTCCCTGGGTAAGAATCCAGACGCATTTAGCAAGGTACGACTTCAGTACAAGTCGTGTTCCAGCATAACCTAAATAAAGTAGGTAGTGCATGTGGCAATTCAAACCTGTAAATGAAATGCATTGCACACAAGTCTGTCCCTCGCTGTCTGTCCAAGTGAGCTGCTTCTTTCCCTGTCTTGGAACGCTTCATGGCTAACACAACTGCCTCAATGGACCATGTTGGACCGGAGGATATGTGCCCCTGACAACTTTCCCATCAACTACCCACTACTCCACCAACGCATCTTACCTGTACTGTGCGCTTCAACACCAATATCTGTCCAAGCTCACCGTCAGTGCTGCTACTTAGCATGCATGTGCAACTGTCCTTGTGGACGGTTGGCTGCTCACCTTGCCTGGAGTTCCTTGAAACACGTCAGCTTCTGTATGATGTATGAATGCAATCCCTCTGGCTCTGCCTGCACACACATGTGCATGTCTGCACCACCGAACGTGGCCAGCTTACAGACATCCAATGGGCCAAGTCTTCTGGGAAAAGTGGTCTGGAGGCTCATCCCCTGCACAAAGGGCAGAAAACACATGATTAATGCATGAAATTTCCCTGTTTGTGTCTCCTCAGGCATGTCATGAGTGGACCATGTCAGAGACGTCCATCTGAAATCACTCCATCAGTGCAACTTTCCCAGCCAAAGTGTGTCAGCCACTGTCTACAGCATGAATTGCATGAAGCCCATGTACAGCAAAGATAAGAAACACACTACACAATGTATAGCAATTAATGCACACATGAATCATGAAACCACCCATCTAGCATAGGAAGAACTGTGATCAAAATCACCCCTATCATCCCCACTAGGGGTGTCAACACAAGTAGTGCAGCAGCAGACATGCCACAGATATGACAGTCCAAAGCCCTTGTGTAATAGGCTGTTGCATCAAACCATCCTTGCGGGCCCATGGATAAGGGAAGCAGGAGTGGCATATGTGAGTCAGGACCCCAAGCTGCAAACACATACACGAGACAAGCTTGAAGGGACCAGCTGGAATAGACAGTGGATGCTTTCAAAAGCCACAAAGCACCACACGGTCACATGAAAGCACAACAGACAAGCAATTTTAAACTATATTAACTAATTACACTATCAAAAACCTACATTACCTAATTAAACTAACAATCAAATAGAAACTTAACTAACTAAACTAAAAGAAAAATCAAAAATGGCCACATACGACCCGAGTGGGGAGGCCCCCAGGAGGGGGGGAGGTGCTCCACATCCACATGCGATGATGTTGAGGAAAAAAAAAAACCTCCATGCGCTCGATGCCTGCACAGCCCGACCTATGTGGGAGATACCTCGTCGTCCGAGTCTGGCTCTTCCTGGAAAGGAGGACTTGTCACAGGAGCCTGACCACACCTAGCTGCAGCTGCTGGACGGGTGAGCCTGGTTCTGTACGGCGACGACACATAGGTCTGCATGCAGAACCTCACGTGATATGCGTGCTTCCTCTTGCAAGGTAACACGTGTAACACGGAGTTCCTCCTGCAAGGCCTGCCTGGCCAACTGATGCACCTCCCGGCAAGCATGTAGCTCAGCCGAGATGGTACGTTCAAGCTGCACAAACCTCTCCTCTGACCGCTCCCTCTGGGACATCAGAAGGACACCCAGAGTGGATCTGAGGGAAGCATACTCCTCCCTCAGGGCTTCCATGTGTGCCTCTGCGTGAGCAGCAATTGCTTCACACAGAGACAACATTTCAGCCTGGGGTGCCCTGGCTGATGCTGCCATGCCCAGCCTGAGTGAGCGGCCCGTGGACCGTGCCGCCTGCTGCTGGAGAAGCACCTTCCTAGCAGGGGGGAGCACGGATTGGGCCACACGCTCCATGCTCACAGCGATGCTCTCCATTGCTGCCCCCTGGCGTTCAGAATTGGCAGACATGTCTTGCTCCCACTTAGTATACATCGGTTGCGCGTGGCGACCGCGTTGCTGGGATTGACACCTGCGGGACCCAAGGACCGGGTGTTCTCGTTGTGTTGGCACCGCCCGCGGCTGCACGACTACATGCCCCCGTCGACGTGATGGCCCAGGCACATCAGTGACTGGTGTGGAGGGTGACCCTGCGTCCCGATCCACCACAGGCGGAGGTTCCAAGACAGTCTGACCCCTCAGTGCAGGTGTCATGGACAGAGGAGTGCCCACATTAGAATCACTCACCCCTGACATATGGACCCGACGCACATCCAACTCGACATGGACGTCAGAGTGGTCATCAGGGCTGGACTCATTGCCAGCCAGAGACAAGATGGACTCTAGCACATGCAGGTTTTCATGGCCTACCACCCCACGACCCCCACTTGTGCCAGGTTGCTGTAGTGATAACAACCCTGTGCCTGGCATGACAATACCATCCTCTAGCTCCATTGCGTCATCATCTGAAAAGTAGAGAGAAAAAAGGTCACTACACATGTTAGAAGCACACAACACACACACACATAGACATCACACAGACACCAAACACATGAAGCAGACATGTCACACACAGAAGAGAACCTGCCATGCATGCTGGGTCAACTTGACATTGCTTCTGTGATTAGGCATGTATATCGCTCTGAAGTGGGTCGATGCAGTGCAGCACATTTATACGTTACTCACTATCCACATGTACAAGTACTTCATGATGTGTATCAGAAAATGTGAAGGCAGTGCAAGGTCAACTTCAGCCATCACGTGCAATGTGCATGCAATGGCTAGCATGGCTACAAGCAAACCACCCCTCCCCCCAAGTGCAAATGCAGGGATGCATTGCATGGTATCAAAAGGATGACCATAGACATGTGTATTGACAGACAGTGTTGGCTAGCATCAATTGCATCATGTGAGTCAAGTGACAACACAGCAGATGATGATGGGACAGTAAGCAGGACACATGATGAAACCTCCAGAGTACACCCACGTGTGAAGAAGACACTACACCAGTTGGACAGAGTCATTGACCATGAAACAGGCTGAGGCCTGTGACCCACAAAGACTGTCACACCCTAAGCATGTGTGCGACGAAGGACTGAGCCACAGTGGCCATGGGAAGGCTTATGAAATGCTATGCAATGTAGGTCACTCTGGACACGTACTACAATGATCATCCAGTCAAGGACACATAGGGGCATGCATGGAATCCACATGGAGCATGAATGTGCACTCATGTCCCTGTGGGGAATCTGACCTCTGCACAGTCCAAGTGAGACACCCTGCATCAAGTACAAAGGATATACCCCACAGCATATGTCTGGCAGATTGGCTGGTGGAAGTTAGCATGTACACAGGACACATGAACAGGCAAGTACTCAATGGCAAAATTGAAGCAGACCAGTGCAAAGGTGAAATTGGGGTGCAGAGGGGGGGTGGAGGGGCAAGGGAGCATGCCTACGTGGAGTACCCGCATGCAGGCAGAGGACACATGCACGTCAGTCATGCTATGACATAATCCCAGGGCTGAGAGCAAGGTCAACCCAGGCTACATGCAGAAAGGCCAGTGAGCTGGAACATGGACCTGAGGGGCATCCTGGTGACCAGCATGTGAGTAGGGTGCAATAGTGGTGATGCGGACAGTCCCCGTCCGCTCCACATGTCCACCATCCTGCAGAGCAGCCGTGCATCAGTGAAGCATTGCATTACTTGCACATCAGAACCATGTACACATGACATGTAGTGGCAGTCATGCACAACACATCACACAAGTAAAACACACATGCCCTCAACAAAAACGCAGCAACGCTCAGTGGAATGGGCATCAAAGTCCGGCATCCCTCCCACTCCTTTGACCGATTCAGATGGTATGAACTCTGCAACAAGTGACTCGTGCTTAGTGAGGTCTTCCTCCTCAGGTGCAGGCACACTGCCAGTCACCAGAGTCAAGTTGTAATTTGAGGCACGCTTAGCCTTAGCGGTGCGTTTGAGGTAATTCCAACACTTTTTGCACTCTTGCGCCGTGCGCACCTCATGGCCGAATGCACTCACATGTTCTGCAACTTGCTTCCAGTGGGTACCACGGTGGGCAGCCGTAGTCTGACAATTAGGCCCCACTATTATGTCACGGCTGTGGTCCCGCACGTAGTCCACGAGGAAGTCCAGTTCCTGGTTGCAGAAAGGCTTCTTCCTCGACATGCAGGAGGTTGTGGTTGTGTGTGGGGTCCCAGCCTGTGCTGCAGGTGCAACCTTCCTCCTCTTGGATTGTTGCGCAGACCCTGGCTGGAAAATGCCACCATGATCAGTATGGCCAGTGGCACCGGTGGATTGAGCCAAGGGAGTGGCAGGTGGAGGGACGACCAAAGGTCTGACTTGCGTCAGTGGCAGCTGGGTGCCCTCTAATGGACCCTGGAAAGCAACATCCGCTGTGGCAAGGTCATTGACCGTGACTGTCCTGGTTGGCAGACTCACAACCGGGGTGTTGTTGGCTGCATCTGCCCCTGCACTTGCCAACACCCGGCTGTTTGGGGCAGCAGATGACATTACTGCCCCATGGACACGTGTCTCGGTCAGGGCAGCCCTGCGTGCACCTACGGTTTGCCTCCTGCCCTGTTGGAAATCTTCCAAGGACTCTTCAAGTGCCAACACAGCCTGCGCTGGCAGACCCTGAGCCTGGGTGGTGTCCACAGCTGCACCTGCAGCTACCACTACCCTTGGGCTCATGGCAGTCGATGAAACGGACTGCCGGGTCACACGGGCGCCAGTGCCAGATGCAGAAGCTGCATCTCCCTGAACCACAGGGGGTGGTGGCATGACTGCAACAAGTGGCGCACCCCTGCCTCTTCCCCCTCTGCGGCCACCCTGGACACCCTGTAGTCCCCCTACTCCCTGGTCACCCCGGCCACGTCCCTGACCACGCCCGACACGAGGAGTATGCCCAGCTGAGGCGCCCCTCACCTTTGGTGGCCTCCCAACCATGGCACAGATGGAGTAGTGCCGGCACAGATAGAGGAGTGCCAATGGGAGGTGTACAACACAATTATCCTGGGCAATTGGGGTGAAGGGGGTGGGATGCAAGATGTTAACAGCACCCCTGAACCTGCAAGGCTGTATGTGACCCCGGTGATGTAGTGACAGGTCACGCAAAGCTCAGGCACCCCAAAACTGCAGTAAAACCGTGCACACAACCCCTGCAGCCTACGTGCATGTAATTAACCTCCCGCAGTACGCGGTGGCACCCAGTAACACGAACAACACGTACGCGTGGGACACACAGGCTAATATGACCTCGAAAATGGGTGCGATACACAGGGGCACCCGCAGTGGGAAAAATAGCGTGCGTGACTCACCATCAGACTAGCGCGATGATGAAAAACATGCGTAGCCAATACCCCCGCCAAAAGTAGAGATACGTAGTTGATCCACTGTGAAGTTGTGATGGCGCGCGAAACAACACGAAGTAGCAACACACACGTCGGTCTCCACGAAAGGCACGTACAGCGAACTGCTGGCCCTGCTCACCTTTAACCTGTGCTGAGGGAAACGCCTGCGTGCGTCGCGTCACTTACGTGAGTAGGCCCTTTCCTCGGATTACACGCATTCACACGCGGACATGCAGTTTTTTCATGTGCTGAACCACTATGCACACGTCACAAGGGAAACGCCCGCGCGCGTAACGTCACAGACGCGCTTACGCGCTAAGGGCCTTTCCTCGGATTTCACGCTGACGTGTACTTTTTTCACGTGCTAAATCAGTCTGTATCAAGCTGGCCATGCGGAAACACACAGAAGACCATGCCCCTGCCCAAAGGGCCATTTTCCTGACCCCGAGAGCCGCGAGCACGCTCCCACCAGCCACCTGCTGCTGCCTGCCTGCCGCCCACGTGCCCTGCTATTTGGTGCCTGCACGTCAGCCATCTGCATGGGTCCAGTTGCTGTGTCCACCCCTGCTGGAACAGAAGACTCCCGACTGGGATACTATCGCTCCACAGCCCAGCCCCAGGACCCAGTTGCCCGCCCACACCTGCTTTGGGGGTCGCCATGTAGGGGCAAACACCATCCGAGACCACTGGCAACCCCCAGCCAGAGAGGCAGAGGGCCACCAGCTTCATTGAGAAGGAAGTTGGTGTCCTGGTGGAGCATGTCCTGGGGAATTATGATGCCCTCTTCACACCATCGTGCGCCGACAAGGAAGGACGGAGGAGGATCTGGATGGACATCGTGGGTGCCATCAACGCAGAGGGGGTGGCACCCCGAGACCTGAGACACGTCCAGAAGCGCTGGGAGAATTACAAGTCCAGGACCCTCAGGAAGGCCCGGCGCCTCTTAGAGGCAGAGGATTCAGCGGGGCGCGGGGGCCAGCTTACCAACCAGCAGATGAGGGTCCTGTAGCACATTCGCCCAGTGCTTCACCACCAGATCCTCAGGATGCAGGTATGTCTGGAGTCGAGCTGTAAGTGGCCATGCATTGCTGTGTGAAACAGTGCATGTTGCAGTGTGCTGGTAGTCAGCTACTTGCCTATATGTGTAACATAGGCCATGTATGGATGTGTGTGAGCCGGGACATCATGGTAGTGCATGTGAGACCAGTAATGCGTGAACCACATGGATGGTGCATGTGTTCCAATGAGACATGGGGAGCTGCATGCGGAATGCACACATGAATGCATGCCAGTCCCTGTTCTTGGACATGGGTGATGGGTGAGAGATGGGTGCTGCTCTCATGTACATGTATGGTGTGCATGTCTGTGTGTCTGAGAAGCGTGTGTGTGACTTTGAAACGCCATGGATGCATGACCTTCCGGTGATGTGTGTCCATGGGGTCAGTATGAGCCATGATGCATGTGAGTTAGAAGGCGACATTTTGGTTAACAGAGGCCCTTGTACATGGATGCTGATGTTGATTGCATGCGCCGTGCCTGTTTCTTCATGTTTGTTGTGTGCATTGACCCATGTGTTGTGGAGGGACAGGATGGAAGTGACGTTTGACAGTGCCACTCATTTATTATTGCTTCCTGTCTAGGGGACTATTGTACAGTACCCTGATGCTTGTGTTCTATGTCTCCCTCTACGCAGTGTCCAGTGAAGAAGAGGGCGGAGAAGGCACTGTGGAGCTAAGCGGCGGGGATGCCTCCACCAGGTGGCGACGCAAGGCCCAGCCACCCTCCCAGGAATTGCCATCATCTGGGAGAGAGGCCTGGTGGGGGTAGTACCACTGGTGCAAGTGGTGCAGTCCAGGGCCAGGGTCAGGAGGCAGCACAGGTCACCGCGGAGGGGCCTGTGCATGTCGCTGTCCCTGACACTGTAACTGCACCACCATGCACCAGCAGGGATGCCCTGTCCCAGGCCCGTCCACAGGTAGGTGGAGGCCCACGTCATCTGCCTCTCCACTACCTGCGGACGAGGAGTGCCATGACCGTATGGGCTCCGTCCTGATTGGTGTTGCGTTGTGCACGAGTGTCATTCGTGATGACGTGCGTGCTTCCTGGGGTGAGCATGCACGCCATCACGAAGAGCAGCGTCGCAACGTGGCACTGTTGGGAGGGACCCTGGTCGGTGGGTTCCTACATGTGTCGTGCACTGTGGCAGACCCCTCCTCCTCTGTGGAGACTATGCGCCAGTCGTTCTCCCTGCTGTCTTCCAGCCCAGATTCCACCAGGGCTCCCTGTGGACCTGGCCCGACCAACATAGCCAGCTTGGTAGAGATCCCATCCCTGCCACAGTCAGGAGTCGGCGGTCGAGCAGGGGTGGACACCCCAACAACTGGAGACCAGCAGATGGAGGATGTGCAGGCATCATCGGAAAGGGCACATGGACAGCAGCAGCAGGCTATAGGTGGGAGCAATGATGGCTCGGGGCCCTCGACATCAGAGGGGCAGGCATCGGCCAGAGGGTAGGAGGACCCTGGAATGGGTGTGTCTTCCGTGTGGCTGTGGTTGGGCCAGCATATAGATGTGGAGCGGCGGCGGGCGGAAGAGGCACGGCTCACAATGGTCAGGGCAGAGAACTCCATGCGGAGGGCACTGAGGCGGGCCGAGTGCCTCGAGGCTATTCGGAGGGAGTTGGAGTCCAACATGGCATCATCCCTGCGAACCCTTGGGGCCATGGAAGAGGACCGCCTCCAGGACATTGAGCAGGAGTTCGATGATGCCCTGGCCCGGGACATCGGAAAGTGAGCTGTCGGACTAGCCTGCCGCCATTGTAAGTAGTTTTTAGTGGTAGGTTTCATTTTCATTTTCATTTATTTTGGGGTGATTGGACTATGCCCCACACATTTGTATATAGTTATTTCTTAGGTAGTTTCTTAGATAGGTTTCAGTTCTTTTGTTGGGCTCATGGACCCTTTCAAAATTCCTTGTACATAGTTGGACTTTGGATTTCTGTGCACATTTTCTTTGGATTTCACCATGGGGCAATGGATTTTGATTTTTACGTTTCCTTTGGATTTGTTTTGGTGGACAGAGAATGTGGACCATTTTTCTTCAGGATTGATTTGGATTCTTTTTACATTTCATTTTTCATATTTATGGCCATGCATTTCATTTCATGTTTGTATTATTTTTTTGTCTTTCATTTCATTACATTGATTTTGTTTATAATACATTTTGATATTTTAATTCCATGTGTGGGATTCGATCATTGGGTTCATGCATGTAAAATTGTGATGGTTCATACACAGTCAATGCAGTAAGTAATGCGCCGGTAGGTGCGTGGCAAATGTAAGACCAATGTGTCAAGATTCACACAACATCCAATGTTCCCTGGGTAAGCATCCAGACGCATTTAGCAAGATACGACTTCAGTACAAGTCGTGTTCCAGCATAACCTAAATAAAGTAGGTAGTGCATGTGGCAATTCAAACCTGTAAATGAAATGCATTGCACACAAGTCTGTCCCTCGCTGTCTGTCCAAGTGAGCTGCTTTATTCCCTGTCTTGGAACGCTTCATGGCTAACACAACTGCCTCAATGGACCATGTTGGACCGGAGGATATGTGCCCCTGACAACTTTCCCATCAACTACCCACTACTCCACCAACGCATCTTACCTGTACTGTGCGCTTCAACACCAATATCTGTCCAAGCTCACCGTCAGTGCTGCTACTTAGCATGCATGTGCAACTGTCCTGGTGGACGGTTGGCTGCTCACCTTGCCTGGAGTTCCTTGAAACACGTCAGCTTCTGTATGATGTATGAATGCAATCCCTCTGGCTCTGCCTGCACACACATGTGCATGTCTGCACCACCGAACGTGGCCAGTTTACAGACATCCAATGGGCCATGTCTTCTGGGAAAAGTGGTCTGGAGGCTCATCCCCTGCACAAAGGGCAGAAAACACATGATTAATGCATGAAATTTCCCTGTTTGTGTCTCCTCAGGCATGTCATGAGTGGACCATGTCAGAGACGTCCATCAGAAATCACTCCATCAGTGCAACTTTCCCAGCCAAAGTGTGTCAGCCACTGTCTACAGCATGAATTGCATGAAGCCCATGTACAGCAAAGATAAGAAACACACTACACAATGTATAGCAATTAATGCACACATGAATCATGAAACCACCCATCTAGCATAGGAAGAACTCTGATCAAAATCACCCCTATCATCCCCACTAGGGGTGTCAACACAAGTAGTGCAGCAGCAGACATGCCACAGATATGACAGTCCAAAGCCCTTGTGTAATAGGCTGTTACATCAAACCATCCTTGCGAGCCCATGGATAAGGGAAGCAGGAGTGGCATATGTGAGTCAGGACCCCAAGCTGCAAACACATACACGAGACAAGCTTGAAGGGACCAGCTGGAATAGACAGTGGATGCTTTCAAAAGCCACAAAGCACCACACGGTCACATGAAAGCACAACAGACAAGCAATTTTAAACTATATTAACTAATTACACTATCAAAAACCTACATTACCTAATTAAACTAACTATCAAATAGAAACTTAACTAACTAAACTAAAAGAAAAATCAAAAATGGCCACATACGACCCGAGTGGGGAGGCCCCCAGGAGGGGGGGGGTGCTCCACATCCACATGCGATGATGTTGAGGAAAAAAAAAAACCTCCATGGGCTCAACGCCTGCACAGCCCGACCTATGTGGGAGATACCTCGTCGTCCGAGTCTGGCTCTTCCTGGAAAGGAGGACTTGTCACAGGAGCCTGACCACACCTAGCTGCAGCTTGCCCCTGGTCGGCAGCAAGTCTGCTGGACGGGTGAGCCTGGTTCTGTACGGCGACGACACATAGGTCTGCATGCAGAACCTCACGTGATATGCGTGCTTCCTCTTGCAAGGTAACACGTGTAACACGGAGTTCCTCCTGCAAGGCCTGCCTGGCCAACTGATGCACCTCCCGGCAAGCATGTAGCTCAGCCGAGATGGTACGTTCAAGCTGCGCAAACCTCTCCTCTGACCGCTCCCTCTGGGACATCAGAAGGACACCCAGAGTGGATCTGAGGGAAGCATACTCCTCCCTCAGGGCTTCCATGTGTGCCTCTGCGTGAGCAGCAATTGCTTCACACAGAGACAACATTTCAGCCTGGCGTGCCCTGTCTGAGGCTGCCATGCCCAGCCTGAGTGAGCGGCCCGTGGACCGTGCCACCTGCTGCTGGAGAAGCACCTTCCTAGCAGGGGGGAGCACGGATTGGGCCACACGCTCCATGCTCACAGCGATGCTCTCCATTGCTGCCCCCTGGCGTTCAGAATTGGCAGACATGTCTTGCTCCCACTTAGTATACATCGGTTGCGCGTGGCGACCGCGTTGCTGGGATTGACACCTGCGGGACCCAAGGACCGGGTGTCCTCGTTGTGTTGGCACCGCCCGCGGCTGCACGACTACATGCCCCCGTCGACGTGATGGCCCAGGCACATCAGTGACTGGTGTGGAGGGTGACCCTGCGTCCCGATCCACCACAGGCAGAGGTTCCAAGACAGTCTGACCCCTCAGTGCAGGTGTCATGGACAGAGGAGTGCCCACATCAGAATCACTCACCCCTGACATATGGACCTGACGCACATCCAACTCGACATGGACGTCAGAGTGGTCATCAGGGCTGGACTCATTGCCAGCCAGAGACAAGATGGACTCTAGCACATGCAGGTTTTCATGGCCTACCACCCCACGACCCCCACTTGTGCCGGGTTGCTGTATTGATAACAACCCTGTGCCTGGCATGACAATACCATCCTCTAGCTCCATTGCGTCATCATCTGAAAAGTAGAGAGAAAAAAGGTCACTACACATGTTAGAAGCACACAACACACACACACATAGACATCACACAGACACCAAACACATGAAGCAGACATGTCACACACAGAAGAGAACCTGCCATGCATGCTGGGTCAACTTGACATTGCTTCTGTGATTAGGCATGTATATCGCTCTGAAGTGGGTCGATGCAGTGCAGCACATTTATACGTTACTCACTATCCACATGTACAAGTACTTCATGATGTGTATCAGAAAATGTGAAGGCAGTGCAAGGTCAACTTCAGCCAACACGTGCAATGTGCATGCAATGGCTAGCATGGCTACAAGCAAACCACCCCTCCCCCCAAGTGCAAATGCAGGGATGCCTTGCATGGTATCAAAAGGATGACCATAGACATGTGTATTGACAGACAGTGTTGACTAGCATCAATTGCATCATGTGAGTCAAGTGACAACACAGCAGATGATGATGGGACAGTAAGCAGGACACATGATGAAACCTCCAGAGTACACCCACGTGTGAAGAAGACACTACACCAGTTGGACAGAGTCATTGACCATGAAACAGGCTGAGGCCTGTGACCCACAAGGACTGTCACACCCTAAGCATGTGTGCGACGAAGGACTGAGCCACAGTGGCCATGGGAAGGCTTATGAAATGCTATGCAATGTAGGTCACTCTGGACACGTACTACAATGATCATCCAGTCAAGGACACATAGGGGCATGCATGGAATCCACATGGAGCATGAATGTGCACTCATGTCCCTGTGGGGAATCTGACCTCTGCACAGTCCAAGTGAGACACCCTGCATCAAGTACAAGGGATATACCCCACAGCATATGTCTGGCAGATTGGCTGGTGGAAGTTAGCATGTACACAGGACACATGAACAGGCAAGTACTCAATGGCAAAATTGAAGCAGACCAGTGCAAAGGTGAAATTGGGGTGCAGAGGGGGGGTGGAGGGGCAAGGGAGCATGCCTACGTGGAGTACCCGCATGCAGGCAGAGGACACATGCACGTCAGTCATGCTATGACATAATCCCAGGGCTGAGAGCAAGGTCAACCCAGGCTACATGCAGAAAGGCCAGTGAGCTGGAACATGGACCTGAGGGGCATCCTGGTGACCAGCATGTGAGTAGGGTGCAATAGTGGTGATGCGGACAGTCCCCGTCCGCTCCACATGTCCACCATCCTGCAGAGCAGCCATGCATCAGTGAAGCATTGCATTACTTGCACATCAGAACCATGTACACATGACATGTAGTGGCAGTCATGCACAACACATCACACAAGTAAAACACACATGCCCTCAACAAAAACGCAGCAACGCTCAGTGGAATGGGCATCAAAGTCCGGCATCTCTCCCACTCCTTTGACCGATTCAGATGGTATGAACTCTGCAACAAGTGACTCGTGCTTAGTGAGGTCTTCCTCCTCAGGTGCAGGCACACTGCCAGTCACCAGAGTCAAGTTGTAATTTGAGGCACGCTTAGCCTTAGCGGTGCGTTTGAGGTAATTCCAACACTTTTTGCACTCTTGCGCCGTGCGCACCTCATGGCCGAATGCACTCACATGTTCTGCAACTTGCTTCCAGTGGGTACCACGGTGGGCAGCCGTAGTCTGACAATTAGGCCCCACTATTATGTCACGGCTGTGGTCCCGCACGTAGTCCACGAGGAAGTCCAGTTCCTGGTTGCAGAAAGGCTTCTTCCTCGACATGCAGGAGGTTGTGGCTGTGTGTGGGGTCCCAGCCTGTGCTGCAGGTGCAACCTTCCTCCTCTTGGATTGTTGCGCAGACCCTGGCTGGAAAATGCCACCATGATCAGTATGGCCAGTGGCACCGGTGGATTGAGCCAAGGGAGTGGCAGGTGGAGGGACGACCAAAGGCCTGACTTGCGTCAGTGGCAGCTGGGTGCCCTCTAATGGACCCTGGAAAGCAACATCCGCTGTGGCAAGGTCATTGACCGTGACTGTCCTGGTTGGCAGACTCACAACCGGGGTGTTGTTGGCTGCATCTGCCCCTGCACTTGCCAACACCCGGCTGGTTGGGGCAGCAGATGACATTACTGCCCCATGGACACGTGTCTCGGTCAGGGCAGCCCTGCGTGCACCTACGGTTTGCCTCCTGCCCTGTTGGAAATCTTCCAAGGACTCTTCAAGTGCCAACACAGCCTGCGCTGGCAGACCCTGAGCCTGGGTGGTGTCCACAGCTGCACCTGCAGCTACCACTACCCTTGGGCTCATGGCAGTCGATGAAACGGACTGCCGGGTCACACGGGCGCCAGTGCCAGATGCAGAAACTGCATCTCCCTGAACCACAGGGGGTGGTGGCATGACTGCAACAAGTGGCGCACCCCTGCCTCTTCCCCCTCTGCGGCCACCCTGGACACCCTGTAGTCCCCCTACTCCCTGGTCACCCCGGCCACGTCCCTGACCACGCCCGACACGAGGAGTATGCCCAGCTGAGGCGCCCCTCACCTTTGGTGGCCTCCCAACCATGGCACAGATGGAGTAGTGCCGGCACAGATAGAGGAGTGCCAATGGGAGGTGTACAACACAATTATCCTGGGCAATTGGGGTGAAGGGGGTGGGATGCAAGATGTTAACAGCACCCCTGAACCTGCAAGGCTGTATGTGACCCCGGTGATGTAGTGACAGGTCACGCAAAGCTCAGGCACCCCAAAACTGCAGTAAAACCGTGCACACAACCCCTGCAGCCTACGTGCATGTAATTAACCTCCCGCAGTACGCGGTGGCACCCAGTAACACGAACAACACGTACGCGTGGGACACACAGGCTAATATGACCTCGAAAATGGGTGCGATACACAGGGGCACCCGCAGTGGGAAAAATAGCGTGCGTGACTCACCATCAGACTAGCGCGATGATGAAAAACACTCGTAGCCAATACCCCCGCCAAAAGTAGAGATACGTAGTTGATCCACTGTGAAGTTGTGATGGCGCGCGAAACAACACGAAGTAGCAACCCACACGTCGGTCTCCACGAAAGGCACGTACAGCGAACTGCTGGCCCTGCTCACCTTTAACCTGTGCTGAGGGAAACGCCTGCGTGCGTCGCGTCACTTACGTGAGTAGGCCCTTTCCTCGGATTACACGCATTCACACGCGGACATGCAGTTTTTTCATGTGCTGAACCACTATGCACACGTCACAAGGGAAACGCCCGCGCGCGTAACGTCACAGACGCGCTTACGCGCTAAGAGCCTTTCCTCGGATTTCACGCTGACGTGTACTTTTTTCACGTGCTAAATCAGTCCGTATCAAGCCGGCCATGCGAAAACACACAGAAGACCATGCCCCTGCCCAAAGGGCCATTTTCCTGACCCCGAGAGCCGCGAGCACGCTCCCACCAGCCACCTGCTGCTGCCTGCCTGCCGCCCACGTGCCCTGCTATTTGGTGCCTACACGTCAGCCATCTGCATGGGTCCAGTTGCTGTGTCCACCCCTGCTGGAACAGAAGACTCCCGACTGGGATACTATCGCTCCACAGCCCAGCCCCAGGACCCAGTTGCCCGCCCACACCTGCTTCGGGGGTCGCCATGTAGGGGCAAACACCATCCGAGACCACTGGCAACCCCCAGCCAGAGAGGCAGAGGGCCACCAGCTTCATTGAGAAGGAAGTTGGTGTCCTGGTGGAGCATGTCCTGGGGAATTATGATGCCCTCTTCACACCATCGTGCGCCGACAAGGAAGGACGGAGGAGGATCTGGATGGACATCGTGGGTGCCATCAACGCAGAGGGGGTGGCACCCCGAGACCTGAGACACGTCCAGAAGTGCTGGGAGAATTACAAGTCCAGGACCCTCAGGAAGGCCCGGCGCCTCTTAGAGGCAGAGGATTCAGCGGGGCGCGGGGGCCAGCTTACCAACCAGCAGATGAAGGTCCTGTAGCACATTCGCCCAGTGCTTCACCACCAGATCCTCAGGATGCAGGTATGTCTGGAGTCGAGCTGTAAGTGGCCATGTTGCAGTGTGCTGGTAGTCAGCTACTTGCCTATATGTGTAACATAGGCCATGTATGGATGTGTGTGAGCCGGGACATCATGGTAGTGCATGTGAGACCAGTAATGCGTGAACCACATGGATGGTGCATGTGTTCCAATGAGACATGGGGAGCTGCATGCGGAATGCACACATGAATGCATGCCAGTCCCTGTTCTTGGACATGGGTGATGGGTGAGAGATGGGTGCTGCTCTCATGTACATGTATGGTGTGCATGTCTGTGTGTCTGAGAAGCGTGTGTGTGACTTTGAAACGCCATGGATGCATGACCTTCCGGGGATGTGTGTCCATGGGGTCAGAATGAGCCATGATGCATGTGAGTTAGAAGGCGACATTTTGGTTAACAGAGGCCCTTGTACATGGATGCTGATGTTGATTGCATGCGCCGTGCCTGTTTCTTCATGTTTGTTGCGTGCATTGACCCATGTGTTGTGGAGGGACAGGATGGAAGTGACGTTTGACAGTGCCACTCATTTATTATTGCTTCCTGTCAAGGGGACTATTGTACAGTACCCTGATGCTTGTGTTCTATGTCTCCCTCTACGCAGTGTCCAGTGAAGAAGAGGGCGGAGAAGGCACTGTGGAGCTAAGCGGCGGGGATGCCTCCACCAGGTGGCGACGCAAGGCCCAGCCACCCTCCCAGGAATTGCCATCATCTGGGAGAGAGGGGACTGGTGCCGCGTCTGCCACTACGGCTGTAGCGGAAGGGCCGGGTGAGCCCCCACAGGGGCTTGCAATGGTGGAAAACGGTGCGGAGACATCCAGGTTGGTGGTCTCCACAGAGGAGGAGGAGCCCGCTATTGAGCCGCACATGGGGCCTGGTGGGGGTAGTACCACTGGTGCAAGTGGTGCAGTCCAGGGCCAGGGTCAGGAGGCAGCACAGGTCACCGCGGAGGGGCCTGTGCATGTCGCTGTCCCTGACACTGTGACTGCACCACCATGCACCAGCAGGGATGCCCTGTCCCAGGCCCGTCCACAGGTAGGTGGAGGCCCACGTCATCTGCCTCTCCACTACCTGCGGACGAGGAGTCCCATGACCGTATGGGCTCCGTCCTGATTGGTGTTGCGTTGTGCACGAGTGTCATTCGTGATGACGTGCGTGCTTCCTGGGGTGAGCATGCACGCCATCACGAAGAGCAGCGTCGCAACGTGGCACTGTTGGGAGGGACCCTGGTCGGTGGGTTCCTACATGTGTCGTGCACTGTGGCAGACCCCTCCTCCTCTGTGGAGACTATGCGCCAGTCGTTCTCCCTGCTGTCTTCCAGCCCAGATTCCACCAGGGCTCCCTGTGGACCTGGCCCGACCAACATAGCCAGCTTGGTAGAGATCCCATCCCTGCCACAGTCAGGAGTCGGCGGTCGAGCAGGGGTGGACACCCCAACAACTGGAGACCAGCAGATGGAGGATGTGCAGGCATCATCGGAAAGGGCACATGGACAGCAGCAGCAGGCTATAGGTGGGAGCAATGATGGCTCGGGGCCCTCGACATCAGAGGGGCAGGCATCGGCCAGAGGGTAGGAGGACCCTGGAATGGGTGTGTCTTCCGTGTGGCTGTGGTTGGGCCAGCATATAGATGTGGAGCGGCGGCGGGCGGAAGAGGCACGGCTCACAATGGTCAGGGCAGAGAACTCCATGCGGAGGGCACTGAGGCGGGCCGAGTGCCTCGAGGCTATTCGGAGGGAGTTGGAGTCCAACATGGCATCATCCCTGCGAACCCTTGGGGCCATGGAAGAGGACCGCCTCCAGGACATTGAGCAGGAGTTCGATGATGCCCTGGCCCGGGACATCGGAAAGTGAGCTGTCGGACTAGCCTGCCGCCATTGTAAGTAGTTTTTAGTGGTAGGTTTCATTTTCATTTTCATTTATTTTGGGGTGATTGGACTATGCCCCACACATTTGTATATAGTTATTTCTTAGGTAGTTTCTTAGATAGGTTTCAGTTCTTTTGTTGGGCTCATGGACCCTTTCAAAATTCCTTGTACATAGTTGGACTTTGGATTTCTGTGCACATTTTCTTTGGATTTCACCATGGGGCAATGGATTTTGATTTTTACGTTTCCTTTGGATTTGTTTTGGTGGACAGAGAATGTGGACCATTTTTCTTCAGGATTGATTTGGATTCTTTTTACATTTCATTTTTCATATTTATGGCCATGCATTTCATTTCATGTTTGTATTATTTTTTTGTCTTTCATTTCATTACATTGATTTTGTTTATAATACATTTTGATATTTTAATTCCATGTGTGGGATTCGATCATTGGGTTCATGCATGTAAAATTGTGGTTTTACACAATCTATGGCAAACAGTGTTTGTGTGTGACGGACATGTGTTGATGTACATGGTTGACTTTTGATTTGTGACCTGACATAGCCATGTCGGTGTGGGGTGGATTGGTGAAATCATTGCATGTCAACATTGGGGTGGCGTGCAGTGGTATTTTGGTGCACATGAGGTCCATGATTGTGCAGCTTCCTTTCTTGTTGCAAGGGGACATGAGTCGGGGCCTGCTGGCAGGTGCCCCTCAATGCTGGGTGGATGGGGGTGCTGGGGGACATGAGTCGGGGCCTGCTGGCAGGTGACCCTCAATGCTGGGTGGATCGGGGTGCACGGGGACATGAGTCGGGGCTTGCTGGCAGGTGGCCATCACTGCTGGGTGGATGGTGGTGCTGGGGGACATGAGTCGGGGCCTGCTGGCAGGTGACCCTCAATGCTGGGTGGATGGGGGCGCTGGGGGACATGAGTCGGGGCATGCTGGCAGGTGCCCCTCAATGCTGGGTGGATGAGGGTGCTGGAGGACATGAGTCGGGGCCTGCATGCAGGTGACCCTCAATGCTGGGTGGATGGGAGTGCAGGGGGACATGATTCGGGGCCTGCTGTCAGGTGCCCATCACTGCTGGGTGGATGGGGTGCTGGGGGACATGAGTCGGGGCCTGCTGGCAGGTGCCCATCACTGCTGGGTGGATGGGGTGCTGGGGGACATGAGTCGGGGCCTGCTGGCAGGTGACCCTCAATGCTGGGTGGATGGGGGTGCTGGGGGACATGAGTCAGGGCCTGCTGGCAGGTGCCCCTCAATGCTGGGTGGATGGGGGTGCTGGAGGACATGAGTCGGGGCCTGCATGCAGGTGACCCTCAATGCTGGGTGGATGGGAGTGCAGGGGGACATGATTCGGGCCCTGCTGGCAGTTGCCCCTCAATGCTGGGGGAATGGGGGTGCTGGGGGACATGAGTCGGTGCATGCTGGCAGGTGCCCCTCAATACTGGGTGGATGAGGGTGCTGGAGGACATGAGTCGGGGCCTGCATGCAGGTGACCCTCAATGCTGGGTGGATGGGAGTGCAGGGGGACATGATTCGGGGCCTGCTGGCAGTTGCCCCTCAATGCTGGGTGGATGGGGTGCTGGGGGACATGAGTCGGGGCCTGCTGGCAGGTGCCCATCACTGCTGGGTGGATGGGGTGCTGGGGGACATGAGTCGGGGCCTGCTGGCAGGTGACCCTCAATGCTGGATGGATGGGGGTGCTGGAGGACATGAGTCGGGGCCTGCTGGCAGGTGCCCCTCAATGCTGGGTGGATGGGGGTGCTGTGGGACATGAGTCGGGGCCTGCTGGCAGGTGCCCCTCAATGCTGGGTGGATGGGGGTGCTGGGGGACATGAGTCGGGGGCTGCTGGCAGGTGCCCCTCAATGCTGGGTGGATGGGGGTCCTGGGGGACATGAGTCGGAGCCTGCTGGCAGGTGCCCCTCAATGCTGGGTGGATGGGGGTCCTGGGGGACATGAGTTGGGGCCTGCTGGCAGGTGACCCTCAATGCTGGGTGGATGGGGGTGCTGGGGGACATGCTGCCAATTTGTTGGGGCACCCCCGAAATACACGTACCCCGCTCGCACAGGGCCAATCGCGTGTAAAACTTCCCGTGCACCCCAGAAATACACGTACCCCGCTCGCACATGGCCAACCGCGTGTAAAACTTCCTACGCAACCCCGAAATACATGTACCCCGCTCGCACAGGCCCAATCGCGTGTAAAACTTCCCACGCACCCCCAAAACACCGCTCGCACAGGCCCAATCACGTGTAAAACTTCCTGCGTACCCCCGAAATACACGTACCCCACTCGCACAAGCCCAATCGCGTGTAAAACTTCCTGCGCATCCTAGAAATACACGTACCCGCTCGCACAGGGCCAATCGCGTGTAAAACTTCCCGTGCACCCCTGAAATACACATACCCTGCTCGCACGGGACCAATCACATGTAAAACTTCCTGCGCACCCCAGAAATACACGTACCCCACTCGCACAGGGCCAATCGCGTGTAAAACTTCCCGTGCACCCCTGAAATACACGTACCCCGCTCGCACAGGGCCAATCGCATGTAAAACTTCCCGCGTACCCCCGAAATACACGTACCCCGCTCACACAGGGGCAATCGCATGTAAAACTTCCCACGGACCCCCGAAATATGCATACCCCACTCACACAGGGCCAATCGCGTGTAAAACTTCCCGTGCACCCCCGAAATACACGTACCCCGCTCGCACAGGGCCAACCGCGTGTAAAACTTCCCGTGCACCCCCGAAATACACTTACCCCGCTCGCACAGGGCCAATCGCGTGTAAAACTTCACGCGCACCCCCGAAATACACGTACCCCGCTCGCACAGTCCCAATCATGTGTAAAACTTCCCGCGCACCCCCAAATAACATGTACCCCACTCACACAGGTCCAATTGTGTGTAAAACATCCCGCACACCTCCGAAATACACGTACCCCGCTCGCACAGGCCCAATCGCATGTAACACTTCCTCGTACCCCCGAAATACACGTACCCCGCTCGCACAGGCCCAATCACGTGTAACACTTCCCATGCAGCGGGGTACGTGTATTCGGAGGGGTGCACAGAGATTTTAACGGACGTTTTCGTGGTTGGGGGGCTCTAGGCTGGTCCACTGGGCTGTGCGCCATGTATGGGATTTGTGCGCTGTTCATGGCGCACGGGGAGGGGTTGGGGGCGTAACTGGCGCTGCTGCAGGGTCACTGCGCTACTCTGCGCCACAGGTGATTATGGATGTTGAACTCCATGATTGCGCTGTGCACGGAAATGGATTTTGGCGCACGTGGCTGGTGCAGACTGCCGCACGCGCACACTGTGCGCCAGCCGCATGCGCTACTTTTGCGCTGAATTCTATGAATTACCCCCTAAATGCTTTTTGGAAGATTGTGTCTGCATTGTAAATTTGAGGTGTTTAAGAACTGTCTAAATCAGTGACTCACCCCCTGAAGTGTGTCTGAAATAAACCTTTAATGAGTCTAGCAATTATTGTATAGAATTCCGAAATGATAAATTACTTGGTATTACTATTCTTTCTTATTTAGGGTCACTGCTCAAAGTGATACATTTGTGGAACCTCTGTTTTTTAAGAGGCCTGAATAAGAAAGCCAGCCGCTCCAGAAACAAAGAGAAACATGTTACTGGCCACAGCCCACAAGCTTCAATTTCTTGCAAGGGAGGTCAGTGGTCACAGGTGCGACACCTGGTGACCCCCAAATGAGTTCCCTACTCACTGTGCCTTAGAGAGGCTCAGCTCCACCTTACTAAGGAGGCCCAACAAGGCCAAACCACTTGTCTGGGGTTGTTTATGGTACTCTTGTTCAGAGGAAAATTGCCAAGCATTTCGGTGCTGGACTGCCCTGGTAGGTGGGACAACACTGATATGCAAATGGATATTTCTCCTCTGTGAAAGGTGCAGTGATCTGAAACGTGGTTGTAGACCCTCCTGAATGGTAGAAATTCCATAAAACAGGGTATTTTACCCATGTTCATTCTCAGTAGATGGTCTTCCACAACCTTGTTTCCTTTAGAAAGAACACACATTGAGCCATAATAATGAAAAAAGCATCTTGGAGCACAGAATTAGGAGGTGTGCTACATATTGTTCTCCTTGCACATCGTGGTTCTTACTGGGCACATTTTCACATTTTCTGCTTCTGGTGGTATGTTGCTCTCTGGGGCTGGTGTGTTTTTAGCCAGATGCAAGGTGTCCTTGGTTGTCATGGCCTTTTAGCTGAATCTGGCTAGTTTAGATAACTTACAACATTAATATTGAGCTTTAAAGGTCTTTTGGGCTACACGATCTGGTCGAGCTCATCCTAATGCCTCATTGATATTTTGGGAGTTGAACATTTATCAAATTTCATGCACAAAAAATTCACATTAAAAAAAAAAAACATGGACTGAACAAATCAGAAGAGTGGCAAATCAGAACACACGTGTTATGTTATAATATATTGATGGATTTTGATACTGTGAAAAATCACCATTCTAGCGGTTTTCTTTTGGTGCAAGTAATGGATTGTCATTATCTCATAACAAAAGTGAAGGTAACCCAGCAGTGATTAGTAGCGGCAGTATCGAACGCAAATTAAATTATAGCTAATCTTGCAATATGGCAAGGAGTTAGTGTTTGTTTTCATTCAAGCAGGAATAGTTTGGCAAAGGTAAGGTGATAGTTGAATATATTTAGTTTCAATTTCCTTATGGGGCTCGTGGTCTGATGGAGATCATCCTTATGCCTCATTGATATTTTTTAAAGATGAATATATGTCAAATTTCGTGCACAAGGAATTCACAATGTTTTAAAAAGAAAACACAAACTGAACAAACCAGAATGGTGGCTGCAGGTTAAAATATGTCTGTTTTGTTACTTTTCCATTCAAAAAGGCACATTATGTTGTGCTATATTTTACACTGTGAAAAATCACCATATTAGCGGACTCCGAACACGTAGGCTTGACCGAGAGTTGGCACATTTTACCACCACCTGGGTATCCAGCTCTTTGTCTGTGGAGGGAAAAGAAGCAGGGTAAAGAATGTAGGATGGGAAGCAAGGATAAGAGCCACATACAAAATGAGGGAGATTAGCAAAGGAGGTATATGTTCTACATCACTATGATATAGGGACATTTATCCCAAATTTATAATTCTACAGTTCCGGGCAATTAGATTGGTTGCAACACAACAGCGAGACCCGAATCAGACGGGATTTTGTGCCTGGTATGGGGACAGCCATAAATTTGATCACTTTGAATGCCTTAAAAAAACAAGCGCATTATACTAAAACATCCATGTATTTTGCGTTCATCGACCTCCAAGCCGCATTCGACTCTGTCTCTAGAGTCAAACTAATTAATAAGCTTATTGAAGTCAAATGTCCCTCTAGTCTAACTGATATCATTTATCTTTTACATTCTGATACATCTGTAGGAATCAGACTCTCAATAATGGATCTATTGTCTGCCTCCATTAGAACTGCCCAAGGGCTAAAGCAAGGCTGTATACTTGCATCAGCCCTATTCAATTCTTTCATACAAAACATCAAAAAGATCTTCAAAGAGGTAGAATCCAACTCCCCAAAATTGAATAATGTGGCTATACAAGCCCTTTGGTACGCCGATGACCTCGTACTTATATTAAAAACCCCAAGTGGGCTGCTAAAGCTCCTGACAGCCCAAACAGAATATTTTGACATATTGGCTATGTGAATGTATGTGTTTACTGGAACGATTGCTGCAGCAGCTAGTGTGCCTGGGCTTGGGGAGTGCCGGTGCTCGTGCCAGCCTTCAACTCCCAGCTTTCCTTCTGTTCTGACCTGCATTTATTGGTAGATTGTGAATCCTTCTTCACTCTCCACAGTAGACCGATCTCTTTTGGGAGTGATCCCCAAAAATTACCATATCAATAGTATGTAAAGGGAAAAGCCGGGAGGGCAGCCCGATGTCAGGCCAAAGTCTGGCCCATCTGCGCTCGTCTGCGCTGAGCCTCTGCTCTGGTCAGAACAGGTTAGTAACAAGAACGATACATGTAATAAAATACTTGCCTTAGCACTGCCCAATACCATTTTTCCAATGGGATGAACGGAAATGCAAGAAGCGGTCTGTCTTCAGTCCCTCAAATCACTTGTACGCTTGCTTAATAGATGCGCGTTCACTTGTGGCGCATAAACTTGCAATTTTCTCCTTTTTGGAATCTCACTGTCCTGACCTTGTGTTCGTCATGAAGACGTGGCTAACCGAGTATTCCAGTCCAGACTTGATTCAAATGCTGTAACCTGGTTATGATATTCTTTATGTGGACTGTGGGAAGATCCAAACCAGCCGAGGACCCTGGTATCTACATGTAAAAACGAAATTGGGCATGAACTGACCCTGTTTCTATTTTCTCTAAAGTGGCCCAGTAGTACACCAAGGCCTCCTCGGAACTGGCTCTTTTACCATTGGATATATTTAGCTCAGTCAATGTTAAGGAGACTGTAGCAGATGAGTTAGAGCCCTATCAGATGTTTACAAAAAATTCCCCTCAGGCTGCACCTTGGTGTACACCTGCATTACACACAATACATTTAGAAACTCAACAGTCAGAATGTAAAAAGGAGAAAGAACTATGATGCATCTATGCGCAACATCTTCAAACAACAACACTCATTATATCATAAAGCTTTGAAAGAGGCTAAAGGGCCGATTCATAGAACAAACGTGCGCCGAAAATCTACGCGCAAGCAGGCGCAAGCAGGCGCAAGCGGAAAAAAACAGGGCCGATTCATGGAAGTCCCTGCGCGTGTACACCCCGGGATGTGCGCCAAACCCGTGCATGGCGCACAAGTCACTGCAACATCCCGAAAGGCGTGCGCGACGCGCACAGTGAAAGCGCACAACCTCGGCGCATACACCAGAAAGTGGGCGGGACACGGGGCTTAACGCGCGGAATGGGGAACAACGCGCAAAAATAAGGGCGTAACTGGGGATGTACTGCAGGGAAGCAGACGGAACGCCCACACGCACCCGAACCACACGTATTCATGGAATCGAATAGGGCAAAGACACGCACAGCGAAAGACACGCACAAGCCCAAACACGTCCGCCACACGAAGGCAGGTGGTAGCGTCCGTGCGCATTACAAAAGTGGCAACATAAAGCAATAGTGCCTGTGCGAGAAGGGTATGCGTATCTCAGGGGTGCGTGGGAAGTGCCACACGCGATTCCATCAGGGTACGTGTATTTCAGGGTGCGCGTGAAGTTCCACACGCGATATCAGCAGGGTACGTGTATTTCAGGGTGCAGGGGAAGTTACACACGCGATTCCAGCAGGGTACGTGTATTTCAGGGGTGCGCGGGAATTTCCACACGCGATTGGGCCCGTGCGAGCAGGGTACACATATCTCAGGGGTGCGCGGGAAGTTCCACACGCGATTCCATCAGGGTACGTGTATTTCGGGGTGCGCGTGAAGTTCCACACGCAATTCCATCAGGGTACGTGTATTTCGGGGTGCGCGTGAAGTTCCACACGCGATATCAGCAGGGTACGTGTATTTCAGGGTGCAGGGGAAGTCACACATGCGATTTCTGCAGGGTACGTGTATTTCGGGGTGCGGGGGAAGTTACACACGCGATTCCATCAGGGTACGTGTATTTCGGGGTGCGGGGGAAGTTACACACGCAATTCCATCAGGGTACGTGTATTTCGGGGTGCGGGGGAAGTTCCACACGCGATTTCATCAGGGTACGTGTATTTCGGGGTGCGCGTGAAGTTCCACACGCGATATCAGCAGGGTACGTGTATTTCAGGGTGCAGGGGAAGTCACACATGCGATTTCTGCAGGGTACGTGTATTTCGGGGTGCGGGGGAAGTTACACACGCAATTCCATCAGGGTACGTGTATTTCGGGGTGCGCGTGAAGTTCCACACGCGATATCAGCAGGGTACGTGTATTTCAGGGGTGCGCGGGAAGTTCCACACGCGATTCCATCAGGGTACGTGTATTTCAGGGTGCGGGGGAAGTTCCACACGCGATTAGCCTGGGTACGTGTGTTCCGGGGTGCCGGGAACTTTCACACGCGATTGGTGGAAATCCACGTGTGTTCTGTCATCACGTGCAATGAGGGAAACACCTGCGCGCGTCACGTCACAGACGCGCTCACGCGCTAAGGGCCTTTGGTCCAATGAAATCGCATATGCGTGCTGCCGTGCATACGCGCATGGCCCTTTCCTCGAATTACACGCGGACATGCAGTTTTTCACGCACGCTGAAATGTGCATGCACGTCTGTACGCGTCACGTCACAGGGGCGCTTGCGCTTGAGGGGCCTTCTGTCCAATGAAAATGCGTATGCGTGCAGACGCGCTTACGCGCTAAGGGCCTTTCTTCGAATTACACGCTGACGTGCAGATTTTTCACGTGCCAAATCACTCCGTATCAAGCTGGCCACGCGTATGCACACGGAAGACCATGCTCCTGCCCAGAAGGCCGAACTACTGCCCCCCAGAGCCCCGAGCACGCTCCCACCTGCCATCTGCTGCTGCCTGACTGCCTGCTGCCCACGTGCACTGCCATTTGCTGCCTGCACATCAGCCAGGGGTGCTGTTGCTGTGACCACCCCTGCTGGAACCGAAGACTCCCGACTGGGATTCCATCGCTCCACAGCCCAGCCCCAGGACCCAGTTGCCCACCCACTCCTGCCTCTGGGGTTGTCATGTCGGGGCAAACACCATCTGTGACCACTGACAACCCCCGGCCAGAGAGGCAGAGGGGCACCAGCTTCAGTGCCACCGAAGTTGGTGTCCTGGTGGAGCAAGTCCTGGGGCAGTATGATGCCCTCTTTGGAAGTTCCCGCGCCAACAAGGAAGGACGGACTCGGATCTGGACTGACATCGTGACTGCCATCAACGCGGAGGGGGTGGCAGTCCGCGACTTACAACATGTCAGGAAGCGCTGGGAGGACTTCAGGTCCAGGACCCTGAACAAGGCCCGGCGCCTCTTGAAGGCAGCGGATGCCAAGGGGCGCCGGGGCCACTTGTCGGAAGAACAGATGAGGGTCCTGGAACGCATATCCCCAGCGCTCCACGTCCAGGTCCTAGAGAAGCAGACCCGTCTGGAGTCCAGCGGTGAGTGTACATGCATCCTGATTGTGAGCAGTGCGTGTGGTGATTATTCGGTAGTGTGCAGGTTGCACATCTGTTTGTATGGGGTCGAGTATGGGTGGGGGTGTACAGGGCCGTGGGGCTGACACATGCGAGGGCTGTAATGTGTGAGACATGGATGGTGCTTGTGTGTGTAGGCTTGCATGCCAAATGCAGTTGTGTGGGCACACATGTTTGGATGAATGTGTATGTAAGTAGACATGTCCGTGATGTCACGCATGTATGTTGTTTTCGGCTGCATGTATCAGCACTGTGTACATGTGCATGTGTGTGTATTTGACAAGGGTGCAACAGTGATGCAACATGGATGCATGTGACAGCGGTATGTGGAAGCCTGATTGGCAGATGTGACATGGATGCCCGTCTGAACAGTGCGACACATGCATGCAAGTGTGGTGGTGTGTGTACATGTGTGGTGCACTTCCTGTGTTGCATGTGATGTCTGGCTCACCTTTGGCTGCTCATGCTGTTGTATGTGTATGGATGGTGCTGGCAGTTGCGATATGGCTGTGGTATGGCTCATGTGTGCGAGTTGTAATGACATGTGTGTTGGGGATTGTGATGACATGTCTGAGGTTTGCCAATGCCACTCATGTGCAACTGTCATGTGTGTATGTGTCCATTGTACAGTGCCCTGATGCCTGTGTTTTGTTTCTCCCTGTCTGCAGCGTCAACTGATGAAGAGGGCGGAGAAGGTGCTGTGGAGCACAGCGGCGGGGATCCCACCGCCAGCCGGAGATGCAAGGCCCGGCTCCCCTCCCGTGTTGTCATCTCGTCGGGGAGTGAGGAGTCAGGCCGCAGCTGCCGGGGGGAGGTCCAAGAGGCAGAGGTTGGAGTTGGACTCCTCGGCAGCAGAAGGGGCAGCTGGGACCCCACAGGGCCCAACAGGGGAAGATGGCACGGAGTCATCCAGGTTGGTGGGGGGTTTGGTGGAGGAGGAGGCCGTGCAAGCACCAGAGACGGGGTCTGGAGGTGGGGATCCCACTGGTGATAGTGGTGCAGTGCAGGACCAGGAACAGGAGGCAGCACAGGCCGCCGCAGAGGTGCCTGTGTGCAATTGTGTCCCCGATCCTGTCCCTGCATCATCTTGCACCAGCAGGGATGCCTACGTCCAGACCCGTTTTCAGGCAGGGGATGAGCTGACGTCAACTGGCCTTCCTCTGCCTGCGGATGTGGCTATCCAGGTCCGGGTTGAGCCTGTCCTGGCTGGTGTGGCGTTGCGTCAACGGGCCATGCGAGGTGACCTGCAGTCTTTTCATGGAGAGACTGCACGTCATCTCGAATGGCTCGTTGACCACGTCAGCCTGCTGGGACAGGTCACCCAGGCCGGATTCTTCCGTCTGATGGGACTTGCTCCGACCCCCTCCTCAACTGGATCCCCTACGCGCCAGTTGTCCTCTGTGCCATCTTCCCACCCATCAGTCACCTGGGTGCCCTGTGGAGCTGCCTCTGACGGTGCGGCCAGGCTGGTGGAGGAGGCATCCCTGCCACAGTCGGGAGTCGGACGTCCAGCAGGGGTGGCCACATCTACGACTGCACCCCAGCCGGCGGAGGATGTGCAGGCAGCAGGAGGCAGTGCACGGGCAGAGGCAGAGCAGCAGCAGCAACATGGTGGGAGCCATGAAGGCTCGGGGCCTTTGACATCGGAGGGGCAGGCATCGGCCGGAGGGCAGGAGGACCCAGGACAGAGAGTGTCTTCCGTGTGGCAGCAGTTGGGCCACGCCATAGATGCGGAGCGGCGGCGGGCGGAAGAGGCACGGCTCACAATGGTCAGGGCGGAGAACTCCATGCGGAGGGCCCTGAGGCGGGCCGAGTGCCTCGAGGCAATCCGCAGGGGGTTGGAGGAGGACACGGCATCGTCCCTGCGGACCCTCGGGGCCATGGAACAGGACCGCCTCCGGGACATCGAACAGGAGCTCGATGATGCCCTGGCCCGGAACACCACGGAGTGAGCCGCTGGACTTGCCCGGCGCCTTTGTATATAGTTCTTTAGTTTTAGGTTTCCTTTGTTTGTTCTTATGATTTGGAGTCGACAGACACTGCTCCACTTTTTGTATATAGTTGCATTTTAGTTAGGGTTTTTTGTAGGTTTCCTTTGTTCAGTTGGGCTCATGGACCCTTGGAAGTTTTGTACATAGTTCTTCATTGGATTGATTTTATTTTTCATTTGACTTTGGACAACATTTTTTTGGATTAGGATTTGGTGTTTTTATTTTTTTAAACGGACATGCAGCTTATCTTTTTTTCATTGCCATTGTAGTTTGTTTCATTTCTTTTGCATTCTTTTTTTTTTAATACAATTTTGTTTTCATACTTCACTGTGTGGTATCATCTCATTGGTTTCATGCATGTCATGTTGGGTGTTTTCCCATTCAATTGCAACCATTGTGTGTGAGGGACATGGGTTCATTTGCTTTATGAACATTGGGGGTGTAACATGTAATTTCCATTTCCATGTGGGTGAATGGGTTACTTGGTAGGGCTTTTTGGCTGTGGAGGCTGACCATAACGCACATGATTGGGGATTGTGAGGACCTGGTGGAGGCTGCCCATGGTGGCTGGGGGGTGGGGGTGATAGGGGACATGAGTGGGGGCCTGGTGGGGGCTGGCCATGGTGGCTGGGGGGTGAGGGTGGTGGGAGACATGGGTGGGGGCCTGGTGGAGGCTGCCCCTGCACTGCTGGGGGGTGGGGGTGGTGGGAGACATGGGTGGGGCCTGCTGGCAGGTGCCCCACAGTGCTGGGGGGTGGGGGTGGTGGGGAACATGAGTTGGACATGGGTGGGGGCCTGCTGGCAGGTGCCCCACAGTGCTGGGGGGTGGGGGTGGTGGGGAACATGAGTTGGACATGGGTGGGGGCCTGCTGGCAGGTGCCCCACAGTGCTGGGGGGTGGGGGTGGTGGGGAACATGAGTTGGACATGGGTGGGGGCCTGCTGGCAGGTGCCCCACAGTGCTGGGGGGTGGGGGTGGTGGGGAACATGAGTTGGACATGGGTGGGGGCCTGCTTGCAGGTGCCCCACAGTGCTGGGGGATGGGGGTGCAGGGGTACATGAGTTGCACATGGGTGGGGGCCTGCTGGCAGGGGCCCCACAGTGCTGGGGGGTGGGGGTGCTGGGAGACATGGGTGGGGGCCTGGTGGAGGCTGCCCCTGGTGGCTGGGGGGTGGGGGTGGTGGGAGACATGGGTGGGGGCCTGGTGGAGGCTGCCCCTGGTGACTGGGGGGTTGGGGTGGTGGGAGACATGGGTGGGGGCCTGGTGGAGGCTGCCCCTGCACTGCTGGGGGGTGGGGGTGCTGGGAGACATGGGTGGGGGCCTGGTGGAGGCTGCCCCTGGTGGCTGGGGGTGGTGGGAGACATGGGTGGGGGCCTGGTGGAGGCTGCCCCTGGTGACTGGGGGGGTGGGGGTGGTGGGAGACATGGGTGGGGGCCTGGTTGAGGCTGCCCCTGCACTGCTGGGGGGTGGGGGTGCTGGGAGACATGGATGGGGGCCTGCTGGAGGCTGCCCCTGGTGGCTGGGGGGTGGGGGTGGTGGGAGACATGGGTGGGGGCCTGGTGGAGGCTGCCCCTGGTGACTGGGGGGGTGGGGTGGTGGGAGACATGGGTGGGGGCCTGGTGGAGGCTGCCCCTGCACTGCTGGGGGGTGGGGGTGGTGGGAGACATGGGTGGGGCCTGCTGGCAGGTGCCCCACAGTGCTGGGGGGTGGGGGTGCAGGGGTACATGAGTTGCACATGGGTGGGGGCCTGCTGGCAGGTGCCCCACAGTGCTGGGGGTGGGGGTGCTGATAGACATGGGTGGGGGCCTGGTGGAGGCTGCCCCTGGTGGCTGGAGGGTGGGGGTGCTGGGAGACATGGGTGGGGGCCTGGTGGTGGGTGCCCCTGCACTGCTGGGGGGTGTGGGTGCTGGGAGACATGGGTGGGGGCCTGGTGGAGGCTGCCCCTGGTAGGCTGGGGGGTGGGGGTGGTGGGAGACATGGGTGGGGGCCTGGTGGAGGCTGCCCCTGGTGACTGGGGGGTGGGGTGGTGGGAGACATGGGTGGGGGCCTGGTGGTTGGTGCCCCTGGTGGCTGGGGGTGCAGGGGGACATGCGTTGGTGGGCAGTAGTGCAAGTTGACATGTGGGTTGGCTGGGGGGCATGGCCATGGTGGATGGGGTGCCTGCAGGACATGTGCAGGGTAGGCCCCTGTGGTGTGAGCCACCTGCAGGTGCCGTGGAGGGTGTAGAGGGAACACCTGGGAGGGCCCACACATGCAATTCACGTGTGGTGCTCCCCGCGCACCCCTGTAACACACGTACCCGGATGGAATCACGTGTCGAACTTCCCCCGCACCCCGAAATACACGTACCCTGATTGAATCGCGTGTGGAACTTCCCGCGCACCCCTGGAATACACGTACCCTGCTGATTTTGCGTGTGTAACTTCCCCTGCACCCTGAAATACACGTACCCTGATGGAATCGCGTGTGGAACTTCACGCGCACCCCTGAAATACACGTACCCTGCTGAAATCGCGTCTGGAACTTCCCATGCACCCTGAAATACACGTACCCTGATGGAATCGCGTGTGGAACTTCCCGCGCACCCCTGAAATACACGTACCCAGCTGAAATCGCGTGTGTAACTTCACGCGCACCCCTGAAATACACATACCCTGCTGAAATCGCGTGTGGAACTTCCCCTGCACCCTGAAATACACAGACCCTGATGGAATCGCGTGTGGAACTTCCCGCGCACCCCTGGAATACACGTACCCTGCTGAAATCGCGTGTGGAACTTCTCCTGCACCCTGAAATACACATACCCTGATGGAATCGCGTGTGGAACTTCCCGCGCACCCCTGGAATACACGTACCCTGCTGAAATCGCGTGTGGAACTTCCCCTGCACCCTGAAATACACGTACCCTGATGGAATCGCATGTGGAACTTCCCGCGCACCCCTGGAATACACGTACCCTGCTGAAATTGCGTGTGCAACTTCCCCTGCACCCTGAAATACACGTACCCTGATGGAATCGCGTGTGGAACTTCCCGCGCACCCCTGACATACGCGTACCCTGCTCGCACGGGCCCAATCGCATGTGGAAATTCCCGTCACCCCTAAAATACACGTACCCTGCTGGAATCGCGTGTGTAACTTCCCCTGCACCCTGAAATACACGTACCCTGCTGATATCGTGTGTGGAACTTTACGCGCACCCCGAAATACACGTACCCTGATGGAATCGCGTGTGGAACTTCCTGCGCACCCCTGAGATACGCGTACCCTGCTCGCACGGGCCCAATCGCGTGTGGAAATTCCCGCGCACCCCTGAAATACACGTACCATGATGAAATCGCGTGTGTAACTCCACCTGCACCCTGAAATACACGTACCCTGATGGAATCGCGTGTGGTACTTCCCGCGCACCCCTGGAATACACGTACCCTGCTGATATCGAGTGTGGAACTTCACGCGCACCCCGAAATACACGTACCCTGATGGAATCGCGTGTGGAACTTCACGCGCACCCCGAAATACACGTACCCTGAAGGAATCGCGTGTGGAACTTCCGGCGCACCCCTGAGATATGCGTACCCTGCTCGCACGGGCCCAATCGCGTGTGGAAATTCCCGCGCACCCCTGAAATACACGTACCCTGCTGGAATCGCATGTGTAACTTCCCCTGCACCCTGTAATACACGTACCCTGCTGATATCGCGTGTGGAACTTCACGCGCACCCCGAAATACACATACCCTGATGGAATCGCGTGTGGAACTTCACGCGCACCCCGAAATACACGTACCCTGATGGAATCGCGTGTGGAACTTCCCACGCTCCCCTGAGATACGCGTACCCTGCTCGCACGGGCCCAATCGCATGTGGAAATTCCCGCGCACCCCTGAAATACACGTACCATGATGAAATCGCGTGTGGAACTTCCTGCGCACCCCTGAAATACGCGTACCCTGCTCGCACGGGGCCAATCGATTGAGGTACTTCCCGCGCACCCCAGTGATACATGTAGCCCGCTTGCTGTGCTGGTACAGGGTTAGCGCAGCCCTTTGCGCTGGATTGGGTATATTGATGGCTTTTCCCTGCGCGAGAGGCGTTCTTGGGGGCGTAACTGGCGCTGCTGCAGGGTCGCTGCGCCACTGTGCGCCACGGCTGGTTTTGGTGGCTGGAATCCATGAATACGCTGTGCGCGGAAATGGATTCTTGCGCACGCGGCTGGCGCAGGGATTCGCACGCGCACACTGTGCGCCAGCCGCGTGCGCCACCTGTGCGCTGAATTCTATGTATTACCCCCTAAATCGTTATATTTTGCTGACACTATTGAATCAGCAATTAATGTTCAAAATAAACTCTTTGAGGTAATAAAACATCTCAATAAACCAGAGATCAATACGGAGAGGGTTAGTTCACAGATTATGTGTGACAAACTTTTTGGTTTCTTTGTTAATAAAGTTGAAATTATCTGAAAGGAGATTATGGATAGCTTAGATAAGGATCAAGGCATTAGCATGAATTTGGATAGCAAGGTCCCACCATCCCTTACTGTATCTGACATGGCTACTTGCTTTTCAATTTTTAATCAAACAACTAAAGAAGAAGTAAGTAAGATAGCTCATCTTAAATCTGCTTTGCCGCTTGATGCAATTCCTTTCCATTTGTTAAAACAGGCGCCTCAGGATTTTTTTGAGATTCTGGCTGAAGCAATTCATTCATCTTTAATTTTGGGAAGAATACCTAGGAAACTAAAAGAGACGTTAGTAATTCCTCTATTAAAAAAAACATCTTTGAACGTCCCGATTTTAGCAAACTACCGTCCCATATCGCTGCTTCCCTTCCTTATGAAGGTGTTGGAAGCTGTAGTCACTCCTCAATTGTGGGATTATCTGGAAGAACAAAAGATTCTTGAAAGTTTCCAGATGGGATTCCGGCCTATGATGGGCACAGAATTGGTTCTTGTATCAGTGCTCGACGATCTCACCATGATCAGAGAAGAGGGTGGTACGGAAGGCCTCATTTTATTAGACCTGTCGCACACCTTCGATACTATTGATCATGAGATTATGGTATCCATAATGAAGGAAACAGGGTTCTCTGGGGTGGTCTTAGACTGGGTTCAGAAGTTTCTCGTTCTCAAATAGTTTCACTTTCACCCTACCGTTCTTCCTCGGTGGTGGTTACTTGGGGGGTACATCAGGGGTCAGCACTGTCTCTGTTGCTTTTTAACCTTTATATCCATCCTCTATTGGCTCTCATCCGCCTATTTGCCTTTAGGGTGTTCTCCTATGTGGATGACACCCAAATGTTGTTCAGACTGCAGCCTGACCAGCCAGAAATAACGGAAAGCCTTAGAAATTGTTTGGAAGCTATCCAGGGATGGATGGAGGTAAACTGGCTTAAATTAAATGGTTGGAAAACCGAAATATTGATTATTGGCCCACCAGAGGTTGCTAGTGACTGGACTTCAGTGTTCTGGCAAGATTCATTGGGTCCACTCCCTGAGCCAGTAAAATTGGTGTGAAACCTAGGCATCAAAATATTGCAGTCCTTGTCTCTGGATGCCCAAGTGAATACAGAATGTGGCCAGGGTTTCGCCAAATTCAAGCAATTAAAGAAAGTTCCTCCTGAGAAGGTTCATGCTCAGATTGTGACAGCAGATATCAATGTTAGCATTATTGCAATGCAATCTATTTGGCTCAGCCATCCTATCTCCTCCATCACCTGCAAGTGATGCAAAATGCAGCAATGCACCTGGCAAAACATGTCCCTTTTGGAAGAGGAGTAACCAGGGCGCAGCAATCATTTCACTGGTTGCCTATTGAAGCAAGGGTCAGGTTGAAGTCATTGTGCATGATTCATCGTGCCCAGAATGGCAAAGGATGCCTAGCCATTCAAAAGAAACTTCATAGTTATAAACCTTGTCGAACTTTAAGATCCACAAATACCTCTCTTTTGTGTGTGCCTAGGTACAAAAGAGAACAGCTGGGTCAAAGAGCCTTCTCGTGGCTGGGCCCAAACTATGGAATTCTCTGCCCGTACATCTAAGAAATAACAATGACTTTGCATCATTTAGGAAGGAGCTCATGACCTTTCTTTTTACATAGGGGGTTCCCTTCCTTCTGGTATCTCTGCTATACTCTTTCCATCGGTGTAAGCGCCATGATGCCTTTGGCGAAAGCTTGCTGTAGAAGAAACAAATTGATTGATTGATTGATTGATTGTTTGATTGATTGTCTGAATTACAAAAAGGGCATAATATGCTATGATTTACATTCTGCAGAAGCTGGTGAAATGGAATGGATTCACAATTTGCTATGGATATATATACAAATCGTTCATTAGGGATCTGCTCTTGTGAAACATAGTTGCAGAGACTGCATGTATGTTTCCAATGTATGAAATCTTCTATAGGGATGATTTTGGTTTCCAGTACTTATAGTAAGTACATTAGGAATTCATGTGGATCTTCCTGTGTGTTTATGGTACATTCTACCATTCCTGCACAGTAGTCTAATTCTTGTCTTATACCTGTGACACTGTAAGTGCAGTCAGTATTATGTGTGGCATTTATATGAAGGACGAGTATTTGCAAAACACAACTGGTCCGAGGAATTTAAGTAAATGTTGTGAACAATTGGTGGCAATTGGAAGAGAAGACTGATTGTTACATTATATTTGCATAGCAATTTACTCCAGTTGTGTTTCTGAATTGAAATGGACCACAGAGGTGTGCCTCTGCATCCTTTGATGAGCCTGTAGTTCTTTATTGAGAAGAGATATTTGTCTCCTTGTCTTTCGATAGACAGGAAGTTGAGTTTGTACTGACAGTTTTGTGGTTGTATTATTTGATGGAGAAGCAGTTGGTCATTGGTTCTTTAGTCATATTGTTGGGAGATCTGTTATCGGTTCTGTTTGAATAACTTTCCTTTTTTGAGGTAAAGGGTACATATCTAGACCGGGTTGGACAGGCTGTGACATATTGTGCAACTGCAGTGGAATTGTCTGCAATGTGTTGTATGTCTATGCATTCCACAAGAGGGCAATGATTGCATTCTAATCATTGCATTCTAATCATTGATGTACTTGGATGCTTCGACCCTTTTAATGTTGTATTTCTTTTTAAGGGATTTGCATTTTACACTGTGTCTAACAGAAGACATCAATCTATTTACTTATCCTTTTTTGAAAACTTGTCTAGGGAAGCCAAAGCAACATTTGATATAGTATTTCCCTTTGTTTTTATGTATACGTCTACACTTACGGTTTTGAAGCGTAAGATTTGTGTACTGTGAGAAACCATAGGGTGTCTCTCTGCTCAGTCCTCTGGGAACTGTGATCCAGGTGGCTGGGGCACGGGCATCGCTATTGCATACAGACCCCGGGGGTGGACGAGTGCGGAAGGATTACCTGGATGGGGGTTCCCCGGGGAGTGGGAGTGAGGCACCCGAATGAGAGGCGCAGTATCCCTGTTGCCATTTACCTGGAGAACACCCTCATTCCCTGTACTATCTAGGAACTTTATCCCCCCCTATTTCCTACACACACTCTGTGGCACGGACAAAGTGCTTCAGGAAAGACAGACTCCCACACAACCAGTGTGTTTGATATGTCCCAACATCAGGGTCAGACAGAGTCAGGCACTTAACCTTAATGACTCGCACCTGAATCCTGTTACCTTTCCCCACTGGGATAAATGTGGGAGCATGGAAGCACCCGGAGAGCAAGGCGAGAAGGGCAACTGAATTGAGCGAGACCAGCAGACCAGAAGGGCAGGAAATCCCAGTAATGTCACGCGACTATGGAAGCAGAGCAGATGGGACCAGGAGGCGAACAAAAGGCTGTGGTCCTACGAGCTGCAAGGTGACAGTCGCTCCAGAATCCAAAAGGGGCAACTCCCTGCAACTGCAGAAGGTCACGGCGGTACCTCCTTCATATGCGGCAGGAGGACTTGAAAGGAGGCTATCTGCGTTGGGCCAAAAGCCTTGACTGAATGGAAGGTCCTGATTAACTGTTTCAGCCATTGCCGGTGAGTGAGACTGGCTTGTATTCATAAAAGAAAAGGACATTAACATTTCGGTAATCGAGGAACTGTAAGCGAAAGCACATTGTAACAAGAATGAAGAATGCTCAGATTGTGCATGTGAGAGAAGCTGCAAAAGAAAATAACTAAGAAATGAGGCAAATAGACAAAGTGGTCATACGAGGAGAAATCAAGGGTACAGTTTAAGGTCTTTGACAAAAAGTGAAAGGAACTGCAGATAGGGCCTCGCGAGAGAAGGCCGGTATAAACCTTTGAACTGTATCCAGTATTGAGGGTTGCGTGTAGGACAGCAGCCGTGAGAAGTAAAAGCTTGATTGTGAAAAGTAAACGCACTTGCTACAATACAAAAGAGTGGCCCGGTGAGACGCTATCGCCTATCAGAAGTCTCTGTATCGAACTGGCAAGTACGTTAAAGTGAAAGCATGAAAATATTGCAAAGTAACAAGTGTGATGCTGGTGGTTTGAAGTCTCACACCCAATCGAGGGAAACCAGAACTGCCTACAGAGGAAGGTCTGAGTTCGTAGGATGTACACCTGAATGAACTGGTGAAAATGAACCAAACATTTGTGTAAAAAGACATTAAGGGCCGGATTCATGGAATAAATTCTGGGACTTGCACGTGAAATTGCGCACAAGTCCCAGTTCATCGATTCATGGAACACAATGCTCAGGGCTTCCCTGGTCCAACATGTCACTGCACCAACGCAAAGGCCTTGTGCGAGACTCCCAGCAAAGGGCCGGCCGGCCTTGCGCAGGCACTGAAAAAGGGGGTGGAACACTTGAAATGAGGAAGAACATGCAAAAATGTGGCTGTTATGAGGGACATTCCACAGTCAAAAAATCGCACCGTAAATATGCGCGAGAAACAGACATATTCATGGAATTCAACAGGGAACGCCCGGGAACAAAAAAAGCACATGCAATTCCCAAAACACCTACGCCACACGATAGCAGGCGTAAACATCAACGCGCACACAAAAAATGCATAAAAAGCCTGCACGATCAACAAACGCACGTATACAGCTACGATGAATGTACCATTTGTTGCAGCAGTGATCGTGGGACACTGCAGGAGGAGGAGGATGGCCAGGGCCCAGATCATCCACCCAAAGACCACCCTTTTTGGGAAGCCTGATAGCCAAGTCTATGCCAGGTATAGGTTATCCCCTCATATCATCTTAGACCTGGTCACGGAGTGGGAAGATGACCTCACATCACCCACCCTGTGCTCCCAAGCAAAATGTGCTCAATGTACTGCACAAGGCAAGTGTCTCAAAGCACTCAAACATGGATGGAACTAGGGGAAAAGGAACACTCGTTCAGAGCCCTTCAATTTCTCATATAAAACAATAGTCTGTACCGGAAGAGTAATTGTAATGTTTGACAATGATTCTACAGTTTTACCAAGTCCATGAATATGTCACCATGCAGGGAGCCAGGGCAGGGTGGAACGGACAGATGATCTACAGGCATGGTGCAATCCGAATGAACAAGTGCACAGAAGTTTACAGGGGAACGTTATGTGAAGGGTGGGCACAATTTCGGAGGGTGGTTCAAGTGCATCCAGTCAGTGTAGGCAGAGGTAAGTGCAGAGAGATGCAGCTCTCTGGGGTCATTCACCAAGTGCAGTGATGATGAGGCCAGTGCAGGTCCTGGAGGAAAGTGTGCTAAACACTGCTGGGGGTGCCATCGGTCTCTGAGATCCTGAGATACATCAGGCAGCCAGTCATCGAGCTGTAAGGAAAAAAGGAGGGAGAGATGGAGACAGAAGCGGGACAGGTGAGCAGGGAGGAGAGAGAGAGAAGGAAGAGTAGAAGTGGAAACTCCTGAGAAGTTCCAGGAACTAAAGGAGATGAGGATATATACAGAGGACGGCAGGGAGGCTATTCCAGAGGGAGACCCCTCCTGACGATAAAGAACTTCCTCCAAATATCTTCTTCCAGGAATGGCTCCAAGAAGGTTGGAGGTGCATGAGGAGAGGGCTCAGGAGGGAGAGTTGAACTGGATGGCCTGCAGCCAGCCCTCTGACTGGGGATCTCCAAACAGTCCTCTAAGATGAGTAGCAGTACCCTCGAGATAGATGGGGATACAGATTTGTACTCATGCATCAAAAAACTATGATAACTCAATAGTTTGGCAAAGGGAGTCCGTTTAATGACAGGTACATAAAACGAGGAGTACAATCAACATCAGCAACCGCTCGATCTCTCTCTCTTCCAACTCCACTCAATTTTAGAAAAAACACAGTTTTATAGCAACAATTCGTCATCACTGACGTGCAATCTTAAAAACATGCAACGTGATTGGTTATAGGAAGGAAACTTTATCATAGGTACTATATCTGTATATGGTAACGGGGAGAGGGGATTGGATAATCAATGTCAGGTGGGGCAACTAAGCCCTTCCTTCAAAATTGCCACTATGAATGTCACTAAAAGTACGACGTCCCATTGGTTCTACTCTATATAGGACCCTAGAGTACACGGTCCGCTATGATTGGGTTGGCATCAGCCCCACTCATTCTTTTCTACTTGCGTCTAGCAGCATGCAGAACAACCAGCATGGTGCAGGGAGCTTGTCTGTACCCCAGCTTCCCGCCAATTATGTTACAATCATTCATCACCTCATTGATCATGTGTCAATTACTGCTTTGTAGTTTGGCCTCCAGTCTGCTTCTTGGAGTGAGAACTTTCAAGGAGTATGGGTATGTCAGAGATCCATTCATAGGTGTGAAAGTCTTACTGTTTCAGCCTGCCTTGTCACATGACTAGGACACCGTAAAATTGGCCTCTTCTTCATGTATTTTCATGTATTTGATTTAATTCTGCCAGTATTCTACCATCTGTGGCTTATCTTGACCTTTCTGAACAGGATACTCTGTTCTTGTCTCCATAATTGTATCCACTGTCAGCCTTTTCCAACCAGATCCGACCTTGGTTATCTTCATCTGAATTTCGCTCAGGCTTAATTCTTGATTTGTTTGCTGCAACACTCTTCTTCTCTTTTTTATTTTTATTTATTATTGATATCGTTGAAATGAATCAACTTTTCAATACAAAATATTACATACAATTGATCTTAAAAAGTACATAAGATTAAGATTTAAGAATTAAGAAAGAATTCATTATAATTGATTAAGGTGTTAAAATTGATGCATTAGGATAATGTACAATTCACATGAACAATAAAAAGAGAAAAAGAAGTTATTCAATTCAGTTCATATAAGACACGTCTAACTAGAAATACTGAGAACGAGAAGATTCAACATGCCATTCCTGGATAAATGACCGGGAATTCAAATAAACATCAACAATTATTTAACAGGTTAAGTTCACTCCATAAAGAAAATTGACAATGGCAATTTGAAGAGAAACATTGGTCGTCAGCAATAATGTGGACCATCTTTCTACTGATTCTAAGTTCCCTAGGTAGCTACAATGCCATGAGAAAAATTTTAAGCGTTTTTGAATTAGCGCGGGGCAAAGCGAAAGTATATGCTCTAAGGTTTCTAAGGCTTTAGTATCACCACAAAATCTACAAAAGGAGACCACCTCCTCACTGCCCTTCCGGTTGGCCTTAAGTTCACGAGTGTGCCATAAGTTCAGGCGCATTCTGAGAATGGCTGAGCGCGTTCTCTTATAGGGAAATTTTAAGAGATAAGGTTCAATACATCCCAATCTCTTATGTCGAAATCTTTCAGGAATTGCAGACTTATATTGCAAGCATTTGTTTCAAGTATTAATCCAATCATTGCGGTAAATTAATTGTTTTACTTTGTTTGGATTGGTCAAGAGCAATTTAAGTGATGCATCTGCCTCTACCAAAGTGCGATAAATTGCCCGCAACCACTGTTTGACAAAAGAGTGTTCAGTATGAAAAATATAATTTGATAAAAATTGTAAAAGATTGTGCTCACGGTGAGGTAGGAGAGTTTTCCACAGTAAGGCACATGTTCTCCACTGATACTGGGCATAGAGAGAAGTGAGACCCAATTCATACTGTATCCAAACGATCGGAATACATTGAGGCAGCTGAAGAATGGCTTTCCAGAATTTGCCTTCGAGCTTATCAAAAACTTTTGGTAGCCATGGTGATTGAGACTCTAAACCATATAGGATACATGGGGTGGCTTTTTGTTTCCAAAAGAGGACAGCTGGTTGCATTGAAAAAGCACCATATCGATGCATTATAATTTTGGTTTGGGAGATGGCAGAGTTAAGCTTACACATAATAGCATCGAGGTGAGCATTTGTAGTGACACTAACATCAAAGACCATACCAAGGTAAACATAGCTTGATACTATGGCCAGATTTATGTGGTTAATGGACCAAGATGAAAGAGATCTTATTGTATTACGTGGTCTGTAGACGACAACCTGGGTTTTGGTTGTATTCACATGTAAATCATTGGCCAGTATATAGCTATTAAAGCCATCAAGACGTTTTTGTAGTCCAACTGGAGTTTTGGAAACTAACACCAAGTCGTCGGCATACATTAAAGTTTGGATCTGGCAATTGTTTATCCTGGGGGAGTCTGATGTTATTTCCTCGAAAACCTTGCGCACGTCATACATATAGTAGTTGAAGGTTGCTGACGCAATAAGGCAGCCTTGTTTAAGGCCACGAGCAGTTGGAATTGCTCTAGATAGAAGACCTTCTAGGTTCAGTCTAATGCGCACTGAGGTTTCCCCATGCAACAACTGAATAATTTGTTGTAGAGTGGGCGGACACTTATCTCTGGTAAGTTTTGCAAAGAGAATCGGACGAGAGATGGCATCAAATGCCGTATGGAGATCCACAAAAGCAAAATAAAGTGCTTGTTTGGTATTTTGCGCTTGAGATTTAAGAGCGTTAAGACAGAACAAGTTAATGTTTGTGCCTAGCCCTGCAAGGAAACCTGTTTGAAACGGGTCTCTTGCATGGGCTGCTTTGGTCCAGATGTTAAAGTAACTCAAAATAAGTTTTGAAAAAAGCTTTCCGGGGGCATCAAGAAGGGCAATGGGTCTATAATTGCACGGTAAAGTGCGGTCGCCCTTTTTGTGAATAGGAACTATAATAGATGTTTTCCAAGAGTTGGGAATCTCGCGAGTCCTGATGATAGATTGGAAGGGATTATTTAATATTTCAGCCCACTTTGTAGGGTTCAATTTAAACATATGATTACTAAGGCCATCAGGGCCTTTAGCCCGAGAAGAGCTAATATGTCTGATGTATTCTTCAAGTATAAGTGGGGAACAAGCAAGAGACCAACGCTCGGAGTCGCTAGGTAGTTTGACCAAAGGCACAAAAGATGAGTCTGCATATAGGCTAGAATAGTGCTCAATCCATTGGGTCTCAGTAAGACCTGTAAAGTACCTTGAGATGTATTAGCACATTGGTTGAAAATTGCCCAAGTTTCGGCCGTATTCTTATTTGCTATTAATTTGAGCATATGTTCACCATCTAGTTGTAAAATGTGTGCACAATGTTGTTTCATCCAATTATGGAATTTGCTTTTAACGATTCACAACTGTTGAATGGAGTTAGGCAAATTCATTTTGAGAATCATTCTTTTTTCACGATGATATTCAGTCTTTTTAGCCTTGATTAATGGATTGAAGGTATGTTTGTGTGGAAGAAGCTCATTACTTTTCATAGGAGAATCAAAAGTAAGGAGAAGGTTAGTATACTGTTTTGGACAAATAGAGCTATCATTTAAGATGATTAAACGAGCCAGAGAGGACAAGTTACTCTTTGACCAACAAAGGCGCGTTTTAGCATTATTAACTATTAGGTCATTCGTATAGTATGACCTTTTGATAGGTAAATAATTCCATTTAATTGTAAGCACTAGTAGGTGGTGATCACTATGTACTTGTGGAAATATTTTAAAAGTGCTTATTTGTCCAGATAAGTTGGTATGGGTATACATATAGTCTATTGTAGTAGATATGGAACCTCTATGCCATGTGGGCTGAGCCGGAATATCGCCTTGAATTTCACCATTGGTCATGTGAAAATGGCGATTTGACATAAAGGAGGTCCATCGCTTAACCTTCTCCATTGTGATTTTTCCTTTAGGATTAATACAGTCCAAGTTAAGATCACCTACGATAAGGGTATCCGTAATATCTTGGGAAAGGAATACCAAATCTAAAAGTCTAGAAAAACCTGTATAAAAAGCAGTATCAGTCAACCCTAAAGGATTGCGATAGATATTAATCAATGCAATGGTGTGTGCTGGACCTGTAATCTTGACAAGTTGGGTAAAGGCAGAAACGGAATCCCAGGCTTCAATGGCGAAACCACTGGATATGTTTACTCCTGTCAATAAACCTGATGATGGTCGACCTCTTTGACTCCCAATGGCTGGAAGCAGAACAATCTCGTAATTGTTCCATACAGGTGTTTGCAGGAGCCAAGTTTCCTGTAATGCTATTATGTCCATGGCAGCTGGGAAGTTAGCAATAGAGGTTTGTAGATGAGAATAACCTCTAGTGTTCCAACTAGCAACATTAATGAGATGGTCTTTAAATGTTTCTAATGGTTATGACATATACGACTCGGCACGACCAATGTTCTGCATCAAAGGGAGGCTTGCGCTAGATTGATAAGATGGTTGCTTTACATTAGAGTCCCCATTTATAAATGCTGGGTCTTGTGCTAATAAGAACCCCATCGAAAATAATTGCATTTTTGATTTCCAGATGGTATTTAGAACGATACCCGAAGGTATCCACAATCGCACCACCGAACAAGTATTCTCAGAGATGAATTCAATCTGCTCAATGTCACTCGAGCTTATGTCTTCGAGCTCCACCACTTCAGAGAAGATGTTAAGCACACTACGGCGGGTTAAATCATAGGTGCCAAAGTTTCCTCCTCGACACTTCAAAATTAAAGAATGGCATTTGCGCTGTGCCAAGGGATGAGAAGTGGGTACCACTGGGATGTTATTTCGGGAATTGTGGGTTACAGAATAAAAAGGATCCTTTAGATTAGGTTTAGGTAGATCTGAAGCGTGAGCTGGAGTAGCGTGAGGGCGATTGTCAGTACGCAGAGAAGATTGTTGAGTTACTATGGATGTTGGCATAGAACTCGGTAAGAGCCACTGGCTCAGCGACGAATTTGGACCACTTGGTTTTTGGGGAAGCTTAGAAGGGATAGACTGAGAGCATGAGGCCAAATATGCATGTACAGCCTCACGTATTTGTTCCGCCGAGACTGTGGTGGAAGAGTCAATGCTCTTTTTGGTGGCCGAAGACACAATTTTGTCACTAACAGCTGAGTTTGTTTGGCCTTTACATTTGTTTGGGAGTTGGCAAGTGGAGGCTAACTCAAGTTCACGAATCAAAGCATCTAAGGGAGGATGGCTAGAGGCCATGGTAGTAATCGACACTGGAGGCAACACTGGGATAGTGGACCCAATATTGGACTGTAAAGGGTTCTGACACGGAGGTGGGGCAATTAAAATCAGGTTTGGAGAAGACGCTGCAATATTAGCCAGAGGTACAGTAGGAAGTCCTAAAATGGGTTTAGGATTCTGCAGACCAGAGATAGGAAGCATTAAGGAAGAGGATATTGCTATCGATTGTGTAGGATCGAGAGTTTGAACTGGCTTACTTGCCAAAGAAGCAGTTGTCGCTTGGGTCAGAGGACAAGAATTTGCACTACTACTAGTAGGAACTAAATCGGGAACGAGCATAGGTGAAAGTTGTTTAGACACTGGCGCTTGTATTGGATCTTGAGGAGCTTGTGGTGCTACCAAAGACTCCGGTACCGGGATTAAAGTTTGAAAGAAAGTTTTCATAGTTTGCTTCTGTAATGTCAAAGTAACCAGATTAGAGTTTTTCTTGGTTTTTTTCTGGGTATTGTGAGAAATTTTAGAGGTTTTTTTTCTGTTTCTTCTTGCTGGTAAGGACGGAATATCATTTCCTTTCTCAACAGTAATCGCAGAAGACATAGGGGCTGGGGGGGTGAGAGCACTAAGGTAGAAGAATCAGTTGGGAGAATGGTATGTGCATCATTCACCAGATCATAAGTGGTGGCAGGATTCAGCTGTCCTTCAGAAGTAATAATATCCGCAATTGCCGGTATAATCTGCGGAGGAGGAAACTTAAGGGACATGGGACTTGTAGATCCGATGGTCACAATTGAAATATCGTCATCAAGAGCATTGTTAGTTGGACAAGAATCGCGAGGATTTGATGACAGATTATCAGCTAAAGTCTTGAATAGTACTAAGGTTTTGTGTGCTTCTACTGAATGAGCAGTAACTTTGGCATCTAGACATTCGAATAGTTTAAACAGACTTTGTAAATTTAGCTGCATAGCGGCCAAAGTAATGTCAGATGTTGATAGAGCAACCCTGGCTTCTATTGGGAGGGTAGTCAAAGGGAGATGAGAATCAACTGGTAATATAGTCCGCACTGGTGATGTTGTTGTAACAGGAGATGGGCTCTTAGATGGCATGTTTGTTTTGTCCACCAGATTAGCTAATGAAGTGTTAGATGGATTCTGAGAAGTGAGTTTTCCCACAGCACTTTGAAAAGAAAGTTCCTGTGGGACTTGTATTTGGACTCTACGAGGAGTCGGATAGACAAAGGAAATTGAAGGGGAACTTGGTGAACACTCCGAACGTGAACTGGCTGAAATAAGATTAATTACGCTCTGAGAATCCTGCAGTATCGAATTGTTCGAATCAGAGTGTCTAGCATGTAGTGAGAGTTGAGGCTCGAAACATGGGGAGGATGTTAAAGGTCTATCTAAGTGCTTAGCGCCTCTTCTTTTCGTAGTCATACATGGCAAGGGTATATGCAACATTGTGTTGTCTGAGAGTGGAAGAGCCGCTCTCATGGCGTCACTTTTAGTGTGTTCCTTCGTTAAGGGCTCATAGGGAGACAGAGTGTCAAAAACTGGAAGAACTTCACTAATGTGATCAAGGGTTGATGGAATCTTTGTGCAATGGGAGCTACCTAACATAGTAACGGAAGGAAGATGGACAATCCTACGAGAGAGACAAGGGAGTCATGCCGCAGGTATTGTCAATCCCTTCTGACGTAAATTTTGAGGCATACCCGAAGTTAATAAATAGGCCATGTAAAACAAATTAGAAATGGCCAACAATTCAAATTTGAAAATTAGAAGAACTACAAAATTGAGTTTTTCTCAATGGTATCACAACAATAGACACACAGTGGTTGGATTGGGTACTTTCAAAGTTCGAGTAGAACGCTTAAAGATAGAATATAACAGACACTTGGTTCTCTAGATTCAAGCAAAGGTTCACAATTTATCCAGGCACATGGTAAGGAACGCCCGACAGCTTAAGGAGCTGCCAGAGTCCGTCTCTCCCCCCTTACCCTTATGGCAATTGAGGGTTTATGTAGCTAACAGAACAAAGTACCTCTAGACTGGAGTACTCACTGCACACGAACACGGCCACAGCCGAACAGCAAAACAGCGTCTCCAGCCCTTACTGCCTCCAGGGCTTAACGCCACGAGGGTGGTTGAGCCGGCACTAAATGCGGGCTGTGAGTCACGTGATTCGTCACGTGACCGCAACGAAAGTCCGCCTCCTCCAGGAAGCGAGATGTGTCCAGCAAGAGCAGCGCTAGCAGTGCTGGATTGGCGAAATATACAGCAGGCAGGCGGGTATGGAGTCAGCAGGGCACTCCTTGTAAAGTAAATATCAGACGCCGCTCAGGCGCTTGAGCCGGCACTAAATGCGGGCTGTGAGTCACGTGATTCGTCACGTGACCGCAACGAAAGTCCTCCTCCTCCAGGAAGCGAGATGTGTCCAGCAAGAGCTGCGCTAGCAGTGCTGGATTGGCGAAATATACAGCAGGCAGGCGGGTATGGAGTCAGCAGGGCACTCCTTGTAAAGTAAATATCAGACGCCGCTCAGGCGCTTGAGCCGGCACTAAATGCGGGCTGTGAGTCACGTGATTCGTCACGTGACCGCAACAAAAGTCCGCCTCCTCCAGGAAGCGAGATGTGTCCAGCAAGAGCAGCGCTCGCAGTGCTGGATTGGCGAAATATACAGCAGGCAGGCGGGTATGGAGTCAGCAGGGCACTCCTTGTAAAGTAAATATCAGACGCCGCTCAGGCGCTTGAGCCGGCACTAAATGCGGGCTGTGAGTCACGTGATTCGTCACGTGACCGCAACGAAAGTCCGCCTCCTCCAGGAAGCGAGATGTGTCCAGCAAGAGCAGCGCTCGCACTGCTGGATTGGCGAAATATACAGCAGGCAGGCGGGTATGGAGTCAGCAGGGCAGTCCTTGTAAAGTAAATATCAGACGCCGCTCAGGCGCTTGAGCCGGCACTAAATGCGGGCTGTGAGTCACGTGATTCGTCACGTGACCGCAACGAAAGTCCGCCTCCTCCAGGAAGCGAGATGTGTCCAGCAAGAGCAGCGCTCGCAGTGCTGGATTGGCGAAATATACAGCAGGCAGGCGGGTATGGAGTCAGCAGGGCACTCCTTGTAAAGTAAATATCAGACGCCGCTCAGGCGCTTGAGCCGGCACTAAATGCAGGCTGTGAGTCACGTGATTTGTCACGTGACCGCAACGAAAGTCCGCTTCCTCCAGGAAGCGAGATGTGTCCAGCAAGAGCAGCGCTCGCAGTGCTGGATTGGCGAAATATACAGCAGGCAGGCGGGTATGGAGTCAGCAGGGCACTCCTTGTAAAGTAAATATCAGACCTGCTTAGTTCCCAGTGATGGACACTCTTCTTCTCTTGAAACCTTTAGTAACCTTTGTTCAATTCTGCTCATGTGCGTAGTGGGATTATACTCATGTAAAAAGTGCTTTTGGTATATATATATGTATATGTTGGCACTAGCCGCAATCTATTTTACTACTAAGCATATGCAAGCTTCACGATTTCTTTGCTTCTTGTGGTTTCTTGCATCTGTACATGGTTAAACTAACTGAATATCTTCATCGTGTATTTGGCATAAGTTTCTTCATCTTGGATTCAAGATGTCATTTATCCTTAGTATGTTCTTTTGACTTTGTTTTCCATCAGCATTCTCTAGTTTTATATGATCTATGTGTGTGTCCATCCAATGTCTTATGACGTCACCATTCGTCTGCCTTTATTATCTTCTTGGCTTCTTCTGGCTTCTGACAACCGTCATTTTGTCTTGATTGTAGATATGGTTTTCTCAATGGGTACCTTACTGACCAGGTTTTCTTTGGTGTCGGTACTTCAATAGGTGCTGTTACTCTAATAGGCACTGGGCAGAGGCCAACCGCTGTTCTTTGCATGTTTATTTGTTCTGCATACATCACATACTTTGCTGTGAAAGTACCGGGTACTACAAAGGGGGTGGCTGGAGTGTGGACGACACTTGGCACTTCCTCTTCACTCCCCCCTCTTGGGGATCCATCGACCACCCTCACCTCCTTCTTTGTATCCACTTTAATTTAATCATCTGGATCTAGGCATCTAGGTCTGAAGAAATGCTTCCTTGGGGTCCATATCTCCCTTCAAGCATCATGCTGCTCTCACATGCTCATCCTTGTTCCATGCCACTAGTTGACATTCTCCATTTGGATTGTAATAGATCCATCTTCCCACATATTTTCTATGTTTTCGAGGATACAGGAACTTTGTTCCTTCGGCTGCATAAATGCTGGCCTTCACAAAATCTCCTATTTCTTCATCAGTCAGATCTGTGTGCTTCCATCCTGACCCAATATCAATCATGATTTTCATCCCTATGGACTCTTTTTTGCAGTTTTCTGGCACTGGGAGATTATTAGCTTGATTAGACAGAATCCAAGCAATATCATCACCAAAAGAGCTCCTAGGATCTTGAATGCATCTGCCTTCCATTGTGGAACCCATGAAAACAGTGTTCCAAACCAACTGTCATCATCAACTTCATCAACTTCATCTATAATCTGATTCTGTAGTTGTGTCAGCACACATATGGCTTCTGTTAAGGTTCCCTTTTCGTCATTCTGTGAAGGTATAAATGTGCAACATGATTCTCCGATCATTGCACAAACACCTCCATCCATAGCTGTGATCATGTCTAGGAGATATCTGGTCTGGAGCGTCATTAATGAAATTGCTCTTAACGGTTCTTTGATTGCATTAAATCCCTTTATGGTTGTGTTGATGGTCTGCAGTAACTCCCATCTAGTTATCTGCAACCATTTAGTATTTGCTCCAACCTGAATTCTTGGCATCAGAATTGTCATGAACACTGAGGGGGTTAAGCTGAACAGCCTATGGTCATACAGGATTGCATCAAAGGCTTCAATCAATTTGGCCGAGAAGTAGTTTTATTTCTTCATTCGGCTTAGTAGTTCCGCAGATCTCTTCTTCCTTAGGTGAGCATCTGTTTTCGGGAAACTGTTCATATTCAGATCACTTCTTGGAATCACCAATGCTGGAACATTGACATTCACCAATGTACATTTAAGTCCCCAATTATTCAGCAATCTGATATATGCTTTGGATCCACACGCCCAATAGTGATCAATGATCACTGCAGTTCCATGCCTCATTCCTACAGCATCAAAGATTCATCCACAATTCTGATTCTCTCCCATTTCTCTTGTACCATTGTTTCTAAAGCATAGTTTGGAACTGTCCAAGGGCACTATCTGCAAGGGTCCTCCTCTGTTTTCGGCCCATGTCAGTAGTCTTGCAAGCCTCGGCCATAATGGTTTGCATATCATTTGTGCATTTTTAATTGTTTCTTTATAGTATCCGATGATCATCCATGCTCTGCAGATCACCACTCCTTTCTCCCATCCTTCTGGAGAAAGCACTGATCCCCAAATTTGCATTTGACCTCTGTTCTTCTATCTTCAAGTATCTTCTGTAGATTTTCCTTTGATGTTACGTTTTTTATTTGTTTCTCTTCTGATATCTGCTCCTTTTATTCCAGGTTTCTCATATCTGATCACAATGTTCTTCGTTTTGCCATTATTTCTCGTCTTTATGTCTTGGACATAATCATCTTCATCTGGATCAGTTGCTTCAGTTGCCCATTTGAGCGAAGCATCACTTCCCATAAACTGGCCGATGATCATGCACATTGCTATATGTGATAGGCAGTGTGCTGTTTTGACATCTATCTCCACAGCTACCAAGATTTTGGACTTCCTCATGCTGTACGGTAGGAGTGCACAAACAAAGCATTCTTCATCTGAAGTTCGTCTTCCAACTTCCTTCATATTTTGGTACCATATGTTGTTTCCCAAATGTGCTGTGCTGTTCAGGTAATCATTCAATGTGTTATTGTCCTATTGTGTGCTTCTTCTGGCTCTTATTATTTTGATATGAGCTTCCATAAGCATGTCATGCAGTACGTCTGTATAGCTCCTTCTTGCTGGAGGATTCCCAGACATCTCCATCAATCATCCGGGCGTTCCCACTTGTACTATTCGAGTAGAAAGTGCCATCTGCTTCATCCTTTCAACAAACCAACTGGGCATGAAAATGTCTCTCAAAATTTCTGTCTGTGTCTTTCTTCCTGGCACTGTCCTGATATCATGTCTCGTTGGATCAGGTGTGCTTGCCGCTGTTGTCTCTATTTGCTTATTCTCTGAAGCCTTTTGTCCTATTAAAAGTGCAGCATCATCTATTTGTCTCTCAACTTCTGTTGGCGTAAAACTTCTCATTGTTGTTTGTCCATACTTTCCCCATTCTCTGGAATGTGATTCTGAAACCATTGACAATAGACCAAATGTGTATGTACCCATTATCTGTGTAGGTGTATCTTGCATCAATCCCTTATCTGATTTATTTTGCCGACCCTGTCTCCGGCGTTTCAATCTATTTAACACAAGTGCCGTGTGTGTGTGTCATTGTTTATCACATCCATCTCAAGCTCAGTCACTCTATCATTCTTTCTAGGAACTGGAATGACTATGTAAGGTTTGGGCACCTTTGTAGGCCTCATGCGTACATCATTAGATGGGTGCATGGGAACCTGAACACTGTGTGCAACCAATAAAGAATGCAGTTCTAATCATTAATGACAACAGTATGATAATGAAAACAATGCATGTGTAAATGATTCACTTGTAGGTAATTTTACAGCATTTGTTCCTGGGCCAATATGAATGTCTCTCCTCATGGGGGAGGATTATGCTGCTGTTCAGGCTTCCCATCTCAATCAACTAAGGAATCAAAACTAATCCTTTTAATGTATGCCAAACATTGTCACTATGTATGGACTCTGCTGTCTCTGCTTGTCAGTCACAAGTGCTGGACCGATTATCCTCTTGATCCGAATAACAGATTGTCCGTTGTCTCTGGAAAAAGTTCTCTTTCCATTAACGAAAGTTTCAAATGAGGCAATAAGTTCAGTAAGTTTAAATGACATGTTCCATATAGACCAATTCTGAGTCTATGGGCCTCATTCCGAGTCGGGCGGTAAGGGTTAACAGTCACCGGTAACAAGACCGGTGCCGTTAAACCCTTACCGCCCTATTCCAAGTTCCCTTTGCGGGTTGGAACTTAACACCTGCTTTTTGCAGGCGTTAAAAAACCAGCCCGCAAAGAAACCTTGGAGCTAATTACGGCACCGTAATTTACGGTGCTGTAATTAGCACCTTCCTCATTCCCATTGAGCCCTATGGGGCAAAAATGGGAATGGGGAAGGGCCCATGGTGAATGGGGAATTACCGACACCGCCAACCTTGGAATGGGGCGGTAATTCCGCCATTCACCATGGCGGAGTCGGAAAGATAACAGCGTCAACCAAGGCGCTAATAGCGCCTTGGTTAACGCCGGGGTCGGAATGAGGCCCTATGCCTCTAATCTGCTTCACTCCAGACGAAATGTTGTTTTCTTGTCAGCATGAACAAAAGCAAACTCCTTGGCAACACCTTCACGATCTGTCCCTCGAAGGAAAGTTTTTACACTCTTCTGTGATTTTGATGATGACTGGAAAGTTCGACCTGAATCACAATGCTATGCAGGAGCATACTCAGATGTGTAGTTTTTGCTGGATCTCTGATGAAAGTGAGGACGTCGATATTGGCATGTCTCCCCACAAGTTCTGGAAAGTCTTCAATTAAGCAAAAAAATACAGCATGTTATTTTCCTGTGATAGGGACATTTGTCTTGTCCTTGATGTACCCCGGAAGTAAAATAAACTGTTCTGCAATCACTGTGAGCAGCTTCCTTATTGTCTTTTCGTTTTCAGGATCTTGAAGAAACTCGGTTATGCTTGTGAATCTTCCCACCACCAATGATGGGTAGGACTGCAATACTAACTCAAAATAGATCAGAATGTCTTTGTTGAGGTCACTATTGCGTGAAACCATAAGTGAGCCCAAACAACAATTCTGTGGCGAAGGACTCAGGATACTGTATTCACTTCCAGTTTCTATGTCCTCAATCAAAATTTGGCATAGCTTTTCTCATCAAGGCTTCGGTGTACCTCAGTCCAAAGTTCAAAATCAACAAGTTATTTTGTGGCTTATAAATGCAATTCTCTTCCTTAACCCTACAACTAGGATGCACAGCGTTTGTGTTTTGTTTCCTTCTTCCCTTATTATGCTTAAAGGAAATGCCGAGAACTAAGCCACAACTTTGCACAAAAGTTTCTTGCCCTTTGCTTGACTGATCATGCGTCATTCTTCCTCATCATGGATCTGCATGTGCTGTGGTTCTTCCCTGTTGTCTGTGGTCTCTTCACGGTGGGGTGCGGGCAGAGAGATTTCTCAGATGTATGGCTTGACGTCACCCAGGAAGATCCAAGCTCTTCTTCCCTGTAACTTGACTGCAGAGGGTGTAATGTCCTCTACTATGAACAGGCCGTGGAACCTTGCATCATCCCACTTTTTTCTTGTGTGATTCCTTACTAAGACAGTGTCCCCAGGGAATAATTGAGGTATGCGTAATTCTGGAACTTTATCTGTTGTAGCATCTCCTCTTGTGTTCTGTACTGCCCTACACGCTTCTTGTCATCGCTGCAGTTGTCCTGAAATGACAGAAAAACAAGATGTCATGCAATTCAAGTAGTTTTGCATTTCCAATCCTTACACTTCTGTTAGCTGAGCATCACATCTAGCTCTAGTTCAAGGTGTTAACAGCATTTGCATCCTTCTGCCCGTCAGGATTTTGTGCGGCGTGAGATGGTGATCAGAACCACCAGGTTGGTTTCTGAGTGCATACAGTGCCAGTGGAAGACAGTGTAACCATCCCTTCTTTAGAGTAAGCTTCAACTTGGCTATCCTTCTCTTTAACAAGCCATTGAGCTTCTCGCATATCCCATTTCCTTGAGGATGATACGCCGATGAAAACCTGTTCTTTATACCAAGCAACAAGCTGATCTGTTCAAATACTGCATTAACTAAATGAGGACCATTATCTGACCTCATAATTTCGCACACTCTCCATCTGGGAAACACCTCCCTCACCAGGAATTTGGCCGCACAGGTAGAGTCTGGGTGTGTACATGGACCTGCTTCTATCCATCTAGAGAATGGACACACCACAACAATTAAATACCTGTACCCATTACATACTTGAATCATACCGACATAGTCGATATGCAAGTGCTAAAAATGCCCATCAGCCTTGGGATGACTCCTCTAATCACACGTAGTGTATGCCCAGCCTTGAACTTCTGACAGATTATGCAGTTTATCATAAAAAATGAAACATGTTCTGCTAAGTTCTGCTAAGTTCGGTACAAACCAGTCTTCGGCAATTGTTGCTGCTAGATTATCTTTTGTTATGTGTGCTGTATAGTGTAACTGTTCCAGTGCTATCTGCAATAAGGCTATAGGCATCACTGGTTTACCAGTGCTGTCTTGTCGCCAGAAGCTCTCAGAGGGGTTTAAAGAAGACCCTCTTCGCTTCCATAGGTTCTTTTCTTCCTGTGGTGCTTCTCCTTGGAGGTCCACTAACAGAGTTTTTAGCATATTGCTATAGCCTTCATGCACATCAGACATTTCCACATTCATTATTATTTAATCTTTGGTTGCCACATGCTTGGTTTCAGTGTTTGCTGCTTAATTTCCACGTGAGATCAAATCTGTCCCTTTCGTGTGGGTGGCGCATTTCTCGACCGCTATGCCCACTGGGAGCTGTTGTGCCTTAATGAGCCTGTCCAATAAGGTGGCGTGCTGCACTGGCGTGCTGTCCGCTCAGTGGTAGTCCCTCCTTTTCCAGCACGCTAACCCTGAGTGCACTGTCGACGTCACATAGGCGGAGGCACTGTACACCGTTACTTCCTGATCTGCGTGATTCTCGAGTACGAGTATCAACGCCAATAATTCTGCAGCATGTGCTGAATAATGTGAGGGGAACCGTGCACTAAAGAGTACTCGGAATTCTCCATTTGCTGTGTGCTTCATCACAGGGGCACCTGTATACCTTAATCCATCCATAATTTTTTATCAATCCTGGAAGAATCATCAACAAAGACAATTTCTCCTTCTGCCAATGCATTTTCTTTCACTCTGGGAATCTCATCATAAAATTCTTCATAGTTTGCGCAATCATGTATTGGCTCTCCTTCAGTGACTGGCTCTGCTATAAACATACTGGGTTCACTATTTTGCATCGATTTATTTTAATCGTTGGATTCGATATGACTATTTCATAAGCAGAAGCTCTCTGAGATGTCAATGTGCCTTTAGGTTTCTCTAAAATGGCAAATCATGTGTGCTCGACAAATAATGTCATTGGACATCCCATCACAATCGTTGTAGCTTTCTCTATGGCGAACGCTGCAGCAGCCAAACTTTGTTCGCACAGGAAGTGACCTCTCATCACTGGGTTCAAATTCCCACTGTAGTATGCCAGGGACTTGTACCCCAATGTGGTTTTCTGTGTAAGGACTGCTGTCATAACACTGCCATTTGTGTGTGAAAACAGGTAGAATTCCTCTGCATTATTGGGAATTCCTAAGACGGTGCTGTGCAAAATGAGCTTTTTTTGTTCATTAAACCCTTCCTCCATGTTCTAGTCCACTTGATTTTTTTCTTTTGTTGCCTGTGATTTATTCAAGGCTTTTAATAAGGGTTTAGTATACAAACTGTAATCAAAAACCCATGCTCTGACGTAAATGCAGAACCCTAGAAAACTCTGCATTTGTTTTATCGTGTGTGGCTTAGCTGTTTTTGAAATGGCTTCAGCTCTGCCCGTGGTAACCCTGTTCCCTTCATGTGAGATCAGCTGGCCTATGTACAGCACTTCTTGTTGTCAATATTGGAACTTCTCTTTGTCAACTTTATATCCTTTCTCAGCATGTATAGTCAATAGCTGAATGAAAGTCTGACTTTTTCTTGGTTGTGCTGCAAATTAGAATGTCATCCACATATTGCAAGACAACACTCTCTAATGCAATATTGCTTAAGGCCATCTGCATGACCCTATTGAAAATTGAAGGCAACTCACAATACCCTTGAGGCAACCTTGTGCTTTCAGATGAACTTGTTTGAACGTAAATGACGTCAAATCCTGCAAATCTTTGTGCAATGGGATTGAGAAAAATGCATTGTGGACGGGTTCGAGACAAGAGGGAACTCGGCCTTGACTATCTGGTTTTTCGGGCGAAGATCTTGTATTAAATGCCAAGATCCTCCCTTTGATTTTTTAATCGGATAAACCGAAGTATTGCATGATGACTTTGATGTCGCTAGGATGCCCTGCTCCATCATGATGGAAATTGTCTTGAAAATGCCTTCATCTGTCTCCCTAGACATGGGTTATTGCTGTGCTCTTGTTAAAATTGCTCCTGGTTTCAATTTAATCTTCAGTTCTCCAACTCCTTTTAGTAAGCCTACGTCATAAGGGCGTGTAGTCCATACTGAGACAGGCACCTTTGCCATGTCGTCATCAAAATATTCAGGAGATTTTTGTGCCAACATCATTCTCTGAGGCACCTCTCTTTTGATCATTTCCAGCCAATAAATGAGATATACCTCAAATGTCATCTCATATTCACTTATTTGCTTTTCAAATACATCATCATCAGTGATGTCAGTCAAACTGTACCCTTCCCCTGTGGTGATTATTGTGCACCAGTGTCTGCCTTCATCATCATAACCATCAAGCAAAGCCATCTCTTCTCGCACTATGGCTGCTTGTATTGTTAAGGAAAACGCTCATCCCTTTTCCACATGCATAGGTTTTCTTGGTCTGAACAGAAACTCACCTGGGGTTCTCATTGTTTTGTCTGCAAGGCCTGGTAGCCATGACATTAATATGCGCACTCCATTTGCAAATATCTCTGGTTCCAATGGAATAGCTCTCATAGTCATTTGTACTGTGTATGCTCTAATCATTTCACACACGTTTAAATAATGCATTCCTGGAGTTGAACATACTATGCCCTTCTCCGTGAACGAGAATGTCATGTTTAGCTTTGTCATTAAGTCTCGTCCCAATATATTTACAGGAGTCTGATTCAAATATAGCAGTGGCACTTTCATGTCACGTCTTAGTATGGAAACTGGAAGTTCTTTTGTAAAAGGAACACAACTTGTTGCTCCTGTAAAGCCCTGAGTATTTATGGCGTCGCCGGACAAAGAAAACATTCCTTCACGTATACACGAGCTCGTTGCACCCATGTCAACTAAGAAAGAATAATCTGTATCCCCTATAAAGACATCTACCCTTGGTTCCTCATGAGGGTTCAGAGTCACTGATAGGATAGAACACATCAGGTTTCCCAGTGAGCTGTCCTAGTCCATATCTAATCTTGTGCCACACTGAGTGAATGGATTTCCTCCATCACCAGTGGCATCTCTTATTCCAGAATTCAGTACCTGTCCTGTACCTGTTGTTTGTGACAGTTGCTGTGGAAAATGTGTCACCTTCTGCTGTGGTTGCAAGATTTGCTGTACTCTTGGTGCTTGCTGCTGTACCGTGTGATTCTGCACAAATCCATTTCTACCCTGCTGCGAGAACGCAGATGGATTCACCATCCCTCATCTTGTGAATTGGTCATTTTGAACCATTTCTTGACTTCTGCACATTCTTGCTAGATGCCCTGTCATCCCACACATCCAACATGTTGGCGGTGGTCTGATTACTTGCCCATTTTGCATATCCTGGTTTCCGTTTTGCATATTTTGAAAATCTCCCTGATTACTCTGAAAACCTCCCTGATTACTCTGCCATCCTCTTCCTCTTGGGTAAAACCCATTATTGCTTTGATCAAACTGCCTTTGGTTATTCACCTGCTGTATGTTTGATCCATCTGTACTAGTTATCATTGCCCCCTAATTGGCATATTTTGATAATTTTTTTGCACTAATTTAGCTTCTTCGGCATTTCGTGCAGCATCCTTTTTGCATTTTTTTTCTTGCAGCAGCCTGCAATAATGTGCAATGATCAGGTGTGTTTCAGACCAGGGCTTAGACTCAATCCCTACCAATTTCCTGAGCTGCTTCTGTACCTGTTCTGGCAGCCCTTGGCATAATATATGGTAAAACACGGGTATAGATTTCCCCCAATATTCCTGCATTTCTAATACCCATGCGTCTTAGAAATTCTGAATATAAAGCAACGGATCATCTCCCTCCTTCATCTTGCGTGTCATTATAGCTCCCATATCAGAAGTGTCTGGGTATAGCACTCAAATCGCTTTCGATACTGCGGTTCTGCAATTGTTAATTGGTGCTCCGTCATGCGCAGTATTAACTGTAGTCACCCCAGGGTAACCTGCACGTGTCCACACATCATCAGCTCTATCACCCAGTATGGCGATTAAAAGACCCATAATATCCCCTATAGCTAAAGTGTTCCCTCACGTAATTTTTTCTAACTCATGTATCCATTTTCCGGCTCCAGATGTCAACATTGGGAGCTTATTTTTCAGGTTTTCTCTATCCATCTGTGGCCAAGGTAAGGTATATATTGTGCCCTCGTTCCTCCTTTTTCTAATGAGGTGAACTGTGTCACATTAGACTCCTTTCCCTCTCTCATTATTTTTCTGTCTACCGCAGGGGTAACATCCCTGCATCGCTGTCTACCTGGCAATGTCCTTAACCTGCTTACATATGGTGGTGGAGACACCCCCCTCTGACCGTGGGACACTCCTTCATGCCGATCTGATTGTATGGCTAACTCCGGCACTTTAGATGCAGACCCAGTAGAATCCAACCATCTTATTCCCTTTCCCCTAGAGAAGCGTCTTTCGCGACTTTTCTCATCTTGTCTTTCTTCACATTCTTCTCTTTCTGCATTTGATATTGTCTGTAGCCAACTCGTGCAACTTCTCTCATCATCCTCATTTCTATTCAGTGTCAGCCTATCTAAGGACAGCTCTCTATGTCTGCTACTTCGGGAGGCGCCCTCAGTATAAAACAACTGAGTGCTCTCAAGACGCTCCGCCTCTCCTTTCCCATGGGTTATCTTTTCTAGCCCGATCTCATCATATATTTTATTGATTGTCTCTCTGATGCTTCTGGTGTCAAAGTCATCTTCTAGAGACACTCTAGACGTGCCTGGTACTGAATCATACTGAGGAAAGAATTCTTCTATATCTTCCTAGTCTACTAATGGATCAGGTTTTTTAACCTCTCTGTCCAGATATTCGAGATCCCGGGCTCTCTGTCTTCACTTCAGTTCTATGTCGTCATCAAATTCTCTAAGCTTCCTCGCTTCCTCTCTGACCCTATCTTCCTCTTGTTTCCTCGCATCTCTTCATTCATATACCCTTTGCATTTCCTCATCTCTTTGTCTTTTTATTCTATTCTCCCGTATTTTTTGTTCTTCTTCTTGTATTCTCCTTTGATCTGTTCTATCCTGATCATCAGCTGTTCTCTGCTTATGATCACGTTTTCTTAGTTCTTCTGCCTTTTCCTGTTTTCTAACCTACTCGTCATGATACAACTGCTCTCATTTCTGCCTATCTTTTTTCCTAACCCCTTCGTCTCTTAATCGTTTTTCCTTTTCCGTCTCTTCTCCTTCTAATTCGTCCTGTTCTCTCCTTTGTCTCATATCCTCAATGCCTTTACCATCAAGTTTCAATAAAATCTGACCTCCCATCCATTCGTTCTATTTGAATGCTATCTCATCAGACTTATCCTCATCTCCTTTCCATCTCTCTTCCCGTGACTCGAGATGTGCTTGCTTGTGGTTGATCTCGTTTTTCCTTTTCACGTCTCTCCTTGTCCTTTGGGACTTTGGAGGTACTTTCTCTTTCTCTGTCCTTTTCTGGGCTTTCATCACTACTTTGCGCAGGCAACTCATATGACGAGTTACTATATCCCGTGGCTGCTTTATGTTCACTCAACGGGTACAATACTTTATCTTTACTAGCTTCGCTTTTTGTTTCTGATGAAGCGGGTGGCGCAGAAGGCTCTCTACCCCCTTCTGTGCATATATTCAGTATCCAATATAACAGTGGCTCATCCTCTTTTTCTTCTTGGTACATCTTCCAAAGTTCTAAACTAGCCAGGCGTTTGTCTAACTTTGTTCCCATATTTGTGGCATTTAAATATGTTGTCATGTGCTGCAGGACCATTTTAGATAGCGATCCTCTTGGGGCCATGGCATAAACATTTTGTCTGTGGTCCCTTTAACCCATTTCGCACTGCACTGTTTAAGCTTAGGTGCATGCTTCGGCAACTGTTTGCACAGGAGTATCAATGGGGTAATGCCTTCCATGCTTAACCTGTTTATCCTCTCTTTATATAACAATTTATTATTCTTTACGTTTCACAAACAAAATCAACAGTATGAGCGAGCACCAATCGTCTCAAGCTCCAATTCTGTTTTTCAACAATAATTTTACTTTTACTTTTAACAACAACCATCAATCCATGCCATGCAACATTTCTTCTTTATAATCGAGCAATTTTCATGCTATTTCAAAACATTTTATTTTTATTTGTTTTACCTTATGATGCATAAATTAAAACACATAAAACCGACAGACTCTGGCCAGCCACACAAATGTCATGCCATCTGCTTCCTCAGATGCATCCTGCCCTGAGGTTATATTTGTCCCACCTCCCTCTGTTACTTTCCCTTTACTTGTTTTTTTTTATGGCATGCAAGCTTTTGCCAAAACATTCAGGGCCTCATCACGAGTTTGGCGGTAGCGCTATTACAACCGCATTTAAGGGTCCGCTAGATCATGGCCTTGGCGGCTTTCCCCCCAGCTCTGAGCTGGGGTGCAATCTGCGGCAAATTTGCAGATTTTTGGCGCCATTACCGCCGGCGGGAAATAATAGAGCACATTTTCCCCATTGGGCCCAATGGGGAATGAGGAATTCCTGAATAGGCCCCATGGGAAATGGGCACTAACCGTTCCGCAAAACCTGTGATCCGGAGCTAATAGCGCCGGGAGGTTTGGCGGTAGGGCTATTAGCCCAATTCATGATGAGGCCTTCAGTCTTTTTCACTCACCGTTCGCATGTTTTTCCTCTCCCGACGCTCAGGATCACCGCCTTCGTTGCCGCCGTTCCATGCCGCTCCATCGATCAGCTGCTCACAGAAGTGGGAAGGGGTTTTTGGGAGAAAGCAAGGGTCCCTTCACACCTAACCTGCAGGGTTTTCAATTAAACTAGCCACTATCTACGCAGAGCTTATTTTTCTATCAGCCGGATGGCAAAGGTCTTGTGATATTGCTGAGGACCCGAAGTTACTTATGTTGACGGCCGATGGGCATCTTATCTAATCAAACCATCAATCCCTGCTACCAAGTTTATATTCTGGATGGTCTGCAGCCAGCCCTCTGACTGGGGATCTCCAAAAAGCCCTTTAAAATGAGTAGCAGTACCCTCAAGATATATGGGGATACAGATTCATACTCATGCATCAAATAGCTATGATAACTCAATAGTTTGGTAAAGGGAGTCAGTTTAATGACACGTACATAAAACGGGGAGTACAATGAACATCGGCAACTGCTCGATCTTCTCTCTCTCTTCCAACTCCACTCAATGTTTGAAAAAACACAGTATTTATAGCAAAAATGAGTGGTCATTGATGTGCATTCTTGAAAACCTAACATGCAACCAATGTTCCCTCTAATTCTTTTGGGCTGTGCACGCCAAAGAATAGTTGTGTGCGGGCTGTTTTTCAGTCATGTGCGCAACTGAGTGATATGCTGCCAGACCGGGGGTGGTCATCGGTGGTGCCGTAGCACGTTGGCGCAGTGGCGGTGCAGCGCCCCACTAGTGAGCAAGGCTTAGTGATCAGATTCCACAGTGTGTAAGAGAGGAATGTGAATTTGCGGCACAACAAGCTCTACTTCAAGGGACATATGGGTGCTCTATTCTCCTCCCAAGACTTTAGCTCATCTGAAATTGTGTCCTTTTACATCTCTAAACATTAGCAAGATCATTCGTTTTATGATGGGTTGGTACAAGAACAGAGGGGTTCTTGTAGTGGAACACAGATGCTGCCTCACAAATTAATATTAGCACCGCATTAGCTTCTCCATTCTCAGTTCACTAAATGTATGGAATATAAAGGAAATGTTTTCTATTGGTTTAATGAAATAAACAGTACATGAACATGATTAATGACAAAGATGACTTAATAGAAGGGGGGTATGAATGGACATTGGACTCTGACAGTTAAATAAAAAGCACTGAATCATGTAATCAAGTAATCTCAGATGATTGTCCTGGGTCCAAAATACCTTCAGCTATCCCTCCGCAAATACCTCCCCTCTTGAGCTCTTCGCTCCTCCACCTCCAACTCCCTATGGGTCAGGTGTTTTTCAAAGAAACAAGCTCGGGGTAGATCTCTGTCTTCGGCTGGGACCTCCCTAAGGAACAGCCTCCCTGCCACTCTAAAACTTGAGGAGAACCATCCAACCATTGAAGCCCTTCAAGACCTTCCTCTTTGCTTCTGCTTTTGCCACCCCCTTCCCTGCTGATTTCTGTCCTCCCTCTGCACTGTGTTCCTGGCCCCCCTTTGTCCTCTGGGCCCAGGTACCCGCTCAACCTGCCACCCTCCTGTACTGCCTCCGGGCCACCCCTTGCACTTGGGTCTGTATCTGTACCCATACAGTCCCCCCCTTTTATCTTCCTGCACTTATCAGACCTACCCAGTCTGCTGCCTTAAACTCAGCACTTGCCACTTGCTGGCTGCACTACCATTGTTTGTTGCCTTTATTATTTATTATTATTTATCTGTCTCGCCTTGCTCCACACACTCTCCTTTTCTCCCCCATTCTATGCACTTTTCCCTGTCCCCCTCTTCCATGCACTTGCGCGTTCTCAATGTCACTGGGCCTAGTAAGATCGTTGTTTTGTTCTTCCCTGTTCCCCTTCCCTTGCCTTGTCGCGCTCTGAAACACTTATGTATGAGCGCGATATAAATAAAATATCATATCATATCATAGTCCCCATTCCCAAAATGGGAATGGAGATTTACCATTTACCGGCGCATGACTTCCCAGAACCGCAGGGGCTATAATGCCCCAGTGTTTCCAGCAAGCTAGCCGCCAGTAAAATTCGCAAATCCTGCAGCAACCTGCCGAATTTACCGGCATGGTTACCACCGGACTTGTAATGAGGCCCTATGTCTTGCATTTATATTGTTTATTTTCGCTCCGCATTTAAAATGAGAGTGGTAGTCTGACAAGTATTTTAAAACAGAAAAAAATCAGTATCACCATATTTCAAGGTCAAGTGTGGCACATTAGTAAATGCAGCACCCTAAATGCAGTGGATGTCCTAACATTCGAATGCAGCCCAATAGCCACCTATAAGTGGAACCCGTAGGGTCCCATTCAAGATGGATGCGCAAAGGAACGTAGTGGGCTTGAGGTTTCGCCATCTATTTCAATTATATGGAATCGAACGCTTAGAGAGCTGGTTCTAGCAGGGGTGGAACGGGAACAAAAAGAGGCTCTGGAAAAACATTATAAGTGGCCCCATTTCCCCAAATTGCACATTTTCAGCAAGCCCAAGCCCAATCCCTTTCCTATGAGAAAATGTGGAAATAAAATATCAGTTACCTTAACACACAAAGTTCTAGTCATTTACTGGGGGATAGTGACTTTTCAAGGATGACACACACTACATGCTGAAACAGAGGTGCTGAGACTCAAACTCAGGACTCAACTCAAACAACAGAAAGTAAACCAGTCATCATTAGAACAGTAAGTAGAAAAAGAAGGTCAGGCGCTCACTCTGGTTCCAAGTCATTTAATCCTGATGTAAGTAATAACAGGGTTGAATCCCAACACAGTTAAAAAAATAATAACAGGGCTGAATCCCAGAGGCAGCAGCACCGGGGCTATAATGCCCCCACTTTGGAGAGCCATATTCATGGTTTTCCCCCCTCCCCCAATTGTGGGTAAGATTTGTGTTTGGAGGGGAGTTGGTTCCTGGTCTCCTGAATGAAACACTTGTGCCATCACTACAATAACCAGAATCCTTTGAGACTAAAATTGAAAAAAGTAATTAGCAACACCTGAAAAGGAACACAGCTAACACAGCCTCCCTGATGAGAGTTTGAGACTTGAAAGTACTTGGAGGAGTAGAACTAACTATTGTGCTTTGGAACTGTAGCAGTTGGGATTTAACCCTGGTAATTTTTGAACATTGTTGGGACTATTTGCATCTGGGATTCAGCCCTGTTATTATTTTTTGAACTGTGTTGTGTAAGAGGATTCAATTCAACACTACAGCTAAGTCAATGCCTAGTCTGGGATACTGAATGTAAACCCTTATTGATATATATTTATGTCCAGTTCATGCGTTCTGGATGACTACCCCTATATAACACCCCTCTCTTGGAATCCCCCTGACCCCACTGAGCCAAGAAGTAGTTCTGTTTTGCAAATTTAAAGGTTTATTTGATAATTTAAACAATATATATATATATCACACTTTATAATAAATTAATAATTGGATATCACACTTAATCTGATCAGTAATCGATAATGGATAGTCTGGCACTAGCACACTTGTGAATAGGAACAGAAGAATAAGGTGGTAGAGAATACTTTATATAAGTTCAGATGGATGTAATGTTGAATGAAAAATGCAATACAGAAAATACTCAATATGATTTCAACAAAACAATGTAATCACTTTTCTCTGGCAATTCCCTCCCCCCTTTATGCAATGCAAGGAAATGGAAGGGAAGCACACAGTTCTCAGAAATGCAATCAAATGTAATTCAGTTTACCCCAGCAAGCTTAGACTACAGATCGGAGTTTTAAACACAGGCCCAAAATGCTTTTACATGTGCTGGCAATGAAGTGAAAAATATGCTAAAATGCTTTTAATTCCCCCTAGAGGTTCAGGGTGAGTGGTGTCAAGTTAATATTAGTCCAGGCTCACTCTAGCAATGATTCAGGGATGGTTCTTAAGAGGCAAACGAATTTTTAGCAAGGAAAGCAAGAACTGCTGTTTTCACACATGGAGCAATTTGCAAATCGTGGTAAAATTCGCGCGTGCGTTTTTTGCGATTGCGGCAAAAGTATCAGGGGTAGGAATGCGGTTCTAGGTTCCCTGAAAAGCCACGATTCCTAGCTTTCAGAGGAAAGTTACTGCAAGTCTCTAGGACAAACGGTCACGGAGATATGAGCGATTAAATAAAGGTAGTTTTTCGGATTTGGAATGTTAAAGTTCAAAAAGACAAGTGACAGCTAGCAACTAGAAAATGACAGGTGACAGCTTTACAAATGACAGGTGACAGTTAGGAGGCAGTTCTACTTAGATTAAAATAGATTGAATTATATTATTTTAACTAAGAGATTGGTTCTACACAGTTCGGCTAGGTACTCACAATATATTTTTGAAATAAATGGGCCTCGCCACAGATCTGGTCAGGTTTTAGACTGGACTCTGGCTGGTCTCTGCACTTCACAGTGATCTGGGTCAGCTCTGCTCTCTCTGGTTCTGCTAACAGTGGTCTGGGTCAGCTCTGCTCTGCCTCTGGTTCTGGATATTGATAGATTTGAAGTCTGGATCTCTGGATGTGGATAGATTGAAGTCTCTATGTTGGCTATCTGAAGGTTGATGGTGGTAAAGTATGGATTTTCCCGGCAGAGCGTCCCGCAGCAAATGGATTTGAAGGTCCCTATCTGTCCTGACTGTCTGCTTTTATATGTTTTGAAAGTGGGTGTGTGTGCAGCATCACTAAGCTCTACCCCTCTCCACTTGTCATTGGCCACTTCATCCTCTTCCCCTTGATTGGGGGAATGAAATGAAGTGTCATCATGATGAGGTCTGTTTATGGTACAGAGAACCCACCCCTGTCAAATTACACACAATCTATATTTTGACCCAAAAGACATATTTGCACAGGTACACATTTGTTTAAAATTACTTGCACCCATCACATATCACAGGAGGTATACCCTGTCCAAATCTGCTCTTCCTGGGAGCTTGCATTCAGAAATGGTGACATTTGCACTTTTTAACTGGTTTCGCAATATCGGACATTACCCCAAATTTATACACATGTGCGCAAGGAGTATGGACATTAAGTGATGAAGTGTCAGATTTTTAACATGCATACATTTTAAGTAATACCCTCTTAACTGCTAGCTTGCCCCCAGATCATGCCACCGGTTCTAAAAACCTTTTAAAATGTGGGCAGAAAAATCACAAGAATTATGGTATCATTTAAATAATTATGACAAGTCCGTACTATGAGTTATTCATCTTTTTCTAAAACCATATTCTGGCTGCAGGGGTGTGGTTTCCCCCCAGCACAAGGTTGAATTTCTGGTTTTTCCAGTTCTGCCAAGCCAGCTTGCTCTCACAGGCAGTGCTCCTCCCCTTTCCTTCAGGAGGAAGCCACTTTTTACGGCCCCCATAATAAAACATTTGCCTGAGTCAGGACAGGGCTTTGTTCAATTTCCTGCAGAGCCCAGGTAATTCAATCAGGGAAGTGTCATATCCCTTTTGGTGGGAGCAGCAAAAGGGCAGCTAGGCCTGGGAACACAGCTGTTGTGCAAGTCTCATCTCCTGTCGGGGGTAGCTGGTGGGCAGAATTCAGTTCCTTAAGGCAGGCCCCAGCTAATGTCACTTTTAGTTACCCAGTCTTCTGCATTCAAATAAAATTAACCATTTTTACATATGCAGCTAGAATGCTGATTCTAAGTTTAAAACTATGACATTTAAACAATTGCAACCTATGTGACACTCAAAAGTAGGTCACTCATTTTTTTTAAACATTTAGGTTTTTAGTGTCTTTCAGTCCAAATTTACTTAAACTGCTGAAATCCACAACTCAGCCAGTCTTGTTATAAACCTTCAAGTCACTTCAGAATATAACTTTACATTGTATCCACCTCTCAGTAAGTCTTTCTTTGGCCTGCTTTGGGTTCATCTATTCAGTTTTACACTAAAAAAAAAAGTCTGGTGTTGTTTTAAAACGCCGGCTTTCTGATAGTGGTGAGTACTGGTACTGCAACCATTTTTGGGATTTAAGAAAATGAATTCCCCACAATTCTAGGTTGCTTTTGGCAATCAGTATTGCCATTCTCAATGGTTTCAGACTACTGTGTGGGTAGTCCAATGGTGGTTTTAGGCAGTGCCCTTCTGTGCCCATAACATCGGCAAAATGGGTGGCAGCCTTATCTTCATGCACTTCCCTGGGCATTTTCTGGGAAGCTCCGGCCATCATGATGTTTTCAATGCCAGTACTGCACAGTTTTGAAGTAGGGCTCGGATGCATGGGTAAAAACATCCCACAAGCCCCCCTCTTGCGATGGCCATTCTGTTTCACTGATGGGACTCGCAAGACCTGGGATGTTTCCTCATCTTCTTCCAATAGATGGCACAGTTCAGCATCTTTTCCTCCATCTGGTACTGATCGATCGGTTCTCCTTGCCGGTCCTGATGGGAGTATTGGGCGAGGTCCCTGGGCCCCTCGCGTCTCTGCTCCCGGTCTCCGGATCGTCCTCCTTGGCCCGTCTCCAGGTTTTCTTTCTCCTAGGACGATATAGTGGGGTGGCATATAAATTTATAGTCAAAACATATGAACATGCACATTTCTTTTGCATTCAAAAACGAAAACACCCACATTGAGAAACTCAGAATTTGATAGGCGATATGTAGGATCTTTTAAGTTAGAACTGAATTAATCTGAGACAGTACCCTCTAGGATTCCAGAGGATTCCTCCAGTTGTTGCAGAGTGTGCCTGGGATGGAAACACTTCAACTGGTTAATGTGCACCCACTTGTCTTCCCCCTCTGCCAAACCGCCTTTGGGGATGCGGATCTTGTAGGCCACAGGGGAGATTTTGTCTATAATCTCAAAGGGTCCCTTCCATGTAGGCAAACATTTTCGCTGTTTGGCCTGGTTCCTTTGGAAATTGTATAGATAGACCCGGTCCCCCACCTGATATTCCTTCCTGGAAGTCTTAAGGTCATAGTGGGTCTTCATGCTATCAGCTGATCTTTCTAGATTCCGCTGAGCATAAGCAAAAGCATGTTGAAGGTATTTCCTTAAATTCTCCACATACTCATGAGTTGTGGAGGCATTTATTAGGGTCTGCTCTTGGGTCCGGTAGAGCAAATGCTGAGGAAGCACCATCTTGCGCCCAGTCATCAACTCAAATGGTGACATTTTGGTTGCAGATGAAGGGGTAGATCTGATGGCCATTAGGACCAGAGGTAATCGGATATCCCAACTTGGCCCAGAATCTGCCACAAACTTTTTTAGTATGCTCACAATGGTTCGGTTATATCTCCCAGAAGAAGCTGGCCTGTAAGCAATATGCAACTTCCTTTTGACCCCCAGTATCTCCCACATCTTTGTCATTACTTCACTGGTGAAGTGGCTACCTCTGTCTGACTCAATCCTTTGAGGTAGACCAAAACGGGAAAAGATGTGGTTAATCATCAGGGCAGCTGCGGTTTCTGCCTTGCAATTTGGGGCTGGGAGACATTCCACCCACTTGGTAAACAAGCATGTCACAGTCAACATGTACTTATTCCCCCTAGCAGAGCTAATCATGGGGCCTACGAAGTCGATTTGTAAATCTGACCATGGCAGTGTCATACCCCTCTTTTGGAGAGGCGCACGGTGCGTGAGGGATGATGTCTGAAATTGTGCACACACAAGACACCCCTTCAAGTATTGGTCGAGGTCCTGCCCCATGTGTGGCCAGTATGCAACCTCTCTTAAGATTTCCAATGTTGTGTGAAACCCCCTATGACCGGCGGTGGCCGCATCATGGGCGTAACTTAACATCAGGCTTCGGAATGAGGTAGGAACCACCCACTGATCGTGGCCAGCTTTGGATTTCCTTACCAACAAACCGTCTTGGATTCGGAACATTTTTGGACATTTCATCAACACTCTTAGGTCCTCTTTCCCAATGTAATCGGTATCCGTCAGGGGAAAGTTCTCAGGGTCCTCAAGGTGTTGGTAAAACTTACCAATAATTGGATCCCCCTTCTGAGCTGTAATCAAATCAGCATCAGGGGTCTCCTTGCGCCATTGGGCAATTGAAAGGTCGTTGTGAGCATTTGTCTGGGACCTAGTGATAGCAGTGACCTGGATTTCCCCCAACAGGGACTCAATCTCAATTAGATCCCCTTGGATGGCCCCGGTTTTGGCCAGCTGATCAGCTAAGTCATTTCCAGTTTTGTCTGGTCCCTCTACTTTGGAATGACCCTTGATCTTTTTCCAGTAGATGGTCATCCCATTCGATGTGACCAGATCATCAATGTTTTGGATCAACTTCCCATGTTTCAAGGGTTTGTTGTTAGCACATAACATGCCTCTGGTTTTCCAATTAACCAGGTGCTCCACGAAGCCGTTCCGTACATAATCCGAATCTGTGATTATGACCAGTCCGTGGAGTTGATGCTGGACAGCAGTGAGGATGGCCTGATGCACAGCCATCAATTCTGCCACCTGACTACTTCGGGGACCAACTTTGTATCCAGTGGAGGGTTCTGGGGACTCATTCTCCCATGCATTCCCTACGCCGGCCACCAGTTCTTTCTCCCCGTCGTTGTCAACATGGTAAGAGCATCCATCCACATACACAGTGGGCATTCCCTCACACTTGTCCTCTTCAAAGACTTTGTGTGGGGAATTAAGGTATGCCTCCGTGTTGTCCTTGATTTTTAGACTTTCGTCCTCGAGAGAGTTTTCTCTGGCACAATCATGCAAGTCAGCCAGACCTTGCGTGAGGGGACACTTCTTGTTTTGGCCATATCTGACCTCCACAGGAAAGCCTTGCATTGACAGAATCCAGGAAGTAATTCGGGAATTACTCACATTTCCGGCCCGGATTCTGTCACTTTGGAGATATTGCAGAGGCTGGTGTGGAGTCTCCACTATGATGTGTTCCCCCTGGATAAACGGGCGGTAATTCTTCAATGCCCACACCGTCGCCAGGAGTGCCTTCTCACAATCGTTGAATTTTTCCTCCACAGAGGATAAAGTTTTGCTCGCATAGGAGATTACTTTATTGACCTTGTCATGCTTTTGGTATAATACTGCCGTCAAGCACGTATTAGAGAACCCCGTCTCCAGGAAGAACTCCTTGTTTCTGACAGGGTAAGCTAGGCAAGGCGCTTGTGAGAGGCTTCTTTTGAGTTGTCTTACTGCCTCGGATTGTTCTGGACCCCATTCCCACTTGACCCCCCCCTTCAGGAGATGAATCAGGGGTCTGGTGATCTCTGTGTAGCCCTCAATGAACTTTCTGCTGTAATTAGTCAGTCCAAGGAGGCTCCTTAGTTCCCGCAGAGTTGTGGGGTCTTTCAGTTTCTGAAGTGCTTCCACTTTCTTTTCCTGGGGACAGAGGCCCTGAGGAGTAATCTCATGCCCCAAGAAATTAACATGGGTTCTACACCACTGTGCTTTCTGAAAGGAAAGTTTTGCTCCGGCGGCCCTCAACTGGGTCAGAACATAACGGATCTCCGCTAAGTGTTCCTCCACAGATGAACTTTTGATGAGGACATCATCTACATAAGCCAGGTTACCCCTCGCACCCAGGTCGGGCATGGCCTTATGTAGGAAAATGTTGAACTCATTACCGGAGTTAAGATATCCGAAGGGAGTCCGGGTCCATGTGTACTGCTGGCCCCCAAAGGTAAAAGCCAGCTTGTATTGGTCCTCCCTGCTGACAGGCACAGTCCAGTATCCATTGGTCAGGTCTATTGCAGTGAATACCTGTGACCCCGGATCTGGGCCAGCCCTTGGTCAATATAGGGCAGAGGCCATCGGGAAGTATGGACCCATTTGTTGAGCTCCCTAAGGTCAGCGCAGAGTCTCCACTGGCCGTTTGGCTTCAATATTCCCAGCACCGGATTATTGAAGGTGCTGTGGACTGGACGGATTATTCCCCGGGACTCAAGGTTCCTAATTATTTCAGTAAGGGACTCCATTGATGCGAGAGGCAAGCGATATTGCTTCACAAACACAGGAGTCATGCCAGGGTCCGTGGGGATTGTTGTTGTGTGGATGTCGGTGCGGCCACAGTCACATGAGTCTACCGCAAAGAGATCTTGGAAATCCAAGAAAACTTGTTTCAACTTTTGCTTTTGTTCCAGAGTCACAAAGGCATCAGCTAGGTTGACTCTCTCTTCCACCATCTGCCTGAAGCCTGGAAAGACTTCTGGTTTGGCTATTTCAGCGGCCTCCTCCAGCTGGGTGGAGAAGTCCCTGGTCAGAGTGCTGATTTGGACTGGAGGCTTCAGGTGGGAAAGGCAGCCCTCATGGACCTGGAAAATCACCTCATCCCTCCTGAAGTCACAAGTCACATCTTCCTTACCATAGGGGCAGGAAGTGTACACCAGGAAGTTCCCCCCATGCCGGGTAAAAATCCTGTCTGGTGTTGTATTGTCATCACTGTCACTGTCAAAGCAGTCCTTGGGGATTGGCCCTAACAGTTCATTACCTAAATCTATGGAAAAATGTAGGTCATCAACCGCCATTCCAATAATGGTGCCTGCGGCTAGAGTAATACTCTTTAAGTCACTGTTATCCACCTCTATTGGAATGGTGTCATGTTCTATGTTGACTAATGGAGTTGGGTTTACCCCTAACCCTTGCAGTTGGAGAGAAGCATTTAGATGTATGTAAGCATCAGGGTTTTTCAAATGTTGTCCTCTTTTAACTTTCACTTCCAGGGAGAATTGTCGGGTCCTTTCTGGGATGGTGACTTCCTCCTTGATCTGAATTTCAACTGCATAAGGTAGCAATTGAGCTGACCTAAATGCTTTTTCTGGATCATCAAAGCCCATGGGATTATCCGCTAATCGGGACCAAGCTTTGAAGTTTATTAGGTCCAAACTAATGGCAAAGCGATTGAGAATGTCACTGCCTAAGTAAAAGGCGGCAGTGACATCTCGCACGACCCAACAATTATGGACTATGCTCTTGTTGCCAATGGAGATTTTGAGCATACACCTGCTGGGCAGGGGATGTTTGGAATTAGGCGCTTCCAGGTCCATTTCCCATTTGTCTATCAGTTTGAATGTGGGAATGGCTGGATCTTTTGGGAGTTGGCGGAACATGGCTTCGCTGATGAAGCTCTTACCGTTGTTCACACACACTCGAGCGAGAACAGAGTCCTTCCCATCATTTAATTGGACAGGGATGAACAACTGCTCTCCAATTTGCTGAATATCAGCCAGGCTCTGAGCTGATTTCACATCTTTCTGGACTATAGGAGTGGGAGTTTCTGATTGTGGATTAGTATAGAATCTCAGAGTGTTTCCTTCCAGTGTGGAGTACCACTTTAGACTGGAAGGAAGGTTGATTTTCAGAAATAGAGAGGACCCTCCATCACCAGTCTGTTGTCCTACTGCTATTACTGTCACGTCTGGAATTTGGTTATTCTGGAAGTGAAATTCTACTTGGTCAGATTTTTGTTCAACCATGTGGCAGGTGCCGTTTAAACTAACATGGTTGACACTTTAATTTTATTGGTCGGCTAGTCTGGGTCCAGAGGACCTTGTTTACGCAATCTATTAAGGGTGACAACCTCCTCAGGAGGTCATTCCCCAGTAAACAAGGGGTGCCCTCTGGAGTCACTACTATGACCGGGTGTTTCACCTTGTGTCGCCCGATCTTAATGTCCAAGTCTGCAGTCCCCTCAAAGGGAATTTCCTTCCTGTCAAAGTTCTGCAGTTGTCCAGGAAGAGAGGTGAGAGGAATTTGGTAATTCTCTCCCCTTCCTGCATTCAGTTCGTCAAAGGCCCTTCTGGACAGAAGGGTAGCTTGAGATCCAGTGTCCACCAGTGCCAAAATTGTACCCTGCCCCTGTACTTGTACCGGGGCATAGTATCTTCCCTCCTTCTCCTCAAGGGGGCACAGATAATGCACATTTTTGGACAACTGGTGGGCTAACTTTCTGGTTTTGGACATCGCTAGCGAAGAGATTTGGGCAGCCTTCTGTGGAGAGCCTTGGGAATCTGAAAGAAAAAGTTGGCAACTGGAGATCAGAGCCATTGTGGGTTCCCCTGGCTCCGGTTCTGGGCCGCCCCCCCCTTTTTGGAGGCTGTCACCAGAATGGGTTTTAACCAGGGGATTTTCTTGCTGTTGGTTCTGGGATGAGAGGGTGGGCGGCGGTAGCTCAGTCTCCCCATCTCCCCAGTCTGGATTTGCATCCCTAGGGACCCATTTTTCTTTGGGAGGAGTTCCCCACTCTCTGAAGGAGAAGATCCTTTTCCCAGGATCCTCTGAGGATCCCTCTCCCTCAAATTGGAAGATCTGTACCTCCTCCTCAAACTGAGTCTGTTTGGGTCTTTTGTTTCTCCTACCCCCCCTCTGCTCCTTAGGAGGCAGACTTTCAGGGGCAAGAGATTTTGTTTCCGGTTCCTGGGTTTCCAGGGGCTGTTTACAAGTGAGGAAGGAAGCTTCCTCCAAGGCTTTACACCCCCTTCCCCTTGTGCCTCCTCCCTGGGAACCGGTGAGTTATCGGGGTGCTGCCCCCGTCATTGTTCTGGAGCACCAGGTCCAGAGTTGGGTGCGTTCTGCGCCGGCATGCCGATCTGAGGGTTCTGCTGAGCCCTCAGTATGTGACCCAGATCCCGTGCCATGTTTTGAACCTGGCGCTCTAACTGGGAAAACCCGCTCAGGCTGACACGGGGCCCTGTTTTCTCCCCTGGGCTGATCCCGGGAAGGGTAGCTATCCCTTCTTTGGTAGTACCCCTGGTTGGGAAGATTTGGATACCCCTCCACCCTTGGCCTCCCCTCTCACGGATTCGGTTGTCTGGGCTCAGGGAATTGGGGAAAGAAGGGTGGAGGATTTTGGGGTTGGAAGTTGGGTGGATACCTGGGGAAAAAGTTCTGCCCAGGATTTGGAGAATTTCTGCCCTCCGGTGGGAAGTTAGGAGGGAAGTTCCCTGGGTTAGGTGCTTGGCTGGATCCCCCCCCTTGGGCTGGAGGAGTCCACACATAACCCAGGATGGGTCTGTTTCCCTTGTAACGGGGGCTTACATAATCAGGAGAGCGAGGGACCCCATTTGTGGGGCTGCCTCCCTGGCTCCCTGTCTGTGACTGGCCCGAGGACCTTCTGGGTCGAGCATTATTAGGTGCAGGTAGGTTTTTAGGCCCCCCCATCTCCAACTCTAAAACGGGGGTGACCTTTACCTCTGCCACCTTGGCAGCAGCAGGGGTGTTGTTGGCTTTGGGGATTTTTTTCGCATTATTTTTATTTTCTATTGGCTTCTGCACCTCATAGATCCGGGTCGCCTGTTCAATGACCCAGTCTAAAGATCTTTTCTCGTGAAAATCCCTCACGAGCTGGGTCATTATGTATTTGGGCAAGGCATGGAAAAACGTATTAATAAATTCTCTGCTATCCGTGCGCACCCTTCTTGTGGTCTGTGCAAAGGCACGTTTCAGTTCTTGCACAAACTCTCGTGGGGCCTGATCCTCCCCACACTGCAAATTGTAGGCTGCCTTGCGAGCCTCTTGGGGATTTCTGTGAACAGAAAAATGTTTTAATATGGCCGCCCTATAGGTGGACCACCTGGAATGATTTTGGTCCTCCAGCCCTGCAAAGAAACTGGAGTACTCTGGGGAGAATGTCCACTTTACATATTGGATACAGCTTTGGCTGTCCTTCAAATGAAAAGTCTCCATCATTTGCTCAGTCTGCTATCCAGGAATGGTGTGCCGCCAATGACCTCTGCCTTAATGCCAGTAAGACTGAGATTCTACTCATCGGTACACCCACTCCCTCCTTCCCTGCAGCTCTCTGGCCTGCCTCCCTTGGCCCCCTCCCTGCTCCTACCTGCAAGGCAAAAAACCTTGGGGTCATCTTCGACTCCACACTCTCCTTCTCTCCTCATATTTCTGACGTCGCTAAGAAGTCACACTACCAGCTGCACCTCCTCAGAGGTATTCTTCCCTTCCTCTCCTTCCCCCAGAAGCTCACTGTCTCCCGAGCCCTGGTTCTCTCGAAGCTGGATTACTGTAACAGCCTCTATCTTAATCTGCCTGCCTCCACTCTCCGCCCTCTGCAACTCATCCAGAACAGAACTGCGAGACTTGTCCTTGGCCTCAAGCCCAGGGACTGTATCTCTCCAGGACTGAAATCTCTACACTGGCTCCCAGTGGCTGCGAGGATAAAGTTCAAAACCCTCTGCATTGTCCACAAGGCCTTCTGGGGCCTGGGTCCTAAATACCTTCAACTCTCTCTTCCCAAATATCTTCCTTCCCGAGCCCTTCGCTCATCCGCTTCCAACTCCCTCAGGGTCAGCCGCTTCTTGAAGCAACAAGCTGGGGGTAGATCTCTCTCCGCGGCAGGGGCCTCCCTCTGGAACAGCCTTCCTGCCTCCCTGAAACTCGAGGAGAACCATCTCCGGTTCCTGAAGCACCTCAAAACCTTCCCCTTTGCTTCTGCTTTCTCTCTCCCTCTCCCCTGCTGAACAGCTAATATTCTTCACTGAAACTGCACTGATTCTGCAACTGGACCACTCTTAACGGCCTCGGTCCTGGGCCCAGCCACTCTCCACTTGCACTGATGCCCTGGAACCCCTCTGCACTGTGGGACTGTCTCTGTATCCCTATAGCCCCCCCCCTTTCCCAGCACTTGTTCTGCACTTACCTTGCACTTGCCACCAGCTGGCCCTATTTATTTATTACTTTACACCACTTACCTTGTACTGCACTTCCCCCCTCCCCTTCCCCTTGCACTTTTCCCCCTCCCCCACCCCTGCACTTGCGCGATCTGAATGTCACCTGGCCTAGTAGGATCGTTGTCTGTCTCCCCTTGTTCCTCCCCTCCCCACCTCGTCGCGCCTTGAAACACCTGTGTATAGGCGCGTTACAATTGCCATATCATATCATATCATATCATATCATATCATATCATATCATAGAGCTCCAAGTGTTCCCAAACAGAGTACTTGGCGTTCTTATGATAAGGCGTGATGACACTCCTGATTGCCTTAATCTGTTTCAATGGGTCCTTAATCAAGGCCCTTTTTGCCTTATTGGCCTTTTTGGTTCGGGTAACCCTTGTCCATTCGTTCTCTGACTCAGAGGCACTGCTCCCAGAGGTTCCTGTCTGATCTTCCAGGTTTTCCCGGATTCTGCGAGCCTGGGAATGGCTAGCAGAATGTGGGGACCTGGTCTCCTGTGTCCTGTACCGCTCAGAGGAGTCTTCAGATCCCTCCTTGCAGCCAGGATTTGATGGGTACCCCCCCCACTGACCTAACTGGGCAGAGGTTTTCAGGATGCCCTTAATGGGCTAACTCACCTGGGGTTCCCCATCAAATTGCACTGTGCTTGGGTGCCCATACCCGGATGCCCACCCCTCCATTCCTGGGTGGTACTGGCCTATGAGCCCCATGCTTCTGGCTGGATAGTAATCTGCCATCCCTGTGGCCCTGTGCTCATGTGCGCCAGGGGACATGGGGGTGGCAGAGTCCAGGGACTGAGAGAAATAAAGGCCTCTGGTACTAGGGCTCCTGGGGTTATGCTCAGGAGTTTCTCTTTCCCAGCGAACCTCATCTCTATCCGCCCCTGCTCCCTGTTGCAATGCAAGAGCCTGCGCCTTCAGTTCCTCAGTTAAGGCCTTACTAGAATCTATCAGTCTCTCCTGCATCGCTACCTGTTGTTGGAGTCTATCATTGTGCTGGCAGAGAGCCTCATTCTCTCTCTGCGTTTCCTGATTGGTCCTGGAGCACTGGGCCAGTCTTTGCTGCAGGAGGGTTACCTCCTGAGCTGTGCCCCTATTGGCCTGCTCCTTTCTTGCCAGAGCACCCTCCACCTTCCTGGTGTGCTCTAACAAGTTATGGTGTTCTTTTTGGAGGTCACCCAGTCCCAGGAGGGCCAGGTGATTTTCTTCCATTTTCCTTTTTAAGTGGCAGACTTCCTGGCCTAAGGTATCCCTTTCCTGACTAAGAGCCTGCATCTGTGCCGCCAGGTCGTCCCTTTGCCTTTGGAAGGCACCAGCTTTCTGGCGCTCCTGATCAAACTCTGCCTGGGTATCCAGGTCTTTCAGAATCAGTTTATTGCTCTCTGACTTCTCCCTATCTAGGTGGCTTTGCAGGGTGACTACCTGCTCAGCACATACCCTATTGAAGTCTAACCAGTCTAGTCCAGCTTTTTCTGGCTCTGCAGTAGGGAGTCCAAACCCTCTTGGTACTCCTTCTGCAAGGCCAGAAATCTGGTATCCTGGTCAGCCTTTTCCTGTTGCAGGATGTCCATATCCTTCTTTATTTTAATGATGTGCTGTCTACTCTCATTTTCTGACTCCTGGCTCCCATGCAGCCGCTGCTCAAAAGAGACCAGGTCAGATTGGACCTTCTCTAACGCCATCTGTCGCTTATTCGCCAGATCTTGGCTTTCAGTACATTTATCCTGCATGTCTCCCATATATAGGTACAGGTATGCCGCTATCCTAACCATCTTGTCTTGTTCATCCTTAGCTTTAGGAGCCATGTATAGTTCACTCAGGGCCACATGTAAGGGACCCTGATCTCTCCATATATCTGACCCTGTTTCCGTGACCTGTTGCGTGATGGCCTGCAACCAGACCATGCGGTCCTGGTGAGTCCACTCACCTCTCACAAATAACTTATGTAAGAAGTGCTCTCTGGCTATTTTCATGTCTACTAAGGTCGTCATTCTAGAGATTGGTCTCTGTCCTGACTTACAGAAGTTTGTATTTAATTTTTGCAAAACAGACCTTTTCCTTAGAGCGTTCCTTTGAGGAGTGCTTTACAGCGTAACACAGCGTGGTGATCCGACCGGATATGTGTATCTGGTCAGCTGGCACACTGTATTAATCTGCACAAATGGTAGATCTAACCCAAATGTCCCGCTCGAGCCCCCAATTTGAAAGAGGATTCAATTCAACACTACAGCTAAGTCAATGCCTAGTCTGGGATACTGAATGGAAACCCTTATTGATATATCTTTATGTCCAGTTCATGCGTTCTGGATGACTACCCCTATATAACACCCCTCTCTTGGAATCCCCCTGACCCCACTGAGCCAAGAAGTAGTTCTGTTTTGCAAGTTTAAAGGTTTATTTGATAATTTAAACAATATAGATATACATCACACTTTATAATAAATTAATAATTGGATATCACACTTAATCTGATCAGTAATCGATAATGGATAGTCTGGCACTAGCACAGAATAGGAACAGAAGAATAAGGTGGTAGAGAATACTTTATATAAGTTCAGATGGATGTAATGTTGAATGAAAAATGCAATACAGAAAATACTCAATATGATTTCAACAAAACAATGTAATCACTTTTCTCTGGCAATTCCCTTCCCCCTTTATGCAATGCAAGGAAATGGAAGGGAAGCACACAGTTCTCAGAAATGCAATCAAATGTAATTCAGTTTACCCCAGCAAGCTTAGACTACAGATCGGAGTTTTAAACACAGGCCCAAAATGCTTTTACATGTGCTGGCAATGAAGTGAAAAATATGCTAAAATGCTTTTAATTCCCCCTAGAGGTTCAGGGTGAGTGGTGTCAAGTTAATATTAGTCCAGGCTCACTCTAGCAATAATTCAGGGATGGTTCTTAAGAGGCAAACAAATTTTTAGCAAGGAAAGCCAGAACTGCTGTTTTCACACGTGGAGAATTTTGCAAATCGCAGTAAAATTCGCGCGTGCGTTTTTCGCAATTGCGGCAGAAGTATCAGGGGTAGGAATGCGGTTCTAGGTTCGTTGAAAAGCCACGATTCCTAGCTTTCAGAGGAAAGTTACTGAAAGTCTCTAGGACAAACGGTCACGGAGATATGAGCGATTAAATAAAGGTAGTTTTTCGGATTTGGAATGTTAAAGTTCAAAAAGACAAGTGACAGCTAGCAACTAGAAAATGACAGGTGACAGCTTTACAAATGACAGGTGACAGTTAGGAGGCAGTTCTACTTAGATTAAAATAGATTGAATTATATTATTTTAACTAAGAGATTGGTTCTACACAGTTCGGCTAGGTACTCACAATATATTTTTGAAATAAATGGGCCTCGCCACGGATCTGGTCAGGTTTTAGACTGGACTCTGGTCTGGTCTCTGCACTTCACAGTGATCTGGGTCAGCTCTGCTCTCTCTGGTTCTGCTAACAGTGGTCTGGGTCAGCTCTGCTCTGCCTCTGGTTCTGGATATTGATAGATTTGAAGTCTGGATCTCTGGATATGGATAGATTGAAGTCTCTATGTTGGCTCTCTGAAGGTTGATGGAGGTAAAGTATGGATTTTCCCGGCAGAGCGTCCCGCAGCAAATGGATTTGAAGGTCCCTATCTGTCCTGACTGTCTGCTTTTATATGTTTTGAAAGTGTGTGTGTGTGCAGCATCACTAAGCTCTACCCCTCTCCACTTGTCATTGGCCACTTCATCCTCTTCCCCTTGATTGGGGGAATGAAATGAAGTGTCATCATGATGAGGTCTGTTTATGGTACAGAGGACCCACCCCTGTCAAATTACACACAATCAATATTTTGACCCAAAAGACATATTTGCACAGGTACACATTTGTTTAAAATTACATGCACCCATCACATATCACAGGAGGTATACCCTGTCCAAATCTGCTCTTCCTGGGAGCTTGCATTCAGAAATGGCGACATTTGCACTTTTTAACTGGTTTCGCAATATCGGACATTACCCCAAATTTATACACATGTGCGCAAGGAGTATGGCCATTAAGTGATGAAGTGTCAGATTTTTAACATGCATACATTTTAAGTAATACCCTCTTAACTGCTAGCTTGCCCCCAGATCATGCCACTGGTTCTAAAAACCTCTTAAAATGTGGGCAGAAAAATCACAAGAATTATGGTATCATTTAAATAATTATGACAAGTCCGTACTATGAGTTATTCATCTTTTTCTAAAACCATATTCTGGCTACAGGGGTGTGGTTTCCCCCCAGCACAAGGTTGAATTTCTGGTTTTTCCAGTTCTGCCAAGCCAGCTTGCTCTCACAGGCAGTGCTCCTCCCCTTTCCTTCAGGAGGAAGCCACTTTTTACGGCCCCCATAATAAAACATTTGCCTGAGTCAGGACAGGGCTTTGTTCAATTTCCTGCAGAGCCCAGGTAATTCAATCAGGGAAGTGTCATATCCCTTTTGGTGGGAGCAGCAAAAGGGCAGCTAGGCCTGGGAACACAGCTGTTGTGCAAGTCTCATCTCCTGTCGGGGGTAGCTGGTGGGCAGAATTCAGTTCCTTAAGCCAGGCCCCAGCTAATGTCACTTTTAGTTACCCAGTCTTCTGCATTCAAATAAAATTAACCATTTTTACATATGCAGCTAGAATGCTGATTCTAAGTTTAAAACTATGACATTTAAACAATTGCAACCTATGTGACACTCAAAAGTAGGTCACTCATTTTTTTTAAACATTTAGGTTTTTAGTGTCTTTCAGTCCAAATTTACTTAAACTGCTGAAATCCACAGCTCAGCCAGTCTTGTTATAAACCTTCAAGTCACTTCAGAATATAACTTTACATTGTATCCACCTCTCAGTAAGTCTTTCTTTGGCCTGCTTTGGGTTCATCTATTCAGTTTTACACTAAAAAAAAAAAGTCTGGTGTTGTTTTAAAACGCCGGCTTTCTGATAGTGGTGAGTACTGGTACTGCAACCATTTTTGGGATTTAAGAAAATGAATTCCCCACAATTCTAGGTTGCTTTTGGCAATCAGCATTGCCATTCCCAATGGTTTCAGACTACTGTGTGGGTAGTCCAATGGTGATTGCTCACTATTCTTAGAGAGGCACAGATCCACCCTACTGATGAGGTCCAACCAGACTGAAACACGTGTCTGGGGTTTCTGTTGGTACTCTTGTTCAGAGGAGAATTGCCTAGCATTTCGGTGCTGGACTGCCCCAGGGCAGGACAAAGACTGATATGTCTGGGATATTTCTTCTTTGTGAAAGATAGTGAGCTAAAGACTCTGGGTAAGTCTCTCGTAACCAGGACTAATGTCTGGCAGAGGGACTCCCAGGACACCCCTTGTTAATCTGCATATTTAAGTAACTTTGGGTCTCACCCTAAGTTACTAGGGGAATCCAGACGTGGACCCCTTGCTCACTATTCTTAGAGAGGCACAGATCCACCCTACTGATGAGGTCCAACCAGACTGAAACACGTGTCTGGGGTTTCTGTTGGTACTCTTGTTCAGAGGAGAATTGCCTAGCATTTCGGTGCTGGACTGCCCCAGGGCAGGACAAAGACTGATATGTCTGGGATATTTCTTCTTTGTGAAAGATAGTGAGCTAAAGACTCTGGGTAAGTCTCTCGTAACCAGGACTAATGTCTGGCAGAGGGACTCCCAGGACACCCCTTGTTAATCTGCATATTTAAGTAACTTTGGGTCTCACCCTAAGTTACTAGGGGAATCCAGACGTGGACCCCTTGCTCACTATTCTTAGAGAGGCACAGATCCACCCTACTGATGAGGTCCAACCAGACTGAAACACGTGTCTGGGGTTTCTGTTGGTACTCTTGTTCAGAGGAGAATTGCCTAGCATTTCGGTGCTGGACTGCCCCAGGGCAGGACAAAGACTGATATGTCTGGGATATTTCTTCTTTGTGAAAGATAGTGAGCTAAAGACTCTGGGTAAGTCTCTCGTAACCAGGACTAATGTCTGGCAGAGGGACTCCCAGGACACCCCTTGTTAATCTGCAATGGTGGTTTTAGGCAGTGCCCTTCTGTGCCCATAACATCGGCAAAATGGGTGGCAGCCTTATCTTCATGCACTTCCCTAGGCATTTTCTGGGAAGCTCTGGCCATCATGATGTTTTCAATGCCAGTACTGCACAGTTTTGAGGTAGGGCTCGGATGCATTGGTAAAAACATCCCACAGTTGGGATTCAACCCTGTTATTACTTACATCAGGATTAAATGACTTGGAACCTGAGTGCGCGCCTGACCTTCATTTTCTACATCATTAGAACAGTCTTTACATTGCTTGCTAGCGTCTCCCACTATGAGCATATTTCAAGGTCAAGTGTGGCACATAGGTAAATGCAGCACCTTAAAATGCAGTGGATGCCCTAACTTTCGAATGCAGCCCAATAGCCAACTATAAGTGGAAGCCCTAGGCTCCCATTCTGGATGGATGAGCGAAGGAACAGAGTGGGCTTGAGGTTTCGCCATCTATTTCACTTATATGGAATTGAACGCTTGCCAGTAGAGAGCTGGTTCTAGCAGGGCTGGACCGGGAATAAAAAGAGGCTCTGGAAAAAGTGCACGGCAAAATAAGCACTATGTGCAGCTCACAATCAAAAGGTGTGCAGCCGCACAGGCGCGCACCTTACAGGGAACATTGCATGAAACGTGATTGGTTATAGGAAGGTAACTTTATTATCATCGGTACTATATCTGTATGTGGTAAAGGGGAGAGGGGATTGGATCATCAATGTCAGGTGGGGCAACTAAGCCCTTCCTTCAAAATGGCCACTATGAACGTCACTAAAAGTATGACGTCCCATTAGCTCTACTTTCTATAGGACCCTAGATTACACAGTCTACTATGATTGGGTTGGAATCAACCCCACTTATACTTTTCCACTTGCGTCTAGCAGCATGCAGAACAACCAGCCAGGTGCAGGAAGCTCGTCTGCACACCAGCTTTCCTCCAATTATGTTACAATCAATCATCACCTCAGTGGGCATGTGTCAATTGCTGCTTTGTAGTTTGGCCTCAAGTCTGCTTCTTGGACTGAGAAATGTTAAGGAGTATGGGTATGGCAGAGATCCATGCGTAGGTGTGAAAGTCTCACTCTTTCAGCCTGCCTTGTCACGTGACTAGGACACTGTAAAATCGGCCTCTTCTTCATGTATTTCTGTGTATTTGATTTAATTCTGCCAGTATTCTACCATCTGTGGCTTATCTTGACCTTTCTGAACAGGATACCCTGTTCTTGTTTCCTTAATTGTATCCACTGTCAGCCTTTTTCCAACTAGATACAACCATGGCTTCTTATCTTCAGCTGAGTTTTGTTCTGGCTTAATTCTCTATTTGTTTGCTGCAACACTCTCCTCTTGAGACCTTTAGTAACCTTTGTTCAATTCTGCTCATGTGCGTAGTGGTATTATACTCATGTAAAACGTGATTTTGATGTATATATTTGTATATGTTGTCACCTGCCACAATCTATTTTACTACTAAGCTTATGCAAGCTTCATGATTTCTTTGATTCTTGTGTTTTCTTGCATCTGTACATGTTTAAACTAACTTTCTTCATCATGTATGGCATACGTTTCTTCATCTTGGGTTCAAGATGTCATTTATCCTTAGTATCTTCTTTTGACTTCGGTTTCCATCAGCATTCTCTGGTCTTATATCATCTATGTCTTATGACGTCACCATTCGTCTTCCTTTATTATCTTCTTGGCTTCTTCGGGTATTCCATTCTGACAACCATCATTTTGTCTTCACTGTAGATATGGTTTTCTCGATGGGTACCTTACTGTCCAGGTTTTCTTTGGTGTTGGTACTTCAATAGGTGCTATTACTCTAATAGGCACTGGGCAGAGCCCAACCGCTGCTCTTTGCTGGTTTATTTGTTCTTCATATGTCACATACTTTGGTGTGAAAGTGCCGGGTACTACGAAGGGGGTGGCTGGAGTGCGGATGACACTTGGCACTTCCTCTTCAGAGTATTTTGGCATGACTCATTACAGATAGGTACTACCCAGGCATCACAAAGCCTTTGGGACAATGCATAGTTGCTTACATTTGACACTTGCAGCCACAGGTAGCCAGTGGAGGGCTATCAGTGCCGGAGAGATGCGGTCCCTGGTCTTGACAACAAGGATAAGTCTTGCGGTCACGTTCTGCATGAGTCATAGAGGGAGTAGCCCAGACTGGAGATAACCATGGCTGTGGAGACAGTGACCTGATGGGGGAAAGTGCAAACAAGGTACAGTACCTCTGAGGAGGTGTAGCTGATAGTTGACCTTTCTAGAGTTGACTGAAATGTGACATGAGAAGGAGAGACTGGATGTGAAGATGACCCCAAAGATCATTATCCATGCAGGTGGGTGCAGCTGCAGGGCCTAGGGAGTCTGGCCAGAGAGAAAGTGGGAAAGCTGGAGCAGGGGTCCCAATGCAAACAATCTCAGTCCTGCTAGTGTTAAGTCAGAGGTTGTTTGCAGTACACCATGACTGAATCATGGACAGTCAGTCAGATATGAGTGATGAAGAAGAGGCACATGAGAGTAGCCTGAAAGAAAAGTTCTATCATCCACATTACACTGGGATTCAGAGGTGAAAGTGCTAATCCCACATGCACAGGCTGCCATGTACATGTAGAAGAACCAGGGGTATAGCTTAAATCCTTGGGGAATGCCACACTTTGAAAGAGCCATAGAAGAAGGTAAGGCTTTGAGTCCCACCTGGGATGGGTGGTCAGAAGGAAAGGAGGTTAAACATGCCATTGCCTGATCCATGAACCCTGTGTATAATACCCACTGTAGTGTACCCCTTCTGCAGTGGTGGATGTGAAGAACTGACATAGTGGTCAAATGTGTAACATGCCATAAGGATCAATATAAAAGAAGATCTTACCTGTCTATGTGACACTCAAATTTCATGACAGGGAATAGCCATCATTACCTGGCGTAAGGATCTGCAGACAAAGAAAAACATGAAACATAGTCCATGTAACACATACATGTCAATAACTAATTGAAGCGCCACAGGCACCCCTGAGTGAAATTAAATACATGCCAAGCACAAGACCTATACAGCCATCAACATGTGTCCCTGCACACATGCACAAACACATGCACACTGCATGCAATTGAAACACACAATACACACACATTCACACACAACAACATCACCCACACTGCCTGTCCCCCTCAATGACATGCAGCAAATGTGCATGCAACACATCCCCATTCATTACGCAATATCACATACACAATGCACACTTCACTCCCCATGCTGCATGAAACTGTGAAGACAGCACATATGCATAAATTTAACCCAACCAAACCATGGGCCACCCAGGGAAGACTATCAATGTCATGATAAGGGTGGCCATCACCTGCGTAGTATAGGGACAGTGCACTGCACACAGTCACGAAAGCACATTATCAAATAACACATTTGATTTGCATTGCTTAGGCATTCATCCAATAACCCCACATTTTTCCAAGGGCACACAGGGCAACAGGTTGTGGACAGGTGAATGTAGACAATTATTTACTAACAGAGATCAATCATACAAGCAATACCACCAAGAAATCATGACAATAACTTTGAGGGTAGACAAGGCCACAATGCCTTCTGACTGTTCACAACGTGCAAGTGTACAGGTGAAGTTGTGAAGGGAAAATTTTCGGATTAGTGCATGGAGAACATCAAGTGGTGAAAAGGGCAGAAAAGAATATACAAATGGAAGTAATATGTCACATGGTGATGCTGATCGTATAAACACAGTACTTTACATGGAAAATGTGGGGGGTCTGGGCACCAAGGACACATAAGGGCCATGGACATGAGGCACAGTACTGCATCAATAGCATGGAAGAGAGTGGGCAAAGGAAGTGGTGATCAATGTGAGTTTAAGGAGTTCATGATCACGATGCAGAGCGAGAGTGAGTCTATTACACACAAGGCATCGTGCATAGGAAATAAACCCACCACCAACCCTTACAATACCAAAGTGCTTCACACACAGGGAGTAGTTGACAGAGGAATGCAGGAGTATAGAAGGGGAGTATTTCATCAGGAAGAGTTGAAGACGGTACAGTGACCCAGACAGCTTTGTCGATGATACACAGGGATTACAATGTAATCCGTGCTGAGTCTGTGAGCTACTGAAGCTTTAATATTGCAGGCCAGATGTTATCCCTGGCCCTTAGTCCAATGATGAGTCTTGCAGACCTAATCTGGTTAAGCTGTAGGGCTCGCAGGGTGGACCAAGGAACACTTCGGAGTATGATGCTGCAGTACTGTAGCCTGGAGAGTACCACATCACATGTAACATTGCACCTATGTGTGATGGCGCAGAAAGGAAAGTAACTTTGAGCATCAAGAGCTGCAAATCAGACTTCTTGAAAATCTCACTAATAAGAGGCATGAAGGGAAGAGGCTAGGTGAAGATGAATCCAGGATTGCAGCCTTGGGATGAGGGGGCAGGGAGTGAGCCCATGTAAGAGGGACAGAGGGCCTCATTACGAGTCTGGCGGTAACTGAGGTGGTAAAACCGCCTGGTTACCGCCAGACTCATATTACCATTCCGCCCCCGTAATTCCCGGAATTACCGGGGCATTACAAACCCGGTTTCCCGGGAATCACGGAGGCGGAATGGTGTTAATCCCCATTCTCATTGAGTCCTATGGGACTCAATGGGAATGGGAATCATGGAAACACCGGCAACATCTCGTAATGCTGCCGGTGTTTCCTCGTCCGCCTGCAGGCGGGCAGTGTTAAACCCGCCAGGTCAGACCTGGCGGGAACATCACCTCCCGCCTGCAGGCGTCAGGATCAGGCGGTCCGGAAACAACGGTGGCGGCGGGTTTACCGCCACCGTTATTTACGGACAGCCTGATTTGTAATGAGGCCCAGATTCAATGCCAGAAGTAGGCTGCAGGGGAGCCAATCGGGACAATGTTTGAATAGCGCACACACCAATGTAATTTGCAGTGCGCCAGGCCAGGATGGCTGAGAGGCAGTCATGGTGAATTAGGGTGCAAGTTTGTCAGTAAGAACATTGCTGAAGAGTAGCGTGCTGTCAGCATAGCACATGAATCTGTTGTGCAATGCGTCAAAGAAGTGTTGCAGAATGGAATTATATATCTCAAAGATGAATGGCTAAAGAATGGACACTTGCGTGATGCTACAGGCGTAGGCTGAAATAGAGTAGAATAAAGGACACAGAATTGTTCATTTGGAATGGTTGTTTAGGAATAAGCTAAGTAAGTCCACTGGCTGTTCATGGAGCATCTTAATGAGGATGGAATGGCTCACTGTGTGAAAAGCAGATGAAATATCAAGGAGGATGAGGACAGCAAGGGATTATGACCTGAGGGATGCCACCATTCATTCATGTGTGTCCTGGAGAGCATTATCTGTGGCCCCGGACAATTTCAGTCCCAACTGGTGTCCATGGACATCCCCAACAATGACCTCATGGGCATCAATTTGTGGGAGGGCTAACTTTCCAAGCAGTTTCCCCAGGAAGGTATTGCAAGAAATGTGTTTGCACAAAAAGGGAACAACACACCAAAAATTGACGCTTACAACAAATATCGCACCATTCCAAAAATGATGGAACAGGCAGAAGGGGCCCTAGGAGTTGAGTTGCACAAAAAGAGGACAGAAGGATAGCATGAAAATCTATCTATGACTACCACTAATCCTAGGTTTCGCTGATGTGCCGCTTATCTAATAACATACAGGATAAGGAATGCAAAACCAATCCTTATGTGCAACTCCTAAGAAGATTTTTGTTCTGAGACAGCCTCCTGCCGAAAAATGTTAAACACACTGCGTATTTCTACAGTGTATGATGCAATAGGCAGTATTAAAACACACATACAGTTAGTCTATTAGCGATAATACTTCAATTTTAATGATCTATAGACCCAGCTGAACATGTTCCATTACTCCGAAAAGTGTAACGGAAAGTGTTAAAATTAAAAGAAAAAAAAGGATGATTTCTAAAAGAAGAACACATAAATTGTTCAGTATTACATTTCTATCAGTGAAGTGTTAAGAAGACCAAAGTGGCTATCACTCACTGGATTTAGCCACTTGAATTACCAGGGGGGCCTAGCCAGGGGTCTAGCCAGAGGTGAAGCAAAACTGTGTAGTATCGGTAGTACCCTTACCGCTCTTCGTAAAAATGTGACCCAACAGTTCATACTTGAAAACATATTTCATTTTAAGAATCTTTAAAATAGGTCATACATTTAACTTAAATTATCCTTTTGCAAGAACAGCATTTTTAAATCTCACTACTGATAGAGTTAATGAAAGCTGATTTCCCATCAACACCTGATTGCAGAAAAAAAGACTTGTGTCCGAAAGGTCTAAGGTGGAAATACTGCCGACCCCTTCAGCTGTGCATTCAAGGGAAATATGTATCCAGGACTGCATTATGAATACTTGCAGTGTCTACAGGGCACAATTATCGTTCCAGTGAAAAGATCTTTTTCTAAAGATCTCTTCACTGATAGGTCGCTTTAGAAGGACCGCTCTGTGCCCGCACAGAACGGTCTTTCTAAAGCAAACTATCATGCCACTGCCACACACGAGTGTGTGCAGGGGCTGTCAGGCTCTGCGGGACCCGAAAGCGCAGGACCAGGAGAACAAGTAAGTGTGTGAGTGCATGTGTGTTGGTGTGTGTGTTGTGAGTATGTATGTGTTTTCGTTTGGGGGAGTGTGGGTGGGGGGCTGGGATTGAAATCCCAAGGGTTGGGGAGGGGGGCTAGTGCTGAAATCCTGCTGGAGAGAGTGGGGAAGTTGGGGAGGGGAGGAGTACAATGTAGGCTTGTGGGGTGAAACCCCCCCGAATATAAAGAGGCGGAAAACCGCATTTTTAAGGTCTTAGGAGAAAAATACCTTTTCAATGATGGTTTTCCGATCAAAGGAAAATTGGTCAAATTAAATTGGTATTTTTCTCTTTAAAATAAGGTCAATTCACATAGAACCACAATTATTTGGGTAAGTCCTTTCCTGATATTAATGACTTTGCCTATTGGCAGAGTATTCAAATGGAATCTCAGAAACACATCTCTCAATGCTGCATTTGGAAACTTCACCAAGTATCTAGGCAGGACATTACATTTTATCTCTGAGGATGCTAAGTACCTGTATAGACGATATTTACATAATACAGGCCTGGTTTCTGTGCTTAGTTTTTAACAGATTTATCATAAATTCCCCTGTAGGCACTCCAAGATTGGAAAGAGTACTGTCACATACTTTATTAGATATTCAAACATTAAGTTACTAGGGAGAGTTAATATTGTATGATATAATAATCGTGTGTTCCATTTAAGACATGCTTTCATAGAGGTCAAACCCATTTTGTATCTAGTGGCCAGTATTGAAAGACCATTAGGCCAGGCAAACACTTTCCTCCTAAGCAAATCTTTCAGCTCGTACAGTTTGAGCCAGTTTCCCAAATTTAAAATGTAAGGTACATAAGTTAGCCCCGGTATAACTTTCTCTTTATAATATTTTAGTAAAGGAACTAGGAAAAACTGCTAATATTTCAACTTTATTTGTATCATTTGAGCTCTGTATAGGGGCATTTTGGGATTTAATTGAGCATATGCATACAGAAAGCTTAAATGTGCTCTTTTAGAGTATTGAAACCCCAGATAAGTCAACTGGCCTACTACCTCTAGTTTAGTCTCCCCTATCCACCAATTATATTTTAATACATGCAGTGACCTAGACAATAGAATGATCTTAGTTTTAAAAGTCTTTATTTCCAATTCGTTAGCCATTGTGTCATTAGCAAACCCTTCTAAGAGATGACGTAACCCCACCAAAGTTTCACCGATCACTAAAACATCATCAGCGTATGTGAGCCAACGCACTTCCAATTTGCGAAGCTTAGGTAGAAAAGTTTGGATAGTTGCCAATTCAGTGTCCAAATCAGAAATACAGAGATTAAACAGGCAGGGTGCCAATACACAACCCTGCCACAGTCCTCTATGCATCGTCATTCTCTTTGATAATGCACCTTCTGAGCTCAATGTCACTCTAATGAAGGTTTCTTTTTGGAAATGTATTAATATGCTTAATAATCCTGATAGTAAATCCCACATATCGAGGTTTCGCCACCGTTTGGAATGATTTGTGCAATCGACAGCAACTGTTAGGTCAATACTAGGCTTTTTTTTTTTACACTAATATATATAGCGCACAAAACCCAGGTGTATCTAGGTGCATTACTTAAGAATACGTTTACAGAAAGTGCTTCAGGTTACAGTGGAGGAAGCGTACGGGGTGATTAAAATCGTATAGCTTTCAGAAGGTGATACATCATACTCAAGTGCAAAGGAGGGGTACATAATAATCACATTCAGAGAGCCTGACTGCATGTTGCAAGGCGGCAGCAGCACATAGATGCAAAGTCAAAATCAGTGGGCAAATACATGGAGCCTATCCCATATTGTAGAGCGGCAGCAGCACATACGTGCAAAGTCATAATCAGTGGGCAAGTACATGGAGCCTACCCCATGTTACAGAGCGACAGCAGCATCTAAGTGCAAAGTCCAAATCAGAGGGCAAGTACATGGTACCTACCCCATGTTGCAGGGTGGTAGCAGCACATGATGCAAAGTCAAAATCAGTGGGCAAATACATGAAGCCTACCCCATGTTGTAGAGTGGGAGCAGCACATAGATGCAAAGTCAAAATCAATGGGCAAGTACATGGAGCCTATTGCATGTTGCAGAGCGGCAGCAGCACATAGATGCAAAGTCAAAATCAGTGGACAAGTGCATGGTGCCTACCCATTGTTGAAGAGCGGCAGCAGCACATAGATGCAAAGTCAAAAACTGTGGGCAAGTGCATGGAGCTTACCCCATGTTGCAGAGCGGCAGCAGCACATAGATGCAAAGTCAATATCAGCGGACATGTACATGGAGCCTACCCCATGTTGCAGAGCTGCAGCAGCACATAGATGCAAAGTCAAAATCAGTGGGCAAGTGCATGGAGCATGCCCCATGTTGCAGAGCGGCAGCAGCATGTATATGTAACGCTCACCTGGTATCCACGGGGACGTCACTCGGCCTGTTCTGAACTCTTACAACTTCGAACCCTTCCCGGGAGTCTACTCGACTGGAGACTGGGCCTGAAACACAGGATTGGTAGAGTTTAACTCCCTATTGTCTCTGTGTGCTTGAACCCCTTCTTCCCTGGGGTCCAACCCTTCCCTTTGATCCAGAGCTCACCTTGTTTTCTTGGAAAGTGTGCTCTCCATCCTGCTTTCAGCGCAGGGGTGCGTTGATTGATGCAGGCTTGTTCCTGCCCAGTTACTTCACTGGCAAGAGTCTGACAGGTAAGTATAATGAGTCTTTTGAACAGTTCTCTAACTTCGATCCTTTCCTATCTTAGATGATGGCCTGCGTCCGGGGATGGCGACGTGCTGCTGAGATGAGTAGTGCTGACGGTGAGTGAGAGCGCGATGCGCGAAGCGACCCTTTCGTATTTGTATTGAACTGAGTTCTTTTTCTGTGTCTTTTAGGTGCCACAATGTTTTCAGTGTGGATGCCGGTTATGAAGACGAAATGCGGTGAGTAAGCGCGCTATGCGGTGCCTCTAGATGTTTCTACGCTAACCTGGAGTGTCTTTTCCCTCTTGCAGATGGATGAGAAGTTCCGAAGACAGAGTTCCCCCAGAGCGGCTGGGATTCAGGTAAGCGTTTGAAGCTCGTACAGTCTTTAAAAAATAAGCGAAGATTTGCTGAATGCTTACTAATGCCTTTTTCTGTTCTTTTCCCTTTTCCTTAGGAAGCGGCGTGCCGGGATGAGAATATCACCGCCGAAGATGCCCGTAGAACAGAAGGAGCGATGAATGATGGGCAGAAGCGCCGCAAGGTAAGGCTGTTCCTAATGGTGTTCTTGTTCTTGCAGGAGCTGAGCGCAGAAGAAAGATGCAGGCCTACTGGAGACCGATCCGAACAAAGTTAGTGTCACGCTGCAGGTGCAGGAAACACAAAGCATGTTTCTCAGGCTGGGCATGGCTTAAATAGTCTCTGGGTATCCCAGGTGTCTCTGGGCTGAACCACATCCAAAAGACTAGACTGCACATGCAGTTCTGGGAACCATCTTGTCCCCATCAATGCACTACAAGTCCAATCCCCACTTTTATCCTATGGGAGTGAGTGAGTCTGGTGCCACAAGCTCCAAGTCTGACTCCAAGTGGGTCTTTGGAGGGATGTAGAGGCCCTTGAGGGCCATGTAGGTGATTGTGGCCTGGCTCCAGCCTGACATCCTGGAGGGCTGGGGACATGAGGGGCAGGAATCATTACAGTATATGCATAAATGATTTAGGGGGCACAATTCAGCTAGGAGGAGAGGGTTGGGGGATAGTACATCACGGGCAAGAGAGTAGTGAGGGGCACACACTACATCATGGAGCGGACAGGTAGCTGACAGGGGCCTTCATTGAGGGCCTTAGAAGAAAGGGCAGGCTCCCGCCTCCTGGTTGCTGAGATTGGCTGATCTAGCCAAGAGCAACCAATGGGATGTGGAACTGGGCCAGGCATAGGAGAAGGCTTGCAGAGATCTTGGTGCAGCCATCTTGAAGGCTTCGGGCACCGTAGAAGTGGTATTTCAAAAGCACAGGTGTGCAGAAATTTTGCAAAAAAAAGCAGTTTGAGGCACTGTCATGATCACTGCTTCCAAGGAGCCAGGATCAGTCCAACGTCCTTGGAAGCAGGCCCCTAACCCTGATCCTAGGCACCAGCCGGTCCCCACAGGGACCTTTTGGACCTTGTCCTGGCGCCGGTGGCACCAGGCTCATCAGAAGCCTTGGTCCCGGCACTGGAAGCGCCGGGCTCATCATAGGTGTGAAGATGCTTGGGTGGACTTACCTGTGGCAGACCATGCTGCTGCCTTGCCAGACTCTTAAAAGTCCTCGGTGAACTGGGACTACTTTTCTTACCTGGGTGGGGCAGCTCCACTCCACTGGAACTCTTCTGGAAGCAGGAACTCTTTTCTTGCCTAGGCGGGGCCGTGGAAGGAGACGCCTCATCACTCCAAGGCTATTTAAACCACACCCGATTGATGAAACGTGCTTCGCGTTATTCTGCATCTGCAGCAGAACGCTCACCGAGTCTGCTCCAGCTTTTCTTCTTTGGATCCTGAACCTGCAAGAATTATACTCACCATTCCGGTACCCGAGCAACATCAGCACCTGCAAAAGATCAGAAACAACAGGTTAGCAGAACGAACTTTCACACGCAGTGTTTGCTTACCTGATCCCTCGGCAACGGCCGTGTCTCACGCTGCACCTTCGCCTGCAAAGACAAACAGCATTATTTTACTTACCGGCACGCCGTGCATTCCGGATTCTTCACCCTGCATCTGCACAAAGACAAACAGCATTATTTTACTTACCGGCACGCCGTGCATTCCGGATTCTTCACGCTGCATCTGCACAAAGATAAACAGCATTATTCTACTTACCGGCACGCTGTGCATTTCGGATTCTTCACGCTGCATCTTCACCTGCATAGACAACAGCAGTGTTACACTCACCGGCACGTGGCGATCTCCGGATTTCTTCTTTCTGCATCGTCGCCTGCAAAGACAAAGAAAGAGACAGTAAGAGCGCTTGCCATACTTACAGACTAAAGGTGTCCAGAAACTTACCGGTCGTGCAGACAACGACGGTACTCATCCTCTGAAGTTAAGAGGCTAACGTTTCACCAGTGAAGGAACTGGCAACGGCACCCTGCACTAGACGCAGATGGAGAGCCCAGCATTCACCTATCTAAGGTGAGCAAGTTGACCTGGGAGGGGGGTTCAACAGACAAGCTGGGAGGAGAGAGATAGGGACATTCAACCACCCAGACCTTTAATCCCCATATTATTTCACCTGCAGAAACCTCACCCTTCGAGTTCGACACACAGTGCGGAGAGGTTCGACCCCAGAAGCCAACCGAATCCTGCACATCACGTTTCGTGTTACGGACACCTTCCTGCCAAGACCTGCGCCTCCGTGGGAATCAGGTGAGCGTTACAGGCACACATGGTAGTTTCAATGTGCGAGCGTGAGTGCAGGGTACATTACAGAAACAGAAAAATCCTTTTTCGGTGGGCGCTGCATCAATGTGCAAGTGCAATCCTAATAACACAGGCTTACCTTGTATAGGCTGTTGATGATGCCCAGATGAAGATTCAGAGCGCAGCCACGCTGCAGGCACGGTCTGTCCATAGATGCAGTGCAGTAGAATGCGTATGTCTATGTGTATGGAGCTGTATTTCTCCTTCATGGTTTTATTTTGTTAAGATGCTAATACATAGCCCTTTAATGGAGTACCCACATGTCGTCAAAAGCCAGTTTGATAGTTTCAATTCAGTAGCTATGACTAGCCTATGCTTCTAATTCGCTTAATATAACTGAGGCAAAGATTTTCCAGCTAACATTGAGGAGTTTGATTGGTGTATAGTTCCCTGGGTTTGCCTTTCTCCTCTTTTGAATATAGGTATGACATGGGCGGTCCTCAAAGAAACAGTCAGCAACCTACTCCTGATAACGTCCATTAATAGGGCTATCAAGATGCTGTCCCACATTTTGGGGGAATTTTTCAAAATGCAATTGGTGAAACCGTCTGGTCTTGGGGCTCCTGAGTTTCTATATTTCTTAATTAGGAACTCTAATCTATGCCATTGTTTATGTGTGTGTTCAACTGAGCCTGCCAATTATAGCAAAGAGTGTTTCTGCTGGTCAGCTTAGTGATATATTTGAGATCTGTTGAAGGAGGAGGGAATCATGATGTCAGGAAGGGGTTGTTAGAGGGTTTTGTTCCAGTAAATGTTTTATCCAATAGAATTACCTCAATGTATGGGGCACTATAGGGGCCTGGTAGTGTTTCACCAATCAGCTTGTTCGACCTGCCCCAAAATGTACTTAATGGTTTTCTCTATAAATAGTGTACCAGCAGTGAGCAGTGTTAAGAATTCTTTCTCCCAGCTGAGTTTGCAATGAAGCAGTGTTTTAATTGCACTGTGCATATTCGTCTTTTGAGTAACTTTTTTGTACTTTATTGAATTACATATTTATTTATTTATTTATTTGTTTATTTATTTATTTATTTATTTTAATGTGCATAGCATACATCGGCCCTGAGGCAATTTGGCGCTGTTACAGAGTGTTTGCTTAGTACATCCATATATGAGTCAAAGGACATTACAACAAATGGACAGTGGGTGCATATATAGAGCGATGGAAGGTGTGCTTGTTCTTTGTTACAGCTCAAACAGCAGCAAGCGTTGGAGGAGTGACATGTTAGTTGAACAATTTGGTTTTTAGCAATTTGCGGAAGACATTGTAGTATTCTTCCTTTCTGAATGCAGTGGGACGAGCATTATAGCAGTTATAGGGGCTAGATGTTGGAAGATGGAGGCTCCAGCTTTTATCCTTTTGAAGGTGGGGACATAGATCTGGTTCCAGAGATGTGTTCTGGTTGGTCTAGCTGAGGGGTTGCGGGTGATTCTTTCTGCGAGGTAGGGAGGGGTGTTAGATGACAGGCACGTGTGTGTGATGGCCATCGCTTTAAAGAAGATGCGTTCTCTGATAGGTAGCCAATGTGTGTCTTTCCTGGCCTGTGAGATATGTTCCCTTTTGGGAATGCTCAATGCTGATCTAAGTGCATTGTTTTGTGTTACTTGGAGCTTATTGAGGTTGTTAGGCAGATTTTCCAAGGAAGAGTGTGTTGCAGTAATCTAACTTGGTGCCTACTGAGGCTCTGGCAATTGATAGGTGGTCTTTGATTGACAGGAATGGCTTGACTGCGTTGATGATATTTGTGGTGAGGGCAGCGGAGGAGGCTATGGCACTGACCTGGCGTGTCATGGTCAGGGAGGAGTCGAGGTATACCCCTAGGGTTTTTACTGATGAAGATCCAGTAATGGTGGTATTGTCGATGTTGAAGGTGCTGTATTGGGGGAGAGTTTCTTAGTGTTTCTTTAATGCCTACCACAAGGATATCTGTTTTGTCTCCATTGAGACAGAGACCATTGGCTGCCATCCATGTTTGGATGGCTGTAGAGATGTTAGTTAGCGCAGCAGCGTCTTGTTTGTATATGCCGGTTAGGGGGAGTAGGACTTGGGTATCGTTGGCATAGATTGTGTAGGCTATGTCACGCCAATCAAGGTCGTTGAAAATGGGGAGGGTGAAGATATTGTACAGGGTAGGTGCAGTGCACAAACCTTGTGGGACTCCACAGTGTATGGTGGTGGGAGAGGCACACGCAGAGTCATAGAATACTTTCAAGAGTCTCCCTTTGAGGAAGGAGTCAATCCACTCTGTGGCTTGTGGAGAGAAGTGTGCAGCATTTGTTAGTTGCTTGCGAGAATATCATGATTGACAAGATCAAAGGCAGCCGACAGATCTAGCAGGAAGGGGAGTGCTGGTTTCCCTTTGTCCATAATTTCGCTCAATTGGATTTTAAGATCAAGGAGGGCAGATTCAGTCCCATGGCCTGGGCGGAAGCCTGATTGCCTTTTGCCTAGGATTTAGTTTTCTTCCAGGAATTTCTGGATTTGAGTGTAGGCCACTTTGTCCAGAATTTTAAGCAGGAATGGGAAGGTGGTGATGGGCCTGTAGTTGTTTGCTATTTCAGGGTCCAGAGAGTGTTTCTTTAGAAGAGGGCGAACCCACGCTTCTTTTAGTCTGTCAGGAACTGTGTTAGTTTTGAAGAATGCATTAATGAAGGTTTTTAGAAAGGGAGCAAGGGTTTCTGCGCAGTCTTTGATTAGTTTGGCTGGGCAGGGCATCACCTTTTCAGTTAGATGGCTTAATTTTGTTGATGATGTCTATAACTTCTGATTCAGTGACCTCCCTAAAAGAGAAGGGTATTATATTATCCAAAGTGCTTTTGATATCAAGGCGGGGAGCTACGTTGGTCTGTTTGGAGAGGTTTTTGTGATGCCCATTTGTTTTCTTTTGCAGTAGTTCAATTTTATTTAACAGAGCTGTCTGGACGCTGGTACACCATTCTTTGTCTTTACTGATCTCTTGTGATTTGGTGGCTGGAGTGGACAGTTCTTTGAAGTTGGCAAAGAGTTCCTTATACTCAGAGGTGGCGTTGGTGATGCGTTTGTTATAGGAGGAGGATTTGGCTTTCATTATGGCTTTCTTGTATTGCATGTCTAGGGTCTTGTAGGAGGATAATGTGGATTACTGTGGGGAGTCCTGCTTTACAAAGGTCACTCTGGAGAGACCAGTGCGCTGAACTACATCCAGCCAGGGTTGCGAAGGTTTCAGCAGGTTTCAAGTATTTCTTTTTATAATGCAAAATCCACCCTTCCTCAGATACCACATTGGTTTCCAAATTAATTTGCCTGTCTTCCAAAATTAGTCAGTGTCTGAACGTCAGCATCCTGTTTTCTGAGTAGGACATGTTGCATCACTTGGGTATCGCTCAACAGCATTAGAGCTCAATGGTGCCAGAGCCAATATTTATATTCTTTACTTTAGCCTGGCCATCTCTTTATTAAACTCCTCGCAAGACATGTTGGATTTCTGCACCTATTTATTGTTGTAACAAGACTGCTTTTTCTTCTCCTGTATTGATTGAGCAATGATCTGTTGTGCTTTTCACCCAAGAAAGTGAACATGCAGTCAGCAATAAACCTGTTAAATGTGGATGTTGCAAAATAATGGATGCTTGTCAACCCATGAAGATTCTGCTAGTAGATTTTCCAGACCAGGATTAAATCGATATATGTCCTTTGTGATACAGATTATATGGCTCTGTTGAGTGCAAATTCTCAAAGCATTAAAGTCAGGAATACGCTCTTCAAATGTCTGGCCATGTCCAAACTATCCTGCTGCCAATTATGGTCACTAGCAGAGGATGCAATAACTTCAAATGAAGTGAGTGATTAAATAAGCACCGGGTAAAAAAAAGAAATATAGTCGATGTAAGAGTATTGATTACCTGACAGCCATGTGGGGATTTGTGTGCCATCTTCCTCTTCAGTCCTTTTCAATTTAACTAAATACCATGTGTTACAAAAAATACCCCATATGATGCTATCACTCCTCAGATTTGTATTAATTCCAATGTTTGAATCATCCACCATTTGTATGAATATGTCGAGTTTACGGCAGATGTATTAAAATACCCTTTAAAAATAATACATTTAGAGTTCCACACCACCATACCATCTGCATATGACAACTGTTAAGTGATCCACAAATTCAGCAAGGTCATTTTTTGCCTGTTTCCAGTATAAATTGATAACCAAAAGATCACGGCAAATGGAGGAGTACTTAAATCTTATTTTTACCTCTATGAGTCTTCACTGGCTCCTGGTTGCTTCACGGATTAAATTCAAACCCCTCTGTATCATCCACAAGGCTGTCTGGGGCAGGGGACCACACTATCTGCAACGCTCTCTTACTAAATATTCTCCATCTAGACCTTTGCATTCCTTTGGCACCAACTCTTTGTGCTAAAGAATTTTGCTAAACAGAAGTCAGGAGGTCGATCGCTTTCCTCAGCTGGGTCCCTTCTATGGAACAGCCTCCCCCTCCCTCTGTGTCTTGAGCAGGACAGGATTTTCTTTATTTCTGCAACCTCCTCAAGACTTTCCTCTTGACCTCATCCTTCCCCTCTTCTCTCCTCTGTTAATCTCACAGTTGCTTTGATTGGTGCCCAGGGCCTTTACGCATCCTCAGGGCCATGACCTCCCACACTGAATTGCCCCGAGCTTCTTTCTCTCCTCAGCACTTGCCTCAGCACACCCTCTGTCCTGGAGGGTCGCACTTACCATACCTTGCACTTCATCTGTTGCTTACCCACGAGCATGGGCACCCAACCCCTTAACCCCACTATCCCCTCCCTTCCGAACTTGCACGTTCTGGATACTCACAAGGCGTAGTAGGTTTTTCCTTTTTTCCACTCTTGTATTTAATATCTCTATGTATTTAATGTGTCTCATTCCCATGTACCCTCCCTGGTGCCCTGTGGGTGCTTTGAAACAGAGTTTACTTACTGTATAAGTGAACAATACATAGAGAAAGAAAGAAAGAAAGAAAGAAAGAAAGAAAGAAAGAAAGAAAGAAAGAAAGAAAGAAAGAAAGAAAGAAAGAAAGAAAGAAAGAAAGAAAGAAAGAAAGAAAGAAAGAAAGAAAGAAATAAGAGTCCTGGACAATGTTCCATCCATACATCCACCTACACAGCAAAATCAGATTTAACCACTATGAGTAAGCCACCCAATGTTTTTCCCCTAAGCCCACAATGGTATTTCTGTAGAATAGTTTCAAAGCCATGAAGGTGAGGTAATTCTCAGAGCCACATTTCCTGCAATATTATTATATCAAGAGCCAGAAAACCCAGACACTCAAGAATCTCATAAATAATAATTTGCGTCCATGCGCACTCCAAGAAATCACGTTTAAGGGCCTAGTCTTAAAGGTACCTCAGGCCTGGGCGATCCACATTAATTTGTGGCTGGAGGAAAGTGGCTAACCATGCCCAGTCTGGTGCTTCCTCAACCTCTTGTTGGTCACATAACGAAAAAAGGACTACCCTTTTATTATGTGAGCTATTCGAACATGAGATTAACAATTCCACATGGTTCTTTCGGCATTCAAAACCATGTTTCCGCATAAGTGTCGATGCCTGCTTGAATCTGTAATGGTCAAGTTCCCTTGGCATAAAATGCAAAAGTTCATAACCTAGAGTCAAGAGATTACCAGCTTCTTCTTACAACATCATTGACATGATTCGAGATTTTCAAAGAATAAATACGATGTTGCGGTGGCTGTCAATAAATTCAACTTGAGTCAAATCTGCAGATAACAAAATTTCACAATAATTGTAATTCATGCAACAGGGATAAGATGTTTGATGTGTTTAGAATGATATCCATGTTGCTTGAAATCATTAATTCAAGGCCTAATTTCAACAGGAGTTATTTGTCATTAGCAGCATTGTTGTAAGGACCACTCCTATTTAAAGTGTCCTTGCAGCTTTTTGATACATGAGTAACAGACTGAAAGGTAGTATGTGTGTCTGTAACTGCGTTATGGGCTAGAGGTTTCCATTCCTTTGAGCCCTGCAAGTCAATCACTATGCACAGCAGCTCCAGTACAGGAGGTGATGCATCTTTATCTTACAATCAACAATGGCACTGGCTATCAAATGAACAGAGACATGAACCTCTATGATCAGGTTCATCCACTGCAGCTTCCTCTGTGGGGCTTCACGTCAGATTCGTTGATCATAGCTTCCTCATTTCTGGTTGTTAAAATAGTCTGTGAAACAAGATCCATCTGTTTTGTTTTTTTCAGCAGTTTTTTTTTCTTTTTGTTTTTCCCCTGAAGTCGATTTTATATGTCGATTGCTGACACACTTCTGGGTTAATCATTCATGTCAAGTCCACTAGGTTCCCCCCGGTTGGTGTGCATGCTTTGTTCGTTCCACATTCTATTTTTCAGAGCCTTCTGGAGGATTTACTCTGTTTGGTAGCTGGTTATTATTGGTTTTCAGACTTTGTCCCGGCCATTCTATAACTTTGTTTTGATTTGCTCCGCTTATTAAATCTCCATGGCATAGGCTCAGTTAGATGTGCAATAATACATTATTCTTTTTGTTTTTCTTGATTGATTGAAGAATTAAGCTTCAGAGATAAAGTAATATGGGGTGTCGGGGATTCATCCCGGCTAGCCCTGTTCATTATACAAGTTATTATGAAAGAGGTTAAACCCGCGTATGATGCTGAATGTTCCCTATTTGTCCAACTCATTATACCCCTATCCATTTTTTTGAAGTCTTTGAATGCATTGCCAATGTTCTCATAGAGTTTTACTAAGGTGTGCAAACAATATTCAGTGATGTTAAAGAGGTTATGCCCAAGGTTATAGCTACTGCAGTCTCCTCAAGAGGCCATTGCGCAGTTCATCTACAGCTGTTTCAGTAAATGATCCTGATATGTTGTCAGTTGCAGACAAATGATCCAACAACAGAGTGGAGGTATCTGAAAGTGATTCCCTTTCGGGGGTTGTTGCTGAAAACATTTGCTGCAAGGTGACAGCATCCATATCTGTGCTTATGCATTCTGATTGACTCAACAATGAGTTCCCCTATCTTGATTAGACACACTGGGCCTCATTACGAGTCCGACGGTAACCAGACGGTTTTACCACCTCGGTTACCGCCAGACTCGTATTACCATTCCGCCTCCGTGACTCCCGGAAATACCAGGGCATTACGACCCTGGTGTCCCGGGAATTCCAGAGGCAGAATTCGGTAAATCCCCATTCCCATTGAGTCATATAGGACTCATTGGGAATGGGGAAGTGGAAACACCGGCACCATCTCGTGATGGTGCTGGTGTTTCCACGTCCACCTGCAGGCAGGCGGTGTTAAACCCGCCAGGTCAGACCTGGCAGGAACATCACCTCCTGCCTGCAGGACTCGGGATCGGGCGGTCCGGAATTAACAGTGGCGGCGGGTTTACCGCCACTGTTAATTCTGGACCGCCCGACCTGTATTGAGGCCCACTGTCTAATAAGCCAATAGAGCTATTTGTTCGAGTGACAGGAGAGTTTAATCCTTTGGCATAAAATATTTAGTAATCTTGGCTGGTAGACATTCTTTAAGTCTCTTGGCCTCACTTGTTTTCATGAGGCATCTGGTGCAACTATCAAGGTAAAAGAATTTACAGGCATAAGGGAAAGTTCCTGCCCTAAGATATTATCTAGGGAGTGTCTACTATGAGTGAGTCCTTTGCTTTGTAAATTGTATATGCATCCCACCAGGCCAATGTGATATGGGTCATCAGGAAAACATTAAATAGATCTTCGTATCTCCACTCTCCCTGTTGTAATGGCTCCACCTTGAGTTGTATAATAAGTGAAAATCTGCTCCTCTCCGGGCCTCTACTTAGTCTGGCTTAATCTGATCTATCTGCACTTTGCAGTGGTTCTCTGGCATGAGTGCTGGTGGGGTTTGTAAACTTGCTCCTCCCCCAGGTGCCAGCATGCAAAGAGTTTGAGTGCTGTATGAATGAGAGAGTGAATGAATGCCTGTGAATGAGAGCATGTGTGCATGCATGTGTGTAAGGGGGAGCAGCTGCTAAATTGAGGGTTGAGGGCTGCTGGGGGTAGGGCATTCTTTTTTTGCTTTGCCCCTGTTGCACAGTAAAGAAACTGTGCATCAAGAGTAAGGAAACACGATAAGTATTATTACATGACTAGACTTTTGGTGGTGCCTGTCTGTGTATAGTTTCTTCCTGAGGCATGGCATCTTTTACTGGCCATCAAGGGTAATGAAAACATGATTAGCGTTATTAGGCAGCTGGACTGGCCTTCTTTGGTAGCACAAGCCTGGCCATATATGGTTACTAGCATGACATTATTTTAATGTTCATCAAGTGTATTACATAGCTTGACTGCCCCACATTGTTAGCACTAATCTGTCCATGTATAGCTACCATGGTGTGGCATTATTTAACTGTGCATTAAAAAAGTGAAGCAAACATAACATGTGTTTATTATGTGGCTATCCTGGCCTACACTGGTGCCACTAATCTGACCATAGACACTCACTGTGGCATTGCAATGTTTACTGTGAATCAAAGATAAAGCAAGCATGATATGTTTTATTAGTTGGCTTGACTGTCCTACAATGGTGACACCAATATAGCCATATCTGCACACACACATTCTAAGTCTTTCTGAGAATGTTCCCATGCTGTAGACTGCCGTCCCCAAAGGCTTTCCCACCACAAGCACATTGAGACCATACTAATGGGAAAAGGCACTATATAAATGATGACTACTACTACTACTACAGATTTCCATTTTATAATGTGCTTCAAGAGAAAAGCAAACATGATAAGTGTTATTAGATGGCTTGACTGGCCTACATTGGTGATACCATTCTGGTCATATATTGCTACTGTGGCATGGCATTATTTTACTGTGCATCAAGAGTAAATCAAACATGATAATTGTTATTTTATGGCTGAACTGGCCTATATTGGTGATGACATTCTGGCCATGTAAACGTAGTACCATGCTACCATAAAAAAGGATTGCACACACCACTTAAAATAATGATTTTAAAAGTACCAGCTGCCACTGACATAGAAGCTGCCTACCGACGGTTCATTTAACACCCATTAAGCTAAGGTATCACTGTAGTCTCTTACAGTAACAGTTCTACATACATTACATGCAAATTCAGTGATTTTAGGATGCTTTATTTTGCATGCATAATATTAATGTGTCAATGTAGCAGGTAAAAAGTTTATATTTGCTCTGAGAAGGACTTTGTTTCACTGTTTGTACAAGCCAACTTTGCAAGGCATATTTTCTATTAAAATGTGCTTTGCAGTTTGGTAAACAAGCTTTAGTCAAAGCGAAGGTCACAACAACAGTAATTTAAAATTGAATTCCAATCTGTTCCAATGGAGCCAACAGTTGTACACTCGAATTAGCTTTGCACAGTTTTACAAAACCCATGTACATATCACAAAAAGAAACAATTTTCCAAATGTGTGTTTTTCTGCTCCAAAAGGCTCCCCTTGGACAATCCCCATGGGCACATTGTTATGTAAGGTTATATTTGGGTCATCCATTTGGTTCATGCCAAAGCATGGTCTCTTGTTAATCTCCAGGCTATTTTTCAAGGAATCATATTTTTTTTCCTGAGTAATTCCTAAAAAGGCAATGGCCTTGTTCTAAAAAAGGAACACATTATGCACCCCATTAGGCATTGAACAAAATTGTTCTCAATAAATAATTAGCAAAAGCACAGGGAAATACTTATTTTTACCAAAGGAAATGTACATTAAAATACATGTGTGTGTGTGTGTGTGTGTGTGTGTGTGAGATGAGATACATTATATGCCCACTGAATAGAATCGTCTTTATGATGGAAAAGCAAAACAAGTCATCTATGTATTATATGTATGTATTTTACCTGAATTAAGTGACATGATCACATTGCTTTCAACCTGATGACAATATGGTACTGTACTTAAGAGCGACATTTGTACATATCACGTTTTTCTATTGCCCCAAACTGCACACTAACTACCAGATCGTTCTTCTGTATTGTCCCCAATCTATCCCTAATATACACTGGACAAGCCTTCTCAGGTGCTGTTTGTCAGTCAAAAGGGGTTTAATCCACGGCACCTGTATATTCTGTCCAAAAGCAGACTCAGAGCAGGAGAAGAGTGAGACACGGACATGCTTGCAAGCCTACATGCTTGCAGGTGCAGATCTTCCACTGCAACATTAGTGCATACAGGATTGGACACCTGCCTTAGTGTACCCACACATTCACAGGGAAACATGGTTTCATCCCGGTGAACCCCTCCATTAACTGCGTGAAACCCGCAATTATTCACTGGACTCCATATTTTATCCGCACCACAAATGTTCTTTTGTCACCATATACAATAGTCACTACTGAGCTTCATGTGTTTTGTTTCTATGTATTGATAGCCTTTAACAATTCCATGGGTGCTTTTAATGGTACAGTATCGTGCAGTGTTGCACTGCATGCAGTTCACTAGTTCCAGTTTCGGAGAACTGTCAGAGCGTTATTTGTGACGCTGAACAATGTTCACTTTTTATGAGAACTGTAAAATAAAAGAGATACGTTCCTCATATGCTGCTCGTCAAGACAACAGGTCTTCTATTGCAGAAAAGGGTCCATTGTTTCGTGGCCATTATTACAAATGTGTTGTATAAGTATTATACATTAACATCTCTCGGGGACCATGCTAAACTAAAACACAGTGTGTATATACCATGCTAAACTAAAACACAGTGTGTATATACCATGCTAAACTAAAACACAGTGTGTATATACGTTTGTTCCAAAGCCATGGCGCCAGTGGCAGGAACTGCATAAGAAGTACATTTGCCATCATGGACCGGTGATTGGAATTGGAAGCAACAGAGCCAAGCATGGCAAAAAGGGAGCTCGACATTATAGGCCTGATTCATGGAACATTTTGCTATTGGATTGCGGCATTATAAAACACGTCAATGAATCTGGACCCTTTTTGTGTCTTAAAGTAGTGATACACCTCGTTTGCAGACTCCAGAAGCAGGCCTCAAAATACTTCACTGCAGCAGTGGAGGCTTTCACCTTTGCAAGTGGAATCATAGATGCCTCAACCTCTGCAGGAGTCCGGAATCTGTGGCTCTCCAGATATGTTAGACTACAGCCCATATCACCTCTAGCCAGCATAGTCAATGGTGAGTGTTCCTGGGCATCGTAGTCGAAGACACCTAATAAGCTGCATGTTTCAGAACCCTGATACTGCATAGCAGGAGCCCTAGAATACTCTTAATTTGTCAGGACAGAGGGCACCACACTAACCCAGAGAAGGATTGCATGCTTGGTCAAACATCATACTGCCAATGGGAGTTCCTAAGGTGTGAAGATTGCCATTGAAATGGGAGATAACAAGCTGGACAGCTAGGCTCTCATCCTGAGGTTGTGAGAGCTTTCACGACACAAGGACTGCCATATTAGTTTGCATATTAAAATGGGACTATTAATGTGACACTTTTTACATGTGATGGATGTTAGGAAGGCGTGGATAACATACTCCCATGTTTCTCCACCAAACCCATAGAAAGCAGATTGGCACCCAGGGACCAGGCACTTGGATTTGCCTTTCCCAAAGGACCACTTACGAACCCCACCCTCTTTTAGTCAAGCGCAGCAGGGCCACCAAAAGAGGCGCATAGGCGATATAGACAAACACTTGTATTACATTACATTAAATCAATATCTGCAAATACAGAAGATAAAAGTAGACTGATCATTACATATCTACCATTCTCAGAGGCGAGCCAGGCGGGGAATAAAAACGGTCATGTAACGAATAATTTCTTAACATCAGGTGATACTATACTTTGCAATACTGGCATAGGCATATCAAGAGACGAACACAATTCCCACCTTCCCTTCACATTGACTATACTGAAAAAGGCTGATGGGAGATCTAGTCAAAACATTTCTAGTCAAAGTTGCAGAATCAGAACACTACTTATTAAAATGAGTGCAGCTCACTGGCAGATGGCAAACCAAAAAAGGTCTTGTCAACTGATATTACTACACATTAGTAAACATTGCTAAACATGAGGGGAACTGCACATTGCTATGCCAGCATATGCACACCAAGAGAAGTAAGTAGGGTCTGCAAACTGCAGTTCTTGAGAGTTTGGGATCACAATTCCCATCATACCTCCCTGTTGACTCTGCTGGGTAGGACTGACAGGAGTTGCAGTCAAAACATTTGGGAGCCGAAGGCTATGTAGATGTTTTGAAATAAAAATGACCTTCAATCCTTCCTCTACAGGCTTTGATGGTTGTATGCAATATCTTGTAACAGTTTCAAAATACATCTGTCAACATCAATACCCACTGACTTTTCAGGGAAGCGCAAATTGGAGTTGTAGCCAAAACATTTGGCAAGTAAAGGTTGTGGAGTACATATCCCACAATTGAAAACAGAGCACAGAATGTGCAGTCAGAGCGCCATGCATCATTCCACGCCTCACCCCAACACTCATTTACAGTAATGAGTAAGGCTAAAAACCGACATTTTGTCAGCAGAACAACCTGTCTGGTCAACCATTTCAGAATAAGAGCATCACTTCTAAGCCCATAAGGACTAACATGAATCCCATATCTAGCTTCAGAAGTAATGGTTTGGTACACACCATGTGCATGCAATATAATTGCAGAGCACTGGCAGAAAAGAGTATCTATGGTAAAAAGGGGTAGCATTTGCGTAGGTTTTGTATACACTGTTGGCAATGCAGTGTATACTGTACCTAATGCATCATGATTTATATATGTGCACACACTCCTTCGGTGGCTGGGGAAGAAAGCTACCCATCTTCAAAGATCGGAGAAAAGAAATTAGAACTGCACCTTGCTTTACAACTGAAGAATATGCTATTAGTGCAAAAGTAAAAATATGTGCAGTTTTATAATACAAGTATTCAACAAAGCCTTGACAGTAGAACAATAATGCTGCTCAAAGTAGCTTTGGGTTCATGGTAAACCATTGCGGATAGTGTCATTCTGCAAGATTTTCGATCTGCGAAAAATGCGTCTTCAAAAGCTAATATGCTTAGACAACTATTAGCCAAGCTCAGAGATTGACTGTAAGAATCACACTATCCTGGTGCGCTGGATAGACGGAAATAACATATTGAGAAGGAGTGAATCAACTATTTTGGAACAGACAAATGGACCAGACCTTAACTACCAGGTGCTTTGCAGAAATATAAGGTCATTCCACAATAGTGCTGAACTCGTTGGTTGCCTCCATGACCATCAATCTGGATTTATTTATTTTATTTTTATTTATTTATTTATAAAGCTTGCAGCGGACCTGGGGCATCGTGGCGCTGTTACAGTATACTTGATTGACAAAGACAGTTGCATGTGTATTACATAATTTTACCGTTTACATAGTGAGTTTGCATACAACATGCATTGAGATACAATTGGTGATGGATCGGCGCTTTCTTAGTTGCCTTGAAGACTGGGAGAGCCTCAGTAGGTGTTTATTCGAATAGTTGCATCTTGAGGGACTTGCGGAATACTGTGAAGAATGTTTCTTTCCTGAGTGTGGGAGGTAGGGCGTTCCAGTTTTTTGGGGCCAGGACTGCAAAGCCGGGGCCTCCTGCTCTACCTCTTTTGAATGTGGGGACTGCTTGAATGTGGGGACTGCTAGTTAGTTGCAGTGCTGGGCACGCTTGGGTCTTTCAGAGGTGTCACAGTGAATGGTTTCTGCTAGGTACATGGGTGCTGTCTTAGATAAGCATGAGTGTGTTATGGCGAGTGTCTTAAACAGTATACGCTCTTTGACTGGGAGCCAGTGGGCATCCTATCTAGCTTGGGAGATGGTTTCCCTTTTAGGAATGCTAAGGACTGCTCTAAAGGCGTTGTTCTGTGTGATTTGTAATTTCTTCAGGTTCTTGTATGAGGTGCCTAAGAACAGGACTTTACAGTAGACAAGTCTTGCCCCCACTGTTGCTCTGGCTATGGACAGGCCATTCTTGGGGGAGAGGTAAGGTTGTACGGCGTTAATTATCTTTGAGGTCAGAGCGGCCGATGAAGCAATGGCGCTGACTTGCTGTGTCATAGATAAGGTGGAGTCAAGGTATACTCTTAGAGTTTTGGCTGTCTTTGACGTGTTGATATTTGAGTTGTCAATGTGGAATCCTGAGTATTTGCTGTCCAGTTTGTCGAGGATTAGTTTGGGATCTACTAGTAATATTAAGGACTTGTCGCCGTTGAGGCAGAGACCGTTAGCCGCCATCCAGGCCTGGATGATGGCGTAGATCTTCCTGAGTCTGGTTGTATCTTCTTCGTAGGTGTCGGTGAGAGGGATAAGCACTTGTGTATCATCAGCATAGTTGGTATATGTTATGCTGTGATTGTCCATGTCGTTGAACAGCGGAAGGGTGAAAATGTTATCGAGGGTGGGTGAGGTGCAAGATCCCTGGGGGACTCCGCAGTGGATGGGGGTTGCGCATGCCTGGTCTGAGAATACTTTCATTAGTCTACCATCAAGGAAGGAGGTGATCGAGGTTGTGGCTTGCTGTGAGAAGTGTGCTGCATCCTTGAGGTGTCTGCAGAGAATCTTGTGGTCTACAAGATCGAAGGCTGTAGATAGATCAAGGAGCAGGAGCAGTGGAGGTTTGCCTTTATCCATGATTTGCTCAATTTTAATTTTTAAATCGAGGAGGGCCATTTCCGTGGCGTGGCCTGAAACCAGACTGCCTCTTACCCAATATATTATTAACTTCCAGGAATTGTTGTATCTGGAGGTATGCGGCTTTGTCCAGTAACTTGAGCAGGAAGGGGACCGTGGTAATGGGTCTGAAGTTGTTTGGCAAGTCGGGATACAGCAATGTTTTTTTTAGGAGTGGGCGGACCCATGCCTCTTTGAGGGAGGGGGGGAACGATGCCTGTGGCGGGACATGCGTTGATGAAATCTGTGAATAGTGGGGCTAGGGGAGCTATACATTCTTTTATGAGTGCAGCTGGGCATTTTTCTCCTTTGCAAGTGGAGGGTTTGATATGTTTCATGATGGTTTTGACTAAACTCTAATTCTAACATGATGGTTTTGGCATCTAAACTCTAACTCTCCTGCTGTTCTCATTCTCCTCGATCGCTCCTCTACTTTTGACTCGGTCAACCATTCCATCCTCATAAAATGGCTCTGTGATACCCTCGGCATCATGGACTGGGCACTGGATTTGCTGACCTCTTTATTCAGTTACCAACCCTCCCAGTTGTAGCTGGGCCATTTCTCCTCCATCACTTCATTCTCTACCTGTGTCATCCCCCAGGGCCCTAGCCTATCGCCATGGCTCGTCAATATCTATCTCGACCCTCTTGCTCACTCAACCTCCTCCTTCTCTCCTCATTTTCAGTGTTACGCTGATGACACACTGCTTTCTTTCAAACTTCCCTCTACTACCTCCTCTACCTCCTTTCTCATCCCTGATTTCCTAACTGCTATCCAGATATGGTGTGCGCTAACAACCTCTGTCTTAATACCAGTAAGACAGAGATCCTTCGTATTGGGACACCTGCACCCTGTGTCCCTCCTGCCCTCTGGCCGCCTTCGTTGGACCCTCAACCCTCACCACACCGTGAGGCCAGAAACCTCTGAGTCATCTTCGCCTCCTCTCTCTCCTTCACCCCTCACATCTTGGACCTTGCCAAGAAGGCAGCTTCACCTCCTTTGAGGCATTCCCCCTTTCCTCACCTTTTCCCAGATGCTCAATGTTTCCAGAGCTCTGGTCCTCTCTAGGCTGGACTACTGCAACACCCTCTTCCTCAATATCTCCATTTCCTCCCTAATCCCTCTTCAGCTAATCCAGAAAAGGGCCGCAAGACCTATCCTTGGCCTCAAGCCAAGGGACCATAACTCTCCAGCCCTAAGATCTCTCCACGGGCACCCAGTGGCTGGTAGGATTAAATGTAAGACCCTCTGCATCATTCACTATAATTTCTCGGGCCTAGGAGCACATTATCTCCAACTTTCTCTCCCAAAATATTTCCTTGCCCGAGCCCTCTGCCCCTCTGACTCCAACTCTCAGCTTGTCAAACGCTTCTCTGAGCTGAGAGTGGGGGGCAAGTCCCTCTCTTCTGCTGGTGCCTCTCTTTGGAACAGCCTCTCTGTCCCTCTCAGACTTGAGCTGGGCCTCCTTATGTCCCGGAAACCTCTCAAACTCTGATTTTCTCTACCACTGCCTTTCTCTGCTAATCACCCCACTGCCACTGAGACTGGCGGCCTGGATCTTCAGGAATCTCACAGTTTACCAGGCCCCTGTCCAGTCCACACCAGCACCCTCCACCGTCCAGCTCTGCCCCTGTGGGCCCCCTACCTGGTGGCTGTGCTTCCCACCCTTAGGATTCCTCCGCCCTAGCACTTAGACAGTGGCCTCTTCCACTGGCACCCCTTGGCCCTTCCCTTCCGGACTCTCACTGGCACTTGCCCATACCTTGCTCTCTCCTCTATCTCCTGCACTTGTCTTCACTGCTCTTGCACGTCCAAATGTCACGAGGCCTAGTGCTCAACACATAAATGGGGCCCCAATGGGCGCTGGACAGATGTTTAAAAGTATCAGTTGTATACGGGTGATACCAGGATAGGCTAGGAACTGGTTTTCTAATCTAATTGTCGAATGGTAAAACATTTGCTAAATATTGGTACACTTTTTTATTTGTAAAAACAAAATGACATTTGTTATCAATCAAGGGGCTACAAACCTGGGCACTTAGCACATGCATCAGCATAACTCCTTAGGCATGCAGGCCATGAGGCTAATTGCAGCCCAGTTCGTCATGCGTATATAAGGTTCGACCAACTATTGCATATGTTTTTGTACTGATGTACTTGAGGTGAGATTCAAACCCTGCTCAAACGGCTGCTCTTTTATCACAGGTTAACGTCCAAGCCACTTCGCAAACAAAGGCGTAGCAATGAAACCCAAATAAGTATGCACAAGCTTTATTGTAGTCGGGTATATCATCATACGCCACCCTGCACCGGCTTTGATCACAATCTTGTTCCTGGTCATCGCATTTTCTATTTAAGGGCCACACAAGGAGTGAGTAGAGGGGTATGTGCATTTCTATTTCTGCTAATAGAGGATAGGAGAAAAGAAATCCACCAGTGGTCACTCTTCCAAACAAAGGGTTCATATTGGGGTAAAAGGTGCATCACGTGCTGAACTATATTATAAACGTCAAAGACAAGTACTGCAGTTGATGATGAACATACAGCACAGTCAACACATCCACCAATTATATGAAAAAGTTTAAGCAGTTTTTGCTGCTACCTTTTAATTTCCTGCATTTCATAAGATTCAGTGAATTGTATGTTCACGAATTAAGGGTACACGATGAGAACATAATAAGTGTATTCAATGTGCATTATTCCCATGCAAAATCATACAAAGTAAACTTATGGAAAAAAACATATCTGTAATGGAAGGTTAAAAACTTTTGAAATGATTGAGAATGGTATGTAAAACCCGCTGGAAAACCCATACACAAATATAAAGCAGAACTGCATTATTTGCTAGATAAAAAAAGGAGATTTGAATTGTTATGATGAATGTCAATACCTGAAAACAGACTTCCCCTTGACAATAGTGGTATATGTTACCAAATATGCATAAGCAATTGTCAAACAAACTAGGGGAACCAATTAGAACGTATTCCGGACACTTAAGGAAACATTTTCTTTATTCACACTGTACTTGAGAGTGATAAAATCACAACTAAGATGTTTCATAACCGTACATCGGTCTAGATTATTCCCTAGTGCGGTCTATATTATTCCCTGGTGCATGCAGTGCATAACCAATTGGATGGGGATCCCCTATGTAAATATCCTACAAGCAAAAGGTTACTGATCTGAGAATAATGCATTGATACTGTCCCTAAAGTAAATAGACGTTTTTTCACTGAATTGCATAGGTTTTTATTAGTGCAATTTACCATAAAGCCCCTTTAACAATGTTTTTTCACTGAATTTCATAGGTGTTTACCAAAACCCCTCCTTAATTTACTACAGGCTCTCCATATAATACTCATCACAATATGAAAGCCATAGAGTCCACGGACAGTATGAATGTCCACAGACATCAAGTAGCACCAACAAAACCCAGAAGCACAGGGGACAACAGAATATGTTGTTTTCATCAATCAACAAAAACATGTACATAAAACAACATTACCTATTTTTCCTACACCCAAATATACATTTTTGTACAATTTATCCCTTTGAAATGTAAACATTATTTTTTAATTTAGCACACAATACAATGGAATGCTCCAAGCACAAACCATAACTGTACACCTCATATTATCAGTTGAGTACAACTCTTAATACAGACTCAGATACAGCAGGAGCTTATTCCAAAATAACCCCTTACCAAATAGTAAGTACACTGTATGTATTTCTCTATTACTATCATGTATTATATAAACAGTTCTTACAAGAAAATATCACAGTTTTTTTTTATCTAATAGAAATGCGAAACACACTTGAGTGGTTGGAAGACAATTTTCCAAAAGAAAAGAAGAAATGAGTCATGATAACAACTCTAATGGGAAAAAATACATCTTTCAATATAATGAAATAATGTAATTTATACAGCTCATTAAAAAATTAATTTCATCTTTTCTTATCATACACACTTTACATGAAGAAACAACACTCCGATTTAATTATGGAGAATCCCAAGAATCACGAAGACAATCCCTATCCCCAACTCTACATAATGAAATCATGATCTTGTCTGCAAAGTTAGATGAACTTAGCAATGACTTTAAGGAACTTTTAAATTATGTTAAAAATCATGTTATGTAAAATGTTGATTATCACTGTCCTTCTTGTACCTGTACTCCTTGCCCCCAGCAATCATCCCCATCAAATTTCCAAAATATAAATGACGAAACTCCTCTCCCCCTCCCCTGATGATTATTGTATAGAAATTCTGAATTCTCCCATTTATGTTTCCCATTCTGACACCCCATGCCTTCCATAAATAAATGTATTCTTTAAACTATAAATATCTTGCATATTATTCTTTCATGCATTTAAAAATAAAACAATGAATAGTCCACTGACACCACAACTGTCCAGAGGGTCTGTTCACGCAATGGGGTGTCCACAGAAAATGCGCTGTGTCTGGGTATGTCTGTTCTCACATAATGCACTTTTAATTAGTCCGCGTACAACACGCCAGTTTGCAGACACCCATGTGCATACGCCTGGCCATCTCCCGCTGAATTCTGTCTGCTGACACACATCAGCACCATGGACGTCCAGCGACATCATCATGTGATCACACCTGTGCAGCGTGGCAACACGTCCGCGAACAGTGCCTGTGACCACGAACAGTTTTAAACTGAATTTTCACACAGTGTAGGAACTTTCAAAGTAAACGTTTACCTGTCCAGAGCTGATAGACACATTCCTAGTTGATCTGTCAACTTGTTACAAGTTTGCAAGGCTTATATTTGACGCAATAGTCCATGGAAAGTTGCGTGGTGCGCAGACAAATACTCCAAACAGACCTACCCATTACCTTTAGTCATTCTCAAAGTGGCAATCCAGGAGAGAGCCCCTTAGACCAACTGCTTCTGAAACCTTGCCATCTGCTCTAATGGCATCACTCAGGGCCATCCCAGGGGCCAACACCATCACCATCTGGAGGTCATGGAGACGGGAACAGGCACGGTGCTGAAGAATAGGATGAAGATGAAGAGAAAGATGAGGTAGAGCAAGTGCCTACCTACAGCTCAGGCATGAATCATGGGTCTGGCAGTTTTTCGCCACCACCTCCATTATGCAGTTCCACGCCAGATCTAACCTCCGGAGTGCTCTGAGAAAGGCTGTTCCTTTCTCAGGGAAAAGCAGGTTAGCAAGCTCTACCCCATCTTCCTCCACTGCTCCTGCAACCACACAGGCTGCTCCTGTGGGGAAGAGGATACCAGCGGCAGCCTTGCAAGCATACAGAATGCTGTTGAACCTTACCTTTCAAGTGTCACAGTACTATGTTTGGAAAGCACTAATCTGCAGGTGGGAGCTGTTTCAAAGTGCTTTCGAGGCCGTGGTCAAGAAGCACGAGAAACACTTTAAGGCCCACCCAAAATCTTCCTCTGTCCACCTGTCCCTTCGTCTCTCTGGTTGGTGCCCCTTTCTTCCCTTCTTTCCCTTCCCTCCCCTTCTTACCTTGCCTCTCCTATAAAAAACAATAAAGGCCAAAAAAATAAAAAATTAAAAATCCCCAAAAAACGGTTTTACAGTAAATAATTGGACTTCAAAAAAAATATCACAGGACTCTTTTCAGCCTGTAAAGTCTTCGAACAGTGCAGTAGCCTGCAGACACCTGGGAAATTCCAGGCATGGGGTGGGGGAATTAAAATCAATTAACTTGTTTTTCTTTCAAAAATGGTGATTCTTAAAGAACCTTTTTTTGTGTTTTTGTTTTTTATATTTGTTTTGGCTTTTCTTTATTTTGTCGGAGGGGCAAGGTAAGGTGGGGAGGGAAGAAGGGAAGGTGGGGAAGGTCCAAATACTTGATTACATATTCTATGTGTTCACAAAAACAGCTTTAAAGCATTTTGACAATTTTAAAAAAAAATCTGACTGGCAACCTCAGTCAGATGCACTCCATCTCTTCAAATTTTTTTTGACACTATCAAATTTGATATTTGCATTATCAAAAGATGTCATGCCAACAATCCGCAAAAAAGCACATGCAGCTTTGTTAACATTGCGCCTTGCTTTTTCAATTTGTGGACAAAATAAATTTGAACGCTTCCTCATTTATCTCTGAGCAGTCCGTCAAAAAACAATTTTTGAATGTGTAAATAGTTCCATCAACTTCCCAAATGTATCATTTATTTCAAACTGTAAAGAAGTTCCAGTGACATTGCCCAAACTATTGCCTCCAAAGTGAAAAACAATTATGTCTGTATGCTTTAAAATAACCATTCCCTCCAAAACGGGAGCAATTTTGCCCACTTCATTTCATGAACTCCATACCATGAAACTTCTAGTTGTAATCCAAGATTCTCAGACAATCCACAGTGCTCAGAATACACCTTCAGCCAATGGATCCCAGAGTCTCCCACAATCCATACACTCTGCTTCTTCAAAGATATAGCCATAGCCATCTTCAGAGCACTCAACAAACAAAACTCTTGCTGCTACCCTGTCTTCCTGTAGACCACAGCCAAGAAACGTGATTGGCTGATCCCCCAGTGTCTGCAGACCTCTTGACTGTCTGCGGTCTCCGCAGTCCCCCTTCTTTGACAGGCATCCTCAAAAGACCCGGATGAGACATGTGGTGTCCGCCCACTACCCGCTGTCTGCTAACAGCATGTCCAATTGAAGGGGTGGGGAGGTTTACACTCAATTTAAACACATATTTCTACAATGGTGGCTTTTAAACAGAGTATTATTTTTGTTTTCAATTTTTTTTTGTTTTTCTCATATTTATATTCTACACCTACTAACAAAAGCTTTCCTATACACTCAACATTTTGGGATTATGTGATTCCTAACATCATTTAAATGCACTACATCACTCCGAAGATAATTTACACCATCCACCATATTTTCATTTTGATAAGATGCTATGCCCAATCAGTTCAAAAAATCATCTACACCTTTATTCTCATGGTGCCTAGCTTCTTCTATTTGTGCACGAAACATATTAGGACATCTCCATATTTCCCTTGGATTTATTTCAGAAAAAATAATCTATGCATATGGAAATAGTTCCATTGAGCTTCGGAATATTTCCTTTAATACAACCTGCAAATATACTGTTTCCTCTGCAATGCACAATAATACTATCTTGGCATTGAAATTGAGCCGAACCATATTCTGACAAACTGATAACAAACTCACCCAGTTTAGCCCAGAAACTGTATACCACCAAACATGCACTCCCTGCAATGCCATATTAGCTGAGATGTCACAAGTTTCAGTATAACCATTCAGTGAATTAATGCAACAATAGCCAGAGACATCTTCCCAGCACACAACAAACACAACAAACATAAACCACAACATGTGATTGGCTAATCCCCAAAGTCCTCTTTCCATTCCAGGTATCATTAAACTTCCCAGATGGCACATCCAATGTTTGCGGACTATCGTGGTGTCCGCGGACACCGTAGCACAAGGCAGCCCTTCCACCCTTTCTATTTTCATGTTGGTAACACTGCCTCATCGGCTGCTTTCAAACAGTCACTTATCCATTCACCAATCACATCCAAAAACTCTACAACTAACACTGTCATTCTCAGTTTAACACGTCAGATGTACACCTGAACTCTGTGAGTACATACCTCTTGTTAATAACAGCCATCTACATGAAATTACTGTGAAACTTTCCAAGATTTCTACTTGCAGATTCAACAACATCTGCATCTAAGAAGACAAACTACAGGTATGCTTATATTTTATAGAGTACTTTTTTTGCAACACTTTTACAAATAGCAGGGCTTCGGTAGTAGCTCTATAGTTTTGGTTAAGTTGCTCAACTCATCGGAAGAGTACTTTTTGGACGGCATATAACTTCGACTCTCCTGGACCAATCCTCACAAAACTTTTGTCAAAGGGAGGCAAAGTTATAGGCGGGGTCCCAAAATATGTGTTTTTTTCCCATAGATACAATGGAAAACAAATGTTGCTCATGTCTACAGCCCAAAACGCTGGACGGATATTAACCAAATTTGCAGCAGGAGCGGCAGCTTGGTCGCAAAAGAGTGGTTTTGAAAATTTGGTGTAAATCCATCCAGTCATTTTTTAAAAAGAAATTGTGATAACTGGGTCGGTCCAGGGACTCACTTCCCTGTTCGGTCGGCGGACGAGCCACCGATCGGTGTAGAGGGCGGCGTGAGGTCCGCGGATTTTTGGAAACGCCTGCATCTGCCAGTATCCACAATCTTTGGGGAGGTGAGGTGTGATGAGGATGGGATAGGATATGGCCTTAAAGAGCTAAAAAACAGACATTCTTCTTCTCCAATGTCTGTGATGTCCGTGAAACATCTTAGATTTTTTGTGCATTACAGGGTTTGTGAAAAGTAGTTTTTGGATGGCTTATAACTTTGACGCCACTCTATGAAACTCCATGAAAAGATTTGCTTTGGAATGGTTTTTGAAAGTGTGGAGCTGTTTTTCTGAGAGGGAACACAATTAGAGGGGAACACAATTAGGCTTATAAATGTGGTGCCATTTGATGAATGTGTACAAAGGTTTGCAAAAAAGATTTTAGATCTAGATATAAATGTGTTTGCAAAGTTTGGTGGGACTTTATCAGGAGGGGTCAAAATTAGAAGGGGGGTCTCAAAATATTGTAAAGGCATATAAATGTGGTGCCATTTAACGAATCTGCACACACATTTGCCAAAAAAGGTTTTAGATTTAGATATAAATGTTTTTGCATAGTTTGGTGGAGTTTTCTGAAAGATTAGAGACCCAACCTTGAATGTTTGTGCAATGTCTGAATGGATTTTGTTAAGTGGGGGCTAAGTTATGTGACCATTGTATCTATGTACATTTTGACACTTTTGAAAAAATAAAACATGGGCTGATTTCCAGCAAATTTGTGAAAGGAGCATTGTCAAGGTATTGAAAGCATGGTTTTGCTAATGTGTCCATCTTTTATTTTTTGACAAGTGTCATAATGTAGGTACAAAAATAGTAATATAAATTTGGTGACTGAGGTCATGACGCGGACAATCCCGCTACTGGCCATGAACATGAGGGATGGCCGATGGGGAAAAAGTGGCCATTTCTACCAGGAACCGGCTATGTGGTAAGCATTTTTTAAATTGGGATAGATTTGAAAGGGAAATAAAATGTGCTTGTGGTAATATGGTCATAGGGATCTCTCTATGCTTTCTGCAGGTCGCAATGGAAACGGAGAAGTGGCTCTGCATGGCGCCCCACCTTCCCTTTCCATGGTGGCCATCTTGGAAACGGATTTACCTTCCTACAGCGGGAGGCCGCACGCGGCCCAGTGTAGGAAGAGAACTCCTTTTTATTTTAGCACCCCTTTGCACCCCGGGTTACCACTTTAGCATCCTGGGGTGGTAATGGCCTTAATCCCCTATTGCAGGGGCTGGAACGGGGGATAATGGTCCGGATCCCTCGTTATCTGCCCTCGCTTTGCTTGAGCTGATAACGTGGGCTGGTGGGCTATTATCCCCCGTTCCCCCCCCCTAAACGGGGGATGAATTCCACATTATTCCCATTAGTATAACACAAAATGCTAATGGAAATGTTCGAAAATCATATTGAGTCTATGTTCTTTATTGAGAAATGTAATGTACATGGAGTCTATAAGATTTGTTATTTTAGTTCTATGTTTTAACTGTGAAAGGTGGTTCCATTAAGGAACTTTTTTGGTTGTTTTTTGATTGTTTTTGCAGGAGAGTTTAGAATGTAAAGTGGGGGGGAAATGAGGGAAGGGGCACCAAGCACTAATATGGAGGAGCCGTTGTACATGGGAAGATATTGCACATGTGTTACATCTAAGGTAGGGGGCAGTGTTTCTCATGCTCCTTGATTACAGCTTCAAAAGCACTTCGAAATTGCTGCCCCCTACACAGTGGTGTGTTGCAGTATATGCAGAGGACTGTTTTCTTCAAAATATATGGATCAACATCCTCTTCTATTGCTTGCAAGGTAGCTGGTGGGATGTTGTGTCCCACAGAAGTAGGCTGTGTGGTTACAGTATTGGTTAAGGAAGATGAGGTGGATGAAGACAGCCTGCTACTTGCTAGGAAAGGAACAGCCTTTCTGAGAGCACTGCAGCGGTTGGAATGGTTGAGGAGGTGCATGGAAGTGGTCCCATAGGAGTACTGTTCAGGTAGTCTGCAACTGAGTACTGTGGGATGTTTTTACCCATGCATCCAAGCCCTACCACAAAACTGTGCATTACTGGCATTGAAAACATAATGATGGCCAGAACTCCCCAGAAAGTGCACAGGGAAAACATGAAAAATAGGTTGCCATCCATTTTTGCCTCTGTTAATGTTAATACAAGAGTCCAGGGCCATGCCCTATCCTTGGCTACACACAGAGCAAAAACCAGTGCAAAGGAATATGGTGCTGCTCAAAATATGAAATGTATTAATTCAAGACAGCTCCCAAAAATGGGTGCAGTACCATTGCAAGCCACTGAAGGGCGCTGCGCTCTATACATCCTGACAGGAGAGCTGTCTTGCAGAACTGTGCAGTGCAAAGAAGGTGGTCTTATTTCAATTAAAAACCTCAAAGGGGTTGCTTTTCCTGAGAACCCTTAACACCTCAAAGACCCACACAACAGTCAGGATATCACATGGCCCTGTTGATTGAGAGGGAGGAGTTTTCCCCTGCAGCATGGAGGAGAGAGACAATAGACCCTTTCAATTGAATGGGGTATGTTGATTTTGGGTGTGGACTGTAAACAGTCTTCTGGAGGAAGGAGAGGCCTGTGATCTCTGACTCACCAGGTTTTTTAGGGCGGGCCAGACTGGATTGTGGATTCATATTGCAGCAAATATATGTTTAAGTTAAATGCTTCTGAAATATTGTATTAAGCTTACAAAAATGTACAATTTGGAGATCCTTAATCTGAGATATGTGCCCACAATTTGAGACTAGACTCAACTCTGTACCATGTTCTGAGGCAAAACCCCATGAATTATGGAGATTGCAGACACTGGGTTTATGCTAGAAAAATGAAAATGTACTGGAATATTTGTAGAGAGGCGGTGTACATCTGTGTAATTTTTGGTAAAAATCCAATATTGGTAAACCAACCAAAAAACAAAATATTTTGGCATTTTTTATCCCTAGCTCTTAGGAAGATCAGGGTTAGGCAAGAATATACCTTAAGCAATCCGTCATGCAATTTAGGTAATATTAACAAGTGGGGTATATTGCAAATGTGGGTTTTATGAAAAAGAAGATATGTTGCACGGACACAAAGGGGCGTTTCTTCAATAGATTGTAAAATGATGCCTCACTCTGACTCACTCTGACACACTATCCCTTCTCAAATCAGGTCACAGAGAATCCTTGACCTATCAAATCATGAGAGGGTTGGGCATGCAGAATGAGCCGACCCACCCACTTTCAAAGGACATAAAAAGATCAACTGAAAGCCAGACAGGGACATTCATTTCCCACTTCAAGCTGATTTCTTGCAGAGCACTTTGCCAGAAGACACCAGATCCAGCACTTAGACTTCAAATCCAGACAGAGACCAGAATTTAGAACTCAGACTCCAGAACTTAAAGCAGGCCTAACCCACAAGCTGAGTTCTCTTCAGCAGGCCTCAAAATCCTTTGCAAACGATTCAACCACCGGGCTGCGCGGTTTGCTGCTTGCTAAGAATCCTGTGTATCCAGAACCGTCAGATCCAATTCAAGAGACCAGACCCAGACCAGATCGCTTTGAGCAGAACCGGTGCCTGACTGTCCAGTGGCGAGGGTAGTCCAGTCCAAACCTGACCAGATCTTGACTGCCTATTTCAAATTTATAGTGTGAGTACCCAGCTAGAACTCTGCCAGAACCAATCTCTTAGTCTAAAATAATCTGATTCAAACCATTTTAACCTGTCCAGAACCGCATCATAGGAATCGTGTGTTCATTCTGTCATTTCAAAGCTGTAAAAGTGTCATTTGTCATTTGAATCTTACTTCATTTCTGAAAATCTACCTCCATTAAATTGTCCGTATCTTTTGAACCCTAGGAACGAGATTTAACTTTCATTTTAAAGCAAGGATCCCCAGCTTTCCAACGACTTGCTACTCCTTATAGTTTCTCTGTAATCGCGATCGACGCACTCGAAAAAAGTGCCGCAAATTGACATTTTGCTTCATTTCAACCACGTGTAAAATATCTGTCTTTTGCTTCGGTTATTGAATTCCGTTTTCAACCTGATAACCATCCCTGAATCATTGATAGTGCTGACCGGAACTAATTCAAAGTAGCTATCACCTACCCTGAACCTCCTATAGGGAATTAAAAGCAATTTTTGCATATTTTTACTTCATTGCCACCACATTTAAAAGGATTTGCCTGTTTTAAAATGATACCTGTTTTCCTCTAAGCTCGCTGTGGGGAACTGGAACTTTGTATTGCATTTTGTTAGTATTCCTGAAAATTGTGTGCTCCCCTTCCATCTCCTTCTATTGCATAGGGGCGGAGTGAATTGTCAAAAGGAAAAGTGATCACATTATCTCTTGTGGAAAACATATCAATTTATTTCTGTGCTACATTCTTTTCCATCATTGCATTTCCTTGAAACCATAAAAAGCTTTCTCAGCTACTTTATCCTCTCTATATCAACTCCTAAGTAATTAAAAAGTGTGTTAGTGTAATATTATCCATTGTTGATCACTATCATCTTCACAAGTGTGCTATCAATTATCAATTTGTTCATAAAAGTGTGATATATAGATATTGTTTAATTTTTCAAATAAACCTTTTAATTTGCAAAACAAACCTACTTCTTGGCTCAGTGGGGTCAGGGGGATTCTAAGAGAGGGGTGTTATATAGGGGTTGTCATCCAGAGTAAACGAACTGGACATAAAAATATATCAATAAGGGTTTCCATCAGCATCCCACACTAGGCATTGACTTAGCTGTATTGTTGAATTGAAGTCGCTAACAGTACAATATTGCACTCAATGCATTTTACTTTGGTAGGTTTAGCCTTTGGTGCATTCCCAACAGTGGTGAAGAACTGCCACACCCATGATTACCTCTGGATGCTAGAGGTAGGCACTTCCTCTGCCTCAACTTCTTGGTCCTCTTCATTGTCTTTGGAAATACTGCACTTTTATAGTTGTGTAGGTCCTCCAGCTGGTGGTGGTGATGGCTCTTGGGGAGGAGGGATGGCAATAGCTGATGCCATTTTTAAGATAAATAGCAGTTTTTCTAGTATTCATCCAAGTATGTGCTCTGTACTAGATTGATAATGGATAATGAGTAAGAATAGGTGTAGGAGCTTTGCAAGGCGGCATTTTGAGCTTGAAGGTTCATAGATCAGTAGAAAGTGCAGTTCCGAACTGTCTGTAAAGCACGGACCCAATCGCGAAGTGCAGACGCATTTGCTGAACACTTTATCATGCCATGCACGAACAACGACAAATGCAGAACCAGTGGAAAAAGGTACAAGGTGAAACTTTGTAAATTGGACAAAAATGTTGTAATATTCGGGGTAAGTATGATATTAGCAAGTAGTAGGAAATTATCATGCACTTGTAAACCCACGAAATTCCCTGAACAAACTTTGATAAAGGGACGGTATGGTTAAGTTGAACTAATAAAAACTTATGAAACTCACTGAAAAATCTTTGCTAAAGGGACATTATGGTTAAGTTGCACTAATAAAAACCTATGAAATTCACTGAAAACACTTTGTTCAAGGGATGTTATGGTGAAGTTGTACACCTATGCAATTCACTGAAAAAACTGTGTTAAAGTGATGTTATTGTAAAGTTGCACTAATAAAAACCTATGAAATTCAATGAAAAAACATCGTTAACGGGATGTTATGGTTTCAAGTAAAACAGAAAAACCTCAGAAATTCACCAGTTATGGTAAGCTAAGCAACCATAACTCGGGCCACCACCGTGCACTGCTAAGACTAACACCCAGGACATCAAAAATCACATCATAAATGTCAATGATGACATCCCTGATGACATCACATATGACATTAATTTTGATGAAAAGTTCCTACATGGGATTGTGTATATAATGTTGGCAACACAATATCAGGGGTGATCGTGAGACCTATCATGAACTACTTAATCTATTAAAGAATGTACTCATCTAAAGGAAACATTATACTGGAGTGTTGTTTTTAATACAGGAACCTTCTCATACATAAACATAAGCAATAGCTGCAGCTGCACCATAGTAGTACAATATTTATAATCTTGTAATTTTGAATAGTAAAATAATGAATGCTACCTCATCGGAGTTTTGAGTAATGTTAAACATGTAATATGTAGCTCACAATTCAAGACTTATTACACAATTGTGCAAGTACAAACAATACATATGAAGACCCATAATGCATACAAATTCAAGGCACATAAAGGGACACTATAGTAAGGAGGAATGAAACAGCATCATTAGAACATGTTAATAACATTAAAGTTCATCTTCATGTACACAAATACATTGTGTGTTTGGGGCCTGCTTTCTGTCCCATGTATGTGCACCATGAGCTGCAAACTCACTTTCCACTGAAAAATGTATTTGCACTGACTTTCCACTTCAAAAATACATTTTGCACAGTTCCATGAATAAGGCTTTCAATTGGCAATGCAAACTCACTTTTCAGCAGTGCAAATTCAATTTTCACCGTGCAACAAATTCCATTAATCAGCCCCAAATTACTTATATCCAACACATCTCTTTACATATAAACTGTTGTTCTTTACCAACCACTACTACTATTACAGACCAAACACTGCTCCAACTACAATCTGCCATTGCATTACCACTAGGCCACAGATTCTGTGTTCTTTAAAAACACTGCAACACATTACAAATACATTGCAAAACAAACACAGCCCTTCTCTTATTAAAATCACCAGCACAAACATGACCTAGATATACATCTTACATATCCATTTTTGCCCTACATCTCACAATGTCAGAAACAACACCCTGCTCATAGGGCCTCATTACAGGATTGCCGGTAAAACCCACCGGTTGCCGGCATGTTGCCATCAACCCTGTCTTACCGTTCTCACCACCTGACATCCCGATCCTACCGAAATATCACAATCAACGTCAGTAGACTAAGATCCCATTCCCATACAGTCATATAGGACTCCATGGGAATGGGAACCAGGACTCGCCAGCACCATTAGTAATGATGCCGGAGCTTCAGTGTAAAGGCTGATGGTAGCGACCTCAACTCCCAGAAGGCAAAACCTGCTTGGAATACAGTGCCCCTAACACTAAACACAGAGTAAGCCGGTCCTGAAAAGCTGCCGATAACTTTTTACCGGTACCTTTAATTACAGGCTAGCTCATTCATAATAAGAGCCATAGTCCAATTTTGCTAACAACATACTTAACATACTTAACATACTTTACTACACCACCCATAACCCGTAATGCAGAGGTGTCCGTGAAATTCACAGGACTGTTCGAGAACATCTGGACTGTTTGCTGCCTTTTATGGTAAAAAATACCTGTTTTTTTGCTTCTTGCGGCCATATCCCATCCCATCCTCATCACCCCTCACCTCCCCAGAGATTATTTGATAAATTTGACTAGTGCAATGTTGGGTTTTTTAAGTTGTTTTACTGCGATGTCCGCAGACACCGGCCGCTCTCCGCGAATCGAAGATGGCAGGCGTTTCCAAAAATCTGACGCACTTCACCTTTTCACCATCCAATCAGTGGGCACGTCCGATGTCCAAGGACACCACGTTCCTTTCTAAGCCAATCGGAGACCTGTCCGCGGACCGGACAGGGAAGTGAGTCCGCAGACCGGACCCAGATATCACTAATTTTTTTGGACCTACTTTTTGGTGGTTTTAAAAAAACTACTGGAATGGATTTCCACCAAACCTACAAAGGCACGCTTTTGGGACCAATCTGCCGCTCCTGCCTCAAATTTGGTGAAAATCCGTCCAGCGGTTTGGGCTGTAGGCGTGAGCAAAGTTTTTCTCCTTTCACTCTATGGAAAAAAAATGACATTTTGGGACCCCCCCCTATAACTTTGTCCCCCTTTGATGAAACTTCACCAATTCAGAGCGGACCATATACATTTTTTGCAAAGATTGGTGAGGATTCATCCAGGGGGAGTGAAGTTATAAGCTGCCCAAAAAGTGCTCTTCCTATGGGTTTAGCAACTTAACCAGAACTACACGGCCGCTACCGTGGGCCATGTGACATATATATATATTCACTAAAAAAACTTTGTTAAGGGGATGTCATGGTTAAGTTACGTTACTAAAAACCTGTGAAATTCACTAAAAAAACGTGACATTATGGTTCAAAGTAAAACTGAAAACCCCCTGAAATTCGCCAGTTATGGTATGCTAAGCAACCATAACTGCCTGCAACACTGTGCACTGCCAACACTAACACCCATGACCTTTTCCCTACACCACCATAAATAATGTTATGTTACTCCTAATGGCTAGTTCAGCGTAGGAACAAAGGGGCCCTGTCCGGTCATCCCACAACACTGTTATGGACAGGCAGGCGGTCACGAGCAGTTGCATCTGGCGTTTAAAGAAGCCGTCACTCGGCATCTGGAAACCATGGCACGCACAGAATGCCTGATGTAGCTAGGCGGAAAACGTAAGAGAGAATCTGTGTCAATACCCAACTTTTACCAAAAAAATCCAAAAAAGACACAAAGATTGTGGAAACTAGTACACACATCGACGTGGGCAAACATGACATTTTAAGGAAATATTAGCGTTGATCATGGGTATATATAGTGACAGGCTACAAACACAGAGAATCAGCACTCGCCGTAAGGCCCATAAGGTTTAAAAGAAGGGCAACTACACAGTGAGATGGTAATTCCGCTATGAAGCCAAAATGAATGGACAAGCAAGAAAAAAATACATCTCTTGATTTTGCACAAGACCAAAAGCATGTGCAACTGATACACAATGCTATGTAGCCAAGCATAACATTTCAAAGAAGAAGTAATAACGGTCAACAAGGGTGAGTCTAGTCATAGCCTGCAAACGTGCAAAATCTGCACTCTCTGTAATAGGAGGAAAATTACAACTGCGCAAAAAGATAATATTTCAGCTATATTGTCACAATTAGTGTTTTGGTAATATAAAATTAAAACGCGGGTCAGTGTAGAGTCATCAAAATTAAACATACATGATGTTTATTGCCTCCATTGTTTTTGGCCAAGTCAGACAGCAATGTGTTTGCACCAAGAAATCTTTGTGAACTGATATGTCATGTTCCTTACGAACGTTTTTAAAACATAACCTTATCAAATCGTATTTTTCCCAAGCTCTCATTCCTTGCATAGCTTTTGAAGTTTCCCTTTCCCTCAAGGTCAAAAAACAATTGCCCCTTATGGATTGCCTTGGATGGGTGGGCCTACTGCGCTCGCAACCAAAAAAGCAAATCAACTGACCTTCACTCAGAAGGCAAATACATTCTCACTTTGCAACAACATATGAGAATCCTATCATGAGAACCGCTACTCCCATACGCCTCCAGAACCGCTGTTTCCATTAAACACTCCAGGTGGCGGGTGCAGATTTCAAAACATAGGGCACCAGTCTGACTTCAATATTAATCTGAAAACATTATAACACAGACGCAGGCATTGATCACCGTACATTGAGCACCAACTTCCACTTTACCGTATGAATTTGGTGGCAAGAAATCACAACTTTTTGAGGTTCCGCTGCCACTTTCTATCCCAACCTAATTAAAGCTCACCTTCAGAAACATTACTTCATAAGTATAACAAGTGCATTGGTGTCTTGTTTTGTATGTGTTAGCGGCGATGTTCGTGTACACCAGAACATGAACAAAAGATGGCGGGGGTAGCGAAGAAATCTGACGCACTTCACGCTGTTCCACAACCAATCAGTGAAAGTGCCACATGTCCACAGACATGACGCTACGGATTAGCCAATCGGTTTCTTGTCTGCGGAGCGAACAGGGAAGTGGGACCCTCAGAGCGGACATACATATCACACATTTTTTTAGACCTACTTTTTGGTCGTTTTAAAGGAAACTACTGCACGGATTGTCACCAAATTTGCAAAAGCACGCTTTCGGGACCAAGCCCCTGCCACAAATTTGGTGAAAATCCGTCCAGTGATTTGGCCTGTAGGCCTGCACAAAGTTTTTCCCCCATTCAGTCTATGGGAAAGACGTTTTGGGACCCCCCCAATAACGTTTCCCCCCCTGGACCAAACATCATCAAACTTTGCAAAAAAATTCAGAATGGGCCATATACTTCTTTTGCTAGTTTGGAGATGATTCGTCCAGGGGGAGTAGAGTTATATACCGCCCAAAAAGTGCTCTTCGTATGGAAACAGCAACTTAACCTAACTACACAGCCACTACTGTGGCTGTGTAATATATATATATATATATATATATATATATATATATATATATATATATATATATATATATATATATATATATATATATATATATATATATATAGTGAAAAAACTTTGTTAAAGGGATGTTATGGTTAAGTTGCACTAATAAAAACCTATGGAATTCATTGAATAAACTTTGCTAAAGGGACGTTATGGTTACAAGTAAAACTGAAAAACCTCAGAAATTTGCGAGTTATGGTAAGCTAAGCAACCATAACTCACGCCATCACCATGCACTGCTAAGACTAACACCCAGGAAATCAAAGATGACATCAGAAATGTCATTGACCCCCTCATAATTCTATTGTTAATAACTTTTGATTTGAGTAACTGATTTGACCGAAATTTCGGAAGTGATTAGGTATTTGTGCACCCCCCCACCCCCCAGACTGCAAGTTTCCATAAAGATACGTTAAAAAATAAGAAAGTTATTAAGAAGACAAAACATGTTTTAGTTCCAAAGTTGTGGCCAAAGTTTTTTCCAAAGACAAACAAGGTCCATTTTTGCAATACATGCATGGTTTGGGGTTATTCCGTGCAGCAGTTATTTAAATATTTGAAGCAGAAGGGGGTGCTCCCTTCTCAAATATGGATAGTTATCTCTCCCGTGGTGCATTGCAGCATCATGGTTTTCAGAAATGAAAAAGCTTCCATTTCGTTTTTCTCTTGAGGCAAAAGATATTAAAGGTTATAGTTGAGTATATGGGAAAATGAAACACAGGAAAAAAGCTATTTTTAGGTCAAAACATGCAAATGCCATCAGACTGGAGGGGGGGGCTAGGAGGCACCAAGTGAAATGTGGATGTTGGAGGGGGTCTTGGGACAGAGTTTGTAACACAATGCTTTCTGTAGCCTCGGCTATAGTCAACATCTCAAAGCAAACTGCATCACAGAAAAAACATGTGTTATGGAAGGATCAGGAGGTCATGTTGGGAGTACAGGGAGCTGGAACGGATGAAGGGGGTACTTGGAGAGGAAAGATTTTTTTCTCAGCCGTTTTTCTGATATTCACGCAGCTATAAAGTACTAGGTTACAGTTTCATTTTTTTATTTAAAGATATTTTTACAACTATAGTGAGGCCTTGGGTGAATAATCACTACCATCCAGGTCGCCCATCCATGCAGTGACCAGGACAGACCCTGCTTAGCTTTGAAGTCAGAAGGGGGACAGACTCCTCTGGCTACGTGGCACAATACACGAGCCAACCTTAAGAGACCACTTAGAGAAACAGGCCAACCCTTTCCTTGCTTTGAAGCTAAGTAGGGTCAGTCCTGTTTTGAAGCTTAGCAGGGTCAGTCTCGGTTACTGCATGGATGAGCAACCGAAAGGGCATCCACATTTTTATGTTTTTTTAATCCGTGCTACTGTCAGTCCTTGAAAGTTTTGCACTCAGACAATTTTTTGCCTTTTGCTGAATTGCATTCTGGTATTTGTAGTATCCCAGTCAATAATAAAAAGATAGATATTTTTTACAATAGTGAGTTTCCTATCCCTCCAGTGATTGGGAACAACCTTGCTTAGTTACAAAGCAAGGAGGGGTCATCCCTCTAAGGCCATGTTGTGTAATAAATGAGCTCCGCTTACAAGACCAGTTAGAGAAACATGGCCTAAGGGGGCTGGATGCTTCCTCATTTCAAAACTAAGCTGGTTCTGTCCCAGTTACTGGATGGACGGGACCACTGTCAGTACTTGAAAGTTTTGCACTTAGAGACATTTTTTTTGCCTTTTGCTGAATTTCATTCATGTTTTTGAAGTCTCACAGTCAAGATGGGGGGGAATAATGTCACAATTTCACACTTTTTGCCTAACATAGTTCTATAAGAATTTATATATTTGAGTGACACAATGCTATGTGTACTTTTCAAGTTAGCTTTATAAAGCAGAGTGTTGTTGAAAGCCAGACATGAGGGTGAGGAGGGGAAATCATGAGAGGGCAAGTAAGTCATGAGCATTTGCCCAAGATGTGGCAAGATAGTTTGCAATCCTGGACACTGGTGCAGTTATTGAACCCTGATTGTTGCTGCCTTTCAGGACACCAGTAAAGGACACATGTGGGTGGACAGTGTAACTTTTTTTTCAGATGGCAGGCACAACCTCTTGTTTTCTTTTTCAAGTTGGCAAGTTTGCTCAAATATTTGGATACCAGGATTTTACACTGATTGTCATGTTCCCATTTCAGAAGCCTACCCACAAGACCACAAGCACTTGTTTCGAATTGGGACTTTGTTTACATGGGAATATTTCACAACAGATTGCTGGGTTTAAAACGTGAGCACCTTTTTTTGCTTTGCCAGCCTATTTATTGGAAGATTTCCCCTCTCAGGTTATTTTTCTGGTGTTCCTTACTTTTGTAATGTCCAATTGTATTTTGTATTACACACTTTCTTGTAAGGAGGTCAATTGAAATGCATTTGCATATTTCACTTTAAAATATTTGGTCACTTACTGTGCATATATTCATGGGAGTCAGCTTTTGATTTTGTCTATGGGGGAAAAAGTACCTGGGCATTTATTTATTCATTTATTTAAATTCTCGCTAGAGCACCAAATCGCCCGCAGGCCTCACGGCCCACACAAAACTAAACAGGACAAACAATCAGAAGTAAGTAATAAATCAGAATCAGAGAGCACAAAACTAGGAAGCAGTAAAAAGAAAGGTCTTCAAGTTCTTTTTAAAGACGACCAAGGAAGGGGAAGACTAGAGGTGAAGTGGGATCGAATTCCACAGTGCTGGAGCAATCACATCAAAGTTTGTTTTTCCAAATTTGGCAAGACAGAAATGAGGCTGGGAGAGTCTTGCCTGTTTCACTGACCTGAGAGAGCGTCCTGGGACATAACGAATCCGTGCTGAGCGGTAGCTGGGTGCAATGGCGTTCAGGCATTTGAACGTGAGTATCTTGAAAGATACCTGTGCCTTTTTGGAAGCCAGTGTAATTTTGTCTGGGCTTCGGTGATGGAATGCTGTCTTGATAGACCAAGCAGCGCTCGGACCATCACTGTTTTGAACCGTCTGATGAACTAAAATGTTGGCGGAGGATGTAGTGGCCAAAAGGTACATTATTCTTGCAGCTGTTACTTTTGTACCCTTTTCCATGCTACTTAAATGTGGTTTGTTGGGGTTGTGCAAATGTATCACAAAGGTCATCAAGTGACCAGCCATAAAACAAGGGGCTTGTAGCACACTGCTTAACCAATTTGTGTGATCCTCTGCAAATAATTGAATCTCACTGCACATTAACTAAAAACATTTTGAGTTCTAAATTCCTGTAATCTTTTATACATAATAATAAAAGATATGTTTACGTTTACAGTGGGTTTCCCATCCATCCAGTAATTGGGACCAACCCTGCTTACTTCCAAGTGAGAAAGGGGCCAGCCCCCTCAGGCCATGTTGCCTAATAAATGAGCCCACCTTACAGAACAACTTAGAGCAGCATGGCCCGAGGGGGCTGGATGCTTTCTTGCTTTGAAGCTAAGCAGGGTTGGTCCAGGTTACATAATGCATGGGAGACAGTCCACAGATTTGAATTCTGTGTGTTTCCCTAGTATTAAATATCTCATGACACACAGCATCCGCGTTATTTTTTTTAACCCGTGCTACTGTCAGTCCTTGACAGTTTTGCACTTAAAGCCAATTTTCTGCCTTCTGTTACATTGCATTCTGGTATCTGTACTCTCCCAGTCAAGATGGGGGAATAATGCCACAATTGTACACTTTTTGCCTAACATAGCTCTAAAACGATTTATATATTTGAGTGACACTATTGCATGTGTAAGTGTCAACTTATCTTTATAAAGCACAGTATTGTTAAAAGCCAGGCATGTGGGTGATGAGGGGAAATGATGGTCAAGTAAATCATGAGTATTTGCCCACAATGTGGCAAGAGAGTTTGCAATCCTAGACATTGGTGCAGTTACTTGCCCTGATTGTGGCTGCTTTTCAGGGCTTCAGTAAAAGAACACATGCAGGTGGACAGTGTAATAATTGTTTCAGAGGGCGGACACAACCCTTCGAACTTGGCCAACTTGCTCAAGTATTTGGATTTTACCTACGCTATCATGTTTCCAGTGCAGACGCTTACCCACAACACCACAAGCACTTGTCTTGTATTTGGATTTTGTTTTCCAGGGAATAGTTTTATGGGAATAGGACATGTCTTCCATGGCAGTTGCCTCAGTGGGCAGCCTTCCAGTCTGACAACGGCCTCTGTGAAAAGCTGCTGCCAGCATTGGGAGAATTCTCAAGAATGTGCTAATTTCCCTTACCTTTTGAGACCCCCACCAACTTTGCTGGATTTGTAGGATTTTATTTTTTACCTGGGAGGAGTGTGAGCCTTTTTTCCCACTCTACCATGTATTTTGATGTGTTCTTTACTTTTTTGTTCTTTGGATATGGAGTTTTAAAACAACTCCATAGGCATCATCTTTTTCTGTGTGTCACACAGCACCCTCAGTGCAGTGACACAGGGGTGTCTTTCAGACTCCCCAAGGTTTAAATATCTTCTCTGGGACTGACCACTGTCTCCCAGAGCATGTAAAGTTAAATTGACTTTACTAGTCTTTTTAAATTTACAGACCCAGCACCAACTATCTTTCTATAGAGTGCTGGAGGGGTTGCCTAGCTTCCCCTGAGTCTAAACACTCATGTAACTGTCAAAAGTTACACTTTCCCACTTGAAATGGCTAGTGGCAGTGGTTTTCAACAAACTATCATGATTATTCCCGACCGTGAACACCGGTAGCAAAAACACGGTTCTGCCATGTTTTCCAATATGGCGCCCAAGACCTATCTGTAAAAACAGACTCCCATCAACTTTTTTCACCATTTCTTTTTGGAAAAGTCCTTCTTGTGTGTGTCTCTGCAAGCCAAACCAGGTTTGGTCCCTTTTGTTCATTGGCTTTTGTCAGAGCCCTCCTCTGGCGCCTGAGTGTCTGGGGTGGACAGGATGTGAGGGAGATGCCCAAAACTCCTTGTTCTTAGTCTCCTAAGAGACCTGAATGCACTCTGGTGTGATTGGCTTCAGAGGGCTGTTGAAAACCGGATAGCCAGGGGGAAGGAAACCAGCTCGTGGACTTGAAGGCACTCACACCTTAAACCGACATTTGCTTGTGGCCTCTTTCCTGGGCAGTGCAGGAACCTCCCGACATCCTCCTTCTTGTCCCCACGACTGAAGCTCAGGAACAGCGAGATCTGCAGGAAATGCCAGGACCAACTGCCTCAGCTACAGCCTTTCTTCACTTACAAGGTACTGTGCAAGTGCGGTGCAGAACTCTGTTCCGCCTTGGTGAACGTTTGTGAAACTTTCCTGACTTTGAAGGCTTGTCCTTCCCTAAACCAATATTTAACTTTTCATCTGACCAAATTCTTCTAAGATCCGTGGCAAAGACTTAACCGTTTACTACCAAAACTGTGCTTTCCTATACTAGACTCTGAACCATTGACTTTGGCCCAGGCCTATTGAATTGAATTGCTTGTTGTAGTGAACTGAAACCCTTTGCCCTGCCTATCAAAGTATGTGTGCTGTTGATTCTTATACCTTTCTCTTTTTACCCCTTTTTAAAGTAACTGCAGTGCCATTTTGCTCCCACTTCAGGGGAGCTGAACCTGTTCAGAAACTGATTGGTTGTGTATTGTAGTATATTAGATTGTGATATTGAGCTGCTCTTACTAGTGGAATGTTTTCCAAATGACTGTGTAAATAAATAAATATTCTTTTACCAAGAAACCATGAGTAAGTGTTTGTTTGAATCACTGTATTTGCTGGTCCTTTGTGTAACCTTTTCTACTGCTCACTTTACTCTTGAGATAGGTCTGGCTGCTCAGCCACTGCTACCACATTACTGTGTAGTTCAGGCTTGTACCAAATGTGAATTTGTACTTACACTTGTAGTCTTAATTGTGTGTAGTGTTCCCAAAGGTTTACTGCATATGATTCTACCTAACAAGCATGATCCTGCCTGGGGAGCAAGAGGTAGTATTTGTGTACTGGCCTTCTTGTGCTTTGCATCATGGGCTCCCATGACTGTGTTCACTGCACTGTCCCACTACTACGCTGGTGATGGCATACCTTGTCATGTAATTGCTAGTCTTCCCCGGGGGTCCCTGCTTTTTTGGGGTCTCAATTATCTGCATTTCTGATATATTCATATTATCATGCAGGATGTTGACTGATGCATGTGTTGTGTATGTGCCATTGGCTTGGAAATAGGGAAATGTGACATGCACATTCACTGCATGACATTCAGGGGCTGCGGCAGTGTGGGGTTTGTCAGTTTGTGTGTTTTGTGTATTGTGTATTTGCATGCAGTGTGCAGATGTTGCTGCATGTGTGCTGGGAAACGTGTTGATGGTTGTCTTGTGAGTTGATGTTTGCATGTGTTGCATGTCACTGAGGGGGACACATGTGTATGCTCCTTTGGGTGCATGAATGTGTTGGCTGCACTCAGTTTCAATGTTTTCATTGTCTGCAGATCCTTTCATCAGGGAATGATGGCTATTTCATGGGATGAACTTTGACTGGTGACTGCATGCACAGGGGAAAGGTACAATGTGCATTTATCTTGAACCATATGGAATGGCTACATTAGTTGCTGCATGTGTGGTTGTGGCCCATCTGGTGGGCCCACTCTTTTTCACAATTGCCAATGACCTCTTGTTCAGTGGTTCATTTGGGATGTGGTGCATTGTGGTCATATTGCCAAAATCTATATCACATGTGGATCCTTACTCCACTGCTTTTCCATACACCACAACAGGGACATGTTTTTGCAAATCATGCACATTCTCCAACAGGTGTGCAGCAATATGCCATTGTGCTTCATGGATTTTGGGGACATGTTACTTTTGGATGCCATGTATGGCACGCAGCTCAGATATGATGGTTGTTGAGTTTATGGAATTATCGGTCGTTACACATTTGATGTGTATGTTAAGTAGTCATATGGGATGTTTGTTGTGGCTAAGGGGTGATTTCATTTTATGTTTGCCATGGTGGTAGTGGTGTACTCCCTCTGCAATGTGTTTATTTTGGAAACACACCATGCATGTCCTTTTAGTTCTAATGGGTGCACACAAATTTGCATTTCCAATGGCACATTCTCAGGGTGGTTTTGTGGGCACTGTGGGTTGGCCCACTGTCATCATTGAATGGCACCTGGGATTTGGCTGGATCGTGTGCACTCCACAGGGAGAGGATTTCAGGTGAAAAGCAATTGCACAAGCTGAGTACCTTGAAGCCTCTCCACATGCCCTTTGCCCAGTCATAAGCAAGGGGAGTGCCTGTGGGTTCAGATAATGGGCCACCATCATGTCCACTGGGACGCTATGCCATGTTGCGACATTGTGCAGGACACATGCTGCCACAATGATCCTGCAGACTACTGGTGGTGCATATAGCAACACACCACCAGAGTGGTCAAGGGAGCGGAAGAGTGACCTGAGCACTCCGAATGTGCACTCCTCTATGTACAATATGGGCAGTGTTGTACCTTACCTCAGCAGGTGTGGTGGGGTTGCGTATAGGCGTCATCATGTATGTGCTCAGAAGGAAGGCACTCTCCCCTGTAGAGGTGAGAATGGTTGGCATTGGCATTTGTTGGCAGTGTCTATTGGTCTGTGTGCAACGTGCATGCATGTGCATGGCCATTCATACTCACCATACTCATCCTGAAGATGAAACTATCATGTGTGCTATTAGGATAGTTGGCATACACTTCAGTAATAATGCCCTTGGCATCACGCACAATCTGAACGTTGATGGAGTGCCAATGTTTCCAGTTGTGGAAGATGTGCTCTGTTGCTGTAGGTTGACGTAGAGCAACAAGGGTGAAATCAATAGCACCTAGCACTCGGGAAAGTGTGCCACCCCATAGAAATCCTGGACCACTGCTTGCCTTTCTGCTGGTGTTCTTGGTATATAGAATTGCAGGCGAACAAAAGGTTGTGCATTTATGCATGCCAACACTTGCTGTAGGCAGCGAGACTGTGTCACCTGGAAAATACCACCTATTATGGCAGTGGTCTGCTGGACTAACCAAGTGGCCCAAAAATGCAGAGCAGTGAGCACCTTTTGCAAGGGGCTCAGTGCTTGGGAGCACATGGTGGGTGATGTGAGGTCATCTTCCCACTCCCTGACCAGGTCTTGGATGATATGGGGTTAACCTATACATGCCATAGACCTGGTCATCAGGCATCCCAAAAAGGCTGGTCTGTGGTTGAAAGATCCGGGCCCTGGCCATTCTTCTGCTCCAGGGGTGTCCCATGTTGATTGCTGCAATGGTGCATTCATCGTGGCTGTATCTGTTCGTTTGGTCTGTCTTGTGTGCTTTATTAGCATTTGTTAGAGTGCACGTTGACGTTTACACCTGCTATCGCGTGGCACATGTGTGCCGGGATTTGCATGTGCTTTTTCACAACCCGACTTTACCAGTTCAATTCCATGAATATGTTTATTTTTTGCACCTGTATGGGCAGTGCGATTGCTTGATGGTGGAATGTCCCTCGTAACGCCCACATTTTTGCTTGTTCTACCTCATTCCGCCTGCTGCACCTCCTTTTTAGGTGGCTGCACAGGCCCGGCCCACCCTCTTCTTGGTGTCTCGTGCAAGACGTTTGTTGAGTTGCAGTGATGTCGCAAACCGGCGCGGATACCTCGCAAGTCCCCTTTAAGTCCTGCGCATTGCTTTCCATGAATCGATGAACAGGGGTTTGCGCACAAATTCACGCACAAGTATCTTGTTTTCTCCACAGAATATTCCATGAATCGAGGCCTTTGATGCAAACGTGCAATTGTTAATTTAAGATGCCATTCATAAATCAGAAAAAAATGGACACGTAGCATTGTCTGCCTGAGCTTTTCCTCACACACTGTGCATCACTAGTTAGCATTCAGTAAAAGATGCAATTCCAGATGTGAGATGTTTCAGCGGGTGCAATATGCACAGTCAAAGCACAGCGTAAATAACTTTGTAGAAATGTATTTTGTTCTCATTTGAGGGACCCTTTAAGTCCAGTTATGTGCTAGAATTGCTCTTGTTTCTAAAAGGGCTCATAACTACTGAACGCAGTAGAATTCATTTCTAAATCGAGGTGATGCGGAAAACCTCACCAGTCTTCCTACAATGCACTGGCCACATTTGAAAAAACTGTGAGTTGAACAATTCTGAACTTGGGCAAAACTAATGAGTGCAAGCATTGTACAGAGTTCCCTAGTTTTTTGTAAATTCATTGAAAAGTATTTAAAATGCTAAGGCCACTTAAAACGTCAGCTTGAAATATGCACATGAGCTAAGAACTATGGTCTTGATAAACTAGATCCTGACAGGAAATTGAATATTGCAACTATAAGTATATACTATAATATGACATTAATTTATGGTATAATTTACCCCATCCTTATCTTATGACGGTATTTATTACAAGCCACTGAGGAGCTCCCTGAACATAGACAAGTAGAAAGTTGGGTGTGAAACCCAGATTTTCCTGAAGGTTCCTGCTTTGTTTCACTGTTCAAAGTTAGGAAGTGCAGGAGACAGCAACAATGTATTGAAGGTGTTGCTGCCACCTCACGTTTCTGCCTCTAAATAAAACAATGGCGGAAGATAGCTGGATTTCTAGAATCTGGCATGGAAGACAAATTCTAGGAGACAACCCTAGTCATAGTTAAGAGGGGAACTCTGAAAGGTTAGCCAAAACCCAATCAAGGTAAACATGGAGAGGCATCGAGGCTACTCTCTGGAGAGTGGGAGCTTGCTAATAGGTCCACAATTAATCCACACAGTGAAGCACACAATATTTCAATTTAGAAAGGAATGTATACAAATGCATTATTTATTCTAGGCCTTAAACACACACTAGAAAATAAAACAAGCAGGTGACAACATTGCACAACACTCAAAAATAAACCTATATATAGTTCCCATAGATTCTTAAAATGCCTTCAATGACTTAAATCAACAAAGGAGTTAAGTAAAGTGATGCCAAAAGATGGAACGAACACCCAAGTTTTATTCCATGGCTTCAATAGTCCAGTCCCTAAGAGGAGTGGGGCATTGTGCCTAAAAGTCCCAAAGCTTCTACACTGAATATATCTGATGCAGGTGTGGTACTTGTGTTAGTGAATGTTCCAAGTAAGAGAGGCAACAACGTTACTGGTAAGTAACAATGTGTTATCTTTCAGGTTTTACTGTTCAGGTGCAACAAACCAAAAAACAGTGGAATGGAAGGATACAAAGAGACTTGTTCTCAGTGTTATCCTATAAAGGACAGGAGGGGACAAATGCTTTGCATTTGCTAACCCCCCCTGATCCTGATTTTCCCAGATGATTGGATGGGTCAATTAGGGGTCGCCGGAGGTTGGCACTCCTGCCATTGGTTCTAGTGAAAGGTGCTCAGGAGTTGTGAGTGCAAGGCATCTTCAGGCTGAAATTTTACAGAAAGGTGAAGGTTCTGGCTGCAAACACAGAACAGCAACTGTTCTTGTGAGGTAGCCCACAGGACAGCTGGTCAGTCCACCAGAAGGTCCAGGTACACTTCTGAAGGTTCAGGATTGCTGCTTCCTGGAGAACATGTCGAGACCGGTTGGTCACCAGTCGAGTGGCTGAAACACTGCACAGGCCATTTGCACATCAGATAGTAGTACAACAGGGCTCCACCATGGCAGACACAGGAAGAGATGCTGGGCTGGGTTCTTCAATGAAGGATTCTTAGCTCCAGTGCTGATCTCAAGTAAAGGCTGCCATAGACCGCTTTTTACCTAAAATCCAGCTTGGAAGTCCAAGCCCACCCATGTTATAGATCTACACCATTCAAACTTCCAGTAGATTCCAATTAGGGACAACCATTGGCTTCACTCATGACCCACAGCTAGACTCACGGTTAGCATGAATGTTGAGTGGGACCAGACAGTCCTACCACCGTCATGAGCCACACACACACAAAGACATCACTAGTCCATGAAAGCTGCAGCTTTCCTGGCAGTTGCATGACCTTATATGGGATTTCCTGACCTGGAAAGGCAGGAAGGAGGCCAAACAACAGCATGGCCAAAGAACAAGCGAAATCCTGTGTTATGGCCATCTTAGGGCACTAGCCACATTTAGTAGTCATAAGTGGTATACAAGAAAGTGCACACTAAAGATAACACAACAATGGTAAACATATAATTTCTGCCACAATTAGGCACACATAAAAGTAACCAAAATCCCAAGTGTAATAAGCTGTTCTTCAATGAAGGATTCTTAGCTCCAGTGCTGATCTCAAGTAAAGGCTGCCATAGACCGCTTTTTACCTAAAATCCAGCTTGGAAGTCCAAGCCCACCCATGTTATAGATCTACACCATTCAAACTTCCAGTAGATTCCAATTAGGGACAACCATTGGCTTCACTCATGACCCACAGCTAGACTCACGGGTAGCATGAATGTTGAGTGGGACCAGACAGTCCTACCACTGTCATGAGCCACACACACACAAAGACATCACTAGTCCATGAAAGCTGCAGCTTTCCTGGCAGTTGCATGACCTTATATGGGATTTCCTGACCTGGAAAGGCAGGAAGGAGGCCAAACAACAGCATGGCCAAAGAACACGCGAAATCCTGTGTTATGGCCATCTTAGGGCACTAGCCACATTTAGTAGTCATAAGTGGTATACAAGAAAGTGCACACTAAAGATAACACAACAATGGTAAACATATAATTTCTGCCACAATTAGGCACACATAAAAGTAACCAAAATCCCAAGTGTAATAAGCTAGGGTGACACAAATGTATCACCATTGCACTGCACTGTAAGATGGTGTGTGCAATGGTAAAAAGGTACAGAAAGTAAAAGACACAAAGGGATAATAGGTTCCCAGTACTGATCATCTGAACGGTTGATCAGTTCCCCATAACAAATGAGAAAAAGGCAGGGGAAGTGAAACTTCTCCTCACAAAGTCAAAACAGTTTAGAAAACAAAGCAATGGGGGGCCATAGAAACAATGAAAGGAAAGTTGTCATCAGAGAAATATTTTCAAATACCTTGCAGGTGACAACCCTGGCAGGTGACAACCCTGGCAATATTTTCTGCACTTTGTTTAAAGGTGACTGCTGCAGGCACTGTGAGAACTGAAATACTTCAGAGCAATATTGGGGAAATTATGACTTGCATGTAATAGGTTATTTTAAGAAACGAGCATGACCCAATTTATATTGCAAGCAACTTATTACGTCCCGACTCACTTTCAAAGATGCCATGCCTACTTCTCTCAGTTATTGGTATATTGCAAGGCACCAATGATTTCCGTGACCAACTCGTGGAATGAGGCTGATGGCTGAGCTCATATATAAGGACACTGAACAATGCAGCGAATTTGAACATTCTTTTAATGCACAGAAATGATGTAATGCTCTAAGAAGCTAGGTCACATCATCATGTCCTTTAATAATGACCTCATTATTACTCTTGCCCGTGGGATCTTGCAGTTGTTCAGTTGTGGAATCAATGCAAAATGTGTCTCAGTTGAAAAAAAGACACAGAGTACTCATTATGTGCTGCAAAAAAATATTGTAAGCAGTACATTAAAAATGCATTTATTAATGCTGTAGTTTAGATTAAGTGGCAGCGTGCGGATAGATGACTGCATTCAGGAACAAAACTCCAACAGTGCACTAAATACACATACTAGCATAAGCGATTCCTGATGTATCCCTTAATGACTGTAATGACAAAGAACATTCGTTTTTTAAGAACAGAATCTGAAAGCTATCACTCGTTTAATTGACTGTTTGGGGGATTCTTCTTCGGCTGTGCCTTTCACAATATGTGTTTGCTCTGGCAGTGATTGTTGGCAACTCAGGACACCACTGTAATTCGTATGGTGATGTGTTGTTTTCTTATTATAGGTCTAGAGTTCGATAAGGACATTATTAAATGAGGACATTATTAAAAGGCATGTACACACATATTGAACGCTTTCATGCATGATATGTAGAATAATAGATGGGCAGTTATCAACTTCGCTGATACATACGACTAAGAGGGTAATTCATAGAAATTCGCACAAAAGTGGCGCACGCGGCAGGCGCACAGCGTGCCCGTGTGAATATCTGCGCCAGCCACGTGCGCTAAAATCGATTTCCGCGCACAGCGTATTCATGGATTTTCGCATCCAAAACCAGCCGTGGCACAGCGTGGCTCAGCGACCCTGCAGCAGCGCCAGTTATGCCCCCAAGAACGCCCTCGCACAAGGAAAAGCCTCCAAAATCCCCAAATAATCCCAAAGGGCTGCGTTAACCCTGGACCAGTTCACAGGGCTGGCAAACAGCAAACGCCAAGTGGGGAACGTGTATTTCAGTGGTTCGCGGGAAGTTCCACACGTGATTGTCCTGTGTACGTGTGTATCAGGGGTGCGTGGGAAGTAACACACACAAAAGCAGCAGGGTACGTGTATTTCAGGGGTGCATGGGAAGTATCACACGCAAAAGCAGCAGGGTACGTGTATTTCAGGGGTGTGCAGGAAGTATCACACGCAAAAGCAGCAGGGTACGTGTATCTCAGGGGTGCGCGGGAAGTATCACATGCGATTCCATCAGGGTACGTGTATTCCAGGGGTGCGCGGGAAGTATCACACGCAAAAACAGCAGGGTACGTGTATTTCAGGGGTGCGCGGTAAGTATCACACGCAAAAGCAGCAGGGTACGTGTATCTCAGGGGTGCGCGGGAAGTATCACACGCAAAAACAGCAGGGTACGTGTATTCCAGGGGTGCACAGGAAGTATCACATGCAAAAGCAGCAGGGTACGTGTATTTCAGGGGTGCGCGGGAAGTATCACACGCAAAATCAGCAGGGTACGTGTATTTCAGGGGTGCGCGGGAAGTATCACACGCGATTCCATCAGGGTACGTGTATTACAGGGGTGCGCGGGGAGTACCACACGTGAATTGCATGTGTGGGTCCTCCCAGGTGTTCCCTCTACACCCTCCATGGCCCCTGCAGGTGGCCCACACCACAGGGGCCTACCCTGCACATGTCCTGCGGGCACCCCATCCACCATGGCCATGCCTTCCAGCCAACCCACATGTCACCTTGCACTACTGCCCACCAACGCATGTCCCCCTGCACCCCCAGCCACCCGGGGCAGCCTCCACCAGGCCCCCACTCATGTCTCCCATTACCCCCACCCCCCAGCCACCAGGGGCAGCCTCCACCAGGCCCCCACTCATGTCTCCCTTCACCCTCACCCCCCAGCAGTGCAGGGGCAGCCTCCACCAGGCCCCCACTCATGTCTACCATCACCCCCACCCCCCAGCAGTGCAGGGGCAGCCTCCACCAGGCCCCCACCCATGTCTACCACCACCCCACCCCCCAGCAGTGCAGGGGCAGCCTTCACCAGGCCCCCACTCATGTCCAACTCATGTCTCCCTGCACCCCCAGCCACCAGGGGCAGCCTCCACCAGGCCCCCACTCATGTCTCCCAACACCCCCACCCCCCAGCAGTGCAGGGGCAGCCTCCAACAGACCCCCACCCATGTCTACAACCACCCCCACCCCCCAGCAGTTCAGGGGCATCCTCCACCAGCCCCCCACTCATGTCTCCCATCACCCCACCCCCCAGCAGTGCAGGGGCAGCCTCCACCAGGCCCCCACTCATGTCCAACTCATGTCTCCCTGCACCCCCACCCCCAGCCACCAGGGGCAGCCTCCACCAGGCCCCCACTCATGTCTACCACCACCACCACGCCCCAGCAGTGCAGGGGCAGCCTCCACCAGGCGCCCACCCATGTCCACCACCACCCCCACCCCCCAGCCACCAGGGGCAGCCTCCACCAGGCCCCCACTCATGTCTACCACCACCCCCACCCCCCAGCCACCAGGGGCAGCCTCCAACCGGCCCCCACTCATGTCTCCCATCACCCCCACCCCCCAGCAGTGCAGGGGCAGCCTCCACCAGGCCCCCACTCATGTCCAACTCATGTCTCCCTGCACCCCCACCCCCAGCCACCAGGGGCAGCCTCCACCAGGCCCCCACTCATGTCTCCCACCACCCCCACCCCCCAGCAGTGCAGGGGCAGCCTCCAGCAGACCCCCACCCATGTCTACAACCACCACCAGCCCCCAGCAGTTCAGGGGCATCCTCCACCAGCCCCCCACTCATGTCTCCCATCACCCCCACCCCCCAGCAGTGCAGGGGCAGCCTCCACCAGGCCCCCACTCATGTCCAACTCATGTCTCCCTGCACCCCCACCCCCCAGCCACCAGGGGCAGCCTCCACCAGGCCCCCACTCATGTCTACCACCACCCCCACCCCTCAGCAGTGCAGGGGCAGCCTCCACCAGGCGCCCACCCATGTCCACCACCACCCCCACCCCCCAGCCACCAGGGGCAGCCTCCACCAGGCCCCCACTCATGTCTACCACCACCCCCACCCCCCAGCCACCAGGGGCAGCCTCCAACCGGCCCCCACTCATGTCTCTCATCACCCCCACCCCCCACTCATGTCTCCCATCACCCCCTCCCCCCAGCAGTACAGGGGCAGCCTCCACCAGGACCCCACTCATGTCCAACTCATGTCTCCCTGCACCCCCACCCCCAGCCACCAGGGGCAGCCTCCACCAGGCCCCCACTCATGTCTCCCACCACCCCCACCCCCCAGCAGTGCAGGGGCAGCCTCCACCAGGCCCCCACCCATGTCTACCACCACCCCCACCCTCCAGCAGTGCAGGGGCAGCCTCCACCAGGCCCCCACTCATGTCTCCCATCACCCCCACCCCCCAGCAGTGCGGGGGCAGCCTCCACCAGGCCCCCTCTCATGTCCAACTCATGTCTCCCTGCACCCCCACCCCCCAGCCACCAGGGGCAGCCTCCACCAGGCCCCCACTCATGTCTACCACCACCCCCACCCCCCAGCAGTGCAGGGGCAGCCTCCACCAGGCTCCCACCCATGTCTACAACCACCCCCAACCCCCAGCCACCAGGGGCAGCCTCCACCAGGCCCCCACTCTTGGCTACCACCACCCCACCCCCCAGCCACCAGGGGAAGCCTCCACCAGGCCCCCACTCATGTCTCTCATCACCCCCAACCCCCGCAGTGCAGGGGCAGCCTCCACCAGGCCCCCACTCATGTCTACCACCACCCCCACCTCCCAGCATTGCAGGGGCAGCCTCCACCAGGCCCCCACCCATGTCTACCACCACCCCCACCCTCCAGCAGTGCAGGAGCAGCCTCCACCAGGCCCCCACTCACGTCTCCCATCACCCCCACCCCCCAGCAGTGCAGGTGCAGCCTCCACCAGGCCCCACTCATGTCCAACTCATGTCTCCCTGCACCCCCACCCCCCAGCCACCAGGGGCAGCCTCCACCAGGCCCCCACCCATGTCTACCACCACCCCCACCCCCCAGCCACCAGGGACAGCCTCCACCAGGGCCCCACTCATGTCTCCCATCACCCCCACCCCCCAGCAGTGCAGGGGCAGCCTCCACCAGGCCCCCACTCATGTCTACCACCACCCCCACTCCCCAGCCACCAGGGGCAGCCTCCACCAGGCCCCCACTCATGTCTACCACCACCCCCACCCCCCAGCCACCAGGAGCAGCCTCCACCAGGCCCCCACCCATGTCTACCACCACCCCCATCGTCCAGCCACCAGGGGCAGCCTCCAACAGGCCCCCACCCATGTCTACCACCACCCCCACACCCCAGCCACCAGAGGCAGCCTCCACCAGGCCCCCACTCATGTCTACCACCTCCCCAACCCCCCAGCCACCAGGGGCAGCCTCCACCAGGCCCCCACTCATGTCTCCCATCACCCCACCCCCCAGCAGTGCAGGGGCAGCCTCCACCAGGCCCCCACTCATGTATACCACCACCCCCACCCCCCAGCAGTGCAGGGGCAGCCTCCACCAGCCCCCCACCCATGTCTCCCATCACCCCCACCCCCCAGCAGTTCAGGGGCAGCCTCCACCAGGCCCCCACTCATGTCCAACTCATGTCTCCCTGCACCCCCACCCCCAGCCACCAGGGGCAGCCTCCACCAGGCCCCCACTCATGTCTCCCACCACCCCCACCCCCAGCAGTGCAGGGGCAGCCTCCACCAGGCCCCCACCCATGTCTACCACCACCCCCACCCTCCAGCAGTGCAGGGGCAGCCTCCACCAGGCCCCCACTCATGTCTCTCATCACCCCCACCCCCCAGCAGTGCGGGGGCAGCCTCAACCAGGCCCCCACTCATGTCCAACTCATGTCTCCCTGCACCCCCACCCCCCTCCACCAGCCTCCCACTCATGTCTACCACCACCCCCACCCCCCAGCCACCAGGGGCAGCCTCCAACCGGCCCCCACTCATGTCTCCCATCACCCCCACCCCCCAGCAGTGCAGGGGCAGCCTCCACCAGGCCCCCACTCATGTCCAACTCATGTCTCCCTGCACCCCCACCCCCAGCCAACATGGGCAACCTCCACCAGGCCCCCACTCATGTCTCCCACCACCCCCACCCCCCAGCAGTGCAGGGGCAGCCTCCACCAGGCCCCCACCCATGTCTACCACCACCCCCACCCTCCAGCAGTGCAGGGGCAGCCTCCACCAGGCCCCCACTCATGTCTCCCATCACCCCCACCCCCCAGCAGTGTGGGGGCAGCCTCCACCAGGCCCCCACTCATGTCCAACTCATGTCTCCCTGCACCCCCTCCCCCCAGCCACCAGGGGCATCCTCCACCAGGCCCCCACTCATGTCTACCACCACCCCACCCCCCAGCCACCAGGGGAAGCCTCCACCAGGCCCCCACTCATGTCTCCCATCACCCCCACCCCCCACAGTGCAGGGGCAGCCTCCACCAGGCCCCCACTCATGTCTACCACCACCCCCACCCCCCAGCAGTGCAGGGGCAGCCTCCACCAGGCCCCCACCCATCTCTACCACCACCCCCACCCTCCAGCAGTGCAGGAGCAGCCTCCACCAGGCCCCCACTCATGTCTCCCATCACCCCCACCCCCCAGCAGTGCAGGGGCAGCCTCCACCAGGCCCCTCTCATGTCCAACTCATGTCTCCCTGCACCCCCACCCCCCAGCCACCAGGGGCAGCCTCCACCAGGCCCCCACCCATGTCTACCACCACCCCCACCCCCCAGCCACCAGGGTCAGCCTCCACCAGGCCCCCACTCATGTCTCCCATCACCCTCATCCCCCAGCAGTGCAGGGGCAGCCTCCACCAGGCCCCCACTCATGTCTACCACCACCCCCAATCCCCAGCCACCAGGGGCAGCCTCCACCAGGCCCCCACTCATGTCTACCACCACCCCCACCCCCTAGCCACCAGGAGCAGCCTCCAACCGGCCCCCACTCATGTCTCCCATCACCCCCACCCCCCAGCAGTGCAGGGGCAGCCTCCACCAGGCCCCCACTCATGTCCAACTCATGTCTCCCTGCACCCCCACCCCCAGCCACCAGGGGCAGCCTCCACCAGGCCCCCACTCATGTCTCCCACCACCCCCACCCCCCAGCAGTGCAGGGGCAGCCTCCACCAGGCCCCCTCTCATGTCCAACTCATGTCTCCCTGCACCCCCACCCCCCAGCCACCAGGGGCAGCCTCCACCAGGCCCCCACTCATGTCTACCACCACCCCCACCCCCCAGCCACCAGGGGCAGCCTCCACCAGGCTCCCACCCATGTCTACAACCACCCCCAACCCCCAGCCACCAGGGGCAGCCTCCACCAGGCCCCCACTCTTGTCTACCACCACCCCACCCCCCAGCCACCAGGGGAAGCCTCCACCAGGCCCCCACTCATGTCTCCCTTCACCCCCAACCCCCGCAGTGCAGGGGCAGCCTCCACCAGGCCCCCACTCATGTCTACCACCACCCCCACCCCCCAGCATTGCAGGGGCAGCCTCCACCAGGCCCCCACCCATGTCTACCACCACCCCCACCCTCCAGCAGTGCAGGAGCAGCCTCCACCAGGCCCCCACTCATGTCTCCCATCACCCCCACCCCCCAGCAGTGCAGGCGCAGCCTCCACCAGGCCCCACTCATGTCCAACTCATGTCTCCCTGCACCCCCACCCCCCAGCCACCAGGGGCAGCCTCCACCAGGCCCCCACCCATGTCTACCACCACCCCCACCCCCCAGCCACCAGGGGCAGCCTCCACCAGGCCCCCACTCATGTCTCCCATCACCCCCACCTCCCAGCAGTGCAGGGGCAGCCTCCACCAGGCCCCCACTCATGTCTACCACCACCCCCACTCCCCAGCCACCAGGGGCAGCCTCCACCAGGCCCCCACTCATGTCTACCACCACCCCCACCCCCCAGCCACCAGGAGCAGCCTCCACCAGGCCCCCACCCATGTGTACCACCACCCCCATCATCCAGCCACCAGGGGCAGCCTCCAACAGGCCCCCACCCATGTCTACCACCACCCCCACACCCCAGCCACCAGGGGCAGCCTCCACCAGGCCCCCACTCATGTCTACCACCTCCCCAACCCCCCAGCCACCAGGGGCAGCCTCCACCAGGCCCCCACTCATGTCTCCCATCACCCCCACCCCCCAGCAGTGCAGGGGCAGCCTCCACCAGGCCCCCACTCATGTATACCACCACCCCCACCCCCCAGCAGTGCAGGGGCAGCCTCCACCAGGCCCCCACTCATGTCTCCCATCACCCCCACCCCCCAGCAGTGCAGGGGCAGCCTCCACCAGGCCCCCACTCATGTCCAACTCATGTCTCCCTGCACCCCCACCCCCAGCCACCAGGGGCAGCCTCCACCAGGCCCCCACTCATGTCTCCCACCACCCCCACCCCCCAGCAGTGCAGGGGCAGCCTCCACCAGGCCCCCACCCATGTCTACCACCACCCCCACCCTCCAGCAGTGCAGGGGCAGCCTCCACCAGGCCCCCACTCATGTCTCCCATCACCCCCACCCCCCAGCAGTGCGGGGGCAGCCTCCACCAGGCCCCCACTCATGTCCAACTCATGTCTCCCTGCACCCCCACCCCCCTCCACCAGCCTCCCACTCATGTCTACCACCACCCCCACCCCCCAGCCACCAGGGGCAGCCTCCAACCGGCCCCCACTCATGTCTCCCATCACCCCCACCCCCCAGCAGTGCAGGGGCAGCCTCCACCAGGCCCCCACTCATGTCCAACTCATGTCTCCCTGCACCCCCACCCCCAGCCACCAGGGGCAGCCTCCACCAGGCCCCCACTCATGTCCCCCACCACCCCCACCCCCCAGCAGTGCAGGGGCAGCCTCCACCAGGCCCCCACCCATGTCTACCACCACCACCACCCTCCAGCAGTGCAGGGGCAGCCTCCACCAGGCCCCCACTCATGTCTCCCATCACCCCCACCCCCCAGCAGTGTGGGGGCAGCCTCCACCAGGCCCCCACTCATGTCCAACTCATGTCTCCCTGCACCCCCACCCCCCAGCCACCAGGGGCATCCTCCACCAGGCCTCCACTCATGTCTACCACCACCCCCACCCCCCAGCAGTGCAGGGGCAGCCTCCACCAGGCCCCCACCCATGTCTACCACCACCCCCAACCCCCAGCCACCAGGGGCAGCCTCCACCAGCCCCCCACTCATGTCTACCACCACCCCACCCCCAGCCACCAGGGGAAGCCTCCACCAGGCCCCCACTCATGTCTCCCATCACCCCCACCCCCACAGTGCAGGGGCAGCCTCCACCAGGCCCCCACTCATGTCTACCACCACCCCCACCCCCTAGCAGTGCAGGGGCAGCCTCCACCAGGCCCCCACCCATCTCTACCACCACCCCCACCCCCCAGCAGTGCAGGGGCAGCCTCCACCAGGCCCCCACTCATGTATACCACCACCCCCACCCCCCAGCAGTGCAGGGGCAGCCTCCACCAGGCCCCCACTCATGTCTCCCATCACCCCCACCCCCCAGCAGTGCAGGGGCAGCCTCCACCAGGCCCCCACTCATGTCCAACTCATGTCTCCCTGCACCCCCACCCCCAGCCACCAGGGGCAGCCTCCACCAGGCCCCCACTCATGTCTCCCACCACCCCCACCCCCCAGCAGTGCAGGGGCAGCCTCCACCAGGCCCCCACCCATGTCTACCACCACCCCCACCCTCCAGCAGTGCAGGGGCAGCCTCCACCAGGCCCCCACTCATGTCTCCCATCACCCCCACCCCCCAGCAGTGCGGGGGCAGCCTCCACCAGGCCCCCACTCATGTCCAACTCATGTCTCCCTGCAACCCCACCCCCCTCCACCAGCCTCCCACTCATGTCTACCACCACCCCCACCCCCCAGCCACCAGGGGCAGCCTCCAACCGGCCCCCACTCATGTCTCCCATCACCCCCACCCCCCAGCAGTGCAGGGGCTGCCTCCACCAGGCCCCCACTCATGTCCAACTCATGTCTCCCTGCACCCCCACCCCCAGCCACCAGGGGCAGCCTCCACCAGGCCCCCACTCATGTCCCCCACCACCCCCACCCCCCAGCAGTGCAGGGGCAGCCTCCACCAGGCCCCCACCCATGTCTACCACCACCACCACCCTCCAGCAGTGCAGGGGCAGCCTCCACCAGGCCCCCACTCATGTCTCCCATCACCCCCACCCCCCAGCAGTGTGGGGGCAGCCTCCACCAGGCCCCCACTCATGTCCAACTCATGTCTCCCTGCACCCCCACCCCCCAGCCACCAGGGGCATCCTCCACCAGGCCCCCACTCATGTCTACCACCACCCCCACCCCCCAGCAGTGCAGGGGCAGCCTCCACCAGGCCCCCACCCATGTCTACCACCACCCCCAACCCCCAGCCACCAGGGGCAGCCTCCACCAGCCCCCCACTCATGTCTACCACCACCCCACCCCCAGCCACCAGGGGAAGCCTCCACCAGGCCCCCACTCATGTCTCCCATCACCCCCACCCCCACAGTGCAGGGGCAGCCTCCACCAGGCCCCCACTCATGTCTACCACCACCCCCACCCCCTAGCAGTGCAGGGGCAGCCTCCACCAGGCCCCCACCCATCTCTACCACCACCCCCACCCTCCAGCAGTGCAGGAGCAGCCTCCACCAGGCCCCCACTCATGTCTCCCATCACCCCCACCCCCCAGCAGTGCAGGGGCAGCCTCCACCAGGCCCCTCTCATGTCCAACTCATGTCTCCCTGCACCCCCACCCCCCAGCCACCAGGGGCAGCCTCCACCAGGCCCCCACCCATGTCTACCACCACCCCCACCCCCCAGCCACCAGGGACAGCCTCCACCAGGCCCCCACTCATGTCTCCCATCACCCTCATCCCCCAGCAGTGCAGGGGCAGCCTCCACCAGGCCCCCACTCATGTCTACCACCACCCCCACTCCCCAGCCACCAGGGGCAGCCTCCACCAGGCCCCCACTCATGTCTACCACCACCCCCACCCCCCAGCCACCAGGAGCAGCCTCCAACCGGCCCCCACTCATGTCTCCCATCACCCCCACCCCCCAGCAGTGCAGGGGCAGCCTCCACCAGGCCCCCACTCATGTCCACCTCATGTCTCCCTGCGCCCCCACCCCCAGCCACCAGGGGCAGCCTCCACCAGGCCCCCACTCATGTCTCCCACCACCCCCACCCCCCAGCAGTGCAGGGGCAGCCTCCACCAGGCCCCCACCCATGTCTACCACCACCCCCACCCTCCAGCAGTGCAGGGGCAGCCTCCACCAGGCCCCCACTCATGTCTACCACCACCCCCACTCCCCAGCCACCAGGGGCAGCCTCCACCAGGCCCCCACTCATGTCCCCCACCACCCCCACCCCCCAGCAGTGCAGGGGCAGCCTCCACCAGGCCCCCACCCATGTCTACCACCACCACCACCCTCCAGCAGTGCAGGGGCAGCCTCCACCAGGCCCCCACTCATGTCTCCCATCACCCCCACCCCCCAGCAGTGTGGGGGCAGCCTCCACCAGGCCCCCACTCATGTCCAACTCATGTCTCCCTGCACCCCCACCCCCCAGCCACCAGGGGCATCCTCCACCAGGCCCCCACTCATGTCTACCACCACCCCCACCCCCCAGCAGTGCAGGGGCAGCCTCCACCAGGCCCCCACCCATGTCTACCACCACCCCCAACCCCCAGCCACCAGGGGCAGCCTCCACCAGCCCCCCACTCATGTCTACCACCACCCCACCCCCAGCCACCAGGGGAAGCCTCCACCAGGCCCCCACTCATGTCTCCCATCACCCCCACCCCCACAGTGCAGGGGCAGCCTCCACCAGGCCCCCACTCATGTCTACCACCACCCCCACCCCCTAGCAGTGCAGGGGCAGCCTCCACCAGGCCCCCACCCATCTCTACCACCACCCCCACCCCCCAGCAGTGCAGGGGCAGCCTCCACCAGGCCCCCACTCATGTATACCACCACCCCCACCCCCCAGCAGTGCAGGGGCAGCCTCCACCAGGCCCCCACTCATGTCTCCCATCACCCCCACCCCCCAGCAGTGCAGGGGCAGCCTCCACCAGGCCCCCACTCATGTCCAACTCATGTCTCCCTGCACCCCCACCCCCAGCCACCAGGGGCAGCCTCCACCAGGCCCCCACTCATGTCTCCCACCACCCCCACCCCCCAGCAGTGCAGGGGCAGCCTCCACCAGGCCCCCACCCATGTCTACCACCACCCCCACCCTCCAGCAGTGCAGGGGCAGCCTCCACCAGGCCCCCACTCATGTCTCCCATCACCCCCACCCCCCAGCAGTGCGGGGGCAGCCTCCACCAGGCCCCCACTCATGTCCAACTCATGTCTCCCTGCAACCCCACCCCCCTCCACCAGCCTCCCACTCATGTCTACCACCACCCCCACCCCCCAGCCACCAGGGGCAGCCTCCACCAGGCCCCCACCCATGTCTACCACCACCCCCACCCTCCAGCAGTGCAGGGGCAGCCTCCACCAGGCCCCCACTCATGTCTCCCATCACCCCCACCCCCCAGCAGTGCAGGGGCAGCCTCCACCAGGCCCCTCTCATGTCCAACTCATGTCTCCCTGCACCCCCACCCCCCAGCCACCAGGGGCAGCCTCCACCAGGCCCCCACCCATGTCTACCACCACCCCCACCCCCCAGCCACCAGGGACAGCCTCCACCAGGCCCCCACTCATGTCTCCCATCACCCTCATCCCCCAGCAGTGCAGGGGCAGCCTCCACCAGGCCCCCACTCATGTCTACCACCACCCCCACTCCCCAGCCACCAGGGGCAGCCTCCACCAGGCCCCCACTCATGTCTACCACCACCCCCACCCCCCAGCCACCAGGAGCAGCCTCCAACCGGCCCCCACTCATGTCTCCCATCACCCCCACCCCCCAGCAGTGCAGGGGCAGCCTCCACCAGGCCCCCACTCATGTCCACCTCATGTCTCCCTGCGCCCCCACCCCCAGCCACCAGGGGCAGCCTCCACCAGGCCCCCACTCATGTCTCCCACCACCCCCACCCCCCAGCAGTGCAGGGGCAGCCTCCACCAGGCCCCCACCCATGTCTACCACCACCCCCACCCTCCAGCAGTGCAGGGGCAGCCTCCACCAGGCCCCCACTCATGTCTCCCATCACCCCCACCCCCCAGCAGTGCAGGGGCAGCCTCCACCAGGCCCCCACTCATGTCCAACTCATGTCTCCCTGCACCCCCACCCCCCAGCCACCAGGGGCAGCCTCCACCAGGCCCTACCCATGCCTACCACCACCCCCACCCCCCAGCCACCAGGGGCAGCCTACACCAGGCCCCCACTCATGTCTCCCATCACCCCCACCCCCCAGCAGTGCAGGGGCAGCCTCCACCAGGCCCCCAATCATGTCTCCCAGCCAACATTTCACCACAATGTAGATCCCTGGCCCTTATGGTCAGCCTCCAAATGGCAAACACCCACCGAGTATTTCATCCACCCACTTAGAAATGGCAAAAACATGACAGAAGCCCAATTGCAAGTTTGGAAATGAACACATGTCCCTCACATACACCCAATGGGTGTCAGTGAATGTCAAAACCCATATCATGATATGCATGAAACCAATGAGATGATACTACACATTGAACTTTGACGAAAAAATATGTATTAAAAGCAACATAAATTGAATCAAAAATAAACAAACAATAATAGAAATTAAAAAAAAAAAAACAGCAGGTCCGTGAAATAATGCTAACCCACAAATCATAATGCAAAGGAAAGGTGTCCAAAGTCACAGTCCACAAAAGTAAATCGAATGGAAAATTAAAATCGAAAACCATTGCTCCATGGCGAAATCATAATAAAAATTGAAAATCCAAAAGTCAACTATGTACAGATGAACTATCCAGGGTCCATGATCCCAACCTATCTAATAACACTACCTAACAAAAATAACTATATACAAAAATGTGGCCCATTGTCCAAAAGGTCCAAAAAAAAGCTAACCAAAGGAAACCTAACACTAACTATATAACTATTTACAAGGGCAGCGGGCTAGTCCGACGGCTCACTTCGGGATGTTCCGGGCCAGGGCATCATCAAACTCCTGCTCAATGTCCCGGAGGCACTCCTCCTCCATGGCCCCGAGGGTCCACAGAGCCGTCCACATGTTCCCCCCAAACTCCCTGCGGATTGCCTCGAGGCACTCGGCACGCCTCAGGGCCCTCTGCATGGAGTTCTCTGCCCTGACCATCGTGACCTGTGCCTCTTCCGCCCGCTGCCGCTCCGCATCTATGGCGTGGCCCAACCGCTGCCACATGGAAGACAATTCCCGTCCTGGGTCCTCCTGCCCTCCGGCCGATGCCTGCCCCTCCGATGTCGAAGGCCCAGAGCCATCATGGCTCCCACCACGTTGCTGCTGCTGCTGCTGTTGCGCCTCTGCCTGGGCACTGCCTCCTGCTGCCTGCACATCCTTCCGCTGGCTGGGGTGCAGTCGTTGATGTGGCCAACTCTGCTGGACGTCCGACTCCCGACTGTGGCAGGGATGCCTCCTCCACCAGCCTGGCCGCACCGTCAGAGGCAGCTCCACGGGGCACCCAGGTGACTGATGGGTGGGAAGATGGCACGGAGGACGACTGGCGCATAGGGGGTTCAGTTGAGGAGGGGGTCTGAGCAAGTCCCATCAAACGGATGAATCCGGCCTCGGTGACCTGTCCCAGTAGGCCGACGTGGTCAACGAGCCATTCGAGATGACGTGCAGTCTCCTCATGAAAAGACTGCAGGTCACCTCGCATGGTCCGTTGACCCAACGCCACACCAGTCAGGACAGGCTCAACCCGGACCCGGATAGCCACGTCCGCAGGCAGAGGAAGGCCAGTTGTCGTTAGCTCATCCCCTGCCTGAAAACGAGTCTGGACGTAGGCATCCCTGCTGATGCAAGATGATGCAGTGACAGGATCAGGGACAGGATTGCACATAGGCACCTCCGCGGCGACCTGTGCTGCCTCCTGTCCCTGGTCCTGCACCTCACCACTAGCACCAGTGGAATCCCCACCTCCAGACCCCGTCTCTGTTGCTTGCACGGCCTCCTCCTCCACCAAACCCCCCACCAACCTGGATGACTCCATGCCATCTTCCCCCGTTGGGCCCTGTGGGGTCCCAGCTGCCCCTTCTGCTGCCGAGGAGTCCAACTCCGACCTTTGTCTCTTGGACCTCCCCCCAGCAGCTGTGGCCTGGGACGCGGCACCAGACTCCTCACTCCCCGACGAGATGGCAACCTGGGAGGGGAGCCGGGCCTTGCATCACCGGCTGGCGGTGTGATCACCGCCGTTGTGCTCCCCAACACCTTCTCCGCCCTCTTCATCAGTTGACGCTGCAGACAGGGAGAAATAAAACACAGGCATCAGGGCACTGTACAATGGACACATACACACATGACAGTTGCACATGAGTGGCATTGGCAAACCTCAGACATGGCATCACAATCGGCAACACACATGTCATTTCAACTTGCACACATGAGCCATACCACAGCCACATCGCAACTGCCAGCACCATCCATACACATACAACAGCATGAGCAGGCAAAGGTGAACCAGACATCACATGCAACACAGGGAGTTCACTACACATGCACGCACACCACCACACTTGCATGCATGTGTACACCTCAGCCAACTGTCGCAGTGTTCCGATGGGCATCCATGTCACATCTGCCAATCAGGCTTCCACATCCCGCTGTCACATGCAGCCATGTTGCCTCACTGTTGCACCCTTGTCAAATACACACACATGCACATGTACACAGTGCTGATGCATGCAGCTGAAAACAACATACATGCGTGACCTCATGAACATGCCCACTTACATACACATTCATCCAAATATGTGTGCCCACACAACTGCATTTGGCATGCAGGCCTACACACACAAGCACCATCCATGTCTCACACATGACAGCCCTCGCATGTGTTAGCCTCACGGTCCTGTACACCCCCACCCATACTCGGCCCCATACAAACAGATGTGCAACCGGCACACTACTGGCACATCACCACACGCACAGCTTACAATCATGATGCATGTACACTTACCGCTCGACTCCAGATGGGTCTGCCTCTCAAGGACCTGGACGTGGAGCACTGGGGATATGCATTCCAGGACCCTCATCTGATCTTCCGACAAGTGGCCACGGCGCCCCTTAGCATCCGCTGCCTTCAAGAGGCGCCGGGCCTTGTTCAGGGTCCTGGACCTGAAGTCCTCCCAGCGCTTCTTGACATGTTGGAAGTCGCGGACTGCCACCCCTCCGCGTTGATGGCAGTCACGATGTCCGTCCAGATCCGAGTCCGTCCTTCCTTGTCGGCGCCCAAACTTCCATAGAGGGCATCACACTGCCCCAGGACTTGCTCCACCAGGACACCAACTTCCCTGGCACTGAAGCTGGTGCCCCTCTGCCTCTCTGGCCGGGGGTTGTCAGTGGTGCCAGATGTTGCAGTGCCCGACATGACAACCCCAGAGGCAGGAGTGGGTGGGCAACTGGGTCCTGGGGCTGGGCTGTGGAGCGATGGAATCCCAGTCGGGAGTCTTCGGTTCCAGCAGGGGTGGTCACAGCAACAGCACCCCTGGCTGATGTGCAGGCAGCAAATGGCACGGCACGTGGGCAGCAGGCAGTCAGGCAGCAGCAGATGGCAGGTGGGAGCGTGCTCGGGGCTCTGGGGGGCAGTAATTCAGCCTTCTGGGCAGGAGCGTGGTCTTCCGTGTGCTTACGCGTGGCCAGCTTGATATGGAGTGATTTAGCACGTGAAAATCCTGCAAGTCTGCGTGTAAATCGAGGAAAGGCGCTTAGCGAGTATGCACGTCAGCACGCCTATGCGATTTCATTGGACTAAAGGCCCTTGGCGCGTAAGAGCGTCTGTGACGTGACGCGGGCGGTTGTTTCCCTCATTACACGTGATGACTGAGCACATGTGGATTTCCACCAATCGTGTGTGAAACTTCCTGCGCAGCCCAGAAATACACGTACCCAGGCCAATTGCGTGTACGCTCAATTCCCTCCGATTACACGCGATGACACTCGGACGTGCAGTTTTACCACGTGTGCTTGCATATGCGATTTCATTGGCCCAAAGGCCTCCATGCGCAGCTGTGACGTCACGCGCATGGCCGCAGAGAATGGCGCGTGTAATAATGAAGAGATACTAGTCCGAGTGTCAAAGCATGTAATTGGTGGAAATGGCCTCATCGCGTATGCGCATCTGTGATGTGTGTATAAAAGGTACGTGTAGAACGCAATTTCCTTGTACGTGGTTTTCGTGGAGAGCGAGTGGGTGAAATCTGCACTTCTTGTCGGTTCACACGCGATTTACTTCACGGCGTTTCCAGTTCATACTCCCTGTTACCTCTGACAGCTTTTTCTCTTTTCCTCTTTTTCCTGGGCCTGTTTCCTCAAACAGCGTTCCCTTCTACTGTTGTCCTGTCTCCTTAGACAGCGTACAATTCTTCTTTTGGCGGGGGTGTTGCCAACACGCACACGTGCATATTTTTCACACTTTTGTTCCTGGCAGACGGTGAGTCGCACACATATTTTACATCTGTGCTTGCCCCGTGTGTTGCGTACCCCTTCAGAGGTCATTCTAGGCTGCGTGTGACACGCATACATTCATTCTTGTGTTTCTGGGTGCCACAGCGTAGTGCAGGTTTATTTTTCCACGCACGTGGTCTAGGAGGGGTTGCGTGCACCTTACTTCCCTTTTTTGGGATGCCTGTCCGTTGCGTGACCCGTCATCTTTCCCCAGGGGTGACATACAGCCTTGCTAGAGCACTAGGGTACGATTACCATCTGATACCCAACCCCTTTGACCCCCAATTGCCCAGGACAATAGTTCACATCGACTCCCATACGCACAATAACATCAGTGCCATGGCTGGGAGGCGACCAAGCCGTAAGGGTGGCAAAGGTGGACGAGCCCCAATTGGTGGCCATGGTGGATCCAGTAGGGGACGTGGCCGTGACTTGCAGGGTGCCCCTAGCCCCCCATGTGTGAAGGAGCAGTCAGGGACACCCATGCCCCCCCCTGGTTGAGGTTAACTTGGCTGACACCATACATGCTCAGTCCTTGTTGGACCAGGCCACTGTGGAACCAGACCTGGCACAGGGTGACTCCATGGCTGACTTCCAGGTCAGCAGGTCTAGGCCACATGCGCCGGTGAACGTTGGTGTCATCAGGCCACGTGGATCAGGGGCAGCTAGGTCATCTGCTGCCCCGCGTAGGCAGGCTGGGGAGGCTGCAGGGGCAGCTGCGGCTCCATCCACCCCACCTCTCACACACCCAGCCAGGACAGTGTCGGTCCAAGTCCATCATGCTGACATTCCCCCTGACACCATCACACTTGAGCTAATGCCTGCACCAACTCCCATGCTGAGTGTGCAATCCCACGCTCCTGCCCCCAGTGTCTAGAGCGGCATAGGACACTCAGGATCCCCACCACCTTCCAAGCGGAAGAGGAAGAGTGCTCGTCCAGTAGAGGCTGATGCCCCAGACACGGCTACACAGTCCGGCCCGTCAAGGAAGCCCAGCTTCAATGAGGCCGAACTGAATGCACTTGTAGAGTATGTGTCGGCACATGACTGCAAAATGGTGATTGTTGCAGGATCCAAGACCACACCTGCACAATGTCAGGCACACTGGCAGACCATTACGGACATAAGTGCCCTTGGAATCGTGAGGCGCACAGCTAATGAATGCTACAAGCGCTGGAATGACCTGAAGCGCAGGGCAAAGAATAAGCTGGCCTCAAGTCATGCCGCAACTCTAGTGACTGGAGGTGGGTCTCCAGCAGATGACATAGAACTCACTCCACATGAGCAGGTTGCTGGGACCTACGTTGCGGAGGAACAGATCCAAGGCGTGGGAGAACTGGCAGATTACGAGGCATTGTCCGGTGAGTGCACATACATGTGTGTGTCATCCATGTGCATGGTGTGTGTGGGAGGGCTTCTGTTTGGGTGCCAGGTGAGGGTGTGTGTGCCTGAGTGGTTCAGGTCACCCATGTGCCTCTTCCTATACATTCTTGGCACCAGCATTTGGGTATAGCAGCATCCCTTCTGCCAACATTAGACATCCAGCTCAACACCACACCAGTTGCCCTTAGAGTGTCATCTTGCCACAACATTGTTGCTTATTTACCTCTGTTTATTCAGGCAGATTGTTTGTATACCACCACTTTTACTCGGGATATCTCAGTCCTATTGTCACATGTATGACTTGGCTATGGTACAGTGGACTGGCTTAGTTTCCTGGACATAATCAGTTTAGACATGTCCCTGTGCTATAGGACCATTTTGGACTGGCAGCTGCAGGTTAAACATTTGAAACATTTCAATGAAAAGATCAATTATATGAGCAAACTGGACTGAATGAACAATTGGTGAAGAGGGAGAGGTCCCTCTTCACTTCATGGCTAGGGTACATGCCATCTGTGTTATGGCATGTGTATTTGACCTGCCAATCACTGGCCAATGTGTGATGCCACTGCTAGGCAGCATGCAGCAAATGTGTTCATCTTCCATCTTGGTGTCATCGATGTGTGCCATCTGCCTCCCCATCACACGCAATGACTGTGCATGCATGGGAGGGTTTTAGTCATGTGGGACATGTGTCAATCAAGTACTGTTTCTGTAGCCTCTCAGCCCAAATTGTGTGCCATAGTGCTAATGCCTGTTTCCATTTGTTTTCTTTTATGTCTTTGCAGGGGATGACGCACTTGATACTGCTGGGGTTGTGGAGATGGTGCAGACCCAGGAGGGGTCTGCGGGCCGACCGACCACCAGTGAGGGACGTGGTGCGGTGGTGGGTGAGAACCCACAACTGCTGCAGGTCGTGTTCTCAAGGGGTGTCTCTGGCTGCACCTCCCCCGAGCTGTATTCAGGTGTCGATTCGGATAATGAGACCTATGTGCCGTCGCAGGTGAGTGTTCCTGGGAGGGATTCTGTTCTGTCTGACCCACCTGCACCAGGGTTAGAACCCTCAATGTGGATGTCAGTGTTGGCAGGTACGCCTTTGGTGGTTATGGATGCAGGGTCACACTCTGCGACATCTGATCCTGTTTCTGGGCCAGCAGATCAGAGGGGGAATGCAGTCCTGCAGCCTCAGGCAGTGCCGGCACAGCAAGGCGCAGTTCGCCTTGCCCCAGACAGGTGTGGTGCCCACCGACATGGTGGCCGTCAGCCACCTGGCAATACTGCATGGGAGCAATCCATATACGGTATGGCAACCCAACAGGCTACATCATCAGAGATGATGGCTCAGGCCATGGATAGGGTGGCCACTTCCATTGTCCCTCCCAAAAGACTGATGGAGCGACTACAGCAGGCAACCGACTCCATCTGCCAGTCACACAGGGAGGACATGTTGGCGTCCGACAGGGACAGGCGGGCGGCACTGGCGACTCTGCAGGAAGCCATCTCCATAGAGTCCCAGGGCCACAGGGAAGCCCTGAGGGTGGAACTCCTTCACCTCAGGACGACTCTTGTTGAGCTTGAGGCTTCAACAAACAGAAGGACAGAACAGCAGCTGGAGCGTCTCACCCATACGCTCTCAGCTGAGATGCAGGCAACTAGGGCGGAGGTCCGGGCATCCCGTGAGTTGTTGCATGGGGACCTCCGCACACTTATCCTCCAGAACGAGACCTACCACACGCGCATGCTTGCAGCCATGGAGGAACAGACTAGGGCTTTGCGTGGGCTGCCTCCCATAGTGCCACCACCTCCTGATGCAGCTGCAGAGGGTGAGGAGAGCGACAGCAGTGATACTCCCACAATAGGGTAGCCGTGTAGGCCATGAGCCCATGGAGGTGTTTTTTTTCCGCAAGATCCACACAGGTGGGTTTTGGTGTGCACCCTGTCCTCAGACCTCCTTGGTGGCCTCCCCCACCCCCCCAGGCCCATTAATGGGCATTTTTGATTTTCTTTTTTTTTTTGGGACAGTATGTTGCCTTGTGTGGCTCCCGTGGGCATATGCTGCATTGTGGCTGGGCACATGCAGGCTTGTCATGGATTTCGTTCAGATGCTTGGGGTTTTGTCACACACACCCCTCCTGCTTCCCGTTTCCATGGGCTTGCAAAGGGTGTGCCCAAGTGACATTGACGTACATGGTGACATTGGACTCCCATGAGCTGTGTGGGCAGTCTGTAGTCAAAACTGTGTATACATTCATAGTGCATATTGTTGTATTGTACAATGCATGGTCTATTGATATGTGCCTCTGCATCCATCTCATCCTCCTAATTTGCAGGTCCATTCCTCATGTCTTCACAATGCGGTCCACCTTGGAACTGGAGTCCATGTTGTAAGCAGTGCACCTACACTCTTGTGTGGTGCTAACACTGTATACTTGGAAGTGTTCGGAGGGCTGTCATCATCAGGTAGTGAGGCTAGCACATTTTTAAGTCTGTAATGTCATGTTTAAGGTAGGTTGGAGGTTGTGTAGGTGATTGGTATTCTTGGTAAGTATTTGGTACTGGACACTGTAGCTGGTGACACTTGGGGCATGTTGTGAGGATTAATTTCTTTCCTCTCACATTGCATGACATGCCATGGTGTGTTGTGTGGCCGTGCCGGGGAGGGGTTGGGTGACATGGCACTGTTTTCATGTAGTATATTGCGAGTGGGTATTCATTTCTGCAGCATGGAAGTGTCTTTTGATGACACTGCATTGGTGGTGTTTGTGTAGGTAGGGATGCACACATTGTGCCACTTCCACATGAACAATCTCAGGCTGCTATGGTTTTGACAGTTGACTGTCCCTTTGTTCGTCTTAATTGTCAGGTCGAGTCATCATTGCTTATCAGATGGTATGTGCCAGGCCTGTGTGCACTCCACAGGGGTGTGATTTCTATGTGAAGTAATTAGCCACCAGCTGCGTACGGGCTGCCTCACCCCGTGCCCTCTCCCCTCCCATGCGCAGCGGGTGTGCATGTGGTTGGGGATGTGGGGGCACCACCATGTCCACAGCCACGCCCCGGCGTGTTGCAACATTTTGCAGGACACATGCTGCCACTATGATCCTGCACACTACTGGGGGCGCATGTAACAGCTGCCCGCCAGAACGGTCAAGGGAGCGAAAGCGTGACTTGAGCACTCCGAACGTGCGCTCCACTATGCCCTGGGTTGCAATATGGGCTATGTTGTATCTTACCTCTGGAGGCGTGATGGGGTTCCGAATTGGCATCATCATGTGGGTGCTCAGAGCGTAGGCACTGTCCCCTGGTGAGGAGGTGATGGGTATCATTAGTGGGGTAGTGACACAAATCTGCATCTGACATGCATGCATGTGCAGTGGAATTCATACTCACCAAGCAGCCATGTATCGCCATGCCGCCCAGCTTCTAGGTCCCGGCTTAGGGTAGACATTCGGTAAATGAAGCTGTCGTGGGTGGACCCTGGATAGTTGGCATATACTGAGGTGATGATTCCCTTAGCATTAGATACTACCTGCACGTTGATGGAATGCCAGTGCTTGCGGTTCCTATCGATGTGCTCAGATGCCCTGGGGGGACGTAGTGCCACATGGGTGCAGTCAATGGCACCTAGCACTTTTGGGAATTGTGCCACACCGTAGATATCGAGGGTGGCAGCCTGCCTTTCTGCAGGTGTCCTGGGCAGGTATATGTGCCTACGGAATGATGGGCGTGTAGTGATGATGTTCAAGACCTGGTGTAGGCAGCGTGACTGCGTGGCCTGTGACACCCCACCCACTATGGCACTTGTCCGCTGAAATGATCCTGTGGCCAAGAAGTGCTCCAGGGGGCTGAGTGCTTGGGAGCAGAGGGTGGGTGATGTGAGGTCATCCTCCCACTCACTGACCAGGTCCAGTATTATGTGTGGTGGAAACCTGTACCTCCCATGCACCTGGTCATCAGGCATCCCAAAAAGGCTGGTTCTGGGAGTGAAAATTCCGGCCCTCACTATCCTCCTCCTCCTCCTTTGGTAACCCACGGCCACTGCTGCTAGGAACGGTATATTCATCCTGGCGTATGAGCTTGTTTGTTGTTTGTGTGCACTTTTATGCTGCGCGGGTCGACGTACGCCTACTTCATACTGGCATACGTGTTTCAGGATTGGACCATTTATTTTTCAGCACGTCGTAGGTGAACGTGTGAATCTTCCCGCCCACCCCAGGAATACACATAGCACGCTCTCCCAGGCCCAGTCTCGGGTAAATATTCCCACCCACCCCTGGAATACATGTACCCCACTCTCACAGGCCCAGTCGCGTGTGGAACCTCCCGCACACCCCGTAGTATACGTACCCAGGCCTATTGTGTGTGGAACTTCCCGCGCACCCTGTAGTACACGTACCCAGGCCAATCGCATGTGGAACCTCCCGCGCACCCCGTAGTACACGTACCCAGTCCAATCGCGTGTGGAAGTTCACGCGCACCCCGAAGTACACGTACCCAGGGAAATCGCACGGCTGGGGGGAGTTGGTGATGGGAGACATGGGTGGGGCCCTGGTGGAGGCTGCCCCTGGTGGCTGGGGGGTGGGGGTGGTGGTAGACATGAGTGGGGGCCTGGTGGAGGCTGCCCCTGCACTGCTGGGGGGTGGGGGTGATAGGGGACATGAGTGGGGGCCTGGTGGAGGCTGCCCCTGCACTGCTGGGGGGTGGGGGTGATAGGGGACATGAGTGGGGGCCTGGTGGAGGATGTCCCTGGTGGCTGGGGGGTGGGAGTGGTGGTAGACATGAGTGGGGGCCTGGTGGAGGCTGCCCCTGCAGTGCTGGGGGGTGGGGTGGTGGTAGACTTGGGTGGGGGCCTGGTGGAGGCTGCCCCTGGTGGCTGCGGTGTGGGGGTGGTGGTAGACATGAGTGGGGGCCTGGTGGAGGCTTCCCCTGCACTGCTGGGGGGTGAGGGTGGTGGTAGACATGGGTGGGGGCCTGGTGGAGGCTGCCCCTGGTGGCTGGGGGGTGGGGGTGGTGGTAGACGTGAGTCGGGGCCTGGTGGAGGCTGTCCTTGCACTGCTGGGGGTGGGGGTGATGGGAGACATGAGTGGCGGCCTGGTGGAGGCTGCCCCTGCACTGCTGGGGGGTGGGGGTGATAGGGGACATGAGTGGGGGCCTGGTGGAGGCTGCCCCTGCACTGCTGGGGGGTGGGGGTGATAGGGGACATGAGTGGGGGCCTGGTGAGGGCTGTCCCTGGTGGCTGGGGGATGGGGGTGGTGGTAGACATGAGTGGGGGCCTGGTGGAGGCTGCCCCTGCACTGCTGGGGGGTGGGGGTGGTGGTAGACATGGGTGGGGGCCTGGTGGAGGCTGCCCCTGGTGGTTGGGGGGTGGGGGTGGTGGTAGACATGAGTGGGGGCCTGGTGGAGGCTGCCCCTGCACTGCTGGGGGATGAGGGTGGTGGTAGACATGGGTGGGGGCCTGGTGGAGGCTGCCCCTGGTGGCTGGGGGGTGAGGGTGGTGGAAGACGTGAGTCGGGGCCTGGTGGAGGCTGCCCCTGCACTGCTGGGGGTGGGGGTGGTGGTAGACATGAGTGGGGGCCTGGTGGAGGCTGCCCCTGCACTGCTGGGGGGTGAGGGTGGTGGTAGACATGGGTGGGGGCCTGGTGGAGGCTGCCCCTGGTGGCTGGGGGGTGGGGGTGGTGGAAGACGTGAGTCGGGGCCTGGTGGAGGCTGCCCTGCACTGCTGGGGGTGGGGGTGATGGGAGACATGAGTGGGGGCCTGGTGGAGGCTGCCCCTGCACTGCTGGGGGGTGGGGGTGATAGGGGACATGAGTGGGGGCCTGGTGGAGGCTGCCCCGGGTGGAGGGGGGGTGGGGGTGCAGGGAGACATGAGTTGGACATGAGTGGGGGCCTGGTGGAGGCTGCCCCTAGTGGCTGGGGGGTGGGGGTGATGGGAGACATGAGTGGGGGCCTGGTGGAGGCTGCCCCTGGTGGCTGGGGGTGGGGGTGGTGGTAGACATGAGTGGGGGCTTGGTGGAGGCTGCCCCTGCACTGCTGGGGGGGTGGTGGTAGACGTGGGTGGGGGCTTGGTGGAGGCTGCCCCTGGTGGCTGGGGGGTGGGGGTGGTGGTAGACATGAGTGGGGGCCTGGTGAGGCTGCCCCTGCACTGCTGGGGGGTGGGGGTGGTGGGAGACATGAGTGGGCGCCTGGTGGAGGCTGGCCCCTGGTGGCTGGGCGGTGGGGGTGGTGGTAGACATGAGTGGGGGCCTGGTGGAGGCTGCCCCTGCACTGCTGGGGGTTGGGGGTGATGGGAGACATGAGTGGGGGCCTGGTGGAGGCTGCCCCTGCACTGCTGGGGGGTGGGGGTGGTGGTAGACATGGGTGGGGGCCTGGTGGAGGCTGCCCCTGGTGGCTGGGGGGTGGAGGTGGTGTTAGACGTGAGTGGAGGCCTGGTGGAGGCTGCCCCTGCACTGCTGGCGGGTGGGGGTTATAGGGGACATGAGTGGGGTCCTGGTGGAGGCTGTCCCTGGTGGCTGGGGGGTGGGGGTGGTGGTAGACGTGAGTGGGGGTCTGGTGGAGGCTGCCCCTGCACTGCTGGGGGGTGGGGGTGATGGGAGACATGAGTGGGGGCCTGGTGGAGGCTGCCCCTGCACTGCTGGGGGATGGGGGTGATAGGGGACATGAGTGGGGGCCTGGTGGAGGCTGTGCCTGGTGGCTGGGGGGTGGGGGTGGTGGGAGACATGAGTGGGGGCCTGGTTGAGGCTGCCCCTGGTGGATGGGGGGTGGGGGTGGTGGTAGACATGAGTGGGGGCCTGGTGGAGGCTGCCCCTGCACTGCTGGGGGGTGGGGGTGATAGGGGACATGAGTGGGGGCCTGGTGGAGGCTGCCCCTGGTGGCTGGGGGGTGGGGGTGGTGGTAGACGTGAGTGGGGGCCTGGTGGAGGCTGCCCCTGCACTGCTGGGGGGTGGGGTGATGGGAGACATGAGGGGGGCCTGGTGGAGGCTGCCCCTGCACTGCTGGGGGGTGGGGGTGATAAGGGACATGAGTGGGGGCCTGGTGGAGGCTGCCCCTGCACTGCTGGGGGGTGAGGGTGGTGGTAGACATGGGTGGGGGCCTGGTGGAGGCTGCCCCTGGTGGCTGGGGGGTGGGGGTGGTGGAAGACGTGAGTCGGGGCCTGGTGGAGGCTGCCCCTGCACTGCTGGGGGTGGGGGTGATGGGAGACATGAGTGGGGGCCTGGTGGAGGCTGCCCCTGCACTGCTGGGGGGTGGGGGTGATAGGGGACATGAGTGGGGGCCTGGTGGAGGCTGCCCCGGGTGGAGGGGGGGTGGGGGTGCAGGGAGACATGAGTTGGACATGAGTGGGGGCCTGGTGGAGGCTGCCCCTAGTGGCTGGGGGATGGGGGTGATGGGAGACATGAGTGGGGGCCTGGTGGAGGCTGCCCCTGGTGGCTGGGGGTGGGGGTGGTGGTAGACATGAGTGGGGGCTTGGTGGAGGCTGCCCCTGCACTGCTGGGGGGGTGGTGGTAGACGTGGGTGGGGGCTTGGTGGAGGCTGCCCCTGGTGGCTGGGGGGTGGGGGTGGTGGTAGACATGAGTGGGGGCCTGGTGAGGCTGCCCCTGCACTGCTGGGGGGTGGGGGTGGTGGGAGACATGAGTGGGGGCCTGGTGGAGGCTGGCCCCTGGTGGCTGGGCGGTGGGGGTGGTGGTAGACATGAGTGGGGGCCTGGTGGAGGCTGCCCCTGCACTGCTGGGGGTTGGGGGTGATGGGAGACATGAGTGGGGGCCTGGTGGAGGCTGCCCCTGCACTGCTGGGGGGTGGGGGTGGTGGTAGACATGGGTGGGGGCCTGGTGGAGGCTGCCCCTGGTGGCTGGGGGGTGGAGGTGGTGTTAGTCGTGAGTGGAGGCCTGGTGGAGGCTGCCCCTGCACTGCTGGCGGGTGGGGGTTATAGGGGACATGAGTGGGGTCCTGGTGGAGGCTGTCCCTGGTGGCTGGGGGGTGGGGGTGGTGGTAGACGTGAGTGGGGGTCTGGTGGAGGCTGCCCCTGCACTGCTGGGGGGTGGGGTGATGGGAGACATGAGTGGGGGCCTGGTGGAGGCTGCGCCTGGTGGCTGGGGGGTGGGGGTGGTGGGAGACATGAGTGGGGGCCTGGATGAGGCTGCCCCTCGTGGATGGGGGGTGGGGGTGGTGGTAGACATGAGTGGGGGCCTGGTGGAGGCTGCCCCTGCACTGCTGGGGGGTGGGGGTGATAGGGGACATGAGTGGGGGCCTGGTGGAGGCTGCCCCTGGTGGCTGGGGGGTGGGGGTGGTGGTAGACGTGAGTGGGGGCCTGGTGGAGGCTGCCCCTGCACTGCTGGGGGGTTGGGGTGATGGGAGACATGAGGGGGGCCTGGTGGAGGCTGCCCCTGCACTGCTGGGGGGTGGGGGTGATAAGGGACATGAGTGGGGGCCTGGTGGAGGCTGCCCCTGGTGGCCGGGGGGTGGGGGTGGTGGGAGACATGAGTGGGGGCCTGGTGGAGGCTGCCCCTGGTGGCTGGGGGGTGGGGGTGGTGGTAGACGTGAGTGGGGGCCTGGTGGAGGCTGCCCCTGCACTGCTGGGGGGTGGGGGTGATGGGAGACATGAGTGGGGGCCTGGTGGAGGCTGCCCCTGCACTGCTGGGTGGTGGGGGTGATAGGGGACCTGGTGGAGGCTGCCCCTGGTGGCTGGGGGGTTGGGGTGGTGGGAGATATGATTGGGGGCCTGGTGGAGGCTGCCCCTGGTGGCTGGGGCATGGGGGTGATAGGGGACATGAGTGGGGGCCTGGTGGAGGCTGCCCCTGCACTGCTGAGGGGTGGGGGTGATAGGGGACATGAGTGGGGGCATGATGGAGGCTGCCCCTGGTGGCTGGGGAGTGGGGGTGGTGGTAGACATGAGTGGGGGCCTGGTGGAGGCTGCCCCTGCACTGCTGGGGGGTGGGGGTGGTGGTAGACACGGGTGGGGGCCTGGTGGAGGCTGCCCCTGGTGGCTGGGGGGTGCTGGTGGTGGTAGACATGAGTGTGGGCCTGGTGGAGGCTGCCCCTGCACTGCTGGGGGGTGGGGTGGTGGTAGACATGGGTGGGGGCCTGGTGCAGGCTGCCCCTGGTGGCTGGGGGGTGGGGGTGGTGGTAGACGTGAGTGGGGGCCTGGTGGAGGCTGCCCCTGCACTGCTGGGGGTGGGGTGATGGGAGACATGAGTGGGGGCCTGGTGTAGGCTGCCCCTGCACTGCTGGGGTGTGGGGGTAATAGGGGACATGAGTGGGGGCCTGTTGGAGGCTGCCCCTGGTGGCTGGGGGGTGGGGGTGGCAGGAGACATGAGTGGAGGCCTGGTGGAGGCTGCCCCTGGTGGCTGGGGGTGGGGGTGGTGGTAGAAATGAGTGGGGGCCTGGTGGAGGCTGCACCTGCACTGCTGGGCGGTGGGGGTGATAGGGGACATGAGTGGTGGCCTGGTGGAGGCTGTCCCTGGTGGCTGGGGGGTGGGGGTGGTGGTAGATGTGAGTGGGGGCCTGGTGGAGCCTGCCCCTGCACTGCTGGGGGGTGGGGGTGATGGGAGACATGAGTGGGGGCCTGGTGGAGGCTGCCCCTGCGCTGCTGGGGGGTGGGGGTGATACGGGACATGAGTGGGGGACAGGTGGAGTCTGCCCCTGGTGGCTGGGGGGTGGGGGTGGTGGGAGACATGAGTGGGGGCCTGGTGGAGGCTGCCCCTGGTGGCTGGGGGTGGGGGTGGTGGTAGACGTGAGTGGGGGCCTGGTGGAGGCTGCCCCTGCACTGCTGGGGGTGGGGGTGATGGGAGACATGAGTGGGGACCTGGTGGAGGCTGCCCCTGCACTGCTGGGGGGTGGGGGTGATAGGGGGCATGAGTGGGGGCCTGGTGGAGGCTGCCCCTGGTGGCTGGGGGTGGGGGTGGTGGGAGACGTGAGTGGGGGCCTGGTGGAGGCTGCCCCTGCACTGCTGGGGGGTGGGGGTGATGTGAGACATGAGTGGGGGCCTGGTGGAGGCTGCCCCTGCACTGCTGGGGGGTGGGGCTGATAGGGGACATGAGTGGGGGCCTGGTGGAGGCTGCCCCTGGTGGCTGGGAAGTGGGGGTGGTGGGAGACATGAGTGGGGGCCTGGTGGAGGCTGCCCTTGGTGGCTGGGGGGTGGGGGTGGTGGTAGACATGAGTGGGGGCCTGGTGGAGGCTGCCCCTGGTGGCTGGGGGGTGCGGGTGATGGGAGACATGTGTTGGTGATCAGTAGTGCAAGGTGACATGTGGGTTGGCTGGTGGGCATGGCCATGGTGGATGGGTTGGCTGTGGGCCATGAGCAGGGGTGCAGGGTAGTACCCTGTGGTGTGGGCTGCCTGCAGGGGGCGTGGAGGGTGTAGAGGAAACACCTGGGTGGACCCACATGGCCAAATCACGTGTAGCATTCCCCGGCACCACCGAAATACACGTACCCCACTGAAATCGCGTGTGAATCTTCCCGCGCACCTCGGAATACACGTACCCAGGCCAATCGCGTGTGGAACTTCCCGCGCACCCCGAAGTACACGTACCCAGGCCAATCGCATGTGGAACTTCCCGCGCACTCCGAAGTACACATGCCCAGGCCAATCGCGTGTGGAACTTCCCACGCACCCAGGAACACGCGCACACGCTATTTTTCACACAGCGGGTGTCCGTGTTTGTTGGTGCCCCTTTGCACCTCATTTGTCCTAGAGGGCCATTGTATGGCCCATTCATCATGGCTGTATATGGGTGCTTTTTGTTAGCGCACATTTTGGCGCACATTTTTATCAGTCGCAGGGGCGCTACCGCCTGCTTTCTTGTGGCGTACTTGTTTGGCCCTGTGCGCGTCTTTGACCGTGCGCTGGTTTGCCCTATTCGATTCCATGAATACTGGTTGTAGGCGAGCGTGTGGACGTTCCGCGCACTTGCCTCCTGTACTTCCCCCGTGACGCCCATATTTTCACGCGTTGTTCCCCATTCCGAGTGTAACGCCCCGTGCTACGCCTACTTTTGTGATGTGCGCCTATGTGCGATTTCGCAGTGGCGCACGCTGTTGGATGACCTGTGCGCCGGCGTGCGCGGCGCACATTTTTAGCGCAAATCCAATGTTTTTCTCGCGCACGGACTTCCATGAATCGATGTGCGCTGGTTTCCCTGCGATTTTCGCACTTGCACTGCGATTTTCGCACTTTTGCTGCGATTCGCACGTTTTGGCACCTCTGCCCGGGAATTTTCGCCGCACATTATTTGCATGAATCGACCCCTAAGTGGTAGTCGAATGAAGTTAATGATTTTCCATGATGTCATGCAGATAACTAAGATGTATTATATCCTGTGTAGTTGATAGATAGCCACTTCTTCAAATTGTAGGCAAATAGGGATCCACTAGAGTTCAATTAGTCACGGTATTGCTATATTTAAAAAAAAACATGTAATGTTGCTGCATTCTTTCAATTACTCCTTTTAAATGAGCATGGTTGTCTTAGCCTAAAAACACAGAGAAGAAGCAGTTTAAAATAATTGCACCCAGTATAACATCATACAAGTGAAAAAACAATGCATGTGTTAATATGGCCATAGTGGTTACATTTTCAAGTATTGTAATGCAAATAAAAAAGTTCAACACCCTGTTGATCCAGTTTTAAAATCACACGAGATGCAGGAATTGATGCCTTATTTTGGACTCATTGATGCAGAATTGGAACAAAGCATTACCTTACGAAGTTCCAGTGACTTCTTCGTCAGATGATGCAGCATGGAATGATTTGTAAAGAGTAAGCCACAGTGCAGTTTGTTCACAAAATGGAGAAAAGAATAGCATTTTAAAGTTCATTGGCTGAAGGAACAGTATGCTTTGAATGCGGATCTGGAAACTGCTGTGTTATCTAAATGGGGCATAAAAACAACATTTAACAAAAACATGAAAAGCAAATCCTTTACACATGTAACTGTGAAGTAGGGTCCAGACATATTTAAAGTGGTACCAATGGTTTCCTATAATTACTGATGTTATTTTAAAAGGCATTTTGAAATGAGAGCCTAAATAATGCATAATTAAGAAACAGGGTTTGTATTGTATGTTCATCACACACTCTCTAAAATGTGCTCTGCAGCCTCTCTTTAGTGTCAGACCATTGTACTGACCTCCATACAGTTGCTAAGGTTTTCTGGCTGGCATACAATGTGACACTACAAAATATGTTTTAACTGGTGCATTTTTCAGAGTTACATCAGTGTGCCTCAAGCTTCACAAGGGTTTCCTTGCTTGCATGGCAAATGCAAAATATGTTATTGGTTTTTGAATGGTGCAATGTCGGCTGATATCTCCGAGTGACCCATGCTCAGTAATGGGTGCTACCCGTTTCAGTTTAGACACCCATGATGTCTGTGGTTGGTGTCCTGTGCTCTTCACCCATTAGTGATCCAGAGCTGTAGTTTCCAACATTTGATAGAGAGAGAAATTGTGCTGTAAAGTGTTCTTCTGGAGTTGTTGATGTAATAGCATTGCTGGACCTGGGCTCAAAGTTGGCTATAGTGTGTCATAAAACCCATGTCTATGTTCTGGCCGTTGTGTTTTACTTGAAGCATCTTGTGGTGCCTGAGCTCCCATGTCATTCTCTGTGTGGTTTCGAGAGGACACCTTTTAAAACCATGACTAATAGAGCATATAATAAGTATGGATGAAATTCCAATGAAACCTCAAGAACAGCTTGTGAGTACTCTTGTCTGGATAGATTGATAACAAGGGTGCCAATATGCCCCGCTTCTTGTCAGGACCCTCAAGTGACCCATTAAGGCACAGTGATGGAAGCCATCCATGGTGCGAGCCCAATCTAGATCATATATTGATCGTTTTATCTTAACGGGGTTCCCAATCAAGTCAAGAGTATCACAACTTCACTTAAGGCAATACATAAATCCTCAATTGCTTGCAGCACGATCAAACCCTTTTCCTGACAGGTTTCACCAACGTCCTCAAACAATGATCTTTTACTTGGTACAATAATCTTTCTATATAATGAGAGATAACTCCAATAAACCCTGGCTTTTAGGGAGATTTAGGGAGCAACGTATTGCTTTCTTTCCTAATGTTCTTCCCTTTTAAGTTTCATCCCCTCCCTCTGCACACCTCTAAAAAGGTTCATTTTTAGAACCATTACAAAAAGAATAAAATAAGAATAACAATAAGCCACAAATTGCACAAATGGATTTATGTAACATACACAATCCCTTTATGCATTTTGTGTAAGAAAAACAGTATTTTTTAATACCCTATCTTATTTCCGTGGTACTACCAACACTGCCCCCCCACCCACCTGAGAATGTGCTGCCAGAATACCATGTGCCTTTTAATAACTGTGCTGACCAATAAAAAGAAGAAATGATAGTCTTTTCATCTCATCCCAGGTGATGGAGGTGAGTCCTCCTTTTGCAGCTGCCTTCCAGACTCCTTCCTTTTGGCTGCTTTCCTCTGGCCTCTTTCCTGACCCTTTCCCTCCTCTGTGTCATCCTGTAAGGGATCTAGGAGTAAAAATGTCTGCCTCGCTATCTGTAGAACTTCTTCTGATCTTGCCAGAGAGGTTATTTTTAGATTATAACTTCGGATAAGGTTACACATTATCTTCCTTTCTTTCTTAGGTCCATTGTGGTGTCATCTCTGGTTATGTCTGTCATGGACTATTGTGATTCCTTGTTCCTGGCACAACCCATCTACTTATTGCAGCGTCTTAAAGTTCTTCAGAATTCTGCTGCAAGAACTGCTACTTCTACGGCCAGACACGCGCATACTTCTCCACTTTTGCATCAACTTCACTAGATCCCTGTAGACGCTCAGCGTAAGGCGCTTTGCTTGGTCCATCATGCCTTCTATGGCTTAAGTGCTGAGTATTTGCAGAGGAAATTTCAACCCTTGTTTCCTGCGTAGGCACTTCGCTCAGCTGATGCTTGTCTCGTTTCAGTCCCCCTTTTTAAGGCTGCCATATAGGCGGTCTCTCCTTTTTGTTTGGTGCAGCTCAGCTCTGGAATTCCATTCCTCGGGCGTGAAAGCCACTGACAACTATCTCTTAGTCCAGTGGTCTCTCAAAACATATCTTTTTTAGCACTCTCTTTCTCGCCCTGCCTTAGTGCCATGATACCTTTTTGGTGAACGCGGCTCTATATGTGCTAGTAACATAACACAACATCCTCTATGAAACTCACTGTTAGTACACCTCCTCTTTCTAGGGTCCCCTTGTGCCCTCCCTTTTGGTTTCCCTCACTTACTCTTTACCTTTACCTTCACCATTAGCTTGTCAAGTGGCACAGCGAGTAGAGCGCTCGCTTTGACACCTGTAACGCAGGTTCGAATCCCGGCAAGGCCAAACTCAGCCTTTCATCCTTTCGAGGTCGATAAATGAGCACCACACACCGTGGGAATTAATAAGCAGCGCTCAGATAGCGCTATATAAATGCCAAATTATTATTATTGGCCCCCTTTCACTCTTCTGGTCATGTGACACATTTTCTATTCCAAGCACACCTTGTGATATTACCACGAAAAGAGATTCTCACAGGATTTCTCCAATAAGCCAAAATGTTCTCCCACACATAGTATCCCCAAACTCCCCCACTGCACATGTGCACCTATATGCCCTCCCCACCTTTAGCCTGATATGAATGCACCCATTTTCCTCCTAAAAATATAATTCTTAGTACTTTTCATTTTCAGCTTGCAACGAGCCAAAAAAGAAGGTGGCACTTCATTTCTGGAAAGCCTCTCAGTGCCGCAGCTGCAAAACGCCGGGGGAGATGTATAAACGTTTTTCAGGAGCAAGGAGCACCCGTTTATCAGTCAAATATTTTTAAAGCTACTGGATGGATTTACCCCAAGTATGCAAAAGGCACATCGGAGGCCAAACTTGTTTCTTATTTGGTGCAAATCCATCCAGTGTTTTTTACAGTACGGGTGTGCCGTCAAAGTAGTAATCTTTCCCTTTGGGGAAAATGGATGGGAGTAATCCAAAAACAGCATGTTTTGTTTTCTTAATAACGTTTCCACCTTTTATTCAGTTTCCCTCAATAGTTTCAGTTTGATGTGTCCCTTGACAAACGTGTTTTATGGAAAATGTCATTCAAATCGCTTTTTTCTGTGTGTCTCCCTTCTCCAATTCTCTGTTATTCTAGTTGTTTCATTTTGTAAGTAATTGCACATATTTGCAGGGTTAAAGCTTTGTTCCCTTTAGACATATTGTATTTTTTAATATGTTTGAAGACTACTTGATTGTTAAGAAATATCTTATACAGTAATCATACAATATGCACTGCTCTTTATGCTCTCCATTGATCCAATCATGTTTATCTCCATAGCTCACTGAAATGTTCAGCCAAATGTGTATTTACTGTTTTACTGTTAATTACTGGTATGTCCTTCTATGCTTTATTTATTTCATGATATTTGTCTTTGAATATTACAATATTACCTTATGATTTCTGAGTTTTATCAAAATAATACATTATATTTGACTCAATATGTGTGTTAAGAACAGCACCAAGAAGGTTGTCTCAAAGGCAGCTAACACTTCACCTCCGCAATTGAAATGCATATTTACTTGTCTTTTTGCTTGATTGTCCTTTCATTTGGGTAGACCTGCCCACAGAGTTGTTGTATATAGCAAAGCATGTGAAGGGAATTGTGTGAGCTAAGAGTTACGTTGGAGTTCTTGGATGTGATACCAGGCAGCAAAAAAACATTATTAAGCTTGCCTCTCAACTCAGGCCTATTTATTTAAATTAGAATACAGGAAAATGCGACAATTGCAACATCAGATGCCGCAATACTTAAGCATTAGACCAACGCTTTAAAACGCCAAAAGAGCAGAAGCAGTGCTAGGCATGCATTCTGTTCTGCTGACTTGAGTATAATTGCTTAATTGAGCAATACATTCTGCACAACAATCAAAGCGTGGACTTCAATAATCAGGGTCACGTTCCTTGTTTCATTCTGAGAGTTACCCCTCTGTAGTCTGCAAATACATGCCTTGCAAGTTTGCCTGTTTTGTAAACCAAAATAATGTATGCGATGACTCCCAAAAACAATACAACATGCTTTGACAGAAAGACATCACTGCCCCCATCCAAAATAATGTGTTTGTCGCACATTGAAAGGGGCACATTAATTCTATTTTCTTAAATTCTACCAAACCTCTTAAATGAAGAGTTTGTAAAATAAACATAATGCTGGAAAATGAAAATAAAAAAAATAGACACTATAGTTTCAAATATTCAAAATTCAAATTGTTGGGGTTGTTTTGTGCTGTTATCGTCATGTGGTTATATGAACGCTAACATTTAAGTTTGAAACAATTTGCTTTAATTTTGATACATGCTGCCGTTCATTTCTCTGACAAGAGAACATTTTACGTTCAGGGGAAATAAAAAGTAGACCAGTGACTGAGATGTTTGAACTGTTCCCTGATGGCTTACTTTACAAAGTTGAGTGTCAGAACATCAATGGTACCAGTGCCATGGTTGCAATATATGTATATGTGTAAGCGAACTTGGCGATGACGTGCAGGCTGACATGCCAGTGCAGTATATATTGCAGCGTGTTGGGCATGACAAAAGCTACAGATACAGATATTAGCAATGTAAATTGCCTCTAGTGCAGAGGTCTTCAAACTGTGTGGCCAAAGCCGCAACCCTGGGGGGCGCGACAGCACAGCATTTTTATATTGAAGGAAATGGCCTGGGACGGCTCACATGGATGAAACTGTCTCAGGCACCAATTGCAGATGGATGTTCATTCCTTTAGTCACAGACTCTTTTAATAGTATCCAAAGGGGTGTTAATTGTTAAAATGTAAGCAAACTGTCATATTTAAAGAATATCTATTCAGCAACAATGGTCAAAATTACTAGCTGCATAGTGAAATAACTCATCAACCTGGCCGACAGTGGCCAAAGAAGTGGCCCATTTAGACTGGCATACACTAGCATTTAGCATTTTTGGTACAGGCATTGCCCTATTGCCTTGTAGGCCAGTCCGAGTCTGGCGGCTCATCCATAAAGTTCGAGCGGGAGTCCACCCAGTGGCACGCTCATATGGAAGAGCCGAGGAGCCAGCCCAGTGAAACACTGAGCACATGGTGGTTGATACGGGACACTGTTGAGTCCCCATGTTTATGTTTAAAGAAATGCCAATAAAAATACTTTAAAAAAAATGCCTTTGTTGCACAATTCCCCTACCCACCTGCCAAACTCAGATCTCCTTCTGAGGCTCTGTGGAGCCCAGGGGACAGGGATGGTATTTCTTTACTGGATATCTATCATAGATGTCCAGTCAAAAATACCATGATTTGCCCCTTGGCACCCCAGCACCTTGCATAAACACACAATCATGTTGATTGTGTTAGGCCCTGTGGGGCGCAGGGGACACGGATGGTGTATTTTTACTGGACATCAATCATAGATATCCAGTAAAACATGCCATGCCTGCCCCTTGGGCTCCCCAGCACCAGTTGCATACTGTTTGCCTTTTTACAATTTTTTTTAAAGTATGCTCTACAATGCAACATGTTAACCCATTATTTAAAAGAAATTGATGGGGGAGAACTCCCCAAACCCTCCTTGATTGGTGCAGGCTCCCTCAGTGCGCTCAGTGGCTATAGCATTTTTGGGGGAAATATTTATGCTCTCCACTTAAAAAAAAATGACCAGCCACCACTGGCCCTCGGACAGGGTGGGGGAGACCAAGGACTGTGGTGGGAGCAGGATGAGTGGGAGCCATGGGATAGTGGTGGGAGAAGGGTGGGGAGAGCCCAGGGTCTGTGAAGGAGTGGGGTGAGCCTAGGGACTGGGCAGGAGTGGGATGAGGGAGCTCAGCGACTGTGATGGGAGCAGGTGGGGGAGCCCAGGGACTATTTTGAGAGTAGGGTGCAGTGACAGCACACAATAGTTCATAGCCATTTGTACGTACTGTCCATTTAGCATTTTGGGGTGGGCCGACCTGTCCAAATTTTGCTCAGGGGGGACCAGGACAAAAAGTTCAGAAGAACACTGCGCTAGTGCCACACCATAGAGAGTGAAGTTGTGCATTTAGTTTTTTTTATCTACACTAACATAATTAACATGTTTGTAGGTTGCCCACAACTTGTTAATTACTGGAATTGGTGTGCTTGATTGATATCAAACGTTTCACGTTGTGCATGAAGTGTCCTTGCATCTAACGGAATTCATATGTATTACTACGTCAAAAGAAGTGACAGTTGTATTACTTTTTAAACTCTGAAGTGAATGCTAGGGTCTCAGTTTCTAAATTAAGAATTTGTTTTGAGTATAGATGTGTTAGAAAAAGGTTCTAGAAGACTATTTAATGATACATGCGTGATTGCAGAAGATATGTGGGCAATGATCGTGCCATTCATTTGCAAAGTAGTTGCCACTAGTCTTTCATAGTGCAAGTATTTGTCGAATTCATGTATGAGTGTAGATGCCCATTCCCAACCCAAAAATAAATATACAGAGAGACCGAAAACGTTCTGGGGCATGTCCTTCTAAAAAGGTTTTTTTTACTGTGAAACAGAGTAAGAAGTGTACATTCCGAGGCAAGCATCCCTATAAGGCATCTATACTAAGGCAGAACGTGAACTTGGGCATGTCCTCATTTGTAGAGGACTGTACTACTGTAAAAGATACAAGTGGTTTCTGAAACATTTTAGGTTGTGGGATTCACACACACTCAGGCAGAGGGCGTTCTGTGTCTGGCACTTCTGTGTAGATGGGTCATCGTAGTTCACTGTAGACTTGTGAATGCATCGGTACTGTATGAAGCAAAAAAGCACTCTTGGGTGAATGGTATTCTTTTGGGTCAGTGTGAATTCATTAACATGTAGTCTTGGGAGAGGTGTTATGTATGTACAGTCTTTAACATACACAACAGTGTGATGTGGCAGGCATCAGATGGAGTCAGATGGCATCCCTGAACATGTCATGTTGAAGCCATTGTACAGAGGGACACTGACCACATAATCTTGTGAATTATTTTAGTGAGACTGTGGCCCTCATTACCAGTCTGGTGGAAACTGTGGCGGAAAAACGTGCAGGTAGCCGCAGGACCCGCAATGAATTACCACCACCTGACTTGCCGTAATAACCGGGACATTACAGTCTCAGTGATCCGGTAAGTCAGTCGCTGCCAATTGTTAATCGCCATTCTCATTTGAGTCCCATAGGACTCAATGGGAATGGGGACCATGGAAGCACCAGCACCGTTAATAATGTTTTTGTTGCTTCCATGAACGTCTGCGACCAGGTGGCAGACTTGTACTGAAACAACGGTGGAGGTAAGCTTACCGCCACCGTTGTATCCTGAGGGCGAGTGTATTTTGTTACCGGGGGTGTATAACAACATATTTAGGGGCTCATATCTGAGTTTCCCGTAAATAGGCAACAGGGACTTGTTACATTTACACTTTTGTGGAAACAGGTCACCTCCACCTAATTTCCAGTGGAAAAGGAGAATGTAAAAAAGTGGCATACACACTTGTACACCACCCTTTTACACCCTGCAGTGTTTGAGTAAACGCTGTCTGCCATGTATGCATGGGGGGCCTGAATCGTAACTTACGATCTGCCCCTCCACTCTGCCATACAAATTCATCAAAATGCACCAAAAAATTAATTGAATGTGTTCAATTAATGGCTCAGCTCATTGCCTAAGAGCTCCCCAGTACTTGATTCAATACTAAACAGATTTTCAAGTGTTCGGTTCAGTAGTTGCTTTACCTAATCAGTGATGATTAAACAATGTTATACCACTTAATTATGTTCGATGCCAAAAGGGGCAATGCAGTTTTCATTTGCCTTTACAAATTCCACACATTATGGGCCTCATTATGAGTGTGCCGGTCTGGCACACTCAAAGTTCTGCGGGTGGGTGCCGTCCCTTCTGCCAAGTCAGACCTGGCGGGCGAGACGGCATCTGCCCGCAGACTTTGACGGAAGCACTGGCACTGTTGAACACAGTGCCGGTGCTTCCGTCCTCCCCATTCCCATTGAGTCCTAATGGACTCAATGGGGATTTACGAATGCCAACGCCTGACTTACCGGACCTCCGGGGCTGTAATGCCCCAGTTATTCTGGCAAGTCAGGTGGTGGTAAATGATCATTAGTCCGGCGGCAGCCTGCCGGTTTTACCGGCGCGGCTACCACTGGACTCGTAATGAGGGCCACTGAGGCTCTTGTGAGTTACCAAGTAGATTAGGTGGGTGGTGAGTTACCCGCCTTCTTTGCCGTTCACATAGAAATGTAACAAGGGTTTCTGGGTGCTCGTTCAGTTCCAAATAATTGAACTGTAACCACCTGTCCTGGGCAAGACTTAACCAATCATTAAGTGTATGCGGGTCTCTTCCAACACTCCACCGAAAACACACGCAGATATCTCTCTCTGTCCACACAGAAGAGTGCACGCACCTCTCAGATGTTTTCTTTGAGACGGTCTAGCCTATAATGTAATGGAAAGATTTCCCAATAGGCTTGTTCTACTATGAGCCCCATTACTATTGGGAATTGTAGGCCACATCTTGTCATCCCCGATCCGTAAATGACCTAGAAAAAACACCTGCCTGTTCGGAAGTTTGCCAAGTTCCAAACATTCAAGCTCACCTTTGCACATTTCTCTTACTAACAATTTCACCAACAGGATAGCTCTTGACTATGTCCCATATAAAAAGCAATAGCCCCTTTTGCCCGCTGCATTTCCGGGAAAATTTAAAGTGCTGTTTCAAATATGTCCTTTCTGATTTTGTAATTCAGTTTTTTTCTGAGGAATGCAGGGGGGCATATGCTCTCTAGTCAACAATTGCCCCACTACACTATCTCTCTTCAGACAGACTGGCACATAGAGGTACTAGAGAGATTGCCCAACATGATGTTCCCCTGAGTTCATGCAAGCGGAGCACACCACTCTCTCGGCCCTTCATTCTCATTAGCTGTTGTAAATTCTTCATGTTTCCCAAACCAATGTTCCATTAGGAAGAGGTCCTGCTCTCATTTCATTCACTCTCAACCATTTATTTCCTCCAATACACAAATGCATTGGCGTTGGTCTTATATTTAATCAAGAAGGCATACAATATTTTATAAACTTCACTTTTGCAATCAGCAATCTATTGCAAATGTGCAGTATGAAGTGTAAAAAGCACTAGTGTAAGGCCAAATTACATGTATTCCATCTTTTGACATTTTGTAATACAAGCTGTGTAAATGCTGCCTACCCTTAATGCATGGCAGGCATCATTTACATTGAATTCCTATGGGAGCCTCTTGCAGGTGTAAAAAGCAGACAGATTCCAGAGGAATTCAATGAATTAGTACCACCTTCAAAATCTGATGCTGATGGTGACAGATTAGTATGATATAGCAGGTGGGGGTGGTGGACATTTCAGAGTGTTCTCTTCGCTTGTCCATACAATACAATGAAAATATGTCAGAATGTAAAATGCATGCACAATAGTTTTGTGCATGCATTTGACACATCGTTTGTATATTCTACCACAACGAAAAATGAACTCCAAAATATTTAGAGCCCAATAGCGTATTTAGACAGAATCAAATATCTATTTTCAGTCACAATTCGGCCGAATACCTCGAAATCGAAGATTAGTGCACCCCTGTTTCTGACATTTAGGGCCTGATTCACAGAGGGTTTTCCTATGGTATTGCGCCATTATAAAACATGTATGTGAATCAGGCCATTAAGACCTGATTCATTGAATGTGTTGCATTGTGCAAAGTGACTTTTCACTGGTACAAAACGACTTTGCACTGCCAACAAAAACCCTGGTTCACGGAACTGTGCAAAGTGTATTTTTGCAGTGAAAAGTCAGTGAATTGCAAAGTCAAAAACACACTTTGCACAGATCCATGAATCAGGGTGTTTGTTGACATTGCAAAGTCACTTTGCACCAGTGAAACGTCACTTTGCACAGTGCAAAACAGTCAAGAATCAGACCCTTAGTCTTGTTATCATTGTTTCTACAGTTCATATATGAACACATGTAAAAGCAAGACATGTAGTTGGCCCTTCCTTCAAGTTTATCCATTCTGATGAAAAGGGCTCTGGCTCGTCCATGAGCATGTTATTCATAGCCCGCCAATCACGCACACGATGAAAACGCAGTGTCCGTGCCTCTGCCTCATTCCTAAACAGAAAATATATGTACACATTTGGCACTGATAACAATAGTGACAATGTAAGCCAAGTCATTCTATAATGAGCTTCAGGAAGCAAACACATGGCACGTTCTTGCCAATTTTGCTTGCAGCGACACATTGTTTCATTTCAGTAATAGTTTTATATTGTTCGTTTTTGAGGTAAGCAGGTACACGAATACCATGAATATTTTAGAGGACTCAATGCTGATGGTCGCACACGGAAACAGGGAAACAAGGTACGGGGGCTGACAGCGCCAATCTCTGTTGCGGAAGTGTTGTTTGTCTGATTGCTTCTAGGGCGCGATTCAGGTTGTCCACCACTTTCCTTATGCTGATTGTGGGGGGACCTTTATAGCATAGGTACTGCTTGGCAACTGACTCTTTTGAATTCTCTGTTTTTGCAATATTTTTGACGCAAACAGCTGGTACCTTTTAGCTTGAATATTTGCCCTTCTATGGGGCTGCTGTGCACACATCATGTGCGCAAAACTCATTTGCCCAATTCATGGATCAGACTTTGCGTGGTGCCGCGTTCTTTGTGTGAGACACTGCGTAAAGCGTTGGAAGGGCCAGCGCAAAGAAATAAATAGGGGTCAGAGCATGCATATTCCCCATTTCCAGTTCAGAATGAGGAAGAACAAGGAATAACAAGGGATTGTTCAGGGACACACTACGTAAATAAATTACACGCCGAGTCAAGTGCAAACCTAACACAATTCATGGATTACAAAGCGCAACTTCACTTCGGGAAAATGCACAGCCAAACTTTGTGATCTTACCGCCACAAATCTGAGACGCAACATACAAAGTGCAAAGGAAACATAGGTAAAGCATGCAATGCACACCATTCAAACGTTGCTCTACCAGTATAAATCCACTTGTAGTGACAGCAATCGTATATGTCCATGGAAGAAAGAGGGGGAGGAAGATGGTGAGGGACAGGATCTTCCACACACCTACAAGGCTCTTTGGGATGCCACATGACAAAGTATATGCAAGGTACAGATTCCCGCCCTATGTCATCCTAGACCTGTCAGGGATTGGGAGGAAGACCTTGAATGACCCACCATCCGGAGAAGGTGCTGAAAGCCCTATATTTCCCAGCCACAGACTCATTCCAGCACACCTGTGCCATTGTTGGAGACATATCGCAGGGAACATATTCCCGGTGCCAAAACTAGCTATTGTGCTGCATCACATCACATGTCTGTAGGCACATGTACAGACCACGCACACTGCAGGCAAGCCAGAGAGTGTGGCAGAGTTTTATGGATTAGCACACTTCCCAGGGGTACTGGGAGCCATTGATTGCACACATGTTGAACTACAGCCCCCTCCCCAAGCAACTGAGTACATGTACCGTAACCCGTAACATTGGCATTCAATCAATGTCCAGATCATCTGTGATGCAAAGGGAGTCATGATGCATGCCATTGCAAATTTCCCTGGAAGCAAACATGACAGCTTCATTTACTGCCGGTCAACACTATACTTGGCCCTGATATCAGGAACCTTAGGTAACACCTGGCTTATCGGTGAGTATCAACTATCATGCACATGCAAACAGTCACGAGACACACAGAATAACAGACCACGCCAATCAATGCTAACAACAAACATTTACACATTTTCAGGGGACAGTGTCTACCCGCTCTCTCCATTCCAGCTCACGCCATTCTGGAATCCTGCCACACCAGCCGAGGTAAGGTACAATGCAGCACACATGGCCACTAGGGGCATAGTGGAGCGTGCATTCTGGTGCTCAAGTCGCATTTCCACTGCTCTAAGGGCGTATTGCTATATGCCACACCACTGGTATGCAAAATCATCGTGGAATCTTGTGGCCTATGCAATGTTGCCACACGGTGTGGTATACCAGTAGAGAGGCAGAAGGGACAATGCCCTCAGATGAAGGCACCACCCATTCCCTGGGACAGGATGCACACAATCTGCGTGTGCAAACCTACTTCACATGAATACCAGCCCATGTGGAGCACACACAATGGGCCTCATTAGGACCCTGGCGGTAAGGGGTCTACGCCAGCGTTAGCTGCGCCGACCCCTTACCGCCAACTACGAGTTCCCAAAGCGCCATGGTCATTTTTCCGCCCGCTTTTTGCGGGCGGAGAAATCCATGGCGCTATGGGACCTTGGTGTTAATTACGCCACCGTAATTTACGGTGGCGTAATTAACTCCTTCCCCACTCCCATTATACCCTATGGGGCCGAAATGGGAATGAGGAAGGGTAAATGGGTCAATGGGGACTTACCGCCCCGCCGACCTCGGAATGGGGCGGTAAGTCCACCATCCGCCATGGCGTAAACGGACTTTACGCCATGGCCGGAAAGTCCGTCGATGGCGGAAAAAATCCGCCAGGGTCGTAATGAGGGCCAATGAAGCCACGTCCATGGTGCCCATCCATGATGAATCAGGGCTAATCCACCTTGCCCATAACAACACCCTAAGAATGTGTGTCTGGGAGAGACAAACTGTGGGTTTAAATAGCCATAACATCTACTGCATCAACCACTGACACAGTCAAAGTAAGTGGAAACAACAGTATACATGTTGATTACACAAAGGTACACAACACATTCAACACAATCTCCTACCACTTTCACATGCTCACCACCAATTCTGAACTCAGACCCCCAACAACATACAAGAACACACGTAGGAAAGCACAGCATATAATTTAAGTAGTAACTAACACGTGTCAGGACTGCCCTGGCCACCCTAGGCATGTCTCACAACAATATACAGGTCGAGTGGCCACCCCATTCCCTGACAACAATTTAGGTCACAATACACATCTATATCAAAATAGTTATACAGACTGAGAGAATTGCAAGTTCAGTTCAAGAAAGATGCCCATCTCACTGCATTTCTCTTGCAAGCTTGCTCCAGTTGTACCCAATCATGTATCCATGCTCCTCTATGTATGCGTCCAAACCAGCCTACACTGCCGATGTGTTATGTGCAGGCATCTCACAGCCCTGTGTCCCTGCCTAGCAGCAGCCAACTCCCCTAGCAGAATGACTCAGAAGAAAAAGAAAACACAAGGTCATAGCAGGTAACAAATCCATGCACCCAGTAACACTGCACCCTGTGTCCCTCTGAGAGCCATGGAACAACTGTAATCAATGACTCACCATCCTCCCATCACCATGTCACCCATGCTGCCGAAGCTGCTCACCTCAGGCCAATGTACTGAAAAACACCCCACAGAGTGACAATATCCCCACCCACAAAACCACCACTGTGTACCCCCCTGAGTGCCGTGCAACAACTGCAAGCAATGACTCAGCAGCCTCCCATATCTTTGTCTCCCTCTGAACCCTTGGAACCAGACCTGCTCAACTCAGCCCAACACACTGAAAAACACCCCACACAGTGACAGCATCCCTGTCTCCTGTATGGAACAAGGTAACCTGACAGCCATGGTCCACCCAGGGTCAACAACCGGAAGGTCACATCAAAGAGTGTGAGTACCAAGGAATCCAACACAGTCTGTACTCATTGACAGAGAGTGAAACAGTTAAATTTCCAACAGAAAACGTTATGCACTCATGACAGAAGGGGTTTGTCTGCCCTGGGTGCGGGCACTCGCTGGGCCATCGATTGCAGGCATACAAGTTGGGCACACCCACCGTCAGCTTTCCTGGGTGCCTTTGGGGTACACTTGGATTCAGGGGATGGGACACCAAGGGAGAAGTGGAAGGACTGGGAGGAGTGGAAGTACAAGTGGGGGAGATGATGGGAAGGAAGAAAGAGTGCAAGAGGGAGAGAGGGAAACAGAGTGAAAAATGTGCAGCTGAGGAGCGGAGAGAGAGAGAGAGAGAGATAGAGAGTGGGACAGGGGAGCAAGGATATTGCTGCATAATGTACTGTGTTGTTATTTTTTCATGTGGCCATTTTGTTGATTGTTTATGTACTATAGACTTCCTGTTTATTTTTAAGCCATCTATTCATTTTGTAACTGTTTGTATGTCGGTGCTCTTAAGCCTCAGGGTCAGTGATGCGCGGTATAAATACATTTAAATTCAAGGAGGAGTTTGGCTGGTGGGAAGATGAGGAGAGATACTGGGACTGTTAAATTGGGTGAGGGCTGAAAGAGGGAAGAGAGGAAGACAGAGATAGAAGAATAGGAAAAGAAGGCAGCAGAAAGCCTGGGAGGCATGCTGATCTAAGAATAGCATGGATTGCCGGTTGAAGAAGGACAATAGCGGGTGAGGGGCAGACTGGGAAATGAAGGCGACCCACTAAACTGGACTCCTCAACTTCTCAACACCAAAACAACATGGTCAACACCCCATGGCATGCAACTCAGAATGAGACCTATGTCCCCAATATCCACACAAATAAGGCTGTGCCAACCCCACTCCAGACTCCACCCCATCCACATACCCCCCTATGTTGGACACCACAGTTCATGAACAGGTCATCACTCCCCAGCTGATGCTTCCCCCTCAAACAGATCACACACCTCGGATGAGCTGTCTCCAGGAAAGGGGTCAGCGATCATAGAGTGTAGTTCAAACACTTGAAGGTACAAAAGATAAACAGAAGCAGTGGAGAGGGAATGATATTTGACATGCATGTGAACACAATGTACAAACACGTAGAGTGCAGTCACTCACTTTGCTGAATTCATTACATGTTTTGAAAACAAATGTCATGCAATATATTGAAGATGAGAGAACATATGGAAAAACAACACTAAACTACAAATGACTTGTATAGGGAACACAGGTGATGGCTGTCAGGGGTCCACATGTGCAAAGCAATACAAACCTAGATGGTCCAAGTGTGCTAACCGGTCCTGTGGATTTCAGGGAGACATATGGCCAGGCTGCCATTCCATCTATGTGCACGTGAGCTGATGGACACTCCTTGGCAAGGCACCATGCTGGCCTAAACAAGCCAGACTCCTGACAGCCATGATATGCAGTGCAACACTCCCGGCAGGGTGCCCCCAGCAGAGCAGGCTAGGCTGGGACATTACATGGGGTGTGGTCTTTGTCCTGCTTGGGGAAGGAACGAGCAAGGTACCTGGTGCTTCACAAAATGAAAGGTGGCCCACCACTTGGCTGATGCTAAGTGGGAGGGAGTGTCAGAGTGTGAGAGCATTGGCGGAGAAAGTGACATGTCAAATTTAAGTTGAATTGAGGGAAGGTATCACAAGGAGTAGTGCAGAGCATGATGGGAGGTACCGGTAGTGTCGTCAGGCTGTGAGCCAGTGTTGGTTGAAGTCAAGGCACATCAAGTGGAGGACTCAGTTGCGGATGCAAATGGCATGAAGGTGGTGCTTCGGACAATGGGAAGTCAGTGGAGCACATGGAGTGCATGAATCATTTGTACCTTGGAGTTGAGTGCAATGATGAAGCAGGCTGTGTTGTTTAGGATCTGTTGTAGCTTCCTGAGATGATAGGCAGGGCCATAAACATACATGGAATAAGAGCAGTCTAGACGGGAGAGGATAGTTGCAAACAATGACGTGACTCTGTGAGGGTAGGATAGGCAAGGGAAGGATCATTCAAGGATGTGAAGGTGTAGAAGACAGGATCTATGAGCAATGTCCATTTGGTGACAAAGTGTTCAGTCATAATCCATGGTGCATCACCATTACTTCACTGAGCTGGATGCTGTGGGAGTGTGGGCTAGGGAGCACAGCCAAGGGGTGGCTTTGTGGAAGAGTGCAGTGTCACTGCAAACATAATTCTGCTACCAACACTTTTCTTAAGGAGGTGGCTAGCTGCTCAGGCAGCGTTTGGAAATCTATGGGCCTCATTACACGGACGGCGGTGGACCAAGGTGCTCTTAGCACCTTGGTCCATGCCGGTAAAATACCGGCACCGCCTTGGTGGAAAGGGGAATTACCGCCCTATTCCAAGGTTGGTGGGGCGATAATTCCCCCTTCCCCCATTGCCCTTCCCCATTCCCATTTTTGCCCCATAGGGCATAATGGGAATGGGAAAGGTGCTAATTACGGCACCGCAAATTGCGGTACCGTAATTAGCTCCCTGGTCCCTTTGCGGGTTGGTTTTTAACGCCTGCAAAAAGCAGGCGTTAAATTCTCCAATCCGCAAAGGGACCTCGTAGTAAGGCGGTAAGGGTTTACCGGTACCGGTAAAATACTGGTACCGGTAAACCCTTACCGCCTACCGTGTAATGAGGCCCTATGTGTCCCGAGGCAAGGTCATAATGGGGAGCAGCAGAGGTCTTGGTGATCTGTGGATCTATGTGTGTGTAATCTTTGCAGCAGGACAGGTCATGTGAGCGGATAAGGGTGAGAAGTGGGCTTAGGAACAGGTTGAAGAGTATGGTGGATAGGGAGTACACCTGCAGGGCCCCTTAGGAGACAGAGGGGGAAGAGAAGGGTGGTACGAAGAAGTTTTGAGAACGGTCAGCGAGGCAAGAGATGAGCAATTACCAGAGAGTGCAGTCTGTGGGTGAGGATGCTGTTGTTGAGTGTGTCAAAGTCTGCCAATGGCCCAAGGGGGATAAGTGCCACACAGCTTCCTGAGTCTGCTGTCCTTTGGGAAAGTGCAACCAGAAACCAAAAGCACATGTATGGATGATCAAGGAGACATACACACATAGCCATGTGGACAAACTCAAATGATATGATATGATATGGCATTTGTAATGCGCCTATACACAAGTGTTTCAAGGCGCGATGAGGCAAGGGAGGGGGAACGAAGGAAGGACAGACAACAATCGTACTAGGGGAAGTGTCGTTCAGATCGCACAAGTGCATGGAATGGGGTAAGGGGAAAGTGTGGGGGGAGAAGGAATAGTGCAGTACATGGGAATAGAATAGTAACAATAAATAAAGTAACAACCAGCAAGTGGCAAGTGCAAAGGTAAGTGCAGAAATCAGGTGTCAAGTGCTGGTAGTGGGACTGTTGGGACACCGAAACAGTCCCCAAGTGCGGGGGTTGCCAGGCAGGCAGTGCAGGTGTGTGAGACTGGTGGGGAAGGCACCAGGGCCCGACATCAGAGGGTGATCAGGTAATCGGTGCAGTTTCAGTTCAGCCAGGAGGTCAGCAGGGGAGAGGAGGAGAAAAAGCAGAAGCAAAGAGAAGGGTTTTGAGGTGCTTCCAGAACCAGAGATGGTTCTGCTCAAGTTTCAGGGAGGCAGGGAGGCTGTTCCAGAAGGAGGCACCAGCCGAAGAAAGAGATCTACCACCAACTCATTGCTTGGAGAAGTGACTGACCCCGGGGGAGTTGGAGGCGGATGAGCAAAGAGCTCGAGAAGGAAGATATTTAGGAAGAGAGAGTTTAAGGTACTGAGGCCCCAGGTCCCAGAAGGCTTTGTGGACAATGCAGAGGGTTTTGAACTTAATCCTCTCTGCCGCTGGGCGCCAGTGCATAGATTTCAGTCCTGGAGAGATACGATCGCTTGGCTTGAGGCCAAGGACAAGTCTTGCAGTACTGTTCTGGATAAGTTGCAGAGCGTGGAGAGTAGAGGCAGGCAGATTTAGAAATCTGCCCCTAAAAGTTACCATCCCAAAGTCACATGATCCATGCAAACCCTACATGTGCCACTGCATGCCAAGATTGTGGTGCACACTTAACCAGCCATCAACATGGTTGACAGTGAACAATCTCACCTGCTGACAGAGCTGTTCTTATGTGATTCCCTCATCCCCTCATCCCACAGGAGTGAACATGAGTGAACAGTGAACACCAAATCTAATGGACATCAGGGCACAGGTGGTAGAAGTGGCATGGGTGGACTGGGACTGCCATCCTGAATTGGATCCTCGGCTGGTGGCAGAGGTGGTGGAGCATCCTGTTCATGCAGTGCCAAAGTATGGTCTTCATTGGTTAGGTCCACCCCTGATGCAGATGCATGTATTAGCATCCCAATGGCAGAGAGGTCCCCATGAACTTCCTCCTGAGTTGCCACAGATTCTGCATGTGCGCTCACTCATGACACATCAGATTGCTCGGATAGAGTCTGCCTCAAGGCGTCCATCTCCTCATGGAGCTGGGACCTTTTAGTCAAAAGTTTATCATGCAGTGAAGTCCTCAGGCTCTGCATCACACAGCGATTGGATTCCCGAGATAATAGCATCTCCACCTGCTGCCTTTCTGTGTGCCACTACATCTTGAAGCAGGGAGGACTGCAGACATGCCAGATCTGCCCACCAGCCTTTGATTTTGGCCTCCATGCCCAGTTTGTGTGAGAGCCATGGTGACAGCATCTCAGCATGCAGTGCCTTGGCCAGTTTGTCCATCAGTTACTGCTTATGGTCCTGAGAGGCCAGATGTCCAATACTTGTGCAGGGCCAACGATAGTGGGATGCCGGGGTTCAGGCCCGTTGCAGTGGGACCAATGTCCTTGGCTTAAGGTCAGCAACCTTCCATCAGCCATCAGTCCCTGATCATGATTCTAACACAGGTGAAGGTGATCTTGCAGCCATTACCACCATGGACACAGGGCTTACCACTGATCAGACCTGTGACTCCTGACTCACCTCTTCGGACTCAATGGCCCCATCTGGACTGCTCATTGGGGAACCCATCATTTCTCTCACTGTGTCCTCCACATCCAATTGAGAAGCTTGACTTGAAGAGTATGAAGAATCAGAAGAGTCAGAAACCCGACAGAGAAAGTGCCTGCAACATCTGTGGATTCTCACGGGGCAAAGAACCCCAGCCTCTATTGGTGCTCTGTCGTGTGACCACCTCCTCTTCATCCTCCACCTCTGCATCTGCTGCATCATCACCTGCACACTGTACTGGCCACACTGTTAGCTCTACGTCACAAAATAATGGCATTCACTGACATGCACAGTCATGGCTGGGTATATCAGGCCGTGCAATATGACATGCTTTGTGGAATCAAGAGCACAGACATACACCGGACCTGATTGAGAGTGATTCCCAACAGTGGAAGGATGCAGGTCTGTGCATCATCAGTGAGACCATACTCCACTCTGACATTTTTGTGTTGGACGTGTGACATCTGATGACCAAAAAATTCATGCAGGCATATGTGTAGACATGAAATACCCAACCACCATTGCAGCATTGCACCCCATACAATACGTGGCCACAGTCAGATGCCTTGCAAACATGTGTGAGGAGACTGCAATATGGGACTGACAAAGGCATGCTTGCAGGTCCACTGCTCCATTGGCAATCCATATGTGAAAAGTACTACACTGAGACAACTATTGGCCATCCAACCTCGTCACATCTGGAAGGTGGCCTTATGCGGCTATACACAGTCATTTTTGCTCATTCATGTCCAGTGAATGGGTGACTGTGACATCATGCACTCAATGCTGTGATTCTGCGTGAATCATGATTGTCACAGCCAATGGACAATACACATGCAAGACACTACATGTGTACTATTACATTTGTATAGAATGACATTGCCACACATAAAAGCAGCATCATTTCCTGGGCCAGGCGGAGGAGGTGACTTCCTGGGAAGCAGAGCTAAAGGCACACAGGAGTGGGCACAGGAAGGATCAGACCCAAACAGCTAACTCTGAGTACACCGCCGGTAAAAGGTCAAGCATTCCTTTGTTTAAAATAATGGAGTGAATATTGAGCATGCAGCCTCTGAGATGCTTTTAAGACACACACCCTATGGCCCACCCCCTTACCCCCCTCAATTTCCAGCTCATGCTCTTCGTGTTGACTGATGGCTCATTTAACAAGCTTTTGATTTTAAACCACGGGGCTAAGAAATGAGCACGGGGCATTTTCATTTTGAAGGCCAGCACAAAGCATCAGTTAGCTGACCAAATCTATACATTCTGACAAGAGAATTACCATGCCAGCAGAAAAACTCAAAACAATGTTCTTCATTTCCAGGTCTTTATTATTCATGCACAAACCTCATAATGTATATTACTTTTTAGCTGCATATGGTGCATGCCGGAGGTTAACTGGCATTGTCTTGCCAAAGTGCTCTAGTATCTGCTTTGGGACAAGGGGCCTCATTACGACCATGGAGGTAGCCATGCCGCTATTTGTGGCATGGCTATCCCCATACCGGGTACCGGGTCCGTGTTCCCTGAATGGGGAAATACCGGGCCATTCTGACCCTGGAGGGCCCGGTATTAGCCCATTCAGGGAACCCGGACCCATTACATCCCCATTCCCATTTGAGCCCAGATAGGGCTTAATGGGAATGGGGAGGATGCAAACAACGGACCCGTTAATGACAGGCCCGTTGTTCGCATCCCGGTCTGCTCGAGGGACCCGCTAAGGATGCTTAGTTTTACCAGGCATCCTTAGCAGATCCCGCAAGGGACCGCGCAATGAGGCGGTAGGGGGTTAACGAGGCCAGCAGCTCTACCGGCCCCGTTAACCCCCTACCGCCAGGGTCGTAATAACCCCCATGGACTTAATGCATCCCATCACCAGTACTCTTCATTTTCTCAACATGCCAACCACTGTGATATGGCTCCTCAATGTGACTTGGCATCTTGATAAGGACAGCAGGGACCATTGTGTCACCATGCAGACCGTAGTGCATGGACAAAGTGCATGGACAATTAATCCTGTAATATGTGTGCAGCAATGATTTGTGCACTGCCCAAGTCACCATCCAGTTTGTCAGTGCACCTATGTGCTGCTCCTCTACGTAACAGCACATATGACTGTTTTTGTCTCATGTGTCATATCAGGGCTGGCCCCAGGTCTACCAGCACCCAGTGTGCGATTTCTTGGGACCACGAGCCTCGTGCTGTACACCCGGCGCGATTCTTGAATAGGCAGTATCACTTTACACTGTGCAAGCTGGCAGCACCCTTTACATGACACTGTCATATAAACTGGCAGTCAATGACTGTCTATCGGTGAGTGACTGACAGTCATTTACTGCACTTTACATGACAGTGACATGTAAAGGACGCTGTCAGTTCACACAATGTAAAGTAACACTTTGTGTGACCTGGTGGCGCCCTATATTTGCATTGGTATGGTGTGACCGCACTACTTGATTGTCCCTTGAGGTGGCTCTGTGTCACATGTTCATACAATATAGCACTGGGAATGACACCATATACAGCTGGATCGAGTGTGCCATACTGTCCCCACACAAACACATAAATCAATCAATGAGGTTCACTCAAAATGAAACTCCACTGGGCGAATCACCCTTATTACCCACACCATGATATCCAGTGGCTGCATGCCAGCACTAATAAGAGATGCTAATGCCAGCTCTGTCAGATAAAGCATGGTCCTGCGCAATGATGCAGCAGTATTGGCTGGGCAACGTGGATCCTATATTATGTATCAGAAGGCCAGCCTCTATTATGAACGTTATTGCTCCTTATATTCTGACTGAGATCACATTGGCAATAAACAACTCGTGTCAGTCGGGATTTGTTCCCCCAGAACTGAAATCTGCTAGGGTTATTGCCCTCCTTAAAAAGCCTTCTCTTGACCCCACTATCCCGGCTAATTTCCACCCTATTTCTCTACTTCCGTTTCTGTCCAAACTGCTGGAATCACTGGTCACACCGCTTCTGTCCTCTTTTTTGGAATCTTCCAAAATATTTAATCATGCCCAGGTGGGTTTTAGGCCTGGAAGAGGTACGGAAAGTGTCCTGGTCTCGGTGCAGGACGGCATGTCCAGACTTGTCGATGCTGGCGGAGTTGGGGCCCTGATCCTGTTAGATCTCTCTGCCGCATTCGACACGGTAGACCACTCCATCCTTCTCTCTCGCCTCTCACAGATTGGGATATCCGGTGCTGTTCTTGCCTGGTTTACTTCGTTTCTTTCGGATCACACTCAGACCCTCGCTATGCCACTGTTTCTCTCCCCTTCTTGCTTTCTCACTTGTGGTGTCCCTCAGGGATCCTCTCTATCGCCAATTCTGTTTAACATCTACATTTGGGCCCTGATTTGTCTCATCCGCTCCTACGGGTTAAACTGCTACTCATATGCAGATGATACCCAAATCCTGATCCGTCTGGACCAGGATCAATCAGAGACCTCTGTATGCCTCCACGACTGCCTTAGGACAACGGGATCTGGATGGACCAGAATTGGCTAAAGTTGAATGGTGATAAAACAGAGGTACTGTTGGTAGGCTGCCCCCCAACCCCTCCCTGTAGACCCCTGCTTTCTGGCCCGCTGCCTTGGGCCCGCTACCCAACCCAGTTAGCAAAGTCAAGAATTTAGGAGTTATCCTCTCCGCTTCTTTGTCAATGTCTAACCAGGTTGCGGCCGTGTGCCAGTCCACTCACCATCAGGTCAGAATCCTTAAGAGGGTCATGCCCTTGATCCCGGTAGCCCTCCGCCCCCCTGTGGTAGCCGCGTTAGTCCTCACACTACTGGACTATTGCAATTCTGTCTCAAGCTATCGTCCTTATCCATCGCCTTCAGCGTATGCAGAACCTGGCTGCTAGGTTGGCTACTGGCTCCCCTTATGGTGCCCACATTACACCAGTGCTTCGCCAACTGCATTGGCTCCCGGGGAAACAACGAATTCAGTTTAAATCTCTGTGTATTGTTCACCGGGCTATTCACGGTCAGGGTGCTGAATTTTTGCAGCTTAAATTCACCCATTATTATCCGGACCGGGACCTCTGCTCTGCTACTTCTAACCTGCTTACTGTCCCCAGGTTTAACCGGGCAAGGCTCGGTGGTAGAGCCTTCTCTGTTACCACGACCATACTTTGGAACAGCCTCCCTGAACCTCTTAGGGCCACTGTTAACCATCTCGGATTCAGAAGAGCGTTGAAAACCAACCTGTTCTAAGCCTGACCACTCCACTGGTCTTCTCCGACTGGGTAGCTTCCTTTCAGCGCCATGATGCCTTTTGGCGAACGCGCGCTTTACCAATGTTAATAACATAACATAACATAACAAGGCAGTTTTGTTTAAAACGCTTCATCAGCTCATTGCTGGTCAGGCTAAGGTTCGTATGAAGCACAACTCTTCTTTACATTTTTGCCTCATACGTGTCTCTTATTGGCCATCCGTTGCTGTCCATAGCCATTTTTCACTAAATATGTTCCTGTATTGGTGACTGGGAATGCTGAGACTGAGACCCAGCCCATCATCATCTGAAATTCTCTTCAAACAAGGTGCAAATACGTGCTTATACCCCATCTGAGTGGCTGATGTTGCTGACATTTTATCCCATAATACAATTAATTAAGATGTCTGAATAAGTATGTATGTTTCATGGTTACAAACATGTCAATGTTAGGGTGAGTGTTGTGAACAATGATGTGAGCACCAAACCACGTTTCTTTCATGTATTCCCTGAGTCACACATATGACTGTTTCATCACAGACTTGTAAATCTAATATAGAGCTCTCTGATCCTTGTTCAATTCCCAAATGCTCGTTAATTTAATGTAAAGCAGAGAGGAAGACTCATTGGTGCTATTCATCCCCTTACCCTTGCTCATAGGGGTATTTTTAGATAGAACAATAAGAGTGTACCAGACTGACCACCTTGGAATGATGACCATCTGTCAGCAAATATTTCCTATGGTTGGTGTAGTGTCACCCCTTGCGATATAGAAGTAAGGTCGTTTGAACAGAATGCCTTTAACACAGGGGAGTGACCCGTGGGCACTCAGATCCCAGGAGGCTGGTCACACCACAGTGTGTCAGTACGGGCCTCTTGGAAATTCATTCAGGCAAGGCCTTCCCTAAGATCAGGTGACAGAAGAGCCATTTACTTGAGCAGCAACAGCTGTGTTTCCACATCAGATAGCGTTTATAAAGTACTTGAATTACAATGCAATGAGACTGGCTTAATTTCTTTATCAATGATTCATTGATATTGAGGAGGCCTTTTTGCATGACACATAGGTGTTGCCTGGGAGTGATGTGTGACTGTCAGGGGTGCTTATTCTATGGTTTTGCACTGGGCACCAGGTTGGCTAGAAACTGCCCTGCATACAAGTACTGGCACAGCTGTGAAAGCCAGCAGTGATGTTTACTGTGACACCAACATATATGACACACAGAAACCAAACTACCACCTCACTGAATGCAGGTCATGTGAGAGATGTGTCCACAGTAGCAAACATGCACTGCCCATGGATGGCTGCCAACTGCAGCCAACTGTACTACATCACATATATGAGCATGTTATGCATAATTGTCTACACATTCAATACACACAAATGCCACTCACAAGATGTGTTCACATAGGCGTCCATGCCTCCCATGCCTTGCACCTGCTGACTGCTGCTGCCTCCACTCTACTTGCGATCTCTTTGAATGGAGTCAGCTCCTTATCCTCTTGTGACCTCGCTTCAGTGGCCTGGGCAGAGGCCAGGCTGGCACTGAGCTTATGCTTAGTCCTTCGAAGGAGGTTGCCCATCCATTTGTGGACCTCTTTAGCAGTGTACCTCTCCACACCACAGGTGTTTATGAGGTCTGTGACCTCCTGCCACATCATCATTCACTGGCTGTGAGTACGGGTGCTGCTAGCGGATGGGTACAGCTCAACATGGTGTTCCGTCGCATATGTTGTGAGGATTTCAAGCACCACATCAGTGAAGTGTTTCTTCCTCAGCAGCCCCTTCTCCTTCACCTGTGCTTGATCATGGGGTGGTGCCTCTTCTTGCTCTGCAGGTTGTCCCCTCTTGTCCCTAGTGGCCCTTGCTGGTGCTGGGTCACCTGTAGGCTGCGGCTTACCACGTCATCCTTGTCCTGGGCTGGGGCAGATGTGTCCTCACCACATCCCCGTCCCTGTCCTCTCTCTTTCGGAGCTTTACCACTCATGGTGCAGGCAATAAATTGGAAGCACCCCAAAATGTATCACACCACACAAGGCTGCCTGTGTCTATCATGGTCCTTTGATTGTCGGTTGTCCATTCCCCATGCCTGGTCATCTGATGGTGGACATGAGGTGTGCATGATAGGTCAAGAAGGTTGGCCAGCTCCAGAGGTCCGGATGGGGTACAATCTGGAATGTACTCCTGTTTTGTGTATGAGGTGTCATGACACATTTTGCCAAACAACCTCCTCTGTCACCCAGGGTGCACAGTTTACCCATAAGCATAGTTGCCTTCCGCTAGCTTACTGTTTACAGTGTGTAAGGGTCCTGGGTGGCCTCCACTTGGTACTTGCAGACACATCCAGGCTATGCACATCTGCAAGATGTGCAAGGGCCATGCCATACACACTGTGCCCACAGAACTTTTCCTGCTGTGGACGCTTTTCTGTGTGTCCAAGTACATTAGTAGGGTGCCTGGCTGAAGATACATCCTGATTTGCACCACAATGGCAGGGCATCCTGTCCATCTTGCTGCATGCAATCCACAAGTTTATTTTGCACACTTGACTCAACTTGTGTTAGGCTGCTTGTCCAGCCATGGCCATTGAGACAGGCATCAACGAAGACCTCTGTTGTGACAGTGTTGACTCAGGGGCATGCCCTCTCTAGAAGGGCCCGCTCAAATGGGGGTCTCTACCCTCCAAGCAGTGCAGAGGCAGGGCAGTGCAGCAGTAGCCAGTGGTCATGTGATAGTACAAGGATGGTGGTCTGCCCACAAAGCCTGACCAACACATAGGGCCTCATTACGAGTTTGGAGGCAGCCATGGAGCTATTAGCTATGATATGATATGATATGGCATTTGAAATGCGCCTATACACAAGTGTTTCAAGGCGCGATGAGGCAAGGGAGGGGGAACGAAGGAAGGACAGACAACAATCGTACTAGGCGAAGTGGCGTTCAGATCGCACAAGTGCATGGGATGGGGTAAGGGGAAAGTGTGGGGGGAGAAGGAAGAGTGCAGTACATGGGAATAGAATAGTAACAATAAGTAAAGTAACGACCAGCAAGTGGCAAGTGCAAAGGTAAGTGCAGAAATCAGGTGTTAAGTGCTGGTAGTGGGACTGTTGGGACACAGAAACAGTCACCAAGTGCCAGGCAGGCAGTGCAGGTGTGTGAGACTGGTGGGGGTTGGACCAGGGCCCGAGATCAGAGGGTGATCAGGTAACCGGTGCAGCCTATTAGCTCCATGGCTGCCTCCAAACTGGGCTCCATTACCGGGTTCCTGCAATGAGGAATAACCGGGTCATTCTGACATAGGAGGACCCGGTAATTCCTCCTTGCAGGAACCATTCCCCATTCCCATTTGAGACCCCATAGGGCTCCATGGGAATGGGGAAGGAGGTAACAACAGGCACATCACAAGTGTCCCATTGTTACCTGCCTCTTCCCCTCGCGGGACCCGGAAAATCGGGTCCCGCAAAGGGAACCTCGTAATTGGCCCTGACGGAATGAAGCGGGCGGGTCCCGTACCGGCCCCCTTCATTCCGTCAGCGCCAGGGTCGTAATGAGGCCCTAGTGTTTGTTGGCCCATGAGAGTCATGGCCTTGCACTTCTCAAACTGACTCATTTCTCAAACGCAATCTAGTGTGATGAGAGCTTCACAGGGTGGCAGACTGCCTTTCCCCCACACTGTTATGGTGGGCATGTGTAGCAGCAACCCACTTCTCGCAAGATTGGTGCCTGGGTCCAGGCTCTCCCTCCCACCCATCCAGCTGGCCCCTTAGCACATGAGTGACCAACAGGATACCCCAAACTGCAGCATTAGGCCGTCCAATGCCACTGAGGTCGTGGGCACCAGAACAACTGTATTTCTACAGGCATGTTTGCTGTGGGAAGTGCCAGGCAGGACACATGCTCTGGTAGGTGTCCCAGGGAAGTGCTAGTGGGTCTCCATAATGCCGTTGGGTTTCCAGGACTCTTTGGAGTGTACTGCTCTGGGGTGTCAATCACATGGACCCAGTTGTGCACGTTGTGGCCCCCCAGTTCTGTGCCTCTGTGTAGGCCATGGCTGTCAAGTTTCCCTGTTCCATGTGTGACTCCTCGTGGCCATCCTGTTCATATCCATTCCTACACTGTATGTCTATGCGAGCAGACAAGGTGTTCTTGCGAGCTATGCAAATACTGGTACTGACACATGTTCTGAGGTGCATTTCACATGGACCTGCCTGCATGTCCAATGTCCAAGTTGGGTCACGTTCACATTGGTGTAGTGAGGTGTGATGATTCTTTTAATTGTGCATGTGGCCACATGTGAATGTGCCGGGCAGACATGTGCATGTCTCATGACTGCGAATCATTATTGTGCCTACAGTTGTGTGTCAGTATTCATGTATTGATGCTGATTGCATGGGCCTGTGTGTGTGTGGCAGTTGATAGTTGACTCGTGCTGAATTCATGGTACTATTAATGCTGTGGATGTGACACATGCATTGTCAGTGTTCACTGATGTCTAAGTTCTTTGTCCCTTTTTCCGCAGTTGCTGAAGAGGGTAGTAACAGTGCTGTCGAGAAGAGGAGCAGAGACAGGGCATCCAGACCCAAGCGCAGATCACAGCCATGCACATTTGAGACCTCCTCTTCAGAGAGTGATGTGGCTGTGGGAGCACGCATTCCATCAAGTGAGACTGCTGAGGGAAAGTCTGAGGAGGAGGTTGTTGTTGGGGATTCCTCAGCGGCAGTGGGACAGGGTGCTGGCACACAGGGGCCAACTAAGGTGGTGGGCTCTCTCGGGGCTTCTGGGGTCAGGGTATGGATGTGGCGAAGGAGCTCATTGCAGGCCAGTGCACAAGGTCAGGTTGTTGCATCATAGAGGGTGTTCAGGCTTCACCCCTGTCTAAAGGAGCAGATGTATACATCTGCAGGAGATCACACCTCAACCTCCCCTATATTGGAGACATGAGACTGTGCAGTGTTTGACACCATCCAGTGTGCCAATACCGTAGAAAGTGTTTGGAAGAAGATACCCATTAAGAGAACCTTATTGAATGTACCCCCGAAGTGACAACAGTCTGCAGGAGGAACTCCCGGAAGGAATACGAGAAAGAGCAAAGAAGAGGAGCTAGTGACATCATAAGAAAGTGTGCACTTATGACTTCAGATACTGGCTGAAGATGATGTATGGATTCTAGATGGTCAATGATGAAGTAAGGATCAAGTGAACTCTAACTTGCACAAAGTGCTCCAAAGAACAACCATCCAATAAATGTACAGACGCTGAAATGCAAGGTAGATTAAGTCATCATATAATCTGGCTATGAGTAGTGAACAGAATGCAGGTGAAGCCGCAATTGTATCAAAACTGGACATTGGTATCATTAATTAAGTAGGCCAGAACCCATGAAGCAGGAATGGAAAACTCTGTTGCAGCAAGAATAATAGGCTCATGGAGCTGCATGGCCTGGCCTGAAGTCAAGATTCTAGAAATCAAGGTCAGCTATCTACTGTGAAGATGAACGAGTATGCAGAGGATGAACCTTCTCACGTTAATGTGCAAGAAAGAACACAAAGGATACCAAGCTTTAACTCATTTAGAACATTCAAGAACTGCAAAATGGACCAAATTGTGGTCTCCTGTCACGTGAGCCAAGAATGGAAATAGAGCATGAACTTGGAGTTCCAGACACAATAGTGAGTTCCCTCACTCCTGTGCATTCTCAAAGACAAGGATACACTGGAAGGCCAAGTACAAAGACAATTGGCCTCATTACAAGTTTGGGAGTAGCCTTGCTGGTAAAACCAGCAGGCTGCCACCACCCGCAAATGGGCATTTACTGGGTCGTTACGGCCCTGCCGGACCCGGTAATTGGCCATTTGCGGGCACCAGAAAAAAGATGCTCCCAATTCCCATTCAGCCCCATATGGCTGAATGGGAACGGGGAGGTCGAATGCACCGGCACATTTTATAACGGGCCGGTGCATCTGACATGCTGTGCTCGCGGGTGCCTTCCTGCCCGCCAGGTCCGACCTGGCAGGCAGAAAGGCACCTGCGAGCACAACTCGTAGTTTTCCGGTCCGGGAACTACGGTACCGGCATGCTTACCAGTACCATAGTTCCCGGACCGGCTAACTCATAATGAGGCCAGATTTCATGGAAGAAGTTATGGGTGATGGGAGATGCTGGGCTAATTGGTGGTGAGGCAGTTTCATGTCCTATCTCCTTGCACCTGGGTCTGGGCTTACGTGCTGCTAAATGAACCGAATGTTCCAGACATGGCACACACGTGCCAACCAACTGTATCAGCCCATATAACAAAGGACCTCATAGTTTGACGACCAATGAGAAATTTTGTATCTGAATGTTTCTGAAATGACATTTTTACAGGCAGGCATAGGTTGTCCACCTGATAACAGACAGCCAATAATGGTCCTAGCTACTATAGAAATGTGTACTTCGATGTCTCCCTTAACCGATCCCTACCCTTCATAGTTTTTGCTCAGTATTGCCACGAAGTATGATGTCACTCTGATGCATTATCACTATTAGAATTGTATTTTTGTGGAGATCATTGAGAGACTGAGTGTACGTCCGTTGAAGTTTGTTGTAACCACCCTGTTTTAGATAATTGTTAACAAAACAGTACTTTGCCATCTTTCTGGTTGGTTACGTTATTCTGACTCAGAATTACTCTGGTGTAATCCCATACATTCCATAAGCACCTTCCTAAGGGCCATAAGCTCACGTGATAGCAGTACAGAGGTTTCAAAACCTAAACCAGTTTAGCTCCACAATTTCGGACGATCAGGCATCCTCTGCCATTAGCTTGAAGATTGTGTTGTTTCCTGTGGAGAACGGCCGATAGAAATAAACTTGCATGAAGAATCAAAATGGTGGGCAGGTCCATCTTTGAAGAAATCCATGCTCGGTTTCTACGGGCGCTCTGCAGATTGAAGGAAAAGTGATCGGATTGAAGGAGGAGGTGATACCAAAGGCCTCAAGTTGATTAACAAATGTAAGTAGACTAAGAGAAATGGCTATATAAAGGGGTGGTGTTGTGTTATTTTGAGTAACGGAAAAATCTTGTGTAGATAAAGGAATGCCTAAGTATTCCTAATTCAAGGAAATTAGAAGAAGACGTCTCAAACTCCAATGGAAGTATTCATGAAAAGGGAATATGCACTGTCAGGACCGTGAAATGTGATGTGTTAAACCCTGTATAGGGTAAAATAAGTAGAGGCGAGAAAAGTATACCCCTTATTATAAATGGTTAATAATAAAGGGAAGGTGATCATGTTGATTATTAATCTGTGGTGTCTGTTTGATTTAAGTATTTTTTGTTGTGTGGAATATCAAGAAGTAATACAATTATGACAAGTTAGAAGTAACAGTGTTTGAAATTAAGGAGTAGTAAATGATTGGCGCCAATCAAAATACAGATAAGTTATTGAAAAAGAAGAGGATTGAGATGTGGTTAATAGTGCTTGCTCATATTTGTTCTTTTAAAACTAAAGTTGGTTGAGTTGAGCTAAAATAAGAGGTGTATTTAACAATCTGGTAAGTATCAACAGTCAACATAGGCTTGCCATTATGGAGGAAACTCCTCTCATGCATCTTTGTAAGACACTACCAAAACATGAGCCCAAGCTGAAACAGTACAGTGCAGAATGGGTAAGGGGCACAGCGCTAAAATGTTCATGCCATGGCCACAAGGGGGATAATTTTCAAAAGCGGTATTGCAACACAATGACCACATATGTGCACTCTGTGTACAAGGGAAAGAAATTAGAGAAAAGGCTGGCAATTTTAGAACTTTGGAAGATGTACCAGGAGTAGAGATAGGACCCACCACTGGAGGAGTGGTTGCTTAATCAGAATAAGGGTCAGGGCATTGAGCCTTCAGCTCCTATTACCTTCTCTGAGATTAAAAGTGCACCTACAGAAGAGATAGGAGTTTATCCTTTAAAGGAATTGAAAGCAGGGGCCGGGTATAGTAACCCGACACATTAACCCTGATTACAGTAGTGACGACAGTCCAGAAGAGAGTAAAAGAAAGGAAGATGCCGGTAAGTCTATACCAGATAAAGATGAAAGAGGCGAGAGGTTGAATATATTGACAGATATAGACTGGGAAATTAAGGGGTGAAAGGGAGAATAGGACAGGGCGGGCGAGGTAATGCTTGTACAGAACAAATGGATGGGAGGACAGATATTATTCACGTTAGATGGGAAAAGCAGTGAGGAGGTTAGGCAGAGAGAAGATAAGGACAAGCAAGAAAAGAAGGATAGGGAATGAGAAAGGAGATTGAGGGAGGATGAGCAAGGAAGGAAAAGCAGCGATCGACAGGAACAGATATACAGGGAGGAACAATAAAAGGACGAAAAGCGGGCAGAGGAACAAAGAAAGTATGACAATAGACAAAGAGCAATATAAGAAAGGGATAGGAACGAAAGAAAGAGAGAGGAGGAAGAAGCACAAAGAGTGAAGTGCAGAAAGTTACAGAGAAGGAGAGAAGAAGAGGAAAGACGACAGGAAGTGAGAAGGGAGGAACAAAAGCAAAAGGAATAGAATGTAAAAAGAGATGTGAGAAAGCGAAGGGAAGTGGACGAATAAAGAAAACAGAATAGGAGGCAGTGACTTCTGGATGCTAGTCTCATCCTTAAGGAACAAATGAAGCCAAGCAAAGAAGTACGGTGGTATAGAACGAGAGAGATACTCCCAATAAAGGAGATAACCCCAGAACCACCTAGAGTAGTACTAGACGAAGACAAATATGATGCAGAAGGCATTTGAGAAAGAATCAATGAAATATACCAGCAACTAAGACAGGATAACGAGTATGGAACTCGGGATGAGGGGGGGTAATCGATCCCCAGTATCTCATCTATGTACTGAGAGGAAGATGTGTTTAGTGATGAAGGCCAAACATTGTCTTCAAGTAGATTAAATCTAGATAGAGGCGAGGGGGATGAGAGTCACACTAGTTGGGGTCTAAAAATGTCAGACAAGGAAAGAGAGTCAGGCCGTGAGGTAGAGGGAGAGGGTGGGTGTGCCCCCCCTGTACCGGGAAGCCTACAGATGGATAAGGAAGTAAGATGGTCAGATCTGATACATCCTAAAGAAAGAACGCCAGATCCCATATCATATCCTGCACTTCCCCAAAAATGATCATGTAGTGAGATGGGAGAGTCTCTGAAAGCAGGTGAAGGTACTACCAGCAGGAAGGCGAATAGGGACGAATACCGCTGCGATACAGAGACTAATAGTGGATTCCGACTATGGGATGGTGCTCTCACAGTTCCCCTTGTTAGAGAAGGGGGGCAAAACTGCAATACATTCCATGGCCACAGATGGATAAGGATAACTTAAAATGCAAGCTCCCAAGTTTAACTTCGGGGGCTTGGAAATGGATATACAAATTAGTAAAAATGACAATAGGAAATACGCGGGCCCTAGGAGACATAAAAGGTCTACTGGCAGCCATTCTTGGGGAGAGGGCTGAAGAAATATGGAGGAGATCAGGGTACACAAGTGTGACAACACATAACACAGTGCATGAGGGAGCACAATTCAGTAATTTTAGGGCAGATGCTTGGAGGCCCTTAGGGTACAATATCCTGACACATCAGCTATGGGTGCAATTATGACGTGAAACATGAAAAAGGATGACAACCCTATTGATTATATTCAGGATATTCAGGAGAAATGGCAGATTGAAACCTGTGAACCATGGGACAACACAGTGGCACTACTTTATCACATTTTGTGTCAAGGATTGCCAGAACCAGTACAGAGACAGATGAAAAAACAAGTGGGAATGGGAGAAAAGCCATGGGCTGACATACAGTTGACTATAGTACATCACTGTTGGTTACTGCATGAGAAGAACAAAAAGAAGGATGAGAATTGAAAAATTGATGAAGCTCAATTAGTTTGTAAAAATTGTCAAAATTTGCCATAGAAGGGGCGGTATTGACAAGTGGAGAAGGAGTGGGAATGCAAGAGGCAATGGGTACATCACAGGTGAATAATTTGAATTTAAAGGATCAAGGTAGGTAAGGGTTTGTGCCACGAGGTAGAGGTGTAGGTTTCAGGGGAAGAGGAGGCATATTCCCAAACAACCAAGGTGGATTTCAGAACACTCAGAATGAGAGTCAGAGTGCTCAGGGAGGATATAACCAAGGAGGTTTTGCCAGAGGGCCACCCGAGTGTGTTGGAATTGTGGAATAACAGGGCATAAGGGCATATTGTGCACACATAGAGGAGCCGAGGGAGTGTACAGAATGGGCAGTTTTCAAGAGAGGGTGCAGCTTATCCAACACCATACAGCACACAAACAATAGAGGGCTTTGCCCAGGATCAAAAACCCTATCAGGCACAGTAGAGCACAACAAGCACCTATGCAAACACAGCAAAACACAAATGCAGGGCACATACTCACATCTAGGATAGGGGGTGTTACTGTGGTAGCAGGAAACCCTTTCACGAGGACGGGGTGAGCTTATACACTCAATAGGACAGCTCACAAGGTGACTAGATGTGTTCAGTACTATCTGTGACAACATACCCCCAAGAGGAACCAAGGGTCGATGTGACGATAGGGGGCAAATCCTTTTCTTTTCTTGTAGACACTGGGGTGACTCACTCATGCATACGGGAGGGAAAATAAACAATGTCAGGTATTGCCATGAATGCTCAAGGGTTCTCTGGAGCTACAAATGTAGTTCCTTTTACTGATAAGTTTCCGGTTTCTATAGGGGAATGTGACATGCCCATTTATTTGTTATATTCATGACAGGCACAAGTTAATATTTTGGGAAGAGATTTGATGACAAACCTTAACATGATGATTTAATTCACTGATCAGGGAATAGTGTGCTTGACTCCAAGAATACAGTAATTAAACATTGGAGAGTTTATACTGGTGTTCACAGGACAAGTGGGTCTACAAGGCGTCCCGGTAGATCCAGAAGTCTTCCTATATGGAGTGAGCGTTTTGTTGACATGGCTCCCTGGGCTAGAAGGGAAGATTGTGAGGATACATGATGAGTTTTTGTTCAGACCACAAATACCTATGGATGAGGAAGAAGGACTGACTATTGCTATCCAGTTGGAAGCAGCTATAGTTTGAGGTGAGATAGCAATGATTGAAGGGGTAGATGACGAAGGTAGATCATGGAGAACATTAATAGCTCTTAAAGAGGGTACCGATTGACTGACATAATAGATGAAGATATATTCAGAAAAGAACGTATCGATTATGAAGTGGTGTTCTTTATGAGCATTACATATTGGGTGATCGAGAAAAGAGAAATCCCACATCGAATGGCGATAATACATTTTTCCACGAAGATCTAGAAAAAGTGCTAAGCATTCTGTGGCCCATTGGGCCCTATGATGTAGGTCTATTGAAGGGAATAGGAGAGGTTAAAAGAAAGCTTAAACCAGGAGCAATTTTACCTGGAGCAAAACAATTCCCTATGTACTGAGAAGCTGATGAGAATCAGGGTATCCTAGCGCCATCAGAATCATCGTGCAATACTGCGGTGTATCCGATTAAATAATCTAAAGGGGGGTCATGGAGATTTATTCAGGACCTTACACCTTTCAATCAGATTGTAGAGGCATAGTTTACTTTAGTTCCTAATCCTGCGACAACATTGTGTAGTATCCCAGTTGAAGCTCAGTATTTCATGGTGATCGATTAGAAAAATGCATTTTTCTTGATTCCATTGAATAAGGATTGCAAGACCTGACTTCCTTTACTTTTATACAAAAAAAGATCAAGAGTATTGTGAGTCAAGAAAAATGCATTTTTCTCGATTCCATTGAATAAGGATTGCAAGACCTGACTTCCTTTACTTTTAGACAAAAAAAGATCAAGAGTATTGTGAGTCCCCATCAATCTTTAAGAGGGTCCTACAGACGGATTTAGTCAATATCGATCTTAAAAGTGCAGTGATACAGTGTAGTGATACAATATGTAGATGACATATTGATTTTCAGTACAATAGAGGACGAATGTAGGCAAGACTCAGTACGACAAATGAACTTTTTAGCAGGTGAAGGATATACAGTGGACCGAAAAACAAACACGAATGTTATATTTGTTCCAATTTCAGCCATTCAAAAATTTCTAACAAATATACCATTCCGTGCCATTATAGCGAACAAGGGGAGCGGGCATTGTGGGGGTGTCCACCACACCCTTGTTTGCTATAATGGCATTGGAGGCTATGGGGGTGTGCACTGCACCCAATATAATAAAGTTTTGAAGAAAAGAAAATGGCCCTGCGGTGCCGGTTTCCATCCATGGAAGTCAAGGGAACATATGTCACAGGGAGACATGGAGTCAGCAGCACACAGCAAGGTGTGCCGCCAAAAAGGTAAGTAAGGGGATGGAGGTGGGAGCGGGTTGTCAGAGGGAGAAAAAAATGAAAGTCATTTTCGTTTAAATAATGCATTTTTTTCTCCCTCTGACATTTCCCATTTGATTATTTCATGGACTACCACAAATCAGAGGCTTCTCATTTCCTGGGACACTCACAGAAAAGTATATGTTTGTCTGTTTCAGTTTTTTCTTCTGTGTTGACAGGAGCATGAAAACCATCAACCTGCATAGATTCAGTGCATAGTTCACAGGGACATTGTGTGGTTTCAGTTTCCCCATTAAGTTAAATTGTGTAGAATGGCTCTCCATAGATTAACATTCCGTAGGTTAATTCTAATAGTTGTTGATCTAGTTGGAGAATAAGGACTACATGTTTGTAGATCACTCCAGCCTACATTACTCAGCCAGATAATCATAGCTGAAAATACAACAAAATATATAATTCGATCGGTGGAACTCAAGTTGGTAGCCTGAGATTTATGTCTGGTATAAAACAATGCTGGTGTGCACCATTGCTTAGGACCTCAAACTTGGGCAGCGATCACTTTCCAAAGAAGAGTCCACTTGATCTAATGCTGTGTTATAGACTTTCAATATCTCAGTGGGAGATCTTTTCTATAATATAGCCTAGCCATCCAAGTAGTTATCTCATGGTGATTTGCATGTGAAACTCTGTGAGATTTATTCTTCAGTTGCATGTACACTATACATTTGCAGATCTGCCTGATCTGGAGGACATCATATTTACCCATGACACACAGTGGTATCAAGAGTTCTCCGGTATTCAGGGCTACTTTGTACCTTGATGTTTCCCTAAAAGGATGCAAGGAAGAGACCAGGCACGGCACATAACTGACCTCTGTGGGAGGATCCATACTAACTGGGAGAGTTTAGGCTAAATGCCATGAAACATGATTGATGGAGGGGAGATACCACAACATACATGCCTCAGAGAAGGATTTTAAAAAGTGGACCGATTGTGAACGGAAGCATAAACTGTACATTTCTTTTTACACAAAACCATGTCTCTCACACACATTGCATTAGCTGCAATGGCAATTCCTTGGCAGAATCTACCATTTTATATAAAGTTTGGGAAAAACCCGATTGTGAAAATGTCAAAATGTAATGTTGAGTTGTTTTTCAGTGGACATATTTATTACTAACTACCTGTATTTTTCATAACTTGGATTCATAGCAATATTGGGTTTGCTAATATCACGAACAGAAGTTTAGGTTTCCTTTAACATTAACAGGGAATTGAATGTGAACTACGGCTGCTACATCTTGCAGTGTCCTTTTCCGTTAACAAAAACGGATTTGCAGAAAAAATGAAACAAAAACCCATCAGCCAGTGTGATGAGCATGTGTAGAATAAATTCTGTGTGCTTCTTGAGATATTTTGTCCCGCTCAAGGACATTCCTCATGGGATGATTTTAGGAATACACCTGTCAAGAATGCAAATTGCTGATAAATGTGCCACTAATTGCTCAACACAATGGCCCTCATTCCAAGTTTGGAGGTAAGTTCCGTCCCTTACCGGCATGGTGCAAATAGCGTGTCCGTGCTGCCACCAGCTGGCAAATATAGGACTATTACGACTTTGTGGGCATGACCTTTGCGCCATGCCAGTGTGGGACGTAGCGCCATGCCGCAAAAGGCCCCCAAAAAGCCCTTACCGGCATGAAGCTAGGGGCAGATTACGCCTCCGACATAGTCCAATGCGACAATTGTGGTGACTGTAAATAGCGGTGACCGTAATTAGCTAACACTGCTGTTTACGGTCACCGTTAAATAGCGGAACCGGAAATAGCGTCATTGCACAGGAACAAGGAAGGAGCACGGCGGCCATCTTTAAAAACACAATCCATTGCCATCCTCAGCACACAGGACCCCTGGGACACAGCTGATCGACCTAAAAATACCTCCTACGACCCAAAGCACTGAAGAAGGGATCTTCCTGCGTCCGAAAGGAGAGATTTAGCCAGGATGAACTGCAGATGCTCGTCGACACCTTGCATGAGCACGCAGGCACAGTGCTCAGCAGCAACCTGAGGAGAGAGGCAGCACTGCACAAAAAGGAGATCTGGGCACTTGTTGCCCAGAAGGTCAGTGCAGTGGGCAACACACCCCGCATGGTGAAGGATTGCCGTAAGCGGTGGGATGATCTGCGCCTAAGGGTGCGCAATATTCTATCGGTAAGCCACACCCAGGCCATGGAAACCGGAGGAGGACGAAGTTCCCCCATTAAGCTCACCCCGTGGGAGGAAACATGGGTAAGCATGATTGGCCCGGAATCAATAGAAGGCGTAGGAGAGATGGAGTGTGGTGCCACGACATCTGCTGATGGAGGTGAGTGTCCAAAGTAAAAACTGACAAGCCATATCTGATGAAAGTCAATGCCAATGTCTGTCCAAAGAGTGACACCATGGTCAGCAAAACACACACTCCCTGTAAAGTATGCCGAAGCAAGTGAGACACATGCTGATGCCTGTTGCAATGCAATATTGTACATGACACATACCACACAAAGCAGGATATTCCATGACACACATAGCGTGCATGACCAAAATAGTGTGCATGTCAGACAGCACTGTTCCTGGCCAACATGAGTGACACCGACATATGCCTGCATTTACTACCCATGTATGAAATGAGGTGCCCTTCCAAACACAAATGCTTATTACCCGCAAATGTGTGGATGAGCAATTGTACCAATGTATGTATGATGCCTATTAAAACATCATTCATACCGTCCCTCTCTCCCACCCCCACAGGCAGTGAGCATGACAGTGAAGAGCAGGACACCACCTCTGCACAGGCCACACCCAGTAAGAAGTCCCAGGAGGACTGCAGCTGTCCCTCTAACTCCAGGGGACAAGCCAGGGGACGCTGTGTCCCAGCACCAAAGCCGCCACAGGTACAAACAGCACCAGTACCACCAAGGCCCATGGAGGCCACAGCACCACCTCCCCCCCACCCACTGTTTTGCCTAGGATGTCCTGTGAGACACCCCATTCTGAGGAATCCAGTGTGGCTGGGGAGGTGGCAGCCACAGCACCCCTCACAGTGGAAGACAGCCAGGATGACATCTGGGGCACCATTGAGGATGATACAATGGATGTTGTCCACACCCCAAGCCAGGTGTGTGGGGGAGTTGTAGGGGAAGGGGGAGGGGGGAATGGTGTATGGGGGAGTTGTGGGGGATGGGGAGGGACATGAGGTGTGTGGGGGAATTGTGGGGGGAGGAGGAGGGGTGAGGGTGGTGGAGGGTCTTGACACTTACGTTAATATTGTTACTTTCAATACACCGGTTGTGTGAAAAAGAAGACCAGAGTGGACATTCATCATTGCGCATGTGTCATTTAATCATTCACAGTGCATAGTGTACATGTACCCCCACACCTAGTGCCCTATGTCCAACCATTATGTCACCCTCTGCTGACATGTATGTCAGAAATATTGTGCGATCACTGACTGGTGCACAGCATGTCCCTCCTGTGCATCGCCACCGTGATGATGTCCTGGCACATCTGCCTCATCCCCTTCATCATCATTAGGTGGTAGCAATTCCATGTCAGGGGGCAGGGGCACATTCCGGCGGATGCACAAATTGTGCAGCATTACACATGCCATGGTGATCTTGGCCACCTTCTCATGCCTGTAGAGGAGTGCACCACCAGACCGGCTGAGGCAGCGAAATTGTGCCTTCAACAGGCCAAAGGTCTGCTCGATGACCACACGTGTACGGGTATGGGAATGATTTTAGTCCTCCTCGTGCCTGTTCTGTGGGTTTTGGACAGGTGTGAGGAGCCACTACTTGAAGGGATAGCCACTGTCACCTGTATGAGATAAAAATGAAGGTACATGTCAGGGGAATCATGAAGGACAGCTGTACTAGTCACACATGCCTGCAGTTTATGGTTGCCCATATGCACATGTCCCAGGGTGCATTGATGCCATTTACTGTCCAACCATGTGTTCTGTGCCATGGTCTAATGGTGTGGGTTTCATCTTCATGATGATGGTGTGCACTGACGTCTAGTTGCACATGCATGGTGTATACATACAGCTGTGTTAGTGTCAAAATGGTGAGGTGATGTGTCCTGTGAGATTTGGCAGTAGTCTGTGCAATAATGGGCAATCAGCATTGGCATTTCCATGGTGACATGCAGCACTCCTGTGATTGTGCCGGCTCTGTGCCGGACTGTGGATTTCCTAGTAGGTTCAGTATGATGCACTCCCAGGGATGCTTGTCCTGTGTGGTGATATGCTGGAGACAGCAAGATGGTGCATATGTACTTCATGGTGCAGGATGGTGTTACGGAGGGTGAGGGTCGCTGATGGGTGGTGCACGTGTCGTGGGATGTGGGGTGGTTTCCCATCAGTCATTTTGTGATAGGTGTGGACCTTACTTCATTCATATTGGAATTTTGTGTCTTGTACGGTATGTGATGGTTTGGGGAACTATTTGGTGATGTGCACATCGTGCAGTCTCATCAACATTGGTAGCATGGTGGTGTGTGCATCTATCCCCCTTTTCAATGCCATGTGCCAGTCCTGCTACTTACCAAGCAGCTAGGCACGTCATCCAGCATGTCGCTCCATGTAGCGTGGTAGCGTGGAGTTCTGCAGGATCAAAGAGTCATGAGTTGATCCGGGATATCGGGCACAACAATGTGTGATGATCTTGCTGGTGTAGCATACCATCTGCACATTGATGGAGTGGTATTGCTTGTGGTTGCGGTACACCACCTCCATGGCATGCAAGACCACCAACTCCACGTGGGTGCAGTCGAGGGCACCTACACAATTTGGAATGCCAGCTAGTGCATGGAAGGCAACCTTTGTATCAAATATCTCCTGGGGAGTCAGTGGTATGGATATGAAGTCCCTTGTGTGCTTGAGGACCGCATTCAGCACTTCGTTCAGGATCCGGGAAAATAAGAGTTGTGATATGCCATGCATGTGCCCCACTGTGTGCTGGTAGGTGACAAGGAAGTGGCGCATAGACACTACCTTCAGTAGAGGGGGGATGGCGGTGCTTATTTCAATGAGGCTCACTATGTCGTTGTGTATCAGGTCCACTATGGTGGTGATGGTGTCCCGGTCCACACAGTACAGGGTGTGGATCTGCTCAGGGGTTATGTTGAAGGGAGTGGCTCTGATGCGAGGGATTGGGGGCTGCCGGCATGGTAAAGGTGGCTGCACTGGTGGGGCATGCTGGGCCTGTCTCACCCTTCTTCTCCTCCTGCGTCTCCTCTGTGGTGGCAGCTGTTGTTGTTGATGTTGAGGCATTGCAAGCCGGTCTTCCAGCTCCAGTAATGCTACTACTATTGGTATCATCTTGGTGTGGGAGGGGGTGTGGTGTGTGGGTGTGCTCCTTTTGTACTGGGCCTAACTCCATTGCCTCCACCTGTGCTGATAGTGTGCAACGGTGGCAGTTGGAAACACTGCTCAGGGCTCTTTACGCCTGGTCAGCGATGCCGGTATGTACGCCATGACGGTAGGCACTTTTTCCGCCTTCATGAGGCCATCATTTGCATGTCCGCCTCACTTGTGATCTTCTTTGGTTTATGGCATGCCGCTAATGCTGGCATGGTGTGTCGCGTGCGCACCCAACTCGCTATTAACGGCACTTTACGATGCCGCTAATAACGGTCTGGTTGGTCAGAATAGCCTGTAGTGGTAAGCAATGCCAGTAATCCTTTACCGGCATCGTTTTTCCATTACCTCCAAACTCGGAATGAGGGGCAATGATTCATGGGGACATTACTCCTTGGCAAAAGGTGTATGAGGAGTCACTGAAATAATGAAGAATATGGCAGAAAATAAGCTCCTCAATTGGCATTTCTTTAACATGCATGCATGATTATCATAGACCTGGGTTCAGCCTGCACCAGTGTAGCTAATACATTTTGCCAGCATAGGAATATGTATTAAACAAGCTGCTCCATGGCATGGGACCCTGAAACTAAAGAAAATTCAGGGCCTCATTACACAGTAGACGGTAAGGGATTACCGGCACTGGTAAGGGCACTGGTGCCAGTAATCCCTTACCGCCCTACTACAAGGTCCCTTAGCGGGTCCCTCCCCTAATGCCTGGTTTTACCAGGCATCATGGAAGGGACCCGCTAAGAGACTTCAGAGCTAACAACGGTACCGCAAATTGCGGTACCGTTATTAGTTCTTTCCCCATTCCCATTGAGCCCTATGGGGGCTCAAATGGGAATGGGGAATGCTTCCCGGAATGGGGACTTACCGGATCCTCCAGGGTCGGAATGACCGGGTAAGTCCCTATTCCGGGAACACAGACCCGGAATGCGGTAAGGGGGTAGCCATGGCGCTAATAGCGCCATGACTACCGCCTACCGTGTAATGAGGCCCTCAGTTTATTTTATCAAGGGGTTTTCTTTTGCATGCTCGTGTGAACAAGGCCAAAGATCGAACTATTTTAGACTATTATATAGTTTAAAAAAGTTAAATTCAACCAAATTTCTGCATCCATTGTATCACAACATAAAGTCATCATAGCCCCACTTTTCTTTGTTACTTTATATGCAAGGCACAGACAACATACATATGGCCTCATTACGATGTAGGAGGTTTAGCACCATGGCTACCCCCTTACCGCATACCAGGTCCGGGTTCTCGGAATGGGTACTTACCGGGTCATTCCAACCTTGGAGGACCCGGTAAGTCCCCATTCTGAGAACCATTCCCCATTCCCATTTGAGCCCAGATAGGGCTCAATGGGAATGGGGAAGTAGCTAATAACGGTACCGCAATTTGCGGTACCCTTATTAGCTCTTAAGTCCCGTAGCGGGTCCCGTCCTTAACACCTTGTCAGACCAGGCGTTAAGGAAGGGACCCGCTAAGGGACCTCGGAATATGGAGGTAAGGGATTAATGGCACCGGCACCCTTACCGGTACCGGTAATTCTTTACCTCCTACCTCGTAATGAGGCAGGGCATCTGCTTGATGTCATTCTTTAACAAAGGCATTCTGCTCCTTTTTGTTTTTGATGTGATGAACAATTTGAACAGCCACAAAAAAGCAAACCATTTATGTATATCTGACTAGCAGACATAATAGGAATAAAGTTAGCATTTTAAAATGAAATGGAGTTTCTTTGAGTTTCGGTTTGTTGACTTGGAAGATTAGATTACTAACTGGTGTATTAGTGAGTGTGCGCGCGCAAGCGTGTGTGTGTGTGTGTGTGTGTGCTTTGATACCCGATTTACTTGTTTCAGTATGATTTACTCAAACGTTTACACTTATTACAAAACCTTGCTACAGCCAAATAAGCATTTCTGTTTTTTTTAAATATCCTGAAACAGAGATCCCCAATTATGTTTCATAAGTACTTGCATTTGTAATCTATGCCTTTTTGCATTTTTATACATATTATAAATGCAGACCTATATGTAACCGAAGGCATGTACATATGATTTGAACCTAAAAGTCAGGATTGGGTTTTTACTTCACGCCCAACATGGCACTAGTTGAGATCTCTACAAACTACACTTCTTTCAGACTTAAAGACAATCCAGAAGAACCTGTGTAATAGAGACCTCATTGTAGTCATTGTTAGACATTTGAAAGTATGTTGGTACTAGGCACAAAGGGTATACACATTGTAAATCCATAAATAAAGTTATTCAATCCTTTTCAATAGATGGCTAGTCAAAGCTTCTGCTGGTTAATGTTGCTCCTTTGATTGCTTCTGCTCACAGTGAAATTGTATCTGATCCTTTTAAGTGTGTTAACTTATCAGCATATTGCCAGCAGTATGGCTAACTCATGCATAGCTAAGCAATCCGCTCCCTGCTCATCACTGCACATGTTATGCCACAGGCTGGACCCGGGATAAATATGGACATGCTTTGCCCCGCAGCACAAAGCCTGACTGCGCCAGCCTGACCTATAAGGCTTTCAAGAACATCATTGAGTTCTGTGCTAGTTAAAGGCACTGTTTGTTCCCCAATTTCTTTTGAAGGGTAAGACAAATATATTAAAAGAATAACTCACTGCAGACATCACTAGTGTAAGAGGATTCAATTCAACACTACAGCTAAGTCAACGCCTAGTCTATAATACTGAATGAAAACCCTTATTGATATATCTTTATGTCCAGTTCATGCGTTCTGGATGACTACCCCTATATAACACCCCTCTCTTGGAATCCCCCTGACCCCACTGAGCCAAGAAGTAGTTCTGTTTTGCAAGTTAAAAGGTTTATTTGATAATTTAAACAATATATATTATATCAGGCTTTATAATAAATTAATAATTGAATATCACACTTAATCTGATATGATAAAGATTAACAACGGAGAATCTGGCACTAACACGCTTCTCTATAATCAATAAGGAGTTGACATGAAATGGATAAGGTAGCACAGTGGTAAATAGGTACAGAAGTATAATGTGGTAGAGAATGCTTTATAGGGTTCAAGGAAATGCAAGGTTGAATGAATGAAATGCAGTATAGAAAATACTCAATATGATTTCAACAAAACAATGTAATCACTTTTCTCTGGCAATCCCCTCCCCCCCTTGATACAATGCAAGGACATGGAAGGAAACACACAGTTCTCAGAAATGGAATCAACTGTAATTTAGTTCACCCCAGCAAGCTTAGACTACAGAAGTTTGAAAACACAGGCCCAAATTGCTTTGATATGTGCTGGCAATGAATTAAAAAAATATGCTAAAATGCTTTTAATTCCCTTTCAGAGGTTCAGGGTGAATGGTATCTAGTTAATATTAGCTCAGGCTCACTCTTGCAATGATTCAGGAATGATTAGCAGGTTAAACGAATTTCTGGCAAATGGAAGGCAAGCAGCAGCTGTTTTTACACGAGGAGAAATTTGCAAATCGCGGTAAAATTCGCGCGTGCGTTTTCCGCGATTGAGGGGTAGGAATGTGGTTCTTGGTGCGATTCAAAGCTCAGATTCTAAGCTTTCAAATGAAAGTTACTGCAAGTCTCTAGCACAAACGGTCGCGGAGATATGAGCGATTAAATAAAGGTCGTTTTTCAGATTTGAAATTTTAAAGTTCAAAAAGACAAGTGCAGCTTGCAACTAGAAAATGACAGGTGACAGCTTTACAAATGACAGGGGACAGTTAAGAGACAGTTCTACTTAGATTAAACTAGATTGAATTATATTATTTTAACTAGGAGATTGGTTCTGCACAGTTTTCTAGGTACTCACACTATATTCTTGAGTGAAATGGGCCTCGCCATGGATCTGGTCAGGTTTAGGACTGGACTCTGGTCTCTGCACTTCACAGTGATCTGGGTCTGCTCTCTCTCTGGATTCTGAAGATTGAGGGATTTAAAGTCTGGATCTTTCTGCACAGCTTTCTCTGGAGATTGATGGAGGTAAAGTATGGATTTTCCCGGCAGAGCTTCCAGCTGCAAATGGATTTGAAAAGTCCCTATCTGTCCTGTCTGTCTGCTTTTATGTGTTTAGAATGTGGGTGTGTTCTAGCATCACTGACCCTACCTCTCTCTCAGCTTCTAATTGGTCAAACTTCCATTTCTCATTTGATTGGGGAAGGAAGTGTGTGTCAGCGTGATGTCATTTTATGGCTTGCAGAGAGTCCACTCCTCCTGTCAACTTACACACAAATCTAGATTTGAAACAAATACATATTTGCAGAGGTACATATTGTTTTAAAATCATATGCACCCATCATGCATTACAGGAGGTATACCCTGTTCAAACTCTGCTCTTCCTGGGAGCTTGCATTCAGAAATGGCAATATTTTGCACTTTTTAACTGGTTTGCAATTCCGGACATTACCCCAAATTTACACACATGTGCGCAAGGAGTATGGACATTAGTTGATGAAGTGTCAGATTTTTCACATGCACACATTTTGAGTAATATCCTCTTTTCCGCTAAAACCCCCCTGAACATGCCACCGGGTCGAAAAACCTCTTAAATTGTGGGCAGAAAAATCACAAGAATTATGGTGTCATTTATAAAATTTTCACATGTCCGTACTATGAGTGATCCATCTTTTTAAAGTTATGTTCTGGCTCCAAAGGGGTGTGGTTTACCCTCAGCACAAGGTTGAATTTCTGGTTTTTCCAGTTCTGCCAAGCCAGCTTGCTCTCACAGGCAGTGCTCCTCCCCTTTCCTTCAGGAGGAAGCCACTTTTTACGACCATTTACGACTCCTGCCAATAAAACATTTGCCTGAGTCAGGACAGGGCTTTGTTCAATTTCCTGCAGAGCCCAGGTAATTCAATCAGGGAAGTGTCATATCCCTTTTGGTGTTAGCAGCAAAAGGGCAGCTAGGCCTGGGAACACAGCTGTGACTCAAGTTTCACTCCTGATGGGAGTAGTTGCCAGGCAGAATTGGAATCTCTTTAAGCCAGTTTCAGATAAAATGTCACTTTTTGTTCCCCAGTTTCTGCATTCAAATAAAACTAAACATTTTCACATATGCAGCTAGAATGCTGATTCTAAGTTCAAAACTATGACATTTAAACAATTGCAACCTATGTGACACTCAAAGTAGGTCACTCATTTCTTTTAAACATTTAGATTTGTAGTGTCTTTCAGTCCAAATTTACTTAAACTGCTGAAATCCACAGCTAAGCCAGTCTTGTTATAATCCTTCAAGTCACTTCAGAATATAACTTTACATTGTATCCACCTCTCAGTAAGTCTTTCTTTGGCTTGCCTTGGGTTCACTTATTCAGTTTTACACAAAAAAGTAAAATCTGGTGTTGTTTTAAAACGCCGGCTTTTGGATAGTGGTGAGTACTGGTACTGCACCCCTTTTTGGGATTTAAGAAAATGAATTCCCAACAGTTATGGGTTTGCTTTTGGCAATTAGCATTGCCATTCCCAATGGTTTCAGACTACTGTGTGGGTAGTCCAATGGTGGTTTTAGGCAGTGTCCTTCTGTGCCCATAACATCGGCAAAAATGGGTGGCAGCCTATTCTTCATGCATTTCCCTGTGCATTTTCTGGGAAGCTCTGGCCATCATGATGTTTTCCATGTCAGTACTGCACAGTTTCGAGGTAGGGCTCGGATGCATGGGTAAATACATCCCACAAGCCCCCCTTCTTGCGGTGGCCATCTGATCCTTCACTGGTGGGACCCGCAAGATCTGGGATGTAGTTCTCATCTTCTTCCGGTAGATGGCACAGTTCAGCATTTTCTTCTCCATCCGGTACTGATCGACCGGTCCTCCTCGCCGGTCCTGATGGGAATATTGGGCGGTACACTGGGCCCATTGGATCTTCGTTCCCGGTCTCCGGATCGTCCTCCTTGGCCCGTCTTCAGGTTTTCTTTCTCCTAGGACGACAAAGGAAGAGCGGCAATACCTACTCATAGACGTTTTTCCACCACTGTTGAGATAGTGGGGCAGCATATGCATTTCATCATAACGAAACATTACATTCTTATTTTGAAAAAAAAACAGTATAACTAAGAGACAGTTTCATGCAAATCACAATATTTTAGAGACTAGATGTGGTATGTTTTATGATTGGAACTGAATTAGTCTGAGACAGTACCCGCTAGGATTCCAGAGGATTCCTCCAGTTGTTGCAGAGTGTGCCTGGGATGGCAACATTTCAACTGGTTTATGTGGACCCACTTGTCTTCCCCCTCTGCCAAAGGACCTTTGGGGATGTGGATTTTGTAGGCCACAGGGGAGATCTTGTCGATGATCTCAAAGGGTCCCTTCCATGTAGGCAAAAATTTGCGCTGCTTGGCCTGGTTCCTTTGGAAGTTGTATAGATAGACCCGGTCTCCCACCTGATATTCCTTCCTGGAAGTTTTCAGGTCATAATGGGTCTTCATGCTATCAGCCGATCTTTCTAGATTCCGCTGAGCGTAAGCAAAAGCATGTTGGAGATGTTTCCTTAAATTCTCCACATACTCATGAGTTGTGGAGGCATTTATTAGTGTCTGCTCTTGGGTCCTGTAGAGCAAATGCTGAGGAAGCAAAATCTTGCGCCCAGTCATCAACTCAAATGGTGACATTTTGGTTGCAGATGAAGGGGTAGATCTGATAGCCATTAGGACCAGAGGTAATCGGATATCCCAACTTGGCCCAGAATCTGCCACAAACTTCTTTAATATGCTCACAATAGTTCGGTTATACCTCTTTACTGCCCCAGAAGAAGCTGGACTATAAGCAATATGCAGCTTTCTCTTGACCCCCAGTATCTCCCACATCTTTGTCATTACTTCACTGGTGAAGTGGCTACCTCTGTCTGACTCAATCCTTTGAGGTAGACCAAAACGGGAAAAGATGTGGTTAATCATCAAGGCAGCTGCTGTTTCTGCCTTGCAGTTTGGGGCTGGGAGACATTCCACCCACTTGGTAAACAAGCATGTCACAGTCAACATGTACTTATTCCCCCTAGCCGAGCGAATCACAGGGCCTACAAAGTCGATTTGTAAATCTGACCATGGCAGTGTCATCCCCCTCTTCTGGAGCGGCGCACGGTGCGTGAGGGATGATGGCTGAAATTGTGCACACACAAGACACGCCTTCAAGTATTGGTCGAGGTCCTGCCCCATGTGTGGCCAGTATGCAACCTCTCTTAAGATTTCCAATGTTGTGTGAAACCCCCTATGACCGGCAGTGGCCGCATCATGGGCGTGACTTAACATCAGGCTTCGGAATGAGGTAGGAACCACCCACTGATCGTGGCCAGCTTTGGATTTCCTTACCAGCAAACCGTCTTGGATTCGGAACATTTTTGGACATTTCATCAACACTCTTAGGTCCTCTTTCCCAATGTAATCGGTATCCGTCAGGGGAAAGTTCTCAGGGTCCTCAAGGTGCTGGTAAAATTTACCAATTATTGGATCCCCCTTCTGAGCTGTAATCAAATCAGCATCAGGGGTCTCCTTACTCCATTGTACAATTGAAAGGTCGTTGTGAGCATTTGTCTGGGACCTAGTGATGGCAGTGACCTGGATTTCCCCCAACAGGGACTCAATCTCAATTAGATCCCCTTGGATGGCCCCGGTTTTGGCCAGCTGATCAGCTAAGTCGTTTCCAGTTTTGTCTGGTCCCTCTACTTTGGAATGACCCTTGATCTTTTTCCAATAGATGGTCATCTCATTCGATGTGACCAGATCATCAATGTTTTGGATCAACTTCCCATGTTTCAAGGGTTTGTTGTTAGCACATAACATGCCTCTGGTTTTCCAATTAACCAGGTGCTCCACGAACCCGTTCCGTACATAATCCGAAACTGTGATTATGACCAGTTCGTGGAGTTGATGCTGGACAGCAGTGAGGATGGCCTGATGCACAGCCATCAATTCTGCCACCTGACTACTTCGGGGACCAATTTTGTATCCAGCGGAGGGTTCTGGGGACTCATTCACCCATGCATTCCCTACGCCGGCCACCAGTTCTTTCTCCCCGTCGTTGTCAACATGGTAAGAGCATCCATCCACATAGACAGTGGGCATTCCCTCACACTTGTCCTCTTCAAAGACTTTGTGGGGGGAATTAAGGTATGCCTCCATGTTGTCCTTTATTTTTAGACTTTCGTCCTCGAGACAGTTTTCTCTGGCACAATCATGCAAGTCAGCCAGACCTTGCGCGAGGGGACTCTTCTTGTTTTGGCCATATCTGACCTCCACAGGAAAGCCTTGCATTGACAGAATCCAGGAAGTAATTCGGGAATTACTCACATTTCCGGCCCGGATTCTGTCACTTTGGAGATATTGCAGAGGCTGGTGTGGAGTCTCCACTATGATGTGTTCCCCCTGGATAAACGGGCGGTAATTCTTCAATGCCCACACCGTTGCCAGGAGTGCCTTCTCACAATCGTTGAATTTTTCCTCCACAGAGGATAAAGTTTTGCTCGCATAGGAGATTACTTTATTGACCTTGTCATGCTTTTGGTATAATACGGCCGTCAAGCACGTATTAGAGAACCCTGTCTCCAGGAAGAACTCCTTGTTTCTGACAGGGTAAGCTAGGCAAGGCGCTTGTGAGAGGCTTCTCTTGAGTTGTCTTACTGCCTCGGATTGTTCTGGACCCCATTCCCACTTGACCCCCCCCTTTAGGAGATGAATCAGGGGTCTGGTGATCTCTGCGTAGCCCTCAATGAACTTTCTGCTGTAATTAGTCAGTCCAAGGAGGCTCCTTAGTTCCCGCAGAGTTGTGGGGTCTTTCAGTTTCTGAAGTGCTTCCACTTTCTCTTCCTGGGGACAGAGGCCCTGAGGAGTAATCTCATGCCCCAAGAAATTAACACGGGTTCTACACCACTGTGCTTCCTGAAAGGAAAGTTTTGCTCCGGCGGCCCTCAACTGTGTCAGAACATAACGGATCTCCGCTATGTGTTCCTCCACAGATGAACTTTTGATGAGGACATCATCTACATAAGCCAGGTTACCCCTCGCACCCAGGTCGGGCATGGCCTTATGTAGGAAAATGTTGAATTCATTGCCGGAGTTGAGGTATCCGAAGGGAGTCCGGGTCCATGTGTACTGCTGGCCCCCAAAGGTAAAAGCCAGTTTGTATTGGTCCTCCCTGCTGACAGGCACGGTCCAGTATCCATTGGTCAGGTCTATTGCAGTGAATACCTGTGACCCCTGAATCTGGGCCAGCCCTTGGTCAATGTAGGGCAGAGGCCATCGGGAAGTATGGACCCGTTTGTTGAGCTCCCTAAGGTCGGCGCAGAGTCTCCACTGGCCGTTTGGCTTCAATATTCCCAGCACCGGATTATTGAAGGTGCTGTGGACGGGACGGATTATTCCCCGGGACTCAAGGTTCTTAATTATTTCGGTAAGGGACTCCATTGATGCGAGAGGCAAGTGATATTGCTTCACAAACACAGGAGTCATGCCAGGGTCCGTTTGGATTGTTGTTGTGTGGATGTCAGTGCGACCACAGTCATATGAGTCTACCGCAAAGAGATCTTGGAAATCCAAGAAAACTTGTTTCAACTTTTGCTTTTGTTCCAGAGTCACACAGGCATCAGCTAGGTTGACTCTCTCTTCCACCATCTGCCTGAAGCCTGGAAAGACTTCTGGTTTGGCTATCTCCGCGGCCTCCTCCAGCTGGATGGAGAAGTCCCTGGTCAGAGTGCTGATTTGGACCGGAGGCTTCAGGTGGGCAAGGCAGCCTTCATGAACCTGGAAAATCACCTCATCCCTCCTGAATTCACAAGTCACATCTTCCTTACCATAAGGGCAGGAAGTGTACACCAGGAAGTTCCCCCCATGCCGGGTAAAAATCCTGTCTGGTGTTGTATTGTCCTCACTGTCACTGTCAAAACAGTCCTTGGGGATTGGTCCTAACAGTTCATTTCTAAGATCAATGGAGAAATGTCGGTCATCAACCGCCATTCCAATAATGGTGCCTGCGGCTAGAGTAATACTCTTTAAGTCGCTGTTATCCACCTCTATTGGAATGGTGTCATGTTCTATGTTGACTAATGGTGTTGGGTTTACCCCCAACCCTTGCTGTTGGAGAGAAGCATTTAGATGTATGTAAGCATCAGGGTTTTTCAACTCTTGTCCCCTTTTAACTTTCACTTCCAGGGAGAATTGTCGGGTCCTTTCTGGGATGGTGACTTCCTCTTTAACCTGAATTTCAACTGCATAAGGTAGCAATTGAGCTGACCTAAATGCTTTTTCTGGATCATCAAAGCCCATGGGATTATCCGCTAATCGGGACCAAGCTTTGAAGTTTATTAGGTCCAAACTAATGGCAAAGCGATTGAGAATGTCACTGCCTAAGTAAAAGGCGGCAGGGACGTCTCGCACGACCCAACAATTGTGGACTATGCTCTTGTTGCCAATGGAGATTTTGAGCATACACCTGCTTGGCAGGAGATGTTTGGAATTAGGTGCTTCCAGGTCCATTTCCCATTTGTCTATCAGTTTGAAGGTGGGAATGGCTGGATCTTTTGGGAGTTGGCGAAACATGGCTTCGCTGATGAAGCTCTTACCGTTGTTCACACACACTCGAGCGAGAACAGAGTCCTTCCCATCATTTAACTGAACAGGGATGAACAACTGCTCTCCAATTTGCTGAATATCAGCCAGGCTCTGAGCTGATTTCACATCTTTCTGGACTATAGGAGTGGGAGTTTCAGATTGTGGATTGGTATAGAATTTCAGAGTGTTTCCTTCCAGCGTGGAATACCACCTTAAACTGGAAGGAAGGTTGATTTTCAGAAATAGAGAGGACCCCCCATCACTAGTCTGTTGTCCTACTGCTATTACTGTCACGTCTGGAATCTGGTTGTTCTGGAAGTGAAATTCTACTTGGTCAGATTTTTGTTCAACCATGTGGCATGTGCCGTTTAAACTAACATGGTTGACACTCTGTTTTAATTTTATTGGTCGGCTAGTCTGGGTCCAGAGGACCTTGTTTACACAATCTATTAGGGGTGACAACCTTCTCAGGAGGTCATTCCCTAGTAAACAAGGGGTGCCCTCCGGGGTCACAACTATGACCGGGTGTTTCAACTTATGTCGCCCAATTTTAATGTCCAAGTCTGCAGTCCCCTCAACGGGAATTTCCTTCCCGTCAAAGTTCTGTAGTTGTCCCGGAAGAGAGGTGAGAGGAATTTGGTAATTCTCTCCCCTTCCTGCATTCAGTTCGTCAAAGGCCCTTCTGGACAGAAGGGTAGCTTGAGATCCAGTGTCCACCAGTGCCGAGATTGTACCCTGCCCCTGTACTTGTACCGGGGCATAATATCTTCCCTCCTTCTCCTCAAGGGGGCACAGGTAATGTACATTTTTGGACAACTGGTGGGCTAACTTTCTGGTTTTGGACATTGCTAGCGAAGAGATTTGGGCAGAATTCTGTGGAGAGTCCTGGGAATCTGAAAGAAAAATTTGGCAACTGGAAATCAGAGCCATTGTGGGTTCCCCGGGTTCCAGTTCTGGGCCGCCCCCCCCTTTTTGGAGGCAGTCCCCAGTATGGGTTTGAACCCGGGGATTTTCTTGCTGTTGGTTCTGGGATGAGATGGTGGGCGGCGGTAGCTCAGTCTCCACATCTCCCCAGTCTGGATTTGCATTCCTAGGGACCCATTTTTCTTTGGGAGGAGTTCCCCCCTCTCTGAAGGAGAAGATCCTTTTCTCAGGATCCTCTGAGGATCCCTCTCCCTCAAATTGGAAGATCTGTACCTCCTCCTCAAACTGAGTCTGTTTGGGTCTTTTGTTTCTCCTACCCCCCCTCTGCTCCTTAGGAGGCAGACTTTCAGGGGCAAGAGATTTTGTTTCCGGTTCCTGGGTTTCCAGGGGCTGTTTACAAGTGAGGAAGGAAGCTTCCTCCAAGGCTTTACACCCCCCTTCCCTTTGTGCCTCCTCCCTGGGAACCGGTGTGTTATCGGGGTGCTGCCCCCGTCATTGTTCTGGAGCACCAGGTCCAGAGTTGGGTACGTTCTGCGCCGGCATGCCGATCTGAGGGTTCTGCTGAGCCCTCAGTATGTGACCCATATCCCGCGCCATGTTTTGAACCTGGCGCTCTAACTGGGAAACCCGCTCAGGCTGATACGGGGCCCTGTTTTCTCCCCTGGGCTGATCCCGGGAAGGGTAGCTGTCCCTCCTCTGGTAATACCCCGGGTTGGGAAGATTTGGATACCCCTCCACCCTTGGCCTCCCCTCTCCCGGATTCAGTGGTCTGGGCTCAGGGAATTGGGGAAAGAAGGATGGATGGTTTTGGGGCTGAAAGTCGGGTGGATATCTGGGGAAAAAGTTCTGCCCAGGGTTTGGTAAATTTCTGCCCTCCTGTGGGAAGTTTGGAGGGAAGTTCCCTGGGTTAGGTGCTTGGCTGGATCCCCCCCCTTGGGCTGGAGGAGTCCACACATAACCCAGGATGGGTCGATTTCCCTTGTAACGGGGACTTACATAATCAGGAGAGCGAGGGACCCCATTTGTGGGGCTGCCTCCTTGGCTCCCTGTCTGTGACTGACCCGAGGACCTCCTGGGCCTAGCATTATTAGGTGCAGGTAGGTTTTTAGGCCCCCCCTTCTCCAAATCCAAAACGGGGGTGATCTTTACCTCTGCCACCTTGGCAGCAGCAGGGGTGCTGTTGGCTTTGGGGTTTTTCTGGGCATTACTTTTGCTATCTATCGGTTTCTGCACCTCATAGATCCGGGTAGCCTGTTCAATGACCCAGTCTAAAGATCTTTTCTCGTGAAAATCCCTCACGAGCTGGGTCATGATATATTTGGGCAAGGCATGGAAAAACGTATTAATACATTCCCTGCTATCCGTGCGCACCCTTCTTGTGGTCTGTGCAAAAGCACGCTTTAACTCCTGCACAAATTCTTGTGGGGCCTGATCCTCCCCACATTGCAAATTGTAGGCTGCCTTGCGAGCCTCTTGAGGATTTCTGTGAACAGAAAAATGTTTCAAGATGGCCGCCTTATAGGTGGACCATCTTAAATGATTTTGGTCCTCCAGCCCCGCAAAGAAACTGGAGTATTCCGGGGAGAAGGTCCACTTTACATATTGAATACAGCTTTGGCTGTCCTTCAAATGGAAAGTCTCCATCATTTGTTCAAACAGCTCTAAGTGCTCCCAAACAGAATACTTAGCGTTCTTATGGTAAGGCGTGATGACGCTCCTGATCGCCTTAATCTGCTTTAAGGGGTCCTTAAGCAAGGCCCTTTTTGCCTTATTGGCCTTTTTGGTTCGGGTAACCCTTGTCCATTCGTCCTCGGACTCAGAGGCACTGCTCCCAGAGGTTCCCGTCTGTTCTTCCAGGTTTTCCCGGATTCTGAGAGCCTGGGAATGGCTGGCAGAATGTGGGGACCTGGTCTCCTGTGTCCTGCGCAGTTCAGAGGAGTCTTCAGATTCCTCCTTGCTGCCAGGATTTGATGGGTACCCCCTCCACTGACCTAACTGGGCAGAGGTTTTCAGGATGCCCTTAATGGGCCTACTCTCCCGGGGTTCCCCATTGAACTGTACTGTACTTGGGTGCCCATACCCGGATGCCCACCCCTCCATTCCTGAGTGGTACTGGCCTATGAGCCCCATACTCTTAGCTGGATAGTAATCTGCCATCCCTGTGGCCCTGTGCTCATGTGCGCCAGGGGACATGGGGTGGCAGAGTCCAGGGACTGAGAGGTATGAGGGCCTCTGGTACTAGGGCTCCTGAGGTTATGCTCCGGAGTTTCCATTTCCCAGCGAACCTCATCTCTATCCGCCCCTGCTCCCTGTTGCAATGCAAGAGCCTGCATTTGTGCCTTCAGTTCCTCAGTTAAGGCCTTACTAGACTCTATCAGTCTCTCCTGCATCGCTACCTGTTGTTGGAGCCTATCATTGTGTTGACAGAGGGCCTCATTTTCCCTATGTGCTTCCTGGTTGGTCCTGGAGAACTGGGCCAGTCTTTGCTGCAGGAGGGTTACCTCCTGAGCTGTGTCCCTATTGGCCTGCTCCTTTCTTGCTAGAGCATCCTCCACCCTCCTGGTGTGCTCTAACAAGTTCTGGTGTTCTTTTTGGAGATCACCCAGTCCCTGGTGGGCCAGGTGATTCTCTTCCATTTTTCTTTTTAAATGGCAGACTTCCTGGCCTAAGGCGTCTCTTTCCTGACTAAGAGCCTGCATTTGTGCCGCCAGGTCGTCCCTCTGCCTTTGAAGGGCACCAGCTTTCTGGTGTTCTTCATCAAACTCTGCCTGGGTATCCAGGTCTTTCAAAATCAGCTTGTTGCTCTCTACCTTCACTCTATCTAGATGACTTTGCAGGGTGGCTACCTGCTCCGTGCATGCCCTGTTAAAGTCTAATTGTTGCTCCAGCTTTTTCTGGCTCTGCAGTAAGGAGTCCAAACTGTCTTGGTGCTCCTTCTGCAGGGCCAGAAATCTGGTATCCTGTTCTACCTTTTCCTGTTGCAGCACATCCATATCCTTCTTTATTTTAATGATGTGCTGCCTACTATCATCTTCTGACTCCTGGCTCCTCTGCAGCCTCTGCTCAGAAGAGACCAGGTCAGATTGGACCTTCTGTAATGCCATCTGTTGCCTATTTGCCAGATTTTGGCTTTCAGCACATCTATCCTGCATGTCTCCACGTATAGGTACAGGTATGCTGCTATCCTGGCAATCTTATTGTGTTCCTCTTTGGCTTTAGGAGCCATATATAGTTCACTCAGAGCCACATGTAAGGGACCCTGATCTCTATATATATCTGACCCTGTTTCAGTGACCTGTTGTGTGATGGCCTGCAACCACGCATCCTGGCCCTGTTCGGTCCAATCACCTCTCACAAATAGCTTATGCAAGAGGTGCTCTCTGGCTATTTTCATGTCTACTAAGGTCGTCATTCTAGAGATTGGTCTCTGTCCTGACTTACAGAAGTTTGTATTTTATTTTTGCAGAACAGAACTTTTCTTGGAGTGTCCCTTTTGAGGAGAGCTTTACAGCGTAACACAGCGTGGTGATCCGACCGGATATGTGTATCTGGTCAGCTGGCACGCTGTATTAATCTGCACAAATGGTAAATCTAACCCAAACGTCCGGCCCGAGCCCCCAATTTGTAAGAGGATTCAATTCAACACTACAGCTAAGTCAACGCCTAGTCTATAATACTGAATGAAAACCCTTATTGATATATCTTTATGTCCAGTTCATGCGTTCTGGATGACTACCCCTATATAACACCCCTCTCTTGGAATCCCCCTGACCCCACTGAGCCAAGAAGTAGTTCTGTTTTGCAAGTTAAAAGGTTTATTTGATAATTTAAACAATATATATTATATCACGCTTTATAATAAATTAATAATTGAATATCACACTTAATCTGATATGATAAAGATTAACAACGGAGAATCTGGCACTAACACGCTTCTCTATAATCAATAAGGAGTTGACATGAAATGGATAAGGTAGCACAGTGGTAAATAGGTACAGAAGTATAATGTGGTAGAGAATGCTTTATAGGGTTCAAGGAAATGCAAGGTTGAATGAATGAAATGCAGTATAGAAAATACTCAATATGATTTCAACAAAACAATGTAATCACTTTTCTCTGGCAATCCCCTCCCCCCCTTGATACAATGCAAGGAAATGTAAGGAAACACACAGTTCTCAGAAATGCAATCAACTGTAATTCAGTTCACCCCAGCAAGCTTAGACTACAGAAGTTTGAAAACACAGGCCCAAATTGCTTTGATATGTGCTGGCAATGAATTAAAAAAATATGCTAAAATGCTTTTAATTCCCTTTCAGAGGTTCAGGGTGAATGGTATCTAGTTAATATTAGCTCAGGCTCACTCTTGCAATGATTCAGGAATGATTAGCAGGTTAAACGAATTTCTGGCAAATGGAAGGCAAGCAGCAGCTGTTTTTACACGAGGAGAAATTTGCAAATCGCGGTAAAATTCGCGCGTGCGTTTTCCGCGATTGCGGTAAAACTATAAGGGGTCGGAATGTGGTTCTTGGTGCGATTCAAAGCTCAGATTCTAAGCTTTCAAATGAAAGTTACTGCAAGTCTCTAGCACGGTCGCGGAGATATGAGCGATTAAATAAAGGTCGTTTTTCATATTTGAAATTTTAAAGTTCAAAAAGACAAGTGCAGCTTGCAACTAGAAAATGACAGGTGACAGCTTTACAAATGACAGGTGACAGTTAAGAGACAGTTCTACTTAGATTAAACTAGATTGAATTATATTATTTTAACTAGGAGATTGGTTCTGCACAGTTTTCTAGGTACTCACACTATATTCTTGAGTGAAATGGGCCTCGCCATGGATCTGGTCAGGTTTAGGACTGGACTCTGGTCTCTACACTTCACAGTGATCTGGGTCTGCTCTCTCTCTGGATTCTGAAGATTGAGGGATTTAAAGTCTGGATCTTTCTGCACAGCTTTCTCTGGAGATTGATGGAGGTAAAGTATGGATTTTCCCGGCAGAGCTTCCAGCTGCAAATGGATTTGAAAAGTCCCTATCTGTCCTGTCTGTCTGCTTTTATGTGTTTAGAATGTGGGTGTGTTCTAGCATCACTGACCCTACCTCTCTCTCAGCTTCTAATTGGTCAAACTTCCATTTCTCATTTGATTGGGGAAGGAAGTGTGTGTCAGCGTGATGTCATTTTATGGCTTGCAGAGAGTCCACTCCTCCTGTCAACTTACACACAAATCTAGATTTGAAACAAATACATATTTGCAGAGGTACATATTGTTTTAAAATCATATGCACCCATCATGCATTACAGGAGGTATACCCTGTTCAAACTCTGCTCTTCCTGGGAGCTTGCATTCAGAAATGGCAATATTTTGCACTTTTTAACTGGTTTGCAATTCCGGACATTACCCCAAATTTACACACATGTGCGCAAGGAGTATGGACATTAGTTGATGAAGTGTCAGATTTTTCACATGCACACATTTTGAGTAATATCCTCTTTTCCGCTAAAACCCCCCTGAACATGCCACCGGGTCGAAAAACCTCTTAAATTGTGGGCAGAAAAATCACAAGAATTATGGTGTCATTTATAAAATTTTCACATGTCCGTACTATGAGTGATCCATCTTTTTAAAGTTATGTTCTGGCTCCAAAGGGGTGTGGTTTACCCTCAGCACAAGGTTGAATTTCTGGTTTTTCCAGTTCTGCCAAGCCAGCTTGCTCTCACAGGCAGTGCTCCTCCCCTTTCCTTCAGGAGGAAGCCACTTTTTACGACCATTTACGACTCCTGCCAATAAAACATTTGCCTGAGTCAGGACAGGGCTTTGTTCAATTTCCTGCAGAGCCCAGGTAATTCAATCAGGGAAGTGTCATATCCCTTTTGGTGTTAGCAGCAAAAGGGCAGCTAGGCCTGGGAACACAGCTGTGACCCAAGTTTCACTCCTGATGGGAGTAGTTGCCAGGCAGAATTGGAATCTCTTTAAGCCAGTTTCAGATAAAATGTCACTTTTTGTTCCCCAGTTTCTGCATTCAAATAAAACTAAACTTTTTCACATATGCAGCTAGAATGCTGATTCTAAGTTCAAAACTATGACATTTAAACAATTGCAACCTATGTGACACTCAAAGTAGGTCACTCATTTCTTTTAAACATTTAGATTTGTAGTGTCTTTCAGTCCAAATTTACTTAAACTGCTGAAATCCACAGCTAAGCCAGTCTTGTTATAAACCTTCAAGTCACTTCAGAATATAACTTTACATTGTATCCACCTCTCAGTAAGTCTTTCTTTGGCTTGCCTTGGGTTCACTTATTCAGTTTTACACAAAAAAGTAAAATCTGGTGTTGTTTTAAAACGCCGGCTTTTGGATAGTGGTGAGTACTGGTACTGCACCCCTTTTTTGGGATTTAAGAAAATGAATTCCCAACAGTTATGGGTTTGCTTTTGGCAATTAGCATTGCCATTCCCAATGGTTTCAGACTACTGTGTGGGTGGTCCAATGGTGGTTTTAGGCAGTGTCCTTCTGTGCCCATAACATCGGCAAAAATGGGTGGCAGCCTATTCTTCATGCATTTCCCTGTGCATTTTCTGGGAAGCTCTGGCCATCATGATGTTTTCCATGTCAGTACTGCACAGTTTCGAGGTAGGGCTCGGATGCATGGGTAAATACATCCCACACTAGAGACCTAATTCGCACTATAATTACATTTGACTTTATTTTGCCTACATAGTCTAAGTGAAAAATCATCACCCAGTGATCGGTAATTCTAGAACAAAATAATCTCTCTCTTACTCTAACATGAATGTAAGAATTCCTTGAGAGCATCCCACACTGCCAAGCCATGAGATGAGCTAATGCTCATCAAACATGGGGATTAGAGAATATTGGATCTTATCCAGACATTCGTGTTACCTTCTCCCACCCTGGAATATACTAATGTCTGTACTATCTTATTTATTTGAAGGTACATAGACATCTGTAATACCAGTAGATGTAACAATCCATGCTTTGATATTAAATAGTTATTAGTCCTAAATGGTTATTAGTTTGAAACTATATTTTTCTGGACATCATACTATTTATCACTTGAGATGTTCTGAATTATGTTAAGTGTAATGTGAAATCGCCAACAACTCTTGCATTTTTTATAGCATTTTTGCCAGCCCGAGCTTTGGTAGGCCAGAGCTGCGGACTGTTAAAACTCATGCATGCCCCCCATCCGAGGCGTGAAAGCTATTTGCACCCTGGGTTTTACTGGGGTGCAGATATTTATTTTATTTTCTCTCGACTGGAGATCAGCTCTGCGCGAGCCCATCTGCTATTGGAAAAAGAAAAAATGTTTAAAAAATGGCTGCTTGCATTGAAATAGAAATGGGAGTAGGTCCCTTTTTTCGGATGACGGCGGCCATTGAGAACATATACAAAAAATAGGAAATCCCCAACAACTGTTGCATTGTTTATAGCATTGTTGCCAGCCCGAGCTTTGGTAGGCCAGAGCTGTGGGCCATTAAAACCCATGCACACCCCGACCGAGGCATGAAAGCTATTTTCACCCTGGGTTTTACTGGGGTGCGGATATTTATTTAAATTTCTCTCGACTGGAGATCAGCTCTGCGCAAGCCCTTCTCCTGTTGGAGAAAGAAAACATTTTTAAAAAATGGCTGCCGCCATTGAAATGGAAAAGGGACTCGGTCCCTTTTTTCAGATGACGGCGGCCATTGAAAACCTATACACAAATGGCTGCCGTCATCCAAAAAGGGACCTAGTCCTTATTTCAATGGTGGTGGCTAGACAGAGGAGATCCGAGAATGGAGCACAAGGCTCTGATACTGCAGGTTAGTGGGGGGGGTGGGTGGGAAGGGGATTTGGGGTTTCCTAAATGGGGTGCCTCCCCACGTTAGAAAGAAAAGAAATCACCACCCCGGGAAGGGCCTGAGTTGGCTGGAGCAGCAGCTGGGGATTGTGTATTCTCGCCAGCTGTTCCAGTCACCTGATTAGCTGAGCGCCCTTCCCCAGGTGCAAATAAGCCTTGAGCATGGTTTAGCTAACAAGTATTAGCTATTGGAATTATGAAAGATGTGTCGTCTATCCATGAATATCTTGATCTGTGTATGGCATCTGACATGATCAAGTTTATTAAGCTTTAAATCTCTACTGTCGCTGCACGCTCACATGTCACAGTTTCTATTTTCATCCATCACTGTGTGTCTGGGTTGTAAATGTAATGTCAGCTCCTGCAAATGTCCTGCTCCTGCACAGCATAGTGACAAATTGTAATGATTCATCTATCAATGACAAGTACCCTAAGTGAAAACAAGGAAACTAGGGGTTGTTCTGAATTATAAGGAATTGATCTGCCTCTGAAGGAATGATTGCACTTCAATTTGTAAGACCAATAGAAAGTAGACAATAAGAGATTGACACTTACCTCAACATGGATTCACTCTTTCCTGTGGATCCAAAGATTCTAATGTGCTCAGTGGGGCCCCTAAATGTAGGTGGGGGCATGGCATTTATCATTTGCTTTGAATTTTGATGCAAAGGAATGTGAAATAGTATGGCACAGAAAACCCACAGTGGGCGGGAGTCTGACATAGTGACAGAGAGAGAAATGCCCAGTACTGAAAGTCTATACAGGTCATGATGAAAAAGAAATAAAGTTGTGGTACATCTCAATTTGGAGATTTAGAAACAACACACTAAACAGAATTTAGAAACAAAAAAAAACTAAACAGAATTCATGATGAGTACATTGTGAGACAAAAGAGTCACATTAAATTATAATTATAATGGTGAAGAAAGAAATGTTTTAGTCCTGATGAAGGCAAGATAGAGGAATTGAGGCGACAGAGGTTGTCTATGTACTCAAAATTGTGAAACACAGAGTGCAGACAACAAATAGTTGTTTTGCAAGAATATTATGGATTAACATTGAGATCAAGCATATCCTCATATACAGATGATATCATTCTGTATCAACAGCAATCAGGTTGACGTCAAATAATGTTCTCCAAATGTGCATGTAACATGGTTGTCAAGGTGGAGTTGAACATTTGGGCAGGCTGATCTTGTGTGGTTTAATCTTCGAAACTCTGTTTAAGAATCGACCGTCTTTACATTTACTAACCTCATTACACTTTTTTAAGAAATGTTGCAAACAATGGAATGTAAATTATGGAATGAAATTGTATTTTGTTGTGCAATGTATTGTATATAAAGATATTCTTTTGTTAACCAAACATTTATCATATGAGCACAATTAAAGCAAGTTTTTCATAACGATATAATGAGTTGTTAAGGCATTGTGTGATTGGGTGAAGAAATATATACATCCCGATGATACAACAAATGTATATAGATTTGATAAGGATGAGATCATTTTGTAATTCTCCTCTTTGGTTCTGTATTTTTCATGCATAGACACAACATATTTTCTTTATTATTTTTTTTATTTGATATAGTTGAGTGATCAACTTTTCAAATGATGAGACAATTTTACATTTCCAATTTAAGAAAAAGACAAACAAAACAAATAAAATAACAAGAGGAAAGCAAGAAATATACAAATATACAAATATGCAAAAAAAATGTACAACAGATATGTGAGCACATACTAAAACATTATGAAACTTAGGAACTTAAAACTGATAAAATTATGCATTTCCTACTCAAGTGGACAACATAAGTTTAAATGTTCACCATGGGAATTCATATTTCCAAATTATTTTACAAGTTGATTTCGGCAGGGAGAATGAGTTCCAAATAATGCACAAGAGCATTTATCACTGAGAATCTCGTAGTATTACATAAAATGCTCCATATCTGATTTCCATCCATTTCCTCATGCAAATTCTACAAATTAGTAAAAAATGTAGCTCGCATTTCCTTCAAGTTAGGACACGATATTATCAAATGCTGGAGGGTTTCATTCTCAGACCAAGATTCACCACTTGACTCTGCTGGATAATGAGTATGACACCTAATTCAAATCGTAGTAAAGGCATCGGTGTACATTTTGGTAGATGTAAAACTCTTTTCCAGAATCCAGCCTCCAGCTTATTCCACATTTTATTATTTGCATACAGCCTTGATTCGGCACCATAAAGAAGAATGAGAATTACTTTCTGCTCATAAAACATTAATATATGTTTTAGAGTAAATTTCCCATATTTATAGTGAAGTATTCTAGCCTGTGAGGTCAGGGTCGACAATTTTAATGTAAAGCAGTGAGATATTTATTATCAGTGACAGTATTTTGTATAGGAAACCCCAAATATTTGTATTCCGGAACTAATTCCATGACTTCCTCACAGATGTACCATTTTCTAGTAATACATTTGGATTTGGCATGGGGCCTACAAACCAAGATCTGTGATTTGTTCAAATTTACAGTAAGCTGGTTTGTTTTAGCATATTCCGAAAGAGCGGATAACAAGATATGTAGTCCCTTGGGGGTTTGGGAGATTAAAACTAAATCGTCAGCGTATAACAACCAAGATATATGCTGACCTCCCAATTCAAGAGCATCAGACTCGATTCCAAGAAAAGAGAGATCCATGTCAACAATGAAAAGATTAAACAATATTGAAGCTAGAATACACCCTTGCTTAAGACCCAAAATAGTGCCAAAGGAGGAAGACAGTAGGCCATCCAAGGATAATCTAACTCGCATAGAGGTTTCCGTGTGCAACTGTCTCACTAATGCCAATAGAGAGGGAGGAGAGGCAAGCAGTTTTAGTTTTTGGAATAGAAGGTCACGATTTATTGAGGGAAAAGCTGACCGGAAATCAATAAATGCTAAATATATAGATTGTTTCCGGCAAGCATACTGTGACTTAAGCATGTTAAGAGTGATGATATTAGGGAGAGTGCCAAGACCACTAACGAATCCAGATTAAAAAGGATCTCTCTTGAAACAATTTTTAGTCCAAATATTCAACTCTCTCAAGATGAGACGACAAAAAATAGGCCTGTAACTAGCCGGACTGGCCCGATCACCCTTCTTATAAATAGGGATGAGGATGGATTGCTTCCAGGACGGCAGTATTTTCTGAGTCAGGTTAATGTTCTCAAAAATGAGATATAATATGTCTGCCCAGATTTCCGGGAATTGCTTCATATGTGTGTTAGACAACCCATCCGGGCCAGGTGCTCTGGAATGGCTTGCATGTTTGATGAAATACAAAATATTGTCTTTATCAAACGATAAATGAAAGTGAGTTTGTGACTCAGACTTATATATGCTTAAATGGGCCGGAGGTGATGCAAATAATTTGGAATAGTAACGTACCCATGTCTCTTCAGTCACATCATTAGTTTGTACAGTAACCTGATGACCTACTACAGCTTGGTTGATGATGTTCCAGGACTGGGCTGAATTTTTTGCGGCTAACGATTTAAGCATAATACTTCCATCTGTTTGATATAGTTTGGCCTGCATCCCTCTAGACCAATTCCTGTATCTGGTTTTTATCAGGGTTAGGGCTGCCAAACGTGTGGCAACAGGGAGCTTAGAAGCTTGCCTCTTTTCAGCCCGTACCATCGATTTCCTGATTCTAATTTCATGGTCAAAACTGTGCAAGTACGGAGGTTGTTTTTGTTTATGTATAACTGAAGGTGGTTGAAATAATTGCATTAAGTCATGATAAACTACTTCTTGGTTATGTTTCCAAGCAGCTTTAGACTTTAACTCAGCATCATAGTATGATCTAAAGGCTTCCAAATATGTCTCAGTCCACATTATACGATTTCTGGCCGGGTTTACTTTATAGGAGCCCGTGAGATAACACAATTTTTCTTGTACCATAGTTGTATCAAGGAGCCAAGTAGCATTGAGCACATTGTGATCGCTCACTTCAGTGTGAATGATTTGAAACGAGTTTACTTTATTTAGCATGTTAGCATTTACATAAATAAAATCAATAATTCCCTGACTGCAACCACGATGCCAAGTGGTTCCAGGTGGAATATCCCAAGAAAAGGAGCCATTTAACGTAAACAGGCTTCTGGCTTTAACAAGGCTTGTCCACTTGGCAAGACAGTATGTTTCTGATGTACAGAACGGACCCAAACAATGAAGATTCAAATCACCTGCCAAAATGATGGAATGCGAGTGTCCATCAAGAATTACGATGTCAATGGCTTTATTCACAGATTCCAGAAAGGTGTCGTCAGAAATACCCACAGGGTTCCAGTAAAGATTTATAACTACACATGAAAAATGTAATCCAACAATTCTAGTCATTTGCAAAAAAGGGTTTGGGGAAAACCAAGGTTCGACCTTTAGGGCAGAAGATTGTTTTACAGCCGTTAACAGGCCAGAGGCAGGACGCCCAGAGGTGCCCTTGACGGCTGGTATCAAGAGGACATCATGGTTATTCCAAGATGGTATACTAGTTAACCAAGATTCTTGTAACAGGATTATGTCGTGATCTAACAGATGCAGAGCCTGATTATTCAAAATATGCTTATGCCCTCTAGAGTTCCAGCTAATCAAAGACACAGGCAACACCAAAAACATTGGATGCTAACCTTGGTTATTTTTAGAATCGCAATTGCGTGCATGTGTGGGAATATCTTGGTTTTTGTTTATGTTTTGTTTTGAGTGGGTGTCCAATTGTTGGACTGATGAGCAATCTGAGATATCAGGACTTGGTAGAAGAATGAAACCAAGATCAAAAAGCTGGGACTTAACAGCCCAGATAGCATTAACCACTACTCTCGAGTTTATCCAGAGGATCACAGAAGAGCGTTTTAAGTGATCAGTAAACTCAACCAGCTCAATATCAATGGTGCCAATGTCATCGAGCTCGCTGAATATTGACAGAACAGAAGCATGATTTAAATTATATTGTTTTGCAGGCAATGGCCTGCAGCTGAAAGACAATGAATGAACTGCAGGGCGCTTGACGCGCACAGTCTGAGGTTTTTGTTTTAAAGATTTAGACAAATCATTGGGAGCTTCAAGCATAACACTGGGATCATTTCTTTGAAAAGGACCAGAGGCTGCAAAAAACTTTGTTACTGTAAATTGAATCATTTTTTCTATGTCACTCGAAACCTGATGTTGAGTGTGTGACTCAGATTGATTTGAGTCGATAATATTAGGAGCTTCTGAGTGTGTTATGTGCGCCTTTTGTGCAATGGGGGCAGTGGGCTCATACATTTTTACCATTTCTGATGGAGCAAAAGACAACTTCTTTGAAACAGATTTAGAAGTCATGTACTCATCAACAGTTTCTTTGCGACGTTCTATATTACTCACATCACCTGAAACCATGGGAGGAATAAAGCAAAAGCCATTTGATGTATGAGGTTTAGAAGAATGTTGAGATACCTCAGCAGCAGCACTGATCAAATCATTTAAAGGACTATGAGCCATGACAGCAGGAAGTGAGGCTGGCAACATCTTGACTCTCTTTGCCTACGACTGAAGCAGGTATTTTTTCGCTATTGCTTTAGAAGCGGTTGCGGTAGTGGTTGCTGTAGTTGAGATATTTTTGACAAAAGATTTAATTAGAGTGGAGCATTTGGCGGCACCTTTAATGTTTTTAGATTTGTTTGGGTGGACACCCTTATTGGGGCCCGACTTTGATGAGACATCGAAAACATTTGTGTTTGAACCACCAAAAAGTGAGTAGTTTTGTTTTTGTTGTTGACCCTCTACAACTTCATTTGCACCGTGTGCCAGAGCAAAAATGGGATTTACTATCAAAGGAATAGTCTGATACCGTTGCAATGGAACATCAGATTGACTCGAAGTTTGAGAGGCCACTGATCTTTTAGCAATAAGGGGATTGCAGGTGTCACTCAAACTTTCAAACTTATTGGATAGAGAAAGTTGACCAGACAGAATCGGATTAAGCTGATTAGAATGTACATCGGCCTTATTCGCTAATACCTCAAACAATTTGGCCAAAGCAAGTATAGCAGTATTTATAGATGTCAAAGCAATCCCAGTGTTTACATTGTGAATGTCAACCAACCCTCCACCAGGAGAACAGGAGCCCCCCATTTTCCGCTGGGTTGGAGCAAAAAATGACAATTTATCCACTGAATTAGCAACACTTAAATTAGTAAAGAGAATTGGAAACTTGGATAGATTTTCAGACATAGTGGGAGTTGAAAAGCAGGAAGCATTTGTTTCAAGATCAATCACAGCCATGTCTCCAACAGAAGATGTTGTATGCAAACTTGAGATAGAAGTGTCATCTGCGATCAAAGAGGACATAGCTGGAGCTTTGACAGATGATACAATAGGACCAGTGAGTACATTATTTAACAAAATACTGTCTGTAAGGGAGACATTTTCCTTTGCAAAAGTGACCGTGGAACCGGTCGGAGACACATACTTTGTTGACTCACCCGTTGGCCATCAACTGCCACATCATGCTTGCCAGATTGTCCACGTAATGTGTCCTTTGTTACAGCAGCTTTTGTTTTGTCCACACAGTCCATTGCTGTTATTGAACTATTCCCATTGTTCAGAACAGCAGTGTCCACATGACTTGTTTCTCGACAAAATGGACGAATGTCCAAGCCTAACAATAGTTCAGCTTTACTTTTATATTTAGGTTTCATAATACCCATGCGTGGAGTAGATCTTAGTCGGCATTTTTTTACTGAAGAAGCAGATGGACTATGTGCGGAAGTCACGCCATTTGTACAATGCAAAGCAAATACAGTGGGCATGCCTGATTTAAGAGTGGTAATGCCACGTTTCATGGTGGAATTATGTCGAGAAAAGGTTGACGGCCTCAACAGCAATGCAGACTTTTCAAAAATATAATGAAATTAAGGGTTAAGTGATGAATCCAAAGACTGAGAGCCACGCCACTCACCGCAACGAGCGTGGCGCGCGCGTGCCCGACTTTATACACACACCCACTCTCAGTAACAGAATGCCTAAGCAGAAAGGAGAATGAAATGAGTGTTTTGTTCTTGTTCAAGTAAACAGTTCTTGATCAACTGATAGCAGTTGTTCTTTTCACCTTGTGGATGATGCAGTCCAGAAGGAGCGAACGCAAAGCAATCGTTGCAGTGCAGCGGTCCACAGCAGACGATTAGGGAGGGCAAAGCGGGACTCACCGGGACTCCTTCGGTGAACATATTTGATATCTGACATATGCTGTAGGCAAAGGCATAATGGAAATACATCTGAAAACGATCCTGTGCACTGTTGATAACGGCATCTGTAGGGTTTGTTCGTGTGCTGCTATACACATTTGATTGCAACTTGTTTGGCTTTTTACAAAATATTTCCTAAAAAGTGCTGAAAAATGCACCATGTTAACTTGTTATTTAAAACATGTTCTCGGGGCGAACTTGCCTCCCCCAAAAAGCCCTTGTTTGGTTCAGATAGCGTGCTGCACTCAGTCACAATTGCATATTAGACACATACATGCATGCCCCACCAGTTAAAAACATGTAATTCACCAGCCGCCACTCCTTCATGGCATTATCTTCGCACCTTGTTTGCTGTACCTTTGTGCTTTGAATCTGTCCTTTGAATGCAAGTATGGAAGTGAAAAACCACTTCATGACAAAGTATGTGAGGTAAGAGTCATGATGTGTATTTCAAATTAGAAGACATCATTTTGTAAATCAAACATATATATAAACGTTTGATTTAAACATATACTTTTACTGATTGTTATGTTGTGAAAGCTGCAACTGCAACATGGCAGTATTAGGGCGGTGCTTTATCCTTGGTAATTAATGTTCACAAACAATATGTACAATATGACGATTTAAAATGACCATTAAATAAAATGTGTGTGCTTGTGCAATGTTTTCTATCTGTTCTCTTGACAGGTTGTTGGTTGTCCAGACCCCATAACAGCCGTAATCTCTGCTTGTATAGCACACATATGTATTGGTTTCTTGGAAAGGGAGTTTCATGCATCGTCCTGCTTCTAGATGGTCCTTATGGCATAAATGGAGAAACAGCCCTTCTGCCTCACCCAACATGGCGCCTAAAATGCTTTGTGTGTCTCCTGCTCCATGTTTTTCCAGTAGACATGTGAATTATGTGTCATTGGTAGGTGCTGGAGCTGTAGCAGTCCGTGCAAAGTTCCATAAAGGTAAGTGTGGTTTGGAAAACTTCACATCTCAATGCTAAGGTTTTGGTTACCTAGCTCAGTGCATTTCTTCCTTCTCTGATTTGACTCCTCCATTTCCTATTTTTTTTCCTTTCCTCCTGGATCCTCACCTGCTCCCTCATAATCTGTCATTGGATCTTGCCTTTGCAGCCGTTCTTGCCTTATCTGCTTTCTCAACATCTGTCATTGGACCTTCCCTTGCTGCTCGCAATACTTACAGATTGCTGCTCTCATACTTATGGATTACTGCCTCCTGAATGACCTTGATTTCCAAACACGTTTTGTTTTTACTCCTTGTGGGTTTTTGCCTTTTTGGAGTTTCATTCCGGGGCTCATGCCACCTGTAGTGGTTGTTGGTGGGTGGTATGGCTTACAGAGAGGACTGCCCTTACCTGTAGGATTCCCATCTGTGGCACAAGCATATTACAGGACCACCTGCTAAGACTTCTCACAAACTTCAGATATGCCCAGACCCTGACAGGGAGATCTTATTTGAGAGCTAAGTTATGATATGATATGATATGATATGATATGATATGATATGATATATGATTGTGATCTTACCTGATTGGCACGTAGGGAGCATAGTAGCATGAGTTGTGAATGATGTGAAAACCCCATTATGAAGTTTGAATTTGATATCATAGAAAACATGATGATTTGTTCAGCAATGCCAACTCTTACATCCAGAGATTGTGTCTTTCCATCCCGGTTAATGTCCATACCTGGGTTGAAATAGTGTGCTTATTATGTCTTATATTCAACAAAGAAAATTGTTCATAACTAAAAAAAAATAAAAAAGTGTGTTTTTTTTATATTCCACAAAATTCACCATTTGTCCCAAATTGTGTAAAAATAATTAGATTTGAATTCAAATCATAGGGCCTCATTACAAGTGAGTCAGTCCGGAAATCAAGGTGTTGGTAACAACGTTACCGGCACCCTTTCTGGACCGGCTCACTTCGAGTCTATGTGTAAGGGCTGTGAACTACCGGCAGGCCTGTCCTGCCAGTAGTTCAAGTCCCCACTGGCGGGTTTTTCACTGAAGCACCGGCACCCTTGCCGGGGCTTGAGAGTTCCTATTCCCATGATACAACAAATCATGGGACGCCATTGGAATGGGAACTTACCATTCCTCCGCCGCCTGTGATAAACCCGTAGCACCAGGTTGTCGGGCAGCAGAAACAGTTGGGCGAGGTTGCCGGTATGCCGCCAGTACTACCAGTGACCTACCAGCAACCTCTATAGTTAAAGTTTATGTAAGAAAATATAATTAATACATAAATAAAACAGATGGAGTTAAAAAGACATGACTCCACATAACTCACTAAAATAAACGTACAGAAAATGACAACAGACATTAAATGACACAATACCTATATTAACAAAAAAAAGAAAAGTAAAAAAATGCACATTTAGGTGTGCAGTGGGAACATTAAAGCTCCACTCCTCGATTCATTGATAGATTTACAAGATACTAATTTCATTATTGTAAAACATGTGTTGACGATATATGACAATGCAATAGATGCAGCACAATCTTCCTTAGGGTCCATGAATACATTATTCCTGATTGACATTTCCGCAATTGGTATCCGAAGCTTTAACAACATCCAACGTTTGGGTCTGAATCATCCTCAACAATGAGGATTGCGGCTTGCTTATTCTATGCGATTCAGTGCATCTACTTTCAAAAAGCACCATTAAAGCTTTATATACTTCCATTAGTACAAACATATGGGTAAATGGAGAACTCACTGCTTCCTTTCGTTTGACTAGGGGTACCAGATAGGGCTGTCCACTGTCACCTTATCTTTTTAATCTGGCACTTGAGCCTTTGATAGCCTATATTAGACATGAACAAGGTATACAGTGGCTTAGTTTTGGGGAAAAGGAAATCAAAGTGTTAGTTATGCGGATGACATGACAATAATATTGTCTACCCTAAGGTGGGGGGATACATTTAAGTATGTTTGAGGAGGTGGGACGCATGTCTGGTCAAAAGATTAATTGGGAAGAATCAGTGGTTTTTCCGTTGGACATTACCCAACCTAGGACTCATTTGGACTCGTGGAATTGTCAGTGGAATACAGGAACTGTGAAGTATTTAGGGGTCCATCTAGTTTGAGATTTGAAGAAGATGGTGGAATTTAAGCTATGATAATAGAGATACTCCGGAAGGACGTGTTCAATGGGGGCCGGTTAGTACATAATATTTGGGTAAAGATTAATGGAATAAAAATTGTACTTTTGCCCAAAGTTCTATATATCATTCAGTCTATTCCACTAAGATTTACAAAGAAGATTATTAAACACATTGGCAAAGGGCCTCATTCCGAGTATGGAGGTAGTCATGGCGCCATTTGCGCCATGACTACCTCCCATACCGGGTCTGGGTCCGACCTGGTTCAATGGGGACTTACCGGTCCATTCCGGCCCTGGAGGGACCGGTAAGTTCCCATTGAAAAATCCATTCCCCATTCCCATTTGAGCCCCCATAGGGCTCAATGGGAAAGGGGAAGTAGCTAATAACGGTACCGGAATTTGCAGTACCGTTATAGCTCTCTGGTCCCTTAGCAGCTCCCGCTAAGGGCGCCTGGTAAAACCAGGCGCCCATTGCAGGACCCACTAAGGGACCTCGGAATAGGGCGCAAATGGATTACTGGCACTGATGTCCTTAACGGTGCCCGGTATCCCTTTGCGCCCACCTCGGAATGAGGCCCAAAGTCTTTCAGAACAGGCAACCTAAGATTTCATGGTACGTTCTAGTACGGGCAGTGCAAGTGGGGGGCTTTGGGTATCCCAATTTGGAGAATTATTGTGAGGGGTTTGTACTGAAAAAATCAGCAAATTAATTTGATGGGAGGGATGAGGACATGACATTATGGAAATGTATAGAGAAAGACGTTTTTACCATAGACTTTGCAAGATGTATATACAGTGGGGTAGATGCACATAATAGTTACCAAACTGCCCACTATAGAAACGACTGGAGATGTTTTGAGAAAATGTATGACCGATAGAGTAGAAAATGTTTGGGTTCATTATGAGGCATCGTTATGGTACAATATGGGGCTACAGATTTGGAATAAGACCTTGTGCTGGCGGAGTTGGGTTAAGAAAGGTATTTTAAGGGTACGTGATGTGTGGAAAGAGGGCCACATGATTCCATTTGAGTCAATCAGAAGAGATTTTGGATTAGGGAAGAGAGAGCACAGGCACTATATAGAATTAAAGTCCCTCCTAACAGAAAGACACAGGATGTTGGGTAGCTCTATGGTTGAGAGACCAATGGTCTGCAGCATTTTCCAATCTTATCCATGTATGGTATCGACCTATATGAAATTGATGTAGATGGATAGTTTTTGTGTGAATGTATGGGAGAAGCTGCAGCAGGCATGGGTGAAGGAATTAGGCAAAGACATCTGTAAAGGAGTGGGATAGCCTGTTGAGAACTGGCACAAACACGAAGATGGATTTGAACCTGCAATATGTGCGTCAAATAATTCTGTGTCGCCTATACTGGGACCCTGCATGGATGACTGGCTTAGGTATGGTTGATGATGATTTATGCAGGAGTTGTGGCCGAATGGGGGTACCTTATTACGCATGCTATGGGATTGTCCAAGAGTGTTTGGGTTCTGGGATGATGTACTGAGCAGACTGGATTTAATACTTGGAGTTGGACTGCCAAGAACGCCATATTCAACAATTCTGCTGTCAAATGCTGGGAGATGTGTTGCGGCTCGAGAGTATAGTGGGTGGATTAACAAAGTTAATGGTGGCAGCAAAGCAAATTCTAAGGGTATGGAAGTCGAGGAAAAAGCCAGAAGTAGAGGGATGGTTTTCAGATTTGCGTACCTTGTCTAGTTATGAGAGAGTCATGCTGAAAAACCACAAGAATGATGACTCTCTATCTGAATTATGGGGGTCATTTAATGAACTGTATGGTTGATGCTAGAATTTTTAGGCTAATAGGTGGATATGATGTGACAGGAGAGGGGACTGATAAACAATTACCATGTGCTGTTTGTCTGTGTTTGTCAGGGGTGTGTTGTCTGGTTTTGTTATCAGTATAGGATTGTAGTAGTAATATAATTGTTTAGTTATAGTGGATAATATTACAAAATGTAAATATGGTTATTATAGTGATTAGATTATCTGATATAGATTGTGTACCCGGAATGTAATCCACTGATGTTATGAATATGTGTATATAGTTTCTTTTCTTAAAATATTAAATAAAGTGTTTGGAAAAAAACACCACTTGTGCCTTCTCAATTGTACACCAAATTCCAAAAACAGAGGGTCTTCTGATCATTGCCTGTGTACTGACAATTAAATTCTGTATTAGTATTAATTCTATGCAGGACATGGTGATATGGTACTAAATGTACTTAGTTACACTGAATGAAAATTAACTACATATATTGTTTCATACCTAGAGTTGTAAGGTGACCATTTTACTTTCAGTCAATGGTTATATTTATGCTTCAAAGGCTAGTAGAATCTAAAAGATGAGAAAATTACATGTATCAGCATGAAACTTTGCAACAAAAAAAAGCAGGAACCCACGTTTGCTGCAGTTTTGTCAAGGGGGAAAAGTTGTAAGGGTGTACCAAACCTTTTCATATCTGCATAGACATGATTGGAAACATTATTGGATGGATTTACACCAAACATATGTGGGAGCGAGGCCTGATCCTGAACGTGTGCTTTTGCAAATTTGGTATTAATCCGTCCTGTAGATTTTTTAAAAATACCCCAAAACAAGGTAAAAGAAATATCTTTGTTCAGTCTGTGGGCTCACCTCCTGGTTCACTGTCCGGGGACGCCTATGGACCAATCAGGGAGCTGTGTTATTGTCACAGACATTGTACGTGGCTGCTGATTGGGCAATTGAGAAATTTGTGGTGCAGCCACAGTTTTGAAACTGACGCCATGATTGATCGCCATGATTGATTTGCAAACTGCACCAATTCTCCACGAGTATTGTGGTAAAAACGAATTAAAAACACATTACACTTGTCTTGGGAGGTTATTTCTTTTCCGATGTCCTCAAATATCTGAGATGGTCGGGGACATTGCTGTGATATTCGCAAACTTGACAAATGTACGAGGACATGCATGCATTACTGGGTCAGCGAAGACCCGTTTTGTATGGCTTATAACTTAGCTGTCAATCAATGAAACACCATGACATTTTGCAATAATAATGTAGACCCCACCTTGAATGTTTTTGCAATCTTTGGTGCCGTTTCACAGAGAAGGCAAACAATGCGAGGGGGCTCCCACAATATTTAGATGGCTTATAACGTTGGCTGCTTTTGACAAGTTTCAAACTTGTCTTCAAATAAGTCAAACTATTTCTGACCTCCCTGGATCATCAGAGTCCCAGTTAAACTGTATGCAGTTATGGGTGCAAATGGGTTGTTTGACTCAATCCTCATGGGCCACAATATAATTCTCATTACCATACTTACTGCAAGTATGGAACAGATCATCGATGGATTTCATCTAGGCCTCACAATGCTCAGTATAGAAAAGGAAGTTTGTTTTGCGTCGTTGTTGACAATTGTAAAATCAGCATTTATTATTTTTTGATTATTTTTGATCTTGTTATGTTTGAAGGTTTTTCATGTACTGCGTTTTGATTTGTACAGGTACACAATCTCAAAGATTGCAGTTCCATCCCTTCGGATGTCAGTGAGGTGTTCTCAATTTACAGGTTGAAGTAGGCATGTTTTATTTTTTTATTCACAGAGGTTCTGTTTTCACAGTTCTTAGTTGTGAATTGGAAAGAAAAACAGTTTTGGTTGAGTCTGGTTTTCTTGGTTTGATGACTCACACCTGTTATGCTTTGACATTCCAGGATGAGGAACATATGATGGATGTAACTTGTACCTGGATGTCAGTGTTTAATAATGTACTATTGACACATGAAACCTGCTTGCATATACACAAGAGAAGAACACAGTGTTGAAGACAGGTCACTGGTAAAAAGCATATAGACAGTAGCGAGGCACTGAAGCTCACCTGCAGCAGAGAGAGAAATGAAACAAAATCACTAGGCAAAGGGCCTCATTGCAGTCCTGGAAAGTGATTTTGTGCAATGTAAAGATGAGCTCAAAACAAAGCTATACAACCTAAAATATCGACAAATGAAATCAAGAAATGAACAAAAGGCTGCACATGAGAAGTAGAATGCACAGACTAATGACCGTAGCCTAGAAAATAATAAATTGCAGCATGAGGTTTACAGAACAAAAGAGAAACGGGAACAACTTCAACAAAATATGGAGGACATTTGCAGAAGGCATCATGGGCCTGATTTACAAAGCCCTTTCAATGGGGTTTTCCCGTCCAAAAGGATTTTTCTACAACAGGCCCCATGACAGTAACAATTATAAAAGTATGGGCGAAAAACACCCCCTCTACCACCATTGGGACCAACACTACCCAACGGAAAGGAAATGATCTGGGCATAATATGTTTCACAAACAAGAACTTGCAGCCTCCTTTCAGGCACACCTTACTGTGGACAGGCAAGCTGAAAAGAATGAAGAGTCCGCCAAACCTCCCCTTGAAAACAAGATACAAGCCGAAATAAGGTAATTTCAAAACAAAAATAATGGTGCTAAAGATAGGTTTCAAGTGTTATGTCTATCTTAAAACCTTTATTCATTCCCCAGGGCATTTGTTGTGATTTTTGATGGCTGAGGTTGGGGAATGGAAGGTTTACTCCTCCTTTTTATCCTCGACCTCCAAAAGACATGTGTCTTTAAGTCAGCATAACGTGGTCATGCTGGTGTAAAACTGAGGTACTCCTATGGAAACACTGCTAGCTGTTTACACCAGCAAAACGGCAGGCATATGCCAAAGGAAGTCATTATAAATGTGGCCTGCCATGCGTAAATTAAATGGCAGGTGGCATTTACTCTAAAAACAGAGCATTTGCAGTGCACATACAAATCTGTACAGGCATTTACACCCGTATGTACACCTGAATTTACACCTTGTTTTGAACTTCCAAGTGCAGATGGCATAAATGGTCTGCATGGGCCCTATTTGTGCATCAGTGCAAATGTAACAGGTCCCCTCCAGGAAAAGTAAACCCGAAGAAAAATTACCTAAGAAATTGATGCAAAGGTGTTGCTCTCCTGATGATCTTGAATGGATGGCAAACATCTTTAACTGAACGATCTATTCTCCAGAGAAAATAACAAGACAATCCAGCACTTTGTGGTTGAATCAGTAGGCTGCACAAGAAACACTCTCAGAAAGCGACAGCACCTAATGAACCACACTGGAAGAAAATATCTGCAATAGATGTGCCAAAGTGTGGGACCAAAGGAAGAACGTGTCTGACCCTCCAGGAGCAAATTTCCATCGACATAGTTTGGATGTACAAGCCTGCAAACCAACAAAGAACCCCCATACTGCACTATCATTCCAGCATGCATCAAGAGATCGCAAAAGCTTTCTCAGGAATACCAGGGTTGCACATTGGACACTATCATGAAATAATGATAGGCACCGTCTATCTGACGAGATCAACCTAAATGAAAAAGGATTACAACTTTTTGTCAGCCCAGTCGTGGATAAAGAGCCTCTGAGAGAAATCACTGTAACAAGGCACACCCACAGCCAGCATCCCAAAGACTCACCAGGAGGACAGACAGCAATGAGGCACCCCCAAAGAAAACCTTCCGCCGCAGCAGCAAAGCTTTACCCCATAACAAGAAGAGAAATGGAACAACATGCAGGAGAGTCCCACTTCTGCCCAGCCACAGAGTGGGATTAACATACAGCAGGGACCCGGGCACACACAGCTACAGAATAGGAACCATCATCCACAAAGACTTATTACAGGATGTGGACAAAATGAAAGTGGCACCTCTTTGGAGTCCACGGTAGCTGTGCCGCCGCCGGTGTAATTATTTTTCCGACGCCCGCAAATGGGCAATTACCGGGTCATTATGGCCCTGCCGGACCAGCTAATTGCCCATTTGCAGCGCCGGTAAAAACATGCTCCCCATTACCATTCAGCCCCATAGGATTGGGGGAGGTTGGATGCACCGGCACCATTTATATCGGTGCCGGTGAATCCAACATGCGGTGCTCGCGGGTGCCTTTCTTCATGTGAGGTCCGACCTGGCGGGCAGGAAGGCACCTGCGAGCACAACTCGTAGTTTGCCGGTCCGGGAACTACAGTACCGGCATGCTTACCGGTACCGTATTTCCCAGACTGGCAAACCTATAATGAGGGCCATAGTTTTCCTAAAGGAAGCTAGGGGGAAGGGGAAGGAACCCAAAATCACTTACCACATAGAAGACAATTTCAAGAGCAGAGGAGTTCCAGAAGCCACAATGAAACTGCCATTGAAAACGTAATGAGAGAGACAGCACATAGAGACAATAACATGAGGAAATAAAATTAATATTACAATATATTGCGGAATATCTACACAGACTCCATGCCAAACCAGTGTGTGTGTGGGGGGGGGGGGCTTTAGCAGAAAGACTTATAATAATATGCCAGTGAGGTATATTTTTGAAGAGTATCATCAAATGTAAATGATGCATTGCTGACAAAAATAACGCAATTGAAAGTTCTAAACAACCTTTATGTGTGTAGGCATACGTATGTGTAGCCATATATAAGTGGGAATTTGATGCACTTATGAGTTTATATGTAAAATGTATGCATGGGTGTGTATGTATGTACGTACGTACGTGTATATGTGTATGCATGCCTGAGTATGTAAGTATGTAAGTTACTTAATATGCAAAACAAGAGACTCCCAGAACCCCCCTTGTTTTGCATATTAAGTAACTTTGGGTTTCACCCCAAGTTACCAGGGGAATCCAGACGTGGACCCCTTGCTCACTGTTCTTAGAGATGCACAGCTCCACCTCACTGATGAAGCCTGACTAGGCCGAAAAACGTGTATGGGGTTCCTGTTGCTACTCTTGTTTAGAGGAGAATTGCCTAGCATTTTGGTGCTGGACTGCCCATGTGCAGGGCAAAGACTGATATGCAAATGGAAATGTCTCCTCTGTGCAGGGAACAGTGAGCTAAAGACCTGGTTGAGACTCTCCTGTGGGCCATTCACCCAAGAAGAGGTCAATGGGCGATGTTCATAGCTGTAGAGGGACTCCCAGATCGCCCTTTGTTTTGCATATTAAGTAACTTTGGGTCTCACCTGAAGTTACTAGGGTAATCCAGACATGGACCGCTTTCTCACTGTTCTTAGAGAGGCACAGCTCCACCTCACTAATGAGGCCCGACTAGGCCGAAATACATGTCTGGGGTTGCTGTTGGTACTCTTGTTAAGAGGAGAATTTCCTAGCATTTTGGTGCTGGACTGCCCCTGGGCCGGACAAAGACTGATATGCAGGGATATTTCTTCTATTACCAGGGTTGCACATTGGACACTATCATGAAATCAATGATAGGCACCGTCTATCTGACGAGATCAATCTAAATGAAAAAGGAATACAACTTTTTGTCAGCCCAGTCCTGGATAAAGAGCCTCTGAGAGAAATCACTGTAACAAGACAAACCCACAGCCAGCATCCCAATGACTCACCAGGAGGACAGACAGAAATGAGGTAACCCAAAGAAACACAATAGCACCTCCACTGCAGCAGCACAGATGTATCCCACTACAAGAAGAGAAATGGAACAACATGCAGGAGAGTCCCACTTCTGCCCATCCACAGAGTGGGACTAACATACAGCAGGGACTGGTGCACACACAGCTACAGAATAGGAACAATCATCCACAAAGACTGTTACAGGATGTGGACAAAATGGAAGTGGCACCTCTTTGGAGCCCACCTCTGCAGAAACATTGGACCTTATTATGACACTGGCGGTAGCTGTGCCTGTAAACAGGCACGGCTGCTGCTGGTGTCATTTTTTTTCCGGCGCCCGCAAATGGGCAATTACCGGATCATTACAGCCCTGCTTGAGCCGCTAATTGCCCATTTGCGGGCGCTGGTAAAAAGATGCTCCCCATTCCCATACAGCTTGAACGGAATGGGGAGGTTGGATGCACCGGCACCATTTATATTGGTGCCGGTGCATCCGACATGCTGTGCTCGCGGGTGCCTTTCTGCCTGCCAGGTCCAACCTGGCAGACAGAAAGGCACCCGCGAGCACAACTCGTAGTATGCCAGTCCAGGAACTGCGGTACTGGCATGCTTACCGGTACAATAGTTCCCGGACTGGCAAACCTATAATGGGGGCCATAGTTTTCCTGAAGGAAGCTAGGGGGATGGGGAAGGAACCCAAAACCACTCACCACATGGAAGACACTTTCAAGAGCAGAGGAGTTCTAGGAGCCACAATGAAACTGCCATTGAAAACATAATGAGAGAGACAGCACATAGAGACAATAACATGAGGGAAATAAAATGAATATTTCAATATAATACGGAATATCTACACAGACTCCATGCCAAACCAGTGTGTGTGGGAGGGAGTGGGGGCCTTTAGCAGAAAGACTTATAATAATATGCCAGTGAGGTATATTTTTGAAGAGTATCGTCAAATGTAATTGATGCATTGCTGACAAAAATAGCACAATTGAAATTGGTAAACAACCTTCATGTGTGTAGGCGTACATATGTGTAGCCATATATAAGTGGAAATGTGATGCACGTATGAGTTTATATGTATCATGTATGCATGGGTGTGTATATATGTATGTGTACATGTGTATGTATACCTGAGTATGTAAGTATGTAAGTTACTTAATATGCAAAACAAGAGACTACCAGAACCCCCCTTTTTTGCATATTAAGTAACTTTGGGTTTCACCCCAAGTTACCAGGGGAATCCAGACATGGACCCCTTGCTCACTGTTCTTAGAGAGGCACAGCTCCACCTCACTGATGAAGCCTGACTAGGCCTAAAAACGTGTCTAGGGTTCCTGTTGGTACTCTTGATCAGAGGAGAATTGCCTAGCATTTTGGTGCTGGACTGCCCATGGGCAGGGCAAAGACTGATATGCAAATGGAAATGTCTCCTCTGTGAAAGGGACAGTGAGCTAAAGACCTGGTTGAGACTCTCCCGGGGGCCATCCACCCAAGAGCAGGTCAATGGGCCATATTCAAGGCGGTAGGAGGACTCCCAGACCCTCCTTGGTTTTGCATATTAAGTAACTTTGGGTCTCACCCTACCTTACCAGGGTAATCCAGACATGAACCGCTTGCTCAGTGTTCTTAGAGAGGCACAGCTCCACCTCACTAATGAGGCCCGACTAGGCCGTAATACGTGTCTAAGGTTGCTGTTGGTACTCTTGTTCAGAGGAGAATTGCCTAGCATTTTGGTGCTAAACTGCCACTGGGCCAGACAAAGACTGATATGCAGGGATATTTCTCCTCTGTGAAAGGAACACTGAGCTAAAGACTTGGTTGAGATTCTCCCGGGGGCAATCCACCCACGTACAGATCAATAAGCTTTGTTTGTACCGGTAGAGGGACTGCAGAACCCCCCTTGTTTTGCGTCTTTTTGAAGAAGTTTGATACCTGTTGGCCTATTCTAACTAGATTGACTTGGAAAGTGTTCTTGTAGTACTATGGATGCTGCTGGTGTATTCTAACTGTTAATTGTGTTATACTTTAGTGACTACATTTGGTTTGAAGGAATATTAAGTAGGCATTTGTTAAATTTGCCGTTAACCTATGTTTTGGGATAACGCACGTATTGTTACATTCAAACCAACAACTTTTTTTCCACATATGCAATATAGTGCCCTAAAAATGGTTGCAACACCAGCGTGGTATAATATACCTATTGTTGCGAAGGTTTTCTTTCCAAGATACACTTGGCCGTGTGTGAAGCCTGTAAGCTTACATTTATTGTTGGTACCAAATGCATTGTACCTTAGTAGCATTACTGTGCCAAATTGGCAATGTGAGTTTATTTGCATGGTGGAACGATTGTCTGAGTTGCAAAAAGGGCCTAATATGCCATGATTTGCATTCTGAAGAAGCTGGTGAAATGGAATGGATTCACAATTTGGTATAGATACATATAGAAATCGTTCAGTAGGGGTGTGGTCTTGTGAAACATAGTTGCAGAGAGTGCATGTATGCTTTCACATGTATGACATCTGGAAGATTTTATTCATAGGGATGTTTTTGGTTTCCACTCCTACACAGTTATCCAATTCTTGCCTTATACCTGAAACAGTGTAACTGTTGTCAGCATTATTTGTGGCATTTATGTGAAGGACGAGCATTTGCAAACACAACTGGTCCGAGCCATTTAACTAAATGTTGTGAACAATGGGTGACAATTGAAAGAGATGATTCACTGTCACATTAGCATAACAATTTACTCCAATTGTGTTTGGAAAATTAGATGGACGAGAGAGTTCTGTTTGTGGTTCCTTAGATGGGCTTGCAGATGTTTGTGGATAAGAGACCCGGTCCTTCCCCATTCCCATTTCAGCCCCTATAGGGCTGAATGGAATGGGAGAGGGAGCAAACAACGGGCCATTACGAGTTGGCCCGTTGTTTGGTCACTCTTCCCCTCGCGGGACCCGGTAAGCGGTAAGCATGCCTGGTTTGACCAGGCGTTGCTTCCTGGGTCCCACGAGGGGACCTCGTAATGAGGCGGTACGGGGTAAACGACGCTGGCATCTTTCACGGCGCCGTTTACTCCGTACCGCCAGGGTCGTTATGAGGCCCATTTGTGTCTTACTTTCCTGATGGATGCAAACTTGACTTTGTGCTAGTAAAGTGTGTGGTTGTATTGTTTGATGCAGGAGTTGGTCATTTTATTTTTAGTGGTATTGTTGGAAGATCTGCTATAGGTTCTTTTTCTATTATTTGTCTTTTAAAAGGCTTCTTTTTTTGAGGAACAGGATACATATTTAAATGGGTGGTGTATAGTGCCTATAGCCTGTTGTATTCCAGGATGCAATGAATGTCAGCACTGATTTTGTTTGCATCAAAGTTAAATAGGCATATACCATTAAGTGTGCGCAAACATGAAAGTGCAACATAGCTCATACCTTCTTTAAAGACTGTGCTGCCAATTTCAATCAATGCTTGATCTAGAGTTAGACCTCGTGATTTGTGAATAGTGACAGCATATGCAAGTGACAGAGAAAATTCCTCTCTGCGTATGTACATGTATTTGAAAAGAAGGAAACGTCCTATTGTTTGGCCAATTTGTTTAATCTCTGCAAGTTTGTCAAAGTGGATATTGACAAACTGAATGCTGTTGTCATGCGGATATGTCTGGAAGCCAACAAGTTTACCAATTTCTGCATTGACTAAGTCTTGTTCTACGTCACGGTTACGTTTCAGTATCACTCTGCAGTTAAGACACAAAGTTAATATTTTCTTCAATATTTTCTGTGTTGGAGATACATTTTTCTAAGCAATCTACTCATGTTGTTGCTTGATGACATGTAGGAAGTGTCATGCTGTGCACTTCTATTTTGTCTGTGGATTAGATATGCAGTGTAGTTTGCCTTTCTTTTTTCAACATTGGGCCTCATTACGAGCATGGCGGTAGGCGTGCCTGTATGGCAGGCACGGCTACTGCCATGCTCGCTACCGGCACCGCCTTCCACGATTGGGCAATAACCGGGCCATTACGAGATGAATAGGCCGGTAATTGCCCATTCGCGGGTGACAGTATAGCCGGGGCAATTATCAGTTGTGCTCGTGGGTGCCACAGAGGCCGCCAGGAACCCGCGAGCAGAACTGGTAATGTGGCAGGACGGTATAAATGGTGCTGGTGCCTTACCGGCACTGGTCATAGCATCACCGCCAGGGTCCTAATGAGGCCCATTGTCTCGTTGAATTGACTACAGCATGCAAGGGTTGGCATTAAGGACATATATTAGATTTTGTTGAGTTAATTGCACCGTGAAATCAGGAGCAGGTGTGTTTCGCCCATCTAGATCTTGGATTAGTCTACCATTTAAGATGAATTTTGTATCTTTAGTAAGCAGCCCAGTTCTAATGCTTTTTAAAATGTTAGCATATGTGAGGTCTGCAGACGGTCGCATGTTTTTAGTTAGTTTTCTGTAGTAGAAAATAGCTTGCCCTTTCACTGGCGTTAACTGGAGGAGGTCTCCGAAAACAATAACATGTTTTCCTCCAAACAGTTCTTCATAGTTGGTTTTTAAGACTTGTTGCATTCTGAGAAGAATTAAAGCCAACATGAGGTTGGACCCCATGCTTACTTCATCTATCAGGAACAATTTCATTTGTTTTAGAATTCTGCGTACCTCAGTAGCAGCTTCGGTTGACAATTTGTAGTAGTCTAATTTGTTTTGGTGCTCTATGGGGAGGAGTAGTAGTCAGTGTGAAGAGACAGCACTTATATTGTGAGCAGCTAAACCTGTCACGGCTGTTAAGGTGTTGTTTGTTAAGTTTTGTAGAAATGTGCTGATTATTTTAATTTAGAATAATTTACAAGAACCTGCTTCACCACTTACATACAGCAGTAGAGGTTTATCATTTTTACAGGTACAGGTTTTACTTTCATATTTAAAACTATGCTCAATTTCTTGAGCGCTTCTAGATAAATGGTCGGTTGTTCATCATTTAGCTGAGATTACAGAACAGACACGTTTTCCACAGATTGTTTATATTGATGCATGGTATTTTCTACCTCAGCCATGGCTATATCTGCTTCATTTAGAATGAGTGGTTCTCCAAGTGGGTCTTGGATTCCTGTAAGGGAAGGTTGACTGCCCTCAGGAGTGTCTTTATGTAGTTGAGCTTCAATTTAATTTTCCAACATTTCTTTGTATTGTTTGAAATTGTCATTTGTTATACTGCTTTCATTTGCTTTAAATGCAACTTCAAATGAGTCAGAGTCACCTGATAGTTGTTTTTCTTTTCTCCAAGGTTTAACAAGTTTGAGTAGGGCCATGTAATACAGTTCTCTATGTTGAGGAGTTTTAAATGATAACTTTACATGATTAATTAAACTGGGTTTAGTTACTTTTACTAGGCTTCCTTCACAAGTTGAAATAGAATATTTGCCAGTTGCCTCATTTGGTGTAACATTGTTTCTGTAGATGTACCTTTGGGCAATGTCGTAGAGACACATGTTTTCCAAAGTGGTACTTCAGTTTGGGTAGTATATGTCAACTACATTGTTTTGAAATGTCCTGGTTGTTGGGATCATTTGTGGCTATGTTCTCTATAACTTGGTAGGATTTTAGTACTCTTATTCGGGATGAGGCTGGTCTGTGATAGTGTTTTGTCAGATGATATGTCATCCCAGAGTTCCTTTAGCTCTGTTTTCTCAGCATTGGTGAGAAAGGCTGTGACATATCTTGCAACTTCAGTCAAATAGTCTGCAATGTTTGTCTATGTTTGCATTCCACAAGAGGGCAATGATTGCATTGTAATAATTGATGTACTTGGATGCTTCTTCCCTTTTAATGTTGTATGTATTTATATGGGATTTGCCTTTTACACTGTGAATAACAGAAGATAGCAAGCTATTTACTTGTCCTTTTTTGCACACTAGTCTAGGGAAGCCAAAGCAACATTTGGTATAGTATTTCCCTTTGTTTTTATATCTATAATGGCAGTATTTGCCGCATTTATGTTTTTGGAAGCATAACACTTGTGTATGTAGGTCACTTTCTGTGATTTCTGAAGGGATGTTGCAGGTAATATATTTTTCAATAAACTGTAAAACAGTGTGTCACAATCATGTCCAAATTTTAGAGCATCTTTTATCCACAAACACATGTGAATGTCTGGTACTTCTCTGGATTGATATTCTTTTCTCCAAAAGAAGGGTTGCACTTGTCCGAGAGGAAGGGTAGTTGTATTGCAGATAAAATGCAGCATGGCTATAAAGCAATGGTGAAAATACCTTGATACATTTACAGGGTCAAGAGAACAGAGTTCTCCTGGTGTTTTTATGACTATTCCGTCTTTATTTTGGTTTGCAGTGTGTCAGAAGTCGTGCAAGTCATACCATGCACACTCTGCACAACTTAAAGTAACAAACCATGTGGGTGGGCATAGGTTCCATAGCATACAACTTACATCAGAGTGACCTTTCGGAACCAATATTCATTTGTACCACACATGTTTGCCAAGAGATTTGTGATTCTTAACTGCAAAACTTCATCTTTGTCTTTTATTTTTTTAAGCAGTTGGGTAGGCGATATGTTTAAATAGTTAGAGCCTGTTTTTAATGTGTGTGCAAATCCGTAACAGAGTTGCTAGTTCACTTTTGAAGAGGATGTGGAAAATGTATTCAACATGTTGCCAAAATCTGGGTTCTTCGGAAAACATTTGTTAAGAGCAATATTCTGATGCAATAATTTGTATGGGACTTTCATCATATCTTCCTCCTTTTACTGTAGGAAAGAGTAGAGGGAAAGAACATGCTTCTACACTTTTTCCCGATATGCTCATTGGGGATCCTTTTGCTTGATGTATTTGATATTTTTCTAACGCATCATCAATTATGCCTTTGGAGTGCAGTGGGTGAATGGTATACTGGTCTAAAATGTTAGCTGCTGTAACAGGATCTATATGTTCAAACTGGCCAGTTTCTGGTGTCTCTTGAATAATGTGGATGGTTTCTTTTATGTTTATATCTTTACAGTATTAATTGTTTTACTTTACATATTGTAGGACTTGTCTAACTTTGCTTAAGTTGACTAGTTGTTGACAAATAGTTTTGTCTTTTGTTGGCAAACCAATAACTAGTATAATCAAATTTTGATTTTTTGGCTGTTGTAGTCCGAGAGTTTGAACATTTTCTTTTAGGTCCAATGGTCAATATACTACTTTTCCATGGAAGCCTGTAGTATAATTTAGCGTGTTTTGGAGTGCAGTGCACTGCATGAGATCACATTATTACTGTGCTGTGGTACAGCAAGCCATGTGTTGCCAGGGTAACATATGGACATGTATATGAAGACAGGCTATCTATTTTAAAAGCACTATATGAAGACAGGCTATCTATTTTTAAAAGCACACCATTTTTTTTTTCTTCACTTGAAATGCCTCACTTACAGGAGACACATTAGATACTTGATTAATTAACTTAACTAACAAATACTAACACGATTCTAACTACTTAACATTATAATGTGTTCTCCATGTGAAAAAAGAGGCAGGCTGAGATTCATTTTTAAACAGGCAATTTTTCTTTGCCCTGTTCACTGTCTTTGCAGGAAGCAAAATTTGAATGCCAGGAAATCAGTTAGATACAGTTGCTTTCTATAAAAGTGAGATATTGTTGAGGAAGGAGGAGGCAATAATCTACGTAGACTTAGGGGAGGTAACAGAGGTTTTTTGGAGTGTCTCTGACAGAATTACAAGGAGAAGACATTTTGCGGAGTTGCAGTGAGGTCGCCTTCGTTCTGCTGCTGTGAGGAGCTGGACCACTGACCTTCAGAGACTAGGGTTTCCTAGTCACTTGGCACCAGTTTGAACTGCATGTTCCCGCTGGGTGCTTTAAAGAAAGACAAAAAAAAGAGCCCTGGGTCACTGCTCAAAGACGACAAGCCAGGAGATTTTGCGTGCTGAAAAGCTACAAATAGATGGTAAATATACAAATGGAGTGAGGTTGCTGTGACTGCCAGATGAATGATCTACTATTAGACAGGCAGTGTAGCGATAGAGAATTCTCCTCTGTTTAACTGCCATGTTATAATGTTGCAAGACACATGATATAATCTCTTTTTTGCTTGTTGAAAATGTAAAATGAAATTTGTGGTATTATTTCATTTGTTTCTCTTATGTTTATATCAGTAAGGATTGTCTCACCAGAATGGTAATGTATCATTTTGAAAAGAAATTGTGATAACACAGTCTGCCTCAGAGTATTCTTGCTTCTGTTCTTTATTTGGTGCCTATAAAAAAAAGAAAATACTCTGTAAGGGAGGGAATGATGTTTAATGTGCCAAGTTTCTTATACAGATGAAGCAATGTCATGAGCCATTATAAATAGTTGTGCGCGTGATTCCACTCAGGGTATGTGTGTGTGGCTTCTGAGTGGAATATAATGCAATAGTCTGCTGAGCGTATATGAATCAGCAGAGAGAGGCCTATGGAAACATAGTCTCACTAATGTAAATACATTAGTGATAATACCACATGAAATAAATACCCTATGGAAACATAGTCTCACTAATGTAAATAAATGAGTGATAACACCACATGTTATTGTGAATACCCTATGGAAACATAGTCTCACTAATGTAAATAAATTAATGATAATACCACATGTTATTGTGAATACTCCATGGAAACACAGTCTCACTAATGTAAATAAATTAGTGATAACGGCCATAGGTGGCATTCCATATGAAAATGTGGTGTTTCTGAATAATGTAGAAGTCTGAGGCCTCTAGAGATCACAAGAACTGTTGATTCAAAAGAAAGGGGTTTTGTATGTTGGGGCCACAAATAAAACAAAGAAATTATGCTCACCAAAATACCACCAACAAAATGTTTTCCACTATAAAGCCAAACCCAATCTGAATGTAAGGAATAGTCACTGTCAAATTACCATTGTTTTTGGCTGTAAGAAAATACTGCCAAGCCCCAAGTTTATACAAAATACCTTACATATTTATGGTGCGTTGCTGGCCGGGAAAGTGATCATAGAGCACCTACTGGGCGTGGCAAGTGTGTCTCACACTGCCATCTGTACATTAAAGGGAACCCATTTCATAATAACAGTGTGTCACTAAAAACGAATTTCAGAATGTCTCAAATGGAAGCCACATTCCCAGAGCTAGTGCAATATTTAGAGGCAAATTTATATGCACATGGGACGTGGTCATCGAACAGTGCCTCAGAATGGCATGACCGCATTCATGGTGAGGTGCAGAAAAACTAGACAATATTGTTGCAGAAGGCAGCATAATTCAGGTCTGCCTTCTTAGGTTATTAAATGCAGCTGATAAACATGCAGAGAAATATTGTCTGATACCAAGATCTGGTTTATTTTGAATAGGTCCCTGCGAATGCAAGAAAATGATACCAAGCTGATTAACAGGTTAAAGGCTGACTTAGATGGGGCAAGTAAAAAGGAGGAAATGTTAAGAGCAGAATTAGAAGGATGTCAGAAAGACATGCAGTTAAAATACAGAGATTTTGATATTCAATTGTTCAAAAGCACAAAACAGGTTGAGGACAGTGAACAAGAATTGGTACACTTAAAGGCATTGGTGGACCACATTAGACAAGATAAAGATGAGATGGCTTCAGAAATGCAGATTTTACAAAAAGAACATTATGAAAAAGAAAGTGATCTCCAAAATGCAGAACAGGAAATGGTTAAAATGTGTCAAGAAAGAGACAAGAGAAACAAAGAATTTAAGGAATGCCAAATGCAAATGTGCGATATGCAGGAGGTAATTAATAAAATGAGTGATGAAAACAACTATTAAGTTGGTGTTTCCATAGGAAGAGCACTTTTTGGCCGGTTTATAACTTCGCTCTCCCTGGACGAATCCTCACCAAACTCTGCAAAAAAAGTATTTGGGTCAATCTGAATTTATTTGCAAAGTTTGGTGAGGATTCGTCCAGGGGGGGCAAAGTTATAGGGGGGGTCCCAAAACTTTTTTTTCCCATAGACATAATGGGAAAAAACTTTGCTCACGCCTACAGCCCAAACTGCTGGACAGATTTACACCAAATTTGCGGCAGGAGCGGCGATTGGTCCCGAAATCGTGCTTTGCTTTATTTGGTGTAAATCCGTCCAGTAGTTTATAAAAAAATTACAAAAATGTAAGTGAAAAAAATTAGTGATATCTGTGTTCGCTTCGCAGACACACTTCCCTGTTTGCTCTGCGGACAGGACGGTGATTGGGCAAGCAGCTTGCGTGATGTCTGTGGAGATCTGACGTGCTCTCTCATTGGATGCAGTGAAAGCGTGCAGTGCGTCTGGCTTCAGAGACACCCGCCATCTTTGTTCCTCGCTGCCTGCACAGTAAGTCTTGTGTCTGTCTCCTGTTCCTCCCACCCCCGCTCATGCCCCGTGTGTCCTTCTTGTTCCCCCCGCCCCCACTCATGCTCCGTGTCTCCCCTGTTCCTCCAGCCCCCCGCTCACGCCATCGGCACACGGTGGCCAGCGGAGGGCTGAGGAGCAGGATCTGCCGCCTGCACACGAACGCAGTGTGTCTCTCTCCCCCCTCACCCCCTGCTCATGCCCCGTGTGTCTCTCTCCCTCCCCCCACCCTCCGCTCATGCCCCGTGTGTCTCTCTCCATCCCCCCACCCCCCGCTCATGCCCCGTGTGTCTCTCTACCTGTCCCTCCACCCCCCGCTTATGCCCCGTGTGTCTCTCTCCCTCCCCCCCACCCCCGCTCATGCCCCGTGTGTTTCTCTCCCTCCTTCCATCCCCCTCACACCCGCTCATGCCCCGTGTGTCTCTCTCCCTCCCCCCAATCCCTCGCTCATGCCCCATGTGTCTCTCCCCCCTTCCCCCACCCCCGCTCATGCCCCGTGTGTCTCTCTCCCCCCAACCCCCGCTCATGCCCCGTGTGTCTCTCCCCCTCCCGCCCACCCCCGCTCATGCCCCGTGTCTCTCTCCCCTTCCTCCCACCCCCGCTCATGCCCCGTGTGTCTCTCTCACTCCCTCCCCCCACCCCTGCTCATGCCCCGTGTCTCTCTCTCCCTACCCCCCACCCGCGCTCATGCCCCATGTGTCTCTCTCCCTCCCCCCTACCCCCGCTCATGCCCCGTGTATCTCTCTCCCTCCCCTCCTGCTCATGCCCCATGTGTCTTTCTACCTCCCCCCCACCCCTGCTCATGCCCCGTGTGTCTCTCTCCCTCCCCCCTACCCCCGCTCATGCCCCGTGTCTCTCCCCCTCCCGCCCACCCCCCGCTCATGCCCCTTGTGCCTCTCCCCCTCCCGGCCACCCCCCGCTCATGCCCCGTGTGTCTCTCTCCCCTTCCCCCCACCCCCTGCTCATGCCCCATGTGTCTCTCCCCCCACCCCCGCTCATGCCCCATGTGTCTCTCCCCCTCCCGCCCACCTCCCGCTCATGCCCATGTGTCTCTCCCACTGCCGCCCACCCCCCGCTCATGCCGCATGTGTCTCTCCCCCGACCGCCCACCCCCCGCTCTTGCCCCGTACCTCTCTCCCCTTCTGCCACCCCCCGCTCATGCCCCGTGTGTCTCTCGATCCTCCCCCCACCCCCTCTCATGTCCCGTGTGTCTCTCTCCCTCCCCCCCAGCCCCGCTCATGCCTGTGTGTCTCTCTCCCTCCCCCATCCCTGCTCATGCCCCGTGTCTCTCTCCCCTTCCCCCCACCCCCCACTCATGCCTCGTGTGTCTCTCCCCCTCCCACCCACCCCCGCTCTTGCCCGGTGTGTCTTTCCCCCTTCCACCCCCACTCATGCCCCGTGTGTCTCTCCCCCTCCCGCCCACCCCCCGCTCATGCCCCGTGCGTCTCTCCCCTTCCCCCAGCCCGCTAATGCCCCGTGTGTCTCTCTCCCTACCCCCACCCCCGCTCATGCCCCGTGTCAATCCCCTTCCGCCCACCCCCCGCTCATGCCCTGTGTGTCTCTCTCCCTCCCCCACCCCCGCTCCTGCCCCATGTGTCTCTCTCCCTTCCCCCCAACCCTGCTCCTGTCCCGTGTGTCTCTCCCCCTCCCGCCCCCCTGCTCATGCCCCGTGTGTCTCTCCCCCTCCCGCCCCCCCGCTCATGCCCCGTGTGTCTCTCCCCCTCCCGCCCACCCCCCGCTCATGCCCCGTGTGTCTCTCCCCCTCCCGCCCACCCCCTGCTCATGCCCCGTGTGTCTCTCTCCCTCCCCCCACCCCCTGCCCCGTGTGTCTCTCTCCCTCACCCCTCCCCCCGCTCATGCCCCGTGTGTCTCTCCCCCTCCCGCCCACCCCCCGCTCATGCCCCATGTGTCTCTCCCCCTCCCGCCCACCCCCCGCTCATGTCCCGTGTGTCTCTCTCACTCCCCCTACCCCTGCTCATGCCCCGTGTGTCTCCCTCCCTCACCCCACCCCTGCTCATGCCCCATGTGTCTCTCTCCCCTTCCCCCACCCCCCGCTCATGTGCCGTGTCTGTCTCCTGTTGCCCCCCACACCCCCCAGCTCATGCCCCGTGTCTGTCTCCTGTTCTCCCCACCCCCGCTCATGCCCCGTGTCTGTGTCCTGTTCCCCCCACCCCCTGCTCATACCCCATGTCTATCTCCTGTTGCCCCGCACCCCCCGCTCATGCCCTGTGTCTGTCTCCTGTTCCCCCCACCCGCTCATGCCCCGTGTCTGTCTCCTGATCCCCCCACCCGCTCATGCCCTGTGTCTCTCTCTTGTTGCCCCCCACCCCCCGCTCATGCCCCATGTCTGTCTCCTGTTCTCCCCACCCCCCGCTCATGCCCCATGTCTGTCTCCTGTTCCTCCCACCCCCGCTCATGCCGCGTGTTACTGTCTCCTGATGCCCCCCACTCATGCCCCGTGTCTGTTCTCCCGACCCCCCGGTCATGCCCTGTGTCTGTTGTTCCCCCACCCCCACTCATGCCAAATGTCTGTCTCCTCTTCCCCCCACCCCCCTCTCATGCACGTGTCTCTCCTGTTGCCCCCCACGCCCCTCTCATGCCCATGTCTGTCTCCTGTTGCCCCCCACCCCCCGCTCATGCCCATGTCTGTCTCCTGTTCTCCCCCCCTGCTCATGCCCCGTGTGTCTCTCCCCCTCCCGCCCACCCCCCGCTCATGCCCTGTGTGTCTCTCTCACTCCCCCCACCCCCGCTCATGCCCCGTGTGTCTCTCTCCATCACCCCAACCCTGCTCATGCCCCGTGTGTCTCTCTCCCCTTCCCCCACCCCCCGCTCATGCCCGTGTCTGTCTTCTGTTTCCCCCGCTCACGCCCTGTGTCTGTCTCCTGTTCTCCCCACCCCCCGCTCAGCTCATGCCCCGTATCTGTCTCATGTTCCCCTCATGTGCGGTGTCTGTCTCCTATTGCCCCCCACACCCCCCATCTCATCCCCCGTGTCTTGCTCCTATTCTCCCCACCCCCCGCTCATGCCCCGTGTCTGTGTCCTGTTCCCCCCACCCCCTGCTCATACCCCATGTCTATCTCCTGTTGCCCCCCACCCCCCGCTCATGCCCTGTGTCTGTCTCCTGTTCCCCCCACCCGCTCATGCTCCATGTTGTCTCCTGTTCCCCCCACCCGCTCATGCCCTGTGTCTCTCTCTTTTTGCCCCCCACCCCCCGCTCATGCCCCGTGTCTGTCTCCTGTTCTCCCCACCCCCCGCTCATGCCCCGTGTCTGTCTCCTGTTCCTCCCACCGCCACTCATGCCCTGTGTTACTGTCTCCTGTTGCCCCCCACGCCCCCACTCATGCCCCGTGTCTGTTCTCCCCACCCCCCAGTCATGCCCTGTGTCTGTTGTTCCCCCACCCCCCGCTCATGCCCCATGTCTGTCTCCTGTTCCCCCCACCCCTCACTCACGCCCCGTGTCTGTCTCCTGTTCCCCCCACCCCCCTCTCATGCCCCGTGTCTCTCCTGTTGTCCCCCACCCCCCGCTCATGCCCATGTCTGTCTCCTGTTGCCCCCCACCCCCTGCTCATGCCCCTTGTCTGTCTCCTGTTCTCCCCACCCCCCGCTCATGCCCCGTGTGTCTCTCCCCCTCCTGCCCACCCCCTGCTCATGCCCCGTGTGTCTCTCTCCCTCCCCCCACCCCCTGCTCATGCCCCGTGTGTCTCTCTCCCTCCCCCCGACCCCCGCTCATGCCCCGTGTGTCTCTCCCCCTCCCGCCCACCCCCCGCTCATGCCCCATGTGTCTCTCCCCCTCCCGCCCACCCCCCGCTCATGCCCCGTGTGTCTCTCTCACTCCCCCCACCCCCGCTCATGCCCCGTGTGTCTCTCTCCCTCACCCCACCCCTGCTCATGCCCCGTGTGTCTCTCTCCCCTTCCCCCCACCCCCGCTCATGCCCGTGTCTGTCTTCTGTTCCCCTCGCTCATGCCCGTGTCTGTCTCCTGTTCTCCCCACCCCCCGCTCATGCCCCGTATCTGTCTCATGTTCCACTCATGTGCCGTGTCTGTCTCCTGTTACCCCCCACGCCCCTCCCGCTCATGCCCCGTGTCAGTCTCCTGTTCTCCCCACCCCCCGCTCATGACCCGTGTCTGTGTCCTGTTCCCCCCACCCCCTGCTCATACACCGTGTCTATCTCCTGTTGCCCCCCACCCCCCTGCTCATGCCCTGTGTCTGTCTCCTGTTCCCCCCATCCGCTCATGCCCCGTGTCTGTCTCCTGTTCCCCCACCCGCTCATGCCCCGTGTCTGTCTCCTGTTCTCCCCACCCCCCGCTCATGCCCCGTGTCTGTCTCCTGTTCCTCCCACCCCCGCTCATGCCCCGTGTTACTGTCTCCTGTTGCCCCCCACTCATGCCCCGGGTCTGTTCTCCCCACCCCCCGGTCATGCCCCGTGTCTGTTGTTCCCCCACCCCCCGCTCATGCCCCATGTCTGTCTCCTGTTCCCCCCACCCCTCGCTCATGCCCCGTGTCTGTCTCCTGTTCCCCCCACCCCCCTCTCATGCCCCGTGTCTCTCCTGTTTCCCCCCACCCCCGCTCATGCCCATGTCTGTCTCTTGTTGCCCCCCACCCCCCGCTCATGCCCCTTGTCTCTCTCCTGTTCTCCCCACCCCCCGCTCATGCTCCGTGTCTGTCTCCTGTTGCCCCCACCCCCGCTCATGCCCCGTGTCTGTCTCCTGTTGCCCCCACCCCCCGCTCATGCCCCGTGTCTGTCTCCTGTTGCCCCCCACCCCCGGCTCATGCCCGTGTCTGTCTCTGTTGTTCCCCCCACCCCCCGCTCATGCCCTGTGTCTGTCTCCTGTTCCCCCCACCCATGCCCTGTGTCTCTATCCTGTTGCCCCCCACCCCCCGCTCATGCCCCGTGTCTGTCTCATGTACCCCCCACTCATGCCCCGTGTCTGTCTCCTGTTGCCCCCACCCCCGCTCATTCCACATGTCTGTCTCCTGTTCCCCCCACCCGCCCATGCCCCGTGTCTCTCTCCTGTTGCCCCCCCGCTCATGCCCCGTGTCTGTCTCCTGTTCCCCCAACCCGCTCATGCCCCATGTCTCTCTCCTGTTGCCCCCCACCCCCTGCTCATGCACCGTGTCTGTCTCCTGTACCCCCCACTCCTCCGCTCATGCCCCGTGTCTCTCTCCTGTTGCCCCCCCACCCCCTGCTCATGCCCCGTGTCTCCCTCGTGTTGCCCCCACCCCCCACTCATGCCCCTTGTCTCCCTTGTCTCTCTCCTTTCCCCCCCACCCCTGCTCATGTCCCATGTGTGCCCTGTACCCCCTGCTCAGGCCCCGTGTCTCCCTTGTGTTCATCTCCACCCCCCGCTCATACCCCGTGTCTCCCTTGTGTTCCTCCCCACCCCCCGCTCATACCCACTGTCTCCCTCATGTTACTCCCCACCCGCTGCTCATGCCCCGTGTCTCTCTCGTGTTCCCCCCACCAACGCTCATGCCCCGTGTTTGCTTCCTTTTCACCCCCACCCCCTGCTCATGCTCCATTTGTACCCTGTTCCCTCTTACCCCCCGCTCATGCCCATGTGTCACCCCTGTTCCTCCCCACCCCCCGCTCATGCCCTGTTGTGTTCTTTATACACCCCGCCTTCTCTTTCTATGGTGGCCATCTTGGTAAAAGATAGTCCTTCCTACACCGGGACGCCGCAGGCGTCCCGGTGTATGAAGGAAACAACAAATCTTTTTTACCACCCGGCGTTCCCACTTTGAGGACATAAGATGTCAGTGGTCTTCATCTATTGAAAAGGATGTTATGGTGACGTTGCACTAATAAAAACCTTTAAAATTTAGTTAAAAAAAAAGTTACAGGGACGTTATGGTTAAGTTGCACTAATAAAAACCTATGAAATTCAATGAAAAAACTTTGTTAAAGGGACGTTATGGTTAAGTTGCGCTACTAAAAACCTATGAAATTCAGTGAAAAAACTTTCTTAAAGGGACGTTATGGTTCCAAGTAAAACCGAAAAACCCCTGAAATTCGCCAGTTATGGTAAGCTAAGCAACCATAACTCGCGCCACCACTGTGCATTGCTAAGACTAACACCCAGGACATCAAAGATGACATCACAAATGTGATTGATGACATCACTGATGACATCACATGTCTGGCTCACTCTTTTTTCTTTTGCTGACATATCTAGGCCACATGGTTTTCTTCAGTAACAGTCAGAAACTAAACATTTTATTTTATTTGTAGACTTATCCTTCAAGTAGGTTCTTACAGTAATTCCCTTAGAGTCCAGTCACATCATATGAAACATATACATACGGGAAGATACAAGCTTGAAAGACAGCAATCCTTTTTGTGCATAAAGATAATCAATAGACTTATGAGCACTTTCTGATAGTTCTGTTGTTTTTTTTTATGGCTTTTTTAAGACATGAGGTTGTTCACTTGACCTGAATTTGTGACTGGTCTAGGGAAACCAAATCGGCATTTGGTGTAGTATGTCCCTTTGTTTTTGTATTTGCGACAACAATATTTGCTACATTTGTGTTTTTGGAATTGTAACATTTTTGCATGAAGATCACTATTTGTGGATTCTGATGGAATTTCACAAGTGACATATTTTTCAATAAACTGTAAAACAGTGGCATCACTGTCTTGACCAAATTTAGGAGCATCTTTAATCCATAAAAGCATGTGGATATGTGGTGCTCCTCTGGCTTGGTATTCTTTTCTCCAAAAGAAGTGTTGCACTTCTCCAAGGGGAGGAACAGTTTTGTTACAAATAAAATGTAGCATAGCAATGAAGCTATGGTGAAAATATCGTGAAACATTAACAGGATCCTGTGAACAAAGTTCTCCAGGTGTTAGTATATCTATGTTTGTTTTTTTTTCTTTTGATATGCGTAGGAAAGCATGTAAATCTTCCCATGCATATTCTGTGCAACTTAATGTAAGGCACCAAGTAGGTGGGCCAAGGCTTCTGATCATACAACGTACATCTCCATGACGTCGAAACCGGTACTATTTAGTACCACGCATATTTGCTAATAGATTTGTAAGATTTGCTTGTAAAACCTCATCTTTTTGGTGAACTTTTTGTAATAATTATGTAGCTGTCATATTTTGAAAGTGTGATCCTGATTTTAATACTTGTGCAACTCCGTAACATAAAGTTGTTAGTTCACTTTCAAAGAGTAGGTGGAATATGTATTCCACATTTTGTCGAAATCTGGAATCTTCAGAATACATTCGTAATGAGCGATATTCTGATGCTGATATTTGAATAGGTCTATCATTGTATCTTCCTCCTTTGCCAGTAGGAAAGAGTAGAGGAAAAGCATGTCCTTCTATACTTTTTTCCCATATGCTGATTGGTGATCCTTTTGTTTGACGCATTTGGTACGTTTCCAGTGCATCTTCTATGGTGTCATTAGAGTGCAATGGATGAATTGTATAATGGTCTAAAGTGTTTCATATTGTAGCAGGATCTAGGAGCTCAAATTGACCAGCTTCTTTTGTCTGTTCAATTATTTCACTTGTATCTTGCAAGTTTTCTTCAATATTAACTTCTTTGTAATATTCATTGTTCTCTTTAAGATATTGTAGGGCTTCTCTAACTTTATGTAAATCTACCAGTTGTTGCCAAATTTTTTTGTCTTTTGCCATTTACCAAGATAATTAAAGATTGCTGCATTGGACGTTGCACTCCGAGAGTGTGCCCATTTTCTTTTAGATCTAATGGTAAATACACTACTTTTCCACGAATACCTTTCACTAATTCAGAGGGAGGCAATTTTGCATTTTTGGTTGAAGGCGTATTATTGCTTAAAATGGGTGCACTTTTTGAATTATGATGCTCTCATATAAATTAAGTTGTTGAAGGGCTTTTGGTAGTGGATACAATTCCAAGTTATTTGTGATAGCACGTGAAGGAGTTTGGTTGTTGTCAAGTTTTGTAGTGCAGTAAGTGCAAAGTATTATGGGGTCAGTTATTTCATATTTGTTTTCTGCTATAAGGTAGAGAGCTAATTCAAACCATTTAGAATCTTCATTGTCTTCTATTTTGTATGATAGGTCTATAGTTTTTGTGCTACTTTTATATAAAGTTCTTCGGCAACATACACACACGTGGTTTGGTACTTCAGCCGAAGTACTTTCAAATTTTAGTATTTCTTTTTTGTATGTCTGTAGTGAAAGGTTGCCATGTGCAGAATTGTTACGAAGTTGGTCGACAGCTAATTCATCTTGTAAGTGGGTTTCACTTCCAAAATATTTTGTCTGGATATAGTTGATTTCTTCAAGGAGGTCTTTTGCTGTACCATGTAGAAGAATGTTATTTAAATTGGCTAGTACTAAAGCAGGACGTGTAGCATAGTACAGTTTATAAACTAGATTTCTCTAGTTCTCATGTCTTCAGTTAGACATAGTGTTAAAGGTAAGTCAACTAAAAATACATATTGCATAAAAAGAAAAGAAGAAGAAAAATATATCAATGATTACAATGCAATCATTGCCTACTTCTGGAATGCAAACATAGACGTGCAGTACATTGCAGACAATTCTACTGCAGTTGCACGATATGTCACAGCATACTTAACCAAATCAGAAAAGACTGAGCTCCAAGACTTCTGGAATGACCTGTCATCAGATAAAACAGTGTCTCAGAAATAATACAGCTTGGGCATAAAAATGTTGTCCCATAGAGAATGTGGATCCTATGAAGCAGCTGATCGATTAACTGGTACTGCATTGTATGGTAAATCTGCAAATATAGTATGGCTAAGTCTTGGTCCAGCTAAATCTAGAAAAAGAGTTCTAAAATCATACGAAGATATAGAAACAATAGCCAAACATGATCCCAACAGTCAAGACATTTTAAAAAACAATTTATCGGACACATACTACCCAAACAGGAGTGCCACTTTGGAAACCATGAGTCTATACCACATAGACCAAACTACACATACAAAAATAATATAAAACCTGATGAACAAAACCGTAAATACAAAGTGACAAACTGTGAAGGCAGCTTAGTAAAACTCACCAAACCAAATTTAATTAATCATATCAAATTGTCATTAAAGACTCCTCAACATAAAGAAGTATATTACATGTCCCTGCTACAACTCTTTAAACCATGGAGAAAAGAAGAAGAAATACTAGATAACTATGACTCATATGAAGACGCTTTCAAAGCAAATGAAAGCAGTATAACTGATGTAAACTTTGCACAGTACAAAACAATGTTTCACAATGAACAGCAACACGAAGAAGAACTCCAGGCCCAACTAGATAAGGACACTCCTGACAGTAGTCAACCATCTGTCACAGGAAGCCAAGAACCACTGGGAGACCCACTAATAACAAATGAGTCAGAATTAGCTATGATAGAAGTACAAAACACCATGTGTCAGTATGAAGATAAAGAAGACTTAACTATACTAGAATCAAAGCTAAACAATGAGTAACATACCATTTTTCAAGAAGTAACAAAAGAAATTGCACATGGTGTACAACATGAAAACAAAGAATGCACCTGTCAAAATTACAAACCTATACTATTGTATGTCAGTGGTGAAGCTGGTTCTGGCAAAACATTCCTAATCAAAATCATCAGTAAGTTCCTTCAACAATTCACAAACAACAAACTGTCAGCTATTGTCACTGCCCCCACAGGTTTAGCTGCCTACAACATAGGTGGTGTCACTTTACACCGATTACTACTCCTGCCAGTAGAACACCAAAACAAATTAGATTATTACAAACTTTCTGCAGAATCTGCAATGGAACTACGCAGAGTATTAAAACAAATGAAAATGCTACTAATAGATGAAGTGAGCATGGTGTTCAACCTAATGTTGGCTTTGATTCACCTCAGATTACAGGAAGTACTCAAAACAAACTATGAAGAGCTCTTTGCAGGAAAACACATTATTGTTTTCGGAGATCTTCTTCAATAGACACCTGTAAAGGGTGAGCCTATTTTTAAAACATTAGGACACAAACTCTGTCGTAAAACTGTTGGCAGCATTTAAAATGTCATCCTTTGGCAACATTTCCAATACAGAGAATTAACACAAAACATGCGCCAATCTGAAGATCTCACGTATGCCAACATCTTAAAAAGTATCAGACTTGGTATACTTTCTAGAGAAGCAGAAGCAATATTGAAAACCCGGCACATTCATGCACTTTATGGTGATAATACATGTGCTACAGATGTTATGGAACAATTAGCCCACACTAATGTCAATTGTATGGCCTTAATGCCAACTCTTGCAGGCTGTTTCAAATTCAATTAAATCATTTTAAGTAAAGAAATGCAACCAATAATGTAAATTATCACCAAAGACACACTAGATGTACATGGAATGACACTACCCATGTGTGACCAAGCCACAGCAAGACTAAGCAGTTTAGAAAAATCTATCTCAAACACAGCAGGCTTGGAAAAGATATTAAAATGATCCTTAAACTGCAGAGTAATGCTGAAACGTAACCTTGACGTAGACCAAGGACTAGTTAATGGAGCACTGGGTACAGTTGTTGGCTTTCAAACATACCCACGTGACAACAAAATTCAGTTTGTCAATATTCTCTTTGACAAACTTTCAGAAGTTAAAAGAATAGAACGCTCAACAGCTCGATTCCTTCTCTTCAAAGACATGTATGTACGCAGAGAACAATTTTCTCTAACTCTTGCATACGCAGTCACCATTCATAAATCACAAGGTCTTACCTTAGACAAAGCAATGATAGACATTGGAAACACAGTCTTTAAAGAAGGCATGAGCTACGTAGCACTATCACGCTTACGTACATTTGACGGTCTATTTCTAATCAACTTTGATGCAAGTAAAATAAACGCTGATATTCCTTGCATTTTAGAATACAATAGACTTCGTTCACTATACACCCCCATCTACAAACATATCCTATTCCACAAAAAGGAAAATTTTTAAAAGAAAACTAAATCAAACATAAATGCAACAGGATGACACTGCAAATCCTCCAAAAAGAGTAAAAGAAACAAAAACTTCATCAAGTACCACAATCAAAAAAGAATCAATTAGGGAAAGTAAACCAGGTACTTCTTCAAAGAAGGAAGAAAAACTCCAAAAAAAGCAGTCAGATACAGAACTACATGGTCCATTTAAACTCTCAAATATAGTTGGTGTAAGTTGCTACGCAAATGTAGCAATGAATATTCTATTTCAATTACCACCAATTGTTGAGAACATTTACTTACACAGTGCAGACCCATTGTGTTTGCAAATGTTAGTACTTCACAGAAATGCAGCAAAGAATCCTGACAACACGTGTAGTGTTTATGGAATAAGACAACAATTGGACTACTGTGCTGGAATGGTGAAATTCACTATAAACTCACAGGAAGATCCACAAGAATTTCTAATGTACTTACTACAAGTACTGGGAAACAAAAACATACCTATAAATGAGATCTTCCAGATTTCATACATGTGGAAACATACATGCACTCTCTGCAACAATGTGACACAAGAACAAATCCCCAATGAGCGCTTTGTGTATATATCAATACCCAATTGTGAATCCGTTCCATTTCAGCAACTTGTACAAAATGCAAACCACGGTAGATTATGTTCCACCTGCAATTCAGATAATCGCTCCACGTTAGTAATACAAACACATAGTAAATACGTAATACTAATGCTTCTACGTTACAATGCAGATGGTACCAAAAACAACTGCAAGCTGACAGGATTCACAAATGGTCAAATATCACTTGGTAGGAAAACCTTCACAACAATAGGTATCATCTACCATGCAGGAGCCACAACCAACTCAGGACACTACACTGCATATATAAAAAAGAAATGTGGATGGTTTGAATGTAATGATAGTACCATTACTCTAAAGCAGAGATTATCAGCAAATCTTACAAACGCTTATTTAATGTTCTTAAAACCAAAATTTGATAACTAAACTGTACTTAAACCTTAAGTACACTTGTGTAGTAAAAAAATATAAACTGTCACAATATTCCAAAAGCTATCTAACTGCCCAAAGATGCTACAACAACTAAAAAGATAAATTAGGACTTCTCAAATAAATAAAAAAAAGACAGTTAGAATACGCCAATTGGTATCTAACTGTCCCAAAATTTAGAAATATTCAAACAAATAAATCAATACCACGAAATTGTATCAAAAAATAAACAGTTAGAATACTCCTACTGGTATCTAACTGCTCCAAAACTGTACAATATCCAAACAAATACCTAATATCTTACTGCTCCCAAAAACTGGAACAATCCAATGTATAAAGCATTAGCCAGAAACAACAAGTAAACACTGAAAACAAACAAACAAATAAACTGTAGCATAACAGAAAACGTTTTTTTTTAATCCAACATGGATTTTTTTTCTCCCACAGACCCAATGATTTTAGCAACAAACACAGAAACTGAGCAAATTGCATAGTACTCTCGTTTGTCATCGACTAAATATGAGGGTCAAAAAAAGAGAAGAAATGTTGATTGTACAATGTAATAACTCTTTATAAAATACTAATACTAACATGCTATTTTCTTTTATCACAGAAATGAACAAGAAAAACATGGATTCCCGTTACTAAACCAAATAGTAAGTATAACATCATAAATACAACCATCGCAGCATATCACACCCATACTGGCTTATAACATTGTTCCTTATAAATTTGTTTTTGACCCAAAGTTATAAGTCACTCTGAGTGTGATATGCTGCGGTGCTTCTGGCCAGGGCATACACTCTTGGGTGCACGGCATATGACTGTGATATGCTGCAGAGCTTCTGGCCAGGGCATAGACTCTTGGGTGCATGGCATATGACTATGTCACACCCATAGATTCAAGCATTGCAACCATTTTAATGTCCGCGGACACAAGGAAGGTCCTAGAACACATTCAACTTGCCAGAGGACAATACGGACAGCGTCCTCAGGACACCCCCATTTTCTTTGTGTACGAACATTTCAGGACACCGCAACTGTTCTTAGAACACTTTCAGCTTGCCAACGAACAATACAGACAACGTCTCCAGGACACCCCCTGCGAACATTCCAACACCCCACGAGTGTTCTTAGCCACTATGAGTGTGATATGCTGCTATACTTGTGGCCAGGGCATAGACTCTTGGGTGCATGACATATGACTGTGATATGCTACGATACTTCTAGCCAGGGCATAGACTCTTGGGTGCATGGCATATGACTGTGATATGCAGCAGTGCTTTTGGCCAGGCCATAGAGTGTTGGGTACATGGCCAAATGGCCATGCACCCAACATTCTATACCCTGGCCACAACCACCGCAGCATATCTCACCCATAGATTCAAGCATTGCAACCAATTTAATGTCCTCGGACACAAGGAAGGTCCTAGAAAACATTCAACTTGCCAGAGGACAATACGGACAGCGTCCTCAAGACACCCCCATTTTCTTTGTGTACGTAAACACTGCGAGTGTTCTTAGAACACTTTCAGCTTGCCAACGAACAATACACACAATGTCTCCAGGACACCCCCTGCTAACATTCCAAGACCCCACAAGTGTTCTTAGAACACTTTCAACTTGACACCGAATCCATTCTGTTTATTTACGAAAATTCCAGAACAGCCGTGTTGTCCGCAGACAAATCGAACACAACAAAAGCGTCTAGCACATTAAAAAAAATACAACATTGAACCTATCTCATACTCCCCCACCCTCCCCAAACACTCTTACACACCAACACATGCCACTAAATACAATTTTTAATTCAAGTTTCACCGCGCTGTCTGAGGTCGGCGGCGAATGCAAGATGGCGGGCGCGACAGAAAATCTGACGCGCATCACGCACCACACCGCCCAATCAGTGAACACGTCGCATGTCCACGGACATGATGCAAGCCCATGAGCCAATCGGGGTGCTGTCCGCGGAGCGAACAGGGAAGTCCGTCCGCAAAGCGAACACAGATATCACTAATTTTTTTGCCTTACATTTTGGTCATTTTTAAAAAAAACTACTGGACGGATTTACACCAAATTTGCAAAAGCACGCTTTCTGGACCAAATTTTGGTGTAAATCCGTCCAGCGGTTCGGGCTGTAGCTGTGCACCAAGTTTTTTCCCATTACGTCTATAGGAAAAAACAAAAGTTTTGGGACCCCCCTATAACCTTGCCCCCCCTGGACCAAACCTCTCCAAACTTTGCAAAAAAATTCCGAGTGGGCCATATACCTTTTTTTGCAAAGTTTGGTGAGGATTCGTCCAGACGGAGCGAAGTTATAAGCCACCCAAAAAGTGCTCTTCCTATGGAAACACAGACTTAACCATAACTACATGGACGCTACCGCGTCCATGTAATATATATTACATGGACGCGGTAGTGGCCATGTAGTTATGGTTAAGTTGCTGTTTCCATAGGAAGAGCACTTTTTGGGCGGCTTATAACTTTGCTCCCCCTGGACGAATCCTCACCGAACTTTGCAAAGAAAGTATATGGCCACTTTTTTTGTAAAGTTTGGTGAGGTTTGGTCCAGGGGGGGCAAAGTCATAGGGGGGGTCCCAAAACTTTTTTTTTTCCCATAGATATAATGGGGAAAAAAGTTTGCTCACACTTACAGCCCAAACCGCTGGACGGATTTACACCAAATTTGCAGCAGGGGCGGCGGCTTGGTCCCGAAAGCGTGCTTTTTTTATTTAGTGTAAATCCGTCCAGTAGTTTTTTCAAAAAAGACAAAAATGTAAGTGAAAAAAATTAGTGATATCTGTGTCCGCTTCGCGGACACACTTCCCTGTTCGCTCCGCAGACAGGACGGGGATTGGGCAAGCGACTTGCGTGATGTCTGCGGACATCTGACGTGCTCTCCCATTGGCTGCAGTAAAGCGTGCAGTGCATCTTATTTTCAGAGACGCCCACCATCTTAGTTTATTTTTCGTATATTGGCATCTGTGGCAAGCTCTGCAGTGACTTCAGACTTCAGAAGTGATTATCACAACGTAACAAGCGAAAATTCCGATGCGATAAGATCCGAGGACAGCAGGGCCTCCAATGGGGCTGTGTGAGGTTCATGTGGATTACACTTCCCGAACATCCCAGGCTGCTGCAGACTTGCAGGAGACACGTCATCGGTACACAGTGGCCTGCGGAGGACTGAGGAGCGGATATCCTGTTCCCCTCGCTCATTACCCGTGTCTCCCTCCTGTACCCCCCACATTCCGCTCATTACCCGTGTCTCCCTCATGTACCCCCCCACCCCCACTCATGCCCGTGTCTCTCTCTTGTGTCCCCCCACCCCCCCGCTCATGACCCGTGTCTCCCTTGTGTTCCCCCCCACCCCCCGCTCATGCCCTGTGTCTCCCCTGTTCCCTACACCCCCGTTCATGCCCCGTGTCTCCCTCCTGTTCCCCCACGCCACGCTCATGCCCCGTGTCTCTCTCCTGTTACCCCCACCCCCCGCTCATGCCCCATGTCCCATGTCTCCCTCTTGTGGCCCCCCACTCCCCGCTCATGCCCCATGTCTCCCTCGTGTTCCCCCCACCCCCGCTCATGCCCCGTGTCTCCCTCTTGTTGCCCCCCACCCCCTGCTCATGTCCCGTGTTTCCCTTGTGATCCCCCCACCCCCCGCTCATGCCCCGTGTCTCCCTGCTGTTGCCCTCCACCCCCTGCTCATGCCCGTGTCTCTCTCCTGTTGCCCCCACCCCCCAGTCATGCCCCGTGTCTCTGTGCTGTTGCCCACCACCCCCTGCTCAAGCCCTGTGTCTCCCTGCTGTTGCCCCCCACCCCTGCTCATGCCCCGTGTCTCCCTCCTGTTGCCCCCCACCCCCACTCATTCCCTGTGTCTCCCTCGTGTTCCACCCACCCCCCGGTCATGCCCCGTGTCTCCCTCGTGTTCCACCCACCCCCCGCTCATGCCCCGTGTCTCCCTGCTGTTGCCCCCGCCCCCACTCATGCACCATGTCTCCCTCGTGTTCCGCCCACCCCCGCTCATGCCCCGTGTCTCCCTCCTGTTGCCCCACGCTCATGCCACGTGTCTCTCTCATGTTACCCCCACCCGCCACTCATGTCCCGTGTCTCCCTCCTGTTGCCCCCACTCATGCCGCATGTCTCTCTCGTGTTCCCCCCACCCCCGCTCATGCCCTGTGTCTCCCTGCTGTTGCCCCCACCCCCTGCTCATGCCCGTGTCTCTCTCCTGTTGCTCCCCACCCCCAGTCATGCCCTGTGTCTCTGTGCTGTTGCCCACCACCCCCTGCTCAAGCCCTGTGTCTCCCTGCTGTTGCCCCCCACCCCCGCTCATGCCCCTTTTCTCCCTCCTGTTGCCCCACACCCCCACTCATGCCCCGTGTCTCCCTCGTGTTCCACCCACCCCCCGGTCATGCCCCGTGTCTCCCTCGTGTTCCACCCACCCCCGCTCATGCGCCGTGTCTTCCTGCTGTTGCCCCCGCCCCCTACTCATGCCCCGTGTCTCCCTCATGTTCCGCCCACCCCCCGCTCATGCCCCGTGTCTCCCTCCTGTTGCCCCACGCTCATGCCACGTGTCTCTCTCATGTTACCCCCACCCCCCACTCATGCCGCGTGTCTCTCTCGTGTTCCGCCCACCCCCCGCTCATGCCCCGTGTCTCCCTCCTGTTGCCCCCCGCTCATGCCACGTGTCTCTCTCCTGTTACCCCCACCCCCCGCTCCATGTCCCGTGTCTCCCTCTTGTTGCCCCCCACTCATGCCCCGTGTCTCTCTCCTGTTACCCCCCACACCCCGCTCATGCCCTGTGTCTCCCTCATGTTCCCCCCACCCCCCGCTCATGCCTGTGTCTCCCTGCTGTTGCCCCCCACCCCCCGCTCATGCCCCGTGTCTCCCTCCTGTTGCCCCCCACCCCCTGCTCATACCTCGTGTCTCTCTCCTGTTACCCCCACCCCCTGCCCTGTGTCTCCCTGCTGTTGCCGCACACCCCCGCTCATGCCCCCTGTCTCCCTGCTGTTGCCCCCACACCCGCTCAACCCCATGTCTCCCTGCTGTTGCCCCCCACACCCCGCTCATGCCCCGTGTCTCTCTCCTGTTGCCCCACACACCACGGTCATGCCCCGTGTCTCTCTGCTGTTGCCTCCCACCCCCTGGTTATGCCCTGTGTCTCCCTGCTGTTGCCCCCCACCCCCGCTCATGCCCCGTGTCTCTCTCCTGTTACCCCCTACCCCATGGTCATGCCCTGTGTCTCCCTGCTGTTGCCCCCCACCCCCGCTCATGCCCCGTGTCTATTTCCTGTTGCCCCCACCACCCGCTCATGCCCCGTGTCTCTCTCCTGTTACCCCCACCCCCCGGTCATGCCCCGTGTCTCCCTCGTGTTCGCGCCACCCCCCGCTCATGCCCCGTATCTCACTGCTGTTGCCCCCACCCTCCGCTCATGCCCGGTGTCTCCCTGCTGTTGCCCCCCGCTCATGCCCCGTTTCTCTCTCCTGTTACCCCTCCACCCCCTCTCATGCCCTGTGTCTCTCTCCTGTTACCCCCCGCTCCCCTCATGCCCCGTGTCTCTCTCCTGTTGCCCCCCCACCCTCTGGTCATGCCCTGTGTCTCCCTCCTGTTGCCCCCCACCCCTGCTCATGCCCCATGTTGCTCTCCTGTTACCCCCCACCCCCCACTCATGCCCCGTGTCTCTCTCCTGTTACCCCCACCCCCGCTCATGCCCCGTGTCTCTCTCCTGTTGCCCCACCGCTCATGCCCCGTGTCTCCCTGCTGTTGCCCCTCACCCCCGCTCATGCCCCATGTCACTCTCCTGTTATGCCACACCCTCCGCTCATGCCCCGTGTCTCTCTCTTGTTGCCCCCCACCCCCCGCTCATGCCCCGTGTCTCCCTGCTGTTGCCCTCCACCCCCTGCTCATGCCCGTGTCTCTCTCCTGTTGCCCCCCACCCCCCAGTCATGCCCCGTGTCTCTGTGCTGTTGCCCACCACCCCCTGCTCAAGCCCTGTGTCTCCCTGCTGTTGCCCCCCACCCCTGCTCATGCCCCGTGTCTCCCTCCTGTTGCCCCCCACCCCCACTCATTCCCCGTGTCTCCCTCGTGTTCCACCCACCCCCCGGTCATGCCCCGTGTCTCCCTCGTGTTCCACCCACCCCCCGCTCATGCCCCGTGTCCACCTGCTGTTGCCCCCGCCCCCCACTCATGCACCATGTCTCCCTCGTGTTCCGCCCACCCCCGATCATGCCCCGTGACTCCCTCCTGTTGCCCCACGCTCATGCCACGTGTCTCTCTCATGTTACCCCCACCCGCCGCTCATGTCCCGTGTCTCCCTCCTGTTGCGCCCGCTCATGCCGCGTGTCTCTCTCGTGTTCCCCCCACTCCCGCTCATGCCCTGTGTCTCCCTGCTGTTGCCCCCCACCCCCTGCTCATGCCCGTGTATCTCTCCTGTTGCTCCCCACCCCCCAGTCATGCCCTGTGTCTCTGTGCTGTTGCCCACCACCCCCTGCTCAAGCCCTGTGTCTCCCTGCTGTTGCCCCCCACCCCTGCTGATGCCCCTTGTCTCCCTCCTGTTGCCCCCCACCCCCACTCATGCCCCGTGTCTCCCTCGTGTTCCACCCACCCCGGTCATGCCCCGTGTCTCCCTCGTGTTCCACCCACCCCCCGCTCATGCGCCGTGTCTTCCTGCTGTTGCCCCCGCCCCCCACTCATGCCCCGTGTCTCCCTCATGTTCCGCCCACCCCCCGCTCATGCCCCGTGTCTCCCTCCTGTTGCCCCACGCTCATGCCACGTGTCTCTCTCATGTTACCCCCACCCCCTGCTCATGTCCCGTGTCTCCCTCCTGTTGCCCCCGCTCATGCCGCGTGTCTCTCTCGTGTTCCACCCACCCCCCGCTCATGCCCCGTGTCTCCCTCCTGTTGCCCCCCGCTCATGCCGCGTGTCTCTGTCCTGTTACCCCCACCCCCCGCTGTATGTCCCGTGTCTCCCTCTTGTTGGCCCCCACTCATGCCCCGTGTCTCCCTGCTGTTGCCCCCATCCCCCCGCCCATGCCCGTGTCTCTCTCCTGTTACCCCCCACACCCCGCTCATGCCCTGTGTCTCCCTCATGTTCCCCCCACCCCCTGCTCATGCCTGTGTCTCCCTGCTGTTGCCCCCCACCCCCCGCTCATGCCCCGTGTTTCCCTCCTGTTGCCCCCCACCCCCCGCTCATGCCTCGTGTCTCTCTCCTGTTACCCCCACCCCTGCCCTGTGTCTCCCTGCTGTTGCCGCACACCCCCGCTCATGCCCCCTGTCTCCCTGCTGTTGCCCCCACACCCGCTCAACCCCATGTCTCCCTGCTGTTGCCCCCCACACCCCGCTCATGCCCCGTGTCTCTCTCCTGTTGCCCCACACACCAAGGTCATGCCCCGTGTCTCTCTGCTGTTGCCTCCCACCCCCTGGTCATGCCCCGTGTCTCTCTCCTGTTACCCCCTACCCCATGGTCATGCCCTGTGTCTCCCTGCTGTTGTCCCCCACCCCCGCTCATGCCCCGTGTCTATTTCCTGTTGCCCCCACCACCCGCTCATGCCCCGTGTCTCTCTCCTGTTACCCCCACCCCCCGGTCATGCACCGTGTCTCCCTCGTGTTCCCGCCACCCCCCGCTCATGCCCCGTGTCTCACTGCTGTTGCCCCCACCCTCCGCTCATGCCCGGTGTCTCCCTACTGTTGCCCCCCCGCTCATGCCCCGTTTCTCTCTCCTGTTACCCCTCCACCCCCTCTCATGCCCTGTGTCTCTCTCCTGTTACCCCCCGCTCCCCTCATGCCCCGTGTCTCTCTCCTGTTGCCCCCCACCCCCTGGTCATGCCCCGTGTCTCCCTCCTGTTGCCCCCCACCCCTGCTCATGCCCCATGTCTCTCTCCTGTTACCCCCCACCCCCCACTCATGCCCCGTGTCTCTCTCCTGTTACCCCCCACCCTCGCTCATGCCCCGTGTCTCTCTCCTGTTGCCCCCCCGCTCATGCCCCGTGTCTCCCTGCTGTTGCCCCTCACCCCCCGCTCATGCCCCATGTCTCTCTCCTGTTATGCCACACCCTCCGCTCATGCCCCGTGTCTCTCTCCTGTTGCCCCCACCCCCCCCTCATGCCCTGTGTCTCTCTCCTGTTACCCCCCACCCTCCGCTCATGCCCCGTGTCTCTCTCCTGTTGCCCCCACCCGCCGCTCATGCCCCGTGTCTCTCTCCTGTTACCCCCCACCCCCCTCTCATGCCCCGTGCCTCCCTGCTGCTGCCCCCCACCCTCTGCTCATGCCCTGTGTCTCCCTGCTGTTGCCCCTCACCCCCCGCTCATGCCCTATTTCTCTCTCCTGTTACCCCCCACCTCCCTCTCATGCCCTGTGTCTCTCTCTGTTACCCCCACCCCCTCTCATGCCCTGTGTCTCTCTCCTGTTACCCCGCACCCCACTCTCATGCCCCGTGTCTCACTCCTGTTTCCCCCCACCCCCCGGTCATGTCCCGTGTCTCCCTGCTGTTGCCCCCCACCCCCCGCTCATGCCACGTGTCTCTCTCCTGTTACCCCCCACCCCCCGCTCATGCTCCATGTTCCCGGCTGTTGCCCCCCACCCCCCTGTCATGCCCTGTCTCTCCCTGCTGTTGCACCCCACCCCCGCTCATGCACCGTGTCTCTCTCCTGTTACCCCCCACCCCCCTCTCATGCCCTGTGTCTCTCTCCTGTTACCCCACACCCCCTCTCATGCCCCGTGTCTCTCTCCTGTTGCCCCCCACCCCCGGTCATGCCCCGTGACTCCCTGCTGTTGCCCCCCACCCCCCACTCATGCCCTGCGTCTCTCTCCTGTTACCCCCAACCCCCCGCTCATGCCCCGTGTCTCCCTCTTGTTGCCCCCCACCCCCCGCTCATGCCCCATGTCTCCCTCTTGTTGCCACCCACCCCCTGCTCATGCCCCGTGTCTCCCTTGTGATTCCCCCACCCCCCGCTCATGCCCCGTGTCTCCCTGCTGTTGCCCACCACCCCCTGCTCATGCCCGTGTCTCTCTCCTGTTGCCCCCACCCCCCAGTCATGCCCCGTTTCTCTGTGCTGTTGCCCACCACCCCCGCTCAAGCCCCGTGTCTCCCTGCTGTTGCCCCTCACCCCCGCTCATGCCCTGTGTCTCCCTCCTGTTGCCCCCCACCCCCACTCATGCCCCGTGTCTCCCTCGTGTTCCACCCAACCCCCGCTCATGCCCCGTGTCTCCCTGCTGTTTCCCCCGCCTCCCACTCATGCCCGTGTCTCCCTCGTGTTCCGCCCACCCCCCGCTCATGCCCCGTGTCTCCCTCCTGTTGCCCCACGGTCATGCCGCGTGCCTCTCTCATGTTACCCCCACCCCCCCTCATGTCCCGTGTTTCCCTCCTGTTGCCCCCGCTCATGCCGCGTGTCTCTCTCGTGTTCTCCCTAACCCCCGCTCATGCCCCGTGTCTCCCTCCTTTTGCTCCCGCTCATGCCGCGTGTCTCTCTCCTGTTACCCCCACCCCCTGCTCATGTCCCATGTCTCCCTCTTGTTGCCCCCCACCCCCCACTCATGCCCCGTATCTCCCTCATGTTCCCCCACCCCCCACTTATGCCCCGGGTCTCCCTCATGTTCCCCCACCCCCCGCTCATGCCCCGTGTCTCCCTGCTGTTGCCCCTCACCCCCCGCTCATGCCCCATGTCTCTCTCCTGTTATGCCACACCCTCCGCTCATGCCCCGTGTCTCTCTCCTGTTGCCCCCACCCCCCGCTCATGCCCTGTGTCTCTCTCCTGTTACCCCCCACCCTCCGCTCATGCCCCGTGTCTCTCTCCTGTTGCCCCCACCCGCCGCTCATGCCCCGTGTCTCTCTCCTGTTACCCCCCACCCCCCTCTCATGCCCCGTGCCTCCCTGCTGCTGCCCCCCACCCTCTGCTCATGCCCTGTGTCTCCCTGCTGTTGCCCCTCACCCCACGCTCATGCCCTATTTCTCTCTCCTGTTACCCCCCACCTCCCTCTCATGCCCTGTGTCTCTCTCTGTTACCCCCACCCCCTCTCATGCCCTGTGTCTCTCTCCTGTTACCCCGCACCCCACTCTCATGCCCCGTGTCTCACTCCTTTTTCCCCCCACCCCCCGGTCATGTCCCGTGTCTCCCTGCTGTTGCCCCCCACCCCCCGCTCATGCCACGTGTCTCTCTCCTGTTACCCCCCACCCCCGGCTCATGCCCCATGTTCCCGGCTGTTGCCCCCCACCCCCCTGTCATGCCCTGTCTCTCCCTGCTGTTGCCCCCCACCCCCGCTCATGCACCGTGTCTCTCTCCTGTTACCCCCCACCCCCCTCTCATGCCCTGTGTCTCTCTCCTGTTACCCCACACCCCCTCTCATGCCCCGTGTCTCTCTCCTGTTGCCCCCCACCCCCGGTCATGCCCCGTGTCTCCCTGCTGTTGCCCCCCACCCCCCACTCATGCCCTGCGTCTCTCTCCTGTTACCCCCAACCCCCCGCTCATGCCCCGTGTCTCCCTCTTGTTGCCCCCCACCCCCCGCTCATGCCCCATGTCTCCCTCTTGTTGCCCCCCACCCCCTGCTCATGCCCCGTGTCTCCCTCTTGTTGCCCCCCACCCCCTGCTCATGCCCCGTGTCTCCCTGCTGTTGCCCACCACCCCCTGCTCATGCCCGTGTCTCTCTCCTGTTGCCCCCACCCCCCAGTCATGCCCCGTTTCTCTGTGCTGTTGCCCACCATCCCCGCTCAAGCCCCGTGTCTCCCTGCTGTTGCCCCTCACCCCCGCTCATGCCCTGTGTCTCCCGCCTGTTGCCCCCCACCCCCACTCATGCCCCGTGTCTCCCTCGTGTTCCACCCACCCCCCGCTCATGCCCCCTGTCTCCCTGCTGTTGCCCCCACCCACTCTCATGCCCCATGTCTCCCTGCTGTTGCCCCCCACACCCCGCTCATGCCCTGTGTCTCCCTCCTTTTGCTCCCGCTCATGCCGCGTGTCTCTCTCCTGTTACCCCCACCCCCTGCTCATGTCCCATGTCTCCCTCTTGTTGCCCCCCACCCCCCACTCATGCCCCGTATCTCCCTCATTTTCCCCCACCCCCCACTTATGCCCCGGGTCTCCCTCTTGTTCCCCCACCCCCTGCTCATGCCCAGTGTCTCTCTCCTGTTGCCCCCACCCCCTGCTCATGCCCCGTGTCTCCCTGCTGTTGCCCCCCTCCCCTCGCCCATGCCCTGTGTCTCTCTCCTGTTACTCCCCACACCCCGCTCATGCCCTGTGTCTCCCTCATGTTCCCCCCACCCCCCGCTCATGCCTGTGTCTCCCTGCTGTTGCCCCCACCCCCCGCTCATGCCCCCTGTCTCCCTGCTGTTGCCCCCACCCACTCTCATGCCCCATGTCTCCCTGCTGTTGCCCCCCACACCCTGCTCATGCCCCGTGTCTCTCTCCTGTTGGCCCACACACCACGGTCATGCCCCGTGTCTCCCTGCTGTTGCCTCCCACCCCCCGGTCATGCCCTGTGTCTCCCTGCTGTTGCCCCCCACCCCCGCTCATGCCCTGTGTCTATTTCCTGTTGCCCCCACCACCCGCTCATGCCCGGTGTCTCTCTACTGTTAACCCCACCCCCCGGTCATGCCCCGTGTCTCCCTCGTGTTCCTGCCACCCCCCGCTCATGCCCCGTGTCTCACTGCTGTTGCCCCCACCCTCCGCTCATGCCCGGTGTCTCCCTGCTGTTGCCCCCCCGCTCATGTCCCGTTTCTCTCTCCTGTTACCCCTCCACCCCCTCTCATGCCCTGTGTCTCTCTCCTGTTACCCCCCCGCCCCCCTCATGCCCTGTGTCTCTCTCCTGTTGCCCCCCCACTCCCCGGTCATGCCCCGTGTCTCCCTGCTGTTGCCCCCCACCCCCGCTCATGCCCCATGTCTCTCTTCTATTACCCCCCACCACCCACTCATGCCCCGTGTCTCTCTCCTGTTACCCCCCACCCCTGCTCATGCCCCGTGTCTCCCTGCTGTCGCCCCTCACCCCCGCTCATGCTCCGTGTCTCTCTCCTGTTACGCCACACCCTCTGCTCATGCCCCGTGTCTCTCTCCTGTTGCCCCCACCACCCGCTCATGCCCTGTGTCTCTCTCCTGTTACCCCCCATCCCCAGCTCATGCCCCGTGTCTCTCTCCTGTTGCCGCCACCCCCCGCTCATGCCCCGTGTCTCTCTCCTGTTACCCCCCACGCCCCTCTCATGCCCCGTGTCTCTCTCCTGTTACCCCCCAGCCCCTGCTCATGCCCCGTGTCTCCCGGCTGTTTTCCCCACCCCCCTGTCATGCCCCGTCTCTCCCTGCTGTTGCCCCCCACCCCCCGCTCATGCACCGTGTCTCTCTCCTGTTACCCCCCTCTCATGCCCTGTGTCTCTCTCCTGCTACCCCATACCCCCTCTCATGCCCCGTGTCTCTCTCCTGTTCCCCCCCACCCCCGGTCATGCCCCGTGTCTCCCTGCTGTTGCCCTCCACCCCCCACTCATGCCCCGCGTCTCTCTCCTGTTACCCCCCACCCCCCGCTCATGCCCCGTGTTTCCCTGATGTTGCCCCCCACCCCCTGTCATGCCCCGTGTCTCCCTGCTGTTGCCCCCCACCCTCCCCTCATGCACTGTGTCTCTCTCCTGTTATCCCCCACCCCACTCTCATGCCCTGTGTCACCCTCATGGTCCTCCCACCCCCCGCTCATGCCCCGTGTCTCCCTGCTGTTGCCCCCAACCCCTTCTCATGCCCCGTGTCTCTCTTCTGTTACCCCCACCCTCCTCTCATACCCCATGTTTCTCTCCTGTTGCCCCCCACCCCCCGGTCATGCCCTGTGTCTCCCTGCTGTTGCCCCCAACCCCCGGTCATGCCCCGTTTCTCTCTCCTGTTACCCCCTACCCCCTGGTCATGCCCCCTGTATTACTGCTGTTGCCCCCCACCCCCAGCTCATGCCCTGTGTCTCTCTCCTGTTACCACCCACCCCACTCTCATGCCCCGTTTCTCTCTCCTGTTGCCCCCCACCCCCCTGTTATGCCCCGTGTCTCCCTGCTGTTGCCCCCCACCCCCCGGCTCACGTCCTGTGTCTCTCTCCTGTTGTCCCCCACCCCCCGGTCATGCCCCGTGTCTCCCTGCTGTTGCCCCCCACCCCCGCTCATGCCCGGTGTCTCTCTCCTGTTCCCCCCACCCCCCGGTCATGCCCTGTGTCTCCCTGCTGTTGCCCCTCACCCCTGCTCATGCCCCGTGTCTCCCTGCTGTTGCCCCCCACCCCCCACTCATGCCCTGTGTCTCCCTGCTGATGCCCACCACCTCCCGCTCATACCCCGTGTCTCTCTCCTGTTACCCCCCACCCCGCTCATGCCCCGTGTCTCTCTCCTGTTGCCCCCACCCACTGCTCATGCCCCGTGTCCCTCTCCTGTTACGCCCCACCACCGCTCATGCCCCGTGTCTCTCTCCTGTTGCCCCACCCCCTGCTCATGCCCCGTGTCTCACTGCTGTTGCCCCCATCCTCCACTCATGCCCGGTGTCTCCCTGCTGTTGCCCCGCAACCCCTTCTCATGCTCCGTGTCTCTCCCCTGTTACCCCCACCCTCCTCTCACGCCCCGTGTCTCTCTCCTGTTGCCCCCCACCCCTGGTCATGCCTCGTGTCTCCCTGCTGTTGCCCCCAACCCCCGGTCATGCCCCGTTTCTCTCTCCTGTTACCCCCTACCCCCGGTCATGCCCCGTGTCTCTCTCCTGTTGCCCCCCACCCACGCTCATGCCCCGTGTCTCCCTGCTGTTGCCCCCCACCCCCCACTCATGCCCTGTGTCTCCCTGCTGTTGCCCACCACCCCCCCGCTCATGCCCCGTGTCTCACTGCTGTTGCCCCTCACCCCCGCTCATGCCCCTTGTCTCTCTCCTGCTACCCCCCACCCCCCACTCATGCCCCATTTCTCCCTCATGTTCCCCCACTCCCGCTCATGCCCCGTGTCCCCCTGCTGTTGCCCCACCCCCCATCATGTCCCGTGTCTCTCTCCTGTTACCCCCCTCTCATGCCCCGTGTCTCTCTCCTGTTATCCCCCACCCCCCGCTGATGCCCCGTGCCTCTCTCTTGTTGCCCCCCACCCCCGGTCATGCCCCATGTCTCCCTTCTGTTGCCCCCCACCCCCCGGTAATGCCCCGTGTCTCCCTGCTGTTGCCCCACCCCCCGCTCATGCCCTGTGTCTCTCTTCTGTCACCCTCCACCCCCCTCTCATGCCCCGTGTCTCCCTCGTGTTCCCCTCACCCCCCGCTCATGCCCCGTGTCTCCCTGCTGTTACCCCCCACCCCCTCTCGTGCCCCGTGTCTCCCTCGTGTTCCCTCACCCCTGCTCATGCCGTGTGTCTCCCTGCTGTTGCCCCCCACCCCTGCTCATGCCCCATGTCTTTCTCATGTTGCCCCCCACCCCCCGCTCTTGCCCCGTGTCTCTCTCCTGTTGCCCCCCACCCCCTGGTTATGCCCCATGTCTCTCTCCTGTTGCCCCCCACCCCCGGTCATGCCCCGTGTTTCCCTCCTGTTGCCCCCACCCCCCGGTCATGCCCTGTGTCTCCCTCCTGTTGCCCCCCACCTTCCGCTCATGCCCCGTGTCTCCCTGCTGTTGCCCCCCACCCCCCTCCCATGCCCTGTGTCTCCCTGCTGTTACCCCCACCCCCTGCTCATGCCCCGTGTCTCTTGCCTGTTACCCCCCTCCCCCCGCTTATGCCCTGTGTCTCTCTCCTGTTGCCTCCCACCCCCTCTCATGCCCCATGTCTCCCTGCTGTTGCCCCCCAACCCCCGCTCATGCCCTGTGTCTCTCGCCTGTTACCCCCCTCCCCCCGCTCATGCCCCATGTCTCTCTCCTGTTGCCCCCCACCCCCCAGATATGCCCCGTGTCACCCTGCTGTTGCCCCCCACTCCCCGCTCATGCCCCGTGTCTCTCTCCTGTTACCCCCACCCCCCTCTCATGCCTCGTGTCTCTCTCCTTTTATCCCCCAACCCCCTCTCATGCCCCGTGTCTCTCTCCTGTTGCCCCCCACCCCCCGGTCATGCCCCTTGTCTCCCTTCTGTTGCCCCCCACCCCCGGTCATTTCCCGTGTCTCCCTGCTGTTGCCTCCCACCCCCTCTCATGCCCTGTGACTCTCTCCTGTTATCCCCCACCCCCCTCTCATGCCCAGTGTCTCCCTCATGTTCCCCCACCCCCGCTCATGCCCTGTGTCTCCATGCTGTTGCCCCCCACCCCCCGCTCATGCCCCGTGTCTCTCTCATGTTGCCCCCAACCCCCGCTCATGCCCCGTGTCTCTCTCCTGTTACGCCCCTCTCATGCCCCGTGTCTCTCTCCTGTTGCCCCACACCCCCCGGTCATGCCCTGTGTCTCCCTCCTGTTGCCCCCCACCTCCTGGTCATGCCCGTGTCTCCCTCCTGTTGCCCCCACCCCCCTCTCATGTCCCGTGTCTCCCTCGTGTTCCCCCCACCCCCACTCATGCCCCGTGTCTCCTTGCTGTTGCCCCCCCTCCCCGCTCATGCCCGTGTCTCTCTCCTGTTACCCCCACCCCCCGCTCATGCCCCGTGTCTCCCTTCTGTTGCTCCCCACCCCCGCTCATGCCTCGTGTCTCCCTCCTGTCACCCCCACCCCCCGCTCATGCCCCGTGTCTCTCTCCTGTTACCCCCCACCCCCCTACCCATGCCCTGTTGTGTTCTCGTTATACACCCCACCTTCCCTTTCCATGGTGTCCATCTTGGTAAAAGATTTTCCTTCCTACACCGGGACGCCGCAGGCGTTCCGGTTTGGGAAGAAAAATCTTTTTTTACCACCCCGGGTTCCCACTTTGAGAACCTAGGATGCTAGTGGTCTTCATCCATTGAAAAGGACATTATGGTTACGTTGCACTAATAAAAAAAAACTATGAAATTCAATTTAAGAAAATGTGTTAAAGGGACGTTATGGTTAAGTTTCACTAATAAAAAACTATGAAATTCAATGAAAAAACTTTGTTAAAGGGACGTTATGGTTAAGTTGCACTAATAAAAACCTATGATAATCAATGAAAAAACGTTGTTAAAGTGATGTTATGGTTAAGTTGCGCTACTAAAAACCTATGAAATTCAGTGAAAAAACGTTGTTATAGGGACGTTATGGTTCCAAGTAACACCGAAAAACCCTTGAAATTGCTAAGCAACCATAACTCGCGCCACCACCGTGCACTGCTAAGCCTAACACCCAGGACATCAACGATGACATCACAAATGTCATTGATGACATCACTGATGACATCACATGTGCATTTACCTTTAATGAAAAGTCTGTACAACGGATTCTTAGTTTAATGTTAATTAAAAAAGTGTCAAAGATTATTGGAATAAATATCAAGTGCTAATCAGTGCATTAAGCTATGCATTGATATAAATAGCATTCTATTATTAACTTCAATCCAGTATACTAAGGTACTCATGTAGAAACATAGGCATTGTGTTCAGCATACATGATGGAGGTGCAATATTCATAAGCTTGCTATGATGAATAGTGAAATGATAACTGTTTTCATATTAGAGATTTGCGTACAGTGAAACTTGTGATAAGTAGGTAATAAAACCCACTTACTACATAATTGCATTATTATAGACAAATCACAAAGAGACAACACCACATACAAATATGAATATATACAAGGGAATTGAAGTAAGAAAAAAAACAGCAATAGTAGCAGAAAGTGTTCATAACCTGATTACCTTTATGCAGAGAAATGATTGCTCTGTTTCAAAGCTGTTACTTACCCTATCTATATATATCACATGATGTGTCTGGACCCTAAGGAAAATAGTGTGAGTACAACATATAAAAATATGAGCATATACAGGGAAAGTACAGTACTAAAAAAACATCAAAACTATCAGAAAGTGCTGATAAATCTACTGATAATTTTAATGCACAAAAAGGATTGCTGTCTTTCAAAGTCGTGTTTTCCCCTATGTATATGTTTCATATGATATGACTGGACCATAAGGGAATTATTGTAAGAACATACTTGAAGGATAAGTCTACAAATATAGTACATTTACAATGTTTAGTTCCTGACTGTTACTGAAGAAAATCATGTGGCCTAGATATGTCAGGAAAGGAAAAAAGGGAGCGTCAGACATGTGATGTCATCAGTGATGTCATCAATGACATTTGTGATGTCATCTTTGATGTCCTGGATGTTAGGCTTAGCAGTGCACGGTGGTGGCGTGAGTTATGGTTGCTTAGCTTACCATAACTGGCGAATTTCAAGGGTTTTTCGGTTTTACTTGGAACCCTAACGTCCCTTTAACAAAGTTTTTTCACTGAATTTCATAGGTTATTAGTAGCGCAACTTAACCATAACGTCCCTTTAACAAAGTTTTTTCATTGATTATCATAGGTTTTTATTAGTGCAACTTAACCATAACGTCCCTTTAACAAAGTTTTTTCATTGAATTTCATAGTTTTTTATTAGTGAAACTTAACCATAACGTCCCTTTAACACATTTTTTTAATTGAATTTGATAGTTTTTTTTATTAGTGCACTGAAAATATATATATATATATATATATATACATATTTGTGAATGAGTTCAAGAAAACATGTGTTTAAATATAAGCATACCCATATTATATTTTGTCAGATGCAGATCTTGCTGAATCTGGAAATAGAAATCTTGGGCAGTTGCACAGTACTTTTGGATGCAGATGTCTTTCATTAACAGGGGATATGTACTCTGAGAGTTCAATTGTACATATGAAGCGTTGAAGAGAGATGACAGGGTTAGGTGTAGAGGTTTTGGATGTGATTGGTGAATGGGTGTGTGACTCTTTGGAAGCAGCCAATGAGGGAGTGTTAAGAACATGGAAATGGAAGGGGTAGAAGGGCTGTCCTCTGTAAGCGGGTCTGCAGACACTGCGGTAGTCCGCGGATGGCACTTGCTGCATCCAGGTCTTTTGTGGATTCCTGGCATGGAAAGGGGACTGTGGGGAGTAGCCAATCAGGTTTGCTGGGTGTGGTGTACAGAAAGAGAGGGTGGTAGGAGTTTTGTTTGCAGGAGTTGTAAGAGCACTGATAATGGCTATGGCTATGTGTTTGAAAAGCAGACTGTGGATTGTGGAGGACTTTTCAATTCAGGCATTGAAAGTATATGCTAATAATCAGGGCATCCTTGGAAATATTGGATTGGCAGAAGTGGAAGTTTCCTGGCATGCAGTTTGTGGCTCAAACTGGGCAAGCTTTCTTTCATTTTGTGAGAGTATGGCTCACTTCAAAAGTCCAGATATTGTGATTGTCCATTGTGATGGGGACAGTTTGGGGTTTGTGACTCCAGTGTCTTTGCAAGTTGTGCTGAAGGATATTTTTACAAGCCCAATGCAACTGATAGCTGCTTAGATTATTTTTTCAGAAACAAATCAGAGATGCACATGTAGATGTCCAACAAACTTTTGCAGTCCTAAAATTGAAGAATCAATGAAGATTGTCAATAAAGGTGTATCTGCTTTTTTGTATGCTACAGGAATGTCATCTTTAGAGAATGATAATACCAATACTGAGGGTGTGACTTCTTTTTGTCCAGATGGAGTTCACTTTATAGATGTTGGAAATGCAATTTTCCTTTATAATGTAAGGAGTGCATTGAAAAGGTTCCTGTAAGGAAATAAAAACATAAAAGCAAAAAAAAGGTAAAAAAGGTGTTTATTAACAACCCCTCCCAAAAAAAGGTTCTTTCAGAGCCACCACTAAAGATTAAATAATTGACATTGGGCCTCATTACGAGTTTGGAGGTAGTCATGCCGCTTTTAGTGGCATGGCTACCCCCAAACTGGGTACCAGGTCTGAGTTCTAGTAATAGGGAATTACCGGGCCATGCCGAAATTAGCTGGCCCGGTAATTTCCTTTCCCGGACCCGTTACATCCTCATTCCCATTTGAGCCCCCATAGGGCTCAATGGGAATAGGGAGGATGCTAACAACAGAACCTGTTAAAGATGGGACCGTTGTTAGCATCCTGGTCTGCTAGCGGGTCCCGCTCTGGACGTCTGGTCTGGCCAGGCATCCAGAGCATGACCCACTGCAGAACTCGCAATGGGGAGGCCCGGTATGAACGGTGCCGATCCCTTATAGGCACCGTTCATACCGCGGTCGCCCTCATTGTAATGAGGCCCATTTTGTTTAATTTACCCACACCCTTCAATTTGACGATTTGTCATTGGACAGCACATGCCACATCTGGGTCTTTTGAGAATGCCTGGCATGAAAAGGGGACTGCCGAGGCCACATGAAGTCGAGGTGTTAACGGACATTGAGGGATGAGCCAATGAGGTTTCATGGGTGTGGTGTAAAGGAAGAGAGGGTAGCAGGAGTTTTGTTAGTAGGAGTTGTGAGAGGATTGAAAATGGCCATGGCAATGTCTTTCAGCAGGCACAGTGTTTGGATTTTGGGGGACTCTTGGGTCCACTGGGTGAAGGTGTATGCTAAGCATTGTGGAATAGCTAAAAATCTTAGATTTAATGATTTGGAAGTGTTCTGGTATGGAGTGCGTAGCATGAAGTGGGTGGATTATGTGCAAATATGTTTCAATTGAAGCATACGGACATGATTATGATTCAATGTGGTGGGAACAGTTTGGGGAACGTGACTGGAATCTCATTGCAGTTTGTATTGAAGGAGACATTGGGAAAGTTGAAGGAAATGTTCCCTATTTCCCAAATAGTTTTTTCACGAATTGCCCAGAGAGAGATGTGGATGTGTTCCAGTTAATTTGGTCCGAAAATGGAAAAAGCGAGGTGCAATGTCAATAAAGCTGTGTGTGCTTTTGTGTGCGTTGTTGGCATGACATCCTCCCATAATGAGAACATAAAATTTGACAGGGCCAACATTTTTTGGTGAGATGGAGTCCATCTAACTGATGTGGGCAATCAGATATTTTGTGGAAAACATTCAAAATGCTTTGAAGCAGTTTCTGTGAAAGTGAGAAGAAATAATGAAAATCAGTGAAGTCTTTTCTTACTTCACTTTGTAAAAGCCAAAATTAAAAAAAATATATATAAAAGCCAAAAACCCAAATAAACAGTTGTTTTAAGAGCACCTCTTTTGAGCGTGAAACAATTGCAATCATTCCAATCATCCCACACTTGGAATTGTGTACATGTCCGCGGACTACTGCAATGTCCGCGGACTATGCAGTTTGCACGACGGCCTGTGATTTTTTTCCTCACTTCTATTTTTTAACTGTGAAAGGTGGCTCCTAAAGGAACCTTTTTTGGGGCATATTTCTCAGGAAACACAAGGAAGGGAAGGGAAGGGGGGAATGGGCACCAACCATGGGGATGAAGGGGCAGGTGGAGAGAGGAAGGGCCTTAATCAGGTAGGTGGGAGTGTTTCTCCTTGACCGCAGCCTCAAAAGCACTCCGAAACTGCTTCCCCCTACAGATTGGTGCTTCACAGTGCATGCATAGCACTGTGATCCTTGAAAGGTACGGGTCAACAGCGTTATGTATGGCCTGCGAAGCCGCTGCTGGAATCCTCTTCCCCAATGGAGTATCCTTTGTGTTGACAGGAGCAGATGAAGGTGATGGGGTGGAGGAAGTCAACCTGCTCTTACATGAGAAAGGTATTGCCTTTCTCAGAGCACTACGGTTGGCCGATTTGGTGTGGCTCTGTTTAACGGAAGTAGTCCCATAGGAACAGAAGTCAGGTTTCCAACTTTGAACTTGGTGCTTTGAACCTTGCTTGCATGAGCCTTTGGGACATTTCTAACAGTGGTGAAAAATTGTCACACCCAGGACTCACTCTAAGTATTGGTGACAGGGACTTCCTCCACTTCATCCTCTTCTTCTTCTTGATCTTCCTCTGTATTAATGTGCCTGTTCCCCTCTTGAGGCCCTCCAACTTGTTGAGGTGGTGGTGGGGCTGGTTGGGAAGCAAAGATGGCCATAGCAGATGGCATTGCAGCATGTTCTTAGAGATTTGCAAAGCAAATGTTCTACAGATACCCTCTCATGGACAGCCAGATTGTGAATGAGGAAAGGTAATGGGTGGGCCCTTTTAGAGGAACTGTCCGTGGACAGATATGCTGATCGCGGACTAACGAGTCCGAAATAGGCAATGGAAAGTTGTAAAAAGCTGCCAGATCCATGTACAATGGGTGTGGGAGCTATACAAGGGACGCAAGACGCAAGTTCAATTTGCCTTCACCACCTTCTCCCTGCCCACCCCACCTACGCCTGGCCACTGCATTTGCATGGTGTCTTCACCTCACTGTGTTCCACAGTTGTGGTAAACGAGGGTTTTCTCCCCTCGCAGGATTCTCAAACTTAGGTGGACTCTCCACTGTGTACCTAAAACGCATTACTGTTGCTGTTCTTAAATGTGGTAAACTAGGGTTTTTCTCCCCTCGCAGGATTCTCAAACTTAGGTGGACTCTCCACTGTGTACCTAAAACGCATTACTGTTGCTGTTCTTAAATGTGGTAAACTAGGGTTTTTCTCCCCTCGCAGGATTCTCAAACTTAGGTGGACTCTCCACTGTGTACCTAATACGCATTACTGTTGCTGTTCTTAAATGTGGTAAACTAGGGTTTTTCTCCCCTCGCAGGATTCTTAAACTTAGGTGGACTCTCCACTGTGTACCTAAAACGCATTACTGTTGCTGTTCTTAAATGTGGTAAACTAGGGTTTTTCTCCCCTCGCATGATTCTCAAACTTAGGTGGACTCTCCACTGTGTACCTAAAACGCATTACTGTTGCTGTTCTTAAATGTGGTAAACTTGTGCTTGCCGCTCTCTTCCTGTCTACAGGCTCTCACATCGTCTGTCTTCCCCCCCACTCCCTCCTACTCTATGGTGCTCTCTATCTCGCCTATCTTCTCTAACTGCTTCTCTATTGACTATCCTGCTCTCCTCACTAAATCTGGTAGGAAAAAGTTTAAAAAGGACATCCTGGTCTCCAACCCAGGCCTCCGTATCGCTGACACCTACACAAGTGCCTGCTCTAAGGAAACTCTCACTGACATCCTCTTTTTTGTGCCTTCGCCTGACCTATGGACCCTTCATATGGTCTCTGTGCTCTCTCCTTTTTTCTCTTCTCCCATTAATGGTGGCACCCGCTGGGATGTCCTCTTGGCCCCCTTCTACTCTTCTAAGGCCATCATTAATGTCTACGCTAATGGGACCGTCTTGGTCCAAGGCCCTCAGACCAACCTTCACCTCTTTGATAGACGCTTTCCTCGCCTCATCAACTTCCTCTCCTCTCCTGCTGTCCCCCCTCCTCTGTCCTCGGCTACCTTGCCTCTATCCTCCCTCCCTGCCCCCTCTCTTGCTCCTTCTTCACCTCCTTCTTCTACACCTCCGCAGGGTGTACCTCTGATCTGTACCCCTCCCCGGAAGTCCTTCAAGGATGGCAACCTTCTCCACATTGCCACTCTTAACTCTCGCTCTGCCATCAAGCATTCCTCTGATATCTGTCACCTTCTTGAGGAACTGGACCTTGACGTCCTCGGTCTCACTGAGACATGATTCACAGCCAGCTCTGTCACCAGCTTTGACACACTCCTACCTGACGGTTACAAGATCCTCTCCGTGCCCAGGCCCAACCGTGCAGGGAGGGGTGTTGCCCTTATCTTCCCTGAGTGGATTCCTGCCACTGTCACTCCTACGCAGACCTACTCCTCTTTTGAATGTCTTGTCTGCCGACTCTCTCTCTCTCCTAGCCATTCCCTTACCGTGGCTACTATCTATCGGCCACCTGGTCAAATTTCCTCCTTCCTCTCCGAGTGGGCTGACCTCTCCTCCTCACTCCTGTCCACTACCACTCAGCTCCTCCTTCTTGGTGACTTCAACATCCACCTAGATGCCTCCTGTCCCCCCACTGGACTCTTTCGTGACCTCTGCGACTCTCTCTCACTCTCTATTCTCCCATCTGGGCCTACTCATTCTGCAGGGCACACTCTTGATGCTCTGATCTCTTCTGACCTTCCCCTCTCAGTCCCTCTCTCCACTCCTTTCTCCTGGAGGGATCACTTTCTCCTATCCTCCCACCTCACCCTCCCTACCCCACAGTCCAAGCCACCCTCATCATTGCCACCCACCTTCTCGGTCATCCGACCCATGAAGCGCGTGTCAGTTGAGGCTTTCGCTGCCACCTTCTCCCCCCCTCCCCCTTGGGCTGACTCCCACCCTGACACAGCCCTCTCCTTGCTCCACTCTGCTATTTCTGATACTCTTGATATCCTTGCCCCTGTCATGAGAATCCGCCTGAAGCCCAAAGCCAAATGTAACTCCTGGTATGATTCGGATCTCGTCACCCTAAAACGCAAGTGCAGGGTGGCAGAGAGGAAATGGCGTGCTTCTTGTTCATCCTCTGACAAACTGGCCTGCCGCCTGCTCCAAAGGCAATACCGTCTCTCCGTTCTCACCAAGAAGAGAGCCCTTATCCAAGCCCGCATCTCTGCGGCATCTAACAATTCGGCCGAACTCTTTAAAATCTGCAAGGAGCTTGCCACCCCTGCTGCAGTCTCTATCTCTCCTGTCCCCTCCCAGGCCCTCTGTCTGTACTGCACTGGCCTCTCACTTCATCTCTAAAACTCAGGACATCCTGTCCTCACTCTCCTCCTATCACCTCCCTCCCTCGCTTCCCTGCTCTTCCTCTGGCCCTTCTGCAGCCACCCCTCCTCCCTCCTTCTCTGCATTTCCCCTTTTCTCTGCTGACGAAGTTTCCAGACAAGTCCGATCTATGAAAGTCTCGTCTAAACAGGTTCACCCCTGTTCCTCCAAAACTATCAAGGACCACATGGACTCCCCGGCTCCTGCCCTGGCTGACTTTTGCAACCTCTCCTTCGCCTCTGGAGTCTTCCCATCCCCCCTCAAGCACTCCCTTGTGCACCCTCTTCTTAAGAAACCCTGTGCCGACCCCTCTTGCCCGGCTAACTATCGCCCAATCTCCATCACTCCCTTCCTGAGCACGCTCCTGGAAAAACTGGCCATCTCCCAGCTTAACCTCCATGCTGAAGCTGTTGGTAGTCTTCATGACCACCAATCCGGCTTCAGAGCGGCCAGAAGCACGGAAACTGCCCTCCTGAACATCCGTGATGACCTGCTCTTGAACCTCGACTCCAACACTCTGTGTGTTCTCATTCTGCTCAATCTCTCTTCTGCCTTTGACACTGTCAACCATGCCATCCCTCTCAACCGTCTCCGCGATAACCTGGGTATCACTGGTCAGGCTCTGGCGTGGCTGACCTCTTTCCTTTCCAATCGACCCTCCCAGGTCCAACTTGGGTCCTTCCTCTCTGACATCTTTTTCTCCACCTGTGGTGTTCCCCAGGGATCTAATCTCTCTCCCTGGCTTTTCAACCAGTATCTGGCACTTCTTGCCCACCGCATCGCCACCCTCTGCCCCAACTTTCAGTGCTATGCGGACGATACCCAGCTCATTTTCAGGCTACCCTCAGCCTCCTCTTCTCCTGCCCTCATCTCTGACTGTCTGTCTGCTATCCAGGAATGGTGTGCTGCCAACGACCTCCGCCTTAATGCTAGTAAGACTGAGATTCTACTCATCGGCACACCCACTCCCTCCTTCCCTGCAGCTCTCTGGCCAGCCTCTCTTGGGCCTCTTCCTGCTCCTACCTGCAAGGCAAAAAACCTTGGGGTCATCTTTGACTCCACACTCTCCTTCTCTCCTCATATATCTGACGTCTCTAAGAAGTCACACTACCAGCTGCACCTCCTTAGAGGTATTCTTCCCTTCTTCTCCTTCCCCCAGAAGCTCACTGTCTCCCGAGCCCTGGTCCTCTCGAAGCTGGACTACTGTAACAGTCTCTATCTTAATCTGCCTGCCTCCACTCTCCGCCCTCTGCAACTCATCCAGAACACAACTGCGAGACTTGTCCTTGGCCTCAAGCCCAGGGACCGTATCTCTCCAGGACTGAAATCTCTACACTGGCTCAAAACCCTCTGCATTGTCTACAAGGCCTTCTGGGGCCTGGGGCCTAAATACCTGCAACTCTCTCTTCCTAAATATCTTCCTTCCCGAGCCCTTCGCTCATCCGTCTCCAACTCCCTCAGGGTCAGCCGCTTCTCGAAGCAATGAGCTGGGGGTAGAGCTCTCTCCGCGGCAGGAGCCTCCCTCTGGAACAGCCTTCCTGCCTCCCTGAAACTTGAGGAGAACCATCTCCGGTTCCGGAAGCACCTCAAAACCTTCCTCTTTGCTTCTGCTTTCTCTCTCCCTCTCCCCTGCTAAATTCTTCACTAAATTCTGCACTGAATCTGAAACTTGGCCACTCTCACCGACCTCGGTCCTGGGCCCAGCCACTCTCCACTTGCACTGCCTCCCTGGCAACCCCTGCACTGCGGGACTGTCTCTGTATCCCTACAGCCCCCCCTTCCCAGCACGTGTCTGCACTTACCTTGCACTTGCCACCAGCTGGCCCTATTTATTTATTTATCTATTTATTTCTACTCTACTTACCTTGTACTGCACTTTTCCCTTCCCCCTACCCCTGCACTTGCGCGGTCTGAATGACACCTGGCCTAGTAGAATCGTTGTCTGTCCTCCCCCTGTTCCCCCCTCCCTGCCTCGTCGCGCCTTGAAACACTTGTGTATAGGCGCGTTACAAATGCCATATCATATCATATCATATATCATATCAAGGGTAAGGTTTCTGTTTGAAACAGCATACTTTGGCCAGAAAAGCCCTTTTAAACTGTCTATGGCCTCAGACACCGTTCGCAGACATCGCTGTCACACCACATGGATGCGGTCACATGATGACGTCCCCGACTCCGAAGTCTGACCCTGGCAACTCTGTGGGTAGGAAATTTCAGCGTGCATGTGCTGGGTTCCCAGAGACCAGGCGCGGTTGCCAGGGACCAATTAAAGTTGCATCATATGAATACGGATATGTCCGAACATTCTGCCTGTATTTTGAGTGCAGACACCCCTGGACAGTCACATGTCCACACACTCATAATGGGAGTATTTGAGAAACAAGGGAATACTACAACAAAACATTTGTAGCACAAAAAATATATTTATTTGAAAGGGATGGGGTATCGGAATGGGAAACATAAATGGGAGAATTAGGCTTTTTTGTACAATAATCATGGGGGAGGAAGGGACTGAGGTTTCATCAAATCATCTTTGATTAAAATGTTCAGTATTTGATGGGGATGATTGTTGGGGACAAGGGCTACAGGTGCAAGTAGGACAGTATTAAGGAACATTTTTAATCAGATGATTTTTGATGTATTGTTCAAGTTCATTGAAATCATTACTTAGTTTATCCAATTTCTTTGACAAGTTCTTGATTTCAGTATTTACATTGTGGATACAATTTCTCTTTCTGATTCTAGGGACTGTTACTGATCAAACTGGGGTGTGGTTTCTTCATGAATACTATGTACTGTAAGGGAAATAGAAATAATTATTTTAGTAAGGTGTATACAAAGTACATTGTTTGTTGATAGTAAAATATGTATTCTATACCATTGGAGATGTTACCGTTGCTCATTTCTTTTCTTGGGAAGTTCTGTGAGAAAACAATCTTATAACAAATGTTTAAAGAGAAATAAATGCAAGGCACTTACTATTTAGTGGTTGTGCTTTTAGGTACATCTGTTTGTTGATTGATGGATACATCATTTTTGGGTCTCCCCTATGTTTTTGAGGCTTGTAAATGCTGCCTGCTGTCCACAAACTACTGTAATGTCCATGTACTACATAGCTGCCACATTGGGGGGTTGTACAATATAAGGGACTTGTAGCAGGGTAAAGGTGCACTAGTAAAAACCCAAGACATTCACTCAATAAACTTTTTATAAAGGGACATTATGGTTAAATTGCACTAATGGGACATTATGGTTACAACAGAAAAACCTGAGAAAATCGCTGGTTATGGTAAGCTAAGCAACCATAACTCATGTCACCCGCGTGCATTGCCAGGACATCAAAGATGACATCACAAATGTCATTAAAGACATCACTGATGACATCATACATGAAATTACATTTGATGAAAAGTCCCTACAAGGGATTGTTTCTATAATGTTGGTAACAAGATGTCAGGGGTGATCAGGAACCCAGCAAGAACTACTTAAACTATAAAAGAATGTACTCATCTAAACAAAACTTATATTGGAGTGTTGTTGTTAATACTGGAAACTAATCATACATAAACATAGGCGATGGCTGCAGCATGCAACATAGAAACACAATATTTATAATCTTGTCATTTTGGATAGTAAAATAATGAATGCTGCCTTATCAAAGTTTTGAGTAATGTTAAACATGTAATAAGTAGCTTACAATTCAAGACTTACTACACACTTGTGCTAGTACACACAATACATATGAAGACCCACATTGCATACACATCAGTGGCACATACAGGGAAACTAAAGTAAGGAAGAAATAAAGAGCATCACCAGAAAATGTTAATAACATTAAAGTGTATCTACATGTATGCAAATAAATGGTGTGGTTGAGGCCTGCTTATTGCCACATGTATGTGCGCCATGAGCTGAGACCAACCCCTAAGGAAAGTACTTTAAGAACATATAAAAAGTTTAATGTGTAGATATATAGCACCTTTTAAACTTTGGAAATTCTCGTTGCCAATAAAAACAATAAAACAAGCCCGATCATGTCAGTAAACAAAAACAAATGGCCCAGATATGTGATGTCATAAGTGATATTTGTGATGTCATCTTTGGTGTCCTGGGTGTTATTCTTAACAGACAGCCAGCAGGTAAGCATGCACCAACATGTGTTACACACTCTGTCCCCACAGGCCATCCCCACCCTCTCTGGTCCCCCAGTGTTGTTCCCTTGTCCACCCCCCCTTCCCTTAGACCGGAATCTGTCCTGGTACATTCTGGTTTCACCATCACGTCTTGTGGCCAATGCTGGATTTTACTTTCATGGACTTCATTGATTCACGGTGTGTCACCCTTTCTCAACTCTCATGCTGGACTTCCTTTGCATCTTGTACTCATGGTGGCCCTGAATCATGCTGTTCCCATCTTCATCTTGTATCCTGGGTTGCAACATTATGTGTTACTACTGACTTCTGCAATTGTATTTGCTCTCCCCTCTTGCTTGCCCACTCTTTTTGACTGCTTACTCTCTGTTCTCTCCTCCTCTCCCCTCTCCCTTTTCCTATCTTCTCACCTCCTCCCCTTACTTTCTTCTATGCACTTACTCTATCAGAATTGTCCCTGGACCGGGTATGATAGCAACCTCATCTGTCGCTCCCCCATCCCCTTACTGTCCCCCCTCCATCCAGCACTATCTGAAACATTATCAGGTATAGTACGATAGTCGCTTGTTTTGTTCCTCCCCTCCCTTTCTGCACCTCTCCCCCTCACCTTTTGTTTTCCTCCGGCTCTACCAGAAATGTCGTGAGGCCTAGTACGGTAGTTTCCTGTCTGTTTCCATTTCCTTCCCACTCTCCCCCTCCCTTCCTTATCTATGTCTTAGCACTTGCACTATCTGAAATTTTGTCAGGCCGAGTACGATAGTTAAGTTCAAATCCTTACTTTTCATGGCCTGTAAGAATGTCGTATTTTCCCTTGTTCCCTCCCTTGCCTTGAAGCGCTTTGAAACACATTGTGTATAGGCGCTATATAAATACACTATCATATCATATCATATTATATCACGATGGTCGCCTGAGTAATGGTTGCTTAGCTTACCTTAACTGTCGATTTTCTGAGGTTGTTACGGTTTTACTTGTAACCATACAGTTTTTCATTCATTATGTATATATTCATGTATCTGCATGTATGTACGGTATTTATATATGAGTACAAGGAGAGAGATAGGTTTACTTATGTAACATGAAGACAAAATGCCTATGAGTCATGTGGATCAGTCAAAGCAGTCAGCATCTTTGCAACCCAAGGAAGAGAAAGATACCTTAACATGGCACTTGGATTGTACAGCCCCTGTGAGGGACACCCTTACTTCTACCACTACTGTTGGTTATTGGGATTGTATTGTTAACAGGTGTTTAGACCCTAAACCCCAGCCATGAAATCTTTAGCAGTCCCAAGTTGGAATATCTCAGGCATAGCGTTGTCTCTATTTGGACAGAAGGAAACAAATGCAGATTTTCTATAAAGTGTGGTTGGCCATGATGGTACAATTCTGCAGGTAACCTAGATTGATAAAGCAACCGTGACTGCTTAAATGGGTGCATAGAGTGTATTGTCATTGAGGAAGAAATAGCAGAATTTCTCAACCACAAAATGTTCCCCAACACACATTTAGATTAAGAAATCTAAAGACATACTGCAAAAGCAATCCGACATCTACCTCTGTGAATTTGCATGGCCTGGAGGACTCACTTCACTAGGATGCAGTCTGCAATTTTTTGGTCTCAAAGAAATGGAGAAATAATCCTGTGCAGGGATATGCTTTCTCATACTGTTTCAGACCTGTACTTTATCTTACACCAAGGAGACAAAAACATTCTCAGAGCATATGCCCTATCTGGCTAGCCCCCTTTCACACAGTATTAGCTACAAGAACACCACGAACTCAAATGGCAAGTGGTTATTTAAACCTGGACAAGAGTGTGGGTCTGCAAATCCTGAATGTAAGACTACAAGGTGATATCCACAGACAATGTACTTTTAATTCAACAGTGGTTAGTGTCAGAATTGATTATTACACGGATTAAGCCGCATTTGAAATAAATAGTTTAATTTTCAAAGAGCAATCAACACCCTCAGACAATTGTCCCTTAACAACTCGGTGGACTGAAGAGACTTCAGATACAGTCACCTCTGTGAACTAAGAAACATGACAAGCACCTCCATCAATAACATTTCAAAACAGACCACGGTCAACACAAACCTAGTTGTTAGAGATGTAAAGAAAATATCAATCAGGGCAGCCACCTACTCACTAAATGTACAACCCCCCAAAAACGAGGTGCAAAACAATCACCATCTGGATGCATACTTAGGCAACTTTAATAAAACTGAAACAAACCTTAGAAATGTGTCTAACCTAATAGTGCACCCTGAGATATGCACAAAATAGCAATGCATGCTCAGAGAATAAATACAAATCAACTACAAGGAAGAAAAAGGCGAAATGCAGGACAAGCTGATATAGTGAATGAAATGTACAGAAACTTCTTGTGTAAATTCTGGGGAAATCTTAAAAAAAATAAGAAATCCCATATAATCATTACTACTGATCCGATGTGAGCAGGCAATTTTAGAAACTTTCCACTGAATGCCCCAGAAAGTCCCAGAAACATATTTTGACAAAACTGAACATAATTCAGTGAGCTAATAAAGGCCTTCAAAACTCGATGAACTGTAACAATCAAATCATTAACAGCAGGCATTCAAAAAATAAAAGCAAATCGATCCTGTGGCCCAGATGAAATACTAAATGAGATGCTGAAGCTTACCTCATATCAAATTCTAAAAACATTAGTGTTCTTCATTCTACGGTCTGATTAAACAAGGGTGTGCTAGCCCCTATACTGAGAACGAACATTTGATTTTGATTTTGATTTTGAATATTTCTTATGCGCACCAAGCAGAATAATCTGCATTCGCGCGCAGATGTTAACTATGATTTGTACCTTGATCAGCGTATAGCGACTGTGATATAGATCACTTAAGTTCACTTAAATAGGAAGGTTTTTAGTGATTTTCTAAAGCTTTCCAATAATGGACAAGAACGGATAGTCAACGGTAGTTGGTTCCATAACTTTGGACCAAAGACCGAGAACCTCCTTTCTCATTTGAGATCAGTGTAGTCTGGGGTATAGTCAACAGCATTTTAGCTCCTAATGGGAGATCTCTCGTTGGTTGTAGATGGTGGATCCTGGCACTCAAATTTTTTGGTGCATGATCATAGAAGCATTTATGCATAAGGCAAGCCATCTTAAATTTCACCTGATCCTCCACCATCAACCAATGGAGAAATCTATGCGAGGCTGATACATGGTCTCTTTTTCTTAGGTGGCCAATTAAACTAACTGCCGCATTCTGGGCCCTTTGCAGTCTCATCATCTGTTTGGCTGGGATCCCTGCCATTAAACTGTTGCAGTAATCGAGGTGAGAGTTGGTTAGCGCCCCTACCACCACTGGGTGGTCTTCTGCTGCCACAAAGGGGAACACATTCTTAAGCATACGTAGGGAGTGATACACAGCCTTCACTTTGGCCCCTACCTGGGCTTCGCTCCCTAGGTTTGCCTGCTATGTGCATCCAAGGTTCTTTATTTTCCTTGAAAATTGAAACTCTTCCCCTAGGATCCGTGGGATTGTACTTTGTTTTTCGGTCCTCAACTTGCTCCCTGCTCCAAATAGAATTACTTCAGTTTTAGCTGCATTCAGCTGTAGCTGATTGCACGCCATCCATATTCTAATTTCCTGCATACACTGGTTGATCTTTTCAAAAGCCTCCTCTATATTCTCTGTTTCCACATAGATCTGGGTATCATCAGCGTAAGAATGAAATCTTAATCCATACCTCCTCAAAATGTCGAATAATGGTCGGATGTATAGATTAAAGATCAAAGGTGACAATGCTGATCCCTGTGGATCTCCACAACTTAGCCATAGTAGTTCCGATAGAAAACCTCCCAGTGTTACCCGCTGGGTCCTGTCCTTCAGAAAGGAACTGAACCAGTCTACCACTTCTTTCGTGGCTCTCTCCACTGTCTCAATACGTTGGAGAATGATCTTGTGATTGATCGTATCAAAAGACGCAGAGAGGTCCAACATCAATAATATTGTGGATCCTCCCCTATCTGCAGCTTCTAACAGATCATCCTGGACCACCAACAAAGCGGTCTCTGTTCCGTGATTGGGGCGAAACCCCGACTGGCATTCATCCAGGATGCTCTTGCTGTCCACGGAATCCTGAAATTGGCCACAGACCACTTTCTCCAAGATTTTAGTGGGCCAGCATAAATTAGCTACCGACCGATAGTTTTTAAGTACTATTGGGTCTAAGTTGGGATTTTTCAATAAAGGTTTTACCAGTGCTCCCTTCAAAGTACTAGGGACATAGCCCTCCATTAGGGATTTATTTATGAACTTTGTTAGAAATGGCACAATATTTGCTGCCAGATGAATGGCTGTACACGCTGGTATTGGAAATGCCAGGTCCTCTGTTGGCTTTAGTTGGAGTATCTGGGCTAGCACAGTCTTTTTTTCAATTGTTTTAAAATGGAAGCTCTCCTCTTCTCCCTTTTGGTCTCCTGTCTCTGTCTCTTCTGAGAGCTCCTCCCATTTTTCACCCATCTTCACTTTGGCAATGCTTTTCTGGATATCCAAAATCCTTTCTTCAAAGAAGTTGTTAAATTTGTTGGCTTGTTCCTGGGTTGCGGTAGTGGGGGCTGCCATACATGTCGGGTTCCTAAACCTTGCCACTACATCAAATAATTATCTAGCTTGGGTTCCTGCCTGTTGAATTTGTCTTTGGAGGAATTCTTTTTTTGCTGTAAAGAGGGCTAGTTTATAGTCCTTTAACAAAGCTTTCACTTTCACGGCATCTCTATCCTGTTTGGATAGCATCCACCCATTATTAGCCTGGCGTAGCTGTTTACGCATAAGGGCCAGTGCTGGTCAAAACCATGATTTTGATTTTTTTGTAACCTTTAATTTTAGGGGTGCATACTTGTCACAAATCTGTTCTAAAATCTCTGACCCCTTACTGAAAAATTCCTCACAGTGGAGCTCGGGGTCTAGCTTTTGCAGTCTTGCCTCCACTTCTTCTCCTGGGATCTTTTCCAAATCCTCCATCTTTCGGATCCACACTGGCATATTTTCCCGACCTCTTGCTTCCTGTGATTCTGATCCCCCTAGTCCAAATAATTGTACACAATGGTCTATCCATAAGAGTGGGATGGACTTGAAAAATGGTACCACTTCTCCTCTTATAGCTAGTAGGTCTAAACAGTGACCCTTATTGTGAGAGGATTCCCTAGTGAAAACCTCTAAACTATGGTTGTACAATAGTTGTGTTAGGGCCCCAGAATTGGGGTGTGTATCACTCTCCATCCAAATATTCCAGTCCCCCACACAGAGAAGCTCTTTGTATTTGCTTCCCGTTAAGGTAAAATGGGCATCTAGTTTGTCTAAAAAATTCCCAGGGGCCCGGGTGGCCTATATCCCAAAATCACCTTTATCGCCGTAGTATGGGATAGTGAAATTGAGAATTCTCCGAATTGGATGTTATCATTCCAATCCAACCTTTCCATGTGTGAGATGGTCATTGAAGCTTTATAAATTATGGCTATGCCCCCTCCTCTTCTGTCCTCTCTGTTGATAACTTGGATAATGTAATTCCTGGGTATAAGCTTGTGGAATATAGTTTGGGACCCATCTGTAAACCATGTCTCTGTCAGACAGATGAGCTCCAAATCTAGCACTTGGATTAATTCCCCAACTTCCACTGCATGTGCTACTGCAGAGCGCGCATTCAGTGAGGTAATTCTTATGGCTATATCCCCCTTTTCTATCTTTAGCATGGGGTCCCTTTTATCCAATCCATATAGTCCAATTTTATTTAAACTTCTAAAATATAAGTGACCACCCCCATTGTCCCACGATTTTAACTGTGTAAATGTTTAACTCACATTGCACTTGGGGTTATCCATCCTCCAGGTAAACAATAAAGCAATTAGTCACTGTATACTCCACCTGCAGCGTTTATCGCCGCTCGTCGACTCCAGGCCGCAAACAGTCCTACACAGGCTTTGAATCAGTGCTTCGCGCTGATGCAAAGCAGTTAAGGGCTCTGTCGTCTCTGAGTGACGTTTCTGCTGTGCGCCCTGTGTCTGTGCCTCTGGGAAGTGAGTCTGTGTCTGACTACACAAGGCTTTCACTCAACCAGAAGTCACACCACAATCAGGTGCAATTTTCTCTGCTATTTAACACGTAAATGTTAAAATTCCCCCAACTTCGTTAAAAATTCCACAATTTCAAAAGAACATTCGTGCTAAATCGCCCTAGTTTCTAATCAGGTGCTGCATTTACACAATTCAAAATACAGTATCTGTGGCCTTTTCTAAGCTCACAGCCGCTACTGTTGATCAAAATTCGGTTCTCCAAACATGGGTCAAATACCCTGTTCTATGGAATTTCGTCCACTAAGGAGGGTCTACAACCACGTTTTAGCTTACTGCACCCTTCACAGCAGAGAAATATCCATTTGCATACCAGTCATGCCATGCTTCCAGACAATCGGGGTAGAATTATAGAAACATTGAATAGGTGCAAATGCACAAAGCACTAGGACAAAAAATTGCCCGAGTTTTTTGTTTCTGTAATGCATATTTATCCCAGCGAACTGTTTTGACTAGCCCTGGTGAAGAAATGTATTGAAATAATGTTTTTGAGAGTAGGTCAATGCCTGCCCTAGTGCTGGTTGTAGTTGCACCAGTGCAACATTTTTGGAATGTCGGTCTTCGTATTAAGGGCTCTTCAGCCTTATCCATAGACAAAGACATAGCAACACTGTACAGGGCAATCTGTGTAAACAGTAACCTTAGCAAACCTTTCTGTAGCCTTTTGAACCAAACACATACAGAACATCCTAATCAACAGCATCCTTTTAAATGAGAGTTGCAGGATCCTACTCCAACACACAACCAAAGACCACATGTTCATCTTGCTGGCTCTGATCAGCAAATATTTAAAAGTAAAAACTAAATTGATTGAAACTGGCACCAAGCACTAAAATGAAAATGACTGTAAGCTGTACGACATAAGACAAATCTATGCACCACCCATTCGGCAGCATATGCAAACTGGGACCTTTAAACAGGAATGACGAGTGAGAGAAGGGTGTAAGTGTTTAACCTGAGTCCAACCCTGTTCAGTCTGCATATCTATCAAGGGCCTCCCTATGCTGCTAGAGGAATCACAGGCCCTAGATCTGAGACTGAATTGCTCTGAAATAAAATACCTACTATATTCAGATTATGTGGTCAGAATGACAACCACCATAGAAGGACTTAACCTCCCCCAAGAATATTGTAAGACCCATTAACTAGAGGTGATCCCCAAAACATCCCAAAGTCAAGGGGCCTCATTACATGTTTGGTGGTATCCTGCCAGTAAATTTGGTGGGATACCTCCAAACGGAATTACTGTTGCCGGCACTTGGTCTGCCGGAATTACCGGCAGATTTTTAAGTGTCGTCAGGGTAGGTACTCCCCATTCCATGGAGTTCCATAGGACTCTGTGGGGGTAGATGTCGGTAATACCGACACTTTCGGCTGGTGGAGTGGTGGAATTACCTCCAGCTCTTGGCTGGAGGTAATTCTGGCCACCACACTGGCAATTTTGGAGTTTGCCATTAGAGAAACATGCCAGTAAATGGAATTACCGGCATGTTAATGCTGCACTGGAAAATTCTTAATGCAGCCCCATGGTCTGTCAGAACAAAGTAAAGAAAACCAGCTACAGTTCAAACTATTTCTCAAAGGCATAAAATTGACCATGTTACAGGCGTCACTTCATTAGGCCTCAGACTATGTGCATCTGAAAGTATTAAACTGGCAATTAAAGCACTTTGGGGCTCATTACGCCACCATACTATGACTATTTCCCCGGTGTGGGGGATTTACGTCCAGCATCTTGCTGGAGGTACTTCCCCCCACTTTCTGCTGAAAATGGGCAAAATCTTCAGAATTACCACAGCAGTAATTCTACTGGCGGTAATTCCACCCAAAATGCCCCATAGAGTCCAATGGACTCTCCAAAAATGGGGATTCACTCTGCCACCGCTACTTGTAATCCGCCGGTAATTTCGCCAGACCAATTTGGAGGGAGCAACAAGATGGAAAACCATAGACCATGGGGGCAACACCTTATATTTGCTGAATAACTAACTTTGTAGAAAAACCCAAAACACAGGCAAACACACACTAAATTCAGACTGAGTGACCTCAAGCTGCAAATAGAGACTGGCTGACACAGCTCAAAAAGGAGCTCACAGAGGACAGAAACTGTCAACAATGTGACTTAGGAAAAGTAGAGACTGAGATGTTCTGTCCTGCATTCAAAGACATGTGGGGCACTTATTTTCCGACAATTTGCGAGAATAAGGAAGGCTTTGCCAAGAAAAGCAGGGCAAGGCAAAGCTCTGCATTATTCTAAGACAACCACAAGAATCAGCTGTGAGACCAGCAAATCATGTCTATGATATAACCAAAGAAGAAAAAGGGCATCATTATGAGTTTGGCTGTGTGGCCAAAAATTCTGGTAATGCAGTGGCAACAGCGTTACCTCTGTATTACTGTCGAATTACTGCACTGCCAAACTATAGGTTTGCAGGTAAGATGGAGGAAAAACCTCCAAAGAAATGCTGGAGGTACTTCTGCCATCTGAGGGATCCATAAACCCTCCATTGTCTTAGAAGTTATAGGCCTTTGCGCCCTGGGAAGAATGCCCCCTGCAAGGTCATGAGAAGGGAGCCTCTTGGCAGTACATCCCACAGAATAGATAGGAGGGCCCTTCTGCTGCCAACGATCCCCACATGAGAAATACAGCTCTGCAATGCTTTCATCCCAAGACCCCTGCATGCCATAGTACCGTTCAAATCCACACCACTAACCATAAACCTTTACGACCCTCCATTGATCCCTAAGATCAAAAGGCAGGGATATCTTGCCTTCGCATATGGGTCAAGTGATTTGTGCAGCGAGTTGCCGGATGGCGTCGAATTGTAGCCTAAAAAGATGGTGGAATGCCTTGGGAGCTGCTGATCTTTCTGGGAGCGAGTCGAGTATGTGAGTTAGTGTGACCTCGGCTCTCACCCCAGGCTCATCCCTGTGCCTACCAGGTGTGCTTTTACAATGATAAAATAACATTGTTTTTCTAAGTAGCTAATTAATTGCTAGGCCAACCTCACCGCGAATGACGAGCCCAGCAGCACCCACGTGGACAAAGATGGACAGCTGAACATGGACCCACGGCCTGGCATCCCATGTGGAGAAGGCCCAACTTGTATAGGGCTCCTCCAATTAGTGTTGTAGAATTATATTAAAGCAATATGACCCGAGCAGCGGGGGCATTACCGACTCAGGTAATACCCCGGAGCCCATAGTTATAGGCCCGAGCAAAGTGAGGGCCTTAACGAAGGCTCCGGGGCATTACCTGAGTCAGTAATGCCCCCGCCGCGAGAGTCATATAGCTATTAGTACCTCAGCCCGCAATATCTGCGTGACCGGGGCACTAAAAGCATTTTTTTCTGTCCCGAAATGCTGCAGCATTTCGGGACTGAAACAAAAACCCCAAGAAAATGGCCGGCGACAAAGGGAATACAGAGTCCGTTTTCCCTTTCCATGGCGGCCATCGGGAGGGAATGCACTGGGAAAAGAAGTGTTCCCAGCGTGTCTGCTTTCGAAAAAAGAAGCAGAAGGTAAGTGGGGTTGGGCGGGCGGAAGGGAGGGAGGGGAAGACAAAAAAACAATTAAAAAAACGTACCCGCATACCCGCCCAGAGGGGGACGATGGAAGCCTCCAGCTGTGTGGAGGTGCGGAACGGGGATGGCCCCATTCCGAGTCTCCACACGGCTGGAGGCTGCCATCGTCCCCCCCCGGGGACAAAAGAGCAAGAAGGTAAGTGGGGTGGGGAGGGCAGGGAGGAGAGAGGAGAGAGAGAAAGCAGATTTTTTTTTTAAAGCCTTACCTGAGTCCCTTCTTGGGGGGGCGAAGGCAGCCTCTCAGACTTGGGGAGGCTTGGAGCGGAGATGGCCCTGCTTCGAGCCATCAAAAGAAGCCAATAGACAAACAGCCTATAGAGAAATAGAGAGAAGCCAATAGAGGACAATGCGGATGGAATCCCGGCCGAGAATCAAAGGATTCTCGGCCGGGTAACAACCCGGCGAGAGCCAATCGGAATGCATGTTGCATTCTGCTTGACTCTCGCCGGGTACTAATATTTGTAATTACGTCATCAGTGATGTTGTTTGTGCTTTTAATGTGGTGCACATGCCTAAGGAGCTCAGAAAGTATAGCGGCAGCAGAGTTCTTTGCTGATGCATTTCTATTTGGTAGAAATAAATACTTCTTACCCTTGCAAGCGGTGACTTGGGTCTTTTTTACCTAGCCGGTTGTTTTTTTTCTGGTGTGAGTTTGCAGGGGGCATGCCTTCGTACATTAGGCTTAGTTTTCTATTTCTGGAGAAATGTCAAACAAATCTGCAAAATGGTTCTGTTGTTTGGATACTTTTAGATTATTAATCAGCCTATTTGCATATATTTAGTCTATTTTTCATTTTTTTGCAACAAAATGTCTAGTACATATTCCATTTTTGTGAAGAGGTTTGTTGCTGGTGATGCAGTTTTAATAATCCACCCCAGTGCTATTGGTGTGATCCGCTTCTAATTTACCACTTTTCCTCCATTTGTAGCAGTGTCATTGCCTAATGGCCTGGGGCATTTCCCTGTGCATCATGAAATGGCTGATATCAAGCTAATATGGGAGTCATTGTAGCTTTCTTGGATACAATTCTTGCTTGATGATACTGAGATTTGGCTAAAAAGCGTTTAGGCTGTTTCTCTAATGGCTTCTTTTGATTTATGTGCACGCATACTGTACCGATTATTCAATATTTATTGCCTTAATTGCCTCTCCTCATGGCCCATATTGGAGCTCCCTCTACAGGTCAATCCTTGTATACCCTTTTTCCCTACCCTGTTCTATCTCTTGTATCTACCCTACCCTACTACCCATTTGTTTTTTGCACCATTTCATTTTTAAGCTAACTAGAATGCAGTTTTCGATTCAAGGGAGTTTTTCCCAACTCAGACAGTTTTCTATTGAATTGGGTTTATTCCTATATTTATTATATCAACCATCAACACGTGGAACCAAGAGTGTGTTTATCATGTTGTAGATGGCATTCCGTGTTTAAACGACAATCTATTTTTAATATGATTTGCAATAATTTACAATCAAGCAGACAGGCAAGGTAAGTGTACTCATTATTCCGTAATGCAATTTATTGAGTGCATTGTAGGTTCCATTCAGCAGGAAATTATTTGAAGAATTGCATATTCATAGGATTTGTGTTTGTTCAAGCTATCCCTACCAATCGTCTAATGGAATATACATTCGCATTACAAATAGTGTATAGAAAGAATTAAAATGACAATAAGCAAACATAAAAGCAATCACCATATCAATGACAGTGCATGAGAGTACATACATTAACATCATTCTTCACGACTCTGAATGTATCCGGATACAAGATTTCCATAATTTAGAATTTAGCAGGCATTGTTGCTTCTCGCCTCCATGGCAGATGAAAATATGTATGCCCTGTGGTACTTATTTTTAATTTCCTGTGCAGAAGTCCATGATTCTTTTCTTCCATGTTTCATTATGAACACGCTACTGTACAAATATGGGCTTTGAAACAATTTGTTCACTGTTTAGCATTTCCATTGGATCTGTATGTACACACGAGCACGCTTATTAACAATCTAAGTATGAGATGTTCTTTGTTCAACCTTTCCTGCATAATGAACCTCAAATGCACACAGTTCTAATAATGTTTTCCAATGACTTTATTTTCAACATTTAATAAAACTCTTAATACAATTACAAGGGTAGCTGGATGTGAGTTTCATTATGGTCCCTGTAGAGTCCCATCAAACAGTGGCTTGCAGATAGAAATCTTTTCTGATCCCAAGCACTAAAAATTAACCTGTTCGACTATCTTTTCCTCCGCTTGAAAGAAACTTGGGGCCTCATTTATAAATTGTTCAGGGCTGCGCATTGTCACTTTGCACCGTAAAAGTACGCATTGCGCAGTGCTGAAAACGAATTTCCAATTCACTGATCAGACTTTGCACTGGCCCTCCCCACTTTGCGCTCTGAGAGACCACTTTGCGCGGGAAGGGCCCGCGCAAAGAATAGAAAGGGGGTGGACATGCAAAATCCTCATTAAACGAGGAAAATAAGGAAGAACATGGGCGTGTGAAGGGAAGCACTGTACAAACCCGCCCCATCAAGCGCTAAATAAATCCTATTTACAGAAGGGATCGCGCAATCATTGTGACTCCAAAGGAAAACGATCATCCCATGATCTTACCGCCACCCATTACATATCGCAAAGCACAAAGCACAATGAAAGTTCACCAATAACAGTGCAATGCAACCCCAATGAACATACGATTGCCACAATGCCAGAGCCTGCATTGCTAGCATTGATATTACTAAATGGGAGGAGGAGGAGGGCCAGAATATTCCATCCGCAAATAACATTAATTGGGATGCCAGATGAAGAGGTGCATGAAAGATATTGTGCCCCCCTCCCTGTGTCATACTAGACCTGGTCAGGGAGTGGGAGAATGGCCTGGTATCACCAACCATGTGCTCACAGGCTGTGTGACCTCGGGTCAAAGTGCTATCAGCCTTACACTTCCTGGCCACAGGATCATTCCAAAATATGATAGCCATTGGGGAGGCAGGTGGTATATTACAGCCCACACAATAAAAGTGTCTCCCCCAGGTCTTGTACTGCATGCTAGCATGTGTGCATTTACACATTCACATGCCAAGCACACTGCAGGAAAGGCAGAAAGTGTGCTAGGAATTCTATACATTTGCACACTTTCCAAAGGTTCTGGGAGCCTAAGAATGCACCCATTTAGCACTGCAACCTCATGCCCCCAAGACACAGAGAACATTTACCGCAACAGGAACAATTGGCATTCCATCAATTTGCATCTGATCTGTGATGCCAAGGAACACATCATGCATGTCAATGCCAATTACTGAGGATGCATGCACGATAGCCACATCTTCCCGCACATCCTCATATACCAGGCCCTTGCAATGGGAATCTTAGAAACTGCTAGGTTGTCAGTAGCAATGATCACACACACAAAAGCAGTCACATGACACACAGAAACTAAATAAATGACAATAAATGCAATACATAACCATGTATTACTTTGAAGGGGACAGTGCCTACCTGCTGTCACCATTCCTGTTGACACCCATCAGGAATCCAGCCACCCCATGTGAGGTGCATTACTGCACAGCACACATAACCACTAGGGAATAGTAGAGTGCCCATTTGGAGAGCTTAAGTCACGCTTCCGCTCCATTGACCACTCAGGTGGTGTACTACTATATGGTCCCCCTGTAGTACGTAAAATCATTGTGGCATGTTGTGCCCTGCATAATATTTCCACGCATCTTGGCATCGCAGGAGATCTGCAGGAGGGCTTCCATCCTCCTCCACAGGCACCACACATTCCATTAGCGGGCGAAAAAAGTACATGGACAGGACACAAGCAACCAGGTAGCACAAATCTACTTAACATGAATACCAACTTCTGTGGAACACATAGAGTAAAGCCACATCCCTGATGCCCTTCAATGATGCAACCATGGAAATCAGCAAGCTGTGTGTGTGACCTATAACATTAATAGCAAAATGCAACTCCCTTGATATTCTTGACATTTAGTGCACAATTTAGGTCCACACTGATGTTAAGATGGAAGAAAATTGACCAAGTCACACTCTCAAAATACCTGACATTGCAAAGACCGCCCCTGACTGGATGGCTTCGTCGCATGTGTCCCTGCGTCACATTCATGAAATGCAAAACAAGTATCACCTGACTGCTGTTATGGCTGATTTTCTATACTTTGGCCTGGTGGACAGATGTATAGAAGACCAGCCTATATTGTGACAAGAACAACTCTGGGAAGCTGTAGCCAAACCAGTTTTGGCAGAAGTGACAGGTGGTCTAGGCTACGCTCTTCAGAGGTGGTGAGCTGTAAAGGGTCCCCAATGAGGTCACACAATGTGAATCACAGATTACACTTAGAAAGAATGTATAAAAATGCAGTTATTTAGTTATGGCCAAAGACACACTCTGCCAAATGATTACTGGCAGGTAGAGTTATCACACAAGAGTATTAAACTAAATACATTCACTTTGTTATGGGTCATAATACACATCTGAAACTCCTGCAAAGGAAAGGTTAGACTAGTATTATGCACAAAAGGTACACAGATATGGTCCCTAACTAAAATTGTCCAACCCTAAGTGGTCTGGGGCCTTCTGCCCAATAGTTCAGGTAAAGGTTCCACAGAAGTTATGAAGCACTAATAAATGCTGGTAGGATCTCTGGGGTCCAGTGAAGAGTTCTTAGCATTAGTGTTCAAGTTATACTAATGCCCAAAAGTAGCCCCAACAGTCAGATGTCTTGCGCACACAAGAAACGGCAATGTTAGAATTAAGCTTTATTATAAGCCCATTGGCTTATTATCACAGTACTGTGGTAAGTTACAGAGCTTCTAACCTAACCCTATACATTATAATTCAATGGGCTTATAATAAAGCTCGACAGTCTATCATGGAATGGGGTAAAAATAAAATCAGAAAATAAATCAGTTAACCCTGGAGGTGTTGGAGGAGGGGCAAACAAAATTAAGATAAAGATTATATGCCCCCTCCACGAGCTGATGGAAATCAGGGAGTATGAAGACAGAGTGGTGGTGGAAAGATGATAAGGGTGTGTGGGGACATGGCCAATGGCAAAACCTTTGTGGTTCATGTGGGCGATCATGGGATGGTGCACTCTGACCAATGAGTGCCAGAGCCTGGTCCTTATTGGCCACGGACACTCATGAGGAGGATGCATGCAAAGTCCTGATAGTGGAGGTAGCAAGTGGCCAAACAGTAATTATTCATGCTGACCCTTGATGCCTCAAACTGCATGTTGAGAGATTGTCAGAAGGAATCCATCTCTTGGCGGTTGTCCCTTGTGGGAAATATTTCTTCATGCAGAGATTGCCTCAAGTATTCTGTGTCTTGATGGCGAGATTCTTTTAATGACAACATCTCTGCATGCAGGCATTTACTAAGGGAATCCATGTCTTGAGGTTGGGATTACCTTGATGCCAACATCTCCACATGCATGGTTTCCCTCAAGGTCTCCATCTCTTGCTGCTGGTAATCCCTTGAGACCAACAATTCATCATCTAGGGATTGTCTTAAAACCGCACCATGATCGTGAATTGTCTGCCTCAGTTGTTGCATGTCCTCTCTCCTCTCCTGACGCAATAGGTGCAGTTTAGCAGTGGGTGCAGCATTTGAGGTGATGAGATTTTCTGCCAGTCGATGTATGTCCTTGGCCATCTTGTGCAGGACCTCGCCCTGTTGTGCACTTGCAGACAGCAACTCCCCCTCCCACTCTAATTGTCTGGCAGGCACACATCCACCACATGTTCGGGGCTTACTAAACTAACTGGGATGTCGAAGCCCATGCCCATTTCAGTCAGTGCATGTCATTGGCTGGTGGTCTACAACCCTCACACTGAACACAATCCTCCTATGCTGCCTGCATGATGGGCAATCTTGCAGACACTTAAGACACCATGGGTGAAGGGCTTCCAACTGCCAGTTCCTGGGTCTCCTGGCTCCCCTTTGACTCAGCAGGCTCAAGGAACTCCATGGCAGCCAGACTACTCAGTGTTGTACCCTCCTCTATGTCCCTCAGTATGCCCCTACATCAAATCGGGCATCATAATCAGAAAAGTCAGTAGACCTGCTGATGCTGGCCTGCCACATGAGGGGATTCTCACTAGGTTCAGCACCTTGGGCTGCTCTGGTGGATGGTGGTGCCTCATGCTCCTCCTGCTCATCCACTGTATCTTCATCTGCACAGAGTCAGCAACAATATTCAGAGGCCTACCTACCTGGCTCAACATGCATATGTTTATGTGTATTTAGTTTATATAGCGCTTTAATCCAAAGCGCTTTACAATATAACAAGGTACAATAATGGAAGAAACAAGGTAACAATCATGATACAAACCAACTATTCAATAAGAAGAACAGTTTCCTTGGAAAGTGGAGGTGAGGGAACAGAAAGAATGAAGGCAGAGGAGGAGAAAGGAAGAGGAGCAATGAAGTCAAATATGTGATATAAGGTCAAGTGGAGGTGAGAAGGGAGGGGAAGGGAAGGTATGATGGACAGTGAGATGTAGAGGAGAGATGGTAGAAGGTCAAGGGGGGAGTGAAGAAGAAGGGCTTTCAAGGAGGTGCGGAAGGAGGTGTAGGTGGGGATAGAGCGGATAGAGAGAGGTAAGGAGTTCCAGTGTAGGGGGGCCAAGAGCTGAATGGAACGGAAGCGAGAGGCTGCACATGGTGACGGGGGTACAGTGAGTAAGAAGAGGTCAGGAGAGAGCGAGAGGGAGTGTAAAATGAGAGAAGAGAAGAGAGATAGGGGGGAGCAAGGTTGTGGAGTGATTTGAAGACCCGACAGAGGAATTGGAATTTAAGTTGGGAGGGGAAGGGAAGCCAGCCAAGTTGAGAGAGCAAGGAGGAAATAGAGTCGCAAGGGCTGAGTAGACAGAGAGTACGGATAGAGGAGTGTCAGATGGAGTTGAGGTGGGTCAGATGAGAGGCAGGAAGTCCAAAGAGGAGAGAAGAGCAGTAGAAGAGACGGGAGAAGATGAGGGAGGAGATTAAGAGTTTAGAAGCGTGGAAGGTGAGAAAGGATCGGATCTTGCGAATGTTGTAGAGATGGTGCCGACAGGAGCGAGAGGTGAGAGAAATGTGGTGGGAGAAGGAAACGGAGGAGTCGAAGTGGAGACCAAGATTGCGGGCATAGGTAGAGATGGGGAGATTGGAAGGGGGAAAGTGGATGGAAGGAGGAGGGGAAGGGGAAAGTGTGTTAGAAGGAACGAAAAGGACTTCCGTCTTGTCACTGTTGAGAGAGAAAATGGGACGGCATCCAGTTTTTAATAGCTGTTAGACAGGAAGATAAGTGAATTCTAATGCATATAGACACAACCGTGAAAGCCACAAATACATCACAAATTAAAACTGGGTATTGTGAAATGTTAAAGGCACAGGTGACTAATATTCAATGCCATGTGCAATAATGTTGGTGCATAGCATGCCTTGCATCAAGTCACAGATTGGAGGAGCAGGCGACCATACATGCATAGATACATGTCTGAGAGTGGAATGTCTAATAGTAGATGGATGGAGGTCTGTCTTTCATTTCTGATCCTCTTTTCTACATCAACCATACTTGCAACAGGTGGAAGTATCATGTTTTCTCCTGCTGACTGAACCTGCATTCATGCATTTGTGTTGCTAAAATTCCCATCGCCCCCTTTGCCATATTGGCCAAGGACAGATATGTGTTTACCCACGCTAACATGCATGTCAACTATGTGTGAGGAGAGTGGAACATAGATATGACCAATATGCACTTGCATGATTACTGAATAAGTGACTCTCCAAATGTGGAATGAATATCACCCAAACATCTTTTGGCCAACAACTGCAACCTCTGCCTGGAACACACCCTCATGCAACTTCTTACTGACAATGTCGCTCCTCCATGTCCCTGGCAGTGAGGGCCAGTGAATGGATAACTCTGACATCGTCCACTGCTTGGTGTTATTCCTTGTGAGTCAAAATGTGTGATCACAACGCACTATCCACAAGCATGAAACTGTGCATGTACTGTGCATGTACCCAATGACATGTGTCTTGCAGGTGTATTGGCATCACTAAAAATCATGTATACAGTAATGTGTGCTATAAGATCAATGTTATCCACAAACAGAGTTCAAGAATCCACCTTCTAAAATGCACAACATGCAATGTGAATGCAAACAGTGAGGATTATTAGCTACTCATCTGTAAAGTGCCTCTTCCTTGATTGCCCCTTCTCCTTGACTTGTGCATCTTCGTGGGGTGCTGTCTTTTCCTACTCTACAGGCTTGCCCCTCTTGGCCCTAGTAGGGCTTGGCGGTATAGGGGCACCCGTAGACTCTCAATGTTTAGCAGGTGGACCCTTCTTCTGCCCTCGTCCCCATCCAAGTCCTCTCCCTAATTGGAGCCTTCACACTCATAGTGCAAGCTGCATTCACAGCAAAGACTTCACATTTTGGTGCAAAATCCACATTGAACCCCCTAAATATCACTGTCTCGGTGCATGCCAAGTAATCCATGTTGTACCCCCTAAATATCTCCACCCTACACGTACCCAAGGGAGGGCAAGTAATTTACATTGTTACATTCATAAATGTGATGCATGCAGCTCGGAAATAATGTGCATATGGCTCATCCTCTGATTTTGTCACTGCTGCCTTGTGCATAGAGTGTAGACACCTGTGTCGTGCTGTAGCTCCTGCATTGTACTATATATTGCCTCTTCGAGCCTTATTTTGCCTCCATACCTCAACATCTCCTACCTCCTGGTAGTGTGTCATTGCCTGCTGACCACTGGCACTGCCTTGGAATGACTGGTATTCCTCCGTAGCCTGTTCTTCTGTAGCCATCCTGTCATGATCTGTAACCACTTTATCTGCCGTATAAGAGCTTCCACACCTCAATACCGCCACCACAGCTCCAGAGTACTTGTACTCAGAGTCCAGATTCACCCCAACAGCCTCAGGTGCACCACGTCCGGAACATCGACCAGCACACCCAAGGCAAGGGTGAGGGTTGTCAACTTCTTGATCGGATAAATTGGCATCCTGTGTGATCAGGTCCCGGTCAATTACGATGCTCTCTTTGTTCCACGGAAGCAACTTAGAACATTTGGCCGTCAACAGATCGGAATGTACATCATGGCTGCCATCAACAAAGAGTGGGGTCAGTCTATACATTGGGCCATGCAAAGGAGAGCTGGGATGACCTTTGGATGTAGAGCCAGGTGAAGTGGGCCTTTAGGCTGGTGCCTCTGTGGAGGTGTGTTCCGGAGGAGAGGAATTCGCTGATGGACCCTTTGGTCAGCACTCAGCTTCTAGAACTTGTAAGACAAGATATCTGCACCATGTGAGGACAGGGGGTGCAGGAGTCACTTACTCCGACACAGCTCAATAACGAGGACTCAATAGGTTGGCAAAGGGAAGTCCGTTTAATGACAAGTACATCAAACAGGGAAACAAACGGGAATCAGCTGTAGTGCGATCACCAGTCTCGCTCCGACTTCCTCGAACTTCAGTCGGACAGCATTTCTTATAGGCAAAAATTGTCATTACTGATGTCTAATTTCTATAAAAAATCATCATGCAATATAATTGGTTAGGAAAGGAAACATAAGTTTAGGTGTTATATCTGTATATGATAATAGGGCATGCAGATTGGATAACTCTTATCGGGTGGGCGTCTACGCCCATCCCTCTACATCACGCGTGATAGATGTCACTACAAATACGACGTCCTATTGGTTACAATATCTATAGGACTCCAGATAACTTGGTCCATTGTGATTGGGCAGGTTACACCCCTGGACATAAATTTCCAATTTTAATTAGCAGCATGCAGAATGGACACCGCTGTGCCTGGTGTCCCAAGTTTCACCCTGCCTCTCTTCCATCAATCAGTGTTTTAGGTTGAAGTGTCAATTAGTTGGCTAAAGATGGCCTCAAAACTGTAGTCTTTTATCGGGAAAAGTTATGGCATCCTCGGGTCCTGGATGACATCAGGCGATGGTACTTCTTCGCGCCTGGCTGGTCACCTGTAAGTTCACCATGGATCTGCTTCAGTTTCCAGCTTTTAGTGCATTTAATTCTGTGTCAGCCTAGCCACCTGAATGGGCCCCCCCTTATCTTGATCTTCATGAGGCAGGCTGGTATGCTCTGAAGTTGGAGTCTTGTGAGCTGATGCTCTCCTCCCCTTCTCTGGTTGACCTCGATTTCCTAGGCATGAGACGCTCTTTGTTGAGTTTCGATTCTGCTCCTTTTCTTGCCTTTGGCTGGGTTTCGAAAACTAGGCCTGTCAGGCCTCTGGCCCCCTGGGTACCTTTCTGCTTTTATAAAAAGGAGTCGTACTTGTATAATGTGCCTTATTGAGGTAGATATATGGTTGGCGCCTGCCACTCTATCTTCTACTAAGCATTGCTAGCAGTATTGATTTCTTAGCATCTTGCGTTTCAAGCCTATTTACACAGGTTTAACAGGACGGTTGCTTCCATCTTGTCTCGTAACACTGTTTCCTCACGTTGTAACATTGTCTCCTCTCTGTGCCTATTCCATTCAATTTCGTAGTTACTCGCACTGGCGTGTTATCTTCGATAGCTGCTTTTGTTCATTCACCGATCTGTTCAGGCCCTTGTATCATTTCCACTGGCCTTCTATTAAGGCTTTTGGGGTCTCTTCGTGGACCGTGTGTAGGTACTCCTCATTTTGTATCAGCGGCTGATATGGCTGTCTGATAGGGTACTGTGCTGCCCAGGGTTGTCTGGATATGGGTGCTTCAACCGGGATGGATCTTCTGATGTATACTGGGCAGAGTCGCAGTGCAGCTCTTTGTAGGTTTATTTGCTCTTCATACGTCACATACCTTGGTGAGTATGCTCCTGGTACCTCGAAATGAGGGGAAGGGGTGCAGGCCCTGTCTGGGACCTCCTCTACACTCTCCCCTCTGGTCGGTTCATCGACCACTTCTGCAATCTCCTTTGCATTAATTTCCTTTGCTTCTTCAGTGTCATGCTGATCGTCCTCTGCGTTGGTACATGATGGTGTGAATGTGTGAACCTTTGGAGTCCATATTTTTATCACTCCCTTCAAACTCCCTGCTGTCTTCATATGTTCGTCTTTGTTCCATGTCATTAGCTGACATGGTCCATTTGGGCTGCAGTAGATCCATTTTTCTTCATACCTTCTTCGTTTCTTAGGGTATGTGAACTTTGTTCCCTCTGGCGTAAATTTGCTGGCTTTCACAAAGTCTCTTATTTCTTCATCAGTCAGGTTTCTGGGCTTCCATCCTGGTTCGACATCAATCATTATTTTCATCCCTATGGCTTTCTTTGCACGGTGTAATGATTTTCTTGATAACACAGAATCCTAGCAATACCATTGCTAGTAGAGCTCCCAGAAACTTGAATATATTTGCCATCCATTGTGGGACCCACGAGAATAGGTCTCCAAACCAGCTGTCATCATCTACTTCGTCACTTTCATCGATCATCTGGTTTTTCAGACTTGTCAGCATACTTATGGCCTCTGTTAAGGTTCCGTTTTCTCCATCGTGTGATGGTACAAATGTGCAACATGATTCTCCGATTTTTGGACAAACACCTCCATTCATTGCAGTGATCATGTCAAGCACATATCTGTTTTGGAGGGTCATCAGTCTGATTGCTCTCAGCTCTTCTTTGATCGCGTTGAATCCTTTTATAGTGGTATTGATGGTCTGCAACAACTCCCATCTGGTTATCTGCAACCATTTAGTATTCACTCCAACTTGGATGTGGGGCAGGAGTAGTGTTGTGAAAACTGTTGAGGTGAGGCTGAACAGCCTGTGTTCATACGGGATTGTATGGAATGCCTCTTCCGATTTGGGAGAAAAGTAATTTTTCCTATTCATCCTGGATACCAGTTCCACAGATCTTGTTCTTCTTAGATGAGCATCTGCTTTCAGGAAACTGTCCAACTTTAGGTCATTCTTAGGGATCACTCGTGCGGGAACATGGATGTTCACTAGTGTGAATATGCCTCCCCAGTTTTTCGGCAGCCTTATGTATGCCTTGGATCCACATGCACAGTAATGGTCCATAATAACTGTGGTTCCTTGTGTCATTCCCGGAGCTTCAAAGATTCGTCTGCAGTTTTGGTTCTCTTGCCATCTTCCTTGTGCCATTGTTTCCGAAGCACAGTTTCGGGCTCTCCAGTGGCACTATCTGTAGGGGTCCCCCTCTATCTTCGACCCATGTTAGCAACTTTACTAGCTTTGGCCACAGAGGTTTGCATAACCTCTGCAAATTCTCTATTGCTTCCTTGCAGGCTCCAAGGACCATCCACACTCGGCAGATTACTACTCCGTCTTCCCATCCATCTGGGGAGACCACTGACCCCCAGATCTGCATTTGGCCTCTATTCTTTCAGATTTGAGCCTCCTCTGCAGTTTTTCCTTGAACGTTCAGTCTTGGGTTTATTTCCCATTTTATCCCTGATCCTTTGACGCCAGGGTTCTCGTACCTGATCACATGATTTCTGGTGTGCGCTCGGTTTCTTGTTTTAATGTCCTCGACGTAGCCATCTTCATCTGGGTAATCCTTTTCGTTGGCCCATATCAACAAGGTGTCTCTTCCCATAAATTGTCCTCTGGTGTCGTAGATTGCTACATGTGACATACAGTGTGCTGTAGGGACATCGATTTCTACAGCCACAAAGATCTTGGATTTTCCCATGCTGTATGGAAGGAGTGCACAGACGAAGCATTCTCCTTCTGACTGCCTTCGTCCTGCTTCCTTCATGTGCTGGTACCATATGTTGTTTCCAAGATGGGCTGTGCTGTCCAGGTAATCATTAAGTTCATTGTTATCTTCATCAGGGCTTCTCTTGATTCTGTAGTTTGCTATGACTACGTCTCTGAATGCATCTGTGCTACTTTTCCACTTCGGGTATCTCGATGGAGCAGGCTGGCTCGACTGCATCTCTGTGGTAGGAGGAGGATTTGTGCTTCCTTTCCTTCCCTTTTGTAGTCTGCCATAAACATCCCGTAACCACCATTGGTTCACCAACCTCCCAACTCGTGGCTGTGTTGTAGGCCTGCAGTTTGTTCCTTGCACTGGAGCAGGTGCGCTTGCTGTCATAGTTTCTATAGTTCTGTTTTTCAGCTCCTCGTGTAGTTTCTTTGCTTGAACTATGAATGGGAACAAATACTCTATTAGCATGTGTGTCTTCTCTATGAGCTCTTTCATGGCCACTTCTGTTCTTTTGAGGGATTTTGCTATTGCCTCCGTCTTTGGTAATTCACTTGGCTTTTCTTAGTTATCTCCACTATGGTTATCTCCACTTGGTCATCTTCCACTTCTCTTGAATTGAATGTTCGGCAGGCAGTCTCTCCTTCTCTGCTGCCTTCGTTGGAGGCCGTGTAGCCATTGACACTTGCCCTTGTCTGTGTGCATCCTGTGTGTGGGTGCGTGTAGTGGTCAGTGCAACATTTTCATTCATTCCATGCTGACCCTGTCTCCAGCTTTTTTCCCCATTCATTACCTCAAGTGTATACGTATCACTGCTAATTACATTCAATTTTAAATCATTTGCTTCATCATTAGCTTTTCTTGGAACTGGAATCACTATGTAGGGTCTGGGTTGTGGGATTTCTATGTTCATTATCTGGTAGGTGCACTGAAATTGGGGCGTTTGTGCACCAATGGAGAGAGCAGTTCTGATAGTCAATGACAGAAAGACAATGATGATCAACAAGCATATACACATGATAGATTTGTAAGACATCTGGCAGCATTTTCTCCCCGGAACACGGGGGCGCCCTTCTGTTGGGGGTAAAACCAAGTTACTGTTCTGGGCTCCCATTTAGAATGAGTTCATAGTCAGTTATTTATTCCTTCTTTTGCTCTGGTCTCGTATTTCAAGAGTTTGTTACTATTAGAGGGACGAGTGCTTCTCCAAATGTCCCCCCTCACGTGAGTGACGACGGTAGTCTCTGGGTCCTCAGTACAGTTCCTGTGCTAGACTAAGGAAAAGGGTTAGGCTAGCAGTGAGGTCCCAGTGGATGCCTCAAATTTGCCTTGGTCCTGAGGACATGCTGGTGACAGTTCAATGCGAAAGAAGAAACTGAAAGGACTGCTTCAAATTACACGAAAATGGAATGCTGAAAAAATAAAAATAAAAGTCAACATGTGGCAAAAATAGGAAAAAATTAGCTAATCGTACAAAAATAAAGTTGTAAAAATAGGAACAAAAATAGAATAAAACAGAACATATGGAAAAAATAGAAACAAGTCAAAATCGCAAAAATAAGATGTTGTACAAACAGGAACAAAAATAAAAGCAGAAGTCAATATATGAAAAAATAGAAAAAATGAGAAGGATGCAGAAAAGTAAAAATAAGATGGTGAAGTTCTTGTGTCTGCTCCTTTCGTTCGGTCTCTTGGCGACAAGTTGAAGAACAGTGTCTCTTTTCTCTATCTACTCCATGGTGAAACAATGATGACAAAGTTCTATTTTGGATTTCCCCCTTCTAAGGCTCTCCTCAGCAGTGGATGTCCATAATTGCTTCTTAGTTGCGCTATGATAGCCCTCAGGAGCTTGTTTAATTGCGTGTTTTTTGCTGGATCTCTGAGGAATGTGGGTATGTCAACATTGCTGGGTCTACCCACTAGTTCTGGAAAGTTTTCATTGAGGTGGAAGAAAACACGGTATGCATATTGGCTGTCTTCTGGTGTTAATGACATTTTCTCTGATTTTCTAGCCTCTAGATCACAGGCCTTTTTTGCAGCGTGAACAGTCTTTGTCTCCTCGATCTGTCCCTTGGCGAAAGGTCTCACTGGAATCTCCTCAGGAATTCTCGCTGGAAGTTGGACAGTTCCACTTGGAGAATTATACTATGGAGAAGTGTGCCCATGTGTGGGGCGTTGGCCGGATCTCTAAGGAAGGTGATGACGTCAACATCTGCAGGCCTTCCTATCATTTCAGGATAGTCTGTGACTAGTCTGAACATGACATTGTGGGCGAGCTGGGTATCTGCAGGAGTCAGGGACATCTGCCTGGTTTTCTGGGTCCTGATCACAATCCTTTCTTTTGACGTGAACAGTTTTTACACTTTCCTGCTGTGTGGATTGCAACCACGTAATTTAATTTGTACCACACTTGGTTTAGGAAATTGTTGTTTCTTGGATCTCTGATGAAGGTTAGGGTATCTGTGGTTCTCTCGACGAGTCCTGGGTATTCCTCTATGATGCGGAAAAATAGGGTATATATAAGTTCATCAATGATCACTTGTGGTGGAAGCATCTGTACCCTTATCACCGTACTCTGATAGTACAATGAAGGCTTCCGTGATGACAGTCAGTAGTTGCCAGTTTTCTTGTTGGCCGGATCTTGGATAAAGTCTGTGACACTGTCTCCTCTCCCTATGAGTGACGGGTATGGCAGCACCACGAGTTAGAAATAGGTTAGCACATCCCACTTGAGACTTCTGCCGGAAGGTACCATAAGTTCTGTGAACAAAATCTCAATACTGATTGCTTCAGGATACTGTGTTACACTCTCAGACAACTTATTTGCAGTCTATCATAGTCTTGATTCTTTGTACTAATTGAGTATGTCGTGCTTTCGAACACTCATTTTATCAAGGTTGTTGTGGCTTAGGATGTGCTTCTCTTTACCATGCAACTGGGATGTACAGAGTGTTCGTTAAGTCTTTATTTCCCCTTGCTTGGGGAACCTGTCCTGTCCTATGCCACACTTTGCATCCGGGTTCTTTGTCTTGGTTTTCTGCTCATGCATCCTTCTTCCTTACCATGGATCTTGTTTGCACATGCTGATGTTCTTCCCCGTTTTCCGTGGTCTCTTTTTAGTTGGATGCAGCAGGAGGGCTCTCCCCTATGTAGGGCTTAATGTAATTTATGAAGATCCATGCCCTTCTGCCCTGGAGCTTGACGGCGGAGGGGGTGCAGTCCTCTACAATGAACGGGCCATTAAATCTTGGCTCGTACCACCTTTTCCTGATAAAGTTGTTCACCAAAACGCTGTCACCAGGGAAGACGAGGGGCGCATGTACAACTTGCTTGGTGTCTGCTTCAGCACTTCCTGCTGTGTTTTGTGCTGCGCCACCCCCTCTTCGCCGTCGCTGCAGCTGGTCTGAAATGACAGAGGCACTGGATGTCAAACAGTTTAGGTACTTTTGCATCTCTGTTCCCAGAACCTCCATAGTCGGCTGGGCATCACAACTAGCTCTATCTCTTGGAGTAAGAGTGGTCCTCATCCTTCTGCCTGTAACTATCTTGTGCAGCGTGAGGTGATGGTCGGAGCCTGGTTGGTTCCGAAGTGCATACAATGCCAATGGTAGACAGTGCAGCCATCCCTTCTTTAATGTCAACTTCAGCTTGGCTATCCTCTCCTTAAGCAAGCCATTGATCCATTCACATATCCCATTCACCTCTGGATGATACGCTGATGAGAACTTGTGCTTTATACCAAGCAATGAACTAATATGTTCAAACACTGAATTTACAAAGTGGGCCCCATTATCTGATCTCATTACCTCACACACCCTCCATCTAGGAAACACTTCTCTCACCAGGAATTTAGCAGCACAAGCAGCATCGGAGTGTGTACAGGGACCTGCTTCTATCCATCTAGAGAATGGACACAACACCACAATTAAATACCTGTACCCATTGAACACTTGTATCATGTCGACATAGTCGATATGTAAGTGCTGGAATGGTCCGTTTGGTCTGGGAATGATTCCTCTCACAACTTTTAATGTGTGCCCAGCAGTGAATTGCTGGCAGATAATGCAGTTCACCATGAAAAATGCAACATGCTCTGCCAAATTCGGTGTGAACCAGTCTTCTGCGAGCGTTGCAGCAAGATTTTCTTTTTGTCAAGTGGATGGGGTAGTGCAGTTGTTCTAGTGCTACCTTTAGGAGACAGACAGGCATTACTGGTTTAACAGTGCTGTCTTGCCTCCACAACCCGTCAGAGGGGTTTAAGGAACACCCTCGATCGATGCTTCCATAAATTCTTCTCCTCCTGTGGTGCCTCCCAATGGAGCTCCATTAGCTGAGTCTGCTCCATATTACTATAGGCTTCCGGTGTGGCACGCGCTATTATCATTCGCTCATGGGTACGTGCCACCTCCACGTCCATGATTGTTTCATTCTTGGATGCCATGCGATTGGCTTCCATGTCTGCTTCATGATTTCCACGAGACACGAAATCTGTCCCCTTTGTATGAGCGGCGCATTTCACGACCGCTATGCCCACTGGGAGCTGTAGTGCTTTTATCAGCCTGTCCAATAAGGCTGCGTGTTGCACTGGCGTGCCGTCTGCTCGGAGGTAGCCCTTCCTTTTCCAGCGCGCTAGACCTGCATGCACTGTGGACGTCACATAGGCGGAGTCACTGTACACCTTTACTTCCTGGTCTGCATGATTCTCAATGGCGAGTATCAATGCCAATAGTTCTGCAGCCTGTGCCGAATAGTGAGATGGTATTTGTGCACTAACAAGTACTCAAATTCCCCGTTCGCCAGGTGCTTTACCACAGCCACGCCTGTATACCTTTGTCCGTCTTCTTGGTCAATTCTTGAAGACCCGTCATTAAAGATGATCTCTCCACCTGCCAGGGCATTTTCTTTTACCCTGGGGATTTCATCATAGAATTCCTCATAGTTCGCACAGTCGTGTATAGGTTCTCCCTCTGTGACTGGCTTGGCTATGAACGTAGCAGGGTTTACAGTCTTACATCGCACTATTTTGATCGATGGATTAGAGATAATCACCTCATAGGCGGATGCTCTTTGAGATGTCAGTGTGCCCTTTGGCTTCTCTAATATGGCGAGCAGCGAGTGCTCAACATACAATGTCAGGGAGCACCCCATCACAATGGATGATGCCTTCTCGATGGCAAATGCGGCGTAGTTAGGTTTTGTTTACATGGGAAGGGCCCTTCATGACCGGGTCCAGACTCCCCTTGTAATATGCTAGGGGCTTGTACCCCAGCGAGGTTCGCTGTGTGAGCACTGCCATCATAAAATTGCCATCAGTATGTGAGAACAATTACAATTCCTCTACATAATTAGGAATCCCGAGAACTGGGGCCTTGCAAATTGCCCCTTGAGTTCTGTAAACCCTTTCTCCATTGCTTCATTCTATTCAATTTCACCTTTTGTTGCCTGGACCTTTTTAAGGTCCTGTAGCAAGGGCTTGGTATACGAGCTGTAGTCAAAGACCCATGCTCTGACATAATTGCACAGGCCTAAGAAGCTTTGCATTTGTTTTATCGTGTGCGGCTTGGCCGTGTTCATGATAGCTCCAGCCCTTTCTGGGGTTACCTTCTTCCCTTCATGTGAGATCAGTTGCCCTATGTACAACACCTCCTGTTGGCAGTACTGCAACTTATCCTTGTCTACTTTGTATCCCTTCTCAGCCAGTATAGTCAATAGCTGGAGTCGCACCTGCATTGCTCTTCAGTGGTGCTGCAGATCAGAATGTCATCTACATACTGCAAAACAACACTTTCCACCGCAATATTGCTTAGGTCCATCTGCAGGACTCTCTTGAAAATGGATGGAGACTCACAGTACCCCTGTGGCAACCTTGTACTTTTCAGGCGCATTTGTCTGAAAGTAAATGACGCCAGGTCTTGAGAGTCACGGTGCAACAGGATTGAGAAGAACGCATTTTTCAAATCGATCACCGTGAAATATTTTGCCTCAGTGGGTATGTGGCACGCAAATGTGGATGGATTAGGGACTAGAGGGAATTCGGCTTCAACTATATCGTTTAATGCTCGTAAATCTTGGATTAAACGCCAAGACCCTCCCTTTGATTTTTGACAGGGTAAATCACTGTGTTGCAAGGTGATTCTGACGTCACTAGGATGCCCTACTGCATCATGGCGGAGATTGTCTTCACAATTCCTTCATCTGCCTCTCTGGACATGGGATGTTGTTGAGCTCGTGGTAAAATTGCTCCTGGTTTCAGTTTGATTTTCACTTCACCCACCCCTTTCAGGAGATCTACATCATAGGGCCCTGTAGTCCATACTGCGGCAGGCACTTGGGCCATGTTATCCTCAAAGTATTCTGGGCGTACCAGTGCCAACATCATTCTCTGTGGCACTTCCCGTTTGATCATTTTGACCCAAAATATGAGACTCATCCCGACTCTTGTCTATTCTAGGTCAGGGTGTTCTTCGAACAGATCGTCATCAGTGACGTCAGTCACTCGATGCCCTTCTTCAATGGCAATAATCGCACACCATTGTCTGCCTTCATCGTCATATCCTTCAACCAATATCACTTTTCCTCGCACTGTGGCAGATTGTATCATTAAGGGAAATACTTGTCCCTCCTCTTCGTGCATGGGTATTCTTGGTCTGAATAGAAACTCATCAGGGGTTCTCATAGTTTTGTCTGCTAGGCCTGGCAATCCCGCCATGAGCACCCGCATGCCATATGCAAAGACTTCTGGTTCTAACGGTATAGCTCTCATAGCTATACGTCCTGAGTATGCTCTGATCATTTCGCACACATTTGAATAATGCATTCCTGGGGTGGAGCATACTATACCATCCTCGGTAAACGAGATGGTCATGTTTAATTTAGTCATCAGGTCCCGATACAGAATATTTACTGGGGTCTGGCGTGAATATAATAGAGGTACATTCATTTTGCGCTCTCCCACTGAGACTGAGAGTATATCTGTAAAGGGAACTCTACTATGAGCTCTAGTGAAACTCTGGGTATCTATGGCCTCGCCGGACAAGGAAAATTTGCCTTCTCTTATGCACAAACGCATTGCACCCGTTTCAACTAGGAAGGAATATTCTTTACCCCCCATGGTGACATTCACCCTAGGTTCCCTATTAGGCTTTGGTGTCACTGATAGGATAGAATTCATCAGAGTCTCCCGCGAGCTGTCCTATTTTATATATAGGTTCGGTCCACTGTACACTTGTGGGTTTCCCCCATTTCCAGGGTTAATTCCCCCTCTGGGATTATTGCCCTGAGCCATCTGCGGCGGTGCCTGCTGGGGTTGTCCCTGCGGCAAGTTCCCCATGTTCATTGGTTGAACCACTTGCTGTGCACCTTGCTGCAAGCCTGCTGCCTGCTGCTGCATGGTGTAATTTTGTGCAACGCCCTGTTGCAGGTTGATTCGTCATGCCTGCCCCCATCCCTTGGTTATTTTGCCACATGCCATGACTTCTGCACATGCGCGCCACGTGTCCAGTCATTCCATGCAGCCAACATATTGGCGGTAGTCGGGCCATCTGTCCATCTAGCGTAGTTGGATTGCCCATCTGTGTGTTCTGGAAGCCACCTTGAACATTCTGAAAACCTCCTTGGTTACCTCGAAACCCTCCCTGATTATTTTGCCAACCTCTTCCTCCAAAACCTCTTCCTCTTGGTTAAAATCCTGTGTTACCCTGATCATTCTGTGATGAGTTAGTCACGTATTGTGCACTTGGCTCAGCTGGGCTGGTGAGCATGGCTCCCTCGAGAGCATACTTCGAGAGTTTCTTTTGCAATAGCTTTGCCTCCTCTCCCTTACAAGTTTGCTCCTTTTTCCGATTCTTTTCTTGCAACAATCTACAATAGTGTGCAATTGTCAACTGTATTTCGGCCCATGGTTTAGCTTTGATTCCTACCAATTTCTTTAGCTGTTTTTGCACCGGTTCTGCTAACTCTTGGCACAATATATGGTAGAATACAGGTATGGATTTCATCCAAGATTCATGCGTTTCGAGCACCCACGCGTCTTGAAAATTCTGGATATAAAGCAACGGATCTTCTGACTATTTCATTTTTCAAGTCATTATAGCTCCCATATCAGACGTGTCTGGATATAGCGTACGCAGCGCTTTCCACACTGCTGCTCTACAGTTATTAAATGGCGCTCCGTCATGAGAGGTGTCAGTTATGGTTACCCTAGGGTAGCCCACCCTTTTACACACATCGTCTGCTCTTTCACCAATTATAGTAATTAGGAGCCCCTTAATGTCCCCTATGGCTAGGGTGACACCCCCGTCATTTTCTCTAATTCCTGTAGCCACTTTCCGGCTCCCGAGGTCAGCATTGGAAGCCTATTTTTAAGGTTCTCTCGGTCCATGTGTGGCCATGGAATATATTGCAGTCTTGTTCCCCCTTTTCCAGCAATGGCAATTGGAATGCACAGTACACCTTCTCCTTCCCCATACCTCTCCGGTCTTTCACCAGGGTGGCGTTCCCGCCTTGCCGTCTACCTGGCAATGCCCTTAACCTGTCCGCATAGGCATGTGCTGACGCCCCCTCTAACCGTGGGGTGTTTCTTCATGTCGGCTGGACTGTCCAGCAGACTTCGGTGCCCTACTTGTGGACCCGCTAGCATCTGACCATTGTACCTCTCGGTCCCTTGGGAGCCATTTTTAGCACCGTCTACCTTCGTCATATACCACTTCCTCCGTTTCACCACCTGAGTCAGAATCTGAATACTCCCAGTTTACGCAACTTCTTGCATCTTCTTCTTTCTGCCCAATCCCTAGCCTGTCTAGGGACAGTCCCCTGCTCCCACTACTTCGGGTGACATCCTCAGTGTCATATAGCTGAGTGCTCTCTAAGCGCTCATCCTCTCTTCCCCCTTGGGAAATTAGTTCCAGCCCCATCTCATCATAGATTTTATCAATTGTTTCCTCTATGCTTCTGGTGTTGAAGTCATCTTCAATATTTGTCCCGCTTGTACCTGGTACCGCATTGCTTGCAGGAAAGAATTCTTCTATGTCCTCCCATTCTACAACAGGATTGGGTTTTTTAACTTCCCGTTGCAAATATTCTAAATCTCGTGCCCTCTGTCTGCACTTATGTTCTGCTTCCTCATCTATTTGTTTTTGCTTCTTCGCTTCTTCTCTAGCCTTATCTACTTCCCTCATCCGTTCATTTCTACCTTCTTTTGCCCTTCTACTTTTCTCGTCTTCCTGCTTCTTTCCTTTCCTTTCTTGCACTCTCCTTTCTTCCTCTAACTTTAGCATGTTCTGCCTGTACTTTTCGTAGGCTGCATATTGTGTGCGACTGAGCGGTATTCCTTGCTCTTTGCGATATTGTTGTTCTAGCCTCAACCTATCCTTCTTTCTTACTCTCTCATCTCTCATGTCCTTTTCTTTCTCTTTTTCCTTTCTCTGCGCCCCATCGGACCGTTCACTCGCCCTTACGTCATCACTTCCTTTTCCATCTAATTTCAATAGTATCTGTCCTCCCATCCATTCGTCCTTTGTGAATGTTAACTCATCGTCCCCTTTCTGCTTTTTTCCCTCTCTCATTTTCTCGAGAGATGTTCTATTCTGTGCCTGATCCTTTCCTTCATCACTGCGTCTCTCCTTGTCCCTCGGGACTACTGAGGCAAGATTACTTTCCTAATCTCACTACTGTATGTTGGCGACTCATATGCTGGGTTGCTGTACCCCGTGGCTGCCTTAAGTTCTCTTAATGGGTAAATAACCTCTGACTTACTCCCTTCAATTACTGGCTCAGGTGGGGCAGGTGGCGTGGTAGGCATCTCACCCCCCTCTGTACATACATTTAATATCCAATCTGTGGGTGGTTCTTCCACCTTCGTTTCTTCAAACATTTTCCACAACTCAAGAACAGCAAGACGTTTCTCTAGCTTCTTGCGTGTATATGTGGCGTGTAGGAAGGTGGTCATGTGCTGTAAAACAGCCTTAGAAATCGACCCGTTCTGGGGCCATGGCATAAACATCTTATTAGAGGTACCCTTAACCCACTCCTGGCTATATTTCTTCAGTTTTATTGCATGCTTGGGCAGTTGCTTGCATAAATACGCAAGCGGGGTAACTTCCTCCATTCCTTCTTACGTCAGCACAGTGATTATACAATTCTATGACCCTTCAATAGTATGACCAAGCACCAAATACGCAAGCTCCAATCCAATAATTTCCCGCCAAATTTTATACCAACAATTTACTCGAAACTCATCAATTCAGTGGCGATTCCCTCTTAGTTACGAAATCGCGTAAAGCCAAAATGCATTTCAATCAATCATCAATACAGTAATTTCACATTTAACATACACAGGACATATATGACAGACGCTTGACAGACTAGACGTACGCCAGCTGGTCACATATATACCTGCCTTCTAATCAATACCCCACCATGGGATGTGAACAAACTGCTTTGTGACGTCTTTAATCGTCACTGTAGCCTAAATTGTCCCCCCTCTGTGGGCTCTGGGTTCACGTTCCTTCTGACCACCCTTTAAAGCGCAGGAACAAGGCTAATCTTTACGTTTTTCTTCAGGTGCCCCCCTGGTATTCCTTATGTTTTATTCTTCTCTGGTGCCCCCCCGGTATTCCTTACGTTTTATTTCAGGTGCCCCCCTGATATTCCTTACATATTATTTCAGGTGCCCCCCCTGACATTCTTTACATTTTACTTCTTATGCTAAGTAACAAGTCTGTTGTTTTACTCACCGATCGCATCTTTTCTTCTCCGGAGCTTCGGGATCACCGCCCCTTCCTCTTCCTGCTTTTAAGATTTTTGTCCAATCCGCTGCCCGTGGGAATGAGAAGGGTTATGCTTGGAAAGGCAGGTTCCTTCACACCCACTGCAGATTTTTGAATTATTACTCTATCATTGTCCACGGGGAGCTTCTCAGTCTACTCAGCCGGAATGGCGAAAGGACTCGTGATTTTACCGAAGGCCTGGAGTTACTTTGTGCCATCAGTTTAAAGGTGTCTTATAACTATCAATCGATAATCAATAATCGATGGCCGAAACCATCCTCTGCTACCAAGTGTTCCGGAGGAGAGGAATTCACTGACGGGCCCATTGGTCAGCATTCACCCTCTTGAACTTGTAAGACAAGATAGCAGCACCATGTGCGAACAGGGGGTGCAGGATTCACTTTCTCCGAAACGGCTCAATAACGAGGACTCAATAGGTTGGCAAAGGGAAGTCTTTATAATGACAAGTACATCAAACAGGGAAACAAACGGGAATCAGCTGTAGTGCGATCACCTATCTCGCTCCGACTTCCTCGAACTTCAGTTGGACAGCACTTCTTATAGGCAAAAATCGTCATTACTGACGTCTAATTTCTATAAAAAATCATCATGCAATATAATTAGTTAGGAAAGGTAACTTAAGTATAGGTGTTATATCTGTATATGATAATAGGGCATGCGGATTGGATAACTTTTATCGGGTGGGCATCTACGCCCATCCCTCTACATCATGCGTGATAGACGTCACTACAACTACGACGTCCTATTGGTTACAATATCTATAGGACTCCAGATAACTTGGTCCATTGTGATTGGGCAGGTTACACCCCTAGACATAAATTTCCACTTTTAATTAGCAGCATGCAGAATTGACACCCCTGTGCCTGGTGTCCCAAGTTTCACCCTGCCTCCCTTCCATCAATCAGTGTTTTAGGGCAACGTGTCAATTAGTTGGCTAAGGATGGCCTCGAAACTGTAGTCTCTTATCGGGAAAAGTTATGGCATCCTCGGGTCCTGGATGATATCAGGCGATGGTACTTCTTCGCGCCTGGTTGGTCACGTGTAAGTTCACCATGAATCTGCTTCAGTTTCCAGCTTTTAGTGCATTTAATTCTGTGTCGGCCTAGCCACCTGCATGGGCCCCCCTTATTTTGACCTTCATGAGGCAGGCTGGAATGCTCTGAAGTTGGAGTCTTGTGAGCTGATGCTCTCCTCCCCTTCTCTGGTTGACCTCGATTTCCTAGGCATGAGCCGCTCTTTGTTGAGATTCGATCCCGCTCCTTTTCTTGCCTTTGGCTGGGTTTCAAAACTTGGCCTGTCAGGCCTCTGGCCACCTGGGTACCTTTCTGCTTTTACAAAATGTAATAATTGTATAATGTGCCTTATTGAGGTAGATATATGGTTGGCGCTTGCCACTCTATCTTCTACTAAGCATTGTAAGCAGTGTCCATTTCTTAGCATCTTGCGTTTCAAGCCTATTTACACACGTTTAACAGGACGGTTGCTTCCATCTTGTCTCGTAACACTGTTTCCTCATGTTGTAACATTGTCTCCTCTCTGTGCCTATTCCATTCAAGTTCGTAGTTACTCACACTGAGGTGTTTTCTTCGATAGCTGCTTTTGTTCATTCACGGATCTGTTCAGGCCCTTGTGTCATTTCCACTGGCCTTCCATGAAGGCTTTTGGGGTCTCTTCGTGGATCGTGTGTAGGTACTCCTCAATTGGTATCAGCGGCTGGTATGGCTGGCTGATAGGGAACCGTGCTGCCCAGGGTTGTCTGGTTATGGGTGCTTCAACCGGTATGGATCTTCTGATGTGTACTAGGCAGAGTCCCAGTGCAGCTCTTTGTAGGTTCATTTGCTCTTCATACGTGACATACCTTGGCGAGTACGCTCCTGGTGTTCGAAATGAGGGGAAGGGGTGCAGGCCATGTCTGGGACCTCCTCTAAAGGTGCACCATGCAGGCTGCCATTGGGTGTCACCCCTTCACCATTGTATCCAGCAGAGGATCAACCCAGCTGCCCATGCCCAGGTCCTTGACCTTCAGGCACATATCCAGGTTGCCGGTGAGTACTCACAGGGTGTCCATTTCCATAGAGGTGGTATAGCCTTCATGGGTATGCATTACTTGATCAAGTTAGTGCTTTCCACAGCGTGTGTGTTGCACAATCCTTTAAAGGCATGCAGCCTCATGCCGATGCTGGAAGTATGCAATGGCACACATTTGTGGAGTGAACAAGTGAAAGTATGTGCTTAGTCAGCCTCCGGTGACAAACTATTCTTGCGTGCATGCACTCTGAGATGCTGACAGCGCCTCTGACAGGAACTGTTGCCAGATTGAGTTGTTGGGGCGTGTGTGGTACATTCATGCACACTCCTCTATAGGTTGTTCCATTGGGCATGATGATTGCATCATATCCACTCAGCAGCTGAGACTGAAACATGTATATGGATGTGTGTTCAAGGCAATTTCTTACATTTGGCTATCCGGATCTTCATTGGAACCAGTCAGGCCACTGAATGAGGGGGCAAGCATGGTATGTAAACAATCCAAATGTCACATGGAAGAGTATGATTGTTTTTGTTTTGTTACCCCTGTCTCCCACCCTCTTCTCTTGTTGGGTCTCGAAATGCATTGTGTATCGGCACATTATAAATACCCAATAAATGTGTTGGGAGCAAGAGCATTGCTGATTGATCCTCAACAACGGGTCCATGTAAGTATTACTTGCTTTCATGTTGGGCTGTCAGTCGTGCATGTTGGTAGATGTGGTTGGATGGAGATGTTCCCTTGGCGCTACAGACAGTTTTGGCCAGGTGCCCTTTCCATGGCCTCGCCTGCAGAATGCACTTGGGTCACTGATTCATTGTGATTGCGATCTGGATAGTTGTTGTTATGCGGATGTGGCCAGACACGAATGTGCAATCTTCGCATGTGCATGTCTCATGAGTGTGACTTGTCCTTTTGCCTACAGTTGTGAGACTGGAGTCTGTCACATATCCGAACATGAGCCTGTGTGTGTGAGGCAGTTGCTTGGTGACTGATGCTGAAAGGATTCTACTGATGAACTTGGAGAGAGTACACATGCATCAGCACTTATGATTGAGCTCTATATTCTTTGTTCCCTTTTCCACACTTGCAGCGGCTGGAGAAGAAGGTATGAGTTGTGCTCTCCCAGGGGCAAGGCCTCCAGATGCAGGAACAGTCCCCAGGTGCGCCCTGTTGTATCCACCTCCACGTAGGGTGATGAGCCTGGAGGAGTGCCCCATTCTGATGGCAAGGCTGCTGAGGAGGAGGTCCAGGATTCCATTGTCATGGTGGGCACCTCAGCAGCAGAGGGACAGGGGGTTTGTGGTGAAGTTACCACACAAGGGCCCTATTCCACGGAGAACTCATTGGGGGTGTCTGGGTTGATGGAGAAGAAGTAGGAGGAGACTATTGCAGGCCTGCCCACGGGATTATCTGGGGCTACCAAGGGAGATGTGCAGGCTGCACACATGGCCGTGAGACAGAAGGCTTTTCAGTCCACAGGGAGGGGTCAGCACAATCTCCTATTCCAGGGCCATCTTCTGCAGCACTGTCCGCCATATCCAATGCCCCTACCCAGACAAAGTTATCACTGCTGATGGGTGGCTTGAGGCGGCAGGTGCTATGCGTGATTCTGTAAAAGCAACTCATGAGCTGATTGTAGATCATCATGGGCAGATGGCTAGCCTCTTGTCCAAACTAGCGGCAGCACTGCTTTCCAGGGGCCACTTTGGACAGGCCACTGCAATTTCCTCCTCCTCCTCCTGCTTATCTGTGCCACAGTCATCCTCAACTGAGGCCTCCATGCCAGCTACCAACATGGCCTCCTGTGCCCCTGCTCTACCATTGGCCAGACTGGATGTTCCTCTGTCCATGGTGGAGCTGGAAGTCCATACCATGGCAGATGAGGTGGTCACTGAGCCTGCCCAGGAACATGCAGAGGAACAGGCTGTGGAGGAACAGCAGGCACTTGATGGCTGTGCAGGTGCTGTACTCCCCGATGCAGACTGTCATCCAGTAAGAGGGAGTACCTGCACCCTGGACACATTGCCAGGCAGCAGGAAATGTTGACTTTGAGGAGGCAAATCATAGATGGCATTGCAACCAGGAAGAGGCAAGCAGGTGCACACATGGTGCAACTGATTCAGTATGCACGACAGCAACCGTAGCCACTGGTGGCAATGCAGGTATTATTTGTGAGTCAGCAGGACAAGGAGAGGCAGCGTGCACATGGAGCAGCAATTGCCAGGGCCAAGACCAAGGTGGCAGAGAGGTTGGTGCCGCCGCTGGCCGCAATCCTGGAGGATTCCTAAAGGGCAGTGGAGGAGATTGGGTATCAGAAGGGGTTGTCCCTGCAAGCCCTCTGTGAAACAAGAGAGACCCGTCTGCAAGAAGTGGCTGTGGATGGAGAATAAGTCTTGCCTCAGGCATTGTCTGAGATAGGCATGGACTAACCCGCTGTTTTATGTAAATAGTTAACTAGTCATAGGTTTTGTTTTCTTTTATTTGTTCTAGACAAATGGTCTCACAAACCATCTCTGGAGTAACCTTGGTTCATTCTAGCATCACACTTCTTTCAAACACCGTTTCAAATGTGTATTCAATGTATTGCATTTAAAGAAGAAACGTTAAGTTAGACGTTTCATTTAGGATTTGGAATTGCTGGTGCCAACCACAGGAAGCACCATTCAACACTAAAGACTTTCTTCAGACTGGATTGACTCACCATAAAGAGAGGGGGAACTGCTATGAACTTATCAGGCCAGCTCGTACTGCAACAAACTAATGAGAAAAGCCATGTTTTGTAAGTCTTGGAATAATGAGAGTATTGAGGAAGCCCCACATAGGGCGCATTACAAGAATCCAGTCACAAAGGAAAAAGAAAACATTATCACTGCAGACAACTGGATCAGAATAAAACATCTCCTGATCAGGAACCATATTGACCACCAGTGATGATATCCGGACACTACAGAAACATGATCTGTGGGAGGTACCGGGACTGCTCCCTGTTGGGGCCACTGTGAAGGATGCTGGAATTTGTCTTTAATGGATCTTTTTTCATGTCACGTGAGTTTGCTGTGCATCTTTGCCATATCTCGTCGATTTGCTACCCATTCCCTCTCTGTGACTGATGTGTCTTTCCTAGCCCTTCAAAAAAGCATTGGTGATTGAATTTGTTGTACCCATGAAGCCGGAAATCGAGATGGCCATTGGATTCTGAAGTTTAATGGATTTCACTGTGTGAATTATGTTCCACGACAAGTTCATTTTCCGCTACAGGGTCCTTAAATTGTATTAGTTAACCAGGTGCATAACACCTACCAGACTGGAATAGACACTGTCCATGATATGCTCACTAAACACTTTATTCTACCATGTGTAGTATGGATGTTAAGGTGTGCTTGATGTGGGCATGTGTTTGGTTAGGGAAAGTCTTACAAATTTGGTTTTAACACACAACAATGTTTTTCTATGTGTTTATCTTTGATACTTTGTAGTGGCATGACACCCTGTGTTTTGATGTTTTTCTTTGAAATATATTTAATTAAAAAAATAATCGTCAAACCAATGCTCTTCAAGCTCTGTTAAACACTCTTGGCTATGTACCAGTTTAAATAGTACACAGAAGTTCTTACATGTGATGTCTGTTGTTGATGACATGTTATGTCATTTTGGATACTATGTTTGTAAATAATTATATGGGGCTTCCTCATGTATGTACACTGTGCAGAGCATGACAGGCAGAACCCACACAGAGGCACAGGTCAAGGAGAAGGGGCCACCAAGGAAGAGGCAATTTACAGATCAGGAGATAATAATCCTCACTGATTACATCGATGAACACCATGTCGACCTGTAACCTTAGTCTGACAGTACATTTCCTGTGACCCAACGGTGGAGGATGTGGCTGGGGGTCATAGATCACATCAATGCCCGTGGGGTGGAGAGGTATACTGCGGAAGGGGTCCACAAGAGGACATCATGCGACAACCAAGAGAAGCTTGGCAGCAATGTGGCCTCTGCCCAAGCTACCACAGGTGGGTCACCACATGTGGACGAGCTGACTCCATTTAAAGAGATCGCTAGTGGACTCATTAATAATATGCTATCAAATGTTGTCATGAAGTTGGTCAGGGTCCTTCTCAACCATCCATGAGTACTACAGTAATTCATCCATGGACATTTGCATTACATGTTGTGCATCCTAGAAGGGGATTGCTTGAACTCTGTTTGTGGTTGACATTGATCTTCCAGCACACATTGCTGTATACAGGATTCTTTAACGAGGTAAATACACCTATATGTGATAATGGCGTGCAATACATATGTCACTGGACACACTGATACTGCCATGCTTGTGGATAGTGAATTGTGAACACACATTATGACACACATGGACGATGTCAGAGTTATCCATTCATTGGCTCTCACTGCTAGTGGACCTGAATGAGTGACATTGTCAGTGAAAAGTCACATGAGGGTGTGTTCCAGACAGATGTGGCATTGGATGGACAAAAGATGTTTGAGTGATATTCATTCCACATTTGGAATGTCAATTATTTAGGGGCATGCAAGTGCACAGTGGCCATATCCATGTTGCACACTCATATATAGTTGAGATGCATGTGCCTGTGGGTAACCACAAATCTGGGCTTGGCCAATTTGGCAAAGGGGTGATGGGGATTTTGGCAACATAAATGCCTGCATGCAGGTTTGGTCAGCAGGAGAAAACTTGATATTTCCACATGTTGCAAGTAGGCATGGTTGAAGTAGAGATGTGGCTCAGTAATGAACCACAGACCTCCATCCATCTTTTGTTACACCTTCCACTCTCATGTATGTATGTAAGTATGTATATATGGTCACCTAATCCTCCAATCTATTGTTTGATGCAGGGCCTAATATGCACCAAAATGATTTCATACAGTGTTGAATGTTAGTCACCCATGCCTTAACGTTTCAGAATGCCCAGTTTCAATATGTGATGTATGTATGGTTGCCCCTATTGTGTCTGTATGCATTAGGATTTACATAATCATGTTCAGGTAGGCCTCTGAATATTGTTGTCTGACTTTGTGCAGGTGATGATGCAGTGGATGAGGAGAAGGCGGATGAGACACAAACATCCATCAGTGCAGTCCTGGGTGCTGTGCCTGGTGAGAATCCCTCATGTTTCCAGAAATCATATGCAGGCCTGCTGACTCTTCTGATGATTCTGCAGAATCTGATGTGGAGGGCATACTGAAGAACATGGTGGAGGGTACACCACTCCGGAGTCTGGATGCCATGGAGCTCCTTGAGTTCCTTGAGGCTACAGAGTCAGAGGAGGAGAGCCAGGAAAAATTGGGCCCGGTAGTCCTGCATCAATAGCGGCTTCAGTGTCTGCAAGATTGCATTCACACATCATGGAGGCAGCAGCAGAGGCTGGTGTCAGTTGGAAGGTTGTAGGCCTCCAGCTTCAGCATGCCGTTTGATAGGCTGTGCATATGTGGTGGTTGTGTAGCTGCCGTACACTCAGAGTGGGAGGTGGCGTTGCTACATGCAAGTGCCCAATGGGGTGAGGTCCTGCAGGAGATGGCCATAGACATCCATTGCCTGGCAGAAAATGTCATCTCCTAAAATGCTGCGCACACTGCCGAAGTGTGTCTATTGCAGCAGGAGTGGAGAGAGAACATGCTACAACTGTGGCATGTGGTTTTTGATGATGATTTGTCTTTGAGACAAGCCCTGCATGATAACTAAAGGGAATCCTAATGTCAAGACAAAGGTAGGTTGAGGCAATCTATGCATGATGAAAAGTTGAGCATAAGGGACATCCACCACCAAGAGATGGACTCCTTGAGACAGTGGGTGTCATTTCGATTTAGGAGGTAAGGGGAAAACGATGCCAGAAAAGGATTACCGGCATCGTTTCCCGTTACAGACTATTCTGCCCTACCAGACCGTTATTTACGGTGCAGTAAAGTATGAGGTCGTAAATAGCGGTCTAGTGGCGCGCGCCCGACACTCCATGCCGAAATTAGCGGCATGGCGTAATCCGGAGCTGATCCAAAGTAATGCGGACATGCAAAAAACGGCCTCCACAAGGCCCCAAAGTACCTTACCGGCATGGAGTAAATAAAGACATCACCGAGAAGGTGTTAGGAACCCTGAGCAGTGTTTCCAAGAGGCACAGGTGCACTCAATCAGCAGAGGTGAAGGCAATGGAGTCTGGCACAGCACAAAAAGAGCACACCCACACACCACACTCCCTCCCACACTAAGATGATACCAATTATAGCAGCAATCCTGGAGCTGGAGGCCCTGCTTGCAAGGCAGCAACTACAACAACAGCAACAACAACAACCACAGCCCCCACCACAGAAGATACACAGGAGGAGAAGGAGGATGAGACAGGCCCAGCATACCCTACCGGTGCAGCAAACATTACCACACTGCCAGCCCCCAATACCCCGCATCAGAGCCACCCCCTTCAACCTCACACCAGAGCAGATCCACACCCTGTACCAGCTTGACTGGGACACCATTACCACCATAGTGGACCTGATACATGACGATATAGTGTATAGTGAGCCTCATAGAAATCAGCACTGCCACCCCCCTCTACTGAAGGTAGTGTCTGTGCTCCACTTCCTTGCCACAGGCACCTACCAGTATACAGTGGGACACATGCATGGCATTTCACAGCCCATGTATTCCCGGACACTCAACCAAGTGCTCGATGCCCCCCTCAACCACACAAGGGACTACATATCCCTACCCCGGACTCCCCAGGAGATATATGATACAAAAGTTGCCTCCCATGCACTGGCAGGCATGCCAAATTGCATAGGTGCCCTCGACTGCACCCACGTTGAATTGGTGGTCCCGCATGCCATGGAGGTGCCGTATCGCAACCACAAACAATACCACTCCATCAACGTCCATATGGTGTGTAATGCTAGTAAAGCCATCACACATTGCAATGCCCGATACCCCGGTTCAACTCATGACTCCTTGGTCCTGCGGAACTCCACACTACCACGCTACATGGAGCGACATGCCGGACGACGTGCCTGGCTGCTTGGTGAGTAACCTGAATGGACCATGGCAGTGCATTGGGGCTGTGAGTATGTTGGCTGCCTACTTCACCTGGGTGGGAAGGGGGGGGGGATGCCTACTGCACCTGGGAGGGAAAGGGGGGGAGATGCCTACTTCACCTGGGTGGGAAAGGGGGGGGTGCTTACTGCACCTGGGTGGGAAAGGGGGGGAGATGCCTACTTCACCTGGGTGGGAATGGGGGGGAGATGCCTACTTCACCTGGGTGGGAAAGGGGTGGGGGAGATGCCTACTACTCCTGGGTGGGAATGTTCACGCCAGTGCACGATGTGCACCTCACAGAACACTGCCAAGTGACCCGGCACATGACTACCTAACCACACAGTGATGAGTTAGAGCCGACACCTAACACAACATGACTAACAGGAAACCTGCCCAAATACCACAACACATGCACCACTCATCGGCGCACCTTACACACCGTAAGGGCATCCTGCACCATGCAGTGCAATAGCACCATGTCGCAGACTCCTGCATCTCACCACACAGGACAGTCATCCCTGGGAGTGCATAGAAGTGAGTCTAACAGGGATCCCACAGCGCGTGACTGGTCCTGCACACCCATAGGATTGCTGCAAGTCACCATGGCACAGGTCAGTGCAGAATGATGAGTATGCTTCTAACTAAAGCCAACCCCCCGTCACCAAAACTCGCACAACACATCAATGAATGCAGTCCAACACTGCTTCATGCATATACGATGCACATGCAACAAGACATGACTGCACACCATAACCCATCATGAAGAAGCTACCCCCTCTATAATTCCATTGCACAGGACACATAGCCAAGCCAGTAATGGGGTGAATGCATCCTGGGACATGTGTGTATGGCCAGTAATCACCTGCTGCCATGCAAGACTAGTACAGTTCTCCACCATGAATTTACAAACACTTACCTTCATTCCACTCTCATGCAGGTGATGCTGGCTACCCTTTGAAGCCGTGGCTCATGACCCCGGTCCGCAACCCACAGAACAGGCACGAGGAGGACTACAATAGATCCTATACACGTACACAGGTGGTGATAGGCACGATTTTGTTGCCTCAGCCGGTCGGGTGCGGCACTCATCTACAGCCACGAGAAGGTGTCCAAGATCACCATGTCATGTGTAATGCTGCACATGACATGGTGCACAAGATGTTCATCCGTCGGAACGTGCCACTGCCCCCTGACGTGGAACTGCTACCACCAGATGATGATGAGGGGGAGGAGGAAGGAATGGCAGGACAGCATCACGGTGCCGATGCACAGGAGGGACGTGCCGTGTGGCAATCATTGATCGGGTAATATTTCTGACTCACTAGTCAGCTGAGGGTGTGAGGATGACATGACATCAGGCACTGGATGTGGGGATACATATACACCATGCACTGTGGAACATTAAATGACACATGCACAATGATCAATGTCCACTCTGTTTTTTATGGATGATCAACCGGTGTATTGAATAATAAAGTTCTAACGTGTACAACAAAACCTCCACCACCACCCCCTCCCCCTCCCCCCAACTCCCACACACACCCTCACCTCCCTCCCCCTCCCCCCAACTCCCACACACACCCTCACCCCCTCCCCCTCTCCCCAACTCCCACACACACCCTCAGCCCCCTCCACCTCCCCCCACAACAACCCCACAATAGTTCAATTAGGACAACATAGGCCACATGTGTGTGCCGGCATGGTCAATGTGCACTCCCAGAGCCAGGGGGATCCATGTCGTGGCGGTGCAATGTACGCAGTGAACGACAGACCGGGCTGGTCTGGGTGGAGGAGCTTTGTGAAGGTGGGTCCTCCCGCTGGGGCTGTGGTGTGGGGTGTGCTGCTTCCAGGGCATCTGCGATCCGGCCAAGGACGTCGCAAAGCCGGTTTGTGCTCGCTGTGATCACCTCGCCCAGAGCCTGAAGGTCATTGCGCCACTCCACCCTTGATTCGCGACTGTCCCTGATGAACCCCTCATTGAGGCCTGTGAGATGCTGGGAGCGCACTACATCCATGACCGATGTGGCCGATGTGCTTGGCAGGCTTGGTATTGGGCCTGCAGGCCTTCCCGGAGATTCTGCAGGGGAAGTGGATACAGGACAGGCAGGTTGTACTCCTTGCCCTGTGAGCCCTGGGGTATCACTCTCCCCGAAGTCGCTGTGTGCCACCTGGCTGTATGATGGTGTGTCAGGGGTATGGCCAATGACATTGGTGTCCTCCACGTTGGCTCCCGATATTGATGGGGGGCTGTCTGGCACATCAAGGAGGCACATGGCTGCATTCTCACCAGCCACACTGGACTCCTCAGAGTGCAGCGTGGGACATGTGTCCAGCGGCACTGCAGGCATGGGTAGGGGTGTGGGTGGGGGTTGTGCACCCTCCATGGGGGTTGCTGAAGCAGGTGGTGTTGCTTGTGTTGTCTTCCTGCTTGCAGGTATGCGGTAGCCCCTGACTCTGCCCCTGGAGGTACTGGCCGGGTGCTTTCCTGGTCCTCGCTGTCATGCTCGCTGCCTGTGGGGGCGGAAGAGAGAGACGATATGAGCAATGATTTGGGGTTCAGCATTTCTACATGCCTATGGTATCACAATGGGATTGCAGCGGTTTGTTGACATTTGGGTGGTGAGTGGGACAGTGATCTGGGCTTGGATGGTCAATGCATGCAGATGTCTGGGTCACTCATGTTGGCGGAGTACTGTGAAGACTCACATTCACAATGTTTACAATCACTGCCCCGTGTGCCTCACAGATTCGGCCTCTTTGTGTGGTATGGCCTATATGGGTTACAGCCTTGCACCTGACATCATCCTGGGTCCCACTTGTTACAGCATGATTTCATTGGGGCGGGGGGTTGCCCAACCATGACGTGACACCTTGCCCAGCCCTTGGCAGTGACTTACGTTAGGAATGCATGTTCTGTCTTGACTCATGACACTCACCTCCATAAGCGGATGACGCTGCACCGCACTCCATTTCTCCAACACCTTCTATGGCTTCTGTGCCCATCATGGCCGCACACGTTTCCTCCCACGGCATCATTTTGATGGGGGTACCTGGCTCTCCTCCTGTCTCCAGGGCCTGACTTCGGTTTGCCGAGAGGATGGCCCGCACCCTGAGACGGAGGTCATCCCAACGTTTCCTGCAATCCTTGGTGGTGCGGGGTGTGATTCCCACGGCGCTCACCCTCTTTGCCACCAAGGCCCAGACCTCTTTCTTCCTGACGACGGTGGGCCTCTGCATATCACTGCTGAATACAGTGTCTGCCTGTCCGTGCAGAGTGTCGACCAGTACCTGGAGCTCATCCTGGTTAAAGCACTCCTTTCTTATGCGTGGAGCACTCTTTTTTAATGCTTTGGGCATGATGCTGGTCTCCAATGCCTATTTCTCTGATTCCGTTTTTTAGCGGGGACCGCTATTTACGGTTACTGCTAATTTCTCGATTTCGGTAGTGTTATGTATGGTGCGCTTGTTGCCGGTAAGGGCTTTGGGGCCCTTTTACGGCATAGCGCTGAGTTGCATTACCGGCATGGTGCAAGGCGCGTGCACGCGAAGTCGGAATAGGCCGATTTTTACAGTCTTATGCCAGCACGGAAACACTCTTTACGCCATGCCGGTAATCGCCTATACTTACCGCCCTACTCGGAATGAAGCCCAATCTCTCAACATGCAGTTGGTGAATTCAAGGGACTGCATATATATTGACTCTTTGACTACTCACAATATCCATCATCAAGTTCTTGTAGAAATTGGGTTCCCACATGCATGCCCCCCACTCACGAATGGCCATTGCCATTAAGGACCAGGGTTTGGCATTGCATGGTCAGAGTGCACCATCCCAGGATTGACCACAGGATAGGGGTTAGATGTGAAGCATGCAGGTCATGCCATTGGCCATGTCCCCAAACACCCTTGTACTCTTGCCACCACCACCCCTTCTTCATGTATCTTGGTGTTGTGTCCATGAGCCTGTGGAGGTGGCATGTATTTCTTCCCTTTGTTTATTCAAGCTCCAGGGTTTACCAATTTTTCAATGTCTTTTTTCCTTGCCCAATGTGGACTGTATTTTTCTTTTTGTCCTGGTCCAGGGTGAACTGTATAATTATTTGGGACCTCATGTCAGGGCAATTGTGCTCTCCAGGATAGTGAGTCAACTACTCATGGTACTGGGCACATTTAGGAGTTGGGGGACTGGACATGCAGCTATGCTCAGTGTAGTCAACGATCGTGTGGAATGCTACAGCCCCCCACATGCAGCCACAAATTCCATTCAACATCGGTGTGCATATGTGCAGCCTGTCAGGTAGAATTCTGTTAGGGTGGTCAGGAAGGGTCCCCATGATTGTGAGTAGTTCATGTTGCGCACACTGTTTTGATGACATTGGGTGATGGAGAACTGGGTGCAATGTTGCTAATTCATATGTATCTAGTACAGTTAATTATGGATGGGATATGTTACTTTTAGAGTTACTGTTGTTTAGAATGTATACATGGTAGATCTTAACACACGTAGAAAGATACAATATTAAAACTGCAAATCAACATGAACACAATCTCCACACAGGGTGCTTTGCAAAAAACATGGTAGTTGGGACTCTTTCAAAATGCATGTTCACTTTTAAACTGACTTTTCAGGTTTTCACAAGAAACATAGAAGCTTGCTACAGTAGAAAATATTACGTGGGTAAAGCAGCCATGTTGAGAAGATGGACTTCGGTTTCATGTAAAAATAAACTGAAAACCCCAAGGGGAGAGACGGAGGCACAAGTGCTATCAGGCGCTGGAACACAGATCCATGCAAGAACAAAGAATATTTGTTTAGCTAAGCATCAAGGATGCCACAGTGAGAAGCAACTGCAAAGTACAGAAGGAGTGAAAGAGGATAAGCCATGTACGTAAGACATGTTTCTCTCAGATTAGGGAAAAGAGGAAATATCTGTAAGGGCCAAATATTGGACAATTAAAAGTGAAGAAAGCATATGCAAGATGAAGCAACCAAGTATCCAGAGTCCAAAGAGAATAATATCACCCAGTATAAAGGAGTCAGATAGCACTGAATAAAAAGGGCAGAATGGCAAAATCGTGGTTTCCGCACATATGGTGCAAGAAAACAAGGCCTATACATAACACTCAAGATGAAGATAGCTGTGAAAACTCACTCCCTTAAATGTCTTGGACCAGAGAACAGTCAGCAAGGTCAACAAGAAAAAAAGAGACCTTGGTTTAGGGCCTAACTGAAGATAAATGGCAAGGCTAATTGGCCAAGTGGGCAGTTGTCTGACGTTATTCACGACCCCTGGGTTTTGTTTTGCTTACGTGCTGCTAACGATCCAAATATCCAAGGTTGGAAGAGGATGGCAACCAATCAGGATGACCTATGCAGTGTTCTACTATGCATTGCTGCAGAAGCCAATCTGCTGCTGAAGTTCTATTATTATCTGTATTATGCATAGTTAGAGGTAGTTCAAGGCGTGGTGCCTACCAGAGAAGGGGCAGTCAATTATGTTACTAACACCAAAATGAAGTAGAGGTATATTTATTCCCTTAACCAATCCCACCACCCGGTAGGTTTTTACTATTTTTCCATGTAGGATGATGTTGTAGAGGAGCAGTTGGATGCCCTTTCCTTAGCTCCCACCCCCTCACCGCCATCATAATGGAACAGTAGGAAAAGAGCCCTATATGGGACTCCATGTGCTATGCCTATACCACATTGAGTGTACGAGAGATGATATGCACTCAGTCAAATGTATAGACCATACCCTCGCACTGAGAAAATTGAAAGATTTAGTGTGGAAGGATGTCAGCACGTATCATTGGACATCATGTAGTGCTGAGTGAAATCTGACAACGGGAGAGTGATGTCATGAAGAAAATGTACAGAAAAATATTGAAACTATACCAAAATATGAAAGAGTGACAATGTAACTGAAGCAACAAGAGAAACATGTGCGAAATGATAAAGTGATCATACAAAAAGAAGACAAAGTAACTTGCTGATCAATAAGTGTATATATGCAGCAACACAAGGTAGATAAGAAATGTAGAAGCTTGCTATAGAGGAAAATATAACGTGGCAAGGATGGTCATGATAGGAAAATGGAGGTCGGCTCATGTAAATATTCAATTCAGCTCCCTCAGAGACAGACCAGGGGTGCAGAGTGAGTAGACATTGGAAAAAAGCTTTGTGTGCAAAACGAAGGCGAGTCTATGTTGGCTTGGGATCAAAAATGGTATTTTTAAAGAATAGCTGCAAAGCACAAAGGGAGGCAGACAGATAAATCATGGACGGGAGACATGCTTCTCTTAGGTTAAAGAAGAACAAAACATTCACAAGAGCCAAGTATTGGACAATTAAAAGTGTATAAAGTCTTTACCAGATAGAGTGCATATGTCTCTAGAGGCTAATAGGAGCAATGACACCCAGCATAAATGAATTAAATAGCAGTAAATAGGAGGTCAAAATGGACACATTTGTGGCCTCCTCACACGTGATCCAGAAGGCAAAAACAAGGGCTTAAGGCTATTCATTAAGCTTTGGATGAAGATAGTGATGTGCTCACACTCAGTTCAATGTCCCAGAACAGAACAGTCCCAGAACAGAGAGCAGGCTCATGGTCAGACTAATGAGAGATGATGGACTAATTGGGAAAGTGGGGAGTAATCTGACATGACTCAAGCACTTGGGTTTCATTTTGCTTACATGCTGCTAGCCAAGCCGAAGCATTATATGTATTTAGAGGTAGTTCGAGCCTTGTCTTACAGATAAGAGACAGCAAATGGTGTACTAACCTATATGCATTCTATAAGTAGATATGTTCCCCTAACCAATCCCTCCTGTCAATTGGTTTTACAGTTTGCCACATAGGATGATGCATATTGGGGTATAATACCTCTGTGTAATCAGGTTTGTGTGTGAGTGTGCAAGCATCAGTCCGATGACTGCTCGTTTACTCTAATTTATTAAATTGAGATTAAAGTAGTACTTTTCCATATTCTTTGAGTCTGTCCAGTTATTTGGTCTGAGATCTTTATTGGTAATCCCATCTAGCACAAGAGATGCTTCAAGGTAGTGGAGCACATTTTGGTACCAGTGTGGATGGTTGATGTCTAATCGACCTAGGCCCAGATCTAGACCTCCGGATAATCGACTGCTCCCACCATTAGCCAGAAGAACACAGAGCTTCCTTGGAGAAAGGTGCACACTAACACATTTATGAAGATACAGTTAGCAAGTGCCTCTTTGTCAAAATTACTGTCCAGTTGCTGCAGGTTCCCCGTAGACAGAAGGTGTACTGGTCGGTTGAGGGAGAGTGGATGCTGAGAGACTCCTGCTGAACCACGGACGTAAGTAGAACATTGAGAGTGGAAAATATAGGGGAGCGACTGTGTTGTAAATAACATAAATATAAAAGTAACATGATTTTGGGTATTATAAAGAAGAAAAGAAGAAAAGTAGATATCCTGATTCCTGGTTTCAAGGGGACAGAGGGGTTCACACTAAAAATACCCCAAATAGGGGTGTTAAGGATTCCTGAGGCAAGGGCCAACAAGAAGAGTGTATCAAGCTCCAAGATGGAGTAAAAATGAGATGAGATACATTTACTAAAGATAGTAAAGAAAGATGTATGCAGAAGAATTAAAAAGTGCACATGTGTGGGGTTATAAATATATCAGTGTAAAGCTTTTGTTGCATTTAAACTAATAGATATAAAATGACAGTAAAAAATTAAGGTGATTATTATATTTTTGAATCAAGAGATTGACGTCAATCAGAAGGATAAATATCAAAGTAAACTAATAATTAAATAAAGAAGAGACTCTTAAAATATCAATGGTAAAACAAGGAGATACTAAAAGTTGATAGAAAGTGTAAACAAAGGAACACAATGAACATTGTTGCATAGATTTTAAAAGTGGTTAAAAAGCACATATGTTTAGTTGTTTTTTTGGATACATAAGCAGCAATTGATTGTGCCCTCTCAAATTGATCAGTGTGGTATATTTGATAAAATAAAGAAAAGAATACAAGGTCGGGTAAATATAGATATTCGAGATCGACCTGTCATTATGGCAGACACTCTTCTGCTACACTTATGCAGACATTGCCAAGGTACACAGCTAAATAAGGAAATATCATTTGGAGTTGGTTTGAGGCACAACTTATTACACACTCATATCATGGCCTCAAGAAGGTTTGTTATATACACAATATATGTCAGCGGAAAAAGTCAAATTAAAGGGGAATCCGGCAAACGGACGGGGAGAGGGCCAGCCAAATTCGGAATCACAGATCAGATCATACAAAAGACAATACAATTAGAAAACATGAATATTTTATTTATATTTCATTATTTTAAAACATGCATGTTAAATCAAGTTTCAAGCTCGTTAACTACATAACATTTAATTAGAAGCTAGAATACATAGTCAAGCAAGAATGCTTGTCTAAAAACACGACTGATAATTCAGTCAGCACTGGCTTAGTGTAACCAAGCACTCCGAACATCAGACCGTCTAAAGGAAAACAACCGGCTGGTGGTCAGGGGCTACGGCCACATTAGAGAATATAAAGACAACCACAAATACATAAACAAGGCAATAATGGTTACTTCTGGATTTGAAACTATAAGGGGGTGCCATACGTCAAGGGACACTTGTAATCAGGCGAAAAGGGTTAACGGCGCCGACGGCACCATTAAACCCTTAACGCCTGAGTTGTAATGAGGGCCAACGTATTTGTATGTTATTGTATTTTATATAGCAATTTAATCCAAAGGACTGCACATATTTAAAAACAAGACACATTACTAAATGGTGATAGGTAGTACATATCAGACATCAAATCTGGTAGCAAGCAATCAGAGACAATGAAGATGATGAGAGTTTTCAGAGAGAGACGAAAGAGAGAATAAACAGTGATAGAATGGAGAGAGTGGGAGAGTGTAAGGGGACAGGGAGCGGAAAAGATCTGAAATGGGACTTGGCGCATTGAGGTCGGGGAACGTTCAGCCTAAAGAGACAAGAAGAGTGCAGAGAACGAGAAGGAGTTTAGAAAGATATGAGTGCAGCGAGATAGTGAGGTGCTATCCCATAAAGAGATTTATATACTTAGCAAAGAAAATGAAATTTGAGTTTGGAGTGAAAGGGTAGCCTTCCAAGTGAGGCAAGTGATGAGGAAATAGAGTCACAATAGGAGAGAAGACTGAGTAGACAAACACAATTACAGATTGATTTTAAAGGAGCAAGATGAGAGCTAGGGAGACCAAAGAGAGTGGTAGAACAGTAGAATAGTTGATAGAAAAATAAGGAGAAAATGGCAGGAACGAGAGGTGATAGAAATGTGGTGAGAAAAAGAAAGATCAGAATCAAGATAAAGACCAAGATTGCGAGCAGTAGGAGAAATAGAGAGACTAGAGGGAGTAAAGGAAATACGAGGTGGTGGGGGTTGCGTGGGAAGAATGTAAGCAGGGAAGAATAAAACCTCTGTCTTCGCTGCATTTAGAGTGAGGAAGTGAGAGGCCATCCATGTTTTAATAGCAGAAATACAGGCTATGAGAGAGTGGTGGATTTCTGGAGTGAAGGACGAAAAGGACAGAAAAAGTTGTGTATCATCGTCGTAGAAATGGTGAGAAAGATAAAACAAAGAGATTATGGCAGCAAGTTGAGAAGTGTATAATGAAAATAGGAAAGGACCCTAGACTGACCATTGGGGAACTCCGTACTCGAAATAGAAAGGCAAGGAAGTCTTGCCGCCCCAGCAAACGGAAAACGTTCTGTTAGACAAATAAGAGGAGAACTTGCAAAGAACAGAACCCACGAGACCAAGGGAAGAGAGAGACTCCAAGAGCAAAGAGTGATCCACAGTGTCAAAAGCAGCAGATAGGTCAAGAAGAATAACAAAGGACAAGAGTTTAGAATAGCGAGCTGACAGAAGGGAGATAAGTACACAGATCAGAGCAGTCTCAGTAGAGTGAAGTGGGTGAAAAACATAGTGAAAGTGAGGAAGAAGAGATAAATCAGTGACAAAGGATGTGATCTGAGAATATACAAGACACTCCAAGAGCTTAGAAAGGTAGGATAGGAGGGAAATTGATGGAAATTAGAGATTATGAGAGGATTAGCTGTAGGGTCTTTTAGAATAGGAATGATAGTTGCATGGTTGAAAGCTGTGGGAAAAACAGAGGTGCAGAGGCAAGGGTTAAAGAAAGAGACAGGATATGGTATAAGAAGAGGGTTGACTTTAGGAATAAGAACAGACAGAATTGGGTCAAGGGGAGTTGCTGTAGAATAAGCTTTGGCTAACAGGTGTAGCACATCAGAATTAGAGACGGGAGCAAAGCTGGAAATGAAAACAGAAGAATAGGAGGAGATGAGAGTAATGTATTTGAGGAGAGAGAGTTTACAATGTCGTAATGCAGAGAGTGAACTTTAGAGGAGAAAAAGTGAGCAAGATCAAATGCAGATATAATAGAGTTAATGGAGGGATCAGGAGAAGGAGGGGTAAGGAGTCAGGTTAGAGTTTGAAAAAGATGCGTAGGATGGGCAGATTGAGTGTGAAGAACATCTGAGAAATAGGTGCGTTTAGCAGAGATTAGACAGTTATCGTAGAGGGAGTGATAGGAGAAATAGGCAGAACGATTAGCTGAAGATCTTGTTTTGAGCCAGCACCTTTCCAATCAATGGAGAAGACGTAAATACATCTTATTACGCAATGAAACTAAACAGTGTGATGAGAGAAAGGATAGACAATATAGATGGATGGAAATAGAGGAAGAAGCAAGGAAGAAGAAGGAAATAAAAGACAAAGCTAATGGAATAACAATAGTACAGAATAAATGGATTAGAGGACAAATATTACTGAAGCTGGGCTATAAGGGCATTGTTGGGGTTCAAGAAAGAGAAGAGAGAGAAGAATGGTAAAAGAAAGAAAAGGAAGAAGAAAGATCATATAAAGAAGAGTAAGAAAGAGAATGTAAGCGAAGAGAAGAACAGAGAAGGTACGAGGCGAGGAAACAAAAGTAGAGACTAGACGAGAAGAGACAAGAGGAGGTAGAAGCAAAACAAAATGTAAGTACGTAGGTTGCAAAGCAGGTGAGAGGAAGATGCACTAAGGGAGATGAGGAGAATGGAAGAAGAAATTAACAGAAGTAGTGGACTAAAAGATGGCTGGATAGAGTTTCTATATTATAGAAGCATAGTGCTGATCGAAGCACAAGAACTCTTTGAGGAAGAAAGAGGTTTACAAGAGCCCCATAGGGAGCTTCAAGGAATAACAAGAATACCAACATGGGCTGATGAGTGGAATATAGGAGACATAGGGCAATGAATTGGGGATTTATAAAGGTAAATGAGGGACAAAGAAGGCTATAAAACCCAAGAGAAAGCAGAAGGATCTCTATCGAGGGAAACTGTAGGAAGGTCAGATGACACCATAACAGATGAGCACAGAACGCTGTCTTTATGTAGGCTAGATCTTGATGATGCAGAAAAGGATAACAGTCATACAAGCTGGGGCATAATAATGTCATACGAAGAAAGGGAAGAAAAGAAGAGAGCATTAAGGGAAGGCACATGCAGATTTTAAAAAGAATCAAGTGTAGAAAAGGGTGCAACGTTGGCAAATTTAGGGACTCTAAAGAGAGAACACCAGAATCATCATTATATGCTGATCGATTACAAGCAGGATCGCGCAGTGCAGGGGATGTATCCCCACCTTATGTGAGTAGGTTAGGGCCACTACAAGGATGCAGACAAATGGGCAAGACTAGCCCCGCCTGGAAAACAAGCAGTTTAGGCAGATATCATTTTCACAGTTCCCATTATAAGAGAAAGAGGGAGGACAGACACAATATATACCGTGGCCACAGATGGATAAAGACAACTTAAGATGTGAAATACCAAGTTTAACTTCCGGTGTAGGAAAATTGATTTATGAGTTTGAGAGAATGACATCAGGAATGACATAAGCTATAGGTGACATAAAAGACTTGCTAGCAGCCATTATTGGAGAATGAGCTGATGACATTTGGAAGCGATCAGGATACGCTGGTGTGACTTCACATAACACAACACATGATGGAGAACCATTTAATAATTGCAGAACAGATGTATGGCAGGCGATAAGAGTGCAATATTCTGATACATCAGATATGGGTGTGATTATTACTAGGAAAATGGGTGAGGATAAAGACCTTATTGCTTGAATCAAAGACATTTAAGACAGATGGCGCTTTGAGACACGCAAAATGTGGGATAAAACAGGGGCATTATTTTAGCACATTTTGTGTCAGGGAACCATTGCAATGGCAGATAAAGAAACAGGTGGTAATGGAAGCAAAACCATGGCCAGAAATACAATTGACAATCGTGCAGAAAATGTTGTCAGAAGTAGCCAGAGAGGGAGCAGTATTGTTGAGTAATTAAGGTGGGGTGATGCAGGAGATGCAATCAGTGCAGCAAAACAACGTAGTGGATCCCACGGATCAGAGCAGGTATCATATTTGTCCAAAAATAATAGGGAATGGGCCTAGAGGAGGAGGACAAGGTGAATTCCAAAACCCTCAGGGAAGAAGAGGATTTACTGGTGGACAGCCGCAACAATGCAGGAATTGCGGAAGAATAGGACACATAGACAAAACATGTACAAGTAGAGGAGGCATGCAGCAACATTGTCAAATTCCAAGAGGGGGATGATCTATGTTCTGCAATTTAATACAGAGCGGTAGGAGTATTATGCCCAAGATCACATACAGACTCAGACATATGTGCTGCAACCACAACAGATGCAGCATTCACCATTACAGATGCAATTGCCACAGGGCAATTGCAGAAAGTACCCATGCAAACACAGCAGGTACAAACTCAGCAAGCGCAGACACAGCAGGCCATGGTACCACAATGGAATACAACTACAGAAGCACAGCAAGCACCCACACCCAAATTGGGAATGCGGTCATTATAGGAGGAAATCCTTTCTTTGTTTTTTTGTTTTTATTTTGTTTATTGAAACCTTTATAAACATCAGAAAACAAATACAATCCAAAAACTTTACAAAGATAAAAAGCAAATTCCAATTCATCATCACAATTAGTAATAAATTAAAACAGGAAACAAGTATTGACAGTAATCAATACAACCAAGCATTTCAAATAATCACTCCAAGCAAAAAATAAATCCTGCCTAAAAAAATGCTAATGTGAACCAAATGAAAACAAATATCCAATTCTTATGACCTTAGCCATCCAACTAGCACAATACATCTTTAGAGGTAAAATAGAAGAAATGTGGCTCTGTATTACAAGTTTATATTTTTAATAAACCCTGATAACGCTAAGCCCTCATGTATAGTTTGAATGTTCAGACACCGTTTCCATGACAACTCTTCTTCATATAAAATGGAAATAACATTAAGGGGGTCAAAAAAAAATTAAGCCCTAAGTGGCTGTAATGGCACACACTCCATAACCAGATGTTTTAGAGATTCCCAGTTTGCCAAACAAAACCTACATCTGGCTTGGTCCAGCGGGATCAACGATCTTCTTACTAACATGTACCTAGTAGGTAAAATATTCCATCTGGCCCTAAGGATAGTACCTCGGAAAAATCTATCTGAAAATTTCAGGATTAACCTTGGTAGGCGAGCCTCGGGCTCTATGCTCATGGTTCAAATGGCATAATGAGGGGTAGGAGGGAAATTTGTCGACAGTTTGGCACCAATAAAAATCGAATAAGGCTTGTTTTACATAGATGGGATTAGAAATCAAATTCTCTATGGACATTCCAATCTCCTCAAGGATGGCTTCCGACCGATCCCTCAAAGAGATCACTGTAAGAGAGAAATCTAGGTTTCTACCCATCAGATGGTAAAGTGTATTTGGCGTTCCAGTTTACATTTTGGAATACAAGGAAATACAGGCCCACTGTACCCGAGCCCACAGCGAAACAGTGCCCAATTAAAACATAATTGCAGTACCAGGGATAGCAATTGGCATACACAAAATTCTTCTCCAGATTCGGCCCTCAATTCGATTCAGTGTTTTGCTCACTCTCTCAGATAACAATTCCAGGCCATAAATTAATTTAGGAATGATTTTGCTCTCATAGAAAATTAAAGCAGGTTTCAGGGAGAACTTTCCAAACTTTTGATCGATCCTGACCACTTGAGCATCCAGCAATTTCGCCTTATGTAAGATGGGCTCAATAATTACCTCAGAACCTGGGTAGGGTAAAAGAATTAACCCCAGGTATCGCACTGCCCTAGCCAATTTCAGGGGAGTCTCATCCAACTTACCAATAAAACCTGAGGTTTTTGCTTTCCTAAAGGATAAGATATTTGTTTTAATGGGATTCATTATTAACCCTTTTGGCTTTAGCATATGCTTCAAGGTTGGTAAGAGACCGTTGCAGCCCCACCCGAGTATTGTTAAATATTAGTAGGTCATCAGCATACGCAAGCCGATTGATGTTATCCTTGCTGATCTTAGGAGAAAGGAGTCCCTCTTTAGTTAGCGAAGTGGCTACATCAGAAAAAAAAATATTGGTTGAATAGCCAGGGAGCCAATGTACAACCCTGTCGGACCCCTTCAAAAGATCTAATTCTCCTTGAGAGATAACCTCTTTGATTTAGACAAACCCGGACCCCACAATTTTCATAGACCGAGCTGATTAGCCTCAAGAGCCCTGAGGGCAGGCCCCAGTTGGCCAAATTTTGCCATAATCTACCACAATCTACCTGGTCAAAAGCAGCAGTCAGGCCGATTGAGGCCATGTACTTGCACCCCCTGATGTCAGCCACGCTGCCTCTTGAACGCACTTAAGGGCAAGCCTGTTAATGTTGGTCTTGTGGCCCTTTCTGAAGCCCGTCTGACATTGATCCAGCGGGTGGTGCCTGTGGGTCCACTCCTCAAGATGTGATAGCAGGAAGGATGAAAAGAATTTACAATCCACATCAATTTCAGAAATCGGTCAATAATTCGATGGATCCGTCCTGCTGCCACACTTGAAGAGCCGGACAACATGAGCTGTATTCCAAGACTTTGGGGTCCCACCTGAGGAAAGAATGTCACTAAACTCCAGGCGCTAGAGATGGGCCCACATATTTGGGTTATCCTTAAAGGTATTATTTGTAAACCCGTTCGGTCCAGCAGTCCTTGATCGCTTTCACCTAGATATCAGCTTTGGATGGTTTCTAATTCAACATGGGCATTCCAGCTTTCCTCTCTAGTTAAATCCAAAACCAGTGGAGGGTACACTACTAAGGAATCTGGATGCCGTGGAGCTCCTTGAGTTCCTTGAGGCTACTGAGTCAGAGGAGGAGAGCCAGGAAAAAATGGGCCTGGTAGTCCTGCATCAAAGGTGGCTTCAGTGTCTGCAGGATTGCCTTCACACATAACAGAGGCAGCAGTAGAGGCTGGTGTCAGTTGGAAGGTTGTAGGCCTTCAGCTTCAGCATGCCCGTTTGGTAGGCTCTGCACATGTGGTGGTTGTGTAGCTGCCGTACACTCAGAGTGGGAGGTGCCGTTGCTACATGCAAGTGCCCAATGCGGTGAGGTCCTGCAGGAGATGGCCATAGACATCCATTGCCTGGCAGAAAATGTCATCTCCTAAAATGCTGCACACACTGCCGAACTGTGTCTATTGCAGCAGGAGTGGAGAGAGAACATGCTACAACTGTGGCATGTGGTTTTCGATGAGGTTCCTCTTTGAGACAAGCCCTGCATGATGAGTTGCTGACATCAAGGCACTATCAGCGGCAGGAGATGGTCACCTTGATGGAAACCATGCTTTTGGAGATGTTGGCCTAAAGGGAATCCTAATGTCAAGACACAGGTACGTTGAGGCAATCTATGCATGATGAAAAGTTGAGCAGATGGGACATCCACCACCAAGAGATGGATTCCTTTAGACAATCTCTCAAAATGCAGTCAAGTTCTTGTAGAAATTGGGTTCCCTCATGCAAGCCCCCCACTCACAAATGGCCATTGCCATTAAGGACCAGGCTTTAACATTGCATGTTCAGAGTGCACCATCACAGGATTGACCACAGGATGGGGGTTAGATGTGAAACATGCAGGTGATGCCACTGGCCATGTCCCCAGACACCCTTATACTCTTGCCAACATCACCCCTTCTTCATGCACCTTGGTTTTGTGTCCATGAGCCTGTGGAGGTGGCATGGATTTCTTCCCTTTATTTATTCAAGCTCCAGGGTTTACCAATTTTTCAATGTCTTTTTTCCTTGCCCTATGTGGTCTGTATTTATTTTTGTAGCCCGGTCCAATGTGGACTGTATTTTTCTTTTTGTCCTGGTCCAGGGTGAACTGTATAATTATTTGGGACCTCATGTCGGGGCAATTGTGCTCTCCAGGATAGTGAGTCAACTACTCATGGTACTGGGCACATTTAGGAGTTGGGGGACTGGACATGCAGCTATGCTCAGTGTAGTCAACGATCGTGTGGAATGCTACAACCCCCCACATGCAGCCACAAATTCCATTCAACATTGGTGTGCATATGTGCAGTCTGTCAGACAGACTTCTGTTAGGGTTGTCAGGAAGGGTCCCCATGATTGTGAGTAGTTCATGTTGCGCACACTGTATTGATGACAGGGGGTGGTGGAGAACTGGGTGCAATGTTGCTAATTCATATGTATCTAGTACAGTTAATTATGGATGGGATATATTACTTTTAGAGTTTCTGTTGTTTAGAATGTATACATATTAGATCTTAACACACGTAGAAAGATACAATATTAAAACTGCAAATCAACATGAACACAATCTCCACACAGGGCGCTTTGCAAAAAACATGGTAGTTGGGACTCTTTCAAAATGCATGTTCACTTTTAAACTGACTTTTCAGGTTTTCAGAAGAAACATAGAATCTTGCTACAGTAGAAAATATTACGTGGGTAAAGCAGCTATGTTGAGAAGATGGACATCGGTTTCATGTAAAAATAAACTGAAAACCCAAAGGGGAGAGAAGGAGGCACAAGTGCTATCAGCCGCTGGTATGCAGATTCATGCAAGAACAAAGAATATTTGTTTAGCTAAGGATCAAGGATGCCACAGTGAGAAGCAACTGCAAAGTACAGAAGGAGTGAAAGAGGATAAGCCATGTACGTAAGACATGTTTCTCTCAGATTAGGCAACAGAGTAAATATCTATAAGGGCCAAATATTGGACAATTGAAAGTGAAGAAAACATATGCAAGATGAAGCAACCAAGTATCCAAAGTCCAAAGAGAGTAATATCACCCAGTATAAACGAGTCAAATAACACTAAATAAAAAGGGCAGAATGGCAAAATCGTGGTTTCCGCACATGTGGTGCAAGAAAACAAGTCCTGTACATAACACTCAAGATGAAGATAGCTGTGAACCCTCTCTCCCTTAAATGTTTTGGACAAGAGAACAGTCAGCAAGGTCAACTAGAAAAAAAGAGACCTTGGTTTAGGGCCTAACTGAAGATAAATGGTAAGGCTAATTGGCCAAGTGGGCAGTTGTCTGACGTTGTTCCCCAATCCTGGGTTTTGTTTTGCTTACATGCTGCTAACGATCCAAATATCCAAGGTTGGAAGAGGATGGCAACCAATCAGGATGCAGTGCTCTACTATGCATTGTTGCAGAAGCCAATCCGCTGCTGTAGTTCTATTATTATCTGTATTATGCATAGTTAGAGGTAGTTCAAGGCGTGCCTACCAGAGAAGGGGCAGTCAATTATGTTACTAACACCAAAATTAAGTAGAGGTATATTTGTTCCCTTTACCAATCCCACCACCCATAGGTTTTACTATTTTTCCATGTAGGATGATGTTGTAGTGGAGCAGTTGGATGCACTTTCCTTAACTCCCACCCCCTCACCGCTGTCATAATGGAACAGTAGGAAAAGATCCCTATATGGGACTCCATGTGCTATGCCTATACCACATTGAGTGTACGAGAGATGATATGCACTAAGTCAACTGTATAGACCATACCCTCGCACTGAGAAAATTGAAAGATTTAGTGTGGAAGGATGTCAGCACGTATCATTGGACATCATGTAGTGCTGAGTGAAATCTGACAAGGGGAGAGTGATGTCATGAAGAAAATGTACGGAGAAGTATTGAAACTATACCAAAATATTTAAGAGTGACAATGTAACTGAATCAACAAGAGAAACGTGTACGAAATTATAAAGTGATCATACAAAAAGAAGACAAAGTAACTTGCTGATCAAGAAGTGTATGTTTTCAGCAACACAAGGTAGATAAGAAATGTAGAAGCTTGCTATAGAGGAAAATATAACGTGGCAAGGATGGTCATGATAGAAAAATGGACGTCGGCTCATGTAAATATTCAATTCAGCTACCTCAGAGACAGACCAGGGGTGCAGAGTGAGTAGACATTGGAAAACAACTTTGTGTGCAAAACGAAGGCGAGTCTATGTTGGCCTGGGATCAAAAATGGTATTTTTAAAGAATAGCTGCAAAGCACAAAGGGAGGCAGACGGATAAGTCTAGCACTTGGGTTTCATTTTACTTACATGCTGCTAGCCAAGCCGAAGGTCCAAGGTTGGGTGGGGATGCCAAAGCAATAAGTGGGTCTATGGGGCAACCTGCTATACAATGTTGCATAGACCAATCTGCAGCCATTTTGTCTGCTATATCAGCATTATACGTATTTTGAGGTAGTTCGAGCCGTGTCTCACAGATAAGAGACAGCAAATGGTGTACTGAGCGATATGCATTCTATAAGTAGATATGTTTCCCTAACCAATCCCTCCTGTCAATTGGTTTTACAGTTTGCCACATAGGATGATGCATATTGGGGTATAATAACTCTGTGTAATCAGGTTTGTGTGTGAATGTGCAAGCATCATTCCGATGACTGCCAGTTTACTCTAATTTATTAAATTGAGAATAAAGAACTTTTCCATATTCTTTGAGTCTATCCGGTTATTTGGTCTGATTCTTTATTGGTAACCCCATCTAGCACAAGAGATGCTTCAAGGTACTGGAGCACATTTTGATACCAGTGCGGATGGTTGAGGCCTAATCGACCTAGGCCCAGATCTAGACCTCCGGATAATCGACTGCTCCGGCCATTAGCCAGAAGAACACAGAACTTCCTGTGGAGAATGACGCACACTAACACATTTATGAAGATATAGTTAGCAGGTGCCTCTTTGTCACAATGGCTGTCCAGTTGCTGCAGGTGCCCCGTAGACAGAAGGTGTATTGGTCGGTTGAGGGAGAGTGGATGCTGAGGAACTCCTGCTGAGCCACGGATATAAGTAGAACATTGCGAGTGGAAAATATAGGGAGAGCGACTGTGTTATAAATAACATAAATATAAAAGTAACATGATTTGGCGGATTATAAAGAAGAAAAGAAGAAAAGTAGATATCTCGATTTCATGGTTTCAAGGGGACAGAGGGGAACTCTCTACAAAAAAACCCAAATAGGGGTGTTAAGGATTCCTGAGGCACGGGCCAACAAGAAGAGTGTATCAAGCTCCAAGATGGAGTAAAAATGAGATGAGATACATTTACTAAAGATAGTAAAGAAAGATGTATGCAGAAGAATTAAAAAGTGCACATGTGTGGGGTTATAAATATATCAGTGTAAAGCTTTTTTTGCATTTAAACTAATACATATAAAACAACAGTAAAGAATTAAGGTGATTATTATATTTTCGAATCAAGAGATTGGTGTCAATTAGAAGGATAAATATCAAAGTAAACTAATTAATAAAAAAAGAAGAGACTTAAAATATCATTGGTAAAACAAAGAGATATTAAAAGTTGATAGAAAGTATAAACAAAGGAACACAAAGAACATTGTTGCAAAGATTTTAAAAGTGGTTAAAAAGCACATATATTTAGTTCTTATTTTGGATACATAAGCAGCGATTGATTGTGCCCTCTCAAATTGATCAGTGTGGTATATTTGATAAAATAAAGAAAAGAATACAAGGTCGGGGAAATATAGACATTCGAGATCGACTTGTCATTATGGCAGACACTCTTCGGCTACACTTATGCAGGACATTGCCAAGGTACACAGCTAAGATAAGGAAATATCATTCGGAGTGGGTTTGAGGCACAACAATTGCACACTCATGTCGTGGCCTCAAGAAGGTTTGTTGTCAAAAAACAATATTGCAACATATGACAACGTGTTTGCATGCTACATATAAGGCTAATAAGTTACAGAAAGATTGGCTGTTTTAGAGTTATGGAAAATGTGCCAGAGCAAGATACAATATCCAGCTAAGCAGGAGTGGATGCTCAATTAGCATAAAGGTGGATGTAACGCCTTCGGTCCCCCTTTATCCTCCTGGAAATAAGAGTGTAGACACAGAGGAAAAGGGATTGTGTCCCTTAGAGGAATTGAAAGGAGCAGCAGGGTATGTTAATCTGACCTATGTGTCCCCCGCTTACAACAGTGAAGATTACATGGAAGAGAGCAAAAGCAGACCACGTATTTGTATTTTATTGTATTTTATATAGCACTTTAATCCAAAGCACTGCACATATTTAAAAACAACACACATTACAAAATGGTGATAGGTAAAACATATCAGACATCAAATCTGGTAGCAAGCAATCAGAGGCAATAAAGATGATGAGAGTTTTCAGAGAGAGAGACGAAAGAGAGAATAAACAGTGATAGAACAGAGAGAGAGTGGGAGAGTGTTCCAATGTAAGGGGACAGGAAGCTGAAAAGATCGGAAATGGGACTGGGCGCATTGAGGTCGGAGAAAGTTCAGCCTAAAGAGACAAGGAGTGTGCAGAGAACGAGAAGGAGTTTAGAAAGATATGAGTGCAGCGAGATAGTCAGGTGCTATCCCATAAAGAGATTTAAAGACTAAGCAAAGAAAATGAAATTTGAGTTGGGAGTGAAAGGGTAGCCAGCCAAGCGAGGCAAGTGATGAGGAAATAGAGTCACAATAGGAGAGAAGACAGAGTAGACCAACAGAAGAATTACAGATTGATTTTAAAGGAGTAAGACGAGAGCTAGGGAGACCAAAGAGAGTGGTAGAACAGTAGAATAGTTCATAGTAAAATAAGGAGAAAATAAGAAGTTTGGTGGCTTGAAAAGTGGGGAAAGGACGAACTTTACAAACATTATAGAGATGGAAATGACAGGAACAAGAGGGGATAGAAATGTGGTGAGCAAAAGAAAGATCAGAATCAAGATATAGACCAAGATTGTGAGCAGTAGGAGAAATAGAGAGACTAGAGGGAGGAAAGGAAATAAGAGGTGGTGGGGGGTATGTGGGAAGAATGTAAGCAGGGCAGAATGAAACCTCTGTCTTCCCTGCATTTAGAGTGAGGAAGTGTGAGGCCATCCAGGTTTTAATAGCAGAAAGACAGGCTATGAGAGGGTGGTGGATTTCTGGAGTGAAGGACGAAAAGGACAGAAAAAAGTTGTGTATCATCGTCGTAGTAATGGTGAGAAAGATCAAAAGAAGAGATTATGGCAGCAAGTTCAGAAGGGTATAATGAGAATAGGAAAGGACCCAAGACTGACCCTTGGGGAACTCCCTACTCGAGGGAGAAAGGTGAGGAGGTCTTGCTGCCCCAGGAGATGGAAAACGTTCTGTTAGACAAATAAGAGGAGAACCTGGAAAGAACAGAACCCGTGAGACCAAAGGAAGAGAGAGACTCCAAGAGCAAAGAGTGATCCACAGTGTCAAAAGCAGCAGATAGGTCAAGAAGAATAAGAAAGGACAAGAGTTTGGAATAGCGAGCTGACAGAAGGGAGATAAGTACACAGATCAGAGCAGTCTCAGTAGAGTGAAGTGGGTGAAAAACATAGTGAAAGTGAGGAAGAAGAGATAAATCAGTGACAAAGGATGTGATCCGAGAATATACAAGACACTCCAAGAGCTTAGAAAGGTAGGGTAGGAGGGAAATTGATGGAAAGTAGAGATAATGAGAGGATTACCTGTAGGTTCTTTTAGAATAGGAATGATAGTTGCATGGTTGAAAGCTGTGGGAAGTGTTAAAGAAAGAGGCAAGATATGGTGTAAGATGAGGGTAGACTTTAGGAATAAGAACAGACGGATTTGGGTCAGGGGGAGTTGCTGTAGAATAAGCTTTGGTTAACAGGTGTAACACATCAGAATTAGAGACAGGAGCAAATCTGGAAATGAAAACAGAAGAATAGGAGGGGATGAGGGTAATGTATTTGGGGAGAGAGAGTTTACAATGTTGTGATGCAGAGAGTGAACTTTAGAGGAGAAAAAGTGAGCAAGATCAAATGCAGATATAATAGAGTTAATGGAGGGATCAGGCGACGGAGGGCAAAGGAGTCGTGTTAGAGTTTGAAAAAGATGCCTAGGATGGGCAGATTGAGTGTGAAGAAGATCTGAGAAATAGGTGCCTTTAGCAGAGATTAGACAGTTATCGTAGATGGTGTGATAGGAGAAATAGGCAGAATGATTAGCTGAAGATCTTGTTTTGAGCCAGCACCTTTCCAATCAATGGAGAAGACATAAATACATCTTATCATGTGATGAAACTAAACAGTGTGATGAGAGAAAGGATAGACAATATAGATGGATGGAAATAGAGGAAGAAGCAAGGAAGCAGAAGGAAATAAAAGACAAAGCTAATGGAATAACAATAGTACAGAATTAATGGATTGGAGGGCAAATATTACTGAAGCTGGGCTATAAGGGCATTGTTGGGGTTCAAGAAAGAGAAGAGAGAGAAGAATGGTAAAAGAAAGAAAAGGAAGAAGAAAGATCATATAAAGAAGAGTAAGAAAGAGAATGTAAGTGAAGAGAAGAACAGAGAAGGTACGAGGCGAGGAAAGGAAAGTAGCGACTAGAAGAGAAGAGACAAGAGGAGGTAGAAGCAAAAAGAATGTAAGTACGTAGGTTGCAAAGAAGGTGAGAGGAATATGCACTAAGGGAGATGAGGAGAATGGAAGAAGAAATTAACAGAAGTAGTGGACTAAAAGATGGCTGGATAGATTATCTATATTACAGAAGCATAGTGCTGATCGAAGCAAAATAACTCTTTGAGGAAGAAAGAGGTTTACAACAGCCCCATAGAGAGCTGCAAAGAATAACAAGAATACCAGCATGGGCTCATGGGTGGAATTTAGAAGACATAGGACAATGAATTGGGGATTTATAAAGGCAAATAGGGACAAAGAAGGCTATAAAACTCAAAAGAATGCAGAAGGATCTCTATCGAGGTAACTGGAGGAAGGTCAGATAACGCCATAACAGATGAGCATAGAACGCTGTCTTTAAGTAGGCTAGATCTTGATGATGCAGAAAAGGATAACAGTCATACAAGCTGGGGCATAATAATGTCATACGAAGAAAGGGAAGGAAAGGAGAGAGCATTAAGGGAAGGCACATGCAGATTTTAAAAATAATCACGTGTAGAAAAGGGTGTACCATTGGCAAATTTAGGGGACTCCAAAGAGAGAACACCAGAATCATCATTATACGCTGATCGATTACAAGCAGGATCGCGCAGTGCAGGGGATGTATCCCCACCTTATGTGAGTCGGTTAGGGCCACTACGAGGATGGAGACAAATGGGCAAGACAAGCCCCGCCTGGAAAACAAGCAGTGTAGGCAGATATAATTTTCACAGTTCCCATTATAAGAGAAAGAGGGAGGACAGACACAAAATATACTGTGGCCACAGATGGATAAAGACAACTTAAGATGTGAAATACCAAGTTTAACTTCCGGTGTAGGAAAATTGATTCATGAGTTCGAGAGAATGACATCAGGATTGACATAATCTATAGGTGACATAAAAGACTTGCTAGCAGCCATTATAGAAGAGTGAGCTGATGACATTTGGAAGCGATAAGGATACGCTGGTGTGACTTCACATAACACAACACATCACTACAGACCAACAAAAATATTATCATCAAACCAGCAGACAAAGGGGGAGGCCTAGTGATCATGACCATAGACCAATACAAAAACTTGGCTCTAGCACTACTTGATGACCGAGAAAGCTACTCAATACTTCGAAAAGACCCTACGCGAGAAATATTACAAGAAATCTCGGAAGCTGTAAATTTCGCATTACAACGCGAGTGGATCTCACAAAAGGAAGCAGAATACCTAATCAAACCAGCTGGAAGGACACCACGCTTTTATTCATTACCCAAAATACACAAAGACTCTATAAACCCACCAGGACGACCTATAGTTTCAGGATGCGGCTCAATCATTGAACCACTATCCAAATTTGTAGACACTTTTCTGCAACCAATCAGCATCCATACTCCAACCTACCTCCGGGACACCACTCATACAATAACCATCTTTGAAGACTTGGATTTCAATCCTTTGGAACAACTGCTGGTTAGTATAGATATCAAATCGCTGTACACCAGCATTCCCCAAGAGGATGCAATTGAATGTATCATGGAATGGCTTACCCTCAATCCTCCCGGGACCAGGACCTCAGTGAACTTTATTGTTGAAATCATGACGATTGCTCTTCAACGAAACTTCTTCACTTTTGACAATACCATATACCTGCAAACAAAGGGAACGGCCATGGGGCTGTGTTTGCACCTAGTCTAGCTATTTTGTTCATGGCCAAATTTGAGAAAGACTCTGTATTCTCCCACCACAATAACTGGCAAACTAACATCAGCCACTGGCACCGCTATATCGACAATGTTATCTTCATCTGGACCAGCAGCCTAGCCGAACTCACCAACTTCTGGAACTGGCTAAATTCCTGTAATTCACATATCCAGTTCACGATTGAACAAAGCAACCATGAAATAAAATTTCTGGACCTATCGATCCGCTTCGAAAATGGAAAGCTAGTATGTGATCTGTATCGAAAAACAACTGCCCGCAACACTCTCCTTCACTACACCAGTAATCACCCGGCACATACCAGAAATAATTTACCATATGGACAGTACCTAAGAATACGTCGAAATTGTTCTTCCCTAGATGACTACAAGAACCATGCCCAGAGCTTGACCACACGCCTCAAAGGGAGGGGCTATCCTAAGAAACAGCTAGATCTAGCTAATAAGAGAGCCCAGAACTGCAACCGTGAAACTCTTCTCCAATTACAACGAGATAAGACAGATCCTCCAGATAAACAGCTAACATGTGTTACCTTTGGAGCCCACACTTCAAAAATCAAACAGATTATCAATAAATATTGGCACATCGCCCGCTTGAACATGCCTGAAGACCCTGCTCCCAGATTTGCATATAAACAAGGAAAAAACCTAAAGGAGCACCTCGTACATTCATTGTTTCACCAGTTTCAAACACCACCCGCACCCTTCGACCTTTGCAAGGACACCACCCGTGTGGTAACTGTGTTGTCTGCAAATTTACCAAAAAGATGAGTTCCTTCCAAATTGGTACACGTAACTGGATACTCAGAGACTTGACTAACTGCAAGAGCCAAAATGTAGTCTATTGCACAGAGTGCCCATGTGTCCTTCGATACATTGGCCAAACAACACGAACCATTTCCACCAGAATATCGGAACACAGATCAAAAATTAGATGCAAAAACATAACTGCACCACTGGTTGAACATTTTCTGGACTTTAACCATACCCCAACAACATTCTGTGGTGGGTGATTGAAAAAGTCAAGGGAGGACCTGATATCCACCAGAGCCTCATGAAAAAGGAAGCACGATGGATTAACAAGCTGGACACTTATCATCACGGCCTAAATGAAGTCTTCCAACCCATTACCTAACGACTCATAATGCTGGCGGAATACTCTCTCAACTCTATTCAACATGCATAATCTCAATATGTTTTAGGCAATGTGTCCACGGCCCTTTGGGTCAGACATTAGTGATTTCATTCCCTAATTAATTCCCTAACCTGACATGCGAATCACACTGCAATATATTTTACATACACACGAGTCACCGAGATTTGCAATTAAGCAAATATTGCTGCACTGAATTATGCGTATAAGCTTCTCTTATTCTGACCAACCATTTACTTTTTAACACAAACCAAACTTGCGAACACGCACTGATGAAGTTTCCGTTTTTGACCTACCAACACAGTAGTTAACAAATGTAAGGAATGTCCAGTATGCGTAACGAAATGGAATTCCCTAGTCAAACGCCAACAAGCAAGGGGGCATGCGCACCGTGGAAACACCTGCCTTGTCTATAATGACAAAGTTCGTAGTGCGCATGCGCTGGCATTCCTAGCAACGACCAGTTCGCTTTCCCTGCGGACGGACCTCTCCTTCCGCATTCCTGGCACCACACGTCTCGCCGACACACCCGCGGCAGAGACCTCACAGACTGAAGCAGCGACACAGCATGACTCAGCGCTGGAACAACAAGGTAAGCCTGGGGCCACTGACTAGTACGCATTTGCGTGCCTGTCCGACCCTTGAGCTAACGACACGAGTGCGCGCTGACCTGAGAGCGATTCCCGGTACACCGCACTAACTCTTTAGCCCAACATCCAACCATGAACACACCAACACCAAACTAACATGCGGACAATAGCTGATGTATAGGACGCTTTGTTCTTTACTAATCCTTTCACAACATAATCAGATTCTCTCCATAGGGTCACACAGCCTCCAACTGCTCACAGTCTGCTAGCTGCACCTAAATATACAGGCACGCAACGTGGCACCTGACTTGCAAATAAATAAATAATCCAATATCCTAACATAAAAGTAAAAAAGATATGTTTCCAACTGTACCATATCCCATCTGCCGCCTAATTCTAAAGCGTGATAGTGGCTTCTTTGCATGACTCAACCAATAACCCCTGGAACAGTAACTAAACTGCGGATTCCTCAGATTTACAATGGTTTAACCGTATCTGTTCATTTCATACAGCCTCGAGACCACCCGTGAACATTCTGTCATTTTTTGGAAGCTTGCAAATCTGGACCGGGGACCTGCATTCATGGTCCCGGCATAAGACGGTCTCCTCCTTTCCACGAACTGTGGCCACACCAATGCGCTTGAGCAAGCACACACCGGCAAGTAAGTTCATAAACCGGTCGCCATGAGAACAAACTTAGTTGTAACCTTAGCCCCATTGACTGGGACTCTTCTGGTATTATAGCCACTCTCAACAACACTTATGTCACCCCCTACAGGGTCCCTGATTTTCAGCCCTGATGAAGGCGGACTCTACCTCAACCGACTACCGCCGAAACGTGACAATTACAGGGAACAGTGATATACCTGTACAATAGCCAAGTTGAAATCTCTGCTACAAACCAACTTCTGATCACGTTGGCTAATGATCGGATATCTTGTGTCAAAAGACCCTGCAGCATTCATTGACTTTTCAATAAGGAAATAATTCTTAACTAAACAACTTTCGAACACTAAATATGGGAACTTATGATGCATTCAAATCACTAGTAAAAGTATATATGCATCTATAACTTGTTCCCTACTTGCGGACAAACTTTGAAGCACTACTCCTCTAGAAATATTGGACTTAATTATCTTGCATTATGTTGTTTGCACATGCTAACTGTTCTTAATTTGTTTTCACATGTTAATTGTTCTCAATTTGCCATCACAATGTGTTGAATGTCCCTTTCTCGAATGTAAACAGTCATTCAGAACAGATTTATGTTATTGTATTTTTTGTACCTACATATTCTAGCCACTCATTTCACAAAGCAGTAAAATATATTTTATGTATTGCTCGTACATCTTATTTCTTTAGAAATTGTATAAAAGTTTTGTTTTGAGATTATGGTAATATATACCTAATGGTTAATTCATTCCGTGATTGCTAAAATTAGGCAACACATGTCTCGGCTTCTTTAAACAACTCAAGAGAGCAGGCCAAACAACCCGGCTGGCCTGTTTCTTTTGAAACTTTGTGGTTACTACAAAAGAGTAAAGGTACACACCCTGTTTCATACACTACGAGGATGGAGACAAATGGGCAAGACTAGCCCCGCCTGGAAAACAAGCAGTGTAGGCAAGTATGATTTTCACAGTTCCCATTATTAGAGAAAGAGGGAGGACAACCACAATATATACTGTGGCCACAGATGGATAAAGACAACTTAAGATGTGAAATACCAAGTTTAACTTCCGGTGTAGGAAAATTGATTCACGAGTTCCAGAGAATGACATCAGGAAAGAAATAAGCTATAGGTGATATAAAAGACTTGCTAGCAGCCGTTATAGGAGAGTGAGCTGATGACATTTGGAAGTGATCAGGATAGGCAGGTGTGACTGCACATAACACCACAACACATGATGGAGAAACATTTAATAATTGCAGAACAGATGTATGGCAGGCGATCAGAGTGCAATATTCTGATACACCAGATATGGGTGTGATTATTACTAGGAAAATGGGTGAGGATAAAGACCCTGTTGCTTGAATCAAAGACATTTAAGACAGATGGCGCTTTGAGACACGCAAACTGTGGGATAAAACAGGGGCATTATTTTAGCACATTTTGTGTTAGGGAATGCCCGAACCATTGCAATGGCAGATAAAGAAACAGGTGGTAATGGAAGCAAAATCATGGCCAGAAATACAATTGACAATCGTGCAGAAAATGTTGTCAGAAATAGCCAGATAGGGAGCAGTATTGTCGAGTAATGAAGGTGGGGTGATGCAGGAGATGCAATCAGTGCAGCAAAACAACGTAGTGGATCCCACGGATCAGAGTGGATATCATATTTGTCCAAAAAGAATAGGGAATGGGCCTAGAGGAGGAGGACAAGGTGAATTCCAAAACCCTCAGGGAAGAACAGGATTTAATGGTGGACAGCCGCAACAATGCTGGAATTGTGGACGAATAGGACACATTGCCAAAACATGTACAAGCAGAGGAGGCCTGCAGAAAAATTGTCAAACTCCAAGAGGGGGATGAGCTATGTTCTGCAATTTAATACAGAACCGTAGGAGTATTATGCCTAATATCACATACAGACTCAGACATATGCGCTGCAACCACAGCAGATGCAGCATTCACCATTACAATTGCAATCGCCAGAAGGGCAATTGCAGAAAGTACCCATGCAAACACAGCAGGTACAAACTCAGCAAGCGCAGACACAGCAGGCCATGGTACCACAATGGAATACGACTACAGAAGCACAGCAAGCATCCACACCCAAATTGGGAATGCAGTCATCGTAGAAGGAAATAATTTCTTTGTTTTTTATTTCTAGTTGGTTTATTCAAACCATTACAAAACATCAGAAAACAAATACAATCCAAAAACTTTACAAAGATAAAAAGCAAATTCCAATTCATAATCACCATTAGTAATAAATGAAAACAGGAAAAACGTATATACAGTAATCAATACAACCAAGCATTTCAAATAATCACTCCAAACAATATATCATTTCTGCCTAAAGAAATGCTAATGTGAATTAAATAAAAGCAAATATCCAATTCTTATAACCTTAGCTATCAACCTGGCACAATACATATTTAGAAGTAAAATAGAAGACATTTGGCTCTGTATTACAAGTTTAGACTTTTAATAAACCCTGATAACACTAAGCCCTCATGTATAGTTTGAATGTTCAGACACTGTTTCCATGACAACTCTTCTTCATATAAAATGGAAATAACATTAAGGGGGTCAACAAAAATTAAGCCCTAAGTGGCTGTAATGGCACACACTCCATAACCAGATGTTTTAGAGATTCACAGTTTTCCAAACAAAACCTACATCTGGCTTGGTCCAGCGGGATCAGCGATCTTCTTACTAACATGTCCCTAGTAGGTAAGGTGTTCCATCTGTCCCTAAGGATAGTACCCCGGGCTCTATGCTCATGGTTCAACTGGAATAAGGAGGGGTAGGAGTGAAATTTGTCGACAGATTGGCACCAATAAAAATCAAATAAGGCTTGTTTTACATACATGGGATTAGAAATCAAATTCTCTATGGACATTCCAATCTCCTCAAGGATGGCTTACGACCGATCTTTCAAAGAGATCAGTGTACGAGAGAAATCTAGATTTCTACCCATCAGATGGTACAGTGTATTTTAGCGTTCCAGTTTACATTTTGGAATGCAAGGAAATACAGGCCCACTGTACCCGTGCCCACATCGAAACCGTGCCCAAATAAAACTAAATTGCAGAACCAGAGATCGCAAAATTCTTCGCCAGGTGCGGCCCTCAATTTGATTCAGTGTTTTGCTCACTCTCTCAGATAATAATTCCAGGCCATAAATTAATTTAGGGATGATTTTGCTCTCATAGAAAATTAAAGCAGGTTCAGGGAGAACTTTCCAAAGTTTCGATCGATCCTGACCACTTGAGAATCCAGCAATTTCGCCTTATGTAAGATGGGCTCAATTATTACCTTAGGACCCGGGTAGGCTAAAAAAATAAACCCCAGGTATCACACTGCCCTAGCCAATTTCAGGGGCGTCTCGCCCAACTTACCAATAAAACCTGAAGTATTTGCCCTCGCTTTCCTAAATGATAAGAATTTTGTTTTAATGGGATTCATTATTAACCCATTGGCTTTAGCTTATGCTTCAAGGTTGGTAAGAGACCGTTGCAGCCCCACCCTAGTATTGTTAAATATTAGTAGGTCATCCGCATATGCAAGCCAATTGATTTTATCCTTGCCAATCTTAGGAGCCAGGAGTCCCTCTTTAGTTAGCGAAGTGGCTACGTCAAAAAAATATTGGTTGAATAGCCAGGGAGCCAATGTACAACCCTGTCTGACCCCTTCAAAAGATCTAATTCTCCTTGAGAGATAACCTCTTTGATTTAGACGAACCCGGAACCCACAATGTTCATAGACCGAGCTTATTAGCCTCAAGAGCCCTGAGGGCAGGCCCCCGTTAGCCAATTATTGTCATATTCTAATACACTCTACCTGGTCAAAAGCAGCAGTCAGGTCGATTGAGGCCATGTACGTGCACCTGATGTCAGCCACGCTGTCTCTTGCACCCACTTAAGGGCAAGCCCGTTAATATTGGTCGTGTGGCCCTTTCTGAAGCCCGTTTGAAAATTATCCAGCGGGTGGTGCCTGTGTGCCCACTCCTCAAGATGTGATAGCAAGAAGGATGAAAAGAACTTACAATCTGCATCAATTAAAGAAATCGGTCAATAATTCGACAGATCCGTCCTGCTACCACACTTGAAGAGCGGGACAAAATGAGCTGTATTCCAACATGTTGGGGTCCCATCTGAGGAAAGAATGTCACTAAACTCCAGGCGCTAGAGATGGGCCCATAGATTTGGGTTATCCTTAAGGGTATTATTTGTAAGACCGTTCGGTCCAGGGGCCATTGATCGCTTTCACCTAGAGATCAGTTTTGGATGGTTTCTAATTCAACAAGGGGATTCCACCTTTCCTCTCGAGTTAAATCCAAAACCAGTGGAGGGTCTGCAGAAGACTTCCCAAATCTTTCCCCTAAGAACTCAATCCAGTCTTGTTTGGATATTGAGTTCGATTGGCAGGTAGTAAAATCGGGGTCCTGCCCATTCACCAAATACCAGAATGCACTCACGTCGGCAGCAATTAGGGTCCCAAGCATCTTTTCTGCATCGCTCTGAAGCATTTCTAACTTAATTGATTTGCAGTAGTTTGTATATGATTGCTTGAGCTCCCCAATTAACTTCCTATGGGTGACCTCATCATGGTTTGCACGCTGAATCTGTTTCACTGATCTCCGTAAATTCATTTTGACAGTGCCGTGTTGGCATTATATCAGTGAACATGCCTAGCCTGATGATGACTTTTGGCTCCACTCCTCGCGGCCAACTTGTCAATCATCTGATCAACAAATGATTGAAACACCAGTGCACTAAAGTTTTTGAGTTTCCACTCATACGTCGAACAATTCAGTGCATGTTGTATGTTGGAATTCAATTGACAAATATTCGGATCAGTCCATTTTACAGCATTACACCCTACCTTAGTAGTCAGTTGCAGCTTTTGCCGACATTTCCTGATAGTAAGAACCCAATTATATTGCGCAGTAAGGATACAATGGTTACTCCAATCGTTCTTATAGATGTGAAATGCCTGGCAAGAGTTCATTAGGAAAGTGTCAACAAAAATGTAATCAATCAAGGATGAACTATCCCCTCTGTGTCACATATGCCATTCATTGATATTCCGTAAATCATTGCTTTTCCCACCAGAGGGAATAGCCCCCTATCACCCAGACCAATACTTCACTTCTGTCCCACAAGTTGCTTCTCTGAGTTACCCATGTGGATCTCTGCCGGTTCGCACAATTGATGGGGATAAGCACAATCTGCATTCAGATCACACATAACAGTAACCCTTCCCTTAGGATGAATTCCCATCCACTCATCCACCACCCTTCAGATCCCATCTACAAACTGGTCCACTGGTTCGATCCCCTTATGCCAGTAGATATTGAGCAATAAGAGTTTGATTTATCCATCTACGGACCTACAATTAACGTCTAAGGCACCAAAAGGCAGGCCCACAATCACAACCCCACTAAGGCTGAAAGAAATATCCACTGTAGTCAGGAGACCACCTGAGGGTCTCCCCCCTGTCCCATCCCTTGGAGGCTGAATGAACACACTTTAACCATCAAGAACGGGTGGTAATGTTAACCACATCTCCTCCAAACAAATACAATTGGCCATTCTCAACACATTCATACAGGCAGTATTAGAGAAAATATGGGTATAGCCTCGGTGTTCCAAGATTTAAAACATAATGGTACACTCTTCCAAACATTGGCTAATGAAGAATCCTTCTCACTGAAACAATTTGTTCAATAGGGAAGAGATGATTGATGCCCAATCCATTTCATTCGGCACTCCACTCTGGGCCGATTTATCGGTCATAGGTATAGCCTTAGGTTGATTAACAATAGGGTGAATCACCCTATTCGAATGCATTCCAATACTCGGTTCATTGATCTGAGAGATTTCAAAACCCAAACCTGCCAGTGCTTCACTTTGGGTGAGTATAAGTTCTCTTACCAGGGGAGAGGATAGAAATATAATACTAGTACTCAAGTCTGCTCTCACTGGGAAGGAGACCCTCCCAATATCTGCCGATGACACCAGAGCCAAACTTGGAATGTCAGCAAAAATTGCGAGAATATTTGGCCGATTCAAACAAATCCGATAGTCGGCACCCAGAGAAATCCTTTCACAGGTACAGGGAAGAATTTATATCCACAAAAGGACAGCCCACAGAGCAACCTAATATGTTTAGTACTATCTGTGACACCAAACCCCCAAGAGAAACCAAGGGTCAAGGTGACGATATGAGACCAGACATTTTCATTTCTTTTAGACACTGGTGAATCTCGTTCCTGCAAACGTTAGGGAAAATATCCAATGCCAGGTATTGCCATGAATGTGCAGGGATTCTCTGGGACTATGAGTTTAGTTCATTTTACAGACAAATTACCAATCTCTATAGGAGAATATGACATGTCGATGCCATTATTATATTCTAGGCAGACGCGAGTTAACATATTAGGGCGTGACTTGATGACAAATCTTAACATGACAATATCTTTTACTGACAAATGAATAGTGTGTTCCACTTCAGGGATACATTATATGAATTTGATAGAGTTCATATTAGCTTTTACAGGCCAGAAAGCCTTACAAGGAAAATATGGGTATAGCCTCGGAGATCCCATAGACACAGAAGTATGTTTGTATGGAGTTACTGTTTTATTATCGTGGTCGGGTAGATTGATAGGTAAACTGTTAAGGATACTGTTGCCTTTGTTCTCTTTATTAAATACACTTATGTTGTAGAATAGTTATGGCATAGAATGTCAGGCATGTTCTAAACCTGATGGTTCAATGTTATAGTCTTTCCTGTATATTATCTCTGGGTCACATTGTGACTTCGCACTGTTCTGATCTGGAGTGTTTTGCTTTCAATGTTTGTTCTAATGCTGTTCAGTTGGAGGCTGGCTTTCAAGGGAGTGCCTGCTGTCGCTATGGCTCTAACTCATTAAATCTTAAAAGCATTTCCGTTGCCTGAGCCTCATTCCTAACATTGGCGACGAGGATTTACACTGCGCGGACCCACCTCAAGGCCTTGTCGGGCTCATTTGCTGGCTGCCCGAACCCACGCTGTTCGTCGAGATTTCATGTTTCCTGCTCCATCCTGCATGCGCGACAGCGGACAGAGCTGCAGGAAGGAGGGAGGAAGCTGCGGACCTCTCCGAGTGACCAGCCAAGTCGGAGCACAAGTATATTTGGGCGAACGTTGCACGTTGTGGTCCATGTCCAGATTAGTAAGATGTGACCATAGGGGCGAAGCAGAGGACAGTGAAATAAGTGAGTATAACAAATACAATGGGCAATCGTGAATCAGGTTTGAATGATAAGGTACAAAAGGATGGTAACTTTGATGCAAACTTGGAGAGAACAAGAAACAAACCTCTCTGGTTGAAAGACTACTATCTTCAGTAATCTTGTTAATATTGCAAGGGGGGAGATGTGTTGGGTTTGTTCTCTTTATTAAATACACTTATGTTGTGGAATAGTTATGGCATAGAATGTCAGGCATGTTCTAAACCTGATGGTTACATTTTATAGTCTTTCCTGTATATTATCTCTGGGTCACATTGTGACTTCACACTGTTCTGATCTGGAGTGTGTTGCTTTCAATGTTTGTTCTAATGCTGTTCAGTTGGAGGCTGGCTCTCAAGTGAGCGCCTGCTGTCGCTATGGCTCTAACTCATTAAATCTTAAAAGCATTTCTGTTGGCTGAGCCTCATTCCTAACAGATACCTTGTGAGTTTTTGTTCAGACCAGAAATCCCAATGGATGACGAAGAAGGGAAGATTATTCCCTTGGAGTTAGAAGTAGCAATGGTCATAGAGGAAATGGTGTTTCTTCATGGGACAGATGATGAGGGAAGGGGAGGAAGAACAGTGATAGCCCTTAGTGAAGGATACAAGCTGACGGATTTGACAGACGAGGAGCTGTTTAAGGATAGCTACTCAGATGATGAATTAGTATTTTTCATAAGTGTTACTTATTGGATTAAGGGAAAGAATAGAGAAATACTGCAAAGAATGATGTTGGTAAAAAGGAAAACATCACTACAAGTCCATATGAGGTGGGTCTATTAAAAGGAGTAGCAGCAGTCAAAATCAAGCTTAAAACAGGAGCCCTTTTTCCACATGCAAAGCAATATCCCATGTCCAGAGAGGCGGATGAAGGTATATTTGAGACCATTTCCACTTTAATGAAGCAAGGAATGTTGGTACCTCTGATTCTCCATGTAACATGGCTGTGTACACAGTGAGGAAATCAACGGGGGGTTGTGGTGATTTAGACAGGACCTTCGCCCACTAAACAATATAGTCAAAGCTGAGTTTCCTTTAGTTTCAAATCCCATGACAATATTGTGTAACATCCCAGCTAACCCCAAATATTTCACAGTCATAGACAGGTGTGTTTCAATTTCCCTTCACGAAGATTCACAGGATTTGACTTCCTTTTTGTATAGAAATATTCACCTAAAACATACTCATTTGCACTAGGAGGACTGTGAGTCCTTTTCAATCTTTAACAGAGTCATTCAGATGGACTTAGGCAATGTTCTGCTCGAGAGCACAAAAGTCCCATACGTGGATGACATTTTGGTGTGTAGTGAGACAGAAGAAAGATGCAGAGAAGATTCAGTGAAGCTCATAACTATTCTCTGAGAGAAAGGATATAAAGTAGACAAGGAAATGCTACAATAAAGTCAGGAAGAGGTCTAGTACATAGGACAGTTGATTTCTCATGAGAGGAGAAAAGTAACATCTGAGAGAACAGAGGCAATTCTGAAGATTTCAGAACCTCAAACAGTGAGGGAAATACAACAATTTCTAGGCCTCTGTAACTATTGTAGGGCCTGGGTTTTCGATTACAGTACATATATTAAACCGCTAAGGTTAAAGTACCGAAATAGCAAAGCAAAGTAACAAAGCACCAAAGTACTCTGAAGTGCCTCTTCATCGCAGAGATGATTGTGCTATGCAACTCCTACCAGAACATTCAATAACCTTTGGAAGAATTTATATTATTTCCGAAAAAGGAAAGGTCAATTTTGAAGGAATATTTGCACAATAATCTCTGGAATGGGTTGTTTACCGAATCGACCTCACCAGCAGGAGCTTGATTATTTTTCATCTCCAAGAAAGACACTGATGAACTGCGTATCGACTTCCGTGGACTTAACAAGATAACTGTACCAGACTGGTATCCCATGCCATTAATACCAGATATATTAGAAGCTGTTAAAGGTCCTTCTATTTATTTGAAATTAAACGTTAGGTGGGCTTACCATCTCATCCATGTCAAGACCAGAGGCAAATAGAAGATGGCCTTTCGTACCCCCTTTCGACATTTTGAGTACTGGGTTATACCCTTTGGTTTATCCAATGCTCCTGCCGTCTTCCAACGGTTTATGGACCACCTTTTGCCCATCTACTACTACATTCCGTCATAGTCTCGAAATTATTCTCGTGTTTTCACATACCACGGCAGATCATATTCTTCAGATCTATATTCCAAACAGTGCTGTCCAGGTTGCAAGAGCAACACCTGTTCTGCAAATTGGAGAAATGCGAATTTCATCAACCTGGGCTAACCTATCCTGGTATGTTTTATCTGCTTGGGGTACTTCTATGGATCCAAAAAAGGTGTCTGCTGTACTAGATTGGCCTCCACAATCTATGGTGAACGTATTACAATGGTTTCTGGGCTTTGACAGTTTCTATATTTATTTATTTATTTATTTATTTATTTATTTATTTATGCATTCGTATTTATAAAGGGTGCAGCAGCCCATAGGCATTGTGGTGCTGTTACAGACACACGTTAATGACATGGAAAACATACCTGGATGCAATAACAATACAAAATACATACTTATTTACTATAGGTAATGTATATCCCACTATTCATCCAAGATTCGCCCTCTTCCTGCTCTGTTAAAAAAAAAGGAATCTCATTTTTCTGCACAGACGAGGTCAGGTCGCTTTCAAAACACTGAAATCATTATTCTCTTTGGCGCCCCTTTTGAAATAAGGTTTTCACGGTAGAGACAGACACTTCCCACTATGCTTTAGGGGCGGTGCTGCAGCAAGTCTCATATCAAGGACAACAAGGCCCGTTTACATACCTCTCCAAAATCCTGTCGCCCTCAGAATTGAACTATTCTGTCCTGGAGAAAGAACTGTTGGCTGTTAAACGTGCCTTTCAGGAGTGGAAACATCTCCTGTTGGGTGCCAAGCATCCAGTAGTAGTCAGGACATATCACCAGAATCTAAAGATCCTTCAATGCACTGAAACAATGAACAGCCAACAAGCTAGGCGGGCTCCTTCATTTTACCCTTCCAATGTGACATTCACGTACATTCCAGGCAGGACCAACCTAATAGCTGATGTCGTATCAAGAAAAGACACTTGTTTCACTCCTAGTTTCCAACCATAGCGCCTTTTTTTCCCCAAAAGCCATCTTTATTCATGCAGTCTCTGACTTCTTTCTCAAAGTGCATAGGGAAGCAGCTGCTAACATTACCTTGTGTCAAGACGCTGCCATCAACTATGATCTGTTGTAAGATGGTGTATGGTTTTTTCATGAAGATACGTTTTTTCTCCCCACTGCTACTTTACAACGAGAAGCTTTGGACATGTGTCACGACTCGATGGCAGCAGGCCATCAGTGTTTCACTACCACCCCAGACATTATAAGTAGACATTTCTGGTGGCCTACTATGATCCCGGACATTCGGGACTATGTCTCTGCGTGTAGTACCTGTTTGCAGACTAAGGTTCCTACGAAACTGCCTCTAGGTCATTTAATGAAAATTCCAATACCCACTATCCCTTGGCAGATAATTTCTACAGTTTTTGTGGTGGATTTACCCCCCTCTAAGGGATCCACACCATAATGGTTACCATAGGCTACTTCACTAAACTCGCTAATTTCCATGCATTGCCTAAAGTTCTGTCTGCCGCTTGTATGGCCAGTATTTTTATTGACACAATCTGTCAGACACCATCGTATCGGACCCTGGTTCTCAGTATACATCCCGTTATTGGCAACAAATCTGCTCTATTTTTTTAAAATTTTTGTTTTAATTGTATAACAATTAAGCTGCAGATTCAGTCGAGTCTCTAATTTCTTTTTGAAGATATCATTCATTTCTGCAACAGTAAAAGGCATGCCAGGTCCGTTCTTTGGGCCCATTTTTTTGCTTAAAGGTACTTTTGGTTTTAGGGTCGCTCTTCTTCTCATCCTGTTAGGATTATGTTGATAGATTTTGATTAGTGCGGGGGTAAGTTGTTTAGACACTCCCTCCGTTTGAGATCCTTGTTTATCTTTTTTTTCCTTTACTTGGGTTCCCGCCCCATCATGCTTTTTTGACATCGTTAGGTCGGCCACTGCATGTGAACCAGATGCACTAGAAGTACCTGGCTCACAGCAGTGGTCAACTCCGTCCTGTGGATTGCAGGAGACAGGAGCGTGCAAAGGATTGGCAGTCTTGATGTTTTCAACACTGGAATGATTCCAGTGTGTCTGTTGGTGATGTCTATTAATTGGGCGTCCTTTGCAGTGGTCTGGGCTTCAGTTGGACTCTCCAGGACCTCACACACTTGCACGTTGTGGACTATGGCAGTGCATAATGTTTCAGTTGAAGTATGCGTTGCATTTGTCAGTCTGACTTTTATACCTTTAACAGGAATTGTTGGAGTCGTAGTTTGCTACGTGCGGCACTCCAAGTTGCTGACCCCGCTCAGACTCATAGCACTATAAGTTTCAGTTACTTGGTTACTGGAGATGTTATTTTCCAGACTAGTTGTTTCATTTGTAGTTCGTCTCTCTGAAGCTAATGAATTACTCGAAAGCCCCGCCTCAGCCTCCACAAGGGAGGTAAACAAGACTTGCGAGTTTTGCTCAGCCTGATCTAGAGAAGCTGGTTTCGAGGGCGCGAGCTACGGCTGATTTTGATAAGTCACTCGAGGTGGCTGTGAGCCGGGTAGAGCATCAGACGGGCTGAATGGAAGAGACTCGTCACATCTCGACAGATTCAGCCTCTGTGTCTTCGCGGTCTTCACCGAAAAATCTGGCGAGGAGTCAGGCGGGTCTGACGAGATTGTCCACTTCAGTACCCGCTTCGGCACCGAAGACTTCTCGCCCCTCCTCTTCGAGTTCGGTTTCAGAGCACTAGCTTCCTTCGGTGCTTCCTTCGGGAGCGGGCGGACAGGTAAGACTAGGAAGTACGAGGACTGGCAGGAAAGCTAGCACAGGAAATGGGGGACCAGACAGGGGGGAGGCAGGGAAGGATTCTACCTCCAGGAGAGGGGGGGGCAGAAGGGAAGGGGAAAGTGCGGGAAGGGGCGTCATGCCTGCCCGATTCCTGATACAGTATTAGACTGTACTTAGCGTAGTTCGCTAAGTCCTGGGTCCTAGTCCTTGCGATAGAGGTTTGCTCAGAGATGACCACCGTCCCGTCACCGTCCCGTCATGGCGGCTAGCAAGGTCACAAGTCACACAGAAAAAGGGCTCACCGCACAAGCTGGCAGGCAGGCTCCTCCACTCCTCCACTCCCTGCCAAAGTCTGCAGTCACTCAGCAGCTCATTCCGCGGCCGCTCCGCGGCTGAATGATGTTTTGGAAGTCTTGGGTGAGCTGGGTAAACGAAGGCCACTGTAGAGAGACTCTGGGTCTGCCAAAGTCTGCAGTCACTCAGCAGCTCACTCCGCTCGAATCTGCTCTATTTTGAACATCAAAAGGGATTTAAGTTTGGGTCATTCCAAGTGCTTGAACCAAACTCTTGAGGGTTACTTATGTTGTTTCATTTTTGCTGCACAGGATAACTGGTTGGAGTTGATGCCCCTGGCTGAGTTTGGATACAACAACACTAAATATGCTGCAGTGAATTCTAGTCCCTTTTTGGGTACGTATGACTTCCTTCCTTCCTATTTTCCGACGACAACTAAGTCCTCTACTAAGTTTCTGGATGTAGATGCTCTGGTTTCAGATATCCAATGCGGTAATTCAGTTGCTGCCATTGTCTTGCAGGAAGCTCAGGACCGGGCCAAGTGGTCTGCCGACTGGTTACCGGGTGATATGGTTTGGCTTGCCTCCTGTTTTTTGCCCCATCATCTGGTCAATTCCAAGCTGTCACCCAGGTACTTTGGTCCTTTTAAGTTGCTGGCCTGCTGGGGATGGGCTGTTTTTCTACTTCCTCTCCCTCCTTCTTGGTCCAGGATTCATCCTGTGTTTCACGTGTCACAGTTGAAACCAGCAGCTCCGGACCGTTTTCATCATTCCATGATACATTGCCCTCCTTCTGTGGACAGCATCTCAGGGTCAGAGCTTGAGGAGTCCGGCATTTGCGACTCTCACTACCATAATGGTAGCCTCCAGTACCCAGTGTACTTACAATGAAGCCAGTGAGGGGGCTCTTGCCCAGGCCCTCTGGTCCATTCAAGGAGCTCCACATTGATTTTGTGGATGTGATAATGAGGTGCAGTAAATTCAGAAATCTAATAATTATCATGGCTTGTCCATTCTCCCGGTGGCTTGAAGTTCGTCCCAGTGTAGGAAAGTGTTAAGATTATATCTTCTCAGGTTGTTTCTTCTCACCGACAGACAACAGGAGAAAATGGCAGGACTACCGATGATCAGCACAAGACCCCTGGGACCTCATCTCCCCTGGGACCTCATCTGTATCTGAACCTTCATGCATCGCTGGAATGAACAGCGTTTCCATGGGCCACAAACAGTGATCTACGTGACTCTGACTGCTGTGTAAGGCAACAAGATACTCAAAGGTATACCGGCAGACCTCCACTTGCGCAGGAGCAGGCATAAAAGTTAAATGCACACTAAGGATTCACTCTTCGCTTCAGTGAAAAGGGGGGTGTGAATTCAAATCTGGAATTTAAATATTTTTTGTACAGAAAAATGAATGTTTAAGATTGAAAATTGTGTAACATTAATGTTTTTATGTTTTTTTGGTTCTTGGGTCAGCATGTCTGAAGATGACGATCAGTATGTATATAAAGGCCTCAAAATGGTCTACGTTTATGAAATCTGAGAAAAAAACTGTTAAGAGGAAGAATAAATGTTGTCAACAATTTTTTCGATAATGATAATAATAAATTTGATCCCATAATGGGAACTGGATTTGCACGATACGCATGACAGATCTGGCTGGAGTTACGGCTGCACTTCTAGACAACATTTGGACCTGTTGACAGAATGCTTCCAGGCAGTTGCCTCCAACCTGGCATTGTGTGTACAGTCTCTCTACCCTTCCTGTGCCCGTCCTCGTGAGCTCTGAAAGCACCTGATGTTGGCCAATCCAACACCGGAAATTACATCTGTGCTCGTCTTGTGTCTTGTGCCCCTTGCGTCCCTTTCACCACTGTATATAGACAAACCAGAGATTATGTTTGACGGTGAAAATCCTGAAAAAATGCAATGCAGCAGAAGATTAAACTACCTCACAGCAGCATCATCACATCAATATTTGCATTTTAGCCACACCAAGACCTAATTTGCCTCCATACGAGCATCTGGTGCCCAAGCAGCGGCCAATGCCAAATGGCTCCAGGTGACCAAGTATGAACTGTTGCTGCCCTGCAGAAACTGAAATTGATGATGGAAACTGAGGCTGGGATCACCAACGATTAATGGATTTACTTTTTATACTCGTAGGTACCTCCTTGGTTGAGACTTCTTGTAAAAATCCTGATGCCTATTTATGTCTTTTTATTTATTATTTTTTGTTGCTGCCATAATGACTGTAACCCTGTCCAAAGCTAGAGCCACCACTACTTCATGCCATACGGGTACTCAAATTGAAGTTGTCTTGTTTCTTCCACCACATTTTCATGCGTGTGTGGAACGGCGAGTAGATTGCGGGAATGGTGGGGGATTGAGTTGGGGTTGTCCAGCGGATGAGTATGCCCTTATTGAGAATGATGTGAAAGATGGTTGTGGGGTTGTTCCCCAAGAAAATTATTATAATGTGTTGGGGGAATGTTGGGGTGGTCAAGAACTGTTCCCATGATTGTAAGGGGTTCATGTTGTGCGCACCGTATTGATAACTGGGGGATGGCAGCGAACTGGGTGCAATTTTGTAAATTCATAGGCATTGAGTGTAGTTAATTATGGATGGGATATGTTACTTTTAGTGTTACTGTTGTTTTGAATGTATACATATTAGACCTTCATGCATGTAGACATATACGATATTAAAACTGCAAATGCAACATGAACACAATCTACACATGGGGTTCTTTGCGAAAAACATGGTAGTTGGGACTCTCTTGCAAAAGGCATGTTGACGTTTAAACTGACTTTTTCATGTTTTGAGACATAAGAAAATGAGTAAATCAGTAACTCTAACCTTCCCAGATAGCTGTTGCACATGAATTTTAATTAGCAGGAACATTTGTTCACGGAAAGAAGAATGGGTCATCTAGTAAGTAGGTCAGTTTACGAACGGGACAATGTTTATGATTTAACAGTTCTGCAAGGGAACAGATGTTATCTCGCTCATTGTATTGAAGTCACGTAGAAGGGGCTGATCATTTGTTTGGGTTGGTAATAAAAATTGAGTCCGAGGCCAGGGCATCCTGCGGTTAATGGTTTTCTGTGTGTTCTGGAGTTGTGGGGTGGCTGGATTCCTGATGGGTGTCAACAGGAATGGTGACAGCGAGTCGGCACTGTCCCATGCAAAGGAGTACATGTTTGTTTATTGTTTATTGCATGTATTGTAATTTCTTGTGTTTCTGTGTTTCATGTGACTGCTTGTGTGTGTGTGTGTGTGTGTGTGTGTGTGTGTGTGTGTGTGTTTGATACTTACCCACATGCCAGTTGTTTTTAAAGGTTCCCCATGCAATGTTGGAAGATGTAGCTATCATGTTTTGACCTCATTTGTTCTTCTCTAAATCTATTTGTTGAGCGGTCCATATTATGTTAACACACACCACCACAATATTATTACCAGTTCTTGAAAATTAACTTTCAGAGACTATTTCACTCCATGAGATAGGTAGTGAACAAAAGAAGCGCATAGGACTAGCACACCTTTGCTACAATATAAGTGATTCAATATCACATAAAAATAACTTCCTGGTTGGGACACCATTTTTGTATTAATTGTGTACATTTCCCTAGGCCCAATCAAAGTAGGGGAGGGCCCTTATTTAAGTAAATCACCTCTCTAGCCTCACAGGGGTGGCGGGTGGGGCTTGCCATTGGGGAGAAGAGAAAAATGTTCTTGATTCATCACAAGAGGGATGCAGTATCTTCCATGCACCATCTCATCTGTCATCCCAAATAATGTTGTTCATGGTTAGAATATTCTGGCCCTTCCTCCTACTCCTTCCAAGTAGTAATATCAGTGCTAGCAAAGCAGCAAACAGCATTGGGAATTCCTATGTTCATTGGGGTTGCATTGCGCTTTGATGCGTGACCTTTCATTGTGCTTGTGCTTTGCGACAGGGAATGGGATTGAGGGATTATCGTTCTCGATTGGGCAATAGATTATGTGAATAGGGTTTACTTAGAGCTTGATAGGGTATGCTTGTTGTGTGCATGGTGCCTCCCTCCCCACGTCCAGGTTCTTCCTCATTTTCCTCTTTTCATGTGGACTTTGCATGTTCAGCCTCCTTTCTAATCTTTGCGCTGCCCGTTCCTGTGCCTACTGCAAAAAGCGCTCGGGCTGAACACTAAGTGGGAAGGGCCAGTGCAAAGTCCGAACTGTGAATCGGAAATTGTTTTTTAGCATGGCTCAAAGAGTACTTTTATGGCGCAAGATCACTTTGCGCCTTGCTAAACATTTTGTAAATGAGGCCCTTAATCTGTTGATGTTTTGAATAATACTAAACTTTTTTTCATTTTCTGTATCCCTTGATTTACTCGAAGTGTGGTTTCTGAGGTGGAACTGGAATTATTTTGGCACACCGCAGAATATGCAAACTGGACGCTTCCAAGAAATGTATGTTGATTACTTGTGGCTTCTGTTCTTCACACGCCTGTGCTTGTAACAAGGCTAGACCTGATGGGTGGCAATATGTTGACGCTCAGTAGTATTTTCCTTACATTTTTCCCTGAAAGATGAATCAATGGGAAGCATCCACCTGGCTGGCTGGCACATGGACTACTCCTGGGGAGTACCTAGAAACATCCTCTTTAACTGCAGAGGCCCTTTGTTTACAATCGAAATATGCATATGGCAGCTTTCTGGATTATTTCAGATGTTGTTCTTCTGCCCATCCCACAAAGACAACATAAAGAACACATCAAGTGTTTGGCTGCATAAAATACATATGATATGATATGATATGGCATTTATAACGCGCCTATACACAAGTGTTTCAAGGCGTGACAAGGCAAGGAGGGGGAAGACGAAGGGAGGACAAAACAACTATCCTACTAGGCCAGGTGTCATTCAGATCGCGCAAGTACATGGGAAGGGGGGAAAGGAAAAGTGCACATATGAGCCGTCCTGTGAGCTTGGTACAAACCTCTCCAACAGTGCTCTTTGTTTTAAATTGTTTACTGTTGATGTACTACACTTCCAACAAAGTAAGACAAATGTGAACTATGCATCAACGATTATTGTACATCTTAATCTAAGAGTGAAAACAGACGGTTGGACCAAGACAGTAATGAAATCAAAAGATTGGCACCAACGTACCCTGAAATGAAAAGAGGCCATCAGGGCTTTCAAGCCATTACTTTTACTCAGGTAACATATGCTGCTGCCATGCAGTGTGATTATGGGACCATTGCGGAGCTGCAAGCCAGACTATTAGTAAACATATGTGTAGGTAACACAATTTCAGGGGCCAAGCAACCCATACAGTAAGGTCAACAACTGAGGAGAGTGTTCAAACAAAGAAATACATAATAATGGGTATCATTGATGGATAGTTTGATCTTGGGAAATAACAGTTGAAATACTCTGAATGTAAGATGTTTCAAAAATAAAGAGCAGAGTAAAACAAATAATTGCTTGGGTAAATTACTTACTGTTTTATTTTGAAGTGGCATATCTCCACATGGCAAATAATCCATTTAGGGGACAGTTTGAAGCCCAGAGTACCCAGACTGCCATGACTGCATCAGAATGTGGGTGGGGAAATTAGCAGCAGATAGCCACATCTGAGCCAATTCCACTCCATGGAACTCCACATAAATAGTCTTAAACTGATTGCAAGAATTAAATGAAATGTACAATACAGTAGCCATCTTCTGGAGAAGTGTGTGGGCAAAGAGTAAACTGAGATAAAAAAATAAAGGAGTGCATCAGTGATTAAGCTTGGCCCACATGTTTCTTGGCTCCTTGCTTCTTCCCCAACTCGTCTACACACGTTTGTATGACCAATGGTCTGGCTATTATGTGGGCCAGAATACATGTGTGCATGAGAATAGTGCAGCCGTGTGTGTAGTTGACAGGGCAATGATAGGGTTATGTGAAATGTGTTATGTATTGTAATATAAGAGTAATCTTGGGGTACTGTCATTATGGATTACTAATATTACTGCAATTACCGCCTGTAAGAGAGGTAATAACAGCAGAGAGTGATTTAATTGTGGGTGCATCTTGTCTGCTACGAGACCTGCTGTTGTAAGAGCCACTGGCAAATACTGCATAATGCTTCTGACAGACATGTTGACAGACTTGTGTGCCAATACATACGCATGAGAACACATATTATTGGAGGTTGCTTTAACTCAATAATATAAAGAAATTAGGTAGGCGCGCACCTGGAAGAAGCACCGGTGAAGCACCGCTTTGCACCGGACCCTGGGCGTTGGACTTTTGGTGGACTTTTGTGCTCGCTGTTATTCACTACTGTTACTTTAACCCAGAAGACCCGCCCCCTTTAAGGCGTTACTACATATTCAGGACGCCGCACATACCAGCTCATGCGCACCAGGAAGAAGCACCGGTGAAGCAATGCTTTGAACCGGACCCTGAGCGTTGGACTTTTGTTGGACTTTTGTGCTCGCTGTTATTCACTACTGTTACTTTAACCTAGAAGCCCTGCCCCCTTTAAGGAGTTACTACATATTCAGGACGCTGCATGCACCAGGAAGAAGCACCGGTGAAGCACCGCTTTTCACCGGACCCTGAGCGTTGGACTTTTGTTGGACTTTTGTGCTCGCTGTTATTCACTACTGTTACCTTAACCCAGAAGCCCCACCCCCTTTGAGGCTTTACTACATATTCAGGATGCCGCGCGCACCAGCACGCGCGCACCAGGAAGAAACACCGGTGAAGCACTGCTTTGCCGCTTCGCCGCGGCGACATGCGGTGCGACACCGGTGCTTGTCTGTTATCTTTACATCGTGACTTGCGGTGCGACACCGGTGCTTGTCTGTTATCTTTACATCGCCCACATTTATTTACTGAATCGGCAGTTCTGCTGGGGGCTGATACTGGTAAAAGCGGGAATCGCGAAGTGAGTACCCCGCAATATTAATTATGAAGCCACCTTACTACACACTGCGGACGGGAATGCCAGTGCAACTGCCCGACCTGAATGAGAGCTTTAAGGCTGAGAAAAAAAAAACGCACAACATCACACAAAAGTTTCTTTGATGTAAAGAACTGTTCTACCCCAAAACGTTTTCAAGTGACAGCCCCTAATAATGTTGTTAAATCCAGAAAGGTCTGAGGAATTACAGATATTCGTGGCTTTTTTCCAGCAAATGCGGAAGGGGCTATTGACACCCCTCCCCCCACTGCATGCCATGCAACACAAGGGGACAAAGGCCTCCCTATGGCGGGTCTGATCACGTGCATTAAAATGAACCCTGAGCTTAAAATTATCTCCACTTATTCTCCGAACACCTTTATGCAATTGACTATAATCTCCATTGGTTCTGCCCTGTATGCGTTGGTTAACATCTATTGGAACTGGCAGGGGATTGACGATTCAAAATTCTTCAATGACCTTGCTTGTCTGTTAGACTATGTTATCTTGCTCCCTGATGTGATTCATACGGTGGTAGCTGGAGATCTTAATTTGCATTTGTTTGCACCTGGTAAATTTGGGGAATCTGTTAGACAAACTCAATGGATATGCACAATGTCCACCCGAGGCCTAATCATGCTTAACGGATCATGCATGGGTGATAGTCCGCCAAATTATACTTGGCACCGTGGGCAGGCGCGAGCTATTATTGATTATGTGTATGTTGACTCGAAATTGATGTCTCAAGTAAACAGCTTTCAGACAGTACCAGTGTCAGAGAGTGATCACCACATACTAGCCAGTACCTGGATTACTCATTTAAGAGGTTCATTAAACTTGGTGACAAAGTACGCTGGGACTGTGAGGGCCAACAGTCAGTTAAATCGTATGAGATGGTCCGAAGAAAGCTTATCTCAATTCGCTAACTCACTTACATCTGTATTTGCCCACTCCTGACTATCTGGGGAAGGTTCAATTGTGTGTTACTTTGATCTTATGCAGAAACATCTAGTAAATACGCGGAACTCTAATAAACCTTTAGAAGTCAAAAGACACGCGTTTGATGCACAACTCAAAAACAAAAAAACGGAATATCGAGCACTGAGACGCAAAGCTGCACTGTTGCCAGGTAAATTTAGATCTGCTGCCTTGGCTAAAGTAAAGACCAACTACAGAGATTGGATGCAAGAACATCGTGCCATACTTTGGAAAAAGGATGGGGAACACATGCTTAAATTTATGTGTAACGAAAACACTGCACAAATTTGGGCAACTCTCAATGAAGCTGTAAGCACTCCCCAAACGTTAATCCAACGACATAATGTATCTGAACTGGCTTGGATTGAGCACTTTAGGTCAATGTATGCCTTACCAGCTCCTGCATCTCTGGTACAGGAGGTGGTCCGGGTCCCGAAATTCCATCTTAAGATTCTAAAATCAGACATACACTATTACATTTCCTCAATTAGCCAATCCAGAGCCCCAGGCTCCTATGGGCTATCAAATAAGACCTTTAAACTCAACATTGATTTATGGACTGAGATATTGTTCCAAATTTTTCAGCACATTGATATCACGCAGATGCTCCCCAAGTCTTGGATGCACTAAATCATAATTCTATTGTTTAAAAAAGGCGATTGTAGTGAACCACAAAGTTACAGACCAATTGCCATGTTGGATGCCCCAGGCAAACTATATAGTCGCATTATACTACAACAGGCAGGCTTCGTCTCGGGGTTGGGAACTTCCCCTAATAAGCTCCTCCTTAATTTAATTAAGAGCAAGTATGTGGGACGCAAACAAAACCTATACATAGCGTTCACCGATTTTAGCAAAGCTTTCGACTCTGTTGATCGTCAGCTCCTGTTCAAAAAACTAAACTTGAGCAATATGTCTGTCCTGAATCCATACTTGCTCTTATTAAATTATTGCACACAGATACCTCCCTGCAAGTCAGATTGTCATTGGATGGTAGACTGACTGCATCGATTCCAACTAACCGCAAACTTAAACAGCGGTGTATCCTGGCCTCAACAATATTTAACTTGTTTTTGCTAGACATAGGTACGAAATTTGCAGATGCCATCTCTGATGCGCCTAAATTAGGCGCACAGAAAATCATCTGGATTTTATATGCGGATGATCTGGTATTCTTGTCCTGCTCCCCATGTGGGTTGCAAAATCTGTTGGAAAAACTTCAAGCCTATGTGTGTGAGAATCATCTCACTATTAACCTTGCTAAAACACAAATAGTAACGTGTATATCAAGTGCTAACAAGAAGACTTGCAGTTACAAATGGACTATTCAAGAGCAGGAAGTAGTTCAGGTCGCCCAATACAAATATATGGGTCTTCCTTTCACAAAGTGGCAAAATGAGCATATCTATTCGGCATTATTGGATACAAAAGTGCGTTCACTCACATCACAAGAAAACATCTTACTGTATAGCTATGGGAAATTCACGTTAAAGCATATTTTAAGCTTTTATCAACAAAAAGTGGTCCCCATTACCATCTATGGTACTGAAACATGAGCTCCAAGGGAGAGATCTTTCTGGGAGCATTACGAATCCCTTTTTTGGAAAAATGTTTTAAAGCTTCCTAAATGTACGCCAGTCCCCTTGATTCGACATGAATTGGGAACTGTGTCCATGCATTGTCAAGTAGTATGGAGTTTTGTGCGCTGTACAGAAAATGTATTATAAGTTCTAATGTTCCTAATGTGCTGGGTATTCTTGCAAATCACATGCTCACGCCTTGTAGTGTTTTTGCTAAAAATGGAATAACTATGTGTTGGAGGCCTTATCTAGTGCTGACATCTCTCTTGAACTTTTGTTATCGAATCCAACTAAAGCTAAACTGAAACTATACCAGGCAGATTGGATATACACCCGAAGTCAATGCCTGGTTTATGTGGATAGTGACACCATGATGCGTTATCATAAGAAACTACGCACTATGGAACCTTATCTAGTGAAATGTCCGTCAAGTTACTTAAGATCTCAAATGTTGCGTATTAGATTGAATCTTTGTGCCACAAGACAGATCCTAGGAAGGAGACAAATTATTTCCAAAGATGAAACATACTGTTTGTTGTTGGTGGCAGTATGCTGGGGAAAATGTGTTTTTAATGGCAATACTGGCATATTCCTGGGACTTGACAGCATGAACCTACACTTGTACAGCGGCAGGCTGCCATATATTTGGCACAGTCAATTTGAACGTCTGTTTTACAGAGCAGTGTTTGCATATATTAGGCACACTCAGCATTAAAACGAGCTTATATAATGGCATACTGGGATATATTGAACATAGCATGCATGGAAATGTGCGTTCACAGTGGTAATGGTGGTAGATAAAAATCCCATACTGCTGAACAATTAATTTTAGAGTGGCATACATGCTTATATTTGGTGGAGCTAACAAGAACATGTTTTGCATGACAATGCTGCAATATATTTGTCGCAACACTACAAAAAACACACAACCGTTGAGACTGGCACAGTTACTAGGTTAGCACTACACATCACCATGCTTAATACATAAATCTGTTCATTTCACTGTATTATCATAATGAGCAAAGCCCAAATACTAAACACCCATTATAGTTACATATTTTCATTATCAAAATACACAGCTCCAAATGTACAAACATTTATTTAAAAGATATAATTTCAACATTATTTTGCACAAAGCTGTCTGGGTTCAACAAAGCCCATTCCCTCAGAATACAGATGTTGAGCCAGCTTATCCACTCCAGAGTATTAGATGGGTCAAAACACAACATCTGTAATGAGAGGAAAGGTTCACTAAGGCAAGGATCACAAATGGAAGCTAATACTTGTTTTGAAAAGGATCACATACAAGCAAAATACATATTTTGACATACTGTATTTCAGTCTATTCAATAGGTTCAGAGGGGACACTCTGTCTGTTCGCCTATTTGATTTGAGGCCTTCATCAACACAAACAACACATTATAAAAGAGTGAAATCTGGCTTTGAAGAAAGCTGCTCTATAGGGCGACACCTTATAATCCCAATTGTTAGACAATGAAGAGACTGATGTTATTATAGTTCCATCTATGAATAAAGAGGATGGGTGTCGCAGGTCTCTGGACTCAGACGGTGGTAAAGCCAAACCGTCACCACATGTACAGTAGAAAAATGAAAAAATCCAGGACTCAGCGCCACCAGTTCAACGTCCATTTAATTGTGTTGTATTGTCACACATTAAATGATAATGTTAAACCCATGAGTGATAACATGTTTCGGCTCGCTCAAAGTCTTTTTCAAATCAGGGCTAACAAACAATAAGGCAAAATAGAAAATGTGTGACAACAGCATAAGAAACAACATAACGTGACAGGGGAAATTAAAGATTTCAATAACATTGTGACAAAAATTATCCAATATTAAGATTAATAGATGGACAGAAAAACAGGGGTTGGTGAAGGGGTGGATGCAAAGGGATAGAAAAATATTTCACAATATATATTGCAGATTCGTACATAGTATCAAAAAGAACAACAATGGGCATAATACAAGACATAATGGAGACAATGCCCACAAATATCACAAAAAGGAAGAGAAAAATAAAACAAAAGAGTGTTTAGTGATTATTGTGTAAGAGTAATTATAATGTCTGAAACCAATTGTTTATGATGACAACTCCAAATTAACTGCCATAAATGCGCTTACCCAAATTTCAAGTAACCAATCAGAACGACTAAGTGTCAAAGTAGTTGTAACGGGGTCAGATCCCCAGAGCTTAATCTGCAAACAGATAAACTTAAATTCAGAAATCACTGCAGCAAGAGGAAAACGATCAAAGTTTAGCAAAAAGCGGTTGCATCTACTAATCCATGATTACGTGTGAGGGTCCTACAGGTAACGTGATACATTGTCTCAGTCAAACCTGAGAAACTATATAAATGTGTATTCGCTCTGGTTTTGATATGGCCAAAAGAGGCGTGTCGCAAGGTACATGTGTGGATGTCAAATAAACCCACTAGTAAAATGAAACCAAAAATCATTTGCAACAGATTACGAAACTGGCGCGACTAATAAGTAGCCATTTCCTCGACTTTGTGAAAGCGTTAGCATCAATTTACAAGTTCAGAGCTGCTACTGGCTTACCTTAAATCAATAAGCAAAGAGAATTACACGCGTTGGCAAGCAAACGAACATGGCCCGAGTACGCCATTTTATCAACTAGACCTAAAACCGCTGCTACGGGAGACTACGTGCCAACAAGCGTACAAATACGTCCGTCGTCAGGAGGTATCCTCCTAGCTCACGCTTGGAAGCCGCCATATGTAAAGGCGGTTCAAAAATCAGGAAATCAGCGCACATTGACTGTGAGTCTTGTGAGTGCCAAAGCATGCTTAAATGCGTGAATTGACCATTTAGTGCTAACTAAATACCGAACATGTTTGCATGAGAAGAAATCTCAAAAAAGAAAATATCAAAAAAATGTGCCTACATGATATTCAGGACGTGCAAAAAACGACCGCCATATTGGATTTCTCCAAATTGGAGATGACGGCCGTCAATAAGCCTGATCGGTCCGAACGTATGGCGGAATAAACATATCCTCTGCATACAGTTTGCAAAATTAACAAGCTTATGTATATTCTTTCACTCTTGTTTGAATAGATAAACCGGGTAATACATGTGTAGTATACGAACCATTCAAGTGTGCCAACGTTGTTGACGTGTCAGGTATAATAATTACACATAATCATATTAGTATGTGTAAAGAAAAACAGCGGGAGTCGTACTTGTGAACCGAGAGAATAGGCTTCAGCAAAGCGTACAAGTTCATATATGAGATAAATGAAATCCTAGTGAGGATTTACTCGCAACAAGTTCTTAGAGAGATGCATGCAAGAATGGTGGCTATGTAACAACTGAACAACATTACAGAAAGGAGATCATTTCATTGTCACTGTTGAGGCCTGTTATTGTAGAGTTGAAGAAACATATCGTTCTGGCCTCTGCTCTTCTCAAAGTTTTCAGCCTGTCCCCGCCCGTTTTGTTCAGAATGACCTGCTGCAAACCGATAAATCGGATATTTGATTTATGTAGTTGGTGCACAGTTTGCCAATGTGCCGCTAGTGGTATGCATGGGTCCTGGCTGCCAATTTTCGACAAATGCTCACGTATCCGAATTCTTAGAGCTCTTTTCGTACTGCCAATGTATATTTTGTTGCAAACACAAATGATACAGTATATAACGAATTTTGTTTTGCAGTTGATGCTCTGTTTAATCGTCCATTGCTTCGCATTGGTATCTCGAAACTCTGTGGTGGGGGCATGAGCATATTTACATTGAGGGCATGTGCCACATGTTCTAAAGCCCAGATCTTTAACGTCAAGCCACGTTCCTTGATTGGCTTTCTTAATGTCTGGTAGTAAGGAAGGGCTAAGAATGGATTTGAGTGTACTCGCTCTTGTATAGATCATACGTGGAGTTTCACCTACAAAATTCTGAATGTGATCATCCATCTTCAAAAGGTGCCAATGTTTCTTAAGCACTTTTTGAATTCTGCGATGGTCAAAACAGTACCGAGTAATAAAGCTTATTGCCATGTCCATTCCCGTGGTGCTCTTGGTTTGGTGCTCTAGGTGTCGCATTTTCTTGGATTTCTTATATGCCCTTGTTATAAATTTATTGGAGTAACCCCTGTTTCTGAAATGATGTTGCAAAAGGGTACACTCATCTTCAAATTTATCTTCACATTGGGAATTGCGTCGTGCTCTGGTATATTCTCCTGATGGTATGTTGAAAATAGTTGAGTTTGAGTGACAACTGCTAGCATGTCTTGTTGAGTTAACTTCTGTCGGTTTTCTGAAAGTCCATGTCTGTAGTTGGTCACCGACAGAATGTATTGTTAGGTCTAAGAAGTTGATTGAGTTTCGATCACAAGACCCTGTAAATTGTATGTCAAAACCATTTAGGTTGAGGTCCATCACAAAATTGTGAAAATCATCTGTGCTCCCATCAATGATACAAAAAATGTTGTCTATATAGCGTGTCCACATCTTGATTCTGGTCCTATAGAAACATTCAGAGTAAACTGCTTTATCTTCTAGCATGCCCATAAAAAGATTTGCTAGCGCTGGGGCAAATTTCACGCCCTTTGCCACCCCTTTGGTTTGTTGATATAGTTGGTTATCAAAGGTGAAGATGTTGAGGTCCAAAGTTAGCTGTAGCATTTCTTTGATCATTTGTAGGTGGTTATAAAAAGAAGCCGATTCATGTCTGAATGTATAGTCAATTGTTGTCGTAGCCCATTTATGTTGAATAGAGGTATAAAGTGCCGTCACATCGAGGGTGGCCAGTAGGAAGGTTTTCTGCCAGGTGAAATTTTGTAATTTCTGTATTAGGCTTGTTGAGTCCCGTAGGTATGAGAACAGAAGACTGGCCCTCGGTTTAAGAATGTGGTCAAGATATTCTGCAATGTTTTCGGTCACCCAACCAATGCCACTCATGATTGGGCGACCCTCTGGTATTTTATCATAATCCTTATGGATCTTGGGCAGGAAATACATTCTTGGCGTTACAGGTTGGTTGATGTAAAGGAATGCATGTTCTTCATCAGTTATCAAGCCTTTTTTGTGCCACATCAAGATATAGGTTTCAACTTGTTGTACTGCTGTTGATTTGTAATCATCAGACCTTCGGATATAGCAATCAGGGGTTGTCAGATGTAGAGACGCCATTGTCAAATAGTCCTCCCGATTCATTACAACAATGTTCCCCCCCTTGTCTGCCTCCTTGATCACTATTCGAGTATCAATGAGGCTGTCAGGTGCCAATTGAGGCACGAATTTGGATTTAACTTTAAGCTCTTTTGTTGTCATTGTATCTGATTGAATTCTTAGGTCATCCAACAAATGAAGCATCTGGTACTGATTATCTTCAACCAGTGACCGTATTAGGAAAGTATCCTCAATATCTTGAATTGACATATCACTAATTAGTGTGTCTGGTTCCTTTGATTGAAAATCCCCTGGAGCTTTAGTTGTGAAAAATTTCTTTAGTTTAAGTTTTCTGACGAATTTGAACAAATCTATATGGATATCCACTTGACTGAAGCTACTTGACGGTGCAAAAGACCATCCCTTATTAAGAAGAGATCCTTCATTGTGAGATATATCCCTGTAGGACAAATTTAGAACTAGGTCTTCTTTTATTTGGTATTGCTCATTTCCTTGGAACTGGCTCTTGTGTGTCGCTTGCTTTTCTGTGATGCATCTACGTTGTCCTTGCTTCCTACCCCCCTTCCTTCCTCTCCTACTTGGGTTGGAGTCAAAGCGTTGTTGTCTGTAGGTAGTTGAAAACGGACCGTTTTCTGAGTGAAATTACGGTTACCCTTCTTATAGCGTTTGATCTGATTCATATAGCCACCTGGTTCCTGTGATCTTGAACCTAAGGTTTCTTGATTATCAGTTTCAGAGTCAGCATCCGAGCTAGCTGACGAGGTATTAGGAGTTGAGTTTCTGGAAGAAAGTCTGAGACGTGAGCCATATTTAGTTTGGAATGTGTAAACACCGTCTTCCTTATAATCACGTTCATCTCTGTAACATTTCCTCAGTTTCCTAATTTTGACCTCATCCTGATGTATTTGTAAGATTTCATACATCTTGTCAAAGTTTTTAGCTTTTGTAGCTTCGTTGGACTTCATCTCTGCAATTTCTTTTTTGGTGGCTTCAATCCCATCCAGTGCTCTTTGATGTTCTCTAGTCGCATGCTCTATCAATAGGTCCATCATTTTCATTGAGCTATTGCTCAAATTAGCCTCCCAGCCTTCAGGTAGGTCTTTATCCAGGTCATTGTTGAAGTTGGGAAAAATGAGGATCCTAAGGCCTCTTGGCACTCTGTCATTTGCAACATAGTTTTCAAGAGAGACTTTCTCCCAGTATTTGTCTATTTCTTTCTTGACGAGTCTTTCCAATTTGATAAATTTGGATCGTAAATCTTCTCGTTTATTACCAAGATTCGAAAACGCATGTGTCATGTCTCCTCGGGGAGTAAACAAATTCTTGGTTTCTTCCTCTCGGTTTTTCAAATAGGCTGCCATTTCAAGGGAGTATGTTGACAAATTTCGGTTGCGGGTCAGCCCAATGGCAGCTTGGATAATGAAAAAGTGAAATCTGGCTTTGAAGAAAGCTGCTCTATAGGGCGACACCTTATAATCCCAATTGTTAGACAATGAAGAGACTGATGTTATTATAGTTCCATCTATGAAAAAAGAGGATGGGTGTTGCAGGTCTCTGGACTCAGACGGTGGTAAAGCCAAACCGTCACCACATGTACAGTAGAAAAATGAAAAAATCCAGGACTCAGCGCCACCAGTTCAACGTCCATTTAATTGTGTTGTATTGTCACACATTAAATGATAATGTTAAGCCCATGAGTGATAACATGTTTCGGCTCGCTCAAAGCCTTTTTCAAATCAGGGCTAACAATAAACAATAAGGCAAAATAGAAAATGTGTGACAACAGCAAAAGAAACAACATAACGTGACAGGGGAAATTAAAGATGTCAATAACATTGTGACAAAAATGATCCAATATTAAGATTAATAGATGGACAGAAAAACAGGGGTTGGTGAAGGGGTGGATGCAAAGGGATAGAAAAATATTTCACAATATATATTGCAGATTCGTACATAGTATCAAAAAGAACAATAATGGGCATAACACAAGACATAATGGAGACAATGCCCACAAATATCACAAAAAGGAAGAGAAAAATAAAACAAGAGTGTTTAGTGATTATTGCGTAAGAGTAATTATAATGACTGAGACCAATTGTTTATGATGACAACTCCAAATTAACTGCCAAAAATGCGCTTACCCAAATTTCAAGTAACCAATCCGAACGACTAAGGGGTCGATTCATGGAGCAAACGTGTGCCGAAAATCCCAGCGCAAGCAGGCGCAAGGTGGTGCAAGCGTGAGAAACCCAGCGCACGCGCACACGTGCGTTTCAAGGAAGATGCTGCGCGTATTTCCCGCTGTCAGTGCGCCAAATCCTGCCATGGCGCATGCGGGCACACACGGCGTGCGCTACGCACACACCAAAAGCAAAGTGGGCGGAACAGTGGGCCTAACACGCAGAATGGAGAATAATGCGTGAAAAAGAAGGCATAGCTGGGGAAGTACTGCAGGGAACTACACGGAACGCCCACACGCACGCGAACAACCCGTATTCATGGATTCCAATACGGGAAACCCGCGCATGGCAAAAGACGCACACAGGCGTCAATGCATCCGCCACACGAAGGCAGGCGGAAGCGTCACTGTGCACAGTATAAAAGTGCGCGCAAACATCAAACACCTATATACAGCTACGATGAATGCCCCATTTGTCGCAGCACTGATCGTGGGACACCGCAGGAGGAGGAGACTTGGTCAGGGAGTGGGAAGATGACCTTACATCCCCCACCCTTTGCTCTCAAGCATTGAGCCCCTTGGAAAAAGTGCTCAATGTCCTGCATTTCTTGGCCACTGGGTCATTTCAGCGGACTACTGCCATAGTGGGGGGGTCACACAGGCCACGCAGTCACGCTGCCTACACCAGGTACTGGCAATCATGACAGCGTGCCCCTCAGTCCGCAGGCACATATACATGCCCAGAACACCCGCAGAAAGGCAGGCCGTTGTCCTGGATTTTTTCAGGGTGGCACACTTCCCCAAAGTGCTCGGTGCCATAGATTGCACCCATGTGGCCCTACGTCCACCTAGGGCCACTGAGCACATCTACCGAAACCGCAAGCACTGACATTCCATCAATGTACAGGTGGTATGCGATGCAAAGGGAATCATCACCTCTGTCTATGCAAACTACCCTGGCTCCACCCATGACAGTTTCATATACAGAATGTCCACCCTGAGCCGGGCCCTGGAAGCTGGCCAGCATGGCGACACCTGGCTCCTAGGTGAGTACAAATGCCCTTGCACATGCATGCATGTCACACACACACACACACACAAATACACAAACCCCAATAATCACAACCATTTACACCTCCCATGGGGACAGTGCCTACCCCCTGAGCAACCACATGATGACGCCAATCCGGAACCCCACCACACCACCCCAGGTAAGATACAACGCCGCCCATATTGCAACCAGGGCCATAGTGGAGCGCACATTCGGAGTGCTCAAGTCACGTTTCCGCTCCCTTGACCGCTCTGGCGGGCAGCTACTCTATGCACCCCCAGTAGTGTGCAGGATCATTGTGGCAGCATGTGTCCTGCAAAATGTTACAACTCGGCAGGGCGTACCGGTGGACATGGTGGTGCCCCCACATCCCCAACCACAGGCACAGGCACTGCCCATGGGAGGGGACAGGGCACGTGGCGACGAAGCCCGGACCCAGCTTGTGGCCACTTTTTTCACCTAAACTCCCACCCTTGCGGAGTGCACACAGGCCTGGCACATACCAGGTGACAATCGATGATGACAAAGAGACAGTCAACTGTCACAACCCTACCACCCTGAGATAGTTGCCATGGAAGTGCCACATTGTCTGCATCCCTAGCTACTTAAACACAAGCTATCCTGTGTGACTAAAAGGCACACATATGACATATGACATGACATGATATGGCATTTGTAACGTGCCTATACACAAGTGTTTCAAGGTGCGACGAGGCAGGGAGGGGGGAACAAGGGAAGACAGACAACGATACTACTAGGCCAGGTGTCATTTACATTGCGCAATTGCAGGGGTAGGAGGAAAGGAAAAGTGCAAGGGGAAGGGGAGGGTGGGAGTGCAGTACAGGGTAAGTAGAATAAAAAACAAATAAATAGGCCAGCTGGTGGCAACTGCAAAGGTAAGTGCAGACAAGTGCTGGGAAAGGGGGGCTGTAGGGATAGAGAGACAGTCCCGCAGTGCAGGGGTTGCCAGGGAGGCAGTGCAAGTGGAGAGTGGCTGGGCCAGGGACCGAGGTCAGTGAGAGTAGCCCAGTTGCAGATCCAGTGCAGTTCCAGTGTAGAATTTAGCAAGGGAGAGGGAGAGAGAAAGCAGAAGCAAAGAGGAAGGTCTTGAGGTGATTCCGGAACCGGAGATGGTTCTCCTCAAGTTCCAGTGAGGCAGGAAGGCTGTTCCAGAGGGAGGCCCCTGCCGCAGAGAGAGATCTACCCCCAGCTAGTTGCTTTGAGAAGCGGATGACCCTGACATGCAAGGTGTGAATCACACACACCTGCAAAACAGGCCATGACCATCACTGTTATGTCACTCAAACCCCCACAAACCACAACATGACATGGCAAGCAATAGCCATACACCAACACAGTACCAATAAGGTACACATTGCCATGTCAAAAATGTACAGTGGCATCGGACAATGATGCCTGACATGGAATCAGATGAAATGACTGACCAACAACCTCCCACCCAAAATAAGTCATTCCCAAATGCATTACAAAAGTTGTATACGTAACATAACAATGAATGCCTGTCTACATGCACATTGTGCATTGCAAAATCAACACTGCAGCTTCTGTGTGCTGTGTCCAACTCCTGCAACACACTGCTCAGCGCACAGCACAGTGAGCAGCTATTGTATGTGATGCACACCCTGAGCATCACATCTAAGCGACAAACCACATCAAAAAGCAAATTAGGCATGTACAGGATCCATAATTGGTCACAGAACATGTGCTGCAGGGACACAGTGGGCACCAGAAGGCAAACACAGTGTACACGTGGATATCCAAGGGTGGTTGTACATGTAGTGCATCATAGTGCAAGTGTGTGGGTCAGTAAGGACATGCACTCAAAATATGCATGTGCAATCAAGTGACCATCAGTGTCCTCTACACATCACATGTGAACATTCACCCTGTGTACACCCTAGCATGTCAAACCACAACTATCCCCTCACACCTGAAAGGTAAACACAACACATGAACAGGCATTGATCAGCAGAACACAACATGTACATAGGATACCACAATTACAATGTCAGGGTTCCCATCACACTGCAGGGCAAGGCATCTATCAACAACAAAACACCCCCCCTCCCTCACAAATGACCATGACCCACTGAACAACTGCACCTGGGTCATGGAGCCTTCAACCCTCAATTTCACCTGGCCACAGGATCACCCTTCCCCTTCCTGATGATCTCCCACCTTCTGTGTAAAAAGGTGCCTGCACCCTCAGAGTCCACCCTCATTTGCAAACTCACAAAATCCAAGCCATCAAAATGAACCAGAACACCCTCCAGTAGATGACTTGACGTAGCAGTACCTCACAAAGGCCAAGTACTACCACAATGATGTAACAACCAAGGTAGCACAGTAAAACAATGTCACAACAGGATGTGAACCATGTGTGGTACATAACATAGAAAAATGCACCATGAACGGATGTGTACTGTCACAGGTCCCGTGTACAGGCGCAGGAGTGGCACGAAACAACCACCCCCAACGTGGCCCGGGTGCCTGCAAGGTCAAACTCACACAGGCCTCTGAGACCCTGGTGGGGAAGGAGGGTCAGGGATATGCAGTCGGGATCGATGTTGGCACACTGGATAACTGGAATGAGTGGCAGGAGAGGGGAGGAGGAATGACACATGAAAGTAGGGAATGCACGAAAATGTACTACCTGCATGAACACATACACAATCCGAACAAACTTGGACATCATTATCATGGCCTTCTGTAGTCCAGGCTTAGGAGTGGCACGAACCAACCACCCCCTCTAGGGTTTTGGCCAACTGCAAGTTTGGGGCTTACACAGGCATCCGTAACCCCAGCGGGGAAAGAGGGTTAGGGAACATTGCTTGGATAGGTACAGGAAGCAAGAACACCGGGTAGAGGGTACAGGGTGTAAAATTGGATAGGACTCCGGGTGATTAGGGGAAAACAAACATACCAAATTGAATTACACATTCATCCATGCATTAGTGCACCCCCCAGCAAGCCTATGCAGAGCAGTTTGAAAGAAAAACAACAAGACACTTAGCTCTGGTTTTGAGTGCTGGCCTCCTGCCTGCGCACTCTCAGGTCCGGTTACAGGAGCACTTCAATGCTGCAAAGAGAGCCACAGTTAATAATCAGTCCGTGCCCATAACACAGAAACACACCACCAAATATGCCCCATAGCAACAAACTACTCTACAAACAGACAATCTGGTGTAGATGCTTCGTACCCATATGTAACATTACCCCTGTGATGGGTCATACACAGTCAATGCAGTAAGTCAGCCGCCGGTGGGTGCGTGGCAAATGGAACACCAATGTGTCACAATTCACACAACATGCAATATTCCCTGGGTAAGCAGACAGACCCATATAGCAAGGCATGACTTCAGAACAAGTCGTGTTCCACCATGAGCAAAACAAAGTAGGTAGTGCATGTTTCAAAATGTACATGGAAATGAAATGCACTGCACCTGAGTATGTCCCTTGCTGTATGTCCCTGTGAGCTGCCCCTTTCCATGTCTCAGAAGGCTACATGGTTGATACAAGTGCCTCAATGGACCTTGGTGTACCGGAGGGCATGTGCCACTGCCCCTGCAGGTGCCCCAGACAACCTTACAATCAACAGCCATCAGTCCACCAACACATCTGAGCTGTATTGTGTGCTTCAACACCAATATTCGTCCAAGCTCACCCTCAGTGCTGTTACTAAGCCTGCATGTGCAACTCGCCTGGTGCAAGCTGTGCTGTGTTGTGGCCCCCCTGTGCTGCTCACCTTGCCTGGAGTTCCTTGAACCACGTCAGCGGTTCTAGGATGTAGGTCTGCAATCCCTGTGCCTCTGCTTGTGCACACATGTGCATGTGGGCACCAACAAACGTGTCCAGAATTCAGACGTCCACTGGGCCATGTCTGCTGGCAAAGGTGGTCTGGAGGCTCATCCCCCTGCAGAAAGGGCATGAAACACATGATTAATGCTTTAAAGTCATCTGTGTGTGTCTCTTCAGGCATCTCATTACTGGACCATGTCAGAGACTTACATCAGAAATCACACCATCAGTCCGTCTTTCACATCCAAAGTGTGGAACACACTATCTACGGCATGAATTGCAACAAGCATGTGTACAGTAAAGATAAGAAACATACTACACTATGAATAGCAATGAATGTACACATTAATCATGAAACACCCCATCTAGCAAAAGCGGACAATAACACTGCAATCATCCCCATTAGGGGTGTCAACACAAGTTACACAGCACCAGACATGCCACAGATATAACAGTCCAAAGCCCTTGTGTAATAGGCTGTCACACAGAACCATCCTTGCGAGCCCATGGATAAGGGAGGCAGGAGTGGCATATGTGAGTCAAGGACCCCAAGCAGCAAACACATACACAAGACAAGCCTGAAGGGCCCAGCTGGAACAGACAGTGGATGCCTTCAAAAGCCACAAAGCACCGCACCGTCACATGAAAGCACAATAAACAAGCAATTTTAAACTATATTAACTAATTACACTTACTATGAAAAACCTACATTACCTAATTAAACTAACTATCAAACAGAAACTTAACTCACTAAACTAAAAGAAAAATCAAAAATGGCCACATACGACCCGGGGGGAGGGGAGGCACCCAGGAGGGGGGAGGTACAGGGTGCTGCTCAACACCCACATGCGATGATGCTGAGCCAAAAAAAAAACCTCCATGGGCTCAACGCCTGCACAGCCCGACCTATATGGGAGATAGATGGTTGTCCGAGTCTGGCTCATCCTGGAAAGGAGGATGTGGCACAGTAGCCTGGCCACGCCTAGCCGCAGCTTGCCCCTCGTCGGCAGCAAGTCTGCCAGACGGGTGAGCCTGGTTCTGTGTGGCGATGTGACGTAGGTCTGCATGCAGAACCTCACGTGATACACGTGCTTCCTCTTGCAAGGTAGCACGTGTAACACGGAGTTCCTCCTGCAAGGCCTGGCTGGACAACCGCTGCACCTCCCGGCAAGCCTTTAGCTCAGCCGAGATGGTACGCTCAAGCTGTGCAAACCTCTCCTTTGCCCGCTGCCTCTGGGACATCATAAGGACACCCAGAGCGGATCTGAGGGAAGCATACTCCTCCCTCAGGGCATCCATATGCGCCTCTGCGTGAGCAGCAATTGCTTTACGCAGAGACGACATTTCAGCCTAGCGTGCCCTGTCTGAGGCCGCCATGCCTAGCCTGAGCGAGCGGGCCGTGGACTGTGCCGCCTGCTGCTGGAGAAGCACCTGCCTAGCAGGGGGGAGCCCCTGATCGGGCCACACGCTCCATGCTCTCAGCAATGTTCTCCATTACTGCCCCCTGCCGTTCTGAATTGGCAGTCATGTCTTGCTCCCACTCAGTATACTGCGGTTGCGCGCGGCGACCGCGTTGCTGGGCTTGACCCCTGAGGGACCCAAGGACCAGTGTCCTCGCTGTGTTGGCACCGCCCACGGCTGCACGACTACATGCCCCCAACGACGTGATGTCCCAGGCACATCAGTGAATGGTGTGGAGGGTGACCCTGCGTTCCGATCCACCACGGGCGGAGGAACCAAGACTGTCTGATCCCTCAGTGCAGGTGTCGCGGACAGAGGAGTGTCCACATCAGAATCACTCACCCCTGACACATGGACTTGATGCTCACCCAACTCGACATGGACGTCAGAGTCGTCATCAAGGCTGGACTCATAGGCAGCCAGAGACAAGATGGACTGTAGCACTTGGGGGTTTTTGTGGCCTACCACCCCACTACCCCCACTTGTGCGGAGTTGATGTAGTGGTAACAACCCTGTGTCTGGCATGACAACACCATCCTCCGCCTCCATTGCGTCATCACCTGAAAAATAGAGAGAAAAAAGGTCACTACACATGTCAGAAGCACACAACACACACACACACACCGACAACAAACTCATCAGACAGACATGTGACACACAACATATAACCTGGCATGCATGTTGGGTCAACTTTGAATTGCTTCTGTGATCAGACCTGTTGAAAGGTGGCAGTTTCCATGGAAGTGAGTCTATGCAGTGCAGTAAATGTGTACGCCACTCACTGCCTACATGTACAAGGACTCCATGGTGTGTGTCAGGAAATGTGAAGGCAGTGCAAGGTCAAATTCAGGCATCACGTGCATTGTGCATTCAATATGTACCATATCTAGAAGCCAAACACCCCTCCACCCAAGTACAAAAGCAGGGATGCCTAGCATGGTATCAAAAGGCTGACCATAGACCTGTGTATTGACAGGCAGTGTTGACTGGCATCAACAGCTTAATGTGATTCAAGTGACAACACAGCAAATGATGATGGGACAGTAAGCAGGACACATGATGAAAACTCTGGAGGCCGCCCACGTGTGAAGAAGACACTACAACATTTGGACAGAGTCATTGGCCATTAAACAGGCTGAGGCCTGTGAGCCACACAGATTGTCAGACCCTAAACATGTGTGCAACGCAGTACTGACCCACAGTTGACATGGGAAGGCTGATGAGATGCCATGCAATGTATGTCACCCAGGACTTGTATTACAGTGATCATCCAGTCAAGGACACATAGGGGCATGCATGCAATGTACATGGAGCATGAATGTGCACTCATGTCCCTGCGGGACATCTGACCTATGCACAGTAAATTTGAGATACCCTGCATCAAGTACTAAGGCTGTACCACACGGTATATATCTGGCAGATTGTACGCTGGAAGTTAGCATCTACACAGGACGCATGAACAGGAAAGTACACATTGGCAAGATTGAAGCAGACCAATGCAAAGGTGTTACTGGGGTACAGAGTGGCGGAGGAGGGGCAAGGGAGCATGCCTACATGGATTCCCCGCATGCAGGCAGAGGAGACATGCACGTCAGTCATGCAATGACATTGTGCCTGGGCTGAGAGGAAGGTCATCCAACACCACATGCAGAAGGGCCAGTGAGCTGGAACATGGACCGGAGGGGCATACTTGTAACCAGCATGTCAGTAGGGTGCAATAGTGGTGATGCGGACAGTCCCTGTATGCTCCACATGTCCACCATCCAGCAGAGCAGACATGCATCAAGGAAGCATTGCATTACTTACACATCAGAACCATGTACACGTCACATGTAGTGGCAATCATGCACAACACATCCCACAAGTGAAACACACACGTCCTCAACAAACACGCATCACCACTCACTGGATTGGGCATCAAAGTCCAGCATCTCTCCCACTCCTTCGACCAATTCAGGTGGTATGAACTCCGCAACGAGTGCCTCATGCGGAGTGAGCTCTTCCTCCTCTGGTGCATGTTAGGCGGAAACCTGTGCAGTTCCCTCTGGGACCACTGCAAAAGATTTAGGACTACAAGTGTTTGGCGGTGAACCCACTTGGTAGCAGTCTGTACCACACAGATTCACTTGGTAGCTGTGGCTGAGCAGTCAGACTTCTCTCAAGAAGAGTTAAGCAGTATGTGGAGTATACAATATAGGACAATTCTTCACAGTAAGACAAGCAAACACGCAACAAGGCTTCAGTGTAAAGATATTAAGGTATTTATTTATAACGGAACATCTATAGAAAACACTATGGCACTATCACGGCAAACACTTCAATTACAATTACTCTACGCAGAAGAAAACGATCAATCCCCCTAACAATATTTCGACAAGTCTAGGTTCTACCGTATCACTTATTTTCAGACAGAGGTGTATACCTCAACCTAGATGGCACTCTAATATTAGTTAGGACGGGAGAGAAAAATAGGAAGGTTACGAAATCAACACAGTTCAATACTTCACGGATAAAATGCAAGGCAAGAAGGCAAGAACCACAATAGATCATAAAGTTCAGAGGCCAGGCCCACTCGGAGAGAGGCAAGGCGATATGTCCCAAAAACTCTCTAGTGGAAATGCGTTCGAGTCTTTGTAGCAAATTGTTATCGGCAGATTGAACCAGTTCAGAAGAACATGCTAGAAAAAGCTTGGAGGCGACCCAACGGAAAGGCGAGGATTAAGACACCTCACTCAAACCGATCGAAAGGGAAGCCAGGCGGACACGGTACCTTGTTGTGGAGAGACAGCTCCGGCAGGGGCAGTTGTTCCTGGTGGTGGATGCACGTCGGATCTTTGCCAAGAGTAGAGTTGATCTCGTCGTCGAAGAAAAGTGAAGTCCGGTGCACCACCAGGGAAGAGACCAGCCGCGGAGTGCTCCGTCACAAGGCACCACCTTTTGGTCGCGGTACAGGGGTAGTGGCTATCCGGTTGCCAGGGTGGTCTGCACGGGCAATTCGACCACCGCGTCCTGAGGCGAAGAAAAAGCAAAGGGGACTGGTTGTTCCCACCAGTCAGGGGAAGAGACTATCCGGGAGGGAGATCTCCTCTGTCATCGGGAAGTGGTGAGTCGGTTCTGCAGGGCTCCACCGGAGGTGTCGTCGTTGCAGGTCGGCTCAGCGTTACCCTCGTCGGATTCTTAGGTCCTGTGGCGACTTCTGAAGATCCAGTCCCAAAAGCCCTGCTTGTATGCAGAAAACACCCATTCATTCAGCCTAGCTGTCAATCAACACTCGCTAAGTGGTGAGCGGCGAGGCTCACCACTTGGGCCAATCACTCCAGAGTGCGACCGGAGTTGGCAAGGCAACTCGGTCCAGGGTGCCTAAACCCCCTCCCACACCTCTGTGGTAACCCAGACAGAATGGCACCACTTTGGAGGGTCTCTGTACAGAGGCCCGCCAAAAGTGGAACAAAGGGCACAACCTTTGGTTTAGGAGTCACAGAGACGAACACAGACGCCATTTTAAAAACCGAGTTCTGGCAGAAAATACCATCCGATAAACTTATTTAAGATAAGTAGAGCGGTGGTACGTTAGAGATTAACGAGGAAACGTATCAATCACCAACAATGTGACGAGTCCCATAGGGTTATGTCCGGGGTCAAACATAACAAGTAGTTTCCATTGCCACCAGCCAAAACTCGACGAGGGGGGACGGAACAGTGCCCCCTCGAATAACAGACCCAGGAGTAATCGAATTACCCCTACTAGCACGTCCACAATAAGATGGTTGGTACTAGTTCTGTTAGTAAATTTATGTCTAGTAAAGCCAATGGTGACTTTACATGCCCGGGGAGACAGTAGTCAGTCCCGGGGTATGGAGTCTATGGTGGAGGTCCGCTAGGACGCCCCAGTGTTACGGCACTGAGGGTGCGGTGTAACACACATAGAAAAAACATATGAGACCCTATGGAGTAAAAGACCCCATAGCCCATAGAACACATTGACATTCAAAGGAATTACACACATTCATGTCCAAGAGTGGGAGGAAAAGAGTCTCACTCTTGGCAGGATGGAAAAAACAAACTCCAGAAATCCAGCAAAGCTGCTGGGGGACTCACTAGGTTAGGAAATTCAGCCTAAACAGAGAATTCTCCCTAACACTCGCCCCCCCTAGTCTAAGGGACAGGAGGATTTAATCCACTCCTGGATGAATCTCATACCTCTAGTCAATGACATACATCCTAGAGAGACCATCAGCATTTTGGTGGTGACATCCTCACCTGTGCTCAATGGTGAAATCAAACCCTTGCAGGCAGATCGACCATCTCAATAGTTTTGGGTTTTCCCCTTTCATTTGCATTAACCATCTCAAGGGTTTGGTGGTCAGTCTGAATCACAAAAGTAGAACCATACAAGTACGGCCTAAACTTCTTCAGAACCCACACGATAGCAAAGCACTCTCTTTCGATTGTTGCCCACCTTGTTTCAGGATCCTTCAGCTTGCGGCTGATGAAGCAAACGGGGTGCTCCCTACCTTTCCCATCCAGTTGACTGAGTACGGCACCTATCCCTACATTGGAAGCATCTGTCTGCACAATAAAGTGTTGGCGGTAATCAGGAGCTCTGAGTACTGGGACTTGGCAAAGAGCCTTTTTCAGGTTTTCAAAAGCCTGATTGCACTCCTCGTTCCATTTAACCTTTTTAGGAAATTTGGGTGAGGAGATGACATTCAGTGGAGAAGCTATGGTCCCATGGTTCTCTATGAAATTCCTGTAGTACCCAGTGAGGCCTAGGAAGGCTCTCACTTGGGTTTGAGTAGTAGGTGTTGTCCAATTTTGCACAGCTTCAATCTTACTGAGAAAGGCCTTATTTCTCCACCTCCTACCTCATGTCCAAGATAGACTACCTTACTCTGTCCAATTTGGCATTTACTCGCCTTTATGGTCAGATTGGTTCGTCCAAGAGCATGCAAAACATCTCTTAGGTGGGTTACATGTTCTTCCCAGAAATTGCTGAACACTGCGATGTCATCCAAGTATGCCATGCAGAAGTCCTCCATCCCATTCAGAACCTGGTTTACCATCCGTTGAAACGTAATAGGTGCATTCTTCAATCCGAAAGGCATTACCTTAAACTGGTATAAGCCAACGGGGGTAGAAAATGCAGTTTTCTCCTTGGCATGGTCTGTCAGGGCTATTTGCCAATAGCCTGACGTCAAGACAAATGTGCTGAGGAACTTGGCGGCACCAAGTTTATCCACCAACTCATCTGTTCTTGGCAAAGGGTGGGCATCAGTCGTGGTGACTGCATTAAGAGCTCTATAATCCATGCAGAATCTAAGCTCTTTAGATCCGGCCTTTGGTACTAACACAACTGGGCTAGACCATGGACTAGTAGAGGGCTCTATTAGCCCGAGATCAAGCATCTTGCTGACCTCACCTTTGATGTGGGTTCGTACATTTTCTGACATTCTGTATCCTCTGCTTTTGACTGGAAGACAGTCACCAGTGAGTATGTCATGCTGGCCCCAAGGGGTCAAGCCTGGCGAAAGCGAGAACAGAGAGGCAAACTGATTCAACATGGATTTGCACTCTTCTTGTTGCTCGGGTGTCAGATTGGAGCAGAGATTTACTCCTTCAATTTGTTTTTCTAAAGGTAAGCCTCTGAGGAGATCCGGAAGAGCTTCACTCTCTTCTTCTTCCTCGGATGATGCTAGAAGCAATGCTCCTACATCAGGTCGTGAGACATACGCTTTGAGACGGTTGGTGTGGAAGACGGTCGGAGCCTCCTTGGGATTGCCCAAGTCCACCAGATAGTTAACCTCTCTGAGTTTACCCACAACTCTGAAGGGTCCCATCCATTTATCTTGCAAGGCTCTCTGCCTTGTTGGGATCATAACGAGAACGAGCTGGTCTTGAGCAAACTCAACCATATTAGCCTTTTGATCGTGCCAGTGCTTGACCAATGCTTGTCCAGCTTTCAAGTTATCGCTTGCTTCCGTCATCATGTGCGACATTCTCCTCCGGAGACCTATCACGTAGTCAGTCACTCTGACTGGCTTGGGGGAAGGAGCACTCTCCAACCCCTCCTTAATCAGGGCCAATGGACCTCTGACGGGATGACCATAGAGAAGTTCGAAGGGAGAGTAACCTACTCCCTCCTGAGGGACTTCTTTATAAGCAAAGAGAAGGCATGGCAGGGGAAGGTCCCACTTACACTTAAGGGGTTCTTCTAAAGCACCTATCATGCACTTCATGGTTCGGTTGAACCGTTATACCAACCCATTGGTTTGGGGGTGGTAAGCTGTTGAGAACTTGTAAGTAACTCCACAGGTTTTCCACATGGCTTTCATGTAGTGGGACATAAAGTTTGACCCCCTGTCAGAGATTACTTCCTTAGGAAACCCGACCCTAGTAAAAATACCAAGGAGGGCCTTAGCCACAGCCGGAGCTGTAACAGTCCTCATAGGAATTGCCTCAGGATACCTAGTAGCATGGTCTACTACAACAAGTATAAACCTGTTGCCTGAGGAGGTTGGAGGATCAAGGGGACCAACAATGTCAATCCCTACTCTCTCAAATGGGACTCCCACAACTGGGATGGGCACTAAAGGTGCCACATTCTTGGAGCCAACCTTACCAGAGGTCTGGCAGGTGTGGCAGCTCCTGCCGTGTTTTTCTACCTCGGCCCCCATCTTTGGCCAATAGAAGTAGAGAGAGATCCTTTCTTTAGTCTTCTTGAAACTCAAGTGACCAGCCAAAGGAATCTTGTGGGCTAACTGCAAGAACTGTGGTCTGTTCTCTTGGGGTACTACAAGTCGTTTGTAGTCTCCAGGTGCAGACTCGGTCGGTTCACTGTAGAAGAGGCCATCTTCCCAGTGCAACCTGTATTTCCCAGGCTTTTGCCCTTCAGCCTGAGCTTCTGCTTGGTGGCGAAGACCTTCCAGAGTTGGACATTCTCTCTGTCCCTTACTGAAGTCTGCCCTGCTGGGTCCACCTTCTGCCAGTAAAGACTGCAGCTCAGGATGGTCAACAGGATCCAGATCTCCAATGAGTTCCTGGCCTTCCATTAGCTCTTCCTCAGAGTCTAATTCTACCACACAGGGTTGTACCTCCATCTAAGCCTCAGCTGGAGGTGGAGTTACGGGTGTAACTTTGGACAACCGCAGGGAAGTCCGTGTTGGCTGCACTGAAATGCTGGCTGCTGGTTTCGGGATAGAAGTCTTTGGTTTCCCTTTCGCTTCTGATTTCTTGGAGACAGCTGCCGACAATTCTAGTGGAGCAGGAGTGATTTCTGTCTTCATCATCTCCTGGAGAGTACCGCGCATGGTCTTCTCTCTTGCGGGTCTGTTTAGCTCCTGTAACCGTTTACTAGGAGGTCTGGGAGTATGCGATACAACTCCGAGAGTTTTCAAATCGTTACCCAACAGTACGCGTCCTGGTACCTCACTCTGTATGCTGACAGGTATCTTTACAGTCATGTCGTTACACTGGATGAGAACTGGTAATTGGGGAAGCATCTGCACAGGCCCTCCAGCTAACTTGGTGAGGCGTTTGGTTGCCTTAGCAACATCCTCAGCCTGAAAAAACGATTTATCCACCACAGTTATGCTGGCCCCAGTGTCCCTAATGGCAGGGGTCTCCTGGCCATTCACCTGGACACTGTCCTTATAATACTCTTTAGTATTATCGGGGATAGAATTATAGACATCTAAATTCTGTTGTTCCCACAACCCCAGAGATACTAAAGAAACGCTGGCTGAGACTCCAATGGGTTCGTCAGCTAGCAGTAGAAAGTTTCCACTTGCCATTTGGACTTCCTCCTCTGGAGCGAAGGCTAAGGAGACAAGCTGGACCCCTGAAGGTTTACCCTTACATCTGGGATCTCCTTTCACGTGGTCAGTCGAGCCACAAACAAAGCATTTACCAAACGCTTTTTGGAATGGTGGCTTCTTCTGACCTCCTTCCGGTTTGGCACCAGAAGACACACTATTCTGTTGTGGTTTTCCCGGTGGCTTACCCTTCTGGTTTTGTTTGGGGCCCTCTTTGGAATTTGAGTTATTCAAATTCTCTTTTGAGTCTTTTTTAGGCTGTTTTCCCTCATCTTTTTTCTGAGTTGCCCCAGAATCCTTATGAGTAGCCCTGTTGGCAACCCACAAGTCAGCGGCCTTAGCTAGCGCCCGGGAATCCAATTCCTTCGAATCAGCCAAGTGCTGTCTGAGCTCAGGAGAACAGGCATCATAAATCGACTCCAACATAAAAAGATTCTTCATACCCTCATAAGTGTTCACTTTGTAACCTTTAATCCATCCCTGTAAGTTTTTCAACCCTTCACTCACCCAGGTAGCCCAAGGGGTACCATCATGCTTTTTGAGGGTTCTAAACCTCTTAAGATACTGGGAAGGGGTCTTACCGAATCTAGCTATCAAAGCTAGTTTCACACTTTCGTAATCCGTCTTATCTGCCTCCCCCAACTCCATTACCACATCAGTCGCAACAGGAGGGAGCCTAGAGAACAACCAGGGAAGTAAAGCATTCCCGGTGATGTCCTGGAGCCCATGATTGTACTCCAACAGTTTTAACCAATCCAACAGATCCAATCTCGGTTCATACATACCCACTAATTCCTTCGGCATCCGGGGTCTTTTGGGACTGGAGCTCCTAGAGGAACCAGAGGAGAGACAAGCATTTTCCATAGACAACTTTTTCATTTCTAACTCGTGATTAAGTTCTATTTCCCTGAGTCTTAACTCAGCTTGCTTCTGCTCAGCCTGGGCATTCATCCGTCTGAACTCGAGCTCTTGGTTTCGTTCAGATTGAGCCAAGAACCGTTTGTATTCTAATTCGAGCTTCATTTTTTCAAGTTCAAAATAAGCAGGGTTACTTGTGGGACCTGGTATGGGCCCCGGAGGTAATGCTGGTAAGGCAGGTAGAGGAGCAGGGGAGACAGTTTCGTTAGCCTCTCTGTCCTCGTCAGCCTCTTCATCGCTATCATCAGAATTAAGATTTAGATCAACACCATCACTGTTATCTACATTTGCTGGAGAAATTGGTTCCTCTGAACCAGTACCAAGACTTTGGTTCGCCAGCAATCTCTCTATTAATTCTAACTTCTTGCCTCTTACAGAAAGATTCTCTTGCCTACAGAGAGCTCGCAAACTCTCAGTATTTTCACCTGACAAGGATTCTTGACTGTAAGTTTCCATCGTAGACATGTTTTTGTTTGGTTAGTTATCCTAAAGTGTCGAAAAGCACTCTAAACTGTATACTCGATACAAATCCCACCGCTGTACACCAGTGTTAGGCGGAAACCTGTGCAGTTCCCTCTGGGACCACTGCAAAAGATTTAGGACTACAGGTGTTTGGCGGTGAATCCACTTGGTAGCAGTCTGTACCACACAGATTCACTTGGTAGCTGTGGCTGAGCAGTCAGACTTCTCTCAAGAAGAGTTAAGCAGTATGTGGAGTATACAATATAGGACAATTCTTCACAGTAAGACAAGCAAACACGCAACAAGGCTTCAGTGTAAAGATATTAAGGTATTTATTTATAACAGAACATCTATAGAAAACACTATGGCACTATCACGGCAAACACTTCAATTACAATTACTCTACGCAGAAGAAAACGATCAATCCCCCTAACAATATTTCGACAAGTCTAGGTTCTACCGGTATCACTTATTTTCAGACAGAGGTGTATACCTGAACCTAGATGGCACTCTAATATTAGTTAGGACGGGAGAGAAAAATAGGCAGGTTACGAAATCAACACAGTTCAATACTTCACAGATAAAATACAAGGCAAGAAGGCAAGAACCACAATAGATCATAAAGTTCAGAGGCCAGGCCCACTCGGAGAGAGGCAAGGCGATATGTCCCAAAAAGTCTCTAGTGGAAATGCGTTTGAGTCTTTGTAGCAAATTGTTATCGGCAAATTGAACCAGTTCAGAACAACACGCTAGAAAAAGCTTGGAGGCGACCCAACGGAAAGGCGAGGATTAAGACACCTCACTCAAACCGATCGAAAGGGAAGCCAGGCGGACACGGTACCCTGTTGTGGAGAGACATCTCCGGCGGGGGCAGTTGTTCCTGGTAGTGGATGCACGTCGGGTCTTTGCCAAGAGTAGAGATGATCTCGTCGTCGAAGAAAAGTGAAGTCCGGTGCACCACCAGGGAAGAGACCAGCCGCGGAGTGCTCCGTCACAAGCCACCACCTTTTGGTCGTGGTACAGGGGTAGTGGCTATCCGGTTGCCAGGGTGCTCTGCACGGGCAATTCGACCACTGCGTCCTGAGGCGAAGAAAAAGCAAAGGGGACTGGTTTTTTCCCACCAGTTAGGGGAAGAGACTCTCTGGCAGGGAGATCTCCTCTGTCGTCGGGAAGTGGTGAGTCGGTTTTGCAGGGCTCCACCGGAGGTGTCGTCATTGCAGGTCGGCTCAGCGTTACCCTCGTCTGATTCTTAGGTCCTGTGGCGACTTCTGAAGATCCAGTCCCAAAAGCCCTGCTTTTATGCAGAAAACCCCCATTCATTCAGCCTAGCTGTCAATCAACACTCGCTAAGTGGTGAGCGGGGAGGCTCACCACTTGGGCCAATCACTCCAGAGTGCGACCGAAGTTGGCAAGGCAACTCGGTCCAGGGTGCCTAAACCCCCTCCCACACCCCTGTGGTAACCCAGACAGAATGGCACCACTTTGGAGGGTCTCTCTACAGAGGCCCGCCAAAAGTGGAACAAAGGGCTCAACCTTTGGTTTAGGAGTCACAGAGATGAACACAGACGCCATTTTAAAAACCGAGTTATGGCAGAAAATACCATCCGATAAACTTATTTAAGATAAGTAGACCGGTTTACGTTAGAGATTAACGAGGAAAAGTATCAATCTCCAACAATGGGACGAGTCCCATAGGGTTATGTCCGGGGCCGAACATAACAAGTAGTTTCCACTGCCACCAGCCAAAACTCGACGAGTGGGGACGGGACAGTGCCCCCTCGAGTAACAGACCCAGGAGTAATCGAATTACCCCTACTAGCACGTCCACAATAAGATGGTTGGTACTAGTTCTGTTAGTAAATTTAGGTCTAGTAAAGCCAATGGTGACTTTACATGCCCGGGGAGACAGTAGTCAGTCCCCGGATATGGAGTCTATGGTGGAGGTCCACTAGGACGCCCCAGTGTTACGGCACTGAGGGTGCGGTGTAACACACATAGAAAAAACATATGAGACCCTATGGAGTAAAAGACCCCATAGCCCATATAACACATTGACATTCAAAGGAATTACACACATTCATGTCCAAGAGTGGGAGGAAAAGAGTCTCACTCTTTGCAGGATGGAAAAAACAAGCTCCAGAAATCCAGCAAAGCTGCTGGGAGACTCATTAGGTTAGGAAATTCAGCCTAAACAGAGAATTCTCCCTAACAGTGCAGGCCCACTGCCAGTCACCAGAGTCAAGTTGTAATTAGAGGCACGCTTAGCCTTAGTGCTGCGTTTGATGTCATTCCAACGCTTTTTGCACTCTTGCGCCGTGCGCACCTCATGGCCAAATGAACTGACATGTTCCGCAACATGCTTCCAGTGGGTGTCACGTTGGGCAGCCGTAGTCTGACTATTGGCACCCACTAGCATGTCACGGCTGTGGCCCCGCACGTAGCCCACGAGGAAGACCAGTTCCTGCTTGCAGAAAGGCTTCTTCCTCGACGTGCAGGAGGTCGTGGCTGTCTGTGGGGTCCCAGCCTGTGCTGCAGGTGCAACCTTCCTCCTCTTGGACTGTGGTGCAGACCCTGGCTGGCTAATGCCGCCCTGACCAGTATGGCCAGTGGGTTCGGTGGATTGAGCCAAGGGAGTGGCAGGTGGAGGGACGACCAAAGGCCTGACTTGTGTCAGTGGCAGCTGGGTGCCCTCTAATGGACCCTGCGCAGCAACATCAGCTGTGGCAGGGTCATTGACCGCAACGGTCCTGGTTGGCAGACTCACAACCGGGGTGTTGTTGGGTGCATCTGCCCCTGCACTTGCCAACACCCGGCTGTTCGGGGCAGCAGATGACATAACTGCCCCAGGGACACGTGTCTTGGTCTGAGCAGCCCTGCCTGCCCCTATGGTTTCCCTCCTGGCCTGTTGGAAATCTACCAAGGGCTCCTCAAGTGCCAACGCAGCCTGCGCTGGCAGACCCTGAGCCTGGGTGGCGGTGTCCACAGCTGCGCCTGCAGCTACCACTACCCTTGGGCCCGTGGCAGTCGATGGAACAGACTGCTGGGTCACACGGGCGCCAGTGCCAGATGCAGAAGCTGCATCCCCCGGAACCACAGGGGGTGGTGGCATGACTGCACCGACTCATGGCACAACAATGTGCTCAAGTGGTGCACCCCTGCCTCTTCCCCCTCCATGGCTGCCCTGGACACCCTGGAGTGCCCCTACTCCCTGGTCACCACGGCCATGTCCCCGACCACACCCGCCACGAGGAGTACGCCCAGCTGAGGCGCCCCTCACCTTTGGTGTCCTCCCAACCATAGCACAGATGTAGTAGTGCCAGCACAGATTGAATAGTGCCAATGGGAGGTGTACACCACAATTGACCTGGGCAATTGGGGTGAAGGGGGTGGGAAGCAAGATGTTAACAGCCCCCCTGCACCTGCAAGGCTGTATGTGACCCCAGTGATGTAGTGACGGGTCACGCAACGCTCAGGCACCCCAAAACTGCAGTAAAACCCTGCAGCCTACGTGCGTGGAATCAACCTCCCACAGTACGTGGTGGCACCCAGTAACATGAATAACGCGTACGCGTGGGACACGCAGGCTACTATGACCTCGAAAATGGGTGCGATACACAGGGGCACCCGCAGTGGGAAAAATAGCGTGTGCGACTCACCGTCTGACTAGCGCGATGCAGAAAAACATGCATAGCCAATACCCCCGCCAAAAGAAGAGATACGTCGTGATAGCTGTGAAGTTGTGATGGCGCGAAACAACAGGAAGCAGCAACACACGTCGGTCTCCACGAAAGGCACATACAGCAAACTGCTGCCCCCACTCACCTTTAACCCGTGCTGAGGGAAATGCCCGCGCGCATCACATCACTTACGCGCATGGGCCCTTTCCTCGGATTACACGCATTCCCACGCGGACGTGCAGTTTTTCACGTGCGCTGAAACGCCCATGCACGCCTGCGCGCGTCACATCACAGAGGCGCTTGCGCTTGAAGGGCCTTCTGTACAATGAAATCAGGTATGCGTGCAGATGCGCTTACGCGCTAAAGGCCTTTCCTCGAATTACACGCTGACGTGCAGAATTTTCACGGGCCAAATCACTCCGTATCAAGCTGGCCACGCGTAAGCACACGGAAGACCACGCTCCTGCCCAAAAGGCCGAATTACTGCCCCCCAGAGCACCGAGCAGCCTCCCACGAGCCATCTGCTGCTGCCTGCCTGCCTGCCTGCCTGCTGCCACCGTGCCCTGCCATTTGGTGCCTGCACATCAGCCATCTGCAGGGGTCCAGTTGCTGTGTCCACCCCTGCTGGAACAGAAGACTCCCGACTGGGATACCATCGCTCCACAGCCCAGCCCCAGGACCCAGTTGCCCACCCACGCCTGCCTCGGGGGTCGCCATGTCGGGGCAAACACCATCCGAGACCACCGGCAACCCCCAGCCAGAGGGGCAGACGGCCACCAACTTCAGTCAGAAGGAAGTTGGTGTCCTGGTGGAGCATGTCCTGGGGCATTATGATGCCCTCTTCGGATCATCACGCGCCGACAAGGATGGACGGGACAGGATCTGGACGGACATCGTGACTGCCATCAACGCGGAGGGGTGGCAGTCCGCGACTTCCAACATGTCAAGAAGCGCTGGGAGGACTTCAGGTCCAGGACCCTCAGCAAGGCCCGGCGCCTCTTGAAGGCAGCGGATGCTAAGGGGCGCTGGGGCCACTTGTCGGAAGATCAGATGAGGGTCCTGGAACGCATATCCCCAGCGCTCCACGTCCAGGTCCTTGAGAGGCAGACCCATCTGGAGTCGAGCGGTAAGTGGCCAGGCATTGCTGTGTGAGACAGGGCATGTTGCAGTGTGCTGGTTGTCTGATACTTGCCTGTACGTGTGACATAGGCCATGTACGCGTGTGTGTGTGCAGGGACATCATGGACATGCATGTGAGACCAGTAATGTGTGAAGCACACGGTTGGTGTATGTGTTTAAATGCTACATGGGGAGCCCTATGCGGAATGGACTCATGAGAGCATGCCAGTCTCTGTTCCTGGACATGGGTGGGGGTGAGGGATGGGTGTTGATGTACATGTATGGTTTCCATGTCTGTTTGTCTGACCTGCGTGTCTGTGACTTGTGAATGCTATGGATGCATGACACATGTCTGTGTCAATGTTCAGATCCACTGATGCAGCCTAGCGATCCTTGCATCCACTGTGTCTGGGGTGTACCAGTCCAGATGGATGAAAGTACGGTGAAGTGTGTGAATGTGATAGGCATGACCCATGATGCATGTGAGTTCAAAAACAACATTGTATGTTTCAAGAGTCCCGTGGACATGTTTGCTTATGTCCATAGCATGCGCCATGCCTGTTACTGCATGTGTTTTGCCTGCACTGACCCATGTGTTGTGGAGGGACATGATGGAAGTGATCTTTGACAGTGCCACTCATCTGCTATTGCTTCCTGTCTAGGGGGCCATTCTACCGTACCCTGATGCTTGTGTTCTATGTCTCCCTCTACACAGCGCAAAGTGAAGAAGAGGGCGGAGACAGCGCTGTGGAGCAAAGCAGCGGGGATGCCCCCACGACTGCAGCGGAAGGGGTGGGTGAGCCCCCACAGGGGCTTGCAACGGCAGAAGACGGTGTGGAGCCATCCTGGTTGGTGGAGAGAGGCCGCTACTGAGCCGCACATGGGGCCTGGTGGGGGCATCCCTGCTGGTGCAAGTGGTGCAGTCCAGGGGCAGGGGCAGGAGGCAGCACAGGTCGCCATGGAGGTGCCTCTGCATGTCACTGTCCCTGACACTGTGACTGCACCACCATGCACCAGCAGGGATGCCCCATCCCGGGCCCGTCCGCAGGTAGGGGGGATGTCCATGTCATCTGACTCCCCTCCTCCTGCGGACGAGGGGACCCCTGGCCGTATGGAGAAGGTCCTGATTGGTGTTGCGTTGCGCACGGGTGTCATTCGTGATGAGGTGCATCCTTCCCGGGGGGAGCACGCACGTCATCACGAAGAGCACCGTGCCAACGTGGCCCAGTTGGGAGCAGTCGTGGTCGGGGGTCTCGTACATGTGTCGGGCACTTTGGCGACCCTCTCCTCCTCTGTGGAGGCTATGCGCCAGTCGTTCTCCATGCCGTCTTCCGGCCCAGATGCCACCAGGGCCCCCTGTGGACCTGCCCCGACCAATGCAGCCAACTCGGTGGGGATCCCATCCCTGCCACAGTCAGGAGTCGGAGGTCCAGCAGGGGTGGACACACCAGCAACTGGACGCCAGCAGATGGAGGATGTGACGGCATCATCGGGCAGGGCACGTGCACGACGGCGTCAGTGGATTCCATCAGCCTGGATGCCGTCGTGCTGGCACAGGCAGTTGCGTCGGAGGCAGCGACAGGCTCGACGTGGGAGGCATCATGGCTGGGGGCCATCAACATCAGGGGTGCAGGCAGCGGCCGGAGGGCAGGAGAACCCTGGAATGGGAGTGGCTTCCATGTGGGAGCGGTTGGGCCAGCAGATAGGTGCGGAGCGGCAGCGGGCAGAGGAGGAACGCTCACAATGGTCAGGGCGGAGAACTCCATGCGGAGGGCCCTGAGGCGGGCTGAGTGCCTCGAGGGTCTTCGCAGGGAGTTGGAGCTGGACACTGCTTTATCCCTGCGAGACCTCGGGGCCACGGAACATGCCCGCCTCCAAGCCATTGAGCAAGAGTTCGATGATGCCCTGGCCCATGACAACATCCAGTGAGCCGTTGGGCTAGCCCGCTGCCCTTGTAAATAGTTATATAGTTAGTGTTAGGTTTCCTTTGCTTTTTTCTTGATTTTGGACCTTTTGGACAATGGCCAACATTTTTGTATATAGTTTTTTTATTACGTAGTATTTTTAGATAGGTTTCATTTCTTCAGTTGGGATCATGGACCCTGGATTGTTTATCTGTATATAGTTGACTGTTAGATTATGTTTTTTTTTTTTGATTTTCCCTTGGATGTACTTTTTTGAACTGTGACTTTGGACACCTTTCCTTTGGATTATGATTTGTGGTTTTTCATTATTTTACGGACATGCTGCTTTTTTGTTTTTAATTTACATTGTCGTTTGTTTATTTTTAATCCCATGTATGTTGCTTTAAATACATTTTTTTCATCAAAATTCAATGTGTAGTATCATATCATTGGTTTCATGCATGTCATGATATGGGTTTTGACATTCACTTACACCCATTGTGTGTATGTGAGGGACATGTGTTCATTTACATACTTGCCATTGGGGTTGTATCATGTAATTGGCATTTTTGAGTGGGTGGATGCAATACTTAGGTGGGTGTTGTGGAGGCTGCCCATAAGGACCAGGGATCTAGATTGTGATGACGTGTTGGCTGGGGGACATGTGTCAGGGCCTGCTGGCAGGTGCCCCACAATGCTGGGGGTTGGGGGTGCAGGGGGACATGAGTGGGACATGAGTGGGGGCATGCTGGCAGGTGCCTCGCAATGCTGGGGGTTGGGGGTGCAGGGGGACATGAGTGGGACATGAGTGGGGGCCTGCTGGCAGGTGCCTCGCAATGCTGGGGGTGCAGGGGGACATGAGTGGGACATGAGTGGGGGCCTGCTGGCAGGTGCCCCGCAATGCTGGGGGGTGGGGGTGCAGGGGGACATGAGTGGGACATGAGTGGGGGCGTGCTGGCAGGTGTCGCACAGTGCTGGGGGGTGGGGTTCAGGGGGACATGAGTTGGACATGAGTGTGGGCCTGGTGGAGGGTGCCCCTGGACGCTGGGGGGTGGGGGTGCTGGGAGACATGTGTGGGGGCATGGTGGAGGGTGCCCTGCACTGCTGGGGGTGGGGGTGCAGGGGGACATGAGTGGGACATGAGTGGGGGCCTGCTGGCAGGTGTCCCACAGTGCTGGGGGGTGGGGGTGCAGGGGGACATGAGTTGGACATGAGTGTGGGCCTGGTGGAGGGTGCCCCTGGATGCTGGAGGGTGGGGGTGCTGGGAGACATGAGTGTGGGCCTGATGGAGGGTTCCCCTGGATGCTGGGGGGTGGGGGTGCTGGGAGACATGTGTGGGGGCCTGGTGGAGGGTGCCCTGCACTTCTGGGGAGTGGGGGTGCTGGGAGACATGTGTGGGGGCCTGGTGGAGGGTGCCCATGACTGGTGGGGGTGGGGGTGCTGGGAGACATGTGTGGGGGCCTGGTGGAGGGTGCCCCTGACTGGTGGGGGGTGGGGGTGCTGGAGGACATGAGTGGGACATGAGTGGGGGCCTGCTGGCAGGTGCCCCACAGTGCTGGGGGGTGGGGGTGCTGGGAGACATGTGTGGGGGCCTGGTGGAGGGTGCCCTGCACTGCTGGGGGGTGGGGCTGCAGGGGGACATGAGTGGGACATGAGGGGGGGCCTGGTGGAGGGTGCCCCTGGATGCTGGGGGGTGGGGGTGCTGGAAGACATGTGTGGGGGCCTGGTGGAGGGAGCCCATGAATGATGGGGGGTGGAGGTGCAAGGAGACAGGAGTGGGGGCCTGGTGGAGGGTGCCCTGCACTGCTGGGGGGTGGGGGTGTTGGGAGACATGTGTGGGGGCCTGGTGGAGGGTGCTCCTGACTGGTGGGGGGTGGGGGTGCAGGGGGACATGAGTGGGACATGAGTGGGGGCCTGCTGGCAGGTGTCCCACAGTGCTGGGGGTGGGGGTGCAGGGGGACATGAGTTGGACATGAGTGTGGGCCTGGTTGAGGGTGCCCCTGGATGCTGGGGGGTGGGGGTACTGGGAGACATGTGTGGGGGCCTGGTGGAGGGTGCCCTGCACTGCTGGGGGGTGGGGATGCAGGGGGACATGAGTGGGACATGAGTGGGGGCCTGCTGGCAGGTGTCCCACAGTGCTGGGGGGTGTGGGTGCAGGGGGACATGAGTTGGACATGAGTGTGGGCCTGGTGGAGGGTGCCCCTGGATGCTGGGGGGTAGGGGTGCTGGGAGACATGTGTGCGGGCATGGTGGAGGGTGCCCTGCACTGCTGGGAGGTGGGGGTACTGGGAGACATGCGTTGTTGATCAGTAGTGCAAGGTGACATGTGGCTTGGCCGGGGGGCATGCCCATGGTGGATGGGCTGCCTGCGGGACATGAGCAGGGGTGCAGCGTAGTCCCCAATGGTGTGGGCTGCCTGCAGGGGCCGTGGAGGTTGTAGAGCGAAGACCTGGGAGGACCCACACGGCCAATTCACGTGTAGTACTCCCCGGAACCCCTGTAATACACGTGCCCTGCTGAAATCGCGTGTGAGGCTTCCCGCGCACCCCGAAATACACGTACCCAGGACATTCGCGTGTGGAACTTCCCGCAAATCCCTGAAATACACGTACCCTGCTGAATTCGCTTGTGAAGCTTCCCGCACACCCCAGGAATACACGTACCCAGGACATTCGCATATGGAACTTCCCGCGCACCCCTGAAATACACGTATCCTGCTGAATTTGCGTGTGAAACTTCCCGCGCACCCCGAAATACACGTACACAGGACATTCGCGTGTGAAATTTCCCGCACACCCCAGGAATACACGTACCCAGGACAATTGCATGTGGAACTTCCTGCGCACCCCTGAAATACACGTACCCTGCTGAATTTGCATGTGAAACTTCCCGTGCACCCCGAAATACACGTACACAGGACATTCGCGTGTGGAACTTCCCGCGCACCCCTGAAATACACGTACCCTGATGGAATCGCGTGTGAAACTTCCCGCGCACCCCTGAAATACACGTACCCTGCTGAATTTGCGTGTGAAACTTTCCGCGCACCCCTGAAATACATGTACCCTGCTGAATTTGCGTGTGAAACTTCCCACGCACCCCTGAAATACACGTACCCAGCTGAAATCGCGTGTGAAACTTCCCGCGCACCCCAGTAATACACGTACCCCGCTCGCACAGGGCCAATCGCGTGTGGAACTTCCCGCGCACCCCAGTAATACACATACCCCGCTCGCACAGGGCCAATCGCGTGTGGAGCTTCCCGCGCACCCCAGTAATCCATGTACCCCGCTGGCACAGGGCCAATGGCGTGTGAAACTTCCCGCACACCCCAGTAATACATGTACCCAGCTGAAATCGCGTGTGGAACTTCCCGCGCGCCCCAGTAATCCACGTACCCCGCTCACATAGGGCCAATCGCGTGTGAAACTTCCCGCGCACCCCAGTAATACACGTACCCAGCTGAAATCACGTGAGAAACTTCCCGCGCACCCCAGTGATACACGTACCCCGCTTTCCATGCTGTTACAGGGTTAGCGCAGCCCTTTGCGCTGGATTGGGGATTTTGATGGCTTTTCCCTGCGCAAGGGGTGTTCTTGGGGGCGTAACTGGCGCTGCTACAGGGTCGCTGCGCCACTGTGCGCCACGGCTGGTTTTGGTGGCTGGAATCCATGAATACGCTGTGCGTGGAAATGTATTTTAGCGCACGCGGCTGGCGCAGGGATTCGCACGCGCACACTGTGCGCCAGCCGCGTGCGCCACTTGTGCGCTGAATTCTATGAATTACCCCCTAAGTGTCAAAGTAGTTGTAACGGGATCAGATCCCCAGAGCTTAATCTGCAAACAGATAAACTTAAATTCAGAAATCACTGCAGCAAGAGGAAAACGATCAAAGTTTCGCAAAAAGCGGTTGCATCTACTAATCCATGATTACGTGTTAGGGTCCTACAGGTAACGTGATACATTGGCCCTCATTACAACTCAGGCGTTAAGGGTTTAACGGCGCCGCCGGCGCCGTTAACCCTTAACGCCTGATTACAAGTGTCCCTTTGCGGGTTGGTGTTTAACGCCTGCTTTTAGCAGGCGTTAAAAATCGAACCCGCAAAGGGACTTTGGAGTTAATTACGGCACCGTAATTTATGGTGCCATAATTAGCGCCTTCCCCATTCCCATTATGCCCTATGGGGGCAAAAATGGGAATGGGGAAGGGCAAATGGTGAATGGGGAATTACCGCCCCACTCACCTTGGAATGGGGCGGTAATTCCGCCATCCACCATGGCGGAATCGTAACCTTAGCGGCATGGACCATGGTGCTAATAGCACCATGGTCCTCCGCCAAGGTTGTAATGAGGGCCATTGTCTCAGTCAAACCTGAGAAACTATATAAATGTGTATTCGCTCTAGTTTTGATATGGCCAAAAGAGGCGTGTCGCAAGGTACACGTGTGGATGTCAAATAAACCCCCTAGTAAAATGAAACCGAAAATCATTTGCAAGAGATTACGAAACTGGCGCGACTAATAAGTAGCCATTTCCTCGACTTTGCGAAAGCGTTAGCATCAATTTACAAGTTCAGAGCTGCTAGTGGCTTACCTTAAATCAATAAGCAAAGAGAATTACACGCGTTGGCAAGCAAACGAACATGGCCCGAGTACGCCATTTTATCAACTAGACCTAAAACCGCTGTCACGGGAGACTACGTGCCAACAAGCGTACAGATACATCCGTCGTCAGGAGGTGTCCTCCTAGCTCACGCTAGGAAGCCGCCATATGTAAAGGCGGTTCAAAAATCAGGAAATCAGCGCACATTGACTGTGAGTCTTGTGAGTGCCAAAGCATGCTTGAATGCGTGAATTGGCCATTTAGTGCTAACTAAATACCGAACATGTTTGCATGAGAAGAAATCTCAAAAAAGAAAATATCAAAAAAATATGCCTACATGATATACAGGACGTGCAAAAAACGACCGCCATATTGGATTTCTCCAAAATGACGGCCGTCAATGAGCCCGATCGGTCACCAACCCCTGTTTTTCTGTCCATCTATTAATCTTAATATTGAATAATTTTTGTCACAATGTTATTGACATCTTTAATTTCCCCTGTCACGTTATGTTGTTTCTTATGCTGTTGTCACACATTTAGTATTTTGCCTTATTGTTTATTGTTAGCCCTGATTTGAAAAAGGCTTTGAGCGAGCCGAAACATGTTATCACTCATGGGCTTAACATTATCATTCAATGTGTGACAGTACAACACATTATAAAAGGGATCAATAATCACTAACTGAATAAGCTGTTATTCATCAAGGTAAGCTGTCAGGCAATTGACAAATGGGGACACATTAGTCTAAGGCATAGTAAATATTCTTTACAAATATAGTTAACTTCTTAAATTCACGCCTTTTCATTAGAGCAACTATACAATTATTTTTCGTGTTCTTCTAATTTATACTCAAACCAGACAATAAACTTTAATTTACTCATATTCTAAAATGAATGAAATCATTGAATCAATACATTTTGATTAGCTGGCTAGTTACTCACCTTGATATAATGTGAACCTGTCACTTATTTATTTATGTGGTGAGAAAATGCTCCTAACGTTTATCTGTACTGATAGTTTCTTACAAAATGCTTTTGTTGAAACATTCTTAAAGATAAACCAAAGCAAAAGACCCATGCTGCTCTTGCTAAACACATTAATCTTAATCTGTATTTTAAAAACCATAAGGCACCTACAGTATTACGTCTTTCTTGGTGAGCCTGCTTATTCTTTAGATTCTTTAGATTTGTGTCTCACCCAAATTAATTCAGAATTATATATCACTAGATAAAAATCAGAATAACTGAAATATACCCAAATTACTTCATTTCAATTAATAAAAACAATGTATTTGAAAAAAACATATTTTTTAAATAGTGTACCGAGTTCAATTATAGCCAGCAAGGAATGGGATAAACATAACAGTTTGATGATGAAACCATTAAAAACAAATAAAGAAAAATATATTCAAATTAAAAAGGGGATTTTGATCATAAATAAAATACTATGAAAAAATAGATACAAAATTATATTTAAGAGTATAATTAAATATTCTTTAGCATGAAATGGTAGGTATACATTAACTGAAGTGTTCATTATTGGTTATATTGTGGAGGTATCGCGTACCTTGTGTTTAATTATGCACATTTTTTCAAAAGGTATGTATTTAACTTCTCTTTCTACAATTATGAATACACATTTCCCATCCTATTCCTATGCTACAGAATTATAGAAACCTTTGTCCATGCCCATACTAATATTTGATGAAAAATGGATGAGAACGCATGGTTTTGTGTACAATGATATGCTACATGTGACATCATCACACAGAGGCACACTTGCACAAAATTGTGATGTGACTTATGCATAGTGATGACACCACAAAATAGATATGATTATGGACATGCAAAAAATGACATGATATCTAACATCAACATAACTGACTGCATCATAAACGTCCTTAAAATTGCATAGTTCATAGCACTTAATAACCGAACATTGATATATTCAGGATATCAATGGATAATAGCAATATGCATAATTGCTTTATTTGGGTCACTGGTCATTATTATTATTATGACAAATAATGCAAATGTCAGGACGAAATAACTGTTTTTGCTCATCTAGCCAGCCCTTGTATAGCAGATCCTCATGAACAGAACATACGTTCCCAATTGTGTGGCAACACTTGTCTTGTGCACACTATCTAAGGCCAGAATATAGCGACACCATAACCACCCACAACACCTCTACTGCCTTCCCACCCTGAGTGCTATGCTGTGAAGGACCAGGTTCCACTTACCCCATGTTTTAGCGATGGGTCATTGTGATACATCAGATCAGACTGTAGTCAAAATGACACTGAGAAAACTCCCAAGTAGAGATGCCCGAGAGGTTGGAAACCCAGAATCCTTCAGAAGCCCACCCAATGTGACAATTTGCCTTCCCCTGATTAACATGGAATCTGCACAGTGTAGGAAACACTGGCAGGGGAGCCGATGATGACATTTCCAAGATGACGATAGGGGAACTTCTTGGCAATTGCAGTGAAGACAGGATCTGTCAGAAGTCAACTGAGCAAACAGGCAGCAATCCAAGAGGAAGCCAGGCCACAGAGGCAACAAGCAGAAAAGAGACAAGTAGACCAGAGAAAGTAATGAGAAACAGAGGTCAAGGATACTGGCACAAAAACAGAGCAGGCAACAGGCAATAGGAAGAGAAGTCAGAGATCAGAGGGACTGGATTGACGGACACCAATGAAGGGAGCATTGAGATGCACTGAGGAGCTGGCAACAGGTGCCAAAACAGCTGCAGGGGTAACGTGCATGGTACACATTGACATGAAAAACAACAATACCAGGCCTATTACATGTGCCTGGTGTCCAGGGGTGGGACATCCACCCTATTGCACTGAGACAAACAGGGTAGACCCACATGGCCTGCCATGCTATTATGGATGTGGAGTTGTCTTGGGAGTGCAACCCAATACAGAGCCAAAGCGCAAGAAGTGGACTGCCAGCGTGGGTAGGCATGCCATGAAAAGGTGAGTAAACAGCATACCATGTGGCATGCATGACAAATAGAAAATGCAAGCAATGACTTGCCCAGGGGCAGTCCAGTGCCGAAATGCTAGGCAATTCTCCTCTGAAAAAGAGTACCATCAGTAACCCAATACACGTGTTTCAGCCTTGTTGGGCATCATCAGTGAGGTGAAACTGTTGCCTCTCTAAGAAGGGAAGCAAAGGCCACCTGTGAAAGGGTAATCCTCAGCTTCTTGTCACAAAACAAACATGCTCAACAAACCTTGGCATGTAAACCAGACCCATGTTCACAACATCCACACAAGTAAGTCCTTTCAACCACAACACTCTGCACCACTCACCAACCCCCCCCCCCCCCTATTGGACATCACAGTTCATCGACATGACATCAGGCTCCAGCTGTTGAATCCCCCTCCACAGATCACACACGCTGGACTAGACATTCCCAGGAAGGGGGCAGGGATCATAGGGTGCACTGCTAACACTTACAGGGACAACAGATGAACAGAAACTGTAGGGAGGTGATGATGTACCACATGCATGTGCCCACAATGTATACACACATACAGTGCAGTAATTCATGGTGCTGACTTAGAACAACAACTAATGGAAAAAAAAGTCATGCAATACATTCAGGAGGCGAGAACATGCAGAAAAAAACAATGAACCACAAGTCACTTGAATGGGGAACACAGGTGATATATGTTAGGGTCGACATGTGCAAATCAGTACAAACCTAGATGTTCCAAGTGTGCCAAACCTGTCCTGTGGAATGCATGGAGACAGGTGGCCAGATCTGTATTTCCAGAGGCAAGGGCATGAAGGGGAACAGCTGAGGTCTTGGTGATTTGTGAATGGATTTGTTTGTTTAGTGTTTATTGATTTGTAGGGCACACCAAACCCGTAGGATGTGTGTGTAAGACATGTAGTTGTATCAGGGCAGGTCATGTGTGCAGATAAAGGTGTGGAGTGGGCTCTGGCACAGGTCAAAGAGTAGTGTGGACATGGAGTACACCTGCAGGACCCCACAGGACACATGGAGTGGGGGAGGAGATGGGTGGTTGTAAGAAGACATCATAATGGTAACTGAAGCAAGAGGTGAACAATCATAATGCAGTGTCCAGATGCACAGAGAATTATGGCTGTGGATGAGGATGTTGTTGTAGAATATGTCAAATACTGCCAATGGCTCAAGCGTGATAAGTGCTGCACATTCCCATGCGTCTGTTGTCTTTTGTGGAAGTGTAACCTGAAAACTAATCCACACATGTGGATGTTCAATGGGACATACACACACAAACATGTGGACAAACAAACACGTGGACAAACACACATCTGCACTGACATTCATTGTGACAAAATGACACCATCTGCTGAAAATCTGATGGGTGAAACTGCATGCAAAGATTGTGGTGCACACTGAAACAGACATTTAGATGATTGACAGTACTCAATCATACCTGCTCACAGAGCTGCCCTGATGTGATTCCCTCATCAACTCCACCAGAAACTGTTCCTCTACATTTGTGAATGGAGGGCCAGTGTCTGGCAGAGGGCATGGGGACTATGGAGGTGACAGGGTGCTGGGTGGACCTCTCATGGAGTGCGGCCACGGGATGAATCACGATCACTGAAACAACATGTGCCATTGCATTTCACCAGCCATAGATGCAAATCATGCAGACTGCACATATGTTGAAAAGGTCTATTTACTGTTTGTTACCTTAACGTGTCATCCTGTTGCAGTGAACCATGTCAATTGACACCACTGCGCATGGCTGCATGTCCAATACTTCACTCATAAATCCCTTGAGAAGGCAATACACTGCTTTAAAGGTTGAAAAAAACTATATAAATGTCCATCCTGGACAGGGTTAACCAAAAAAAAACAAAATAAAACACAGCCATCCTGGACAGGCATATAGAAAGTGAGAACAATGTGTCCAATCCAAAATGGGGAGAGAGAAATAGACCATCCCGGACAGGTTCAAAATACAAAAAACAGGTGGTTGAGGTGGCATCGGTGGACTGTGACTGCCATCCTGCGGTGGCTCATCAGCTGGTGGTGGTGGAGGTGGTGCATCCTGTCCTTGCAGTGTCAAAGCCTGGTCTTCATTGGATAGGCATAAAAACAATCAGGAAGAGACTTATTGGTTATCTACATCTTCACAGGGTATGGGCCCTACTGTTAGGTATTTGCTATGGTATCACACAAAAACAAGTGTAGAGCGTACATGATATGATATGATAGTTTATTTATAACGTGCTTAATACCCAGAGGTTTCTAAGCGCGGACCCGGGGATCGAACCTGTGTTGCTCTGTGTCATCTTGCTTCCAAGGCGAGCACGTTGCTCCTGAGCTATCCTCCCGAGACTACATTACTTTAAAACATAAGCATTTTGAACTAGACACCAAATGAGTCCACTAACGCTATGCCTAACCGGAAGCACACCCTATCCCTGTAGGGTAATGCTGTCCCTAGCCAAGAGCTGATGCGCCGCCTATTTAATAGAAAAGATAAGAAAAAAAAACTATCCCTATTTCTACAAAGTGTCTGTTGTAGAATCTTAAAAAAGGGCGAGATCTAGAACATTTCACAGGGGAATATTTCCTTCTTCGCTAAATGCCATTTCCGGGAAGTGTGTACAAAGAGTGTGAAAGTGAAAGAGGGTTTTTGATATCCCCAGTATGAGGGTGAATGAAGAAATGGCATTTAGCCAAGAAGGAAATAGTCCCATGTGAAATGTTCAGTCTGCGAGTAAGATCTCACCCTTTTTTAAGATTCTACAACAGGCACATTGTAGAAATAGTATCTTTTCTATTAGATAGGCGGCGCATCAGTTCTCGCCTAAGGACTCCATTGGCTAGGGCGAGCTGTGACACACATGCATGCACCAGCATCCCAAAGGTGGTGAGGTCTCCATGCACTTATTCCCGAAAGGCCACAGAGTATGCATGTGCGCTCACCCAGGATGCATCAACTTGCTGGGACAGCGTCTGCCACAAGGCGGCCATCTCTTTGTGGATCTGGGACCTTGTGCCAGAAATGTCCTTGTGCAGTGAAGCCCCCAGGCTCTCCATCTCATGGCCATTTGTTTGTTTTTGTTTATTGTTTATTTGTATAGCGCCTATACACAGAGGTATGTTTCAAAGTGCTCAAGAAGGTGGGGGGACAGTGGGAAAAACAACAGTCATCCAGTGCCCTTGACTTTCTGAATGATACCGGCCTGCACAGAGCATGGAAGTGCAGGAATAAGTGCATATGGTACATATGACAGTGGAGATCACTCTTTCATGTCTGACGACATTCATTAGTGCCTTACAAAAATAGTATAAAGGTGGGTGGGGGCAGGGAAGAGCAGACAGGCTACTATACAGTGCTAAATTGAAGTGGATCATACAATTATATAGTGGCATGACATAAATACAGTGGAGGAGGGTGGGTGGATGAGAGGGGTAGGGAAGAGGAGTGTGGGAAAGGTAGACTACTGGGCATTACTACGCTAAGAGTATTTCAGAGGTTTTGAGGTATAAGGAATGGGCAAGTAGGGTGGAGGGTAGCTGAGAATGGGGTTGAGGGGGTTGAAAAGAGGAAGGGGGACAATGCATCATAATACATGGAGGATAGTAGAAGATGAGAGTGCTAGCAGAGAGGATGGGGTAGGGTGTGAAGGTGGAGAAACACCATCAGTACGTTTTTGGTCAACAATACTTGCAGGGGTCACCAGACAGTCACGTTTAGAGGGAGGGAGTAATGCAGAGGAATTCGATTGTTGGCAGGACAAGGTAAAGCACATGCAGCAACTGGGCACAGCTGAAATGAGTGGGAATCCAGATGAAATAGAATGAGAAGTGGGACAGTCCCAGGTGTGAAGGAAGAGGATTGATGCAGTTAGTTGAGGTAACTGACCTTCCAAGGGATGTTAGATACTCCATTTATTCAGTGTGTCTGAAGCATCGGAGTTCACCTTAGCCTCCATATGCACACATGGGGGGGGTGGAGGACCCACAGGCCTGGCCAGGCAATGGACAGTGGAACAGACAGGGCCTTAGAAAGTGGGCCTTGGGAGAGGGGGCCGGCTAAATCCTGCTGGTCCCCAATAGGCCATCAATTGTGGGACTATCAAGCCAATCAGCATTTGGTTATGGTGTATGAGAGGAATCCAAGACTCCTTCTAAGGTGCATGGTGAGGGTGGCCATATTGAAGTTGCCACAAGGACCACCAGGCAACAGGGCGATTTAAGGAGTTCACCCTTTTGGCCACATGCACACCGCCCCAGCTTGATAGATAGGCAGCAGGAATGCAGAGCGTAATGATAAAAATATTTCTTTTTGTTGGGGTAATTTCCGATTTTAAAGCGCTCTCCATGAAAACAAAAGTGGTTCTACCCCGTTTGCAGAGGAGAACACAATTAGGCCTCATGAGGAAGCAGGAGCACCCTCTGGATGAGTAGTAGATCAGGCCACGTCATTGTGGGTCCAGAGAGAGAGAGAAGAAGAATGGGTAAAACCATGGGAGTTTCTAGATGTCAACATATCCTGCTTCAGGCCTTCTCTATGTGCCACTGTATCTGCATGCAGGGAGTCCTGCAGACACTTTAGATCAGCACACTGCTCTTGATGCTGGCCTCCATGCCCAGTTTGTGGGAGAGCCTTGAGGACTGTATCTCAGCATGCAGCTTCTTCTTCAGGCCATCCACCAGTTGCTGCTGATGTTCCTGAGAGGCCAGATGATGTGCATTATGGTCAGCAGCTGTGGAGCTATTTCTGGCCATGCAATGCATTTCCTCCAGAAATATCCTGCAACTTGTCACCATGCTGGATGGCTGCAGGCAACATCTGCTGCTCCCACACTGTCTCTCCAGCATGCAAAAGTCCACCACTTGGGCGTAGCTAATGGCAGTGGGATTCTGGGTGGGACCCACTGTTGGAAATCAATCCCAGAATCTGACCCCAACTCAGGGGAGTGTGATCTTGGAGCCTAACCACTGCAGACTAGGGGCAAATGACTGATTGGACCCGTGAAGCCTGGTGCACCTCGGCAGACTCAACAGCCCCATCCGACCTGCACATTGGGGACCCTCCTTGTCCCTCAATGAGTCATCTACACCAGGTTCTGCAATGTCACTTGCAGAGTCAGCAGAGTCTGACGAGTCAGGAACATGACTGACGATCTTCTGTAGCACCTGTGGATGTTCATGGTTTACGACACCAAGGCCTCCATTAGTGGATTGACGTATGACCTACTCGTCTTCCTCCTTCCCTGCATCCACTGCATCATCACCTGCTCATGGACAGACAACAACATTTTGAGTCATGAGTACCTTGACAAACATGCACATGCACATTACAATGCAAAAAGACATAAAATGGCTTGGAAACACAAGAATAGCACATTGTGACTTTGCACACTGAGCCGTACCTCAGCCTAATCACATCACTAGTCACTGTGTCAGGCTAATCACAACACAGTGTGTCAGTACAGTCAGTACAGGCAGCTTGGAAATGAATTCTGACAAGGTGTTCTGTAGGAGCAGGTGACAGAACAAACATGCACCTCATCAGCAGCTACTTTGTTTCAATATCATATATTGAATGCACTTCATGTACAACGAAACTTGACCATGTGTGGCAATGGTTCATTGTTGTTGAGGAGGCATATTATTATTTTTTCTAACTTTCTTTATTGGCACACTTGGCAGTACCCATTAAAATACATTATGACATGAGTTACAGCAGAAGATGCAAACAGGACTGGTGCTGGAGGACACACATTTCACAGGGGTACAGTACGATAACATTGAAGGGTATTCATGGACATTAGCAGCTCAGGTTCAGCAAACGTATAGGCCAAGAATAGGGCAGTTGTGGGTCTGTGGAAATGTCCTATGAAGGCAATGTGCATAGAAGATAACTCTTGAGTGGTCCCCATATGTCTCTCAGACGGGATTCAGTGGGTTGCATTTATGCCTATTGCTGATTTATGTCATTGACCCACATAATGTCACTAAGCTGGTGGCCTTTGTTGGGGATTCACGCACTCATCCAGCGCAGCATTACACAGTGTTTAGCAGGGAGGAAGCATAGGTTAACAAACCTGCTCATACAGACCAAAGTGGGTTAACAAATATGAAACACACAGTGCATTGGTGAGGGGTTTACTCTGACAGTGCCCGACACACATTTTCCCAGAAGGGTCTAAGCATTGGACAATCCCATATCTCATGGAAGTATTTGGCATTAGCATGATTACACCTAGGACATGCACCAGTGCCTGCAAAGAGAATTTGGTACAGAGAGGAGTTTATCTTCTGGAAAGGATGTTCTGGGATCCAAGCTAGAACATGTCAGTTCTGCAGCTATTCTCCAAGTTCATCCTTCAAATCTACTTTTTTTTTACACGATTTCTACATAATTTTTGATCAAACTTTGAATATGTGCCTACCTGTTGCTGAGGTTTCAGAGCATCACTGTTTTAATGTGCCCCCCCATACTCACCCTGACTTCCGAACAGCCCAAACATGTTGTTTTTAGATAGACTTGTGCTTTGTGTACAGGTGCATTTATGCAAATGTGTGTTCAGCCATTCATCCTGTACCACATTCTATGTGTATGAGTCTTCCCTTGTTGTTTGAGGTCCTGTGGTATATTTCATTGTGTGATTCCACCATTGCCCGTGCAATGTTTTTAAAGGGACAAAGGCTGTGCTACAATGGAGTAATGGGTGCACACCAGTATTTATAGCAAATTATACTTCAATTTTCAGGGATCAGCGGTGCTGATTTTAAAGATATTTAAAGGTGCAGGGTAGGAATTAAGACCCTGGCACAAGGCCTTACTATACACAAGAGAAAAGGAAAAGGATCCAAAATTGGTAACCTCCCGTCCCTTGCACACTGTCGAAATCCACCCGTGTGGCGGTTAGTCATCTATTTAAGAGCAATCACAAGTAATTTTACATCAATACATTATTTCCATGTGTTAATTCAATGAAAAATGTATCCAGGAAGAAATTCAAAAACAAAAGCATTTAATCATGAAGAAATAAATAAATAAGCAAAGCACATCCAATAGTCCAATGTCAATGGCCGACGCGTTTTGAGGCAATTCCACTTCTTCCAAGGCCTAATAGGACTGTTGAAAGATGTCATCTATAAAGCGAAAACACAATGGGCCTCATTACGACCCTGGCGGAATGGGTTAACGGGCTCCGCAAAAGGAGGCGCACCTGTTAAACCCGTTCCGCCACATTACGAGGTCCCCTTGCGGGACCCGGTAAGGACACCTGGTAAAACCAGGCGTCGTTACCGGGTCCCGCGAGGGGAAGAGGGAGCAAACAACGGGCCACTCGTAATCGGCCCGTTGTTTGCTCCCTCTCCCATTCCCATTCAGCCCTATGGGGGCTGGAATGGGAATGGGGAAGGTCCGGGTCCGGGTTCCTGGAGGGAGGAATTACCGGGCCCTCCAAACTCAGAATGGCCCGGTAATTCCTCATTCTGGGAACCCGGACCCGGGCGCCATTTCAGCAGCAGCCATGCCGCCAATAGCGGCATGGCTACCGCCAAGGTCGTAATGAGGCCCAATGACTTTTCTTACAGCCCATTACTGTGTATTTGAACATTACCCTAACAATATAACATGTAAATCAGGCAAGTTTAGTCAAGTCCGTGAAATATCAGCATGTTCAGAATAGCTACAAATATCAGTTTACAGGCAGTAGGGTATGAAATAATATATATATGGATACAGAATGCCAGAGATTGGTATTGCATATAACTTCCCATAGTGCATCAAAGGTAATGCAAGGTATATATTCACATAATAAGGAGAGTCAAGCAGGTCGGTGTAAGTGATACCAACTATAACATTATATTTCTACGTTTCCAAACGAGCTAAAAAATCTTAAGTCAACATTCAGGGTATGGCCCTAGAGGGACGTGTGTCTAATAATACTCATGAGAAGATCACTCACCAATGGGTGCGAAATCTCCATTTAAAATGGCGTATGTAGACCGATGTCACGTGCAGAATATCAAGGTTCTGGTCGACAAAAGTGTGACTGTTTGGGAATCCCATCCTGGTCTCTAATCAACATAGTGATGAGAATATATGTCAAGAAGATGTGTGCAGACAAGTCCAATGATATGTGCAGACAAGTCCAATGATAATATCAATTATCAAAAAAAAGAGGGATAAGAGGCACTCGCCCTCATATGTACATAGATTCCGACGCTGTCGATTGCGGGAGTTGAGGACAAGGCATGGCTGGGACTACAACTCGCAGTCAGTAGAGCGGCAAACGCATAAATCTATGTTCCCTACGTTTGAAAGAAAACAAATTATGAAATGGAGGGTACATAAATACTAGAGTTATCCTTACAACGTTAGCGAAGAAAAGTGAGAGCACCAAAGTGTACCTTAGAAACCGGAGTCTTATGTAATACAAAGATTTCAATCTAGATGCCGTGCAGATAACCAAGGGAACGGCAGTCTGTGCCGTACGGGCGTAACACCCTGGAAGAACCAGGTCTCCTCTACAGAAGGATTCGGAAGGAAAGCATGTGTTACTCAATAGCGCGTCTACTGTAGTTGCAAAGAGCCGCTTCATAGTGCTTAGAGCACTCAGACAAAATGTACCTGATGGGTTTGATCCGCTGGGATAGATCCGCGATCATCATGTTCAGCGTCCGTAACGAGGGCAACAAGGGCCTGGGTGAAAGTGCACCGCCATCGCTTTAGGCTGTGCTACCCGTGATCCTAGGCATTCAGTTTGCTGCAGGGGGTCTCATGAGAGCAGAATACATAAAGGTAAGTCGAAAACGACTACAACATCAAGCCAGTCTAGAGAAACTTGCAAATTGCTTCAAATCAGTTCAAAAGCACAATTGTGTTATCTCATGAAAGTTAAGTTACATGCATCTTTTTTAAGACAATAGTTAGACTTCATTTATGGAGTAATTTTCTTCAGTTTGATAATGGCTGTAAGAACAAATACCACCCAGCGAGGTGCAATGAGCTTGTAACAATCGAGCTCATTGGCCCTCGCTGAGTCGTTACCAGCCCCACAATGTATGCAAAGTTCCTTCATTTTCTCCAACTGGATGCGATGGAAAGAGAGAAGATACTTATGTGTAGTCCCTTCACTCCATTTCATGGTAGCTATTTTCGTTGTTTACATGTTTTTAAATATCTTATTCATGGCAACCATGGAAAGGGAGAAGAGACTGCATGTGGTCCTCTCTCCCTGATCCATGGCAGGCATTTTTTTTAGTTGCAAAACGGTTTCCATACCATTTCCCAACTCAAGAAAAAATACTATTAGTACCCCGGGACATTGTGCAGGTGTACTAATAGCAATATTAATATTAAACTGGGCCTGGTAATGTCTAGGGATTCGTTAAGGCTGTCGCTTCGCTGGGGCCTGTAACTATGGCACTGCGGCATTAAGTGGACCCATGCCCCCTTGCCCGTGAAATATTGCTTAAATGTTGCCCTGTGTTGTGCCACTGTTTTAAATCTTTGATTTTTCGGCATTTTCATTGCATCGAGATTATTGACTAATACTAGTTGTAGATCGGCGTAGCATGCGTCTCGTGCTCTCGTGCCCTCTGTGCATTGTGATGTGCATGCTCTGTCTTTTTGTTTGCTCTCTGAACTCTACTTCTCAGTGTGGGCTTCTTTCGCGCGCGCGCGCGCGCGTGCGTGCGTGTGTGTGTGTGCTGTCCTTCTGTCTTTCTGTACCACTTCTTTTCATGCACTCTCTCTCTGTCTGCTCTGCCTTCTCTGTCACTTTGCCTGTCTGTGCACTTCGTGCATGTCGTCTTTCTGAGCGCTGTCTCCTTGTGCACTCTCTGGGCCTGATTTACAAAAGTGTTTTCAGTGGGGTTCCCTGTTTCTGTGCTCTAGTATCTGTCTGTCTTCTCTCCACGCTCTCTCTCCCATGCCCTCTCTTCCTGTTGATCTCTTCTTCCCCACTCTCATGAAGCTGTTTTCTATTGTTTGTCACGGACGTGAGAGCTGTGTGCTATCCTGCTCACGCCCAATCCCCATTGCACATTCTCATCACATTATAATTGTGGATGCATGTTATAGCCCACCCCTCTCACAGTACTGTAACCATTAAATGTTGCACTCCATGTGACCTTTGACTAAAGCGGGCAAAGCTTCGCTAAACATACTTTTATAGATTAAGATTACCATTGCAACATGCAACACGCCTATCACACAGATCAAGTTAAAACCTGTGTTACATGGTTGTCGTTTTTCCTCCCACTAAGATCAGCTGTATTTGATCTTCTTGGTTAAATGCAAGTTATTTTCACAGCATATTAAAGATAGCACATTCCAGCGGTAGAACACAGATATCCTTTTTTTTAATTTTTAGATGAGAGAAGTAAGAAAGTCATCAAACAAAGTTTTGGTCTTTGAAGGAGTTATCAGTTTCTTCCTGCTATTACTTCTTCACCTAATTACCGTCTGCATGTGCGTCTTAAATAGGGTGCCATGGAAACAAGAATGTTGTTTAAGACAATGAAAAAGTATGTCTTGATGACCTTCTTTATCTGGTGTATGTATCAAAGTGGCTGTTTAAATGGTAGGTAAATTGCATGGGAAATGTTCCATCCATTAGTGTAGTGCATTCTATAACTGGAGGCATGAACAGAAAACGCATTGGCCAGATTTACAAAAAAAAGCCTTTTTGAATGGGAAAGCGCCATTGAAAAACGGTTTGTAAATCCGAGCCAATGTCTGCTCCAGTAGCCTGGAACTCACAAGAAACTTTGAGGATTTCCCTCTACTGGACAGATAACTGAAATTTCATTTTTGCACTGCTTCACTGCAATTTTACACTCACATTTACACCAGAAAGATTGAAATTACGTTTCTAAACTGGTTCTATGGTGCAAATGGCACTGCAAAATTGTGCAAAAATCTAATGGAACGCAGCCCTCCAGCTGCAACCCTGCAATCCTCTGAGCGGAGACCATCGTCGCATCGGATTGTTATGCGGCAGTGGTTCCTTCCCTCTCTTCTATACCTGGGATTCCTTGGCCTTGCCTTGCCAAACCCATGCTGGCATAGCGGCGCCCCGAGATTACCACCCACTACAGGTTCAGGTAAGTGACGTGAGGCGCTTACGCACAGCAGCCCAGCCGTCCAGTGGCGTAACACAAAATGTGGGGCCCCCCCCTGTGAGCCATGCTGAGGCCCCCCCCCAACTCAGCAACAATTTGGGGGTCATGCTACACTCTAAGCCGGTCTAGATTATCACGCTTGCACAATACGCATGAACTTGCTACTGAAGGGGTGTCCTGCACACTGTACTAGCAGAAAGATATAAATATGTGTTTTAATGCAATATACAGCACACTTTCTGAGAAAAACTGGCTAAAAAGCCAGAGTGTTTGCAATTGTTTTGTAGGGTAACATCAATCCAATACATTCAAGTCACCAACAGTGCACAGGAACATTCATGCTTTGCTATTAAAAATGCCATGCCAGATTGAAAACATGTCCCACTGGCTGCACAATGTGGACCAGTGTACACACGTAATAACATTACAGTAAAGCATGCCAGGCCATATTTAGACATACCTAGACTGGTTGCACAAAAATGCCAGTCGAAGCAATAACACTCATCAATAAGAGAGCACACATTGAAGCCCGCGTCTCTGCGGCTTCTAACAACATGGCCAAACTCTTTAAAATCTGCACGGAACTGGCCAATCCAGTTGCGGTCTCCACCTCTCATGTTCCCTCCCAGGCCCTCTGCATGGCTCTAGCCTCTCACTTCTCTGCTAAAACTCAGCACAACCTGTCCAATATCTCCTTTTCCTCTCCCTCTTCCTCTCACAGCCCCCCTTTGGCCATCTCTACCTCTTCTCCTTCTTTCTCCTCTTTCTCTCTGACAACAGCTGACAAGGAATCTAGACAAGTCCGATCCATGAAAGTGTTGTCCAAACAGGTTCTCCCCTGCTCCTCCAGAACCATCAAGGACCATATTGACACCCTCGCTGCAGCCTTGGCCGATTTCTGTAATCACTCTTTCACCACTGGAATGTTCCCCTCTCCCCTTAAGCACTCCCTTGTGCACCCACTCCTCAAGAAGTTGCCTGCCGATCCTACCTGTCCGGCAAACTATCGTCCAATCTCCATCAGCCCATTCCTGGGAAAACTGTTGGGAAAAAGCTGCCCATCTCCCAGCTTACTCTCCACATTGAATCTGTTGGTTGTCTCCATGACCATCAGTCTGGCTTCAGAGCTGCCAGAGGCACGGACACTGCTCTCCTGAACACCTGTGAAGATCTGCTCTCCAACCTTGATTCCAGCATTCCTTCTGTCCTAATCCTCCTTGATCTTTCCTCTACTTCCGACAAAGTCAACCACACCATCCTGATCAATCGACTAAGTGAGAACCTGGACATCACGGATCAGGCCCTGCAGTGGCTGACCTCCTTCCTCTTGGACTGCCCCTCCCAGATCCAACTTGGTCCCTTTCTCTCTGCCACCTCTATCTCTACCTGTGACATTCCCCAGGGCTCTATCCTCTCACCCTGGTTTTGCAACCTCTACTTGGCCCCTTTGGCCCACCCGATCTCTACCTTGTCCTTTAACTTTCAGTGTTATGCAGATGGCACTCAGCTTTCCTTCAGGCTCTTCTCATCTCTCGCTCATTCCAGACTGTCTATCCGTGATTCAGGATTGGTGCGCCTCCAACGATCTATGCCTTAATGCCAATAAGATGGAGATCTTTCTCATTGGGAACCATGCCCTGCTTTCCCTCTCTCACTCAGGCCGACCACCTTGGGCCCTTTTCTTTGCATTCCTGTGAGGCAAAAAACCTTTTGTCTCATCTTCAACTCCACTCTCTCTTTCTCTCCTCACATCTTGGATGTCGCCAAGAAGTCCCACTACCTACCAGCTGCTCCTCCTCAAAGGGGCTCTTCCCTTTCTCACTTTCCCCCAGAAGCTCACTGTCTCCAGAGCCCTGTTTCTCTCTAGGCTGGACTACTGCAACAGCCTCTTTCTCAAGCTGCCTTCCTCTACTCTCCGCCCTCTGCAACTAATCCAGAACATGACTGCAAGACTTATCCTTGGCCACAAGCCCAGGTATCATATCTCTCCAGCCCTGAACTCTCTCCACTGCCTCCCGGTGGTTGCAAGAATCAAGTTCAAGACCCTTTGCTTTGTCCACAAGGCTTTCTGGGGTCGGGCCCACACTACATCCAACGCTGTAACCAAAATAGCTTCTTTCTCAAGCCCTTCCCCCAGCTACCTCCACCTCTTTAAGGACTAGACCCTTCTCCAGGCAGAAGTGGGAGTATATCTCTCTCCTCTGCAGATGCATCCCTCTGGAATTAACTCCCTCCCGCTCTCAAACCTTAGCGGATCACCTTATGTTCCTGAAGCAGCTAAAATGTTCCTCTTCTCTGCTTTTGCTCTCTCCCTCCCCTGCTGACCTAACTGACCTACCTGTCTACTGTACCGACTGGTTGCTTGGCTACCCTCAGAGTCTCACTGAGTTCAGGCTCTTACTTGATCAGTCACCCTTGCACTGCCTCCGGCCTACCACACACTTAGGGGCTGTAACTGTAACCCTACAGTCCCTTGTTCTCCTTGCACTACCCAGAGCCACACTGCCCTGGCTGCACTTACTCAGAGCATTATTGCCCTGTTTTCCCCTCCCTTCTTCCTTGCACTTACCCCCTCCGTTTCCCCTTGCATTTATCGTTCTCGCACTTGCACGATCTGAATGACACAAGGCCTAGTAAGATCATTTGTCTTGTCCTCCCTCATCTCCCTCCCTTGCTTGTCGCGCCTAGATCTATATTATGCAAAAGAAGATGTATTAACAGGTGTCTGTACCGCAACAATGAAAAGACAGATGGTGTATCTAATACCCAAAGATTCATACATGAACTTTAAAACATATTTTTGTATATAGAAATTCACACTCATAAAATGATCACATTTACGTAAAACTCAATAAAAACATATAAAACATATATCTCACAGAACACAAGAAATACAAACATTGTGGGTTGGTTCTTCTAATAACTAGATCACCACTCCGTGTGATACTTTGCAGTGGAGTAGTTTACCTTATTTTGAGATGCTATTAGTATATTTTCAAAACCCAACTTGCACAAGTTTCTGTCCCTAAAACACTGACAAATGGTGGACATTCATCGGGGGTAAAAAGTTGCTTGTGTTTTTTAGCTGTCGGGGGGAAATTCTGCCGGGGTCGGCCGGGCCGTCCGCAGACCTCCGGGCAGGGAGGCCCCAACTCCTCCCGTATATCCCAGATGAGATAGAGTATGAGACACACGCAAGAAGCAAGGTGACTCTGCTGTTTATTAGACAAAAACGGCAGGGATGGGTCAAGGAGCGTACGCGTCCGTCCTGACACACACACAATCGTAGGGCTCGCAGGCCCTTTTTACCTTAGTATGACGCGCTACTTGCGTCACCTTGGAAAGTTAGCAAAAAACCTATCGCCACTCTTAATTGGTTGCTCGAGTGGTAGGGTTAGTATAGCACACGTATAGAGAACAATATTAGTGGACAAGGGTTAGTCAGGTGATATATCTGGGTTGTCCCTACAATTAGATACATGAGAATTGTTACATGAAGACCCCTGATGATTGGTTAATGTTAATGGCGTCAGTGATAGGAGCCCCATGTTCTGATTGGTGCGCCCGCGAGCTTCCCAGCCTGGGACCATCGCTGTTCCCAGCTCTCGGTGTACCTGTCATTTGCAACAATGTTTCACTATGGGTACGTGCAGACAATGTGAGGACTTATTCATAGCTGGAAGACCGACTACTCCCACTGTCGCAGATGTCCATTGAGCCTTTTAATTGTATCTGCCTATGTCTTGTAACGAGGGATCCAGACGCCTTCTTCCTCCTGGGCTTGGCATCCTGTCAGGTTCGGCTTGGTCACGTGAGGTGGGACCGTGTTTGAGGCAGAATTCTGCACAATTAATATTGTTTTTCCACTGTGTGCCTGGTTTAATTTGCAGGTGTGACTTTAACGTTGGTGTGCGGCGTGCGAGGTTGCAACATCGTGCCCTTGATGGTTTGCTCTCGGAATGTGGGTTTGCAACATTGCGACCTTGGCTGTTTGCTTCGCCGGGCTCATTCTGCAGGATCAGCAACCTGACTCTTGTTCTTTTAGCGTCCATGGAAGCTCTTGCTTGCGGCCTACTTAGGCCTGGTGTATAAGTGGAACCGTTTGGTGCACAGGCGCTTTAGGTTACAGTACCATATTGTCTTATGACCAGTATCGTGTCTTCATTATATTTCTCATTGTGGCACCTGGTTTTAGGAGAAGCGTAAGCAAGCTCTTTTAGATGAGTTCATGATGCGTCTTGCGTTTCTGCATTTTGAAAGCCTATGTGGAAAATAATAAAGATGCACGTCCGTGAGTATGTCTGTCGCCTACGTCATAGCACTGAATATATTCTTCGTGTAGATTGGTGCGGGAGTGTCCAGTGTGTATATTTGCACAGGTGTGCTGACCGTTGGCTAGGTCGTCATGGCATCTCTAACGACGTGTAGGTTTTAGTCTAGTTGATCCGTGCCGCAGGTGTCGGCATGGCCAGTGCGGGCTGCTGGGCAGGTAGATGGACACATACGTATGTTCCTGTACCAGGGTATTTGGTCGTCTGGTAGATGGGCAAACTCTTCTCGTGACGGGTGTCTGGGTATCGACCCTTTAGGCCAAGCGCGAGAGGTGAAGGACGGGAGCCTGGTCTTCCATTCTCCCACTTCAGTCCCCCCTCTGGTCGAATTGTCGACCACAAACATATCCTTTTCATTATCTCCTCTTACTCTCCATATCTTAGTTATTCCTCCTAAATGTCCATAATGGTTCACATGATCTTCAAATGACCAATACATATATTCACAGGTTCCTCCAAGAGTACAGTATACCCATTTCCCTATGTAGCTCCTGGGGTTTCTTGGGTTCTCGATCTTCACCGATGGTGGGTCCAGATGGTTGGTGATGATCTGGTTGCGCAACTTCTCTCTCTCTTGTATTATTATGCCTGTGTGTTGGCCGTCATCTGCTGGCATCAAGGGGTGCATACCGACCATTTCAAGCAACTCGTCAGTGGTGCGTGCCTTCCGGGCCTTCCAAAATCTTATTATGATCAGTGTAGCTCCAGCCAAAATAGTACAACCAACTATAATTTTCAGTCCATCTGACAGCCAAGATGGCATCCATGACCATAATAGTGAAAACCAGCTCTCATCCTTGTTTACACCGTTACTTTCATCCATCATTTTGGAGTGCATCTGGGCCAATTGTGAAACTGCTTCTGTCAGTGTACCATTATCAGCATCGTTGGCAGGAATGAACGTGCAGCATGATTGTCCTATCTTTGCGCAAACTCCTCCTTCCATGGCTGTGAGGAGGTCCAATACATATCTGTTCTGGAGTGCTACCATCCTTATAGCTCGCAGCTCCTCTTTTATTGCGTTAAATCCATTTACTGTAGAATTGATGGTCATCATTAGTTCCCATCTAGTTATCTGGAGCCATTTTGCGTTTGCGTAGGCCTGCAGTCCCGGATGGATTATTGAGGAGAAGAACATTGCTGCTCTGCTGAATAGTCTGTGTTCTGGCGGGATTGAAGTGAGTGCCGTTTCCGACCTTCCCCACAGGTAATTTCCTGTCAGAGGTTCTCCTTGTCTTTTCCTTCTGTTTAGGACAGTATCATTGCTGTTGGTCCTGTTCCCTTGCTCCTCCTGAGGTGGTGCAGATCTCTTCCTTCTTTTGTCCCCTTCATCCATTTTGGGAAAGTTCACCACATTCACATGCTTCTGGGGTACCACTAGTGATGGTACATTGACGTGCACCATTGTGCACACACCATTCCACAGGGGAGGCAGTGTATGGTATGCCTTTTCTCCACAGGTCCAAAAATGGTCCATTATTACTGCTGTTCCTGCTCCCCCCTCAGGTAACTCCATCACGCTTGCACAGTTGGTGTTATATCCTACGTCTACCTCTCCTTTATGTTGGTAGCATACCTTAGGCGCAGTCAGCGGCAGTATTGTTATTGGGTCTTCATCCGTCTCCACCCACGTGAGCATGGGTACGTACTTGATCCACGTCGTCCAACATCTGTGGTTGTGTGCCTCTATAGTTGAGATAGTTTCTTTTGTTACCATGTTGCTGCCAATCACTCCAATCTCCCAATTGTTGTCCAGGTACACCTTCCCTGTTATCGTCACCAGTGGCCTCTCCCAACATCCTGGTTTACCAGGAACTTCAGTGGCGTACCAATCACATGGTAGATACTGCAGTGTTACTTTCTTTGTTTCCCCTTTTGCAGGACCACTTGTTATGTATTTGAATGCTTCAGCATGTAGACTGCTCTTGTGGTAACTCAAATAAGTCTTGAGGAAGTTGTTTTCATATGGGTATGAGTCTCGTGTTTTCCACACCATGTGCACCACTGTCCCTTGGAATCTTCCCTTCGTTTGGAACAGTGCCAAGTATATTATGCATCGTGCTGTCTTTTCATCTATTTCTGTGGCAACAAATGTTCGAGAAGCGCTCATGGCGTATGGTATTAATGAGCAAACGTAGCAGCTGTCCTCTGTTGTCTGCTTACCAATGCGGGTCATGTGTTGGTACCATATGTTGTTTGAGACGTGTGCTGAATCTTGTATATAATTATCAATACCTTTATTATCTGAGTATGTGCTGCGTTTAACTCTATTTTGCTTGTGTGCAATTTTACTAGTATCACCTGACGTAACACCTGTTGCAGCTGGGGATGGGGGTGTATTAGGTTTGGGTGCAGCAATAAGATGAATAGCATAGCTGTACTGCCTTACAGAGGCAGCCAAGAACCCGGTGATCATCAAAATCCCTATTAGTTTTATTACATATGCTAATTTCACCGGCATTTTGCTCTTACCTTGCTGCAGTCTTGGCAGCGTATTCTTGCGACGTTAAAGTTGCCCGCCTGAAAATTCTCAAAATGCTGGTTATTAAATGTTAGTTGTTGTTTTTTCTTTAAGCTCTCCCTATCAAATAGTCATTCAGTGCCCAGGCGAAGAGCTGTTCCCACGCTACTCTAAGCGATCTATCTCTTAGGACAGGCAAGTATGGGTGGAGGTGGGGCATTGAATATTCTATGGCCAAGAGGAATGCTGTGTAGTAGACACTTACCCTTCTCCTTTTCAGGTACGTTGGCCTTTTTATTTCATATACAAACTGGTGTGACAATTCTTCCGGGAAGTTATCGTCTGGGGGTACCATCTACTCCTGGGCAGTGAATTTGTTATCTATTTTCTTAGCAATACAATAATACGCAGTTCCTGCATGTGCGAGAGAAGAGAAAAGAGAGCATTCACGTGTTTACATGTGTACGTGTGCAAGGCAATGTCCTTCAGTTCGGTTATTACTGTATTGGGGGTAGGGGTCAATGGGCAGGGGGTTTGGGCTCAGCTGGCGGAAGTATTTTTACTCTTTGAGCGTGTGACCATAGGGTGGGCAGTATGGGGATCACCCCTTTCTTCTTCAGTTATTTAGTTATTGTCTCCGGGGAATCTGGGGAGTGACAGGGTATGGGAACAATTGGGTCGTTGGCTGTGGTAGAACTCTATTCCTCCGTTGGTGATGTTGTTGCTGTTCTCCCAATGGACCTGTCGGTGGCGCTGGGGCGGGTCTGCAGTTTGTAGATCTTTACATCGTGTAGGTGGTTCCAGGCACGCTTGTCCTGTAGCTTTACTGCTCTTGTTGATACTTCCTCTACCAGATGGGGGCCAGTAAATCGTGCACTATTCCATTTCCTGTTGAAATTGCGAAGTAGCACGTGGTCACCTTTAGCAATTTTACACAGTTTGTGTGTTTTCCTTCTCCAATTCTTTATCCGCGTCTTCTTGTTGATTGCTGTTAGACCCGCCCCGTGTGCGCTCGAGCTGTTGAGACACAAACACTACACTAGTAATCAAAGAAGACACATATTGGTACATTTCATCACCAAGAACACTCGCTGTGCTTTCGTGGTCGGTAAATGCTCTTGATGTTGGCGTTAGGGGAAGGCGCATTTGACGTCCGGTAACCACCTCGTGTGGGGTGAGGTGGTGGTCGGACCCTGGTCTATTCCTTAGCTCAAATAGGGCTAATGGAAGGCAATATAACCAACTTTTCTTTGTTGTTTGCTGTATCTTTGCAATTGCCTCCTTTAATAGGCCATTCAGGCGTTCACATACACCGTTGGCCTGTGGGTGGTATGCACATGCAAATTTATGCTTTATGTTCAGCAGGGATGTGATATGCTGGAACATTTCGTTTGCGAAATGTGGGCCATTGTCTGACCTTAACACCTCGCACACTCCCCACCTGGGGAAGACCTCCCTCACTAGGAATTTAGCTGCTCTAAATGCATCTGGGTGTGAACAGGGCCCTGCTTCAATCCACCTAGAGAATGGGCATACTACTACAATCATATACCTATTACCTTGACATATGTTGATCATATCAACATAGTCAATATGGAGATGCCGAAAAGGTCCCTCTGGCCGGGGTATAGTACCTCTTATTACTTTTAGGGTATGGCCGGCCGTAAACCGTTGACATGTGAGACAATTGCTGATAAAATTTGACACATGAGAATTTAACTCGGGGCAGAACCAATCTTTTCTAATTCGTGCTGCAATTACTTCCTTGCCTGTGTGGGCTGGATGATGTAGTTGGCTCAGGGCGGTGTTCAAAAGTGCTAATGGTATTACAACCTTTCCAGTGCCACCCTGGCGCCATAGTGCGTCGGTTGGTGACATTGTGCATCCTCTTTTTACCCATATTTCTTTTTCGGCCATTGGTGCAGCCGCTTGTAGCTCCATAATCTGCGTGGCTGGGAGATGGGTGTACCCTTCTCTTATCAACATCTCCTTAGCCATTCCCCTCCCTCTCCCTCTCTGTGACTCTGGGGGGTTCCATATCTCACCAAAGTATGCAGCATACTTCGCATGTGCGTCTGCTGCTGCATTCCCCTTTGAGACGTGGTCTTCACCATTGGTGTGTGCGGTGCATTTTACTAGGGCTAATTCTTGGGGGTCATTTATTACTTCAATTAGTTCAGCCAATAAGAGGGCATGTTGCACTGGAGTGCCATCAGCTCTCCTAAACCCTCTTCTTCTCCATTTCGACAGCCCTGAGTGGACAGTGGATGTAACATATGCACTGTCGGAGTATATGGTTACTCGTTTGTCAAAGCTTTCCTTCAACGCCAAGATCAGTTCAACTAATTCCGCTGCTTGAGCGGAGTAATGCTGTGGTAATTGTACACATTTCATAGCCACACACACCGGTACCTCCATCATTTTTACCACTGCTGCCCCAGTTCTCCTTATCCCATCCCTTTGATCGATAGTTGATGACCCATCAATAAACAAAAGCTCACCTCCCTCTAGTGCATTTTCTTCAACCTTTCTAGTACATGAGTACATTTCAGTTATTTGCGTACAGTCATGGGCATAATCTCCCTCCTCAATTACTTCTGCTAGGAATCTTGCAGGGTTAACCGTGCTACATCTAACAATTGATAGTTCAGCTCTAGATAGAATGATCTCATAACCTGATGCCCTCTGCGTGGTTAGGGTGGACTTAGGTTTATTCAATATTGCAAATAGTGCATGTTCCACAAACAGTGTAGTTGGGCACCCCATGGTGATTGCTGATGCTTTTTCCACTGCAAAAGCAGCTGCAGCGAGACCTTGTTCGCAAGGGAAGTGACCTAACATCACAGGATCTAAGTGACCGCTGTAAAATGCTACTGGTTTGTAGCCCATGCTTGTTTTTTGAGCCAACACTGCTTTCATTACTGCTGAGTCGCAATGTGAAAATAGAAAAAATTGTCGCTCATAGTCTGGGGATGCCAGTACTGGAGCAGTTGATATCGCATCTTTCAATTCATCAAAAGCCTCTTTCATTTCCATCGTCCACCCCAGCTTTTTCTCCCCTTTATTAGCTTCCCTTAAAGCCTCAAGCAGGGGTCCTATGTACGAGCTGTAATCAAATACCCATGCTCTACAGTAGTTGCACAGCCCCAGGAATTGCTGCAGTTCCCTCACAGTTTGTGGTATTGGAGTGCTTGAAATGGCCTGTGCTCTTTGTGGTGCAATCTTTCTTCCATGTTGGGATATAAGTTGACCAATGTAAAGTACCTGTTCTTGACAGTACTGTATCTTTTCCATGTCTACCTTGTAACCTTTTTCAGCCAATATTGTCAACATCTTTAAGGAGTCCTCTCTGCATTTACTTTCGTTTGTACTGCAAATTATTATGTCATCCACATACTGCAACACTGTGCTTTCCACTTCAATGTTACCCAAATCCATCTGTATTACTCTATTGAACATTGAGGGTGATTCGCAATACCCTTGTGGCAATCTGGTATGCTTCCACTTTGTGTTTCGGTAAGTGAAGCTCGTCAGATCTTGTGAGTCTGGGTGCAATGGTATTGAGAAAAAAGCATTTTTAAGGTCGATCACTGTAAATCGTGATGCTTCTGCTGGAATGCCACACAATATTGTGGCCGGGTTTGCTGCTATGGGATATTCTGCTTCTACTATGTTGTTCAAGGGCCTGAGATCCTGTATGAAGCGCCAAGACCCCCCTTTAGCCTTGCGCACTGGGTACACAGCCGTGTTACATGGTGATTCTGAGGGGACCAATATGCCATTGTTTATAAGGGCCGTTATGGTTTCATATATGCCCTCATCTGCCTCTTTTGACAGTGGGTACTGTTTCACTCCGGGGAGTATTGCACCTTTTTTCAATTTTATCCTTACTCCCCCTATGCTTTTTATGCACCCCACGTCATAAGGGCTAGTAGTCCACAATGATTTAGGTACCTTTGACATATCCTCCTTAAAGAAGGGGAATGGGGTGCATGCGGGTGCCTCAAGTGCCATTGCAATTTTCTGTGCTACTTGTTTGTAAGCCACTCTTAGCCATATTTCTACACTCATCATGAACACCATTTCACCTTCCTCCTTTTCTTCTGAAAACAGCTCCTCATCTGACACCTGGGTTAGCCTACATCCTTCTGCTAGTGCTATCACTGCCCTCCATGCTCTTCCTTCTTTGTCTTGGGCATGCACAGCAATGTAATCAGCTGTTGCAATAATGCTCTCAATGTCCATTAGAACCACCTTTCCTTCTGGTTCATTAACAGGTGTTTCTGGTCTGAACAGATAGGCTGCTGGCCTCCTCCATATTTTCCCTTCTATCCCTGGCATCCATGCAAATGCCATATCTGTTCCATACTGGAATAGTTCGCCATCTACTGGCTCCGTCCTAATCGCTGTCTGTCCGCAGTATGCTTGCATAATCTGTCATGCTGTGAGCATGTTAATCCCTGGAGTAGAGCAAATTATGCCGTCCTCTGTAAAGGAGATCGTCATATTCAACCTGTTCATTATGTCTCTCCCCAGTATATTTACTGGTGAGGCACTATAATATAAAAGTGGAACTGACAGATCATAATCTCCAATAGATAAGGGAATGTTATCAGTAAAGGGAACCAACCCTCTAGCCCCAGAGAATCCTTGGGTGTTCATGGCTTCGCCTGACATCTTAAATTTACCTTCCCTTATGCAAGACCAGGTCGCCCCGGTGTCAACAAGGAATGGTAATTTTTTGTCACCTATCGTTACCTCTATGCGTGGCTCCTCCGCACTATTAGGTGTTACTGACAGGATGGGACACACCAAGGCCGTCTGTGGGCTGTCCTATTGAGGGTACAACGATTGGCCATTTCCTGTGTAAGGGTTGTGTCCCAAGACCGTCACCCTACCCAGTTGAGTTTGTTGTGCTTGGGGTTGTTGTGTCATCGCTACCTGTTGTTGTGGCAGTGAATACGTCTGTGGCTGTTGTTGTGTTATTTGTTGTTGTTGTTCATTTCCCTGTTGCAACGTCTGTTGTTGCTGTAGGCCCTGCTGTTCTTGTGAGGGCCTTGGTTGTCCCTGTTCACTCCATGATGGTGTTCCTGGTCTAACTCTACACGTGCGTGACATGTGTCCTAATAGTCCACAACTCCAACACACCGGTACTTCCCTACTCTGCCATGGGAAGCTCCCTGTGTTGTCCTGGTATACTGGTTGCCCTGTGGGGTAGGAATTTCTAAGTCCTCCCACCTGTTGTTGGGTGTTATATCCGTATCCTCTCCCTCTCATAACTCCTCCTCTCCCCCTGTTATAATTATAATACCCAGCTCCTTGCATTGGGTATCCTCCTCCCATGTTGGTTGTTTATGGTTGCAGTGGCGGCACCTGTTGTGTTACAGTCTGTGAAGGTGGTATTTGGGCGGAATCTTGTGCAGCCACTACTTGTGTGGGGCTTTGGGCCATTGTTGTGGGCGTAGTTATTAGTGCCCCTTCCATTGTGTATTTAGTAAGTTTTTTCTGTACTAGTTTAGCCTCTTCCGTTTTCCTTTCCTCTTCCTTTTGTTTCATTTTTCCTTGCCATGTCCTGCAGTGATGCACTATAGTCAGTTGTATTTCTGGCCATGGTTTTGCTTCCATTCCCACTACTTTCTTTAGTTGTTTCTGAACTCCTTCTGGGAGCCCTTGTACTAGTATATGATAGAATATTGCTGGTGTTTTATCCCATTGCTCTCTAGTTTCCATGCGCCACTTCTCTTGGATCTCCTGGATATAATCAACAGGATCTTCATTCTCACGCATCTTACGGGAGGTAATTGCTCCTATGTCTGATGTGTCTGGGTACTGCACCCTCAGTGCCTGCCATAGTGCATGTCTGCAGTTTGCGAATGGTGCCCCATCATGCGATGTGTTTGTTATTGTTACCCCATGGAATCCCGCTCTCTTCCAAATGTCATCCGCTCTATCCCCTAATATTGATATTAAAAGGCCCTTTACATCTCCTACTGCCAGTTTCTGTCCTGCGGTGTGTTTTTCCATTTCATATATCCACTTACCCGCACCTCCACTTAATGATGGGAGCCTGCATTTTATATTTTCTTTATCTGTATGCTTCCAAGGGACATATTGTGGTCTAACCCCTCCTCTCTCCAAAAGTGGCATTAAGTTGTGTCTCGCTTCACCCTTTATGTTCCATAATATCGAGTCCTCACACCCTTCCTCCTCTTCCCTTTCTTCTACATCTTCAATTTCGTCCTTATTACCCCTGCTCGTAACTCTTTCTTCTCCATCTTTTCCCCTTTTTCCATCATTTCCTGTATTTAATGTGGGCATGTGTATTCGTCTGTCCTGCCTGCGACTAGGGAGGTCTCTAAGCCGACATGCATAGGGTGTCAGTTCGTCTGTGAAGGGCGCGAGTTTTATTTTGCGTAACGAGCGTGAGGTGGTTGAGCATGTAGGGTGCGATGGGGGAGGGCGTGATGGGGATGGGGATGGTGTGGCCTCATGTGTCTGTCTTTCCGCTAGTCCTTGCTCTCCCTCCTCACTTCTCTCCAGCTCATCCTTTCTCCTACTGATCCATGGTGAGTCTATGTTGGTTCTGGTGAGGTATAGTTTATCTAAGCTTTCCCTTTCACTTTTTCTTCCTTCCCTCTCCACTCCTTCTTCTTCCTCACTACAAAAGTCAGTCATAAACGGCACCCCCCACTCGGTCTTTTTCCCTTTTATTGTTACTGATTGTAAGTCTATTAGGTCCAGTTCTCCTTTTTCTCCTTTACCAACTGCTCCCCCGTGTGCTGATGTTGTCGCTACTTCTGTGTTTCTATATACATCCCCCCATCTTTCACTCTCCCTACTCCTATCTTCTCTTTCTCCTTCATTTCTCTCCTCCATCTCCCTACTATTTTCCTCCCTTTTCCTTTTTAATTGCTCCATCACTTCACTGCTCATCTGTTCCAATATTCTTTCATCCTCTTTCTTCCTTTCCCATTTCACCCTTTCTCTTTCTACTATACTCTCTATTACCCTCCCTTCTTCATATTTCTTAGTTGTTTCTGATAGTAACCTCCTCTTCCACGTTGCCATTTCTTTTTCTTTTTCTTCTTCTTCCCTTTTCTTCTCTCGCAGCACTACTCTTGATACTCTTTCTGCTGCTGCTTTTACCCTTTCAGCTTCTCTCCTTTGCTCCTCATTCCGTTCCCTTATTTTTTCCAATTCGTTCCTACCTTCTTTCCTTTTCCTCGCTCTCTCTCTCCTCCCTCTCGAGCTGTTTGATCAGTTCATTCTGCTCATCCCTTAGCTTTGATAGTCGTTCCTCCAAAATCTCTTCCTTTTGTCTTAATAGCTCTTCCCCCCTCATTTCACTCTCCCTGGCATTATCCTTGTCTGTTTTCTTTACTACCTCCTTCTCTTCTCCAGTTAATGAACCTCGTAATTTTAATAATATCTGTGCAGCTACCCACTCATCATTTCCTATTTCCACATTCTGCTCTTCTCCAGTCCTCCCCTCCCCCGCTGGCATCTTCCTATGAGCCACATATGGTGGAGGGCTGTATGCCGGGTTCGAGTAACCCTCAGCCGCCCTTAACTGTCCTCTTTCTATTTCTCCTAATTCTCTTAAAGGGTACAACCCCCCTCCCTCTGTTTTCACTCCCTGTGTTATGGGTATCTCGTTGCTCGGTTCCTTTTTTATGTCATCTGATTTATTATTCTTTTCTCCTCCCTCTCCTCCGTTCCCCGTGTTCTTTGTGCTTTCACTCCCCTTTTTCCCATCCTCTCCTTCCTCCTTAATCTCTTTTTCTTCCGGTGTTTCCCCCATAGTGAACATTCCATTTGGTCCTGGTCGGGACCCTTGGAACATCCTCCATAAGTTAAACACCTCCACATGGTTTGCCAACTTCTTCCCCTTGTATGTATTGTGCAGATGGTTTAGCAGTGAATGTTGGGCATATGGATCGAAGCTACCATTAGGCGGCCACGGTGTTAGCATTTTGTTATCCGTCCCCTGGGTCCATTCTATGCTATACTTAATCAGTTTCTCCCTATGGGGTGGCAGTGTTGTGCATATGTGTTGTAGTGGGGTAGTGAGGGTGTTCCCCCACCCTCCCGATCCTGTCCTGTATGACATAGTAGCGCTCCACTTGTTACCCTTCCCCTATCTGGTAGCAGTTTATCTCACTAGCAGTTTACAATATACAACCTTATATCGTTTACCTTGCCCCGTAAATTTGGGGACTTACGATAATTCGCTAATAAAAATTATAAAAAATATGGTATTTTACATTTGTATATTTTCTTCTGTCTTCCTTTCTTTATACACCACCCTTACGGCCCCCTGCGGCCGAGGCGCACGTAGCCCCCTGCGGCTGCGTACCCCTTATGACGCTCTTATACAGTCGTCCTATTTTCACGTGCTCCTCCCCCTTTTACACTTGCCGTGGCCGGCGTTCTCCGTGCGCAGCCACGCCCCCCTTTCTCCTTTCCCCAATCAACTCATTTACCGTTTATCTCCGTTTCCACTCCCTTACCATATTTCTCTTCCCCACCACTCTCAAAACGAAGATGCCTTGTGCTCGCGATATCCAATGAAAGCCCTACTGGTGACGTCACCGATCTCTTCGAGCTACTGGTAAGTTCTTCATATATTCTTTAAGTTCAAAATACACTTGCAATCTACCCCCGTTAACCCTACAGCTGTCTTCCTGTCACTCCTGGAACAAGGTAATCAAATCAATAATATAATCGGACTGCGCACGCTGCGTCGCCGCGCGTGTGATACGCCCCTCAACAGGAGGGCTTAACCAGCCAATTATCTTCCGTATTGGGCAACTAACTAGCTACCGCCTACAGGGAAACGTCATCTACCTATCGAGTTTCTTGCTCGAACAATAGGGATCCTCATCTACTCATTGATCAATAAATGCCAAATCGTAGGAAACCACACACACCCACCCTTACACGTAGTCGCGACCTAGGCCAATCAGTGTCTACGAGCGGCCGCACGTGATGTTTTCGTGCTCCGCCCCCCTCTCTCGCGTGACGTAGCCGACTGCTCTCGCACTTGTTCCACTACCATTCATTCCATTGCCAACACTAGATTGTCAAACCTTCGCCGCGCACCTATGCAACACCTCCCTCCTCCCTTATTTAATTCCTCCCCCCTCCCTCACAATTTCGCATTGCTTGTTGTGCGTGTCATGCTCACCAAGTTCTCTTGATGCGGGGCCGCTCGACTGCGTGCACCCCTCCAAGCGGCTCGTCGCCTCCCCTCGTCTGGACCACGTCTGGACACTCGCCAACCGCGGGCGGGATACTTCTCAACCGGCTCCCGAGGGCCTATATCCGGATTGCGCTGTCCGGTCTTCTCGCAGCTCCGCGATGGTCCTGTAGTCCTCAGAAGGGGGCAACGGCAGAGGGGGCCGCGCCGCCGGGCCTCCTCGCAGCGGGAGTGCCTGGAAAAAGTAAAAATAAAAAGGCGGATCTTAAACAGATCTCAGCAGTGCCTCCAACTTGTCGGGGGGAAATTCTGCCGGGGTCGGCCGGGCCGTCCGCAGACCTCCGGGCAGGGAGGCCCCAACTCCTCCCGTATATCCCAGATGAGATAGAGTATGAGACACACGCAAGAAGCAAGGTGACTCTGCTGTTTATTAGACAAAAACGGCAGGGATGGGTCAAGGAGCATACGCGTCCGTCCTGACACACACACAATCGTAGGGCTCGCAGGCCCTTTTTACCTTAGTATGACGCGCTACTTGCGTCACCTTGGAAAGTTAGCAAAAAACCTATCGCCACTCTTAATTGGTTGCTCGAGTGGTAGGGTTAGTATAGCACACGTATAGAGAACAATATTAGTGGACAAGGGTTAGTAAGGTGATATATCTGGGTTGTCCCTACAATTAGATACATGAGAATTGTTACATGAAGACCCCTGATGATTGGTTAATGTTAATGGCGTCAGTGATAGGAGCCCCATGTTCTGATTGGTGCGCCCGCGAGCTTCCCAGCCTGGGACCATCGCTGTTCCCAGCTCTCGGTGTACCTGTCATTTGCAACAATGTTTCACTATGGGTATGTGCAGACAATGTGAGGACTTATTCATAGCTGGAAGACCGACTACTCCCACTGTCGCAGATGTCCATTGAGCCTTTTAATTGTATCTGCCTATGTCTTGTAACGAGGGATCCAGACGCCTTCTTCCTCCTGGGCTTGGCATCCTGTCAGGTTCGGCTTGGTCACGTGAGGTGGGACCGTGTTTGAGGCAGAATTCTGCACAATTAATATTGTTTTTCCACTGTGTGCCTGGTTTAATTTGCAGGTGTGACTTTAACGTTGGTGTGCGGCGTGCGAGGTTGCAACATCGTGCCCTTGATGGTTTGCTCTCGGAATTTGGGTTTGCAACATTGCGACCTTGGCTGTTTGCTTCACCGGGCTCATTCTGCAGGATCAGCAACCTGACTCTTGTTCTTTTAGCGTCCATGGAAGCTCTTGCTTGCGGCCTACTTAGGCCTGGTGTATAAGTGGAACCGTTTGGTGCACAGGCGCTTTAGGTTACAGTACCATATTGTCTTATGACCAGTATCGTGTCTTCATTATATTTCTCATTGTGGCACCTGGTTTTAGGAGAAGCGTAAGCAAGCTCTTTTAGATGAGTTCATGATGCGTCTTGCGTTTCTGCATTTTGAAAGCCTATGTGGAAAATAATAAAGATGCACGTCCGTGAGTATGTCTGTCGCCTACGTCATAGCACTGAATATATTCTTCGTGTAGATTGGTGCGGGAGTGTCCAGTGTGTATATTTGCACAGGTGTGCTGACCGTTGGCTAGGTCGTCATGGCATCTCTAACGACGTGTAGGTTTTAGTCTAGTTGATCCGTGCCGCAGGTGTCGGCATGGCCAGTGCGGGCTGCTGGGCAGGCAGATGGACACATCCGTATGTTCCTGTACCAGGGTATTTGGTCGTCTGGTAGATGGGCAAACTCTTCTCGTGACGGGTGTCTGGGTCGCGACCCTTTAGGCCAAGCGCGAGAGGTGAAGTACGGGAGCCTGGTCTTCCATTCTCCCACTTCATAGCGGTGATAAGTCTTCTTTCCTATCACTTCTTTTCTGCAATATTTGTTCAGTAAGACGAGCCCTATGGGTTAAAGACACACTGTTAACGGATTGCCTATTTTCTTTACAATCTTATCATTAGACCTTAATAGAGCGTCCCGGATCCACCTAGGCGGCTAGATATGCTACTGTCTTACATATCTTGTAGAGTGTGGTAGACATTTCCACAGTCTGAAAAACACATGACAATGGTGGTAGTAGGGAAGATTTCCTTTTTATTAGGGATAATCACTCCAGCCTTTTCTTCTAATCTATAATAAACAGAGAAACAAAGGAAACTATCTAGAAATTGTAGTAACCTATAAGGACTGTTCTATCCCTATTGAAGGTCCTCTTACCTGTAGGGATTGTAGATAGATATTATCCTTGCTTGTAAAGTGTCATCATGTAGTTGACATGCAAATTGGTAAGAGTATGTTGCAACAATGAAACTCTAAAGGGAGTTGGACAAAGAAACAAAGGCAACAAGGCCTTACTGAGGATGTATATTTTAAACAATAGGTTTTTAAGAAAACCTTTAAGCGGTCCCAGAATGATATACCATATACCACCAGAACAGGGATAAAAGGGAAGGAGATGTGGTAGCCATAATAGCAAGAGACACATTTAGTCTTTTTAAAGCCTTGATGTCCTGCACAGGCTGTGAAACTCTTCACCTCAAATACTCCCCTGGATAAAGAAGCCACCAGCCTTGAAAAGTCTTTTAAAAATATTGAATTCTCCATCCAGAATAACGAACCCACTACAATGAAAAGTAATCAGTTAGACTGGGTTGTAACACATAATCTCACCATTCAGAACATAATAACCCAGCCGTGCATCTGGTACGACCATTTCAAAGTCATGTTTGAAATGTTCTTACAAGACGCACTGAGATATAAACACAGCCCCCATATCAGGACTAAGAGTAGAAATTTCAAAGGCATAGGCCCAGAACAACTAGAACCCTGCCTTCGCCAAATAGGAGAGTGCTTTCAAACCGGGGACTCCTGCGAGTAATTGCTGTAACACTACTCAAATCACATACTGGAGATGGTAGATCAACATGCCCCCCTTAAATCTAAAATGGTTAGAAAAACTAATAATCATCAAAGATGGTTCAACAGTACACTCTGTGATTTCAAGATTGAGAAAGGATGACTGGAAAGAATCTGGCAAAAAGACCCCTCACCAGAGACTAAGGAACAATGGAACCAGGCTAATGTTAAATACAGAAAGGGCATTAGAAATGCTAAAGCAGAACATTATAATGAGCTGATCGAAGCCGCACCCAATTCGGCAAGTAAGCTCTTTGATATTCTCAAACTGCATGAGAGACCAAAATCCATGTCCCCCCCATACACCTATGGAGGAGGACTGTGAAATTGTAAAAAAGGCCTTCTCAGACAAAACCCAAAAAGCCAGAGAAGCTATCACCCAGGCCAGAGAAACCGGCAAGGAGATTCATCGTCCTAATGCAGCTAAACTACAATCTTACGAACTAGACAATGTTAATTTTCAAACCTTCACAGAAGCTGAGGTGGTGAAGGTGCTAGCCACGATGAAACCATCCTCTTGTGCCGAAAATCTAATTCCTCCTAAAATAATCGTGGAAAATAAAGAAATGTTTGCCCCAGTGCTCTCCAAGATCATTAACGCATATTTTCATGATGGCAAGATTCCCCAAGCCATAAAGAAGGTGACCATCACAAAACCGGGTCTGGATCCTAAAGATCCCAGTAATGTGCACCCAATCACAATCAAAAACACTAATTTTGTCCTGAAAATCATGGACAAAATCACCACAAAACAATTGCAGGCACATGTGGAAGCCAATAACATCCTGCATGAGCAGCAGCCGTGCTTCTGTGCTGCTCACAGCACATAAACTGCAATGTTAAATCTTCAATCACAAATGCTCTCCATAGTGGATAAGGGCAAGACAGGGATATTAATGCTCTTAGACCTAAGTGCTGCTTTTGATCTTGTTGATCATACACTGCTACAACAAGTACTGGAGAAAACAGCAGGATGCTCCAAAGCAGCTCTGGCCTGGCTGGCATCTTTTTCTTACAGACCGTTTAGCTAGAGTACACTGGGAAGAGAAGTTCTCAACACAAACCCCTATAATTGCAGGAGTACCACAGGGAGCTTGCATGTCCCCTCTTCTCTTCAACCTATTTATGAAATACCTATGTGTACTTCTAGAATCCATCAGCGTACATTTTACAAACTACGCCGATGACACACAGCTAGTACTAGAATTGGAGGGTGATTACCAATTAGATAAGTAAAAGATCATGACCATCTACAACCTGATAGACAAATGGATTGTGGAGGGTTTTGACCCATGTGGAATCATTAGACGGGGTGAATGTGGGGATTAAGCTGTCGCTGCCCATCATTTTGCCCCAGAACAAAAATAAATCGTTGGAGTGGGTAAAGATGGGGATGCGCTGTCGCCGCCCATCATTTCATCCCAGAATCCAGGAGAGCTGCGCAGTTGTGCGCACACCAAAATGGTTACCTAACTTGCCACCCACCAGTGTAAAGAAAGGTCTTTGTTAACAAAATCCACTGTTACTGATGTCAAAAAGTTGCTGAAATCGTGACTCATTGGACCACTTTAAAGATTCAACCCTTTTGTGGGGTTCCACATAACCATCTTACTGTAAGGAGCCCCATCAAAACAATGTTAAGCAAGGATTTACTACCATGTAAGAACCATTCCTGTTTAGAATGCATTAATCCAAGAAAATCCCAAAATTGCATGCAGTACCAACAAAATCCTCAAGGGGGCGCTGGCGGTCTAAACTCTGACAGGAGAATTGAGTGCAGTTGCTGACAAAGGGATTTGACTCAGCTGACTTCAAAGTCTGCATTTTAATTAAAAATTAGCCACATGCTGTTCCCAGAGGCCTGAAGCCTGGGAAACCCTATCACCTCCAGAGCTTCACACTAGGAGTTAGAATCTCACATGACATTTTGATTGATAGAAGGCAGACTGGCTGGGAGCTTCCCAGAGACCACACAAAGGACCCTTTCCTCTGAAAGGAATATGTTAATTCTGAAATGTTTGCTGTCAACAAAGATCTGCCAGCCAGCAGAGATCTGTGACTGACCCACCCAAGTCTTGGAGGCGGACCTCAACACTCTGAGGACTGAATTGGAAGTAAAATATATATTTTACAAAAACACTGATAACTCTTTGTAATCAAATGACAGAAATGTATAACTTTGAGAGCCTTACTTTGAAAAATGTACCTTTAATTCAAGACTAAACTCGAATTTGTGTGATGTTCTGGGGCAAAACCCCATTGTTTATTAATATTACAGACTCCCTGTTTCAGCTAGACAAACGAAAATGCATTGGTATGTGGGTAGATATGTGAGGAACAGTTGTATAAAATTTAATGAAGATCCAATGTTGTTTAGCACATTAAAAAGTGCTAGAAGTTGCCATTTGTGAATGCAAGCTCCTAGAAACAGCAGATTTGGACAGAGACATGGCTAAATTCAGCCACACCATGTATATGTAATTTCAAGCAACTGTGTAACTCTGAAGTATGTATTTTGATCATATATAGATTTGGGTGCACAGATGATAAGGGAGGTTCTTCAAGAGATCATAAATGGCTGACATCACTCTGACACAACTTAGTTCGCCAATCAGGGGACGAATGAAAGTTTGACCAATTCGAAGCTGAGAGAGAGGTAGGGTCAGTGATGCTAGAACACACCCACATTCTAAACACATAAAAGCAGACAGACAGGACAGAGAGGCACCTTCCAAATCCATCTGCAGCGGGACGCTCTGCCGGAAAAATCCATACTTACCTCCATCAACCTCCAGAAAGCCAAACTAGAGACTTCAATCTATCCAGAACTAAGAGACCAGACCAGAGAGAAAGCAGTGCTGTACCCAGAGAGACCCAGACCAGCAGAGAGAGTGACCAGAGCCCAGTCTAAAACCCTGACCAGATCCGTGATGAGGCCCATTTAATTCAAGAATATAGTGTGAGTACCCAGCAGAACTGTGTAGAACCAATCTCTTAGTTTAAATTCATCTAATTCAATCTATTTAACCTAAGTAGAACTGCCTCCTAGCTGTCACCTGTCATTTCTAGTTGCAAGCTGCACTTGTCATTTTGAGCTTTTGAAATTTGCAAACCCAAAAACGACCTTTATTAAATCGCTCATATCTCCGCGACCGTTTGGGCTAGAGACTTGCAGTAACTTTCCTCTGATAGCTTAGAATCGTAGCTTTGAATCGCACCAAGAACCGCATTCCTACCCCTTATAGTTTTACCGCAATCGTGGAACACGCATCCGCGAATTTTACCGCGATTTGCAATTTCTTCACATGTAAAAACTGCTGCTGTTTGCTTTCCATTTGCCAGAAATTTGTTAACCTGCTAACTATCCCTGCCTCATTGCTAGTGTGAGCCTGGACTAATATTAACTAGATACCACTCACCCTGAACCTCTGAAAGGGAATTAAAAGCGTTTCCAGCATATTTCTCATTCATTGCCAGCACATATCAAAGCAATTTGGGCCTGTGATTTCAAAACTCCTACCTGTTTTCTGTTGTCTAAGCTTGCTGGATTGAACTGATTACATTGATTGCATTTCTGAGAACTGTGTGCTTTCCTCCCATTTCCTTGCATTGCATAAAGAGGGGGGGAGTGAATAGCCAGAGAAAAGTGATTACATTGTTTGGTTGAAATCATATTGCGTATTTTCTGTACTGCATTCATTGAATATTGCATCCACCTGAGCTTACATAAAGCATCCTCTACCACATTATACTTTTGTTCCTATTTACCAGTGTGCTACCTTATCCATTTCATGTCAACTCCTTATTGATTATAGAGAAGCGTGTTAGTGCCAGATTCTCCGTTGTTAATCTTTATCATATCAGATTAAGTGTGCTAGTCAATTATTAATTTATTATAAAGTGTGATATATACATCTCTTGTTTAAATTATCAAATAAACCTTTTAACTTGCAAAACAGAACTACTTCTTGGCTCAGTGGGGTCAGGGGGATTCCAAGAGAGGGGTGTTATATAGGGGTAGTCATCCAGAACGCATGAACTGGACCTAAAGATATATCAATAAGGGTTTTCATTCAGTATTATAGACTAGGCGTTGACTTAGCTGTAGTGTTGAATTGAATCCTCTTACAAAGTGGGGGCTCGAGCCGGACGTTTGGGTTAGAATACCATTTGTGCAGCTTAATACAGTGTGCTAACTGACGGGATACATACATCCGGTCGGATCACCACGCTGCATTACGCTGTGAAGCATTCCTCAAAAGGGACACTCCAAGAAAAGTTCTGTTCTGCAAAACTAAAATACTAACTTCTGTAAGTCAGGACAGAGACCAATCTCTAGAATGACGACCTTGGTAGATATGGAAATAGCCAGAGAGCACTTCTTACACAAACTATTTGTGAGAGGTGAATGGACTCACCAGGACCAAACAATCTGGTTGCAGGCCATCACGCAACAGGTCACTGAAACAGGGTCAGATATATATAGAGATCAGGGTCCATTACACGTGGCCCTGAGTGAACTATATATGGCTCCTAAGGCCAAAGATGAGCACGACAAGATTGTTAGGATAGCGGCATATTTATATTTATACATGGGAGCCATACAGGATAAATGTGCTGAAGGCCATGATCTGGCAAAAAGGCAACAGATGGCGTTAGAGAAGGCCCAATCTGATCTGGACTCTTCTGAGCAAAGGCTGCACAGAAGCCAGGAGTCAGAAAATGAGACCAGACAGTACATCACTAAAATAAAGGAGGATATGGATGTGCTGCAAAAGGAAAAGTCAGAACAGGATACCAGATTTCTGGCCTTGCAGAAGGAACACCAAGAAGGTTTGGACTCCCTACTGCAAAGCCAGAAAAAGCTGGAGCAACAGCTAGACTTCAATAGGGCATGTGCTGAGCAGGTAGTCACCCTGCAAGGCCACCTAGATAGAGTGAAGGAGGAGAGCAATAAACTGATTCTGAAAGACCTGGATACCCAGGCAGAGTTTGATCAGGAGCGCCAGAAAGCTGGTGCCTTTCAAAGGCAAAGGGACGACCTGGCGGCACAAATGCAGGCTCTTAGTCAGGAAAGAGACGCCTTAGGCCAGGAAGTCTGCCATTTAAAAAGAAAAATGGAAGAAAATCACCTGGCCCACCAGGGGCTGGGTGATCTCCAAAAAGAAAACCAGAACTTGGTAGAGCACACCAGAAGGGTGGAAGATGCTCTAGCAAGAAAGGAGCAGGCCAATAGGGACATTGCCCAGGAGGTAAACCTCCTGCAGCAAAGACTGGCCCAGTTCTCCAGGACCAACCAGGAAGCACAGAGGGAAAATGAGGCCCTCTGTCAACACAATGATAGGCTCCAACAACAGGTAGCGATGCAGGAGAGACTGATAGAGTCGAGTAAGGCCTTAACAGAGGAACTGAAAGCACAAATGCAGGCTCTTGCATTGCAACAGGGAGCAGGGGCGGATAGAGATGAGGTCCGCTGGGAAAGAGAGACTCCTGACCATAACCGCAGGAGCCCTAACCCCAGGGGCCTTCATCTCCCCCAGTCCCTGGACTCTACCACCCCCATGTCCCCTGGCGCACATGAGCACAGGGCCGCAGGGATGGCAGATTACTATCCAGCTAAGAGTATGGGGCTCATAGGCCAGTACCACTCAGGAATGGAGGGGTGGGCATCCGGGTATGGGCACCCAAGTACAATACAGTTCAGTGGGGAACCCCAGGAGAGTAGGCCCATTAAGGGCATCCTGAAAACCTCTGCCCAGTTAGGTCAGTGGAGGGGGTACCCATCAAATCCTGGCAGCAAGGAGGAATCTGAAGACTCCTCTGAACTGCGCAGGACACAGGAGACTAGGTCCCCACATTCTGCCAGCCATTCCCAGGCTCGCAGAATCCGGGAAAACCTGGAAGATCAGACGGGAACCTCTGGGAGCAGTGCCTCTGAGTCCGAAGATGAATGGACAAGGGTTACCCGAACCAAAAAGGCCAATAAGGCAAAAAGGGCCTTGCTTAAGGACCCCTTAAAGCAGATTAAGGCGATCAGGAGCGTCATTACGCCTTACCATAAGGACGCTAAGTATTCTGTTTGGGAGCACTTAGAGTTGTTTGAACAAATGATGGAGACTTTCCATTTGAAGGACAGCCAAAGCTGTATTCAATATGTAAAGTGGACCTTCTCCCCGGAATACTCCAGTTTCTTTGCGGGGCTGGAGGACCAAAATCATTTAAGATGGTCCACCTATAAGGCGGCCATCTTGAAACATTTTTCTGTTCACAGAAATCCCCAAGAGGCTCGCAAGGCAGCCTACAATTTGCAATGTGGGGAGGATCAGGCCCCACAAGAATTTGTGCAGGAGTTAAAGCGTGCTTTTGCACAGACCACAAGAAGGGTGCGCACGGATAGCAGGGAATTTATAAATACGTTTTTCCATGCCTTGCCCAAATATATCATGACCCAGCTCGTGAGGGATTTTCACGAGAAAAGATCCTTAGATTGGGTCATTGAACAGGCTACCCGGATCTATGAGGTGCAGAAACCGATAGATAGCAAAAGTAATGCCCAGAAAAACCCCAAAGCCAACAGCACCCCTGCTGCTGCCAAGGTGGCAGAGGTAAAGGTCACCCCCGTTTTGGACTTGGAGATGGGGGGGCCTAAAAACCCACCTGCACCTAATAATGCTCGGCCCAGGAGGTCCTCGGGTCAGTCACAGACAGGGAGCCAGGGAGGCAGCCCCACAAATGGGGTCCCTCGCTCTCCTGACTATGTAAGTCCTCGCTACAAAGGTAACAGACCCATGCTGGGTTATGTGTGGACTCCTCCAGCCCAAGGGGGGGGATCCAGCCAAGCACCTAACCCAGGGAACTTCCCTCCAAACTTCCCACAGGAGGGCAGAAATTTACCAAACCCTGGGCAGAACTTTTTCCCCAGATATCCACCCGACTTCCAACCCCAAAATCATCCATCCTTCTTTCCCCAATTCCCTGAGCCCAGACCACTGAATCCGGGAGAGGGGAGGCCAAGGGTGGAGGGGTACCCAAATCTTCCCAACCAGGGGTACCACCAAAGAAGGGACAGCTACCCTTCCCGGGATCAGCCCAGGGGAGAAAACAGGGTCCCGTATCAGCCCGAGCGGGTTTCCCAGTTAGAGCGCCAGGTTCAAAACATGGCGCGGGATATGGGTCACATACTGAGGGCTCAGCAGAACCCTCAGATCGGCATGCCGGCGCAGAACGTACCCAACTCTGGACCTGGTGCTCCAGAACAATGACGGGGGCAGCACCCCGATAACTCACCGGTTCCCAGGGAGGAGGCACAAAGGGAAGGGGGGTGTAAAGCCTTGGAGGAAGCTTCCTTCCTCACTTGTAAACAGCCCCTGGAAACCCAGGAACCGGAAACAAACTCTCTTGCCCCTGAAAGTCTGCCTCCTAAGGAGCAGAGGGGGGTAGGAGAAACAAAAGACCCAAACAGACTCAGTTTGAGGAGGAGGTACAGATCTTCCAATTTGAAGGAGAGGGATCCTCAGAGGATCCTGGGAAAAGGATCTTCTCCTTCAGAGAGGGGGGAACTCCTCCCAAAGAAAAATGGGTCCCTAGGGATGCAAATCCAGACTGGGGAGATGTGGAGACTGAGCTACCGCCGCCCACTATCTCATCCCAGAACAAACAGCAAGAAAACCCCCTGGTTCAAACCCATCCTGGTGACTGCCTCCAAAAAGGGGGGGGCGGCCCAGAACCGGAACCAGGGGAACCCACAATGGCTCTGATCTCCAGTTGCCAACTTTTTCTTTCAGATTCCCAAGGCTCTCCACAGAATTCTGCCCAAAATTCTTCTCTCGCGATGTCCAAAACCAGAAAGTTAGCCCACCAGTTGTCCAAAAATGTACATTATCTGTGCCCCCTTGAGGAGAAGGAGGGAAGATATTATGCCCCGGTACAAGTACAGGGACAGGGTACAATCTCGGCACTGGTGGACACTGGATCTCAAGCTACCCTTCTGTCCAGAAGGGCCTTTGATGAACTGAATGCAGGAAGGGGAGAGAATTATCAAATTCCTCTCACCTCTCTTCCTGGACAACTGCAGAACTTTGACGGGAAGGAAATTCCCGTCGAGGGGACGGCAGATTTGGACATTAAAATTGGGCGACATAAGTTGAAACACCCGGTCATAGTTGTGACCCCAGAGGGCACCCCTTGTTTACTAGGGAATGACCTCCTGAGGAGGTTGTCACCCCTAATAGATTGCGTAAACAAGGTCCTCTGGACCCAGACTAGCCGACCAATAAAATTAAAACAGAGTGTCAACCATGTTAGTTTAAACGGCACCTGCCACATGGTTGAACAAAAATCTGACCAAGTAGAATTTCACTTCCAGAATAGCCAAATTCCAGACGTGACAGTAATAGCAGTAGGACAACAGACTGGTGATGGGGGGTCCTCTCTATTTCTGAAAATCAACCTTCCTTCCAGTTTAAGGTGGTATTCCACGCTGGAAGGAAACACTCTGAAATTCTATACCAATCCACAATCTGAAACTCCCACTCCTATAGTCCAGAAAGATGTGAAATCAGCTCAAAGCCTGGCTGATATTCAGCAAATTGGAGAGCAGTTGTTCATCCCTGTTCAGTTAAATGATGGGAAGGACTCTGTTCTCGCTCGAGTGTGTGTGAACAACGGTAAGAGCTTCATCAGCGAAGCCATGTTTCGCCAACTTCCAAAAGATCCAGCCATTCCCACCTTCAAACTGATAGACAAATGGGAAATGGACCTGGAAGCACCCAATTCAAAACATCTCCTGCCAAGCAGGTATATGCTCAAAATCTCCATTGGCAACAAGAGCATAGTCCATAATTGTTGGGTCGTGCGAGACGTCACTGCCGCCTTTTACTTAGGCAGTGACATTCTCAATCGCTTTGCCATTAGTTTGGACCTAATAAACTTCAAAGCTTGGTCCCGATTAGCGGATAATCCCATGGGCTTTGATGATCCAGAAAAAGCATTTAGGTCAGCTCAATTGCTACCTTATGCAGTTGAAATTCAGGTCAAAGAGGAAGTCACCATCCCGGAAAGGACCCGACAATTCTCCCTGGAAGTGAAAGTTAAAAGAGGACAACATTTGAAAAACCCTGATGCTTACATACATCTAAATGCTTCTCTCCAACAGCAAGGGTTGGGGGTAAACCCAACACCATTAGTCAACATAGAACATGACACCATTCCAATAGAGGTGGATAACAGCGACTTAAAGAGTATTACTCTAGCCGCAGGCACCATTATTGGAATGGCGGTTGATGACCGACATTTTTCCATCGACTTAGTAAATGAACTGTTAGGACCAATCCCCAAGGACTGTGTTGACAGTGACAGTGAGGACAATACAACACCAGACAGGATTTTTACCCGGCATGGGGGGAACTTCCTGGTGTACACTTCCTGCCCCTATGGTAAGGAAGATGTGACTTGTGACTTCAGGAGGGAGGAGGTGATTTTCCAGGTCCATGAGGGCTGCCTTTCCCACCTGAAGCCTCCGGTCCAAATCAGCACTCTAACCAGGGACTTCTCCACCCAGCTGGAGGAGGCCGCTGAAATAGCCAAACCAGAAGTCTTTCCAGGCTTCAGGCAGATGGTGGAAGAGAGAGTCAACCTAGCTGATGCCTGTGTGACTCTGGAACAAAAGCAAAAGTTGAAACAAGTTTTCTTGGATTTCCAAGATCTCTTTGCGGTAGACTCATATGACTGTGGTCGCACTAACATCCACACAACAACAATCCCCACGGACCCTGGCATGACTCCAGTGTTTGTGAAGCAATATCGTTTGCCTCTCGCATCCATGGAGTCCCTTACTGAAATAATTAAGAACCTTGAGTCCCGGGGAATAATCCGTCCAGTCCACAGCACCTTCAATAATCCGGTGCTGGGAATATTGAAGCCAAACGGCCAGTGGAGACTCTGCGCCGACCTCAGGGAGCTCAACAAACGGGTCCATACTTCCCGATGGCCTCTTCCCTACATTGACCAAGGGCTGGCCCAGATTCAGGGGTCACAGGTATTCACTGCAATAGACCTGACCAATGGATACTGGACTGTGCCTGTCAGTAGGGAGGACCAATACAAACTGGCTTTTACCTTTGGGGGCCAGCAGTACACATGGACCCGGACTCCCTTCGGATACCTCAACTCCGGCAATGAATTCAACATTTTTCTACACAAGGCCATGCCCGACTTGGGTGCAAGGGGTAACCTGGCTTATGTAGATGATGTCCTCATCAAAAGCTCAACTGTTGAGGAACACATAGCGGAGATCCGTTATGTTCTGACACAGTTGAGGGCCGCCGGAGCAAAACTTTCCTTTCAGAAAGCACAGTGGTGTAGAACCTGTGTTAACTTCTTGGGGCATGAGATTACTCCTCAGGGTCTTTGTCCCCAGGAAAAGAAAGTGGAAGCACTTCAGAAACTGAAAGACCCCACAACTCTGCGGGAACTAAGGAGCCTCCTTGGACTGACTAATTACAGCAGAAAGTTCATTGAGGGCTACGCAGAGATCACCAGACCCCTGATTCATCTCCTGAAGGGGGGGGTCAAGTGGGAATGGGGTCCAGAACAAGCCGAGGCCGTAAAACAACTCAAAAGAAGCCTCTCACAAGCGCCTTGCCTAGCTTACCCGGTCAGAAACAAGGAGTTCTTCCTGGAGACAGGGTTCTCTAATACGTGCTTGACGGCAGTATTATATCAAAAGCATGACAAGGTCAATAAAGTAATCTCCTATGCGAGCAAAACTTTATCCTCTGTGGAGGAAAAATTCAACGATTGTGAGAAGGCACTCCTGGCAACGGTGTGGGCATTGAAGAATTACCGCCCGTTTATCCAGGGGGAACACATCATAGTGGAGACTCCACACCAGCCTCTGCAATATCTCCAGAGTGACAGAATCCGGGCCGGAAATGTGAGTAATTCCCGAATTACTTCCTGGATTCTGTCAATGCAAGGCTTTCCTGTGGAGGTCAGATATGGCCAAAACAAGAAGAGTCCCCTCGCGCAAGGTCTGGCTGACTTGCATGATTGTGCCAGAGAAAACTGTCTCGAGGACGAAAGTCTGAAAATCAAGGACAACATGGAGGCATACCTTAATTCCCCCCACAAAGTCTTTGAAGAAGACAAGTGTGAGGGAATGCCCACTGTGTATGTGGATGGATGCTCTTACCATGTTGACAACAACGGGGAGAAAGAACTGGTGGCCGGCGTAGGGAATGCATGGGTGAATGAGTCCCCAGAACCCTCCGCTGGATACAAAATTGGTCCCCGAAGTAGTCAGGTGGCAGAATTGATGGCTGTGCATCAGGCCATCCTCTCTGCTGTCCAGCATCACCTCCACGAACTGGTCATAATCACAGATTCGGATTATGTACGGAACGGGTTTGTGGAGCACCTGGTTAATTGGAAAACCAGAGGCATGTTATGTGCTAACAACAAACCCTTGAAACATGGGAAGTTGATCCAAAACATTGATGATCTGGTCACATCGAATGGGATGACCATCTACTGGAAAAAGATCAAGGGTCATTCCAAAGTAGAGGGACCAGTCAAAACTGGAAATGACTTAGCTGATCAGCTGGCCAAAACCGGGGCCATCCAAGGAGATCTAATTGAGATTGAGTCCCTGTTGGGGGAAATCCAGGTCACTGCTATCACTAGGTCCCAGACAAATGCTCACAACGACCTTTCAATTGCACAATGGAGTAAGGAGACCCCTGATGCGGATTTGATTACTGCTCAGAAGGGGGATCCAATTATTGGTAAATTTTACCAGCACCTTGAGGACCCTGAGAACTTTCCCCTGACGGATACCGATTACATTGGGAAAGAGGACCTAAGAGTGTTGATGAAATGTCCAAAAATGTTCCGGATCCAAGACGGTTTGCTGGTAAGGAAATCCAAAGCTGGCCACGATCAGTGGGTGGTTCCTACCTCATTCCGAAGCCTGATGTTAAGTCACGCCCATGATGCGGCCACCGCCGGTCATAGGGGGTTTCACACAACATTGGAAATCTTAAGAGAGGTTGCATACTGGCCACACATGGGCCAGGACCTCAACCAATATTTGAAGGGTTGTCTTGTGTGTGCACAATTTCAGCCAACATCCCTCACACACCGGGCGCCTTTACAAAAGAGGGGGATGACCCTGCCATGGTCAGATTTACAAATCGACTTTGTAGGCCCTGTGATTCGCTCGGCTAGGGGGAATAAGTACATGTTGACTGTGACATGCTTGTTTACCAAGTGGGTGGAATGTCTCCCAGCCCCAAATTGCAAGGCAGAAACTGCAGCTGCCTTGATGATTAACCACATCTTTTCCCGTTTTGGTCTACCTCAAAGGATTGAGTCAGACAGAGGTAGCCACTTCACCAGTGAAGTAATGACAAAGATGTGGGAGATACTGGGGTCAAGAGAAAGCTGCATATTGCTTATAGACCAGCTTCTTCTGGGGCAGTAGAGAGATATAACCGGACAATTGTGAGCATATTAAAGAAGTTTGTGGCAGATTCTGGGCCAAGTTGGGATATCCGATTACCTCTGGTCCTAATGGCTATCAGATCTACCCCTTCATCTGCAACCAAAATGTCACCATTTGAGTTGATGACTGGGCGCAAGATGGTGCTTCCGCAGCATTTGCTCTACAGGACCCAAGAGCAGACACTGATAAACGCCTCCACTACTCATGAGTATGTAGAGAATTTAAGGAAACACCTCCAACATGCTTTTGCTTATGCTCAGCGGAATCTAGAAAGATCGGCTGATAGCATGAAGACCCATTATGACCTGAAAACTTCCAGGAAGGAATATCAGGTGGGAGACCGGGTCTATCTATACAACTTCCAAAGGAACCAGGCCAAGCAGCGCAAATTTTTGCCTACATGGAAGGGACCCTTTGAGATCGTCGATAAGATCTCCCCTGTGGCCTACAAGATCCGCATCCCCAAAGGCGGTTCGGCAGAGGGGGAAGACAAGTGGGTCCACATAAACCAGTTGAAATGTTGCCATCCCAGGCACACTCTGCAACAACTGGAGGAATCCTCTGGAATCCTAGCGGGTACTGTCTCAGACTAATTCAGTTCCAATCATAAAACATACCACATCTAGTCTCTAAAATATTGTGATTTGCATGAAACTGTCTCTTAGTTATACTGTTTTTGTACAAAATAAGAATGTAATGTTTCGTTATAATGAAATGCATATGCCGCCCCACTATCTCAACAGTGGTGGAAAGACGTCTATGAGTAGGTATTGCCGCTCTTCCTTTGTCGTCCTAGGAGAAAGAAAACCGGGAGACGGGCCAAGGAGGACGATCCGGAGACCGGGAGCAGAGACGCAACGGGCCCGGGGTACCGCCCAATCTTCCCATCAGGACCGGCGAGGAGAACTGATCGATCTGACCGGATGGAGAGGAAGATGCTGAACTGTGCCATCTACAGAATTGGAAGAAGATAATGTGGACATACCAGCGCCAGGGTTCAAAACCTCCCTTGCAACCGACTCCCCCTCGACTCAAGTCAAAGCGCAGTCGGGCGGGGGGGTTTGTGGAGGGTTTTGACCCATGTGGAATCATTAGACGGGGTGAATGTGGGGATTAAGCTGTCGCTGCCCATCATTTTGCCCCAGAACAAAAATAAATCGTTGGAGTGGGTAAAGATGGGGATGCGCTGTCGCCGCCCATCATTTCATCCCAGAATCCAGGAGAGCTGCGCAGTTGTGCGCACACCAAAATGGTTACCTAACTTGCCACCCACCAGTGTAAAGAAAGGTCTTTGTTAACAAAATCCACTGTTACTGATGTCAAAAAGTTGCTGAAATCGTGACTCATTGGACCACTTTAAAGATTCAACCCTTTTGTGGGGTTCCACATAACCATCTTACTGTAAGGAGCCCCATCAAAACAATGTTAAGCAAGGATTTACTACCATGTAAGAACCATTCCTGTTTAGAATGCATTAATCCAAGAAAATCCCAAAATTGCATGCAGTACCAACAAAATCCTCAAGGGGGCGCTGGCGGTCTAAACTCTGACAGGAGAATTGAGTGCAGTTGCTGACAAAGGGATTTGACTCAGCTGACTTCAAAGGCTGCATTTTAATTAAAAATTAGCCACATGCTGTTCCCAGAGGCCTGAAGCCTGGGAAACCCTATCACCTCCAGAGCTTCACACTAGGAGTTAGAATCTCACATGACATTTTGATTGATAGAAGGCAGACTGGCTGGGAGCTTCCCAGAGACCACACAAAGGACCCTTTCCTCTGAAAGGAATATGTTAATTCTGAAATGTTTGCTGTCAACAAAGATCTGCCAGCCAGCAGAGATCTGTGACTGACCCACCCAAGTCTTGGAGGCGGACCTCAACACTCTGAGGACTGAATTGGAAGTAAAATATATATTTTACAAAAACACTGATAACTCTTTGTAATCAAATGACAGAAATGTATAACTTTGAGAGCCTTACTTTGAAAAATGTACCTTTAATTCAAGACTAAACTCGAATTTGTGTGATGTTCTGGGGCAAAACCCCATTGTTTATTAATATTACAGACTCCCTGTTTCAGCTAGACAAACGGAAATGCATTGGTATGTGGGTAGATATGTGAGGAACAGTTGTATAAAATTTAATGAAGATCCAATGTTGTTTAGCACATTAAAAAGTGCTAGAAGTTGCCATTTGTGAATGCAAGCTCCTAGCAGATTTGGACAGAGACATGGCTAAATTCAGCCACACCATGTATATGTAATTTCAAGCAACTGTGTAACTCTGAAGTATGTATTTTGATCATATATAGATTTGGGTGCACAGATGATAAGGGAGGTTCTTCAAGAGATCATAAATGGCTGACATCACTCTGACACAACTTAGTTCGCCAATCAGGGGACGAATGAAAGTTTGACCAATTAGAAGCTGAGAGAGAGGTAGGGTCAGTGATGCTAGAACACACGCACATTCTAAACACATAAAAGCAGACAGACAGGACAGAGAGGCACCTTCCAAATCCATCTGCAGCGGGACGCTCTGCCGGAAAAATCCATACTTACCTCCATCAACCTCCAGAAAGCCAAACTAGAGACTTCAATCTATCCAGAACTAAGAGACCAGACCAGAGAGAAAGCAGTGCTGTACCCAGAGAGACCCAGACCAGCAGAGAGAGTGACCAGAGCCCAGTCTAAAACCCTGACCAGATCCGTGATGAGGCCCATTTAATTCAAGAATATAGTGTGAGTACCCAGCAGAACTGTGTAGAACCAATCTCTTAGTTTAAATTCATCTAATTCAATCTATTTAACCTAAGTAGAACTGCCTCCTAGCTGTCACCTGTCATTTCTAGTTGCAAGCTGCACTTGTCATTTTGAGCTTTTGAAATTTGCAAACCCAAAAACGACCTTTATTAAATCGCTCATATCTCCGCGACCGTTTGGGCTAGAGACTTGCAGTAACTTTCCTCTGATAGCTTAGAATCGTAGCTTTGAATCGCACCTACATTCCTACCCCTTATAGTTTTACCGCAATCGCGGAACACGCATCCGCGAATTTTACCGCGATTTGCAATTTCTTCACATGTAAAAACTGCTGCTGTTTGCTTTCCATTTGCCAGAAATTCGTTAACCTGCTAACTATCCCTGCCTCATTGCTAGTGTGAGCCTGGACTAATATTAACTAGATACCACTCACCCTGAACCTCTGAAAGGGAATTAAAAGCGTTTCCAGCATATTTCTCATTCATTGCCAGCACATATCAAAGCAATTTGGGCCTGTGATTTCAAAACTCCTACCTGTTTTCTGTTGTCTAAGCTTGCTGGATTGAACTGATTACATTGATTGCATTTCTGAGAACTGTGTGCTTTCCTCCCATTTCCTCCCATTTCCTTGCATTGCATAAAGAGGGGGGGAGTGAATAGCCAGAGAAAAGTGATTACATTGTTTGGTTGAAATCATATTGCGTATTTTCTGTACTGCATTCATTGAATATTGCATCCACCTGAGCTTACATAAAGCATCCTCTACCACATTATACTTTTGTTCCTATTTACCAGTGTGCTACCTTATCCATTTCATGTCAACTCCTTATTGATTATAGAGAAGCGTGTTAGTGCCAGATTCTCCGTTGTTAATCTTTATCATATCAGATTAAGTGTGCTAGTCAATTATTAATTTATTATAAAGTGTGATATATACATCTCTTGTTTAAATTATCAAATAAACCTTTTAACTTGCAAAACAGAACTACTTCTTGGCTCAGTGGGGTCAGGGGGATTCCAAGAGAGGGGTGTTATATAGGGGTAGTCATCCAGAACGCATGAACTGGACCTAAAGATATATCAATAAGGGTTTTCATTCAGTATTATAGACTAGGCGTTGACTTAGCTGTAGTGTTGAATTGAATCCTCTTACAGGATATAAGACAACTGGATGTGCTTGAACAGCAAAAAAAACGAGCTCATGATTTTCGGCTCTGACCAAGCGAGGAATAAGCTTGGAAAGGAATATGAAGAGTTTATGATCAAAGACTCACGTATTAATGGAGTCCCCCATGTAAAAACACTTCGGATGATGATGGAGTGCACTTTGGGCTCGGAAGCTCAAACAAACTACCTCCACAAAAATAATGCGCACCTTGACTATGGCAATTCATTATTGTTGGGAGCATCTAAAAAATGCATCAACAAATGGCAGATAATGGAAAATAATGCGGTCCGGGTTATAAAAGGGATCAATAGAAGAGACCACGTGACGGAGGCCAGAAGATCTCTCTACTGGCTTAGAGTTGAGGAGAGAATCCTCTTTAAATCTATGACATTAGTGCACAGATGTTTGTATGGAGCGGCCCCGTCATACCTCAGATCCAAGTTCACACGATAAATCACGAACAGGACCCTAAGATCACAAGCATTAGGCAAGTTACTGGTACCTTTGACAAACCGAGCCATCAGTGCCGGGAAATCTTTTCCGGTTCAGGCAGCTCGGCAATGGAATAACCTTGCAGCAGCAATGAGAGTAGAACCAAATTATACAATTTTCAGGAAAAATCTGAAGACCCACCTCTTCAAATAACCTCCCGTCTTCCTAGCCATTCTCTCTGCACCCTGACTGCCTAGTATGAATCTGTCTCTCTGCGCCCTGATGCCCGTGGGCTACTGGCACATTACAAACATAAATACAAAATACAAATACAAAATACAAGAAAACCTTAAAGAAAATGGAGGGGCCAAGTGTACTTACTTAGCTCAGACTGGGAAGACTACAACAGTGGATCTGGGTTTAGAAAGGGAATGGAACATCACAGAACACACAAATTGTAACACGGAGAATGTGGTCTATGTAATTAGATGCCCATGTCAATATATCTATATTGGCAAAACCATCTGGAAGTGTAAAACGAGAATGATTGAGCACAAAAGTTGTATTAATAACAAGGTAGATCAAGCACCACTTGTTAAACATTTTTTGGAAAAGAATCACAAGTGTAGCGATTTTAATTGGACTATGTTGAAACACATTAGAGGAAAAACACAGGAACAAATTAACAAGAAACTATTGAGCTTAGAACAGAAATTAATCTTTTTGACTAATAGCCATATACAATGTCTCAATGAAAATATTGAATGGCATAATGCCTAGATGTTACATACTTGTGTGCTCAATCAACCCGTTAGCAACTTTGAATTGGCATATAGACTTAAGAAGGGGGATAGGTAATGTTTCCAATATACAACATCAAGTATTCTCAAATGTGATGACATCATAGATCTATGAAGATAATCAATCCTGTTTGACATACTGTATATGAAATCTTATGTATTTGCACAACATTAGGCTGTTCTTGTCTGTCCATTTATTGTTCTAGCTGTTTTGGCATTTGTCCTCTCTAGGGTTGGGGTATGTAATCGCTCTGTGCAGATAATCTGAGTTTTCTATTGCCAAATATGAACATTGCAAAACCGCGTTGAAAATGTATATCCATGTAATTGTGATTGGAGCCTTTAAGTGTTTATGTCAGGTATAGACCCTTTTCATATATACCACTGTCACGACCCCTTTAATTACAGTTAGGAGCTATTTGTGGTCCCTACCTACTCACCAGATGACACATGTACACACAAACAAACTAAATTTCTTTTTGAATAAATAGGAAGGCCGACTTTGTGACCTTGAATTCCTTTAGTACAACCACACTCTAAAAATCGTGGCTGCTAGCACAGGGAACTACATTTCCCTATGGCATTCGTGAGATAGACAGGAATGTCACGACGATACGTGCGTAAGCGCGATGACGTCGGAACGCTATGACGCAATGACATCATAGCGTCACGATGCGTGCACAAGCGTATACTTATAGTGGTCATTTTGTACCATATTTTGACCGCAAAACAACGGACATTGAATCCTTCCACTGAATGTATCCGAATTTGAGGTAAGTTTAGGCCTTAGGGCTCACATTCCATTTCTACTCTGACTCCAAGAACCCTTGGCAATCGGATGAGTAAAAGCTAAATGATAAATACCATCCAGAATTGTTTATAGTGACCTTTTTTTAGTGGCTAGGTTGCTCCCATTCGGATTTCAAGAATTCTTGGAAGTCAGAACTGTAAGAACCAAATAAGAAATACCACTAAGAATGTATGTACATTGAAAATTTTATTATATCTCTGACTATGAGGAAATTATATATTGTTTTCCTTAATTTCCTTTAGAGGTGAAGATAAGGCAAACTCCCTGTGAAAGTAAATAATTTGGTGACACCGAGATCTAGCCACATGCAGAAGTGAGCAGCCTTGTACTTATTTAAGTAAGTACACTTGGCCCCTCCATTTTCTTTAAGGTTTTCTTAAAGGTTTTCTTAAAGACTGGTTGACAGTGGAGACCTGTTTGTTTAAAATATACTTCCTCAGTAAGGCTGTGTTGCCTTTGTGTCTTTATCCATCTCCCTTTAGAGTTTCATTGTTGCAACATACTCTTACCAATTCGCATGTCAGCTACATGATGACACTTTACAAGTGTGTATAAAATCTATCTACAATCCCTACAGGTAAGAGGACCTTCAATAGGGATAGAACAGTCCTGATAGGTTACTACATTTTCTAGATAGTTTCCTTTTTTGTCTCTGTTTATTATAGATTAGTACCCCGGCGAGAGACAATCAGAAGCAACAAGCATTCTGATTGGCTCTCGCCAGGTCCCTACCCGGCCGGGGATCCCTCTGTCGGGATTCCACAGCCTTTGTCCCCGGCGGGGGGCGTGGCAGCCCCTCAGCCAATGAGGAGGCTCGAAGCGGGGCCATCCCGCTCCGAGCCTCCCCGTGGCTGAGAGGCTGCCTTCGCCCCCCACCGGGGACTCGGGTAAGTCTTTTTTTTTCCTTCCCTTCCCTTTCCTCCCCTCCCTCCCACCCCCCACCCCCCACTCCCCAACTTACCTTCTTGATCCTGCGTCCCCGGCGGGGGATGAGGGAAGCCTCCAGCCGTGTGGCGACTCGGAGCGGGGCCATCCCCGCTCTGCGCCTCCACACGACTGGGGCTTCCCTCGTCCCCTGCCGGGGACGCAGGTACTTTTTTTTTTTCTTTTTTCCCCGTCCCACTCCCGCCCTCCCAACCCCACTTACCTTATTTTTTTATCCTTTATCCTTTTTCGTGAGCGGACGCGCTGGGAACACAAGTGCCTCGGACTCAATTTTCCCTTTCCATGGCGGCGGCCATTTTCTTGGTCGTTTTTTTTTTCTGTCCCAAAACGCCGTAGCGTTTCGGGACAGAAAAAAATTGCTTTTAGTACACCGGTCACGCAAATTTTGCGGGCCGGGATGCTAATAGCAATAGAACCCTCATGGTGGGGGCATTACTGACTCTGGTAATGCCCCGGGGCCTTCGGTAAGGCCCTCGCCGCTCGGTTTCTATTGCTTAATTAGAAGAAAAGGCTGGAGTGATATTCCCTAAAAAAAAGGAAATCTTCCCTTTTCACACTGGCGAAATGTCTACCACACTCTACAAGGTATGTAAGACAGTAGCATATCTAGCCCCCTAGGTGGATCGGGGACGCTCTATTAAGGTCTAATGATAAGATCGTAAAGAAAATAGTCAATCTGTTAACAGTGTGTCTTTAACCCACAGGGTTCGTCTTACTGAACAAATATGGCAGAGAAGAAGTGATAGGAAAGAAGACTTATCACCACTAAAAAACACAAGTAACTTTTTACCCCTGATGAATGTCCAACATTTGTTTGTGTTTTAGGGTCAGAAACGTGTGCAAGTTGGGTTTTGAAAATATACTAATACCATCTCAAAATAAGGTAAACTACTCCAGTGCGAAGTATCACACAGAGTGGTGATCTAGTTATTAGAAGACCCAACCCTCAGTGTATTTCTTGTCTTCTGTGAGATATATGTTTTGTATGTTTTATATTGAGTTTTACGTAAATGTGATCATTTTATGAGTGTTAATTTCTATATGTTTAATAAAAATACATTTAAATGTTCATGTATGATTCTTTGGGTATTAGATACACCAGCTGTCTTTTCTTTGTTGTGGTTAAGACACCTGTTAATACATCCTCTTTTTGTATAATATGGATCTTATCCATGTGGTAAGAAGTGTATGATCCCCATAGCATGGCACATGCCGTTTGAGAATAGAGTGTTGTCACGCCTAGAAACACATGTGTACAGGCATGTTATACTAGACTTATATAATTTTGTCACAGATGCCCAAATACATATACAATGCCACAGTAAGAAATGGCCAGACTGCCAGCACCCAAATGCCAGTCTAGCCAGGTAATTACACTTAGCAGGACTGCTTTATCAGAAATACGCAGCTAAAAAAAAGTCATATCAAACTGAGGAATAACTAGACTGGCTGCACCAAAATGCCTCTCTAGCCACTAATACCACATATCATGCCTGGTTAACATGGACATGGACAACCATTGTGATTTATCACACAATCCCACCCCCACACATCCCCTCTCCCTCCCATGCCTTACCCCAACATCCAAAATCAGCTCCTTGGCCCAGAATTACCTTCATGTCCCTCTCCCTTGTACCAGAGCTTACGTTTGAGGCTCCTTGCCTCATAGGTAAGTAATGGTATGAGGAAGAGTGGGATTAGGAGTAATGAAGATACAGGTAGCTAAGTCAGGCATTACCTCCATGTACATCTACCTCACCCCAGTACTTGCGTATGATGCATAGTGCCTCCTACACAGGTACTGCCTCATACACAAGTACAGGGATGAGGAAGAATAGGGCTAGGAGTAATGACAAAAACCAATATGTAATTAAGGCATTAAACACAAGTAGTGGCTTAACAATATTGAGTTAACTGGGCTTCAGTACTCACTCCCAGACATTTTGGGCTTTGTTGACTCAACCTGGCTGACCTTCAGAGAAGTTGCAGGACAGAACAGGACACAGATTTTAAACGGCACCTGGGTTTCGCTGTTAATAGAGGCCCAGCAATTACTAACGGAAAGCATTTCACTGTTAGTACATGCATTCAAATGCCAATTTTTTAAGCCTTTTTAATTGTGATGTGGGTTTAGTACTTTCAATGCAGGGAAATGATTGGAAGGGTAGAAAGGGAACAGGAGACCGTTCATTCTCACAGCTGTTCATAAGTGGGTGCTTTCACACTCAAAAGAGAGATTTAACTACTTGTACCATTGAAGCTGCACTAGTATAGTCTCATTAAAATGCGTAAGGAAGTTAGATGCCCCCACACAAATAAGTTTGCCCGTCCCCCACCGCTCGTGAAGGATCAGCGCCCCCAAAATGTAGGTTTTGTTGTGCCCATGAACACAAGCAAACACACCATTCACCATATACATGCACACACACCCAACCATCCAAACATTTAAGTGTGCGCTCTATCACCATGAAGGCACAACCAGACAGCCATCCATGCATTTAAGTGTGCACCCTTTCACCATACAGGCACACACACCCAGGCACCCACCCATACATTTAAGTGTGCACCTATTCACAATACACTCACAAAGGCAACCACCTATTTATTTAAGTGTGCACCCTTTCACCGTACACGCACACACGCACACCCAGTCACCCATAGATTTGTGTGCACCATTTCACCATACACTCACACAGGCAGCCACCTACACATTTAAGTCTACACCCTTTCCCAATACACACGCACACGTCATGGGATTGAGGGGAGCCCTATTACTTCAAAAAGTAATTGTTTCTTTTTGAAATCACTCTGACTACAAAAAGAAATTATTTCCGTTAAGGACCGAACCATAACGGAAATCAACAGAAATCATTTCTTTATGAAGGCAGAGTGACTTCAAAAATAAACTATTTCTTTTTAAAGAGGGAAATCAGAGCCAATAACGGTACCGCAATTTGCGGTACCGTTATTAGCTACTTCCCCCTTCCCATTAAGCCCTATGGGGGCTCAAATGGGAATGGGGAATGTTTTTTTCAATGGGGACTTACTGGACCCGCAAAGGTCGGACTACACCGATAAGTCCCCATTGAACCAGGTCAGTGTCGGTACCGGTATGGGAGGTAGTCATGGCGCAAATAGCGCTATGACTACCTCCATACTCGGAATGAGGGCCATTATTTTTGTTACAGAAATAATGGGGGTCATTACGAGGTTGGAGGTAAGAAACAGTCCTTACCAGCATGGAGCAAATACTGTGTCCGTGTAGGAAAGAGCCTGCTAACAGTGGGCTATAACGAGTTCGCCTGCACGAGCATAGCGGCATGCCGGTAACGACAGTACCGGCATGCTGCTCAAGTCCCAAAAATGCCCCTTAGCGGCATCATGGAAAGAGCAGACAGCAGTCCCGCCGCCGTCCTCCCCTAAATAACGTGACCAGCATCAATGGATATGGCATTAGCGGGCACCGCTTTTAGCGGGAACCGCTAATAGTGGTGCCCGTAAATAAGCAGAACCGGAAGTAGCGTCATCGCACAGGAATGGGAAAGAGCACGGCGGCCATCTTGAAAAACACAATCCATTTCCTACCTCACTACACAGGACCTGGAGCCTATTTCCAACTGCAGAAATAAACCTTCACCACCAGCATTATGCCTAAGGCTGTCAAAAAAGGTGCATCCCAGCAGCGCAAAGAGCGCTTCATGGAGGACGAGCTGACTATGCTCGCAGAGACACTGGCAGATATTGCAGAGGTTGTCTTTGCCAACAACCTCAAGAGAGAGGCACAGATTAAGAAGAAGGAGATCTGGCAACTTGTTGCACAAAAAGTCAGTGCAGTAGGGAACACCCCCGCACAATCAAGGACGTGCGCAAGCTATGGGACGACCTGCGCCTGAGAGTCAGGAACATAATGTCGGCAAACTGGAGCCAGGCCATGGCTACTGGCGGTGGTCCTAGCTCACCCATCAAGCTAAGCCGGTGGGAGGAAATCTGCACCAGCACTATTGGCATTGAGGCAATAGAAGGTGTGGGCGAGATGGAACGTGGCGCCACCTCATCGGCGGATGGAGGTGAGTGTCCTAAGAAAACACTGTAATGCAAAGTATGATGATAGTCCACCAATTTGTCCGTCCAAAGAGGCAATGCATGGCCCATTACATACGCATTGACACATCCCTGCCTAGATGCCGTTCGTAGCACAGACACATCCACACGCATGCAGTATGGAGATGCCATACCTGAGACACACCACACAAATATGAAAACGGCATAAGTCACACTGCACGCAGTTTACAACAGAAATACATGTCACACAGCATGCACCAGCTCCAACATGAGTGACCTTGACAGATGCCTGCATGCTCCAACCATAAAGCAAGCAATGTGATTATCAAAACTCCAATACCTAATCCCCTCTAATGTGTAGAACAGCAATAATATCAATGTATGCATGGTGCTTGCCGAACCATCACTGATGCCGTCCCTCTCTCGGTCCCCCACAGGCTCAGATCCTGACAGCGAGGCCCGGGACTCAGAAACACAGGCAACAACTCCCTGCAAGAAGGCCAGGGAAGAAGGCAACAGGCCTTCAGCATCGAAAGGGCCAGCCAAGCCAAGACAAGCACAGAAGGGGCAAACACCACAGGATGCCACGGCACTGGTGCCGCTAAGGCCCATTGCTACAGTCCCCACCTGTGTCCCCTGCACAGGAGACAGTTGCCGATGGGGCCCATTCAGCTGCGAACAGCTCTGTTGGGGAGGCGGCGGCTACGGCACCCCAGACAGATGAGGATGTGCAGAGCCAGGGCCAGGTGTGTGTCCCTATGGAGGATGACTCTTCGGACTTACCTGCCACACCCAGTCCCACACCATCACCCCAGGTCACACCTTTGTACTCCTACCATGACACCACACCGGAGCAGTCTGGAGGGGAGACAGGTCAAGGGAGCATGAGCCCAACAGAGGAGCCACACAGATTTGGGGATGTTACACATGCACCATCCACCTCCACTGGTGTCGGGCAGGGGTGCAGCAGATAGAACATACAGTGCAGTGCCAGGAGGAGCTGACAGCCCTAGTCAGGCAGTTTGTTTCAGACAATGCCCAGGCAAGGCAGGAGGGGTGCGACAACACTGCGTCCCTGAGGAAGGCCATTGAGGCGAATATGCGAGGAGGTGTCTGCTCTGAGGCAGGGCCTCTCCCGCATAGCGGATTCCTTGGAGGCTGAGCATCCGGCCCCCAGACTGGAGCAAGCGGGCACCCCATCATCATCCAGCTCCACTCAAACAAGCCCCCTTCGTAGGTCAGCGTGCACCTTGCAGCAATCAGACATGCCACCGCCAGGTGCGGGAAGTGGACAAATGTAGATGGGACAGCCTGATTAAGGCAATAGACACAGACACCTGCAGCATTTGCTTGGACCCATGTGTGGGGGAGTTGTGGGGGGCGGGGGCAGAGGGTGTGTTTGGGAGGGGGAGGGGGAGAGGGTGTGTGGGGGAGTTGAGGGGGGAGGGGGTGGGAGAGAGGGTGTGGGGGGTGTTGTGGGGGAGGAGGAGGGGGAGATGGTGTGTGAGGTGGAGGGTTTGAGCACTTTGTACTATTGAACAGTTTAATACACCCGTTGTGTAGCAGAAAAAATACTTGAGTGGACATTCCTTATTGCATATGTGTCATTTATTGCTATACAGTGCATAGTGTACCTGTACTCCCACACCCAGTGACCTCTGTCCCAATTTAATGTCACCCTCTGCAACCATGTGTCTTAGAAATATTGTCCAATCACAGACTGGCGCACAGCACGTCCCTCCTGTGCATTGGCACTGCGATGATGTGCGCCCAAATCTTCTTATTCCCCTTCATCATCACCTGGTGGTTGCAGTTCAATGTCAGGGGCAGGGGCATGTTCTGTCGAATACACATGTTGTGCTGCATGACACATATCATGATGATCTTGGCAACCTTCTCATGCCTGTAGAGGAGTGCCCCACCCGACCGGCTAAGGCAGAGAAAACGTGCCTTCAACAGGCCTTCAACAGGCTCGATGACCACACGGGTATGGGTATAGGAATGATTGTAGTCCCCCTCGTGCCTGTTCTGTGGGTTTCGGACAGGGGTGAGGAGCCATGGCTTCAAGGGATAGCCACTATCAGCTGCATGTGAGCAAAAAAAGGTATGTGTTAGTCGATTCATGATGGACAGCTGTACTTATCACACATGCCTGCAGATAATTGTTGGTCACATGCTCATGTCCCTGGTTGTATGCACACATTTTTCCTTCCCTCAATGTGTGCTGTGCCATGGTCTTATGGTGTGGATTGCATCTTCAAGATTATACACGGTGTACACTGCCTTGATGTTGCTCATGCATTGTGGACGCATACCGCTGTGTATGTGATATATATGTGATGTGTAGTGGTCTGTATGATTTTCTAACTGGCAGCGTTGGCAGTAGTCTCTGCATTATTTGGCATTCAGCGCTGATTATTCCCATGGTGACATGCTGCACTTTTGTGCAGTGGCGTAACACAAGATGTGGGGGCCCCCCTGTGAGCCATGCTGAGGGGGCCCCCCAACTAAGCAACAAATCAAGGGCCACAATCTGGGCTGGCCTAGATTATCGCACTTGCACAATACCTACAAACGTGCTGCTGAACGGATATGCCGCACACTGCACTAGGAGAAAGATATAAATATGTATTTTAATATAACATACAGCACAATGTCTGAGAAAAATTGGCTAAAAAGCCAAAGTGTTTGCAATTGTTTTGTAGGGTAACACCAATCCAATAGATGCAAGTCACCAACAGTGCACAGGAACATTAATTCTTTGCTATTAAAAATTCCATGCCACAATGAAAACATGTCCAACTGGCTGCACAATGTAGACCAGTGTAGACATGTAATAACAATATAGTAAAGCTTGCCAGCCCACATTTAGACATATCTAGACTGGTTGCACCAAAATGGCTGTCGAAGCAATAACACTCATCAAGAATAGAACACACATTCAAGCCTGTGTCTCTGTGGCCTCTAACAACACGGCCAAACTCTTTAAAATCTGAAAAGAACTGGTCAATCCTGTTGCAGTCTTCACATCTCCTGTTCCCTCCCAGGCCCTCTGTATGGCTCTGTCATCTCACTTCTATGCTAAAACTCAGCACATCCTGTCCTCGATCTCCTCTTCCTCTTCCTCTCCCTCTTCCTCTCTTGGCCCCCCTTTGGCCATCTCTACCTCTCTTCCTCATTTCTCCTCTTTCTCTCTGACAACACCTGACGAGGTTTCTAGACAAGTCCGATCTATGAAAGTGTCACCCAAACAGGTGCTCTCCTGCTCCCCCAGAACCATCAAGAACCATATTTACACCGTCGCTCCAGCCTTGACCGATTTCTGTAATCACGCTTTCCCCTCTCCCGTTAAGCACTCCCTTATGCACCCACTCCTCAAGAAGCTTTCTGCCGATCATGCCTGCCCGGCAAACTATCACCCAATCTCCATCACCCCTTTCCTGGGCAAACTGTTGGAAAAGCTGGCAATCTCCCAGCTTACTCTCCACACAGAATCTGCTGGTTGTCTCCATGACCATCAGTCTGGCTTCAGAGCTGCCAGAGACACAGAAACTGCTGTCCTGAACACCTGTGATTCCAGCATTGATTCCAGCATCTCTAATCTTGATTCCAGCATTCCTTCTGTCCTCATCCTCCTTGATCTTTCCTGTGCTTTCGACACGGTCAACCATGCCATCCTGATCAATCCTGATCAATCGACTCCATGAGAACCTGGGCATCACAGATCAGGCCCTTGAGTGGCTGACCTCCTTCCTCTTGGACTGCCCCTCCCAGGTCCAACTTGGTCCCTTCCTCCCCGCTCCATCCTCTCACTCTGGTTTTTCAACCTCTATGTGGCCCCTTTGACCTACCTGATCTCTACATTCTCCTCTAACTTTCAGTGTTATGCGGATGACACTCCGCTTTCCTTCAGGCTCCCCTCATACTCCTCTCATCTCTCGCTCATTTGCGACTGTCTATCCGTGATTCAGGATTGGTGTGCCTCCAACGATCTCTGCCTTAATGTCAGTAAAATGGAGATCCTTCTCATTTGGACTCCTGCCCTTGCTTTCCATCTCTAACACTGGCCGCCCGCATTGGGTCCTCTTCCTTTGCCTTCCTGTGAGGCAAACAACACTGGTGTCATCTTTGACTCCACTCTCTCTTTCTCTCCTCACATCTCGGATGTCGCCAAGAAGTCCCACTACCAGCTGCTCCTCCTCAAAGGGACTCTTCCCTTTCTCACTTTCCCCCAGAAGGTCACTGTCTGCAGAGCCCTGGTTCTCTCTAGGCTGGACTACTGCAACAGCCTCTTTCTCAATCTGCCTTCCTCTACTATCCAGCCCATGCAGCTAATCCAGAACAGGACTGCGAGACTTATCCTTGGCCTCAAGCACAGGGATCGTATCTCTCCATCCCTGAAATCTTTCCACTGGCTCCCAGTTGATGCAAGTATCAAGTTCAAGACCCTTTGCATTGTCCACAAGGCTTTCTGGGCCCGGGGCCCGCACTACATCCAACACTCTCTTCCAAAATATCTTCCTTCTCAAGCTCTTCGTTCAGCTACCTACAACTCTCTAAGGGTTAGACGCTTCTCCAGGAAGAGAGTGGGGGGTAGATCTCTCTCCTCTGCAGGTGCCTCCCTCTGTAATAGCCTCCCTTCCCCTCTCAAGCTTTAGCAGACCACCTGAAGTTCTGGAAGCAGCTCAAAACTTTCCTCTTCTCCTCTGCTTTCTCTCTCTCCCTCCCCTGCTGGCCTACCTGCCCTACCTGTTTGCTTTACCGACTGGTTGCTTGGCTACCCTCGGAGTCTCACTGAGTCGAGACTCTTTCTTGATCAGTGACCCTTGCACTGCCTCTGGTCCTACCATGCACTTAGGGGCTGTAACTGTAACCCTACAGTCCCTTGTTCTCCTTGCACTAACCAGAGCTGTGCTGCCTGACAGCACTTAGTCAGCCTTGCTGCCCAGTATTTCCCCTCCCCTCTCCCTTGCACTTCCCCCGTCCCTTTTCCCTTGCGCTTCTCGTTATTGCACTTCCACGACCTGAATGACACAAGGCCTAGTAAGATTGTTTGTCTTGTCCTCCCTCTATCTTCCATCCCTTGTCTTGTCACGCCTAGAAACACTTGTGTGCAGGTGCGTTATAAATGACTTATATCATATGATTTGATCACAGATGCCCAGAAAAATATACAATGCCGCAGTAAGAAACGGCTAGACTGACAGCACCCAAATGGCAGTCTAGCCAGGTAATTCACTTAGCAGGACTGCTTTATCATAAATGGCCATTAAAAAAAAGTCATACCAAACTGAGGAATGACTAGCCTGGCTGCACCAAAATGCCGCTCTAGCCACTAATGCCACATATCATGCCTGCTTAGCCTGGACATGGACAGCCATTATAATTTGTCGTACAATCCTGCCCCCCCACACATCCCCTCTCCCTCCCACCCCAACCTCCAAAATCAGCTCCTTGGCCCAGAATTACATCCATGTCCCTCTGCCTTGCCCCAGAACTTACGGTTGAGGCTCCTTGCTTCATAGGTAAGTACTGGGATGAGGAAGAGTGGGACTAGTAGTAATGAAGATTACAGGTAGCTAAATCAAGCATTACCTCCATGTACCTCTACCTCATCCCAGTACTTGTGTATGAGGCAGAGTGCCTTATACACAAGTACTGTCTCATACATACTGGGACGAGGAAGAATAGGGCTAGGAGTAATGAAGATTACCAATAAGTAATCCAGGCATTAAACACAAGTATTGGTGCAACACCATTGAGTTGACTGGGATTCAGCACTCCACCCACTCCCCCTGAAATGTAGGGCTATGTTGACTAGAACTGGCTGACCTTCAGAGCAGTTGCCAGTCAGAAAAGGACACATATGTTAAACAGCACATGGGTTTCTCTGTTAACAAGAACCCACAAATTACTAACATAAAGCAATTCACTGTTAATACCTGCATTCAAATGCCAATTATTTTTAGGCAATTGAAATCGTGATGTGGGTTTAATACTTGCATGCCTGGGGAGTGATTGGAATGGTAGAGAGGGAACAGGAGACCACTCATTCTCACGGCAGTCCATAAGTGGGTGCTTTAAACCTTAAAGGAGAGAGTTAACTGCTTGTAACATTGAAGCTGCACTAGAATAGTCTCATAAAAAATGCATAAAGAAATTAGATGACCCAAACAAATAAGTTTGCCCCTCCTCCACCGCCCAAGAAGTTGGCACCCCTCCCAACATTTGAAGGGTTAGCCCCCTAAATGTAGGTTTTGTTGCGCCCCTGAACGCAAGCACACACACCATTCACCATATACAGACATGCACACCCAGCCATCCATACATTTAAGTGCGAATTCTTTCACCATACTGGCACACCCAGGTAGCCATCCATACATTTAAGTGTGCACCCTTTCACCATACAGGAACACCCAGGCAGCCACCCATACATTTACGTGTGTACCCTTTCACCATACAGGCACACCCAGGCAGCCACGCATATATTAAAGTGTGCACCCTTTCACCATACACTCGCACAGGCAGCCACCAATACATTTACGTGTGCACCCTTTCACCATACAGGCACACCAAGGCAGCCACCCATATATTAAAGTGTGCACCCTTTCAACATACACTCACACAAGCACACATCATGGGGTTGAGGGGAGCCCTAACACTTAAAAAAGAAATTTGCCCTCATTACAACTATGCCGGACTGTAAACAACAGTGCTGGTAATATTACCGGCACCGTTGTTTCCGGGCCGGCATATTACAGCTCTGCGGGCGGTTGCCGTCCTGCCCGGCAGGTCAGACCTGCCGGGCAGAACGGCACCCACCCGCGTAGTTTTCACTGAAGCACTGGCACCATTATTAACGGTGCTGGTGCTTCTGTGGTCCCCATTCCCATAGAGTCCGATAGGACTTTATGGAAATGGGGACTTAACCATTTGTCGGAGCCTGACTTCCCAGACCGCAGGGGTTGTAATCCCCCGGTGTTACCGGAAAGTCGGGCGCCGGTAAATCATTACGGGTCCGTCGGCAACCTGCAGGTAGCAATGGCACGGTTGCCTCCAAACCCGCAATGAGGCATATCATTTCTTTTTGTCACTCTGACTTCATAAAGAAATTATTTATGTTACAGAAATAATTTCTTTATAAATGCAGAGTGAATTCAAAAAGAAAAAACAAAGATTTTTTTTTTGCAAAAAAAAAAATTCTACAAGTCCTGGGAGGGGCCCCCACACGTGCTGGCTGGACCCCCCCGCACCGCGGGGCCTGCGGGGGGCCCTGTTACGCCAGTGCTTCTGTGGTGGTGGCACTGTGACAAGTGTGGATTCCCTTGGTGGTTTTCTTTAGTGCACTCTCATGGATGTTTGTCCTGTGTAGTGATTTGCTGCAGACATTTACATAGTGAATACTCACAGCATGTTGCTGGATTGTGTTAGGGAGGGTGAGCTCCGATGATGTGTGGTCACATGTTGTGGAATGTGGGGTGGTTTTAAGATTGGCATGTTATGATAGGTGTGCAGCTTACTTCATTGCTATGGAAATTGGTTGTCCTGTTCAGTTTGGTATGCTTTGGGGCACAGTGTTTCGGGATGTGCACATTGTGCTGTCCCCACAACAATGACACCATGGTGGTGTGTGTATCTATCCCCCATTTTACTGCCATGTGCCTGTCATGCAACTTACCAAGTAGCCAGGCACGTCATCCTGCATGTCGCTCCATGTAGCATGGTAGCGTGGAGTTGTGCAGGGCCATTGAGTCATGAGTTGATCCAGGAAATCGGGCACGACAATGTGTGATGATCTTGCTGGAGTTATATACCATCTGTACATTGATTGAGTGATATAGCTTACGAATGTGGTACACCACCTCTGTTGCATGCGGGACCACCAATTCCACATGGGTGCAGTCAAGTGCACCTTTACAATTTGGCATGCCTGCCAGTGCATGGAAGCCAACCTTTCTGTCAAAGATCTCCTGGGGAGTCCGTGGTAGGGATATGTAGTTCCTTGTGTGCTTCAGGAGGGCATCTAGCACTTAGTTCAGCATGCGAGAAAATAAGGGTTGTGATATGCCATGCATGTGCCCCACTGTGTTTTGGTAGGTGCCTGTGGCCAGGAAGTGGAGCACTGACACTACCTTCAGTAGAGGGGGGATGGCGGTGTGTATTTCAATAAGGCTGACCATGTCGTCATGTATCATGTCCACAATGGTGGTGATGGTGTCCCTGTCCAGACGGTACAGGGTGTGGATCTGCTCAGGGGTTAGGTTGAATGGACTGGATCTGATGCGAGGGATTGGGGGCTGCCTGCGTGGTACCACTGGCTGCACTGGTGGGGCTTGCTGGGCCTGTCTCACCCTCCTTCTCCTCCTGCGTCTCCTCTGTGGTGCCTGCTGTTGTTGTTGCTGGTGTAGCAATGCAAGCATGTCCTCCAGCCCCAGTATTGCTACTACTAGTGTAATCATTTTGGTGTGGAAAGGGGTGTGGTGTGTGGCTTTGCTCTTTTTGTGCTGGGCCAGACTCCATTGCCTCCACCTGTGCTGATTGTGTGCACCTGTGGCAGTTGGGAACACTGCACATAGCTGTTTATGGGTGGTTTGCGATGCCGGTATTGCCGGCATGCAGGTATCCCGTATTAGCACCTTCATGATGCTGGTATTTGCAAGTACGCCTGACTTGTGATGTCCTCCTGTTAGCGGCATCCCAGTATTGCTGGCCCAGAGGGCCGCGTGCCCGCGCCCAAGCCGCTATTAGTGACCACGGTATTAGCAGCGCCGCTAATAACGGGTTCTTGAGTGGAAATAGGACGGAGTGGTTTGGGGTGCCGGTAATCCTTTACCGGCATTGTTTTTCCATTACCTCCAACCTCGTAAAGACCCCCAATGTCTTTATGTAGGCAGAGTGATTTCAAAAAGAAATTTTAAAAAAATGAGAAAATATATTTTTTTCTCTTTTTTTCTCCAAGTGTTACGCCAGTGCAGCCGTCCTGCTGGTGACCAAACACGTAGACACCTTGTGCCTAATCAAAGAAACATGAAGCAAACGATAATACTTATCTCAGAGAGCAGTGAAAAAAGATACCGATACCAGGACAATCTCATCTTAGATTGGAAAAGAAAACGGAGGGGCAGGGATTTATGAATGCTGTGAGCAGAAGTTCCTAAAAGATGTCAATGAAATTGTTTCTTGCTGCTGTATAAATAAAGGGAAAAGAGCCTCAGTGCCCTGCCTTAGAATGTTCTCAATTTTGACATAAAAGGTAATTATTTGATATGATAACATAACTGTTGCAATGGAGGCTGGGGGAGATTGTATTAAGGAAACACCTATTAGCTTAACTAATGAGTCCCGTACCGACGACACAGAACAGATAAATATGTCTTCTAGCTTTTTTATGGTCTGCATCTCGAAAGACAGATCACGAGTTGGGCGGTAGCCCTTAAATGCTGCGGTATGCTATTACTGACGCATTTAAGGGTCCGCCTAAACATGATTATGCCGGAAAAATGCTCGTTTTTGGCGCAATTACTGCACTGTAATAGCGCCGAACATGGACCCAATGTGGAATGGGGAATTACGTTTACCTCTCAACCCGTGATCTGGCAGTAATATCGCCAGACGGCAGGGCGGTAATGCAAATACAACTGGGCGGTATCCCATTTGGGATACCGCCCAACTGGTGATGAGGCCTCCTAATATATCATGGAAAACAAATGCATGATCAGGCTTTATGAAGAAATGAAACCTGCAAATATTGTGTATTCAATAAATCCCCTGTCTGAATCTATGACCTGCCATCTCTGTGGCTTGACTCTTTTGCTTCATACCAAGTGCCAAAAAATGTTGAAAGATGATGTCACCCCTCAACTGTCTAATCTGACATCCCCTAGAGAGGGCGCAAGCGAGAGATCTGCAGCAGATATAGATATGCACATGTCTCCGTGAAGCGTCTGTGCTATCAGGACGTTTTCAGTGTTACTGTCGCCATCTTACATCTTGAAGACCGAAGAAAACACGATAAAGTGTTTGCAATGTCTTTTGCAATGTCTTTTGATGTGACGATTACAAAGTAAATCAAGTGCCATCCTGAACGTTTCCTTGGTTGCATTTTCGTCCCCTGATGAAATCACTGTTTCCAGAAAATATGAGGTGTAGTCCATAATACTCAATAAAGCGCTACTACAAAAGTGGTGAAAACTGGAACCATAATGATATTTAGTCAATCTGTCTACCATTCATTTCTCTTCTTCGAATAAGGGCATTAGAACAAACACATTTCTTCTGTGCTCAAAATCAACTGCATGATTCCAAGGCATCGGAAAATATACTTAATAAATGAACGTGCTTCCTTCAAGGGCTGTAGAAAAGATGCATTCTCTTTTTCAATCAATCCAACACAATCCCCAGAATCAAATATGAGCAGTCGAAAAACACAGACTCCCCACACAAATCTACCCCAAGAGGTCCTGAACCGATTGAGGTCAGTAGGTGAATATCTACCCACCATACATCCGCTTGCATCCGCTAAGAGCATTCCTCATACACAGCTAGAAATACACATCCCCAGTACCCTCACTCCATCGATTCAGGGCATTCCCTGGGAAAATCAACACATCCCCTGCGTGAGGACAGCAGACAAGATGTATTCCTGATACAACGCCAACAACACAATTATATTAATTGATTAATGTTAGTAAAAGCTATTCACAAAAAAGGTTGTTGAACCCATTAAAGGCTCGTCCCTAAACGCTCAAACCAGGAACAATAAAACCTGCTCGGGAAAAAGAGCCAAATGCTCTTGCAGGTGAAACAAGTATTTATTGCTCCAAATATAGGTGCATCAGCAAAGAACTCTGCTGCCCCGGAACGTTCTGCCAAAAAAGGGTACAAGCAGAATCCTATGAGGAGACACAGCGTCATTGATGACATCATCATATCCAGTAGAAACCAGCGTGGCTGGTTGGTGCAACCCTATTCATGGTTGGCCTGCTCCTTAAGGAATGCCAGGTGATTGGTCCCAGCCCAGTCTGTCCATCTTCCATCACGTGAGTACTGTTGGGCTCATCGTCTCCAGGGAACCAAGGCTGAAGAAGCAATTAGCTACTTTTGTGAACAATGCTATTCTATTATTATGCAGTGCACCTGGCAGGCTCAGACTGGCACAGGGGGAGTCTCTAGTCAAACCGACCCACATATCCTTCTCTCATTCCTGATTGCGTCATCCACCTGCAAGGCTTCCACCCTCGCTTTTGGACTATAATGTATCCCTCCCTGTACCTCGCACTACAAACCATGTCATTATAAATAAAGGAGTGTGTCAAAGTGTTTGGTTAAAGCGCAGGATTCAGTGTTACTTGTTGCACTGCACTATACATTTGTGCAATGCTGTGTCAGCCAGAAGTCTTTTCTTCATTTCCATTTCACTGTAATAAAACATCCCAGAAGGAGCATAGCGACGCAGAGTGTATCAGAGTGTTTGGTGGAAGTGCAGGATTCAGTCTTTGTTGCACTGGGCTACACTTTTGTGCAATGCTGTGTGAGGCAGAAGGCTTTTCTTCATTTCCATTTCACCGTAATAAAACGGCCCAGCAGGAGCGGAGCGATGCACAGTGCGTCAGAGTGTTTGGCGGGTGGCCGGGTCGGGCTACTTTTGATTCCGCTTTCAGTTTGGCTCCTGTTCCCTCAATACTGATTTACACAGATATACTTCGCAAGGCACACAGTCTTTATTACTTTATTTGGTGGATCGAGGCAGCAGGATAGTGCTTTTTGACACCTTGCAGAGTGCGACTGTGGGCTGGATGCCTTTGGGCTTTCTGCTTACAGTTTGAATTTGCCTCACAATCTTGTTACAACAGTTTATTATACACCCGTGCAGCAAAGAGTTCTTGGAAGTAGTGGCTTGGGCTTATCAGCACAGAGAGTGACTGCAGTCAGAACGAATGTATGCTCTCTGTTTGGTTCCGGATTTTGCATTTCAACTGCATTGGTTTTTCACTCTTGATTCTCCTACGGAGTATTCAGTATAGGGGTCCTGCAGTGCCCAATACTAAACTTGGCTTTGTGCTAGAAGTATTTGCCCATAATGCCAGGACTTTGCAGTGACAGATTTACTTCCTGTAACCTGCATTCAATGGCAGCGCAACCGATTGAAGGTCCCCTCAAGGTGGACCTCCCAAATCTCCCACGTCAAACTATTTCTTCAGGCACACCATGTATTACAGCTTTTTCCCTTTCCTTAAGGCATGCAGATCTGGAGGATCTAATTGATGGTGTGGGCTCCAACCTAATCTCAGATGTGTATTTTGCCTGCAGTGATTTCATCCGAATTTGCCTTTCTTTGGGTAGCCCTAATGCCGTACCTGCACATGGGTCCCCATCTTGCACATGATGCAAGGATGAGGTGAAACTGTACAAACCTGTTTCTCTTACGCCCTTAGTCCAACGATCAGAGGAGGACAGGTTGCTTATTACCTATCATGGAACACCTCCACGGGTGGATTTCCGCTCTTTTTTCAATCAACCAGGGCCGGGACTCTCAGCCTGCTCATTCCCAGTGTTGAACACCAGACTTTCAGTCCCTAAGAACAAACACATGGTGCCATTTACTGATTCAGGAGGAGCCCATAGTGGATGACTTTTCCTTTCCTGTCTTGAATCTTATATTGGATACTATAGATGGGTCACACGATGAATATGTATGAACCCAGAGAGGTTTGATCATCTGTGAAAGAATGACTTGCCAAAATGAACATTTTAGAAGGTTTCATTATGGCAATGAATGCCCCAGAGGTATTCAACAAAAATACATCATTAACTGGCATGCACACAGTCTCTGTTGCTATTCAAACTGCGGTATCTGGCCCTCAAATAAACAACATGGGAGGCTCAGCTATGGGTGAGGTAACCATCGATCAGATCCCAGCTAATGTTCCTATTTCACCGGACACTGCAGCCTTGGAGTTCAATTCTGCTCAATCTATGTTAAGTAACACAAATGGGTTATCTCCTTCTGAACCCCTGATCGGGGAAGCCTTAACAACACCAACTGTGGTTGGCCTTAGACGAAGGAAGAAGGTCAAGCTACCCATTCAGTCAAAGCAGGTTTTTTCTAGAAACAACAAAGGTTCATAAACATTCTTGAGATCCTTGAAAGCCCAGACTGAAACATTTTTAGAGGATGAGGACCCTCAACCAGACTAGTTACGTGACCTCTTGAAGGAGGGTGTTGCACCTGGGAAGGGGACGTTTAAACCTGGGCATCCTAATTCAACCGTGGGCCTACCCATTATAGCCTCAGTGGGAGCAAATAAAACATCATTGATAACTGCATACCTTAAATCCAAGAAAGTTTATGTTAAGGGAGATGAACTCAATATCACTTCTTTATCCACATACTCTCATGCCCCGGATGTAGCTGTGATTGAGTCTTGCTAGGGGGGTGTGTGGAATTATCCTCACCATCTAGCGCACCAAGTGATGCTAAACATGTGGCCCCATTTTCCCTCTCAGTACCTTGTGCTGTTTCTAATAATCTCGACCCGAAAGTTTGATAGTTTGTGCCCTATCCGCAGCCACTTGCTGTCTCTAATTCGGCTCTTTTGAATGTTCTGACTATGGAGGAAAGAAGGAAGTCATTGCTCTTGTGAGCTGGGCTGGGTGGTCGGCTGCCAGTGTCCGACAGACCCCTGAGGGGTCCACTGGGGGTGGCTTTTCGACTCCCTGTACCCAGTGAGACCGCAGAGGCAGCATCAGTGTCACTGTCCACCTCCCAACCAGTCCCCTCTGAAAATCCTCTAAGTTACGTTTGTTTGAGCTGTACCTTTAAAGTCAAGGACATCTATCTGCTTAACAGACAATACATTTTGCACTCTTTAGCCAAATACCCAGCTTCCAATCCCTGTCATCAAAAGACATTGCCAGAATTTTCTTCACAGACTTTCGTCAAGTGGACATGGTGAAAATTGGGTTTTCTTCTAAACTCGTCTACAACCTGGTTATGGCTGAAGAAGAATGTTTATGCTATATGAGTGATTTTCCTTAAACGATTGGCCTGAGGAGGTTTTGACCAAGCCTACCTCAGCAGTAGAGGGTGGATTTGGTTCTAACCTGCACAAACCCTTAAAGATAAACGTTCAAGCGGGTGTTGGGCAATTGAGTAATGAGGTTGTCCAATTGTCAACAAAGCATCAGGTGACCTATGATTGGTCCCACATTATTAACTCATTACATCAGCACAATCCAACGCCAAGTCATCCTCGCTGAACTTCTCCAGTAAGGCTTGTATCATGGAACACACGTGGGTTCAACCATTTGAGCACAAATGCAACACGTAGTTCCCAAGCAGACTAAATATGTATACAGGAATCACTCATGGTAGATGTTCCTTTGCTCGATGGGTTCACTGTTGTACACGAGCTGGCACGGAAGGGCTGAAAGGGTCACCCATACGGAGGCCTAATTTGTGCTTGGCATGTTTTTGCAAATTTTAATATTGTGAACATTCAAGTTGCTTGCTCTGACATTCTGGGATGCAAAATAACATGGGTCGATCCTCTGACGCAAGAAACTCGAATTCTAATTGTTTTAAATGTTTACTTTAATCCGGAAACGCCTTAAAAATGTATCTTGCAGCAATCACCAACATTTTTTAAGAGTATGCTCTGCTCCCAAATGCGAGTATTATTGTATTGGGCGATTTTAGTTTGGAGTGTTTAGTTGTTAGATGCTATGGTTTGGGACTCTTTTGATGTTTTTGCCAACCTGATAGACTCTGAGAAGTTCTGCCCAGATACACTTGGGCGAGTGGTTGGTCCAAATCTACCCTAGATTTTGTGTTTATATCCTCCCCTATTCTTTCCCTTTTGAATAGTTTTTGTGTTGAGCTAGATGTAGCTAGTGATCCTGCCCATCTTAAGCTCAGCTTTGTGTGTTTTGGCATACCAGGGCGAGATTTGCTGTCCGATCCTCTAACAATTAATCCACAGAACTATGCAGTTAGGTGAGCTCCCAAATTTGCCCTAAGATGTAATGCTTGTGTATCAGGATTTATCGCAGAATCTTTTTGTTGACATGTGTCCCTAGTCATTCCCTTATTACATCCAATCTACACTCACTGCTCTAATACCGGCCTCTAATCTTTCCAGTTGTATTTGCCCCATAGTCCTAAGACATGGGGCCAACATAGAGGTTCATGATTAGAAGCGAGAGTTGTGAGGTAATATTAGGACATTTATAAAAATTGACATTGATGTACAATGCAAAATTGCCAAATGTAAACGTGCTTACTGGAATTTGATAAGGGGTCATCGAGCACTGCTTCAACAGACGCTGGAGTGATGCTCAGAGCCCTGTCAGATGGTTAACTTTTGGAGTTCAATTTGAGGGGGGGTGACAGCGCTCGATGTTGCACCACTCTATCTATTGTCAGGTGTGGGAGGAGTTCTTTACAGAGTTATACGCTTTAGATGGTCTCCAAGAAGTGGTCTGACTACACAATCTATTACCTCTTGGGGACCACAGGCATGCGCATTGTTGAACATCGATTTAGGTGGTATTCTGTTGGCCATAAAGAAGGCTAGGTTTTGAAATGCTCCTAGCTCTGACGGTACAACTAATCTAACCCTTAAATATGAACTGCAACTATGGGCTTCAAAGCTATTACAGCTGTACTGTAATGTGAATGTGTGCCTGGAAATGTGGAGAGAAACCACTATTGTTGTTACCTACAAAAAGGGGGATAGGACTAACCCAGATAATTATCATCCCATTTCCCTCCTGGACTCTTCATACACATTGTTTTCAGGTTTCTTGCTGCATGCATTGGAGAGGTGGGTGATTTCGGCAAATATGCTGGTCTGTAATCACTCCAGTTTTCACAAGGGCACAAACACAGCCCTTAAAGGGTTGATCCTTCAATTGCTAAAAAAAACAGGCGTTTCAGACCAAACATACTGTTAATCTAGCCTTCCTCGATATTCCAAAAGCTTTCAAATGTGTTGACCCTAACAAGTTATGGGGAATGCTTAGGTTGTGGGGCTGCCTGGAGGACCTTATACTGATGTTGGAATTTCTACATCAAGACCTCAGGATTAATGTCATACTTGACAACCGTGGTTGCTATTCAGGGTGGATCTCTGTTGCACGTGGCTTAAAACAAGAATGTGTTCTTGCCCCCTTTCTTTTTAATTTGTATATTTTGGATATTAGGGCCGCATTGGAAGGCTCAGGAGTCAATCCCCCGAGATTGGGTCATGTCATCATACAAATATCTTCTTTATGCAGATGACCTTGTTTTAGTTGATTATACACCTATAGGACTCCAGAGGTCTTTGTCAAGAGCCCACACATTTGTCAAGGAATTGGGTTTGGAAATCAGTGTCCCAAAATCAAGAATTCTGAGTTTCAATTGTAGAAAATGTGTTTCTGGGTGAGCAAATTTGATATGGCATATTCAGAGAGCAAGGTTAGAGGTTGTATCCGAGTTTAAATACCTGGGTGTTATTATTAGCTCCAGACGGTCTAAATTGATGGTGTTAAATTCACTGAGAATTAATACGATTACAGCGGTACGTCAACTGCGTATATTAGACAAGTAATACGACTGATTTTTTTTTTTATCCCTGCCCTTAAAATGTGCAATCAGGTGATTGTCCCAAAAAGGAATTATGGGACTGAAATTAAGGAGGCTAAATTAGACTGAGATAAAGAAGAGGCTTGCTTGTGGAAACTCCATTTGAAGCTTTGGGTTGGCACCCCACTTTCGGCGAGAAGGCACATTTTGGGCTTTTCCTCTCTAAGCTCTAAGGTAGATTGGAAACAAATGTTCCTTTGGTGCTGTGTAATGTTCCCTCCTACATTTACATTGTTTAAGGAACGTAACCTTTTGCTCATTCAGGGGAATTGTGTTGTTTTTGAGCATTGGGTGAACTCTGTCCTCCTGTTGTTGGTCGATAAACCCATTGAAGAGTTTGAATGTAACTCAAGCAAGGTTAAGAAGGTGCACTTTGAGGTTGACTGGATTATCAACAGGAAGAAGCTTGTGTTGTATAAGATAGCTGAAATTTTTTTATGGACATTAAAACTTAGAACGCCCCACAACAATTCTTGATTAAACATGCTTCCCCTTTCATCAGAATGCTCTGGGTGCGGATTAAATTGATTGAATCTCCTATAAACTAATGATGTTATAGGTGTCGTTCTGGGGTGCTTCAACCCGATTGTGTATGCCTGCTGTTGTAGGTTGGGAGTTGAAACCTTGAAACATCTGATTGTCGATTGCCTAATTTTATCAGATCTTCGTGAAGAGAGTTTTAAAGGATATTTTAGCATTCGCTTATTTTTATCTAGGTATGATTTATGGTGCAATGTGCTGAATAATCCTAATGACAGGCTGTTAATTAATGTTTTAAACTTTTTAAAGTTGCTTTTATCATTATATGATATTCGTTTGATTTAGCTGTCTCTTATCCATTGTGATGAATTGTTTCAATGTGTGCAAAGTAAAGTTTTATTTTAACTAATTCACACAATAAATAAATACAATTTAAAAAAAATATAAATGAAGATGGGTGGACCATGTTCTTAGATCTTTATGGTTGATTGGTTTGTGTTCAGTGGTCTGGCATCAACTGATATCTTGGAATTCAGGGGTCTCAGGACTAGGGCAGTTGTAGGCGGTGTAACTCATAGTTGGCTGGGTTGGGGTCGGAGTCCTGCTCCAGGCTGTTTGTGATAACACATACACCAAAGTGCCCAGATCTGTCTAGTGGCCATGCAGGGCATATTCTATTTTAGAACAAACATATTGTCAACAATCTTAAAACAAAGAGGGGATTCTGTGGAAGTTTGCAGTGCGGGCCTCTCTCATCAGCACTTGGGCCTATCCAGATTTCCCCTCCAGGCCTGTGTCTAATACACTAAATGCTCCATGGCTGTGAAGGCCCTGTGCTTTGACTATGGCTGCTAATATCTACAAAAATGGTGTTCGCTTATATACGTGCACTATGTTTAAATGTCTAAATTTGACAGACTATTATGATTGTGTGAGGACTTTTAAGATGCCCTCTTTCCCCTGGTCTATTACAATTCTTTCAATGGGACTCAGCTCACCTTAAAGTGCCTAGCGGGTGGGAGGGGCTTGCTCCTTTCCGAAAACCCTCTACCAAGAATCCACATAGCCAAACAACCTGTTCTATGGGAAGGTACCCAGTCAGGATGGTCTACAACCATGCTTTAGATCACTCTACCTTTCACAGAGGAGGAATATCAATTCACATATTAGTCTAGTCCCACTCACCAGGGCAGTCCAGCACCAAAACGCTAGGCCATTCTCCTGTGAACAAGAGTACCAACAACAACACCAGACACATATTTTCAGCTTTGCTTGACTTCTTTGACATAGTGTGCAAAGATTCAAAAGTACTGAAGGTAAATTAAAAAGACCATGGCTGCTCATAGGCGGCTTCTCCAGAAGCGTGCAGCAATCGCTAAGGACACACATACACAGCACTTACACGGGAATAGCTTTAAAAGCACATGGCTACAGTTGAACTGTGTGCACGAAGGAAAAGGAAATGCGAGGGGTCAGCTGATGTTGAACAAACACGAGTGATGCAAATCTGTGCCTCTCTAAGCATGAGTAAGAAGTCCTTGTCTGGATTACCCTGGGTTACTTAGGGTGATAACCCAAGTTTTACAAATGTAAAAGAGTGTAGCAGTACCTCTATTGAGAATGAGCATGTTTGAAATAACCAGTTCTATTATCTTTTGTTATTTACAGATGCTACCATGTTAATATCAAAATCCACTTCTGTATTAACATTTCATAAAGTGGGGTTGAACTTCCTGAATAAGGTGGTTCTTTCAAATGTTGGGGCAAACTAAATACCAAGGTTGTTAAAGCATTCAGGTTCATGCCATATTAAGAGAATCATATTGGGAGAGGGTACATAATTTGTTTAGGGCCAAGACGTCAGTCTTGTCACAATTCCTTTGAAGAGGGAAAATGGAGACCAAATCCATGCCCCCGCACCCCAAGCGCCCCAGCGCACCCATGGGTGACAAATATGCTGAAACACACCAACAGTGCAACTTCTATGCTACATTAGAATCAATGCTGCAATATCAGAATCTACAAACACAAAAATCCCTGTTTAAAGGCTTGCAAATGCCTATATGAATTAACATGGTCTAAATGCACAGTGTAAAGCTATGTTTCAGGAAAATTACAGCTAAGTTAATTTCACTCACTGAACACTGAACACTGGCTGCGGAAGCCTTATCAACATTCCTCGCAAAAGAAGTCCGACCTGCCAAGGCCGCAAGTTCAAGATAAAATTGCTTTCTGCAGACAGACATTTTTTTTATCCACAAATGCGAGTAAATCACGGCAACCCAGTGTGCTTTTTTTTCTTTCTGAGAAAGAAAGACATTTTCTCAAGGACACGTACAACATTGAAACATAACTTGTAACAAGCCAGAGCCCAGGTGCGAACTGCTTGTTCAGCTAAAAGTTATGGGAACAAAGTCACATTGCAACAAGATTAGAATTAGGTAATGGGGGCTGGCACAGCTAAATCAACCCACTGACGCAGGAGGTTAATATCCAATTATCAGGCTCTCTATAAGGGCTACATATGTAACCCACCACTCTGCAGCCAATAACAGGAGGAGATAGGTTTCTGGGAGCTGATCCAATTCTGTGAGGTCAGCCTGCAGTGTGATTATAAAACTTACTTGCAAGACAGCCCCGGGGGAGACGGCGCCTGAATTCGCGGTGTGCACGATGCTTTGTGTGTTTTTTTGCCTAGAAATAAATGCAGTTTGAAAACATGCTGCTGCCTGCTTGGCACTCTGTTGCATTTCTGGGGGCCATATGGGAGGTGTTGGGGCCTCCCATAGCTGGTGAGGGTATGGCTGCTGGCCCCCCACTGCCCTGGGGGTGGGGGGGGATCCAGCTTCTCCCCGACAAGTTGGTGCCCTCTGTGAGGCTCATTGCTCATTGTAACATGGGTAATTGAGCTCTGCCTGCGCAAGCTCTACGATGGACTGAGCTCCCTGCCGCCGACTCAAGGAAGCTGTGAGACCCTCGCCTGCACCTGAAGACCACCGGAAAAACGCGTAACCGGCTAAAGGCTTCGGGGGCCACTTGGAAATACCCCGCTTGAGGGCAGGTGAGAGCCCTGCAGGAGAAGGGGTCCGGTGAAGCGCATTGAGGGAGTGTCCAGCAGTGGTGCAACTGCCAGTGCAGCATAGGAAAATGTAAGTAAACCAGCAACATGGGCTCTGAGGGGGGGAAATGTTTAAAGTAGAAATGTTAGTGTTTTTTTTTTTTTTTTTAGGGAGGGATTGTAAATTGGGTGGTGGGTGATTGTACATTGTCACAAAATTCAGCGCATTGGTAGTGATCAGCACGTGAATTGTAGTTGGGACTGGGGTGGTGGCAGTGGTCCCTTCTTGTGTTTTTTAGCATATTGGGTGGGGTAGTGACTCCCTACACATAGAACAGGAGTGCCGCGCTGATTGGTCTAGAACAGGAGTGCCGCGCTGATTGGTCTAGAACAGGAGTGCCGCGCTGATTGGTCTGGATGGTGATTTCATGTACGGGGTCTGGATTTCCTATGAATTGACGTTATAGATCAATGAGTAGATGAGGTTCCCTGCTAATTGAGCGTTTTAGTTCAGTGAGTGGATGATGTTTTCCCGCAGGAGGTAGCTAGATTGTTCCCGAGTGCGGAAGATAGTTGGCTGGTTAAGGTCCCCTGGTGAGGAGCGTATCATGCACTAGGCGACGCAGTGTGTGCAGTCCAATTATAAGAGTTTATTGTGGTTTACCTTGTTCCAGTTGAGACAGGAAGACAGCTGTGGGGATTGTGGGGTTTTATTTTGGGATTTTTTGTGGGGTTGGGAGAAATGGGTTATTGTTCTGTGTATGCACATTTGTCTTTTCATTTGCATTGTGTTTTTAGTTTGGTGACGTCACCTTCAGATTGATGTATAAGGACACAAAGTTTTGATGGTGAGGAGATAGTGGTGTGGTTTTGGATTTGGAGAATAGGTGACCAAGAGGCGGTGTGTGGAAGACACATGCGCAAGATTGTGGGGGTGTGCCGGAGAAGGCAATGGTTTGGTGAAGATGGATTGCACGTGGAGTGCACTGGCTAAGGTGCGGAGCAAAGAAGGCTCACAGAAGTTGAAAAAATGTTCAATTATTTTCTAACTTTTGCTCCCTGAACAGCGGACTATCGAAATTTTCGAATTGAATAGAGGTAAAATGTATCACACAATACAGAAATGACTCCCCTTCACTTGTTGTGTAGCACACAGCTTCCATGCTGAAATAAGTCAGTAAAACATAGTGTGCAAAGATTCAAAAGTACTGAAGGTAAATTAAAAAGACCATGGCTGCTCATAGGCGGCTTCTCCAGAAGCGTGCAGCAATCGCTAAGGACACACATACACAGCACTTACACGGGAATAGCTTTAAAAGCACATGGCTACAGTTGAACTGTGTGCACGAAGGAAAAGGAAATGCGAGGGGTCAGCTGATGTTGAACAAACACGAGCAGAGGGAAGAGGGGACTCACCCTTCTGAACCTCCGGGAGTGTAATATTTGATGACACAGGGGCAGAGAAAGGCAGATGAGGACAAGTAGGCACAAAATAAATCATTCAAGCATGCGATGGGAGGGGCAGTTAAAAACAGCTTCAACACACACGCACAAGAATCACAATAGCAGTGTCAACAATCACCACAATATGCACCGCCCATGTGGGGAGGATACATGGGGCAGGATGGGATCATTTCAGCAGACACCACAAGCACCAATGCAGGTACTGTCACCACTACATGTACAGACACAACAAATGACAGCACCACTACCCCAGGACTGACTAGAATAACAACACAGGGGCACTGCACAGCAGCCAGCACCCATACAGAACACTGACACAATAGCAATGGTACCGGTTACATGACTGGGTGGGGTCTTCCTGATGGGGAACAAATCTTTCAAAGGACATAGATTGACATTATACCGCTAATAGGACAGCCCAAGACAAACTTGATTTGACTCACTCTGCCACACACACTCATGCTCCGCTTCACCGACAGAGCGGGCGAGACGCGCGCCGACACACACACTCACGCACACTCAATAATGCAGAGGACAATTGCATAGGGGTGGTGATAGGTATCAAAACATTTTCTTTTCTGGGTGACAGTGGGGCGACTAGGCCATGCATTAGGGAAGAGACATTTGTGACATCATGAGCAATGTGGATATGACCACCTTATTAACAGAGAAATCCATAACTTGTTAAACACCAGGCATACACATGTTGAAAGTAAGGAAGATTGTTTAAGGATAATGGGGGTGCACGGTACAGAGGGGGGTGCATAATGATAGCGCATCACAAGAGAGTACATTTAGCTACATCTTTGAGCACACATCGTTCAGTGAGGATACTGGGCTCATGAATACACGATAAACACAGAACAATCAAATGAGACACACAAGATGGAAGAAAGTGCACTTGAGGGGGGAGGCCTACATTTCATTGACAGTTCACCACAGGAGGAGAAAAATAGGGGTAAAGGGTGGATGATCCATGTTCCCAACAGAATTAATTTGGCGACAAAATAACAGTGCAAGTGGTACTGCCACTAGCGCTTTTGAAAATAACACTGGCACAAATGCATTAGCCAACACACATAGGGAAAGAGGTCATTGCTGCACGAACTGGAGCATAATGGTTGTATTAAAATTTGAGAGCAGATATTGGGGGGAGAAATATATATTGTTTAAATGTAACAGTAATTAGAAATATATATTGTTTAAATGTAACAGTAATTAGAAATATATATTGTTTAAATGTAACAGTAATTACAGTAGTGGAGTAATAAAATACTAGACTAAATGAGTAATTAACAGAGTAGGTAGGCTTTAAAAAGTGGACATGGGGTGGGATAGAGAGAATGGGAGTAAATTGGTAGCGGATTTCATTAGTACCAGCTTAAAGTGCCTGCAGTTCACTGCAAGGCACACCCTGAGAAGTGAGAGAGGAGCCATAGAAAAAAAAAAAAAATAAAAAATAAAGGATTTAAAAACCCTGCGATTATTTTAACTAAGTAACATGGTGCACTTAATTTAGAAACACAGCCACCCTATATGACAAATGTACCACCCTGATGTTTCCCTATTTAGCTTGTCAGTGCCCGATGCCCCACGGGACAAAGGCACGCACTATAAACAGCTTACAACAAAAGCACAGTAAATACAAGGATCCAAAGGCCCATTTGTACACTAGCACCCAAATTGCATATATATGATCCAAGTGTGTAATGAGTATCTTCACAAAAATTAAGTGCCTACCCATTTTCTGGGTACATTCCGAATTGTGTAATAATTTACAGTCAGACCGCCATTGAACGCCACCAGGTGGTGACAGGATGGTGCATAGGTGTACCATTGGCTCCTCCCACTAGGACACTGAATAATGTGAGAGTAGTGCAGAGAGGTTAGGTCAAGAAAATGAAGAATATGTAAATTCTCAGGTCTCAAGCGCTTCCATTTCATTTCTCGCCAGATACAAAGGACCCAGGGCAGGCCTGAAGACAACGGACAACCAACACCCAATGGCTATGGACTACAGTGGGACATTTTCCCCTCCTGACAGACTTTGTTAGAAGTGTAAGGCGTCAAGCCCTACAAAGCGGTGGCCACCCTGGCAACGAGGGAGCAACGATCAACAGGGCCAACACAAGAGATTTTCATGAACTGCAAAATAGCACGAACTCTCCCGAGTTAGGGAAACATGGCCATCCCATGGTCCAACGCACACTAGCAACTAGAATAGGGACAGACACACGCATTTCCAAAGTTTAATTGAGTTTCATATTACATTTTGTGCACCTACAGCTGTAACACGGTTTTGTTTCTTCTCTTTTCCCCGCACATGCAGGTTGTTGCGTATGTATGCTGTTAGAAATGTGTAGGAAATTTCCTTAATGTTATCTTCCATTAGAAACTGTGAGGTCCACTGAGTAAAACATTGTGAAGCATTCCCCACTCAATTGCCCACCCTATCAAGAACCTCAGACCCCTTAGAGCATGTTTCCCTGAAGTATATTTCCTTGCTTCCATTGAATAAACAGCCCAAGATTTTCCCTACCCATATTGAGAAATTTTGAAAACACGAAATGTCCAGGGGGAGGTTTGATTTTGCCCTTAGTGATTGTTTAGTTCGCGGAGCTTGATGTTACTAACATGTACTAACGTATTAACGCTTTTCTTGCGATTTTCAGGCGGGCAACTTTATCATCTCATCAGCTGCAAGGACCCAGCAGCGTAAGTGGTTATGGGCACGCAAATAAGGACTTTTACCTTCACGATGGGACTATTAATGATGAACGAAATTATGGGGGTGGTACTTTGAAAATTATTTGTAATAGTGAGCATTACCGCTGTATCCCCTGCTAACTTTACCTAACCTAAGCAGGAAGAGTTACGGCGTCAGTGGGTAAGGAAAAGCTGCTGCTAAAGTAAGGAGAGTTAAAGGCAGACACAAGGGGAGTAAAACATACACATAACACACATATCAGAAGTGACCAACAACATGCACACATGTACAAAATTGGTAGGGACACCACTGGAGAGAGCTGTCCTGACTGTTCTTTAACATATGCCGGAAGAGAATTGATTACAACAGAAATTACTACAGCAGAGCACGACGCCCATGTATGACGAGGTGCGAAGAAGATTGCAAGGGAAGACAGCAACATTGAGATTGAAAAAAAAATAAATAAATAAATAAATAAAAGAAGAAAGAAAAACAAAAAGAGAGAAGAAAAAATAAAATGAAAAGGACAAAAATATGATAAGTGCCTAACAGAGTGAGAGAAAAGAGCAAAGATGGTCACTGAAGAAGGACGTATACTGTTAAGGTACCAACGTTATGCTACCAGCACAACAGTGACAAGAAGTGGACAATCATGCTGGATGCAAGAAGGTTGAGAGAAGTTGCGAGATGAGAGCAGGGACATCACTGCTTATGGACTACTATTGAGCACATGCATCCAAAGGTCAAGAGAAACTACCACTGAATTGGGGAGGAGAGTGTTCATTGGTGCGCATCAGCATGCCCTTGTTGGTGATGACCAAGGAAGATGTGAAGAGTGACACATTCACCAAGGTGGAAAACAACGGAAGAAGAGAAACAGACAGAGAAGTAAAAAGAGGGGGGAATTACTTCTCGAGCGAGACAGAAGGATGAGTGGGTGAAGTACCAGCATACCAAAGAATGATCAGCAAAAAATGCATCTGAAAAGAGAAAGCAAAGAACTAGCTAGTGCTTGCATGGTAATGGATGACATCATGACTGCCTGGTTGCTTGAAGGTGATAACGGAAGGACGAGTACCGAGCACAGCACCATTGTGCAAGATAGAGATACATTGCAAGAGAACAACAGAAGAAGTTATCGGAATGCAAATAAGAGACATGGTGAAAGGAAGAGCCGGACTAAGATAGCGGTGCGCAACATGGTTCCAGCAGTAATAAAGGTGGCCACTCCCTGTGATCAGAGGAAGTACGAAGGGAAGTGAGTGTGGTGGAACACAGAAGGAGAACACTCCTATATGTACTGTTGATCAACAACAATGCAGAAAATTATGGACACTTCAAGGAATTGGCAAAGATATGCAGACCGGAAGGAGGTGAATGTTGCTTGGTGGTGTGGTCGACAAAGTCGACCAGAGGGGGGACTGAAGAGGGAAAATGGAGACCAAATCCATGCCCCCGCACCTCAAGCGCCCCAGCGCACCCATGGGTGACAAATATGCTGAAACACACCCACTTCACCAACAGTGCAACTTCTATGCTACATTAGAATCAATGCTGCAATATCAGAATCTACAAACACAAAAATCCCTGTTTAAAGGCTTGCAAATGCCTATATGAATTAACATGGTCTAAATGCACAGTGTAAAGCTATGTTTCAGGAAAATTACAGCTAAGTTCATTTCACTCACTGAACACTGAACACTGGCTGCGGAAGCCTTATCAACATTCCTCGCAAAAGAAGTCCGACCTGCCAAGGCCGCAAGTTCAAGATAAAATTGCTTTCTGCAGACAGACATTTTTTTTATCCACAAATGCGAGTAAATCACGGCAACCCAGTGTGCTTTTTTTTCTTTCTGAGAAAGAAAGACATTTTCTCAAGGACACGCACAACATTGAAACATAACTTGTAACAAGCCAGAGCCCAGGTGCGAACTGCTTGTTCAGCTAAAAGTTATGGGAACAAAGTCACATTGCAACAAGATTAGAATTAGGTAATGGGGGCTGGCACAGCTAAATCAACCCACTGACGCAGGAGGTTAATATCCAATTATCAGGCTCTCTATAAGGGCTACATATGTAACCCACCACTCTGCAGCCAATAACAGGAGGAGATAGGTTTCTGGGAGCTGATCCAATTCTGTGAGGTCAGCCTGCAGTGTGATTATAAAACTTACTTGCAAGACAGCCCCGGGGGAGACGGCGCCTGAATTCGCGGTGTGCACGATGCTTTGTGTGTTTTTTTGCCTAGAAATAAATGCAGTTTGAAAACATGCTGCTGCCTGCTTGGCACTCTGTTGCATTTCTGGGGGCCATATGGGAGGTGTTGGGGCCTCCCATAGCTGGTGAGGGTATGGCTGCTGGCCCCCCACTGCCCTGGGGGTGGGGGGGGATCCAGCTTCTCCCCGACACCTTATTGCCCGATATACTTCATGGTTAGACTATTAACTGTTAGTCACATAAATTATGTATACAATGATGCTTTCACTATTTTTCTTCTAACAATGATAACTTTGATTTTGTGATTTGATCATATTCTCATTATCAGTGGTTTGGGCGCCAGGATCTTGAGGGTGGGTGACAGCGGGCAAAGCAGGCATTACGCCTGTCAAGTGGAATCCCTCTGGAGAGATTTGTTACTGAAACCTTCCAAACTGGGTTTTGCATATAGCATTTTGATAACATTAGTTAAGTTGGGACCAACGCTTCCTTTAATTTCAGCATCTTAAACAAGTAGACCCTCACAACCCAATCATTGGCTTTTTAGGCATTAATCCACAATGATGTCATAGATTTCGAACTATCATTAGCAAGATGAAGGAGGTTTATACATAACCTTATCTTATTTGATGCCTGTCTGCCTTTCACATTACCTGCCAAATCTGTAAAGTTAAATTAAGTATAACTTTGCTAATTGTATTGGGCAGTACTTTGGCAAAAATCTTACTCTCTGAATTCATCAATGCAATGGGACGACATTTTATCAGCATGATGGGATCTCTGCTGAGTTAAGGGAACACTATGTGAACGTCAAGAAAATAGGTGCACATTTTTGGTGCAATGCCTAAGATTCTAGAAGTGAAGGGATGCATATGTGTGGATATACTGAGGGCCCGATTCTCAAGTTGGTGTTAATTACCGAAAATGTCATAAAAAGTGCTAATGACATTTTCGGTAACTACGACCTGTTCTGAAGGTGGCACAATCTTCCGAAGTTGGACTGATTGCGGCACTTTCGGAATATGGGTGCCGGTTTCTAGGAAGGGCTGAAAACCGACCTAGCAACCGGCACTTTCGTTATCTCTCCTTTTGCATGGGTATTCTTTTGGCACTCCTCCAATTTCGGAACTGCCTGAAATTAGCGCCGAAGTACGGTACCAAATTGGTGTCGTACAGGAAGAGTGACACAAGAAGCACATGCACAGGAGTAGTGGCACAAGAAGCACACAACTCTTTGGGTGTGCAGATGGTGACAGGTGGGTCCTGCACTGCATCTTAGTTTGCAGAAGAATGCATACTGTCATCCATGGTTCTACTATGGATGGCAGTATGCACTCGTCTGCCAAAAAGATAAATAAATGCAGTGCAGGACCCACCTGTCACGATCTGCACACCCAAACAGCACGTTCTTTTATGTTTTCATCTCGGCAGCATTTTCGTTAAATAACGATTCCCTCGTTATTTCACGAAAATGCTGCCGAGATTCTGCAATCCGCCTGTTTCCATTAGAAACAGGCGGATTACAAGGAAAGCACTGTCTTGCTTTGCGAAGACGCCCAGGCCCACATGAAAACAGCAGTGGTGCCTGGGCATCAAGAAATTGCGCAGTGAGCCATGCTATTTAGCACCCTCACTGCGCCATGATGAGAATCGGGCCCTGAATGTTTAGCTGGAAGCCCATCATTACGAATGGCTATTTACTTGATGGCATAATGAGCCGCCTTTGGTCTGCTGGGCCACTGAATCTGTTTGTGTTGTGCATGGGGAAGCTGTAGATGTATTCAATGGTGGGTGACAGTTCTGAAGTGTATATAGAATTGTAGAGTGTGGCAAATGCAGCAGCCATGTCAATGCGGTGGGTTTAAATTAAACTATATAATCTTTGATGCAGTAACTTTGAATTTACCTTGATGCACAGTAAGGTTGTCATCCAGACGTTTCCCCCTTTTATCAAACCCGTAGTGGTATTATTAACATTTGTAAAGAATGAGAACCTTTACCCTTTTGTTAGAACAGAAATACAGTCATACCTGGCACTACCTATTTTGTTGAGTATGTCTGGATTCCCAGAGACAGCATTGGAGTTCTCTGGGCATCTGATAATCTTCTCCCAGCAGACTCACGTATGTCATCTTCTGTTCTCATATGCACAACTGTAGAGATTTTAAAGCCTAGGAGCTAAGCCTAATAAGTGCCCCCCTTATTCTGGGGATATTTTGCAGCTGTATTATCATATGAGTGTAACACTTGCAGATAGGCGATGAAGGCTTTCTAAATTTCTGGATTTCTGGATCTAGTAGCAGGGATAATTGTTGGCACCATTCTGTGTTCAAATGTTTGTGAACCTTGTAGTCAAATATTGACCACATCAGGACACAAAGCAAGCATGTACCAAGGGCTGCTTGGTCTTGGACCACACAAGAGAACATTTATTTATTTACTACAATGTGTTCTAAGTGCTAGTTGAGGAAGAATAGGGTTGATGTGTAACCTAAGTGCTTTATTGGTCATCCTTGACTTTTAATACATTATTATGTTCAAAATGGAAATTTAGCAAAGTAAATGTGAATTATTAGCACATGGAGATCGTAATTAATCTACCGACAGCTAATCACAATGTTCACAGTGCAGTCAATAACTACTGGCATTGACTGCATTCTGAACATTCTGTCTTCAAAAGTAAACACGGACACACCAATGCAATTTTCTTACAAGATTATTTTTCAACAAGACACTTTCTTTCCGGATAAGCTTTTTTGATATACCATTTATAGAACATAACAAAGAGAACGCGAAAGCCTGGGAAAATACTTTAACAAAGTGTGCAATTAAGATGCTTAACTTATAAAAACAACCTTCAATAAATGTTTTTAAAAAAACACATTTAACTTACTAACTCAATTTGTCTATTTACTTTACTTTCTATTAAAGCAACATTTTACTTCACCACGAAAACTCCAAAACAGAAATTGCTATTACTACTACATGCTAATGCCCATATAGGCCTTAGGGGGGTCGTTATCGCTTATGATAATGACCCCTTCCTCTGTCTATAAGGCTATGTTATTTAGAGGGATTCCTGAGGGATATTATTGCTGAACAAATAGGGACTGTACCTATGAAATCCTCAACAATGTTATGTCTTCTATTGCTACTTCTGCTTCTGAACGCATGGTCCGTTGAAGATCACACATCTACTTTAACTCTGGTTTGTAAAGGTAGGACACATCAGGATTGGCCAGAGGATCAACCCATTCAATCCATCAAGTGTACACTGCATTAGCATTCAAGATGCTGCAGGGCTTTTCTGATTCCAAATTAACTAGTGGAGTAATCAGGTGGATAATTGTTTTGGCTGTTAAAGCCCTTTGTTTTTGTATGAGAACCTGGAATTCTGTGAAGTTCTTCTCTTTTGGAGTGCAATTATGTTCAGGTATTGTGTAGATGTGTGATTGATACGCATTGTCTTGTTCTCAACAAAATACGAACTGTGCATGTAAACACATTCTTACCTTGAAACAATGTGCTACTTAGTCATTATCATTGTCCTATCTTGAAGTGGAGTGCTTTGAGTCAGATGATTGTAAATCTATTGCAGAATGTGTATGTGGTCTGCTTGCCAGTCTCATGTACAGATATTCTATTTTGCTGATGCATACAGTGGTTTTACTAAGGCTACATATGTGAAACCATACTTTAATAAACCCCAAAAATCATGAAGCTGTCTGAGCATGTGAGGATTCTTTAAGTGTGCACATTGTTCTGTAAAATGCGAGGAGAACCCCCCATCATCTGACAAGAGAACCCGAAAAATTAAACATCTACGTTTGCTATCTTTGAACTGTTTAATTTAAATATATTTCCTTTAAGCTAATGTTCTAAATATTAAATCCACCTCTTTGAGGTGGATTTTAAAATCATATTATGTACAATAGGTGCCATCATCAAGAAATCAAAAGTGTGGAATGTCTTTAAATAGGCTTTGTATTCTGTCTGAGAACGTTCTTGGGCTGTTCTTGTAGCCCTGAAGAATTCTAGAGAAAAAATAGTGTTTCCTTGTGAAGATAAATTCTGCGTATTTCCACCTTAAGGCTGTGTGAAAACCTATTCTCAAAGTTCGGCCATGTGTTGTGTTTACACCTTTGGATGCTACCCAAAATCCAGAGCTGTGTAGATTTTGAATTGCATCAAAATGATTGTGTAAATTGAGTAATCTGTAATTACAGATTTATTTTATGGACGCATCTGTTGTATTGTGGCCCCTTGGCAATCTCTATTGTTTTTTATGTGGGAGATACCTTGTATTTTTTTTTGGCAGCTCTGGTCTATTTGTTGTGCCTGACATCAATAGAAAGATACACGGAGGATGTGCATTCTCTTGGCTTATTACTGAACTTTGGAATTCACTAACTAGGCATCTTCACTGTGAAGTGAATCGCCTGACATTAAGGAAACAACTCAAAACATGGTTCTTCAACTAAGCAGACTGACATTCAACAATACATGTTGAGCAACTGATGAAGACAGGCCAGCACTCCAATATTTCAGGACACACAATGACTAGGTGCTTAAACGTCCAAACTGTTCATTTTCCACAAAGGAGACAATTTTGTTTAAAAGCCTTCTTAATGGAAACAACATTCAATATTATGGGGTAGCTTTGCCCAGATATCCGTCCTGCCACTGTTGGGATGTGCCTGAATGCTTCCAATGCAAAAATATGGCTTCCATGAAGAGACAAATGCACTTCTGTCAGAGAACAGGTTGATTGCTTACGATTGGGAGGGACTAGCCAGTTCCTTAGAGCTGAAAAACAAACTCATTTCTGTGAGCGATACAAAAATAGCAGTTTACATACCGTTTAAAGAATGTACATAATTTCAAATATTCTGTTACAAAACCATCTCTTAGCCCCTCATTGGCTAACACTTATACAAAGTAACCTAATCCTCCCTAACTCTAAAATTCCTATTTGATACTTTCATAAGGTACACCCAATTGTACATGCGATCTTCCATCTTTAGACATGACTTATTTCAACATGATACATATAGTCCATAAATAACCAAGTTTAATATTATTCCTACCATGTGACCGGATGGTGATTACACAGGGCCTTTATTCCATTGGAACAACAATACAATTCAAACCCGCTGGCACATTTGTATTTTTTTTCTGTCATTACCTCAGGTAGCATTACTTACGACTGCCATGTCAGACCATATCATTTTTAACCCAGAACCCTCTTATCGCCTATAGAGCACATAAAATCCCCATGCCAGCTTGTGGTTTATTAACTAGCCCTTACTTCACCCTGTCATGCAAGAACCCACGTGCACCCAAGGTAATTGCCTCTTGTACCTTCAATTCAATCTGACCATACAGACTCTTAAAAAATGTCTTTACATCCTGCTCACCTCTGCAACATTATCAGAGCTGGCCATGTGTGGCTCACTATATCCCCCTACCGTGATCTCAGTCAGGCTGCCTTCTAGGCCATCCGAGAATCCCCTTCCATCCAAACCAACACATTTTGCAACTTACATGGATTTTCATACTGAATGTAAACCGTTGCACACTCCACGATGTCTTCATATGCTATAATGTTTGAAATGTTAAGCCTTTGTCAAACCCTCTCATGTATATTGTTCAGAATTACTACGTCTCATCATGTTAACTTCCTTTTGCCTCAATCCCTTTCCCCATGTGCACAGAGCTTCCTCCTTCATGCCTCTAAGTGCTACAAATAGTACATTGTGCAATACAGTGTGTACATTCTACTAATAATGCAACTGCCTACTGTAACTATGAATACAAAGTAACACTCCAATCCTCTAACTACATTGAATCACATGTTTTAGTGGCTACATCGCCTTTCAACTCTGCCTTCTAATATGGGGATGTGGTTCTAACAATAGACATAGTCTGAGGTATCTCCCTATTCTCTATCATTATCTGGCAAGGTATCCCCACCTCAAAGGTAAGTTATCTGGTGTTCTCTGCCTACTCAAACAATTGTTCGTCAGACACCTCCCTCAATGATAGTGTTGGGTCAATGTACAGAAGTGTACGCCTTTCCTCTCTTTCCTCATCAGTACCTTAGAGAACTATCTTATCCTTTTTAACAGTTATGGTGTCTAGAATGATATTAACAACTGTACCTGGTGCTTTCTCTAGAGACACCATTTGCTGAAACAAAAGCTCTGCTGGTATACATACTGCTCTATCCCGAATACCAGAAACCTACCCCAACACCATTGTGACTCCTTAAAGAGACAAATCTGAATGAACAGGTACCCTCCCGATTGCGCTTTCATTTTTACATGCTTGCAAAAGCACCATAGTTATCACATAATACAATCCTGGTGTTGAACATAAAATGTGTTGTTCGGTAAATTAGATCCTCGTATTCAGCTTACTCAACATATCTCTGCCCAACAGATTTGCTGGGGTATTTATACAGTACAACAAAGGAGCTGATACATCTTGAGTATCTACCTTGATAGGTAAATCCTCCATTTATGAAAATGAAAGAACAGCCCCAGGGAATCCCTGAGTCACAAGCATTTTACCTAAAAGAGGTAACTTACCATTATTGATGTAAGATTCAACCATAAAGGAAAAAATGTGATTGCCTATCGTTACACCTAACTGGGGTTCCTCTTCCAGATCAGCAGTAACTGGCAGTACTGGACACGTCAGAGCTCTCTTTGGGGTGTTCTAATCTGGGTATGAATTTGTACCCAGAAGCGGGAAAGGGTTTTCCTCCCAAAGCACATGCTCCCGTATAATGTGTGATGGTACCTTGAGGCAAAGGATTCCTCTCCCATGGCTGCACTGGTGCCTGTTCTTATACAACTGACTGTGGTACATAGGTCTGTGTAGTTTCAGACTCTGGGTTCTGTCCTACCCATGCTTGATGTGGTTACACAGAGCCTGGGCCCCAGGGAATAGTCAGGACCTGCATTTGGGGTACAGAATAACCCTCAAACCTACTTGCTGGTTCATTGGGGTTAGCTTGTGGATCATAAACATATGATGGCCTACTCTGGCAATCCTGCAATAAATGTCCCATTCTCACACAGAAACAACACTCGTCATCATATGGTCCTCCAAACTGGCCTCCCATTTGTCCATCAAACCTAGGCCTCATTCCTCTAAATCTACCAAATGCACCTCCTCCTCCCCTCTGAAAACATTATCTTGCCCCTTGAAAGCCCTCTCATGTCTCTGAAAACAGGAACATATCCATCCATCCTTCCTTGTGCCATATTTGATTCAAATTGTCCCTTCTGTCCCTGTTGTCCCCCGGTGGAGTTTGTAATCATAGCTCCTTCAAAACTTATTTTAGCCAATTTCATTTTGAATCAGGCTTTCTGTGCCTGCTCCGCTACTGCTTTTACTTTCTCCTGCCTACTTGTACAACGTTATCCAAATATTGCTGTACCTCCTTGGGGAGTCCTCTTTTTATCATATGATAGAAAATGACCATGGTTTTATCCCATGTTTCCCCTCTCTCTGCTCGCCACATATCCTGAATATGTTGAGTATATGCAGAAGTATCATTATGCCCCTTCCTGGTCCTAGCCATTATTGAATTAATATATGGTGTGCCAGGATGCATAGCTCTTAAAGCTGCCCACACATTTGTCCTGCAATTGGTAAAGGGTGAACCATTGTGGTTGTTTGTGTATATTTGTACCCCTGATACCCTATTTTCCTCCAAATGTCATCTGCTTATTCTACTGTAAGGGCAGCAAGCATGTTTTCCATATCTCCCACGGCCAACATAATGCCTGATATTTGCTTTTCTAATGCATGAATCCACTTGCCTGCAGTGAGCAAGGGTAGTGACTTCATAAAATTATTTCCGGTCCAAATGCGGCCATGGGACAGATTGTGCTCTACCCAATCCTTTATGTAGCAATGGAAACTGTCTTCCCCATACCTTTATTGGGGATCACCCTGTTACCTCTTTACATTTCACTACTGCTATATGAGTACCACGGCTTGTCCTAAGACCCCATGGTGTAATTTCCCTAACTGCTACGTCAGGTGATGGAGTACCCTGCTCTCCCTGTTCTCCCTCTGATTCCCATTCCTCTTCATATTCCTGCCTTACATTCCTTACCTCCTCTGTCCATCCCAAATTGTGTCCCAACCTACCATGGTGCTCTGTTTCTGGGATGTATCTCTCAAGTTCCCCTTCTAAGGACATAGCTTCCTAAGCGAAGTCCACCTTGAGGTCTGTTATAACAGCACTGTCAACATTAAAAAGGAACTGTCCCGTCCTCTACTGATCCAGTCTTATTCCTGCTGCATGCCTGTCTCTATCTGCCTGCTCCTCCCTTCCTTGCCATCCTGCGTGTGCCCTCTCCCCCTACACCTGCTGCAGTGCTTCCTCCAAAGTGCTGTGCTCCTGATTGTCCACCACTTGTCTGAATCTTCCTTCTATTCTCACTTCCGGGAATTTACTTGAATGGAGGATTGAGACAGTGGCAAATACTGGGGATTAGTATATCCTGCTGCAGGTGATAAGGGCAAGCACACAGTTGGTGGTGGGGCTGTCGGGGTTCCTACACCCCCCTCCATTTACTCACTTGCTCCAAATGCACCCTCCTGGCCATTTCTTGTCTCCTCAAACATCCTCCACAATTCTAAAATGCTATGACTCTTCTCAAATTTTTCACCCTTATAGCTTGGTGATAGGAAGATATACATATTCTCCAATATCCCTGTGCCACATGTACCTTACTCAGGCCATGATCTAAACATTCTGCGCTTTGTTTCTTTTACCCATTCTCTGTGATATTTTAAGATGTTTTCATTATAATTTGGAAGCAACTGACTGAAACGATCAAGCAGAATCTCCATACGCCTTTACAATCTGTTATCTAATCAAAACAATAAATAAAAATAACAATCTAAAGATAAGTAGAAGCTGTGGCATGCCAAAAATAAATCATGAAATTCCCAAACAAAAGATAATTTCCTCCAAATTCTTCAAAACCCCCCTCAAAAAATAGTTCACCTCTTTCTCAGTCACACTGCAATACACCTCAGCACAAACCTACATTAATCACTCTCATAAAAAGACAGCATATTATCAATAATAAAAACACAATATCATGGTTCCTCCTTAATACATCTCGAGCAATGGAGAAGGGTGGTGTTTTCCCACCCACCACTTCCTCTTTTCTCTCTAATATAACAACTTTGACTATGCTGCTGTCTTTTCCTGTCTACAGGAAGATCCCCTCTCACTTCTTTGACTAACCAAGAAAAAATAAAAATAGAAAAGAGACTTAAAACATGTAACAATTCACCCTAACATCAGACCCATAAACCAACTCACTCACTGTCATCCAACTTAAATTAACTTTCTGACTCCAAAAAAAACCCATCCCACACCCCCTCTGACTTCAATAAAAAAAAACATGGTCTTCTGCCAGAAGTGTTCTCACGTTAAGAAAATAGACGTTCCCTGGGGTTGTCTGCAGCAATGTCCTTCCCAATAAAAGAACCGGCACGACAGGACTGTGGCACTTCCACCCGAGTGAACAAAGCAGGTCTTCAAATTAAATGTAGTTCTTGAAGGCTATCCATTTTTTGTGCACAGAATGTTCGAATACTCCGAAGATAAGAAACCACAGTCAGTGTGTGGCAAGACAATCCAGCCACGAAAAAGAACTGGGCATTACGTTGGGGGTCACCAACTTACATGGATTTTTAAACTGAGAGAAAACTCTTGCATGTTCCACAATGTCTTCATATGCTTTAATGTTTTTACATTTTAAGCCTTTGTCAAACCCTCAAATGTACAATGTTCAGAATTACTGCAGCTCCCCATGTTAACTTCCTTTTGCCGCAAACCTTTTTCCCATGTGCTCGGAGCTTTCCGCTTTATGCCTCTAGATGCTACAAATAGTGCATTGTGCAATACATTGGGCCTCATCACGAGTCTGGCGGTAACCCTTAAATGTGGTGGTAGTGCTATTTTCGCCGCATTTAAGGGTCTGTCAGATCATGGCATTGGCGGATTTCCCCCCAGCTGTCAGCTGGGGGGAAATCCGCGGCAAATTTGCTGATTTTCGGCGCTATTACCGCCGGCGGGAAATCCGCCAGCTGTAATGGCACGAATTTTACCCATTGGGCCCAATGTGGAATGATGAATTCCCGAATGAGCCCAATGGGGAATGGGCACTAACCGTTCTGCCAAACCCGTGATCCGGTGCTAATAACACCGGGGGGTTTGGCGGTAGGGCTAATAGCGCCGGCGGTAATAGCACTGGCGTTACCGCCCAACTCATGATGAGGCCCATTGTGTCCATTCTACTAATAATGTCACTACCTACTTTAACTGTAATCTGTGAATACAAAGTGACACTTCAATGCTCTAACTACATTGAATCACAATTTTTAGTGGCTCCATCGCCTTTCATCTCTACTGAACTGGGACCTAATACAATTTGCGCAATGCAAATCTCTTTCCTGCATTGGAGCTTAAAATGTCTTTGCAATACCACCTATGACACAATCTACATTGAATCACATGTTTTAGTGGCTACATCGCATTTCAACTCTACTGAACTGGGACCTAATACAATTTGCACAATATAGATTTCCTGTCTTTACAATACCACCTATGACACAATCTCTGAAATCAAATATGGTAACCAACATCTCACTGAAAAAATTCTCAGATCACTTATCTCATTACTTTTCCTAACCCCTACCCCTCTTGACTAAGCACTAACTGCTAACATTGCTAAAACTTACATCACGTTCACTTCCCATGATACAGTGTCTAGCACACTAACCTCAGACCCTAGCATGTTCCTATCAACTTGCCAGTGCATCCACTGCTATTCTCTTAAATGTTGGGAGTGACTTTACTGTTAAAACACCTAGGCCCTCATTATGAGTTCGGCGGTACCCATGCCGCTATTGGTGGCATGGCTGCCGCCGAAATCGCGTCTGGGTCCTCAGAATGAGGAATAACTTGGCCATTCTGAGTTCAGAAGGCCCGGTAATTCCTCCCTCCAAGGACCCGGACCCGGTCCTTCCCCATTCCCATTTCAGCCCCCATATGGCTGAATGGGAATGGGAGAGGGAGCAAACAACGGGCCATTACGAGTTGGCCCGTTGTTTGCTCCCTCTTCCCCTAGCGGGACCCGGTAAGCATGCCTGGTTTGACCAGGTGTTGCTTCCTGGGTCCCGCGAGGGGACCTCGTAATGAGGCGGTACGGGGTAAATGGCGCCGGCAACTTTTACGGCGCCGTTTACCCCGTACCGCCAGGGTCGTAATGAGGCCCCTAGTGTATTGAGCCTCCCTAAAAACACAATGGAATTCCACATTGGTACACAGGTAACAGGTGCCTCTGACATGCAATCATCAACACCAAACTTAATATAATCCTGCTTTTACCAATGTCACACTAACACCGCCCGACCCTTGTTTTCTTACAGAATATGAGCAGTGAGGCTATCATTACAGGTAGGCATTAGCTATATAAGAGCACACACCTTCCCTATTGTTTCTGAGCACTTGGTGTGCTGAGTTTACTGGTGTTTAATGTGGTGGACAATGTTCCCTCTAATTGTTTTTCTCTAAGTGCAGAAATGGTTGACTTTTGTGCGCACATTATTTTCCATGTGCGCAACTGACTAACAACGTTATGGGCATGGCCCAAGAACGACTGCATGCATAGTTAGTGAGCTATCCTCTCTGAAGAGAGTTTGCAAGGGAATTTCCCCTTCCCAAAAACTGCAATTCTTTTACAAATCAGTGTAAAAGGTGCATCTCACAGCACTTTCTCCAAAGATATATGTTAAAAAAAATATGATATATGCGATTATAAAGGGAGCTCGTTAATCAGTCCAAGAATTCAAGATTTACCATATTACCTACCAAAAGTTTTCCTGTGCAGAGAATAATATGTGTATGCACCAAGAAAGCATTTTATGTTCAGTATAAACAATAGGTTTGTTTGTGGCTATTCATTTGTTGACACTGCTCAGAGACAATGAGAAAGTGTGTTACGCCATTGGGAAAAAACATGTTTATTATAAAAAAACAAATATCACTTATCATAACTAATGTTGTTGGCAAACAATTCAGACATGATACAAAATGTGCAGATGGAACAATGGCAATTAAAAGTGAAGTGTCACAATACCTGCCAATGGGAGTTCATGTGCAACTTTAATGAAGTAATTCAAGGGCCAGGAGAACATGCATCTTAATTTGTGTAAGGATGACCAATTCCATCAGAATAACTGTATCAAAGTATGATGATCAGCAAAAAACCACCCTTACATCTCAGAGGCATGCACACAACCCCATTTTTACTCCCTAAAAACAGGAAAATATGCTCACCAAAAATGTCAAACAACAAACGTATAGTTGCCTAACCTCTGCTCCTACCCCAATGTTCCTGTAACATTTTCGAAACCATGACCTGCAGAGCAGTCACATAGGAAGGACTCTAATACTATTACTGCTCGATCTTAGGAATTGTAATGAGAAAGAACTCCTTTTAATAAGCATAAAGTATCACTATTGGCATAGCTAATGACTGTTTCACTCACTGAACAATCACTTGATTCCAGGTAAGCAGTAACATGATATGATATGTGATATATGATATTATTTGAGAGTGTATTTATATAGCGCCTATACACAATTGTTTCAAAGCGCTTCAAGGCAAGGGAGGGAACCTGGGACAATACATTGACATTCTAACAGTCAAACAGCAACAAGAATGTGAAAAATAACTATCGTACTCGGCCTGGCGACATTTCAGATAGTGCCAGAGCTAAAACAGATAAGGAAGAGAGGGTGTGGGAGGGAAATGGAAAGAGACAGGAGACAACCGTACTAGGCCTGACGACATTTCTGGTAGACCCAGAGATTTACAAGAGGTGAGGGAGAAGGGGAGGAGAAAAGAGAAAGGAGGAGCAAAACAAGCGACTATCGTAATAGGCCTGACGACATTTCAGAAAGTGCCAGAGGGTGGGAGGAAACAAGTAAAGGAAGGGGGAGGAGACAAACATGTGTTGCTATCATAGTAGGTCAAGGGACAATTCTGATAGAGTAAGTGCATAGAAAAAAGTAAGGTAAGGCGGGAGGATGGATGGAGAAGGGAGAAGGGAGAGGAGGAGAGAACAGAGAATAAAACAGTGATGACGAGCAGAGAAGCAGAGGGGAGAGGGAATACAGTTGCAGTGGTCAGTAAAACACATAATGTTGCAGAGAACAGAAAACTAAGCAAGGATTTAAGATGACGATGGGCATAGCATGGTTCAGGGCCACCATGAATACGAGATGCAGGGAAGGTCCAGCATGAGAGTTGAGAAGGTGAACACCAGATACTCATCTGGTGGTTCTGGGGGACTTCAATTTAAAATATGGTCCTCCCAGGCCCACTTTTCTTGATGTATTTGCTGAAAGCATGGTTGATCTTCAACTCCACCAACATGTGGATAACCCTACTCATAAACTGGGCAACATATTGGATTTGGTATTCGCGCATAAATCCCTTCTCACACTTCAGTCCATTGAGCCTATCTCCTGGTCTGACCATTTCCTGTTCTCTTGCAGACTGGAAACTATTGGCAAACCTGTCAAAATTCCAACAGAGAAAATCTGGCAGCGCTCTTGGCGCCCTGTGGATACCTCTGACCTGGCCACTTTGATTCAAGCCAAATGTAGCAGTGTGTCAGTGGTGTCACTGTCCTCTATGTCCGAAGCCCTCTTTGAAGCTGCTGACATGGTTGCTCCTCTTCGGCTGATTCAACCCCGTAGATTGCCGCCTGAACCATGGTTTACTAATCTTCTGATAGAAGAACGCCTTAAACTACGCCAGTCAGAAGGTAAATGGCGTCGATCATAAGATCCTGCTCTTAAAATCCAATATAAAACACATTCCGTTGCTTATTCAGCCAAAATTAAAGCTGCCAAAATTGGCACATTTTACTACTAACATCGAGTCCTCTCTTTCTCAGCCAAGGGCCCTTTTCGTTGCTGTTAAGGATTTCACCTCTGTGGAGAGGCTCACCCGCATTGTAACACCCCCTAATGTCAATGATTCCAGAACCACAATCCAAAGCATGGGTGAAGAAGAGACTGCCTACTATGAAAAGTTCCACTACAAGTGAGATGAAAAGACAATCGGAAAAAGATGAACTCCTGAAGAGACAAGGGGATTTGGAGAAGAAACCAACAGGAATGACAGTAAAGAACACCCCTGAGACGACACTGATGGAGACAAAGACAAACTCAAAGAATATCTCACGAGCACAGCTGATCGCAGAATCCATCTGGCTGTCATTAGCCAGAGCCAGGAAGAGGCAATAGGAAATCTAAAGAATTGCCAGACTTTCCTCCACTCACATGGCACAGATGAAGAGGCCCGTGCCATGGACCAGGATACCTTAGAGTCCTCCAGCAAGAAAGTGCCATACAGATGCATTCAGGGATGTAGTTATAGCAAACTACATGAAAACCTTGAGAATCAAGAGGAGTTTGCACGCTCAAACTCTCACCCACAGCGTTTCAGTAGGACGCTTCAAAACATCGGGAACATAAGTTGATATAAGCGCAACGGCGCAATGTTTCTCTGCTTCTATGTATATTTATATTTCAGATCAGGTACCGCTTCAGCCTGAGCTTTTCAGTATGCCCATCCATAACTGTCATTTTCAATCTCCAGCTCCTCCGTTCCCTAGACACCAGCAAAACAAGAGAACAAGGTCAACAGCTTGAATCTCTGCTGTGATTGGCTAAACACACTGTCAATTAACCTCTCCAGCTGATATAAATATTTAACCCTTTCATGCCCTGCTTATCCTGCTTATGCTGGTACTGCCAGAGCCAACGCCTGATGGAAGAACTCCTGTGCACTTCAGAGTGGATCCATCACACACCCCCTCTTCTAAGCCCTTACACTCGGAAGGGCGGTGTTGCGAGACAAAAAAAATCGGCATGTGTCAATAATTTCCCAGGTAAATGAACCGTCTTGAAGGTGAAAGGTTGAAGGGCAAGAAACCACCTGAGGACCCTGGGATTTGTGTCCTTATTACAAGCTAACCACACCAGGGGAGCATGGTCAGTCACCAAAGTGAACTCCCGACCCACCAGGTAATATCATAATGCCTCTATTGCCCACTTTACGGCCAGGCACTCCTTTTCAATTGTGGCATAATGCATCTTGTGGGGAAGTAACTTCCTACTTATAAATACAACAGGTCTTTCCGCCTCCCCTTGGTTTTGGTACAGCACTGCTCCAAGACCAGTACCTGATGCATCCGTATGTAAATAAAATGGCGCTGAGAAGTCAGGACAATGAAGAATTGCTTTCTCAGAGAGAGCCTCCTTCAGGTTGTTAAAAGTTCTCTCCATTTCTGACGTACGCCATTGCTTCCTTGGCGGTGCCGAGGTCTTTAAAAGATTGGTCAGAGGGGTTGCCAACGTAGAAAAATGTGGTATGAACCTCCTGTAGTAGCCTATAAAGCCCAGGAAAGCCCTCAATTGCCTGGGGTTCACAGGAAATTGTAGTTTTTTTATAGCCACTAATTTTTCCTCTTGGGGTTTTATGATGCCTTGCCCAACAAAATAGCCCAAACACTTTGTATGAAAATTCGCCATGAAGGACTTCTTAGGATTTACATGAAGTCCTGAGTTTTGTAGCAGTCGAAGAACTGTTTCCAGATGGACAAGGTGATCATTCCATGTTTGACTAAAAATAATAATATCATCCAGATACGCTCCGACATAAGCTTCATGCCCCTCTAATTATTGAGTTCATCAACCTCTGGAACATTGCAGGCACTCCATGTAAACCAAAGGGCAAGACTGTAAATTGAAATAAACCCAAGGGAGTGGCAAAATCGGTCTTTTCTTTATCATTAGGATGGAGTGGTATTTGCCAATATCCTTTTGTTAAATCTATGGTCGTCAAAAACCTGGCCTTTCCGAGTTTATCAAGTAAATCTTCAATCCTAGGCATAGGATAGGCGTCGAATTTTGAGATCTCATTCAGCTTCCTGAAATCTAAGCAAAAACGAGTTGTTCCATCTGCTTTAGGGACTAAAACTATTGGTGATGACCACTTACTCCTGGAAGGCTCTATGACTCCCAACTCCAACATCTCTTGGATCTCTTCATTAATTGATTCTAGCTTCGCCTCTGGAATTCTATAAGGTCTGATCCTGACTACCTCCACAGGAGGAGTCTCAATGCGATGGTAGGCCAATTTCATTCTCCCTGGTAAACTGGAAAAGGTCTCTGAATATTTCTTGTTAAGTTCTAAGAGTTCCATCTTCTGTTTCTCTGACAAATTTTCATTTATATTTAATGCCTCCTTTCCCAGGTTTCCTTTTAATTGTGGGAACTGCTCCATAGGTATTTCCTTGGTGTTTATCATCGTTATAGACGTCTCCGGATCAGACCATTTTTTAAGCAGGTTTACATGATACGTTTCTGTTGGGAATCTTCGATCGTTTTGTCTTACTCTATAGGTCAAAGGCCCCAGGACTTCTTCGATCACATATGGCCCCCTCCAAGTAGCCAACATTTTGTTTTCAGAGGTTGGTAATAATACCAACACCTTATCTCCTTTCTGGAAGGTTCTCAACTGAGAGTTTCGGTTGTAATAATATTCTTGCTTGATTTGATTCTTTAACAAATTTTCTCGTGCAATTTTCTGCAAGTACTCCACTCTTTCTTTAAGCTGACAGGCATGATCTGTTAAAGAAATCTCCTGACCTGGATTCTCCTCCCAACTCTCCTTTAAAATGTTGAGTAACGTTCTCACTGGTCTCCCAAACATCAGTTCGAACAGAGATAACCCCGTGGTAGATTGGGGTGTGTTGCGTAGTGTGAATAATATCCATGGCAAAATCCAATCCCACCTTTCCCCAGGCTCCATCGACTTGCGCAACATCTGCTTAATTGTCTGATTATATCTCTCTACGAGACCATCAGTCTGGGGGTGATATACAGCCGTATTCAAATGTTTTATCTTTAAAATCCCACAAACTTGCTCCATGACGGCTGACATAAAATTAGTCCCACGATCAGTGATGATTTCTTTTGGTATTCCTATTCGACTGAAAAAGGGTATCAATACGTCACAAATGTTTGAAGCGCTGGTTGACCTGAGAGGGAAAGCCTCAGGATACCTAGTTGCATAGTCAACGACCACAAGGATGTATTTATGACCTCTGGATGATGGTTCTAAAGGGCCAACAATATCCAACCCGATTCTACTAAAAGGCTCCACCACGATTGGCATGGGTTGAAGTGGAGCTTTTTTTACATTTGCTCGATTTTTCTTCTGACACTCAGGGCAAGTCTGGGAAAATCAGGTTACTTGAGCATATATTCCTGGCCAGTAAAACCTCCCTAAAATTTTCTGTATCGTTTTCTCCGTTCCCAAATGTCCTTCGCCCAATTGTAAATGAGCTACTTCCATGACGGTCTGGTAGTATTTGCTGGGGACTAACAATTGTTTGGTGGCAATCCCATTCTCATCCTTACTGTATCGATAGTACAAACCCTTCTCTTTGATGAAGAAGGGTCCTCTTCCTGATATTTCATCCCGAACACTTGCCCTAGCATTTGCCAATAAAGGGTCTAAATCTTGGGCCATGCGAAAACTATCGCCACCTTCATCAATTTTTCAATCGACCACTATCGGAAAAGCATTTCTTCCCCGCAGTCCTTCTTCAACCTTCTTATAGTAGCTTTGGTTTTCTTTTCTTTAGTTAGAGTTGTCAGAATCTCATAGCGAGCAAAAGGGGCGCCTTGCAACCAACTCTCCTCAACTTTCTTCACTATCCTGGCAAAGTTCGGTACATCTGACCCAATCAGACGTGGCTCTGGCAATACCGGCATCACAGTGGCCCTGACCTCCATTTGTTCTCCAGCCACTTTTAAATGTATTTCCTTGGTAGGGTACGATCTTACATCCCCATGGACACAGCGTATAGGAATCTTTTTATTAGAAAGCTTCACATCCCCTACTAGTTCAGTACTTACTACGGTCTGTAGGCTGCCTGTATCCACCATGGCTCTCGTGGGTTTCCCATCGACCTCAGCCTCACAGGTGTAGGAATAGGGAGATCTTGTCACTATTGCTGGTTCAGAGGTTTCTCCTTCCTTGGGAACCTCCATGTTCCCCACGTCCATAGGTTCTGTCTTGGTTCTTTTAGGGCACATCCTCGCCAAGTGTCCCCATTCTCCACACTTGAAGCACTGTATTCCCTTGGGAACCACACTTGGTGCTCGAATTCCGGTGGGACTTTCACTACTGGGTCGTACTCTAGTAGGCTCCCAATCTGTTTTCCTGAGCATTGAGTTGGGCCATCTTGAAGCATCTAGGCTCTTGGAAGTAGAGTTGTTGAAGTTGACATTTGGTTTGGTGTTTGTCAAATAATTAATTGAGCGTCCCTGACCAGCTTTTTGATACGCAGAGGCGATGTTAACGGCCTCCACAATGCTGGGCCGATGATGTTGATGGACCCAGCGCTGCATAGGGATGGGTAGGGCTTCAATGAATTGTTCCATAACAATCTTCTCATTCATTTCTTGAATGGTGGTGTTCGTTGTCTGCAACCACTTATCTCCCAGTTCTTTTACCCTATAAAAGAGTTGACGAGGGCGTCTCTTCCGGTTCTAACCTGATCTCTCGGAACTTTAGCCTTTAGGCCTCTTCATCGTGACCCAAACGTTCCAGGACCACTCTCTTCATTTCCATAAAAGTCGTCTCCCCCGTTGGATTGGCCGCCTGGTAGGCACTCTGCATTTCACCTGTCATGAAAGGCGCAATATAATGGCACCAGCTTTCATTAGGCCATTGTGCATTCCTCGCCACTCTTTCAAAATTAATGAAAAAATGCGCAGGATCTTCTCCAGTGGCATATTTTTGAAGTACTGAAGCGGGTACCTGAGCATGCCTACGAACGTCAGTAGCCTCCAATAATTGTGCTTGTTGGACTTGAATGGCTTGCTGGAGCGCCTGTGTCAGACGGGCTCTCCTCCTCCCCTGACTCCTCCTCACCTGTATGCTCAGGTACTTCCTCTACCCAGACTGAGCTCTTCTTCTTGGTCTTTATCTTCGTCCCTTGTCCAGGTCTCTTCTCCTTTTTTTGACGTAAGTAGGGTCACGCTCCCTCGGCCGCCTCTGTGGTCTGAATATAGTACAGATCCGGAGGTAACCCGAGGAGCACGCCCTAAAAATGGGGAAAAAGCCGGTTGGCAGAAAAAACCCAATGGATTCCAAGACTGTTGTAATGGGAAGAAGTGGGGAATCTGGTCTGCTGACACCACAGACGCGAAGCTCCGATGTAAATAGAAGAGGCTGGTTGCTGGAGTCTTCGGGACCCGGTGTAGGGGGTCCGTAGGCTTAAACGGTATTGCGGACTTCCGTGAAAGATACTGCACAGAGGTAACGATGCAGGTATGAATTGATCAGAAAAGGTGACAATAGAGGGAACACGAAAAGTAGGATAGAACAGAGTAAAGATAGAAGTCTCCCGACCCTTGAGAGGGATATGACGGCGGAGACTTAGTGGGTTGCAGAGAGAGACAAGTAAACGGAATACGTGTGGAGAAAGGGAACGCATAGTGAAAGCGAAAGTTGCTAGAAAAGTCCCCGATCACCTTACCTGAAAACCATTAGACACCGCGAGTGGCAAGGAACAGTAAAGGCAAAAGCAAAGTAATACGGGAGACGGAGTAAAGCTAGTCGCTGTAAGAGACTGGCAGCGCAGGTAACACCTATGATACAAAGCGCCGTGCGCTAGTTTGATCAGCCAGTTATAGGTTCCGTCGGCCATCTTGGAATAAGCTAGACCGTTGGTCTTGCTAATGGATTCCATCTTAGTAGTACTTCCAATGGTAAGCTATCTTCCAGGGCTGGTGCATGACAGTATGCCCCCTCCTAAACTTGCTTCCTCCTGGTTTCCCCAGATACAGTCTATGGAAACGCTGTACAAGTCTGGGGGCATTCACATGGGTTCTTGGTTCCCATGTTCTTTCGGCCATAGGATAGCCCTTCCAGTGGATCAAATATTGTAATGTTCCTTTCCTGTAACGGGAATCCACAATTCTGTCCACTTCATATTCTTCCGGTTCCTCCTGAGGTGTGACTATGGGTCTTCTCCTAGATCTCTTAAAGGGATCTTCCATTTGTGTCTTGAGTAGGGAGGAATGGAAGACAGGATGTATCCGCCGCAAGGCATGAGGTAGCTTTAATCGGAAAGCCACTGGATTAATTTGAGACTGAATCTGAGAGGGACCTATATATCTGGCGCAAACTTTCCCATATGCGCCCACCGGGGAAGATATCTTGTAGAGAGCCAGACCAGATCACCCGGCTTCCATAGAGGAACAGCACTGTGTTTGGCATCAGCATAGGTCTTGTATGTCTTGCGGCTGTCCTCTAGGGTTTGTAAGGCTTCCTTGTGGGTACGGAGGAGATCAGTGAGCATCCTTTCTAAAGCGGGAGTGGTTGTCTGACCTCTGAGAACGGAAGTTCCTGGTAGATGGTGAGGATGATATCCATACGTGCACTTGAACGGACTCATTCTGATTGCAGTGTGGTAGGTGTTATTATAGGCGAATTCCGCCATAGGCAGCAGGACTGCCCAATCGTCTTGTTCCTTGTTACAAAAACAGCGAAGATACTGTTCTAGGTTGGCATTTAACCTCTCTGTCTGCCCGTTGGTTTGCGGGTGAAACCCAGAAGACAGGGCCTTTTGGATACCCAGTTGGGTGCACAATGAATTCCAGAACTTTGAGGTAAATTGCGTCCCTCTGTCGGATATGATGGAACATGGTAACCCATGTAATCTAACCACCTCATGAAGGAAGACGGTAGCTGTCTCTGAGGCAGAAGGAACCCCTGAAAGGGATATGAAATGTGCCAGCTTAGTGAACGAATCTACTATCACTAGAATGGCGGTCTTCTCCTTTGAGATGGGAAGTCCCACTATAAAGTCCAGTGAGAGATCTTCCCAGGGACATGTAGGTGCCTTAGCTTGGTGCAAGAGACCATGTGGTCTATGACGGGAGGTCTTGTTGTTTGCGCAGGTGGGACACGAAGAAACATAAGATCTAATGTCTTTTCGCATAGCCGGCCACCAAAAGCTCCTGGAGACCAGCTCAAACGTTGCCTTTTCTCCCTTATGTCCGGCTAGGGATAGGTCATGACAAAAGCCAATGGCTTGTGTTCTCAGAGTGGGTGTGGGAAGAAACAAAGCCAATTGATGGAATCACAATCCCCCACGTTCCTGCAACTGGCAGGAGTTCTTCTCTTCCTGGGAGCTATGAAGTTGTTTCTCTCTGACCTCTTGAAGGAAAAGATTGGCAATCATAAGGAAGTGGTGTCTGGGCAGGATCTTCCCCGTCTTCACCTCAGATAGTTCCTCATTAGCCCAACTTTGGGATAAGGCGTCAGTGACACTGTTTTGAGATCCCGGTATGTGGGTGATCTGGAAGTCGAAGTTAGAGAAATAGTATGCCCAACGAGCATGTCTTGAGTTTCTGCACTCCATCTGTTGAAGAACCTTCAGATTTCAATGATCCGTCCGGATTATGAACTGATGTAAGGCTCCCTGTAGAAGATGTCTCCATTCTTGGCAGGCACTTCGTATAACCAACAGCTCTCTCTCGAGTACCGAGTAGTTCATTTCGCTTCCTGTCAAGGTACGAGAGTAATAAGCAATCGGGTGTTCCAACTCATCAGTTCCTTTCTGTAACAAGACGGCTCCCAGGGCACCCCCAGAGGCATCTGTCTCCAGAACAAAGGGTTTACTCTGATCAGGCTGGACCAGAACAGGAGCAGAGGTAAAAGATCCTTTTAGGTTCCTGAAGGCTTCCTGTGCGGAGGGTCCCCAATGGAAAGCTACTCCCTTCTTGAGGAGATTGGTGATGGGCAGTACGAGGTCAGAGAACCTTGGTATGAACCTGCGATAGAAATTCGCCAGACCTAAGAAACGTTGAATCTTCTTGACTGAGGAGGGTTCTGGCCAACTATCTATAGCTTGAACCTTGGCTGGGTCCATGCGGATTCCCTTGGCGGATAATATGAATCCCAAATAAGGTACCTCCAAGGCCTCGAATTGACACTTCTCCGGCTTTGCAAACAGGTTGTTCTCTAACAGTCTGCGGAGAACCTCACTTACATGGGCACGATGTTCAGCCAAGGAAGGAGAGAAAATCAGTATATCGTCGAGGTATACGACAACTGATACGTATAACATATCTGCGAAAATCCTGTCAACAAAACGCTGGAACACAGCAGGGGCATTCACCAGGCCGAATGGCATAACACAATATTCAAACAACCCCAACGGTGTTCTGAATGCCGTCTTCCACTCGTCCCCATTCTTGATCCTTAACAAGTGATATGCTCCTTGGAGGTTGAGTTTGGTAAACACCTTGGAGTCTCTAACCACCTCGAGAATGTCTCTGATAAGTGGCATCGGGTATCTGTCTCGAATGGTTATACTGTTCAGACCCCTGTAATCAATACAGGGGCGTAATTCCTTCGAGTCCTTTTTGGAAATGAAAAACAATGATGCTCCTCCTGATGATCTCGATGGTCTGATAAGGCCGTTTTCCAAGTTGGCAGCTAGGTATTCTTTCAAGGCTTCCTTTTCGGCTAAGGATAGCGGATACATGCGTCCGAATGGAAGTGAAGCTTCGTCCTTGAGGTCTATGCTGCAGTCCTCGTTGCGCTGAGGCGGGAGGAGTCTAGGGTTTAGATCTTTGAATACTCTAGCAAAAGACTGGTAGTGCCTAGGTAAGGAGGATACCAAGAGGCTTCCTTGAACATTGGCCAGACTAGATCGGACTTCTGTTGAGGAGACCCTCGGATTCAAGCAGTGTTCTTGACAAAAGTCTGAGTCGAAATCAATCTTGTTCCTTGTCCAGTCGATTCTGGGATTATGTCTTCTCAGCCACGGGATTCCCAGAATCAACGGGAAATGGGCTGCTCTGATTACATCAAAGCGAAGAGTCTCGACATGATACTCCATTCCGATCGTAATGGGAATGGTCTCCATAGTAATGGGTCCAGAAGTTATAGGATGCCCGTCCACCCCCTCTACTGGTACGGGTCTGTCCTTTTCTCTTAGTCCCATCTTGTTCTCCTGGGCCCACGTCACATCGATGAAGTTTCCTGCCGCTCTGCAGTCCAGCATGGCCAAAACTGAGAGTTCTTGCCCTGGTCTGCAAGTAAACGTAACTTGGAACACCATCAATCAGTTATCTTCTACTCCTTCTGGGGTAGTTTGGGTAAGTTTGCAAGGGTTTGGGCTGTCTTCCCCATGGTTTCCCTTGCATTCACCTGGGGTCTGGCGTTTCCCTGTCGCTTAGAGGGTATGTCAGGACAGTCCTTGAGAGTATGTTTCGCTGACCCACAGTACATACAGAGATTCAGGTCCTGTCTTCGCCTCCTTTCGGCCTTGGTAAGAGGTCCTCGGGTAGAACCTATCTGCATGGGTTCCTCCATGGTAGGACGTTCTCTTCTTCCCTGTGGGGGCTATACTGAGAGGTCGTTCCCCTTCCTCTTCTCCTTTCTCTCCGCCTTTCCTGAAGACGGAAATCGATCTGGAGTACTAGGGTAACTAGTTCTTGGAAGCTGTTAGGCCGAATCACTCGAGCCAGCTCATCCTTAAGTTCTTCATTTAAGCCTCGTCTGAATAAGGCCTGTCTTGCGGTGTCTGGCCATTCAGTTGACATGGCTAAGGCCTGGAATTGTGCAATATAACCTTGTAAATCTTGATTCCCCTGTTTGACTTCGAGGAAGGCGTTGTACTTAGAATACTGTACGTCAGAGCGCTCAAATCTGTTCTTGAATCCTTGTACGAATAGGGCATAGTAATTCACCAGTGGGCCTTGGCCGGTAACTAAAGGGGTCGGCCATGCCAGGGCACTTCCAGCCAGATTGGCTATGAGGAATCCAACTCGAGCCCTTCCGGACTCAAATGCTCGAGGACTAAGGAGAAATAAACCGAGCAGGCATCTAGAAATTCCTTAATGTATTTAGGATTTCTGTCGTATTTTCCATAGGTAAAGGGCATTGGAGGTAGGTCATCTCTGCTGGCTTCTCGAGCCGCAGCTTGCTGTCGAAGAAGGAGGTTTTCAGCATGGAGTGATTGCATATCAGCTCTAAGGCCTTGTATGGCGTTACACATCTCTTGGATTTGTTCCGGAGATGCAATTTCCTTCTTTGGGCGTTGTATACTGTCAGACGGGCTCTCCTCCTCCCCTGACTCCTCCTCACCCGTATGCTCAGGTACTTCCTCTACCCTGACTGAGCTCTTCTTCTTGGTCTTTATCTTCGTCCCTTGTCCAGGCTTCTTCTCCTTTTTTTGATGTAAGTAGGGTCGCACTCCCTCGGCCGCCTCCGTGGTGTGAATATAGTACAGATCCGGAGGTAACCCGAGGAGCACGCCCTAAAAATGGGGAAAAAGCCTGTTGGCAGAAAAAACCCTGATGGATTCCAAGACTGTTGTAATGGGAAAGTCCGATGATAAACCAGAAGACTTGCAGAAGTGGGGAATTTGGTCTGCTGACACCACAGATACGAAGCTCCGATGTAAATAGAAGAGGCTTGTTGCTGGAGCCTTCGGGACCCGGTGTAGGGGGTCCGTAGGCTTAAACGGTATTGCGGACTTCCGTGAAAGATAATGCACAGAGGTAACGATGCAGGTATGAATTGATCAGAAAAGGTGACAATGGAGGGAACACGAAAAGTAGGATAGAACAGAGTAAAGATAGAAGTCTCCCGACCCTTGAGAGGGATATGACGGCGGAGACTAAGTGGGTTGCAAAGAGAGACAAGTAAACGGAATACGCGTGGAGAAAGGGAATGCGTAGTGAAAGCGAAAGTCGCTAGAAAAGTCCCCGATCACCTTACCTGAAAACCATTAGACACCGCGAGTGGCAAGGAACAGTAAAGGCAAAAGCAAAGTAATACGGGAGACGGAGTAAAGCTAGTCGCTGTAAGAGACTGGCAGCGCAGGTAACACATACGATACAATGCGCCGTGCGCTAGTTTGATCAGCCAGTTATAGGTTCCGTCGGCCATCTTGGAATAAGCTAGACCGTTGGTCTTGCTAATGGATTCCATCTTAGTAGTACTTCCAACGGTAAGCTATCTTCCAGGGCTGGTGCATGACAGCCTGTCTATCAGCTTGCGCTTGCTGATTCTGTAATTGCAAAGCTTGTTGGAGAAGTTGTTGTCCCTCACTCAGTGTCTTGATGAGTTCTTCCATGGCATTTTATCTCAATCCCACTTCTGACACCAAAATTGTAAGCCCGTATTCTTTGTAAGCTATGTAATAATCACGCTGAGACTGAAAGTAGGGGTTAAACTGTTTCAGAAACAACTTTTATTAACTTTAGTTTTCTTTACTTATAGGTAAAAGGATACGTCTTCAACTCTTCCTTCGACCTTGGCTTGGAATGACTTCAGGTAATGCAGTTGGAAGTTTCAGGTAAGTCTCTCAGAGCTACTTTCTCAAGTTCTTAAAGTTTTCCTTACAGTCTCTGTTAGCGCAAACACTCCTTACTCTGTTTCCACTCTGTTGTTATTTTCTTTATATTGTCTATTGGCTTTGTTTTCTTTTAACCAACCCTTGTATTTTTTTGTTCTTCAAACAAAAGAGTCTTTAGTATGCGGTTTAGAGCTTTCTTTATGCCTCAAGATTCATCTTGTCTTTTGTACAATGGCTCTTTAACTTTGCCTTTTTGACACTTGCACTTCCCCTCTCAGTCTTTTAACTGCACTCTCTCTATCACTCACAGTCACGTTCGTGGACTTTCAATTACTGTTGTCCATTCTTTTCCTGAGTATCATTAATCAGCCTGTGCATACAGTCAAGGTGTTTGGCAATCTCGGCCCTTCGTTGCAGCCTTTCCTCTTACCTCGACAGCTGTGAAGTGCTCCTGTCCTCCGCTCAGCTGTTCACTGAAAATCGGCTTCGCCGGGTGAACTCCGCCCCTCACTTCCGCTTTCCACTTCGGGTGGCGGCTTCGAAGGAACTCTGCCTCCCCTCTCAGCTGTTTTCTTTAACTCAGCGACTCCGAGTAAACTCCGCCCCTCACCTCTTCCGTTGTTGCGATCCGCCAATCGATCACCTCGGGAGACTCTTTAGCAACCTCCGGACAGCTATAGAAGTCTGTACTCTGTCTCTCCTCCTTCAAATGGACACGACGGACACCTGTTCTCCCACTTGTGACGGCGACCCGACACTCAGTTGGGAAATCACTGACTCAAACTCTCACCCACAGCGTTTCAGTAGGACGCTTCAAAACATCGGAAACATAACTTGATATAAGCGCAACAGCGCAACTTTTCTCTGCTTCTATATATATTTATATTTCAGTTCAGGTACCGCTTCAGCCGGAGCTTTTCAGTAATCCCATCCATTTTCAATCTCCAGCTCCTCTGTTCCCTAGCAACCAGCAAAACAGGAGAACAAAGTCAAAGCTTGCATCTCTGCTGTGATTGGCTAAACACACTGTCAATTAACCTCTCCAGCTGATATAAATATTTAACCCTTTGATGCCCTGCTTATCCTGCTTATGCTGGTATTGCCAGAGCCAACGCCTGACAGAAGAACTCCTGTGCACTTCAGAGTGGATCCATCACACACCCGCTCAGGAGCTTTGTGATGCTCTATCTCACAAACCATCGCTCAGGCAGTGACAAGGGTTGGACCTACTGATAACTCATTCCTCTCCCCGTTACTTCCGATCCCATCATTGTTCATACTTGGCCACCTTCCCGACCTATACCGAGGAAACTATCCTTACGGCTATCGATAAAATTAAGTCATGCTCCCCCTCGGATGCTATTCCTTTACGGGACATGAAAGACATTGCTCCTGATTTGCTATCAGAAATTACCAAATCAATTAACGATTCCTTTCAAACATGATATGTACCTCGGGAGTTGAAGTCTGCCAGGGTGATCCCCCTTCTGAAAAAGCCTACCTTGGACCCTACTGTTCCATCTAACTTCTGGCCTATTTTGCTCCTCCCTTTTTTGGCTAAACTTTTAGAATCACTGGTGACCCCTTTCTATCTTCCTTTCTAGAATCTTCTAATTTCCTGGACCCCGTTCAGTCCGGGCTCCGTCCTGGTCGTGGCACGGAGAGTGTCTTGGTCGCATCTTGGACGATATGATCAGACTGGTGGATGCAGATGGAGTGTGTGCCCTGATAGTTTGACATATCTGGAAAGGTACTTGCCTGGTTCATTTTGTTCCTTGTGGATCGTACTCAGACCCTCTTGATGCCTCCTTTTCTTTCTGCTCCTTGTCACCTCAGTTGGGGAGTGCCCCAAGCCTCCTCCATGGCGCCTATTCTGTTTAATATCTGTATATGGGCCCTTGCGTGTCTCATCCACTCCTTCGGCATCAGTTGCTACTCCTATGCCGACGACACCCAGATACTGATCAGATTAGACCTGGATCAGGCTGAGGTGTGGTCGCGCTTGCAGGGGTACCTGACTGCGGTTGGAGATTGGATGAACCACAATGGGCTCAAACTGAATGGGGACAAGACTGAGGTGATGGTGGTGGGCTATCCCCCGATCCTACACTCTGGGTGTCCTCTTTCTGGCCTTCCTTCCTGGGGCCTTTACTGATTCCAGATAAAAACTTGGGTGTGGTTTTATCCGCATCCTTGTCTATGGACCAACAAGTCTCTGTGGTGTGTCAGGCTGGTCATTTTCAGTTGCAAATGTTTAAAAAAGAGTATTAACTCTGCTCCCGGCCTCGCTACACCCTCCCGTGGTTGTCGCTTTGGTTTTATCACGTATAGATTATTGCAACTCTCTGTATCTGGCCCAATCCAAGGGCCTGATTAAATGGCTGCAGCGGTTGCAATATTTGGCTGGAATGGTAGCCACAGGCTCCCCTTTTGAAGCGCACATCTCCCCCATATTAAGGAACCTGCACTGGCTCCTTGTGGCTCAAAGGGTTGAATTTAAGACCTTGTGAATAGTACACCGGGCCATTCATGGTCAGGGTGCAGAATACCTTCAAGCTAAGTTCATGCGTTACTGTCCCACTCGTCATCTGCGCTCAGCCACCTCCGAACACCTGGTTGTTCAAAAGCATAATAGAGACCGGGTTGGCGGCCGGGCCTTCTCTATTGCTGTAGCAGTTCTGTGGAATAATCATCCACTTATCATAAAGAAAACTCCTAATTATTTGGAGTTTAGAAGACGGGTCAAAACGTTCCTATTCTAATTATCATGAGGCTGTCTCCCTCTCGGTTAGTGCTATGATGCCTTCGGGCGACCGTGCGCTTTACAAGAACCAATAAGATAACATAACATAACACCAAGAGTCAAAATCCAGAGTCCATAAGTCAAATCCAAGCATTGGCCACAGGTTGGTGAAACATATTGTCAGAGCTCTGCTTGGGACCCTGGCATAGGAAGTGAAATAAGAGGGCACATAATACAGCCTTTGGTTTTTCTCTCCCTTCCTTACAATGACCTAGTCAACATTGAACCATACTGAAGTTTCTTATGGAGCATCTAAGTAAATCACATATGCGTTCCTGTTAAGTTAATAGCTGCAATGCTCAGAGCTACAAAAGAGTGACTGCCTTCTTCTGTAACTAGGAACCCAACTTTTGCAATTCACTGTTGTCAGATAAACAAGATATATAGGGATGCTAGAGGCTAAGAACACATAAAACATGATTATATTCGAAAGCCCTCTGGAGCTGAGCATAGAAAGAATAGAAGGTGCAGTTTCATAGATTGTTTCTAGAGTTTCCGACCTTTAGCAAACAAACACATTTTCTTTTTTGTACTGCTGAAGCGTCTGGTTTTGGTCTTTAACCCCAAGGAGTGTTCACCCGTGCCTTGCCAATTACCCTTCCCTGGCTCCTGTGTTCGCATCTAATACTAGTTGACAAAGATCTGTAAAAGTGAGGGATTGTATCTATTAAACACACACTGGGATATTTGCATACCCACAATACTTTGCAAGCAAAACTATATTTTAAGCGTCATCATCATATGATGGGCAATTTAAGAAAATGCTATGAATATGCACCAACACATTTATTTTGCAATACATAGAAGATAGTTTGCAGCATAACTCATCTTTATATTGTTATGTAGAATTGTACAAGTGCAACTATTTTTTGTATAGTAGAGAGTTACTGTATAATTTGTTATGGTCTGTGCCCACTGGATCTCTGAAAATGTTGCTGTCAAAATTACAGGCAAATGGAAGTAATGCTAAAGTAGGAGACGGTGAGCATGACATTTGCCTAATCAAAATCCTTAGAGGGTAAATTGATATTTATAATGTATTCTCTTTGAAGGGTATGCTTCAAAGTGCTTGTGTGGCATATGTATAAAGAACAAGAAGCATGGAATGAGATTACGCATCCAATTAGCCTGCTTACTTACAGTACGTATCTGATATTTCAGCTGACAGTAGGGTTACATAGTTTGAGTGACTCTTTTGCTAAAGTACCATAAGTCGCTGAAATTCTGGTCCTTGAACTTTAATCATATTACAACAAACATAAAAGAAGTGGGTGTAGGTCCAAGTCTGGTAACCTTTCGTAGAGCCAAGGCAGGCAGAGTCAAAGTTGTCCTGTGATGTCTAGATTTGACCTTGGGCAGAAGTTAGTCGTAAGGTATATAAGTGTGGTAGCGTCAAGTATAGGAGTCATGAGTGGGAGGCAAAGCTATTTGGTTAATGTGTGCAGACATATCTTAGATCGTCTGTTCATGGGGCCACTTTTTGATATTAGTTTTTAATGTCTTGAGGGTGTATTCTGTTTTTAGGGGTTTTACGTTTTTAAGGTCACACTTCTTATAGTAGGGCAAATGAAATATGCCACATCATATATAAGGACTCGTTAGTATAATTTAACCTATAAAGAGAGAAAATAAATGTGATGTAACTGCTGTGGCTTGTGCCTTATTAATTCTTGAGAAGAACAGTGAGAAGATTGAAATTGTCTGTGTTCATTGCTAGAAGGAAGCTGGGGAAGCGCACATGCGCACAGTTTAGGTGGACATTCAATGGCATGACCTACATGTTTTTTGTTCAGCTGAACTGCTTCTAAATCAGTGTGAGATTCTGCATATGTATTTAAGTGTACCTCAACTTATTTTGAAACAGTTGATTTAATGACATCTCCACTATGACTCCAAATTACTATAAAGTGGGATCATTCTGGAGTTACCAAAAGAGCATCCTGTTTTATAAGTAATGCCAAGCCAAAATGTTCCTCGATTACTTTGGTTCCTCCCCATCTAGGTGAAGTGTCACTAAGTGTACTGAATTGTTTTCTATTACCTGTCCCATAGGAATAATATATTCTTCTTGCTTATATGTTGGTATAATATTCAAATCATGTCTGTATTTTTCCTCAAATATGGATATGTCTGAAACAATGAACTTAAACAACTCCAATCCAGTCACTGGTTTCCCTTAGTTACTGCAATATCCTGTGGGTCTGAAGCTTTCCCATTGCTTACTTGTAGAGGTGTTGTCTGCATTTCTTGCTTTTCTTTTTCTTCTCATCACAGGTTTCTGATCTCCCTTGAATGCTGGGCCCAGTGTCTTGTGCAAGGAAGGCAGGACATCAAACTAAGACAGAAACAAGTGATCACAGTTCAAGGTTGTTTATTAAACTGCAAAATGGGTGAGATAAACGCCTCATCTAAACCTAAATCTGAGATGGGAGCAAGCTACGATCATCAAATTGTAATAATACAGTCCTAGTGGAGTCTAGCCAAATAAAAAAGGCCTATAATAAAAATGTTATGGCTGGGGTCTCCCTTCCCTATGTTTTTAGCACAGGACAAGACAGGATTCTCAAGCACAGCACACTCCTGGGCTTCTCTGGCAAAAGCTTACAGTTCCTTTTCTCTATATCAGGGCCTTCTGTGCCCAAGCCTCTTCTCATGCAAAGTCTCTTGCTTCAGAGGGTCTGATATGCCAAAATAACAACAAAAGAATTCCTTTTGTTAACCTCTACGTCGGGTGATTACCCTTCACCATTGGATGCCCCTCTGCCAGGCTTCAATCCCTCTTTTCAGCATCAACCTCCCAGAGCACTTGCCAATGTAAACAGAGATTTCAGAATGGTAATCTCATCACACTGGGTCACTCTGTTAGCCTACGGCAAGCACAGGTTTCACATAATCACAGTTCGCACAGCGTTCCCCTCAGCTGGGCGCAAATGCCTGTTTCACAATCATCAAAACGTATGCAATGTGTTAAGGACTTTCGATTGTACAAGGGGTTTGGCTTGACCCTTGTATGACCACCTTAACACCTTATACCGGCCTTCCCTATGGCCTCTTGGTAATCACAGTTTCTTTACTCACAATATTCAACACAGTGGGCCTCATTACAAGTGCGGTAGCCATGGAATGAACAGTGCCGGTAAGGGACCGGCACCGTTCATTCCGGGCTGCCACATTACGAGTTCTGCAGGGGGTCCCGCTCTGCATGCCTGGTCAGACCAGACATGCAGAGCGGGACCCACTAGCAGAACAGGATGCTAACAACGGGCCCGTCATTAACGGGCCCATTGTTAGCATCCTCCCCATTCCCATTGAGCCCTATGGGGCTCAATGGGAATGGGGATGTACAGGGTCTGGGTCCCGCAAAAGGCAATTACCAGGCCCTCCAAGGGCAGAATGGCCAGGTAAATCCCCTTTTGTGGGACCCGGACCCGGTCCCGAGTTTGGAGGTAGCCATGCCGCTAAAAACGGCATGGCTAACTTGTAATGAGGCACAGTGTCTTTATTCAGTAGAGGGGTACCAGCCAGAGACCTTTGAGTGAGCACCCACATGGTGCCGGACCACTCTATCTCTGGTATCAAGTTAATTCACAAAAGACCTCTGTCCAGTTATCTTCTTAATGTTTCCACTGTAACTTTGAGCCTAACACATTCCGGTCGATTATCAGGTTCTTCCGACTCACCAGTTGTGCTGAACTCGTTGGCGTTTCCTTTTCTGCTGGAGTCAAGGACGGTACCACAATGGCAACTGCGTCTCCCGTCCTGGCTATCAGTGCTGGAGGGTTCCACGTACTGCTGACATCCGTCACACCATCGCCAGCTGCGATTCGAGGTTTTATGTTTCTTTCATGGAAGGCTTCGTGGGCTTGGGTTGAAAAGGACAAGAGCAACTCCCATTTTGACGTCCTTTTAGGTCTCACTGCCTTTCTCCTCCATTTGAACTGCCATCCTGGAGTAGATTTTTCTTTGCCCGTTCAGCCTTGCTTGGAGTGTGCTCTTGTGCTCTGCCTTTTATCCTTATGGGGAAAGGAATGGGCAGTCAGGTGTGTGTAGTTGTTGGCAATTGCCTGACTCTGCGTGACCCTTGTGTTGGGACATGTCAGGTAAAAGTCTCAGATATTAGTCCATTGTCATCCACTGTGAGAACATTTTCTTGTTGGAAACGGGGTGGCTAGAGTTTCTAAGTATCATACTGGGCAGGATGGAGAAAAGGTTTCATGAGGAAGAGGATACCGTGTCTCACCCTTCGGTGTCCCACTTCCACTCCCCGAATACCCCCCATCCAGCGGGTCCTCCCGCACTGGTCCACTCCCAGGAACTGGATCCAATAGCGATGGCTGGGTCCTGGCTAACTGGATGACAGATCACCGGGGACTAGCGGATGAGACACCTTCAGGTTTTTCACACTTGCCTATCTGCAGGTTAAAGAAAGTAAAGTCTTTGCCTCTGTGACTTTTTTTTTCTCTAAATTCAGAGATTATAGATTTTCATAACTCTACCTTTACATTTGGCCTGTGATCCTGTACTCCATTTGGCTCCATGATTCAGAGGAGGTTGCTGTGTTACAGCTGGTGCCATACATTTCCATAATTATCTTCTGCTATATTAGGCAGACAGTCTTGCATTGCATCATCTTCCCCCTTTCCATTCAGATGAGAATGTAGTTCTAGCTCTGCCAGATTTTCTGATAGATGTCCCCCTTTATTCTGCTTTATCCCTTTTGGTTCTTTTATAGATCCTTCTCCCAGATATGTGCTTTGGTGACCTCTACCTAGAAACATATATTTGGTTTAAACTATGCAGTTTGTTTTCTAGTTGATTTTGTAGCAAAACCAGCTTCTTTGTGACATCTAGTCTGACAGGTTCTCCTTTTAGTAGTGGCCTAATTGTAGCTTCCACCATGGAACAGATCCCCCCAGCTATGGCTAATCTTAGAGCCATTGCTGCAGTTGTCCCGGAGTGTTCATTAGTTCCCCGAGATAAGTGGTTAGTTATGTGATTGTGGTGTACCTGTTAACTCCAAATATAGTCAACTGTACACTGAAACCCATCTATTTCAGTTTCACATTGTTGAAATGCACCATACTGGCAGTAACATGGATAATTACCTATGTCTGTTGTAGAGTGACTTGTGATAATGCTGCCACAGGTTGGCCCAATGTTGTGGAGTACCACTTAACTATATCCTGTTGATTTGAACAACATATACAAAGCAGAGTTTAATGGTATTGAGTAGGAGCCGCCTTCTTCTGTTGCTAAAGCTGGGCCTTGTGGTAGTGCAGCTAGTAGAGCAACTATATCCACAGCATGTCATCTGACTGTTTCAAAGGGCCTCTTTAAGATCTAGTCATGTGTTCTAATGTAGAGTTCATTGTGGTCTCTGCTGGGATGCAGCCTGCCATAGATTTATAGTAGCATGCCCCCTAATGTGAAATACCCATATCTGGCAAAAGATGTGGAATAAGGCACGTTTTCCCAAAACCAGTTTTGATTGTCTATATTTATTAATGCTCAGCTAGAATACCTATATAATTGTTAGAAATAATGCATGTTAAGGAGCTATAATACACATAGCAGACAAAACAATTTCAAATACATTCCCAGAATGGGATTCCTTGAATGGGGAAATACTGGGCCCTCCTAGGTCGGAATGGCTCGGTATTTCCCCATTCATGAGACCCGGACCCGAGTTTGCAGGTAGCCATGCCCTTATTAAGGGCATGGCTACCTCCAAACTTGTAATGAGACCCTATATCTTTCTTTGCTTACAAAACTACAATTGTGTTTTCACCTCTTATTTTGACACACATATAATAATTGGGTGTGCACAATGTGTTTTGAGGCGCAACAAGACAAGAGAGACGGGAAAACAGGGAGGACAAAACAAATGATCCTACTAGGCCTTGTGACATTTGGATTGTGCAAGTGCAGTAGAGGAAAGTGCAGGGTAGAAAGGAGGGGGGAAGCTGCAGGGCCCATTAGAAGAGCGAATGCCAGGGGAAGCCAGGTGAACAGGGCCAGGGGAAAGCAGAGAGTGCAGGGGATGGAGGACCATGATCTAAGTGCAAGGTATGGGGCTGGAAGGGCTACAAGGGTGCAGGCCCAGCCAGGCTATTGTCTGGGGACAGGCCCAGAAGGGCAAGTGCAGGTTGAGAGGGTTTCAGGGGTAACCAAGTGCAGGGGTAGTCTGTATTAGGGGGTGGGTGACTGGTCCCCTATAAGACTCTGAGGGAACAAGGCAGATAGTCAAGAAGCAGGCATGGACATTAGTATGGGAGGAGGAGAGGGACGGAGGAAGAGAAAAAGAAGGTCTTGAGAAATTATCCAACAGTGTGGCTCAATGATATGTACCTAGAATGATTTGATCCACAACTCTCGTATTGAGCAATATCCTTAGGCATTCACCATTGACAGCAGCCTGTCCTTTCAGAAACACATAGCCAAGAAGGCCCTAATGGCAAGGATCCACGCTTCTAAAATGAAACCCTTCATCCTGCTGCAGGACCTGGTGGTCTTGCACATCGATGGGGGAAATACCCTCCTGATAGGGATCCCATCCTTTCACTTGGCTTCCCTAAAAAGCAGTCCTCCATGCTGCAGCACTTCTTATTGCAGGTTTGCTAATATTTGACCTAATCACCCCGTCCTACGCAAACTGCATTGGCTTCCTCTCTAGGCCAGGATACTGTTCAAGACTTCATGCATTATCTACAAAGTAGTCACGAGTAGTACACCAATGTACCTGGCAGCTAAGCTCAACATATCGGGTGGCACACTCTCCTCACCCAACAAATCAACCAACTCAACCAACTGATTTAAATTACAACTAGCCTGCAAAGAGAAGACCCACAAACAATCCTACTCGTCACGCCGTCACCCTTTGGCACTTAATCCCTGTATCAGCTTTTGATGACCACAGAATTCTCTAATTTAGCAAATCTCTCAAAACGTGGCATTTTCAACAACACTTGACAAAGGACTAATCCCAATGGAAGTACAGACCGACACATAGACCATAACCCAGTACTGCACTACTGTAGCCCATACACTGGCTGCCTATGCTCTGGACAACACTCCTCTGCTTTCTAGCTTGGTCTGCACTTTAAACAATAAAATACAATTCAAATAAACACTCAGAAAATGTACATTCATTTAATCCAGATTTAGAGGTTAACACAACTTTTTGATCAATTCTAGATTCAACAGCAAGAGATGTTTTGAGGTGAAGACATCAAAGATGCTAAGGAATCACAAAGTGCTTGAGTAGATCACAGTAACGTTTAAATCATTTTTAACTATTACAGTGAGATTTAGTAAATTGGTGAGCATGGTACTGTTTGATCACCTTAAGAATGGCTCCACTATAAGGCCTGGTGTATTTTAAACATCATTTTGTCTTCTTGAAAAATAGTCTTTCTCCATATTCTTTTAAGTGGATGGACAGTTCTTGTTTGATTAGACAAATAAGGATTAAACAAGTATTAACCTTTTGATAAAAAATGTTTTATTTTACGTGCAGTGAGAGGAGCAAGTGAGTCCAGAAAGGAAAATAAAATATTCCCATTGAAATCAAAAAGAAATGCTACAAAGATCTGGACAAATTGAAGCAGAAAAGTAATGCATATATGCTCTTTAATACATTCAGATGAAAGTTACGAATTGTTCTGGTAATTTCTAGAATTTTGCTGAAAAATAAATTGATTACGAGGTTTACCTATTTGGCCTATATGCAAGGACATTTAAAAAGGTCATACTGTGACTAAAACACAGGCACTGTTTTAGGTGTTTTCATATACAAAGAGATTCAAAAAGCCTTTCTTCAGGCAAACTTCCTGGTTGGGTCACAGTACTGTTAGTGATAGGACACTTCCCTCTGTCAAACATCTTTTTTCTGTTTAACAGCATTCAACAGATACTAGAATAACAATGGGCCTCATTATGACATTGCCGGTCCGGTAACAACGGTGCTGGAAGGCTTACTGGCACCGTTGTTACCGGACCGGCAAAGTACAAGTTTGCAGTCAGAATGCCCTCCTGTCCGCAGCCTTTGACGGATGCACCGGCACTGTTGCACACAATGCTGGTGCATCCGTCCTCCCCATTCCCATTGATTCCTATGGGAATGGGAAAAAAAGCATAACTCGGCACGGCTACCACCGGAGTTATAATGAGACCCAATGTGTTTTATTTGTTATGTTTATTCATTTCTCATTCTGGCATCTTTGTAAATACTTCATGTTATACATTTAAGCTTAGAGCACCTTTTGGCCCCTCTCCAGGGCCCAAATAGGGAGAATAAAAACATGTGTTTAAATAGATGTTTTTTAATGTTCTAGATTCAAAGCACTAGATAAAGGGCTTAGTTAGATTAGGATAGGTTAGATATGAGCTCAATTGAGCGTCATCTGTTATACTTTGCATCATATCCTACTTGCCAGAGCCTCGACCATTAGTGGTGCTCAAAATGCCCAAATGGTGCAGTGACAGGTTTTCCAGCAGAGAATATTGCTATATGTTTTGCAATGATCTGGTGAGAGTTAGAGCTCAGTTACAAGAGAAACTAAATCACCTGATAATCTGGCAGGTTTGCTACTGGACAGCGATATTATCATGGACCTAACTCCAGAACTTCAAGAAAACATGTCTTATTACCCTACAGGTAGCAATTCATTTTACCTCTCCTCAATAGCTTTCGTACACAATGTTATTGCAAAAAGAACAACCGTTTACACTTTCAGTATAGTGTTACTTTGTAGAGACATACAAAAATGCCCTTGTTCTTTTGTGTTGCATGTGTGTATATGTATTCTCTAGTCGCAATGACCATTACAATAGTGTTGTTAGCCCCAGCACCATGCAGACAAAATGGCATGGCTGCTGGCAAGGAGCGTCCTTGAATCTAATAACTCCATTCGTTTGCTCATTCCTAAGGCAAGGTTGGCTGTTGTGGCATGGGGCTCCTTCACTTACACATCAACAAGCTAATGGAACAATCTGCCACCTATGAGAAACCTGAAGGTGTCTCACCCAGGTGGCCAGGACATGCCCATCGCTTTTGGATCCAGTCATCGGGTGGACCAGTGTGGGAGAATCACCTGGATGAGGGGATCTCGGGGAGTGGAAGTGGGACACCGGAGGGTGAGACACGGTATGCCCTTCCTTGTAACAATTTTTCCCCACCCTACCAGGTAGGATACCTAGGAACTCAGCCCCCACCCCCCACACCTTTCCCAACACAAACACTTTTTCACAGACAGCTCACTGTGAGAGAAAATGGACTAACACCCGAGCCGTATACCTGACATGTCCCAACACAAGGGTCAGGCAGAGTAAGGCCATTACTGATAATTACACACACCTGACTTCCATCACACTTCCCCACACGGATAAAAGGTGTAGCACGAAAGCACACTCTCAGCATGGCAAAACACATAAGGAAGCAGCAGTTGCGAGATGGCAGTTCAATATCAGGAGAAAGACGGCAAGACCAGAAAGGGATGCAAGTAGGGAATTGCCCTTGGCCTACCGCTACTTTCACCAACCCTTGAGAATAAGAAACGTAAGACTGGGAATTAAAGCTGAAGAAAGGTGCATTGCGTGTCGAAGGTACCCGGGGCTCTCCTGCATCGATAGCCGAGGCGGGGAGGAGTGATTTCTACCATGGTGCTGTCCTTCGCTCCTACAAGCCGTTCCGCAAAAAGCTCAAAACCTGGCTCTTCAAACAAGACCTCAAATATAACCACTAATCCCACCATCATCCACACCCATCCCCGCTAGATGAGGTTCCAAAAGGGTCCCAGAGACCAGCCCACAATACAACTGTCACTACACAAATACCCACCCGATGTAGGACCTAGACGCTCACTTCTCTGCATGTAATTTGTTGCATCCGCACCCTGCATTTGACTAAGCCCTAAGCAACTGGATGCAACCATATCCTTTAACTCAAAGTTTGATCAAGCTTGAATGTATCAGGATGCAACCAATTCCTATGTACCAGACTAAGACTAAGCTGAAAGTATATACAAGATTATGAATAAATTGAAAGTAACTGGATGTAACCAACTCCTTAAGGACATACGTGAACTGAAAGTATATACAAGAATATGACTAAGTAGAAAGTAACTGGATGCCATCTACTCCTTAAGCACATACATATGAGTTAGCTTGAAAGTAACTGGATGTAACCAACCTCATTACGCCCACGTCCGTTTTGTTGTACCTGTCTGTAACCATATTCTTAAGCACAAGCGCCCAGATTCCCCAGGGTTAGGAGCGCTATATAAATGTAATAAATAAATAAATGAATAGAACAACGCAGCAGCCAAAAAGTCAGCACAGCGGGTGAGTCTGGGAGACTGATAGCAGACTGGTCTGTGTTAGATCAAGTTTGCAAGTGTCAACATTGGATGAAGAAATCGCCAAAGAACAGAGTGTAAGGCGTATGTAATGAGTGATGCAAAAATAATTAAATATCCAAGGAGTGACTGAATTTCTGAAACCAAGGCAGATGCTATATACAGAGTGGTCCTCTGCCACATGGGTGCTTATTCGAAGGTCTCTGTTAGATATCCAGCTAAGAGTATAACATTGTGAACTGTGACATCTAAGTGATCCTTGAACGGGTGAAGCCAAACCCTGTGCACATTTGAAAGTCTTCAATAGTTAATACGAACTGTAATTGGTCCGAGTCTGGCTGAGGGAAACCAATGGTGGAAAAAGTACCTGAGCCCAGCTGAGGGGGTTTAATGTGAGTCGCTCGAGAAAGGCTATTCTCTGAGATTGTAAAGGGGGATTTGAGCCTGGAAGAGGGGGATCCGGGTTGAATCGTGAGTCACCCAAGAAAAGATATTGCTATGGCAAATGTGAACCCGATCGAGGGATGCCAATAAACGGAAATTGGTCTGAGACCGGAAGAAGGGGATCCGGAGTTAACTGTGAGTCAACCAGGAAAGAATATTCTCTGACATTGTAAAGGCGGATCTGAGCCTGGCTGAGGGAGATCCAGGGTGAAGAGTGAATCATCCGAATTGAAGACTTGTAGAAAGGAAAAGAACTGTGTGTTTTGTTTTGACACATCAGGCCCTCTGAATCAAGAGACTCGAATGAATGAAGAAACGTGGGTGCAGCAGACCCTGATGCTGGTAATGGAAATGTAGCCTTGTGCAGAAAAACTAGAGTGTGTGCTATGCTTGAGTGAACTGCCTGGCCCTATGCTGAAAACGTGGGGAAGGGAGGCCAACGGCCTGAACATCGTGACTCATCATTTTGTGAACACTTCTTTCTTTTTCATGAACATTTTCACACACTATTTGCAAATTAGCAGTAAGGATTGGCAATCGTTTTTTTTTTAGTATAGGCCCATTTTATTTTGATGAGACTCCACTAGGACTGCTTTATTATTATTTGATGGTCGTAGCATGCTCCCCTTTTTAGATTTACGTTTAGATAAGCGTTTATCACACCATTGATAAAGTTTAATAATGATCCTTTTCAATCTGGCTTCCGTCCTAAACATTCCACTGAAACTGCTCTCACCTCCATTCTCAACTCGCTCCTGTCTGCTGGTCACGCTAAGCAATCCTCTATTCTTATCCTCCTTGATCTCTCTGCCACTTTTGACACTGTCGATCACCCACTCCTGCTCCATACTCTCTCCTCCTTCGGCTTCAAAGGCCCTGTTCTAAAATGGCTATCCTCCTACCTTTCCACCCGTTCCTTTACTGTCTCATGGAGAGGCCAGACCTCTCCTTCCTTCCCTCTAATTTACGGTGTTCATCAAGGCTCTGTACCTGGCGGTTTCCTCTTCTCTCTCTACACCTCTCGCATTGCCCCTGTTATCTCCTCCTTTGGCATTTCCCATCATTTATATGCTGATGACACTCAACTCTTTCTCTCTTTCTCCTCCTTCACACCTGACATCCATCTTAAGCTCTCCTCTTGTCTCACGGCCATCAAGAACTGGATGTCCTCCTGCTTTCTCTCTCTCAACACTGACAAAACCAAAGTCCTTTTCTTCCCCTCTAATACTCTTCCCCCTCCCTCCCTCCCCCTTTTATCCATTTTCCTCCTTCTGATCTCCCTATCTCCACCCATGCTCTCAATCTAGGCGTTCTTTTTGACTCCTCTCTTAACTTCTCGCAACACATCTCACTCACCTCCCGCTCCTGCCGATACCACCTTTACAACATTCGCAAAATCCGTCCCTCCCTAATTTTCCATGCTACTAAACTCCTAGTCTCCTCACTCATCTTTTCCCGTCTCTTCTACTGCTCCACTCTTCTCTTCGGACTTCCATCTTCTCATCTTGCCCCTCTTAAATCCATTTACCACTCTGCTATTCGTACCCTTTGTCTCCTTACTCCCAGTGATTCTATCTCCTCTTCGCTCTCTCACCTTGGCTGGCTTCCTTTCCACCGACAACTAAAATTCCACTTTCTCTGCCTTGTTTTCAAAACCCTCCAGGGTCTTTCTCCTCCTTATCTCTCCTCCCTTCTCTCCTTCTACACCCCCCCTCGCTCCCTTCATTCAGCTGACCACTTCCTTCTCACTGTACCCCCATCCCCCTGCGCTTCTTCCCGGTTCCGCTCTTTCCATCTTCTTGCCCTTCTGCACTGGAACTCTCTCTCCCTCCTAATCCGATCTTCCACCACCCTCACCTCATTTCGAGCCTCCCTTAAATCTCTTCTTCTCTATCCCCTTCCGTGAAGCCCCCTCCTGCCCTCTCGTATCCCCCCTGACGTCCCCTCTTTAATTCCTCTCCCCCCTCTCCCTTTACTCTCTCTCTCCCTTCTACACTTTTTCAATCCTTCTCCTGATCCCCTCAACTCTCCAACTCCTTCTCCACTTCTCCCCCCCTCAAGTAATTGCTCTCTACACTGTTTTATGGAATGATTCAAGTTGTACTTTTATCTGCTCACACTGTTGATTTGTTGTTCTTTTGCAAAGCGCTCTATAAATAAATAAATCAATCAATGATTGATAATGATGTGTTATTTATATAGCGCCTTAGTCCAAAGTGCTTTACAGAGCACATATTTACATACAATATCACCCAACCGAAATTGATACTCATTTATCGACCTCGGAAGGATGAAAGGCTGAGTTGGCCTTGCCGGGATTCGAACCTGCGACCTGCAGATCATGCTCAGATTACAGCAGCAAGTGCTCAACCCGCTGAGCTATCTTACTTCTGCTGAACTAAATACTCTTGAACTGTGGTCACTTTTGTCTGTCTTACCTTGATACCATGCCTTCTTTACACACCTGACCTAAGAGCTTGCACAAGCGTGAGAAAATGAAAAATTACCTCATAACGGTTCTCTTTAGTTAATCTTCTTACAGAGCATGATATCCCACAGTTGCTGGCAGTTTAATATGAAAGTGTTTCACTGACCCCATAGGTCAGGTAGCACCATTGAGGGAGAAAACCGTCAGAGAAAGGACAAATGGTCAAAAGTAGTTCACTCCTGCCCTGACCAGTCGGAAGCATGAAAAGAGAAGAGCAGAAAGGAAATGGATAATGGATAAAAGAGCAATCAGTAGAGAGTAAAAATGCTTTGAAATCTCTTGAGAATCTCTACTGTAAAGAAATTATTTTGGAAAAAAAAGGGTTTTTATGAAAAGGAAATAACCAATGCCAAAAATGATTGTAAATGCCAAAAATGATTGTCAAAACGTTTTGACATTTTTAGAGATCTTGAGGTGCCTAAGGCATTACTAGACAACTTTTCTCGGCAGACATAGGATTGTGAAGCCATTCAACAGGCTTTTCCCCAAAAAATTAAAGCAGCACAGGATAATATTAGAAGTAATTTAAGTAAATCAACCCACATGGTAGCAGCAGAGAGTACAGAAGTAACAACTCATCAGGAAAAATATATGTTTACCTTTGTATCCGTTTCTCATGCAACCATGATAGCAACCCTGAAGAACATGTGGCCAGCCACTTGCTATGGTGAAATACTTCCATCTAAGATTATCCTGGATAATAGGGAACTATGTGTACCTTTTCTGACTCGCTTTGCAAATGCCGCTTTTGAAAGGAATGAAATACCAGACATTTTAAAAAAGAATGTGTCGGTAACACCCCTCATCAAAAAGCCTGGCCTAGATCATAAATCATACGCTAACTATACATTCATAACTAATGTTCCTTTCCTCTTAAAGATTGTAGACAAGCTAGCCACTGTTGCAGCTGCAGCAACATTTGGAAAAACAAATAGTTTACACTAGGCAGTCTGGGTTTAGATCATTACATGGTACAGAAAGTGGTCATTTAGATCTCCAAACTGAAATGCTAAAGATTGTGGATAAAAGCAATTTGGGGCTGCTGATTTTATTGGATCTATCCGCAGTCTTCGATCTTGTGGTCCATGAAAAACCTTTAGAAAGACTGAGTAGTGTGGGCAACTGCTCAAAGGATGCAAATAGTTATCTTAGGTCTTTCTGCAATCAGAGGTCGAGGATTGTTTGGGGATACGGGATACATGCTTTCCGGGTTGGAAATACTTGAGTGTGGAGTTCCGCAGGGGGCATGTATTTCTCCTGCCTTGTTCAACATATTTTGCCGTCCACTTTGCGACATCCTGGCCACCCTTGGAGTCTGTTTTGCCAACTACGTGGATGACACTCAGCTCTTTATAGAGCTGAGTGATCATTATGAAAAAGACGTTGAAAGACTCTCCACAAGTTATGGTGCAATACAGAGTTGGATGACACTCAACGGTATGTGCCTGATTGGAGATAAAACTGAGTTTTTGATCTTTGGCTCCTTCCAGGCCCATGCCAAGCTTCAGGCCCAATATGCTGGCCTTGATATTGAGAAGCACTATATCAAATTTGCTAGCAAAGTAAAAACCTTGGGTATGACTCTTGAACGATCTATGAGTATGTCAACCAACATTAACATAGAAATAGGCAAGACCCAATATCATCTAAGACTGCTGATATTGGTGAAGCCTTACGTTTCTTAAACTGTTCCACGCTAGTTCGCACCATCATAATACCCAGAATTGATTATTGTAGTGCCTTACTGATCAGTGCAAATAACGGCTGCATAAGAAAACTTCAAGTGCTGCAAAATTATGCAGTCCGGATAGTGAAGAATGTACCCTGGAACAAACCCATCTTGGCATACAGGGGGGAACTGCACTGGCTCCCTGTGAAAGCTAGAATTCATTTTGAAGCCCTTAATAATTCACAAATGTCTCTATGGTCAAGCCTCTCAGTATATTAAAGAATGTCTTACTGTAAAAAAGTCTGCCAGAGTAACTCGGTCCGCTGATAAAATGAGTCTTCTCTGCCCCAAGAGCAAGCAGGTCAACGGGAATGGCTCTTCATTCCCGGTTTAAGCTTCCCAGGAATGGAATAAACTTCTGGTTGCTTTGCATACCACAAACGACCCCCTGAAATTTAGGACACAACTGAAAACCGCTTTGTTTGAATGATAATACTCTGGTTCTGGCTATGGCCTCTTCTCTTGATGTGCCCTTATGCCTGCTGGCTCAAGTGCTGTATAAATTCATAAATATATAAATAAATAAACAAATCCCTTCTTTGACCCTGTTCTGTGTGCTGTCCCTGCACTATTATGGCCATGGGCCTTGTATATTTGCATTAAAAATACACAAAATAAATAAATAGGCAGTCTGCAATATTAGCATTCGTGTATGTGAATATATTGCTAGCATCCTACTCTTATTCTATTCACTTCCAGTAATCTAAAGCAACCACTAATAAATAGTATGTATAGTCACCAAAAATAAAGCACAGTACAACTTTAAAATATGCACACAGTACTGCCTTCAGGATTGATGACCCGGTAGATGGGTGAGGTTAGGTTACCAGACATTTGGTCGAATGCATTTGATCGAATTACAATATGGTCGAATCAATTTGGTCGAAAAAATGGTCGAATTATTATTTTTTTTTTTTTTGGGGGGGGGGGTTTGGAGGGGATCCCCCTAACCCCCGTTTTTGGTGTTAAAACACCTTTTTTTACCTTTTTTTACCTATACTAGAGCAAAAAAAAAAAAATACTTTAAAAAAAAAATCGACCTTTTTTTTTCGACCAAATTGATTCGACCAATTTGTCATTCGATCAAATATATTCGACCATTTGACTGGACAGCGTGAGGTTATACCAACCATTGCAAACCCATCCATGGAAAGGGCTAAGAAAAGACTCTGACAAAAGCCCATGGCTTTTAAGTGCAAAATATTTGATATCTACCTGCCGGTTTCTTTTCTTCCTTCCATCTGTGCACATTTGTATCCACATATGCTGGTTGGGGATCTGCAAATAGGTGCAGAAGCTTTTGAATGTGCCTTTGCAAGCTTTGCCACACACTAATCACATGGTCTTTTTACACAATTCAGATAATAGGTGAAAGCTAACCTAACAAAGATAGATCATGGTTCCTACTGGCTATCCAAGACCAAAGAACAGAAAAATATGAACATTAAAACTCTTAAAAAGGCCACAGAAATGCTTACTTTAACCCAAAAATATGGAAACCATCATAACAATGGCATGTGGAAAAATTTTGCAAACTGCCAAATTTAGGTACAGAAAACCCAACCCATCTTCGAGGTTAATATCTGCCTGCCTGCTCTGCTGAGGAGCATAGCATCTGATCATAAAGAAACTAAGAGATCTCTGTGTTTCACTTCTCTGGAGCTTTACTTTACAGGCTGAAGTTAGACTTATCTAAATGCCATCTCTTTAACCAACGGTCACTGTCTCAATCTAATTTCTAATATTTTGCAATTGACCAGCAGGTCTCTATTCCATTAACTTTTCACATAAATAAAATAACAGTAAACAGGCTAATCCTGGTGAAGTCATCTGTATCTCTACCTCAAAAATATCCACCTATTTTCTGCCCAAACCTGGGCCAGTCCACAGCAAAGTTCGGACTGTCCACAAATTCCCAATCTAGATGTCCTCCATAGTCAATTACCACAACCATAGCCAATCGGCAAGCAGCTTCATGTTATTAACATTGTGAACAGCCACTTGTTTCTTTATATACAGTTGACTTTTCAAAATGGCTGAAAATAAAATAATTGAAGCTAAATAAGAATTCTGTATAATGGAGATTTTAAACTGACTGTCTAAATGTATTGTGTTCATTGTCAAAGGGCAAGAAAGGGGTATGTCATAAAAAATAAACAATACTTTTAAAATGTATTAAACGTGAAGGTCATCAGGATGCAGTGAACATCTTTGTTTTTACAAATAGTGTGCTATGTTAAAACAATTCGATTTGTTTCAAGAATAGAACAGCCTATGTTTGCTAATTTACCAATAACAATCAAAGCAGAGCCCTTTTTCCCAAATCAATAAGGAATCTAAAAGGATGTATAAAGATTTAGGAGCTGTTATTGGCATAGTGATGAGATCTGCTTGCACACATGAAACAAGTCCATTCTCTGCACTACTTTTGTTTGCACTATTTTGTAAATGTAAATGAAAGGCATAAAAGCCTTCAGTAAGGCTTTAATGCCTTCTATTCATTCAACAGCTCATCTACTTTATTTATTTATTTTTACATTTTTTAAAGTGCTTACACAGCCCGCAGGCATCGAGGCACTGTTACAGGAATTGTTTGCTTTGTAGTTGCGTAATTGTTTTTTTTTCTTTCTCTTAGTTGCATATTTATAACACGCTTAAACACCCAGAGGTTTCTAAGCGCGGACCCGGGGATCAAACCTGTGTTGCTTCATGTCGCCTTGCTTCCAAGGCGCGCACATTGGCACCGAGCTATCCTCCCGGGACTTACCATCACTTGTATAGTGGAGAGGAGGGACTGAACGCAACTTGAGTTTCTGACGCCTTGCTTCCTCTCCGCCATACAATTTCTCCTGCATTAGCACCACCATGGATTTTCATGCTGGCACAAATACTGCAAATCCATATGGAGTCTGTCTCTACTTTATGCACTAGCAAAAAGCAGACAGACCCTATATGAATCCATTGGACACACTGTCTGCCATGCTCACATGGTAGGCAGCGTGCACAATTAAAATTAAACCCAGCCCAACATGCTCGCATGTCAAGTAGAGTTACATGTACATTTGGAACACCCCATGTCGGGCAGGGTTTAGTTGTAATTGTGAGCTCTGCTTACCAAGCGAGCATGACAAGCAGTGCTGACAATTAAAAGTAAATGCTGCCATGCATCGTTTGCTCAGTTTGTACGGCGGAATGGAAAGGGCATGGCAGATGGTGGGGTACACCTGTGTATACACCCTTTTGCCCTGCACTTTTGCACCGCACCATGCAAATGATGAACATTTGGCAGGGGGGAGCCATTTACATTGCACTGCAAAGATAATGGTTCCCCGCTGTCAAATAACGAATTTAAACAACATAAGCCCCTTAGTGTTTTGCATGTGAAAACCTTCACATTTGTATAGCATAGTTTTGACTCTGCAAACATTCTACTTTTACAACGAAATAGGGATAAAACCACTGATTGCATATTCTACTGGCACAGAGCAGTGTGTTATGCTGATGTTATGAATAGCAACAACAGAGCAATGTGTAAATGACACATTCAAATAATTTGTTTCCAGAGAAGCCTGTGCCAAATAAAGGCATTTTGAACTAGAGAGCTTTTCAATAGTGATATATGTGTGTATGTTGCTTCAACATGCTAATCCCACTAGTAACTAGAGTCAATAAATTCAGACCAATAGCCTTGTAAGGTGTTCAAAGCCTGCCTATATAAAATATGTGAAATTGAACAGTTGGAGAAAAGGGTACATTCAGAATCACTTGGTTACAATGCTCTCCAGGAATCAGTCAGAATAAATGCTCAGATAATTTTGGATACAGCTTTATGACTCTTTATTGTAGCAAAGTGAGACAACGACCTCCTAACCACTTGGGTGTGTGCTGTAAAGTTAAAGGCACCAGCTGTTATTAGCTACCTTGCAATATGGCAAAGCTTTACATTCTACAAATTAACCCAGAAGATACTGCCATCAGCTTTAATGCTATTTAAATTGATGGGCACAACCATCTGTGCTTCACCAGCATCCACGTGCTATTGCCCTTGGCTTCTGCTGCAAGAAATTTAGCAACTTCGTTTTTATGGGAAAGGGATGATACCCCATTTTTCTTCCCTTTTTCTGGAACATGTGCAGATGTATTACCCGTTCTTTATGTAACTTAAGGGATTTGGATAGATCAATGTTGATTCTTGGACACTTTTATGAAACTCAACACGCCATTTACATTGGTTAGGATACAAGTATATTTGCCATATGCACTGGTTGACCACTCGTATACGTCCATTGTTTGGCACCAACATCAACCAGCCAAAATAAGAAAAAAACAACTTTGTGGGAAGATGACATAGGTATAGTTTGGTGTTAGGGACTTGTGTCTGTTGTGTAAAAAGTAAACAAAAAGAGGTGAGAGAAGATATGAAAGAAGTAAGAAGAAATGAGAGGGAAACATAAGGGAGTGCAGATTCAGCATCAAGGAGAATCCCTAAGCAACTTCAGGTAGGTGCTGTTGTCACAGACTATGTGGTGTATTTGAATTGTGTAATATCTTAGTGCATGAACATGCATTTAGATAACACCTTTATATGTAATTGTGGGACAGTGAGGTAATAGAAGAGGGAATATAGAATGTGAAACCCAGGAGAAATGATGCTGATCTGAGTGAACGGAGAGAGGAACTGTTAGCTGTGGTGGAGTTGGTGGGTTTTATCTATGGATCTAAAATAAACCAATGTATCTACAATACTGTGTGAGCCAATACTTTAGTGGCAATGAGGATGGGATGTTATTTGGCTTAGAACAGCAAACCCACTCCAGAACCATACACAAAGATGCCTGGCTGTTGAAGGTTGGCCTCAAGGGGACTTCCTCCTAATAAACTGAATTGAATCGCAAACTCATGAAGCATTAGTTTTATTACTACAATTGGCAGCGAGGAGTTGTTTTGAAGGAAGTCCCCAGCCGTGTCCGCGACATTGATTTCCTAGTCGTAGTTGTCTATCAGGAAGTGTTGACAACATGATGACTAGAACCCATGCACAAGAATAAGGCAAGTCATATTGAATGCAGCGCTAATCGCTTTTGGAAAAGAGAAAGAAGAAATGACCTTATTTTCACAAGTATCTGCAATCGGCATCATATGAACGGTGCACGAGACCAGGAGTCCAACAGTGATAAGGGTAGAGTAAATCACCCTATACGTGATTACGTCGAGCCTGCCAAGACATTGTAGGTACTGTAGGAAACTGCTAGAGTAAAGTACCTCTCAGCGTGCATTGCGTACCACCATTAAGAAGATTTACTGTGTTGGCATGGTTACCTTGCAACAAATCACGCAACAAATAAACGGTATTACGCGAATGCTGCAGAGGAATAAACAAATATAATCCATGTACCGGACAATGTAATACGAACATGGTAGACCAGAATAGTGCAAATTGAGCGTGAAATCGCTTTGGCATTGGAAGGATTGATAAAGCATTTATATTTAAACGCTCAGGTAGAGACACGGTGCACCACACCATTGTAACTCAGGAACAAGGTCACATAAGCACCAAGAGAAAAATAAAATAGTAATGCAGTGATATATTTACTCCGAATTGTACAGCATTGCTGGATTTCATCTGGACAGTGTCAATAAGAATGTTTCTAACATAACAAAAACATTCAACTGCAAAAAAAAAGGAATAATAAAAAGTACTTCCTGTTACATCAACTGCAAACCACATTTTCAAAATGCAGAATATTGCGGCCACGATTAAATTTTTGACGCAGCCTGGAAATCCTGTTTGCTCATGGGAGCAATGGCAGGACAATTTTCAGGTTTATTTAAGATCGATTGGAGGGGTTAACTATAATGATGATTTGAAAGAAGCCACTTTTCTCAATTGTTTGGGCGCAGAAGCACTAAGGATTCTTAGGACATTGCCTGAATTAGACGATGCGGAAGAAGGGTCTGGAAACTCTGCAGGTGTTGTCAGAAAATATGAGACTGCAATGACAAATGTAAACAAACACTTTGGAAACAAAACCAATATTGTTCTAGAACGGTACAGATTCTTTTCCAGGAAACCAAATAAGGGTGAAACTGCTGATGCCTACATAGCTTCATTAAGAGGCCTTATATCAACATGTGATTTCACAGGAGTTGCGGATGAATATTTGAGAGATCAACTTGTTTTACATGTGGCGATCCCCGGATTCAACAGCAATTGGGGCAGGCAAAGAACCCGACACTAGAACAAGCAGTTGAGATAGCCAGGTCAATATAACTGGGTGAGAAATGTATGAAGGAAGTTCAAAACAAACCGGAATGTGTTGATATAAAGTCAGTCCAAGACATCAATGATGGGGGATATAATAAAGATGAGGAAGCTTAGGTTACCATTGTAAATAGTCAAGTTGGATTTTGGTATGGGTCCCAGACAAGATAAAGAAGCCACTCATAGATCACAAAACAAATGTTGTAAGTGTGGATGGTATAGACATGCAGACACAGAAAAGGATTGTCCGGCACTCTCTGCCGAGTGCTACAAGTGTAGATTGTGTGGATTGTGTGGGTCGTTTTTGCAAAGTCTGTTGTAATATCAGGGGAAGAGGCAGATTTAACTCATGTTATGTAAATAATGCACAAAGAAATACCGGTCGCTATTGAAGAGGTGCCATGACAAGCATGAAGGCCTTGGCAGAGGTTGGTGGTCCAAGTAGTTGGTTGGCAATCACAAACGGTTTTGAGGAAGAAGTACAAATATTAGAATTTACACCAACTGAAGGCATTGTTGGTCCTTGGGTGCCTATGGCTATTAATGGAATAACATTACAGGTTATGGTTGATACTATTTCTCCGTATACAATGGTGGACGTGGAAACCTTTCTGAATGTATAAAAAAAAATGGAGGACTTACATTTAACTAAAGTAAGAGCGACTGGTTATGGCAAGACATCTATTAATATTATAGGTTATACATGGGTGCATTTGGACTTTGAAGGAAGAAAAACCTACTGTAGGTTATATGTGGCTGAAAATGGATTTTCAATAGTTGGTTGGTGGGAACAAGCATTGTTGAGGATTAGTATACATCCTGGTGAAAGTGTACCCAGTCTGAGCACAACTGACAATAGTTGTGATATGTCTGAACATTTTGCAAGAAGTTTTCCTAAAGTATTCAATGATAACATTGGTGACCTCAAAGGTTTCAAACATCACATTGTACTTAAGAGAGGAGCAAACCGGTGGTGCACAAGGTAAGGAATATACCACCAGAGAAGCACTACAAAAGGAGTTGGAAAAGTTATGTTCACAAAACATTATTGAACCAATTGAGAGTTCCTAATGGCTATCCCCAATTGTTATTGAGAAAAAACCAGATGGGTCGATCAGGATGTGTGTTGACCTGAGAGATCTTAACAGCAATATTTGGGTAGATTACCATCCACTACCAAATATTGGGGAAATGCGTACCACAATGAAACCGGCAATGATTTTGACAACGTTAGATCTGTCTTCTGCATACCATCAGGTTGTCTTGGACAAAGAATCCAGACACCTTACATCATTCATAACACCTTTGGGGGATCTAGGCACAAAAGGATGCCATTTGGGCTAGCGTCAGTGGCTGCTGTTTTTCAGAGACTAATGAATCATCTGTTTAATGGACTTCAAAGTGTAAATTATTTTCAAGACGATATATTGGTGTCTGCTATGTCTGAAGATGAACACGATGCAAAGTTGTTAGGTGTATTACAAGTGTTCCAGCAGAAAGGCCTGACACTCAAGATTGAGAAATGTAAAATAAAGAAGAAGGAAATAACTTACCTGGGTCACTGTATCAATGCTGATGGCATAAAACCTAAGGAAGCACTACTGGACAACATTCTTAAGATTCCTGATCCGACCAACAAAGACCAGCTTCAGAGTTTTTTGGGTCTTACAGAATATTATTCCAAATTGGTAGATCATTATTCAGACAAAACAAAAAAATGAGGGATCTGATGAGCAAAGGTACAAGATTTTCCTGGTCTGAAGAATGCAAGAAAGAATTCAATATGATTAAAACATTGATTAATAAAGCACCTGCCCTCAAAATGTTTGACTTTAGTGCCAAGACTATGATATCAGTAGATGCCAGCAACATAGGTTTGGGGGCGTCTTGGAGCAAGCGCAAGGAGGATTTGTAGTTCCAGTCGCTTTCGCTTCCAGAACTATGAGAGGAGCAGAAAAGAACTATTCAACTATTGAGAAGGTGGATTTAGGAGTCAAATGGATTTTAGAGCATTTTAAAGGTCTCATTTGGGATATTCCTATAGACCGCAAGACCGATCACAAACCGCTCATACATGTATTGAATTCCAAAAATCCACATTTCACATCTCCACGAATAAGGAGGTGGACTTTGGTCATCATGCAGTACAATGTTACCATAAAATATACACCAGGAAGAACAAACGTAGTGGCAGATTGTTTTTCACGCCTACCATGTGACATTGAGGGTGAGGACCATAACAACAATGATGAATTGACAGAAGAACAAAGTATGGAATGTATCATAACACATGTACATTTCAGTTTCTTGAGGGAAGAATGGATCGAGGCTATGAAACAAGATACAGAACAATGATATCTGAGAAGAGTGATTGAAAGTGGGTGGAGAGGCGTAAATGAAAATATTAGATCCTGGGAGAAAATAAAAGATGAGATATCATGTGATAATTCATGTATTTACCGTGGGGATCGCATAATTCCTCCAGTGATGTTGAGAGAGAGAATTATGGAAATTGCCCATGTAGGTCATGTGGGAAGAAGCTTAATGAAGAGAAGGGTGAGAGAAGCCTACTGGTGGCCTAACAAGTGGAGTGAACTAGAAGCCTTAGTCAAAGAATGTTCTGCATGTGCAGTAAGTGATAAAGGGAAATTGACCTGGATTACGCCATTGCAACCTGTAGGAGTACCCAGTTCAGTGTGGAAAAGTTGGCCAATGATATAGCTGGCCCACATGACATACTAGAACCACAAAAAATGTATTTCATTGTGTTGGTAGACTATACATCTAAATGGGTAGAGTGTGGAATTATTGAAGAATCTGTGTCGGCTATGAAGGTCGTAAAATCTTTCGAAGAAATATTCAGTAGAGAAGGTGAATCACAAGAATTGATGTCCGATAATGGGGCTCAATTTATGTCACAGGAGGTTCAGAGTTTTTTGAAGGAACGAGCTATTAAACACAGCACAACAGCATTATACCATCCTATGGGAAACGGCTTAGTAGAAAGAATGAACTGTTTCATAAAGGGAATTATTCAATTGGCTGTTGCCAATAGTTGGCCATGGAAAGAGACACTCAAGGAAGCACTCAATACATATAAAGTCACTCTGCACTCTGTGACTGAAGAGGAACTGTTCACTCTGATGAGAGGGAGAATTGCCACTAACAGACTTAGACCTGCTTGGATGGCATTAAGGAAAAAAAAGAAATTGATTTGGAAGAAATTGTGAAAAAGGTAAAGAAGAGGCAAGATGAATATAAAAAATATTATGATAAACAAAAACATGTAAGGGAGAGTAGAACTGAAAAGGGAGATTGGATTAGAGTAAAAGAACCTAAGAAAGTCATGAAAGGAGAGTTAAAATTTCAATCTCCTCAAAGAGTGTTGGATTGTTCTACGAAGTCAGTACTTTAAGAGGATGGCACTAAGTGGTCTTGCAATGATATCATGCTTGAAAGAAAAGAAGAAATATTGAGAAATGAAACAAGTCAATGTCCCACCAAAGAGATATTGAGGGACAATTACATTTATGGATTTGTGCCCAATTGATTTCTCTCAAAGTGCACCACAACTGTCGTATCCTTTTTATGTCTGGTTATATACACTTTTTACCATCATGTTGTGTTATAACTATATTATTAAGATGTTTCTTTAATGCATACTAGAATTACATATATGATCATATTCTTATTTCCTGTTGATTATAAAATGAATGTGGAGGAGGAGATGTTTTGATGTAGAATGTTTATATTGTATATATTTCTGTATCCATGGTTATGTTTTCCTGTATGGTTCTGGAATGTCCATTCCAGAACCATACACAAAGATGCCTGGCTGTTGAAGGTTGGCCTCAAGGGGACTTCCTCCTAATAAACTGAATTGAATCGCAAACTCATGAAGCATGAGTTTTATTACTACACTTGGACATATAACTGTCTTCAATAGACCAACGCTTGCTCAGCAGTCCAATCCGGTGAGAATTTTATCTATATTCAAAGTGGAATAATAGAACAAATTTGGAACATGAGCGGATGTATGATTGTAATTTAACACTTGCATATATAATATAAGTCAGTAAAAAAATGTTGTTAAAAGGACGTTATGGTTACAAGTAAAATCGAAAAACCCTTGAAATTCGCCAGTTATGGTAAGCCATAACTTGTGCCACCACCGTGCACTGCTAAGACTAACACCCAGGACATCAAAGATGACATCACAAATATCATTGATGACATCACTGATGACATCACATGTCTAGCCCCTTCTTTTTTGTTCACTGTCATATCTAGGCCAGGTGGTTTTATTTACTGACAGTCAGAAACGTAACTTTCAAAAGGTATTACATTTATAGATATTGCTATTCCCACATTTTCTTACACTCCTTTCCTAGAATTTAATCACATCTTATGAGGTACATATATTGAGGAAAAAGCAGGCCTGAAACACAGCAATCATTTTTGTGCGTGAATGCAATCATGCAGATTATTCACAGTTGCTAATGACACTGCCTCTTGTTTGATTACTTTACTCTCCATATGTAAGCCCCATATTTGTATGCATTGTAGTCTATTTATGTTTTGTGTGTATTCGTAGAAATATGTAGTAAGTGATGCATTATTAGCTACTTAGTACATGTTTCACAGTTCGGAAAAGACTGATACAGAACATTCACCGTTTTATTATATAACTTGGGAAAATTACAAATATAGCACCTCAGTGGTGTATGCTGCAGCCAATACCTACATTTCTGTACGAGTAAGTTCCTGTACTAGAAAGAACACTGCAATGAATTGTTCTTTAGAACACTACATTGCGTAATGAAGTATGTAGTTTATTACGCATTTCCCGATAATCCCTAATACTTTTTGCCAACATTACATTCACAACCCCTTGTATGAAAAGTATATGCACATGTGATGTCATCAGTGATGTCATCAATGATATTTGTGATGTCATCTTTGATGTCCCGGGTGTTAGTCTTAGCAGTGCACGGTGGTGGCGCGAGTTATGGTTGCTTAGCTTACCATAACTGGCGAATTTCAGGGGTTTTTCAATTTTACTTGTAACCATAATGACATTTTAACAATGTTTTTTTCCTTGAATTTCATAGGTTTTAAGTGCAACTTAACCATAACGTCCTATTAACAAAGTTTTTTCATTGAATTTCATAGGTTTTTATTAGTTCATAACGTCCCTTACCACATTTTTTCAGTGAATTTCATGTGTTTTCACCAGAGTATGCAATTTTCCTACAACTTACTAATATCATACTTACCAAATATAACAATATTTGTGTCCAATTTACAAAGTGTCACCTTAAAACTCTGCCATTTCCCACCTTCTAGAATCATTTTTAACACTGCTATACACCTGTTGCAACTATTTCAACTAGTTTTGCATCCGTAGACGTCCACGAACATCTGACTTAGTTGCAGACCTTCAGGACAGCGCCAAATGACCATGCGCTGGTGCACGGCCTGATGACGCGTCTGAGAACCCATCCCCACTTCACTATAAGATCTGTCCTTGGCGGACAGTTCAGAACTACATTTTCTACTGATCTAGGAACTTTCAACTTCAAAATTTCCCTTGCACACCTCCTACACCTGTTCATACTCATTATCCATTACCAATCTAGTACACAGTACATACTTGTGAGAATTTTTTATCAAAACTGCTATTTATCTTAGAAATGGCATCAGTTATTGCCATCCCTCCTCCCCAAGAGCCACCACCACCACCAGCAGGAGGACCTTCACAACACAAAAAGCGCAGTACTTTCAAAGACAATGAAAAGGACCAAGAAGATGAGGTAGAGGTAGTGCCTACTTCTAGCACCAAGATCGAATCATGGGTGTGCCAGTTCTTTGCTAATGTCGGGAGTGTACCAAAGGCTAAAGCTACCAAAGTGAAATGCACTGAGTCGCAGACTACCTGGACAGTACTCCTATGGGACCACCTAAATGCGCCGCCACACCAAATTCAATGACCGCAATGCTCTAAGAAAGGTTGTTCTTTTCTCAGCAAGTAGTAAGCTGTCTTCCTCCACCTCATCTTCCTCAACAAATACTGTAACTACACAGCCTGATGTCTGCGGGCATTGGTGTATTATAAATCAATAACTAAGGAGGGCTACAGACCATTATCATCCATTGCAGCCCCTGAAATGGAGGATAAAGGACATGAGGACCCAAAGCGGGAACCCAGGGTGCTAAAACATAGATTATTCTTCCTATACTGGCGTCCCGCTGTAGGAAGGGAAATCCTTTTCCAAGACAGCCAACATGGAAAGATAAGGCGGGGCTCCGTACACAGCCCTTCTTCCCTTGCCATGGCAGCCTACAAAACCCTATAAACATATTACTACAAGCCCTTTTTTCCCTTTCAAACCTATCCTACCTTCGAATAACGTTACCACATAGGCGGTCCCAGGTAAACATAGCCACTTGGACACAATTTTTCATCGCTAGCGGTCATGGCCAGTAGCCAGATTGTCCGCATCATGAACTTCTACTATGAACCAGACAATCTGGCTACTGCCATGGCCACAGGCTATACCTCAGTCACCAAAGGCATATGACTATGTTTTGTACCTACATTATTACACTTGTAAAAAAATAAAACGTGTGCACATTTGCAAAACCATGCTTTAATGTGCTTGCCAGTGCTCCTCACGAGTTTGCTTGAAATCCGCCCATGTTTCATTTTTTTTAAAGTGTCAAAATGTATGTACATAGCATAGTCATATAATTTAGCCCCCACTTGACAAAATCCATTCAGTCTTTACACAGACATTGAAGGTTGGGTCTGTAATCTTTCTCAAAACTTTTGTCCATATTCGTCAAATAGCAACAAAGTTATAAGCCATCTAAAAATGTTAAGACCCTCCTCTAATTTCACCCCTCTTGAGAAAATCCCACCAAACTTTAGAAAACCATTTATGTCTAGATCCAAAATCGTTTTGCCAAATGTTGTGCAGATTTGTCAAATTACACCACATTTATATGTCATTACAATATTTTGGGACCCCCCTCTAATTTTGCCCCCTCTTGACAGAATCCCACAACTTTGCAAAACCATTCAGGATTAGTTCTAGAATTAAATTGCAAAATTACATGCAGTTTCATTGGATGGCGCAAAAGTTATAAGCCATCCAAAAACTGCTTTTCCCCAACCCGGTAATGCAGAATTAGGCACAGATGTCCTAGGACTTCTGAAGTGTCCACGAACACCACGGCACTGCCCCAGGACATCTGGAGTGTTCGCAGACTTTCAAGGGGTGAAACAACCCGTTTTTTGGCTTCTTATGGCCATATCCAATCCAATCCTCACCCCCCCCCCCCACATCCCTAGAGATTGTTGGTCGAGTTTGACAAGTGAAATGCTGCTTTTTTAAAAATGTTTTCTCTGCGCTGTCTGTGGAGCCCAAAAAAGTCTGCAAATCCAAGATGGTGGGCGCTTCGGGAAAACCGACGCATTTTACGTTTTCCCACCAGCCAATCAGCGAATGCGTCCCGATGTCCGCAGACCACGCAAAAGTCCGCAAATTTTCAGGCCAATCGGAGGCCCGAACAGGGAAGTGAGTCCGCAGAGCGGACATAGATATCACACATTTTTTTGCCTCTTGTTTTAGTCATTTAAAAAAAGAAATGTTGGGACCCCCCCCTATAACTTTGCCCCCCCTGGACCAAATCTCACAAAACTTTGCAGAGTGGGCCATGTACTTTTTTTGTACAGTTTGGTGAGGATTCGTCCAGGGGAAGCGAAGTTATAAGCTGCCCAAAAAGTGCTCTTCCTATGGGATTAGCAACTTAACCATAACCATAACTACATGACCGCTACCGGAGGCATGTAAAAATATGTGAGCAACGTGTTTCTAGTTGCTTTTAAAGGTGATTGGGCTTCCAAAGTGCACAGAGCAAATCATAAAGAATACAAGTGCCATATTAAGGAACATCTATCTTTGAGCAACGTGTTGCTAGTTGGTTTTAAAGGTGATTGGTCTTCTAAATTGTACGGATCAATTAATAAAGAAACAAAAACACTATTTCAACAATTGTTACACTTCCATCACCATCATATTATCAATTATATCATTACAGTCAGCCAAATAACAAAATTACAAGAAAGAGAAATAGCAAATATATTGGGAACAGCACATCAAGAATATAAAGGATCAAGAAGGACCACGCATCTCACAAAATATAAACAAATATACTATATACAGATTTTTCTCAAACCTCATTTAAACAATTGTTAACAGCAACTTCTGCCAGTCATGCAAGGCATACCGCCTCCTAATTACTTTTTAGTCACCAAAGTGAACCTCCTGTGCCATGGAAATGGTGGAAGAAGCGTTTTGATCAGTATGTGTTAGCAGCACATGGGGCCTCATTCCGAGTCCGGCGCTAACCAATGGCGATAGTAGCGCCTTGGTCGGCACCGGACCCGTACCGGCACCGCCCTGGTGGAATGGGAAATTACCGCCCTATTCCGAGTTGACCAGGGCGGTCATTTCCCATTACCCAGGGCTCTTCCCAATTCCCAAATGAGCCCCCATAGGACTCAATGGGAATGGGGAAATTACAAATAACGGTGACCGTACTTTAGCGCTAAAAGCAGGCGTTAAGGACGAGGGCGCAAAGGGAACTCGGAATGTGGCGGTAAGGGATTACCGGCACCGGTCTCGTTAATGGTGACCGGTATCCCTTACCGCCATACTCGGAATGAGGCCCATGGTCTTAATTTCTCCAGTAGGAGGAAGAGATGTCGACTTATTCATTGTTTGGGAAACTATGGTCAGGAACAGTTTGAGAACCTGCCTATACTATCTGATGAGGAGTCTCTGGGGTTGACAGACTATGCCAAGTGTATAAAAATTCTTGATCTACATTATGAAAAGTCCATTAGTGTCATTATTGAAATATACCATTTCAGGAAGTGAAAACAAGAAACTGGAGAAACAGTAGAACAATTCATCACTGCACTAAGCGGTTTAGCCACTACATGCCATTTTAGATCAAATTTGAAAGAGTGCCTCCTTGATCAGTTTATGTTGGAATGTAAGGACAGTAAAGTAAGAGATGCCTTATGGGCAAAAGGCAATTCTTCATTAGATGAATTTCTCAGGATTGCAAAGGAAGTGGAACTTTCAAACAGATGTGTAAAGGAACTGTAAAAAAGAGAAGAAACTGATAACAAACTAAATATGACTAATGTTCCAGAAGTACTGTATACACAAGAAGTCAACAGTAAAACTACTAGAAAGAAACAAACAAGAAAGATCAAGTATATGAAAGAAAAAAAGGGCCAACATTCAAGGAAAGAAGAGATGAAAAAAGGGATGTGAACGATCATAAGAGGAAATCTTTTAGATGTGGTAGCATATTGTTGTAATATGTGCTTTGCTCTTGAGTGGAATTCTACATTGTAGAATTCCACTCTTGCTCTGATGACATGTTTACATCTGTTTAAGGTTCTACATTCTATGAGCAGCCGTTATGAGTTGAAGTGGAGAGCTGATGAGTAAGCTGAGCACTGCTGAGCTCAGGCTGGTTACTATTAAAGGATCTTCACTTACCTGCAGTGTATGACTCCCCTTATTACACTGGAGATGAGAGTAACCAGCCTTTAACCCACGTGCCCGCTTGGCTGCCCAGCAGTTGCCTGCTTTCCCCTTCCAGAGGCCTTATCTTCTGCCAAAGTGGTGCTGAGGGCCTGTCAGGAGGAGAGCTCTCCTGCCGACGCTGTCCGCGTCGAGCGAGTTGTTTCCGGATCGACTGTGTGGAGGGGGGCCGACCAGTTTATCCTGCTCTTTCTGCCCATGTGCAGTTATGCGCATGTCCGGAGGCCTGTGGTGGCAGCGAGGCCGGAGTTTCCTTGTCTCTGAGGATAGGAGGAGCTTTCCCCTGCACGTCGCCACCTGGAGCCGACGTGCCTGCAGCCTGCGCTCCCCAGCTGGGGTCGAGCGCGGTGCCTCCGCTGGAAACAGGAGTCCAGGTGAGGAGGGAGAGGGCTTTCCCCCACGCACGTTGGCACCGGGAGCCGACGTATCTGCAGCCTGTGGTCCCCAGCCGGGGTCGTGTGCGGTGCCTCCGCTGGAAACAGGAGTCCAGATGAGGAGGGAGAGGACTCTCTGCTCACAGCTGTGTGCCGCTCCAGTTGGCGAGCGGGAAGGGGGGGGGCCGGGAGAAGCAGAACGATCAGCTCCTTTGTTTACCGATCCCCGCTTCGATAGTGGATGTCTGTCACACCCGGAAGGAAGGGACGTGTGACGCGTGGACAGCACAGTTCATATCCTCACGCAGTCCTGTCAAGGGGGCATTCCCTCCAGGCAAAGCCTGGGAAAGTTAACCCTGTGTGAACGCTCGAGGGGTTTTGCGACCGTGCTGAGCTCCAGGGTGCCAAAGCACTGTGTTGCTCTAAGCACTATTTTATTTATAACAGTGACATTCTGAGGTTGTTTGCTTCTTGCCAAACACGGAAATTAGGTCATAAGGTGACATTGTCCAGATACGTACCCTTACCAAACCCTTCCTCAACATGCAACACAACAATGCACGTCCGCCTCCTGCATTTCTGGCCAGTCCTGGTGAACCGGCGATTGTATGGGACTTGTAGGTCAAAACCTTCAAGGTGTATCTCAGGGCGGCAGGTGGCGCGAAATTTTCAGATAATGAGAAGGAAGCGGCTTTGCTCAATTGTTTGGGAACTGAAGGACTCAGGCTGTTCAGACATCTCCCCAGTCCCAATGTGCACGCTGCCCCCGTTGCACCCACAGAAGGCAATAAGGGGGGTGATGCTGTACCAGGAGTGATGCTTGCTTATGAAACAGCTTTGGGCAAGTTGGAAGTGCAATTTGGCAAGAGGGCCAACGTGGTACTTGAGAGATACCAATGTTTCTCGAGGGCTCAAGGCTCCAGCGAAGGCATAGATGCCTATGTGACTGCCCTGCGCACTTTGATAGCAACGTGCAAATTTACTGGTACCATTGATGAGTATATCCGTGACCAAGTGATGATGCGGACGTGTGATGTGTGCATCAGGGAAAGACTGTGGATAGAAAAGGATCCACCCCTGGAAAAGGTCATTGAGATAGCCTGCGCAATTGAAGAATCCAGGAAGAGTGTGAGAGAAATGGCCGATAAAGGGGAAGCTGTGCATGCTGTGATTACCAGCAGGACTTTTTTTTAAGGTTTGTTTTTTATTTATTTCACTGGTTAGACAACATTCGATACTCTGATTAATCGAAAAGACCAAATCCCATATCGTTGTCTGATTCCTCAGATTCTTCCACTTTCTTCTCCTCCTTAACAGCTGCAGCCGGAGCTGCAGCAACAGCAGGGACAGGAGCAGCAACCACAAAAGCAGAGGGGTCAGCCAAGAAAGCCTTGACCTTATCTGCCAGGACTTTCGATGCCAGAGCGAGAAACAAGGACAGCAGGACGATGCCCTCGTCAAGGGATCTGTGCAGGAAATGCAGTTGGCGTGGACATGAGGCGGGTGCAAAAGAATGTCCTGCTGCCAATGTGGAATGTAGGAGATGCAAAATCAAGGGACATTATGCCCGCATGTGCAGGGGTGCTGCATCCACTAAGGAGTCAGTGAAAATGTTGCACGCTAATGATGATGAGGAAGAGGTGACAATTGTGGGGTACATGGGTTATTCCGACAAGGATAATGGTGGTACCTCTGAGGGATCATTGTTGAGTGTGGGAAGCTGCAAGAAGAGAGCTTGGGCAACACTCATGGTCAATGGAGTCCACATTGAGATGATGGTGGGCACGGGGTCTCCATATACAATGATATCCACTGAACTGTATGTGTCTAAGTTTCACAAGAAGGTGTCTGATTTGTCTGCTTCTGACATAAACCGTGTGCTTATGGGCGAATACCCATCAAGGTTCGTGGGTTCGAGTGGGCCAATATAGAGTTTGAAGGCCGGGTGGCCAAGGAAAAGTTATATGTGGCTCACAAAGGTGACCCTGTTCTAGGGTGGGATGAACAAGCAGCTCTGGAATTGGAAATAAGACCAGGGAAGCCAGTCCCAGTGATGAGTGTGAGTGAAGGGAATGAGGTTGCTGTGTTGTCTCCGGGACTCACGGCGGAAGTTCTGGAAAGCAGGTTTCCCTCAGTTTTTACTCCTAAATTGGGCAAATTGAAAGGTTTTGCACACAAAATAGTTCTCAAGAAAGGTTCTGTGCCTGTAGTCCATAAAGTCAGAAGGGTTCTCATTATGGCTTGTGATGCTTTAAAGGAAGAGCTTAACAAACTCAAAGAATCTGGGGTCATAGAGGAAGTGGAGTGTTCAGAATGGTTGGCCCCAGTGGTGCTGGCACGCAAAGGTGATGGGGGCATGAGGATGTGCGTAGATCTCAGGGATCTTAATTCAAGCATATGGGTTGACACACACCCCCTGCCCAATATCAATGAGATGCTTTCCTTAGTGTGTGGTGCATCCTGTTTTTCAACATTTGACATGTCATCTGCTTATCATCAGATAGACCTGCATGTTGACTCCCGCCCCCTTACATCCTTTGTTACCCCTTTTGGTGCATTTCGTTTTTGTAGGATGCCCTTTGGGTTGGCGCTGCTTCGGCAGTTTTTCAGAGGATAATGCGGAAACTTTTTGCAGGGATTAGTGGGGTGGAATGCTTCCAAGATGACATCCTAGTGTGGGGTGAGTCTCGAGTTGAGCATGATTCGAGAGTTTTTGAGGTGATGAATGTCTTGAAGGCTAGTGGTCTCACTGTCAAACTTAGTAAATGTAAAGTGGGTGTTCCCAGCGTGACCTACCTGGGGCATTCTCTGGATGCCAAGGGTATTCACCCTAAGAGTGAGTTGGTGAAGACATTGAATGATGCATCGTCCCCAGCAAATAAAGACCAGTTAAGATCGTTCATGGGTCTTGCAGAGTATTACAGCAGGTTTGTGCCTTCTTATGCTGACAAAACTGTTGGTATGAGGTCATTACTGAGAAAGGGTGTGCATTTCGCGTGGTCGGATCAGTGTCAAGCGGAATTTCTCAGGTTGAAAGAGGAGATTGAGCAGGCCCCATCCTTGAGTTCCTTTTCTCCAGTCACAAAACTTTTCTTACCGTAGAAGCGAGTAAGTATGGCATAGGTGCTGTGTTGGAACAAAGGGTTGGTGGTGAACTTCGGCCCATTGCCTTTGCATCTAGGATGCTCAGAGAGGCTGGGGGCAAGTATGCCGTCATAGAGAGGGAAGCTCTTGTGGCTGTCTGGGCTTCTAAATATTTTAGAATCTTTCTGTGGGGAATTGAGTACACTCTTCGTACTGACCACAAGCCCTTGGTACATGTTTTGACGACGAAAGGGTTGTCTCATGTGTCTACTAGTATCATGAGGTGGATGGCCGATATGACAGAGTTCAATTTCAAGGTTGAGTATGTCCCAGGTGTGAGGAATGTGGTAGCGGATTGCCTGTCGTGTTTTCCGAGTGCTGCTAGTACGGACCAGGGTCTGTTTGGGGACGATTGTTCCTTGGTTGCTAGTGTAGTGCCCGCGGTATCGGAACCAGAATGGAGCGCAGAATGTGCGGCTGATCCTGAATTGGTTGAAATAAGGACGGCAGTCAGGAGTTGTGTTGTGAGTACTGGTTTGTCCAAGCTTTATGGGCATGTGTGGCAAGAATTGTCTGAAGGTCCATGGGGCGTGGCTAGAGGTCTGAGGTTAGTTCCTCCTTGTTCCCTTAGAGGGAAGCTTGTTGGTTTGGCCCATGAGGGGCATTTGGGTAGGTCAATGACTAAGAGGAGGCTTAGAGAAGACTATCGATGGCCCAGATTGGACGCTGATGTGGTGGATGTATTGAAGGATTGTGCGGCGTGTTCTACCAGTGATAAAAGCAAGGCTCCTGTTTCTCAACCTATCTATCCCGTAGAGGTGCCTCGTGAGGTATGGTCCAAAGTAGTGCTTGACATAATGGGGCCCATGGACTCATTGGGAGGAGGTCTGAGATTTGTTGTGGTTATGGTGGACTATACGTCGAGATGGGTCGAGGCCACCGCCTTGTCTACTGTTACTGCCGAAAAAATTGTGGAGTTTCTTTCTGCAGTGTTTGACAGGGAGGGTGTGCCAGCTAGCTTAGTGACCGATAACGGGTCTCAGTTTGTGTCGGATTACATGCAAACATTTCTGGATGATCTAGGTATACGTCATCATAAGGTTGCGCTGTATAATCCACAAGCCAACGGTCTGGTGGAACAAATGAATCGTTTGTCAAGGGGGCAATTCAGTTGACCCTTGCCAATGGTCTTCCCTGGGGAAGGGTGGTATCGGAGTCGCTCAAGGCTTACAGGCTGACTCCTTCTATTTTCACTGGTCATTCTCCTTTTGAGCTGATGAGGGGAAGGAAACCCGGCTCCAAGTTGAGGATCCCAGCCCTGGGTGGTGGTGTCCAGTCGCAGGTGGATATGCAAGGGGTTTTGGATCGAGTTTGGGGTAAGCAACAGTGTTTTTTGCATGAGCAACTGGCCCGTAGGCAGCCCCTTCCAGTGAAGATTGGTGATTGGGTTCAGATCAAGAATCCCAGGTTTGTGGCCAAGGGACTCAGCAGGTATACGCATCCACGAATGGTTGTCAAGTGTGGTCGTGGTTATGTAAAACTCAATGATGGGTCTACATGGACGTGTGGGGTGGTAGATAAGGACAAAGTGATTTCTGCCGGCGGTGTGCCGGGTGAGCCTGGTTGCGATGTGAATAAGGCTGGGGTGGTGTTTGGATGCCCGTTAAAGCACTCCTCTGTTGGGGAAGCCAGTGAGGGGCAAGTTGACTTGCAGCCCCTGGGCAGTGGGGTTGATTTGGATGTCCAGGAGCATGAGGAACATTACATTCCTGTTCATGATCGTGATACCACCGATAGTCCGGTGGGTGAATGTGATGAGGGGGTGTCTGCGTCTGCCTCTGAGGCGCCAGACTCTGTCCAGGGCTATGCTCATTCTGTCAGGGAGAGGAAGGTTCCCTCCAAGTACAAGGATTGTGTTTTGGGTGCTATCGTTCTGCTTTTATTCTTCTCTATGGGGTTGGGGTGTGAGTGCGGGGAGGAGATGTCTCTGAGTGTGTGTCTGTGTCCGTGTTTGTATGTGTGTATTGTGCATGTGTGCGTGTATGTGGTTGGTGTGGATGGTTGTGTCTGTTGTTGGGTAAAGGGTGGAGAAGTTTTGTAATATGTGCTTTGCTCTTGAGTGGAATTCTACGATGTAGAATTCCACTCTTGCTCTGATGACATGTTTACATCTGTTTAAGGTTCTACATTCTATGAGCAGCCGTTATGAGTTGAAGTGGAGAGCTGATGAGTAGGCGGAGCACTGCTGGGCTCAAGCTGGTTACTATTAAAGTATCTTCACTTACCTGCAGTGTATGAGTCCCCTTATTACACATATATCATATTGCTTGCAGTGATAAGGGTCCAGCGTTAAAAGAAGTGTGCAAAAGGTATAACAGGAAAGGACACTTTACGAATTGTTGCAAAATCAAAGCAGAAAACATTGAATATGTTGATGAGTTATGTGATGATTTTGAAGAATGTACCTTTATGATTGAGCATTCAGACATCAATTTTGTGGAAGATTGTGATGCGGATTTAGAAAAACCTATGGCTGACGTACAGATTTGCAATTCAGTTGTTAAGATGGTCATTGACTCTGGTGCCATGTATACATTGTTACCAAGAATAATATTTGATAGACATTTCAAAGATAGTATTGCATTAACAGATATTGATGTGAAGCCGGTTGCCTATGGGGGTAAACATATTGAATTAGAAGGCTGGTTTTGGTCGACCATGAAATTTAAAGACAGAACAGCAAAGGGAAAAGTATACATGTCAAAAAGGGTTATTCATCCTTTGTTGAGCTGGTCTCATCAGAGGAGATTAAAAATAAGAATAGACCCCAGTGCAGATGAAATGGTGTATGCTATAGATGAAGAGGTACAATTTGAACATCTTGAACATCATCCAGTTTTCAGGGAAGAACTGGGAAGTTTAATAAACTTTAGACATGAAATAAGAATGACATGCAATGCTGTTCCTGTTGTACATAAAGTAAGACCAGTGCCAATGGCTATCAGGAGTGCTGCAAAAGAGGAATTGGAAAAGATGGTAGAGCAAGGTGTTATTAAGAGAGTTGAATCTTCTGAATGGGTGTCGCCTCTGGTTGTAGTCCATAAACCTAATGGGAAACTTAGGCTATGTGTTGATCTTAGGTCAGTAAATAAATGCATAGTTCCTGATAGACATCCTTTGCCAAATATAGCAGAAATGTTGGGTTCAATTAGGGATCCAAAGGTCATGAGCATGCTTGACCTCAAGTCTGCGTATCAACAAATTGTGTTGCACCCTAAGTCTAAGAATGTGACAGCTTATATTACAAGTGAAGGTTTGTTTCAATGTAGGATAATGCCCTTTGAGTTGATCTCTGCAGCTGCAGTGTTTCAACGTATAATGTACAATTTATTCAATTATATGGAAGGCGTCCTATGCTTTCAGAATGATGTTTTAGTTTATGGGAAAGACAAACAGGAACATGATTATAGAATGTACAAAGTGTTAAATATTTTTTGAGAAGCTGATCTTATGCTCAGTAAGGAGAAATGCAAATTCAACAGATCACAGATACAGTATTTGGGACATGAAATTTCTGAGACAGGCATAAAGCCCAAACAAGATTTGTTTAATACTATCTTAGGTTTTCCCAGTCCAGACACAAAAGATAAAGTCATATCATTTTTAGGAATGGGAGAATATTATGCCAAATTTATTCTGGACTTAGCTAGAAAGAGTTTCAATAAGAGGAAGTTAGCAAAAAAGAATGTAACGTTTGTATGGGATGAAGAATGTGAGTTGGAATTCAAAAAGATCAAGAAGGATCTCAATGCAGCACCCACTTTGAAGTCTTTCAATCTCAATAAAGGTAGCATTCTCACCACTGATGCGAGCAATCAAGGTTTAGGTGCAGTATTATCACAGGTTGAAGGGGGAAGTAAATATCCCATTTGTTTTGCTTCCAGAGTACTCAAACCGGCAGAATGCAATTATTCTACAATAGAAAAGGAGTTACTAGCTATAAAATGGTCCATTGAAATATGTAGATCCTTTTTGTGGGACACCAAATTTGTGGTGTGGACAGATCACAAACCGATAAAAGAAATTTTCACAATCAAAGGTTTATATAAAGTATCGGCCAGGGTTAGGAAATGGGTCACACATTTACAGGAATACAATTGGGATGTTGAATATCTTCCAGGAGTTAAAAATAAGTGTGCAGATTGTTTATCAAGGTTAACAAATTATGTAGACTCTGATAAATGTGATAATGATGATGAAGAAGTACTTAATGTGACTCAAGAAGTGGTATCTGAAGATGAGTGGGAAAAGGCAATGGAATCAGATGATGATTTATGCAAATTGAAAAAATGCATTTGTGAGGGAGTCATGAGTAGTGCAGTCAGGAAGGGTATTAACCGGACGTGGTCAGACAAGTGTATGATGAGTTTCATATGAATGACAAATTTGTAATAAGAGGTGACAAACTGTTTCCTCCCACAAGTGTGAGATTGAACATTTTGGAGATAGCACATGACGGGCATCAGGGTATGACAAAAATGAAACAGTTGGTAAAACAAGATGATTGGTGGCCTGGCATGGACATTGAAATAGAAAGAGCAATCAGAGAGTGCTGCGCATGTGATGATTCTGCAAAGGGATACATTACTAGGCAGGAGCCCATCACATTAATGTCTCTACCTACCATACCATGGGAGAGGGTGGGTCTGGACATTGTGGGACCAGTAAGGAGCAACGGTCACTTGAAATATTGCATTGTTTTAATTGATATGCTTTCCAGGTGGGTGGAAGTGAAATGGGTAATACATATCTGCTCCAGTGATATCATTATATTTTTTAATGACATATTCAAGAGGGAAGGGTATCCCACTACCATCATAACGGATACTTAGGTACAATTGATATCTATAGAAATGACACATTTTCTAAAAGAAAATGGGGTTGAGCACAAAACCAGTTCCATTTATCATCCACAAATAAATGGAATTGTGGAAAGGTTCAATAAGGTCATCATAAATAGTATTAGGTGTGCCTTGAAGGATAAAACAGATTGGAAAAAAGCCATTGAAGACACTATATTTGCCCACAGATTCACACCTCAAACTACTACAGGGATATCCCTGTTTGAGATGCTTAGAGGTAGAAAGCCCAATACAAGAATTTGTCCACCATGGTTGGGCAGAGCATGCAAAAAGGAGCTAGATTTCAAGGAGATTGAAAGGAAGATAATGAATAAGCAATTAGGCAACAAGGAATGCTACGATGTGAGAAAAGCAGTGAACGTTTGTGAAGTGAAGGTAGGTGATTTAGTGAGAATAAAACTGCCTTCCATGGGGAATTTGGTGAAATGGTCACCTGTGACAAAAGTTGTGGAATGATTCCATGGAGCAGGGAAAGTTTCAGATGGAAGGTTCTGGAATGTAAACAAAGTGTACAAGTGTTCAAAGGAAAAAAGGAGTGTGGGTAATGTTAGTAAACGTTGTGTGGGAAAATCTAAAGAGGAAAGTGAGGAAAGTGGCAAAACAAGTTGTGGTGATGAACACAGTACACACTCTAAACGGGTCAGCAGGGGACCTGTGTATGTGCAAGACTATGTGAAGTAGGAGTGTAATTAATGTTTGTATGAATACTGTTATTGTATGTAAACCTACATAGAAATAGGAAGAGTGTAAAGTAATTGTATGTTGATTCTATGTTTTATTGTTCATTAATTGAAGCATTAAAAAAAGAAAGTTGTGTAAGAAAGGGAGGTGTGTAATATCTTAGATGAACATGCATTTAGTTAACACCTTTATATGTAATGTGGGACAGTGATGTAATAGAAGAGGGGATATAGAATGTGGAACCCAGGTGAAAGGATGCTGATCTACTGAGAGAGGAACTGTTAGCTGTGGTGGAGCCGGTAGGTTTAATCTATGGATCTTAAATAAACCAATTTATCTACAATACTGTGTGAGCCAATACTTCAAATGCCTTTTTAATTAACTATTTAACACCTTTGAGAACAATTCTAAAATTAGGTGCACCATCTACATGTCAGTGATAGGTTATTAGGTAGTCAAAGCCGTCACGGAAGCACAAGCATCATTAATAACGGTGCTGGTGCTTCCGTGTCCCCACTCCCATAGAGTCCTATGTGACTCTGGGAACGGGGACTTACATTTTACCGCCGCCTGACTTTCTGGGGCACCAGAGTTGTAATCTCCCAGTGGCAATGGGAATTCAAGTGATGGTAAATATTTCTGGGTCCAGCGGCAACCCACAAGTAGCACCAGCAGGATTAGTACCGGACCCATAATGAGGCCCAATGTGTGTGAATCGAGCATAAAATATCTGCTTGCTGTTAATCTAAAATGGTGTTGCGAAGAATTAATTGGCAGCAGGATAACAACCTGGTCATACCCAGCACTTGTAATAGAGATTACAATGTTGCAGGCAACACAAGTATTGGATAAATAGGTACTTTTAATGCTTGTTTAGAGCGGCTCATGTGGTCAGCTCCTAAAACAGCCACCGTCCTCAAGCTTCCGCGATTAAAGAAAAGCAACATTTCATGTGGGCTCCGGTCTGGTTATTTATGTATAGAAAACCATTGTGGGTTAAAGTACCATAATTCTAGAGTGTTGGATGTTCAAATTATTCTGCAAACAACTCGTTTTTTTTTCTGAAACTCAGTTTATCATTGATTACCATTGGGTGTTTCACACAGCTCACCAGGATTGAAAGATAGGCCCAAAAACCGAACAATAAAAAAAGAATAAAAGGGCCCAATATGTAGTGCACGTTTTGCAAGAAAAACACATGTTATTACATGCAAATATGTCCGGGAGTGTCTGCCAGCTCCATAGGACTGGGAAACTGAAAACAATCTCGACACACTCATTCCAGTTACAAGTTTTATAGTAGAAAACCACAAAATCTACCTATGCAACATTTGTCAAAAATAAGTAAAACCCACATTTCCTAGGTTCTAGCTCCTATACAGATATCTGAACATCACCTATATCTTCCTACCACACTGGTTTATAACATATCTGTGACAACTTGAATACAACACCCTACGAATTATCTAATTGTGTAGTCAGCTGAAAATACACTGTTCTAATTGGGAAATTTACACTCATGTAACTTGTTGCAAAAATGGATAGTTAAAAAAAATGGATTGTTCTGATTGGTCAACCCAACTTCGACCAACTTGTGAACACCCCAACAGGACTCAATCATGGAGCAAATGTGAACAGTGAAGTCAACACCCCATGACAATGCAATGGGCACAATACTTCAGAAAACCTGGCAAACCCGAACGGCTCTTTCAACCTTGCAGCTGTTCCTTTTGGCAACGCCTCTTGCGACTCCTATCTTGAAACATGTTGCTTCACTTGCACGCAACCTTCTCTATCTCTCTTGGGGACCGGGTGTCTAATATAAAATGCAGCTGAGTCACTGCACTTGGGGATTCATTTTGCGGATGTATTTGCTCTATTTGGTGTGCCTGCTGCAGTTCCAATGGTGTTGCCTCTTCGCAATGGGGGCAGTATAACCTCATCCTATTCCCATGCTGTGACAATGCCTGGACCCTCGACCTTTATCTCAGTAAGATTTTTCCTTCTCAGCTGCAACACTAATCTATCATCTGAAACAGGAATGTTATAATACGTTTCAGTACCAACCTGTGTGAGCTGCTAGGGCTCTCAACAATAGCCAATCTCTTCACCCACCCACCAGTGACCTTGGCATTCTGAACGCTGGCTGAGGCAAAGCAGGAACAAAATCTAATTAAATGAACAAAACAAATGCTCCAAGATGCGGCCTAATGTTCTAGCTAGTAGAAGCTACAACCTTTAACGGGGCCTACTTCAAAATGGCAAACCTCTTTGCTAGCACAGCCTACAGCCCTTATATTGCTAAACATCAACATCTCCTACTTAGTGCTTATTCTATGTGGCACTCCAGCCACCCTTTCACCAATCATCAAATGCTTTCCCTAATACAAAAGCAACATTTTCTATGTTCTCCTAAATATAACCAAAACACAACTTTATTCACTAATGGATGGCTTTGAAGCCCTTAAACTATCGCAACCTAAACTCAAAACATAATGAACAATAGTGTTGTTGCTCCTCCTTTCGCCACATAATGCTCTCTAAAGTGTGTTGAAGCTAACTACAAATAGCATGGGTGCAAAAATGCTAAATAATATGACGAAAATGCTGAGGCTACCAGCTCTCTATGCTAGATAAAATGTTCACAGTCTAAACTTCCTCCCACCGCTGGTACACTGCACTTGCAGCCTACACACATGAGCTTTTTTTGTAACTACAAGGATAGTACAGAAGTTATCCTGGCATATAACACATTACAAATTACTATGGTGCAGTGTAGCATATAAAGCCAAGCAGCTAAAGATTTCAGGGGGAATGAGACCGAAAAGAGAAAGGCTGCTGTTGGATAAGATGGGTGGGAAGTAGGAGGTGCGTGGGGACGGATCATTGGTGACCCAGTTCATTTAGTAAGCAGTGCAATGTGTACATACATGAGTAAAGTGCATTTAAATAATGTCATATTTCTTCTTGCAGTTCCCGTGTAAATGCAGTATTTTTTCTCAATGGAGGCCAGCCCGGAGAGGTCTGAGAGCCACATGCACTTTTTAGGAGCTCCATGTGAGGCTTACAGGGATCATAATCAAGGGGGGTGTTTTTTTATCACTATTTTAATGAAAATGCAGAAAAGTTATTTCAAACTTGTATTGAACATGTCACGGCTTTATTCTCTTTTGGAGCACACGAAGACCTGAAGCCCAAAGGTATGGAATACCTTTCTTAATTCTGGCCGGAAATTGCATACTTTGGTTTTTGTTTTCCTTTGTTTTAAATCACCTCTGCCAGATGTAAAGGAGAGGTTTCACCAGAAAATACTTGAATTCAAAGCAGAGTCTGGCCGCCTTGAATGTCTGTTTCCTCAAAAGTGTAAAATGAAAAAATATTATTGTAACCCTTGCGAATAAGGTAGGGGCATCCGGGTGTTTATGTTTCCTATGGTGTGCCGTGTGCCCATTGATTTGATGAGTTTGCCACTTACACTAAAGTTAAATGATGAAAGTCTACCAAGAATGAATGGACCCATTTAACCATAGAGCAAGGGGGAGCGGGAAATAATAATGCCTCTGTTCCTCTGACAATTTCATAACTCAGTGCTCGTCATTTCACAGCAGAATTTGAAGTGTGAGCAAAAAGAAAATAATGTGTGAAATGAAAACAGAACATGATCTCCTTTTTTGAAAATTCTCTCAAATGTGTGTTACTGTGAGTTGTGCTGTCATTGGGCCTGTTTCCTAAACACAAAAATGTATTGTTTTATACATCTTAGTGTATGCCAGGATAATACGTCTCACTCTATCACTATTACTCGTGTATACAACACATATTTGTGCTGTGACGTCGGTTTATACACAGCTCAGGTGCGAGCAGTTCAACTAACTCTCCACCTCCATGTGTCTCGTCTAGAACCTCTTCATTCTCAACTCTAAGCATCACACACCAGCATTCAATGCAACCGTGTTTCTGGGACAGCCTTTCCATAATAAACTAAACAGCAGAATACTAACCTCAATCTGCCCAGGGACGTGTAGTCAATAAAAGGGCAGGTGTTGCGGAAGTGACATCACAGACCTGATGACATCCAAGAAAAAGTACATAAACATCCAACTTTTAAAATACCAGATAGGTACTAAAGCAGGCACGGATATTTTAGATACCAAGCACTTTTTAACAAGGTTGCTGCCTTGGCCATGGATGGGTCATGATATGACAGTGTTCGACCCAGTAGAACAACATAGGGTGAGGCACTGCCCTAGATATGCCACTTCTGCATTTTATGGCCAGTTACTTCCACAATATGTGAAATACAGTATACAAAAATCCAATAGATGTATGTCACTAACGGGCACAGGAGCATTAATGCTTTAATGAATGATGATTTGTTATGTATAAAGTGCTTTCACGAAAGCACTGTACATAGCACATATTTACATACAATTCTCATCTCAACCAAAGTTGGTACTCATTTATCGACCACGGAAGGTTGAAAGGCTAAGTTGGCCTTGGCAGGATTCGAACCTGCGACCTGCAGATCACACATAGATTGCAGCAGCGAGCCCTCTGCCTGCTGAGACATTTTAATGCTTTGCTATCAAATATGCAAAGCCACAATAAGAAACATGTCAAAAATGTCAGCATAATGTAGGCCAGACAGGTAATAGCACCTACAATGTTAGCTGTAGCCCTGATGATTCACAGTACAAAATGTGCTGCCACAGTAAGACATACCTAGACTGGCTACACCAAAATGCCAATCTAACCACGTAATAGCACTTGTCATGCTTACTTTATCATAGATAACCAGAAAAATATACAATGCCACAGTAAGGACTGGCTGCACCCAAATGCCAGTCTAGCCAGTTAATTACACATATCATGACTGCTTTATCAGAGATGCCAGTACAAAACTTTAAACCACAGTAAGAAATGGTTAGACTAGCTGCACCAAAATGCTTGTCTAGACACGCAATAACACGGATGATGCTTACTTCATTATAGATTCCCAGAACAATATGCCATGACACAGTAAGACATGGCTAGACTGGCAGCAACCTCCTCTTTCCCCTTCAGCCCCTCACGTCCCCTCTCCCTCCTACTCTCCTCCACCAACCCCCAAAATTAGCTCCTTGTCCCAGTATTACCTTCACATCCCTCTTCCTCGTCTCCGTGCTTACGTATAAGGCAAGGTGCTTCATTGGCAAGTACTGAGATGAGGATGAGTAGGCCTAGAATTAATGAAGATTAACAGTCTGTTAACACAATTGAACACAATTACACTGAAAGATAAGCCACACTATATATCTTAGAAGTCAATTGAGTTATATCTGCAGCTGCGCCGGTATACATCCTATCACCACCAACACTTAGTTCTCTCCAAGTTCTTAGTTCTGGAATACTTGGCACTTTGCACTGTAACTGCTGACCCATGGGAGGAGGCTACACACTTCCCTTCCTTCCAAGACACCAGAACAGAAACCACTATAACAATACAAATGGTCCTGACCAACTATATACATATAATGACATGGGTAGTCCTATACATCCTAAAAATACACATGTTGTAATTGTTTATACACAGTGTGTTAAAGGATAAAGATGAACAAGTAAATCACCCAAAGTATTCAACAAGGGACCCTGGTTTAACAAAAACTACATCAACCAACATACTCACTCAGATAATGTGGTTTGTGACATTCCCTTCTGGGAATACTTCTTACCTCTTTGTTTCCACATCGTATACCATTTTTCCAATGTATGCAATCACTCCATATGAGAACAGTACTACTGACTTTATTTACATTAACACCCTGCCATCTGACAATTTGACAGTTCCAGCTAAGCTCTCAAACACCTTAATGGGCTGAGATCAACTCTGTCCATCCTCTTTCTGCCCCGCAGGAAGTTTCACACATACTAATTCACCTTCCTTGAACCTGCCATCTCTTGTTACCTTTCATATGTCATATATCAATTTTGTTCCCCTCCTGCTTCTTCTTAATTCCTTTCATGGACATCATTCAAATCAATCGTGCTCATAGTGTCTCTCCCAAACCAAGGTGGGCACAACTTGGAATTGGGTTTCCTTTCCATGAGCATCTCCCAAGGAGTCACTCCTGTGGTAGAATGGGATGTAAATCTATATGCTGCAACTTGTCCTCTGCTGCCTTTTTCCAATCCTTCTCTTCTAATATCGCTCCTGTGTTTTCTGTCCTTGATGACCCAATTAAATCTCTCAACAATGCCATTTGTCTCTTGTAAGATGCTCTAGTCTATACCATTTCCTTTTAGGAAACACTCCATCTCCTCAGATACCAACTGTACAACATTATCCATAATTATAATGGAGGGATAGCCTGCCCCCTAAAATATTAGTCTCCAAAAATCAAATTACATCCTTGGTACAAATATTCTGCACCTATGTAGTTTTCATGTTGTACTTGAGGGTCCCCTGGCTTCTCAAAGGACCTACAATGTCTAACGCCAATCGTTCCTGGGGTGTAGACATTATAGTCATCAAAGTCATGGTACTAGTTTTACTGGATCAGTCTTTGGTGGAATTCTCACACAAATTGCCCTCTCTAATCTTCCTTTCTACTAAAACATCCATTCCTGGCCCCCAATAATCCTGCCTCACCAAATGTTTTTTCCTTGATGACCTTCATGCACAACTTTTAATATCTTTTCCTTCACACCTATAGGTGGAAAAATTGTGTCACCCCTCAAAACAAAATCTCCTTCCAGATGTAACTCATGACACACTATCCTCACAGTTTCCCAAACTGTGCCTTTACGTATATCCTCAATCTTCAACCCACCATACAATTTCTCGTTCAATTCCTTTAACATTGTGTGGTGCAGTGTGCTCAGTGCTTTAAGTGGGCCGGGGCCTGCCGGGGCCGGGCCCCGCCAGTCTCCAAAAAGTGGGGCTGAGCCGGGGCCCTGCCGGGGCCCCACAGTCTCACCACGCCATGGCAGGATGCATTATCCCGCCACGGCCGCAGCCGCGACGGGAGATGCGCCCGCCAGTGTAACGTTAGCCAAGTGGACAGAAGTGCCAGCCATCCACAGCGTCGCTGAGGCTGGCTGCCACTTCTGTCAGTCACTGTAACTTCCCTGATGACCCCCCATCTGAGGGGTCATCAGGGAAGTTACAGTTCCTTTGTTTGCCCTCGCCAGGTCACTGACCCTCTGTGAACCTGCAGGCTCCATTATCTAATATGTAGATTAGATCACGGAGCCCGCGGGTTCCCAGAGGGTGAAAGACGCCTCGGGCTCTGTGATCTCTGCTCAGAGCAGCGATCACTGAGCCCGAGGTGCCTGTCTCCTTTGGCAAATCTTTATACAAGATGCCTTGAAATGTGTACGTTTCAAGCCACCTTTTATAACAGACTGCTTGAAACGTACACAATTCAAGGCATCTTTTATAAAGCTTTGTCGACGGACAAAACCACCTTGGGTTTTGTCCGTCCTCAACGCTTTATAAAAGATGGCTTGTACGTTTCAAGCCATCTTTTATGAACATAGAAATATGTTACAAATGTCTATGTTTATAAAACGTGGCTTGAAAAGTACACAAACCATAGTAAGGTAAGCACACAAGTGTGCGTAACTTACTATGGTTTGTACACTTTCAAGCCACCTTTTATAAACATAGAAATATGTAACATTGCTATGTTTATAAAAGAAGGCTTGAAAAATACACAAACCATACTAGTACGCATACAAATATATAAATGCTCTACTACATTTATATATCTGTTTGCGCACCCTACTATGATTTGTGCACTTTTAGGCCACACCCACAGCGGATGCCACGCCCCCAACGAGGGCCCTCCCTCAATTTCTTACCCCACTTAAAGCACTGAGTGTGCTAGTATTGTGTTTCGTGAAGGCAGTGAAGGAGGTGCTGCCTGTTTTTTCCTCTGTGAATCTCTGTGCTTTGGGACATCGCTTCAGTCCGCTCTCTATTTCCCCAAATTGAAGAGGTTCAGTCTTCAAATACGTTGCGCATGTGCGGTGTGCTAGTTATGTGTTTCGTGTTTGCTGGTGGCTGAGTTGCGAGCGGTGAAAAACGATGTGTCGATTGTAACAACTACTGGGTAAAATCCTCGATGAACAGTGTGCTTAAACATTATCCCCTTTAAGCCTAGCTTGCAAGGAAAAGTTTGTAGCTGAGCCGAGTGGTTTGCCCGTGTGTGGTGACTTCAGAGATCTCTCTTTGAGCCACGTGCATAGGCTTAGCGATTCATATGTACTGAGCAGCTTTGACTCAGCTGTAAGCCCTAGTTTGGGGACTTGCCCAGAACAGTGGTGACTATGGTGTTGCGCTTGGAGCCACTGCTTGGATTTTAGGGTTTCATTGGTGATAAGTGATTATCTTGAATAATATTCACTATAACTACTCAACGCCAAATATGAAACTAAGAAGTAAATTAAAGGTTAATAAGAAAAATGGAGGCAATAACGGGACTAATGCCACCAGAGAAGCGAGCCCGTAGACAGTGACTTTAAAAGCAAATAAGATCACAAATTGTTTTCCTGGGCAACCAGTGGTAGTTGAAATACATGATGAACCCTCTAAATCCACAGTGGAGATGTCCGGTGCCCTAATGGAAGTTGCATCTATATCCGAGGATTTTGACAATAACAATTTGCTACTAAATTTGTGTTACAGTTTAGAAGGACAGATTGCTAACTTGGAATGGAATAGACTGTCTGGTGTGCCTACTGAAACTGATAGCACAATAAGAGATGCTAATAGTGTCCATACTGACCCCCCAGAGACAGCCGCAATACCGAGCTCTGATAGACTATCTTGTGCTCTGCGCTTGACAGGTCTGGATGACTGCCCAGGGGGATCCTGTATGGAAAGACCAAGCTTCACTCATTGATAATGAAACAAATGTGAATAGCATATGTAATGCGAAATTTAAAGATATAGAGGCTCATTACTCTACTACTAGTTTTGCACTGAAAATATTATTGAAACTGGCAAATAATATAGTGTACTGTCAGTTAGAACACCTGTTCAGAAGAACCATAAGACTCCTAATGAATTGCCTTCATGCCCTAGTACCAATGATAGGGGCAATATAACGCATGTGTGAAAAACCAATGATAATGCTCCTACTTTGCCTAAAAAACATTTACTATTATTATTGGGTGGAATAGGCATAAGAAAGCAATAAATAGAAGTAGGTTACTTCAGATTCCACATATGCATCTCCCGCTTAGAATTGTGAAAAGCAGCGATTTTAAGTTTGTGGAGAAATGCCCTGGTGCTTTGACGATAGTGCACTGCTTTTCGGAAGCAGTAGTTACTCTTATTAGAAATTGTAAATTTGATCTAAGAAAGAATGGGTATGAGCTTGATGGTGGAAATAGCTCCAAAAACACCAGTGAGCATGGATGATAACATGAAAGTTCACTGGGAGTGGCTTTGCTCCTTCTTACCACCAATTAATAATCAGAATTGAGGTAAAATCGGAGTAACCTCATGGAACACCTGGGGCCATAGTCATTTGTTTGGTTCCGGTGGATCCTATGAACTGCTGGTTGATTCGGAAATAATCTTGTTACAGGAGACATAGTTGCTTCAAAATCCTGTTTTTGATGGTTATACTGCCTATTTTAATTTGGCAAAGAAAGGTGAAAGGAGGAGGCCTAATGGGGGATTAGCCATTCTGGTGAGGAATGGAATTATCTCCTGTGAATGTATGCAACCAAATTATAACTCAAACTTGCTTATGGTTGAACTCATTATGGCTGATGGGCTAAAATTAATAATTGCCAATTTATATGATCCTCTGGGATGAGTGTACTTTGGATATTCAACTATGGATATATCAAACTATTATTGACATATATTTTGCGGAATGGGAGATCAATTTTATATTGGGGAGGATACCTCAATGTAACTATTCTTGCTGGGCACCAGTATGATATAAGTAGAGAGGACAAGGGTTATAGAGGTAATTTGAAATTTGAGAGATGGAAGCCTTTTACTGATGATATGGAATTATACTTGGCTAATGGCTTTGGTATGGAGGGTGAGGGTATTGGCTCAACATGGACAAATGGTATACACACCTCTAAAATTGACTATGTATTCCTAGCTGCAAGTCTTATCAGTGAAATTTAGTATTCAACCTACCTCTTTCAGTAATCACTCTATTCTGACTACCACCCTTTCTATTAAACCACATATAGAACACTCTTATGATAACAACGGGGAAGTTGATGCTTTGAGTTGAGGGATTTGCCTGGAGTGGACAAATAGGAATCTCGTCAAAGCTATTCGGTGGTGCTTGGGTTTACAAATAATGGATATGATGAAGATGTCGGCTGATGAGATTGTTAGCTGGATTTCGTCTAGTATGCATGGGTTGATGCTAATTAGATCAAATCTTTCTCCTCAACATGTGTCTGTAAATCATGTCTCACCCTTCGATAAGTTAATTAGTTGGGAGAAGAAAAAAATGCGAAAGCGGTAAGAGATTTGGGGTCTACCATTCCCTCTGTGGCCCAACTCCTATTGGAGAAGCGTAAGATTAAGAATACATATAGGAACTGGATACTACGCTATATAGCCTCCAATAATAATACCAATTGGCAAAACATTGTTAACATCCTACTGTCTGGCGATATAAAGACATTTTGGGCAAACTTTTGGGCTGTTACCAGAGGAGGTAAACAAGAGTTGGCCTGCTGTATTGATAGCGATACATGGTCAAAATACCTGTATGAGAAATTCAAAGCAGATTGTAAGAGGATTCAATTCAACACTACAGCTAAGTTAATGCCTAGTCTGGCATACTGAATGGAAACCCTTATTGATATATCTTTGTGTCCAGTTCATGAGTTCTGGATGACTACCCCTATATAACACCCCTCTCTTGGAATCCCCCTGACCCCACTGAGCCAAGAAGTAGTTCTGTTTTGCAAGTTTTAAAGGTTTATTTGAGAATTTAAACAATATATATAGATCACACTTTATAATAAATTAATAATTGAATATCACACTTAATCTGAGCAGTAATCAATAATGGATAGTCTGGCACTAGCACACTTCTTTATAATCAATGATGAGTGGTTATAGGATGGATAAGATAGCAACATACTTTTATGGTTTCAAATAGATTCAATGTGGAATGAAAATGCAGTACAGAAAATAACTTGATAGGATTTCAGCAAAAGACAATGTAATCACTTTCTTGGACAATTCACCCCCCCCCCTTTATGCAATTTAAGGAGATGAAGATGAGAGCACACAGTTCTTAGGAATGCAATCAAATAGAATTCAGTTCAAGTCCCCCCCAGCAGCTTATACAACAGATAGGAGTTTTGAAACACAGGCAAAATGCTTTGAATATGGTGACAATGAAGTGAGAAATATGCTGAAAATGCTTTTAATTCCCTTCAGGAGGTTCAGGGTGAGTGGTATCTAGTTAATATTAGTTCAGGCTTACTCCAGCAATGATTCATGGATGGTTCTTAAGAGGCAAAGGAAATTTAGCAGTTCAGGCAAAAGCTGCTGATTTTTACAGGTGGCTGAAATCAGGCCAAATCGCAAATCACGGCAAAATTCATGAATGCGTGAATCACGATTACGGAGAAAGTATAAGGAGAATAGGAGTATTACAGAGAAGTTGCTTCTAGGCTTGTTGGAAAGGTAAGAATCTAAGCTTTCAGAGGAAAGTTAAACCAAGTTCCTAGCACAAACGGTTACGGAGTTATGAACGATTTTGTGAAGGTTGTTTTTCGGATTTGAAATTTTAAAAGTTCAAAGCGACAGGTTACAGCTTGCAGCTAGAAAATGACAGGTGACAGTTTTTGAAAATGACAAGTGACAGCTATGCAGCTTCAGAATTGACAAGTGACAGTTAGGAGGCAGTTCTACCTAGGTTAAATAGATTGAATTATATCACGTGAAACTAAGAGATTTGGTTTCACCCCGTCCTAGCTGTACTCACAATGTGTTTTGGAAGGTCTAGGTCTCACGGATCGGGTCAAGATGGCTTCGGTTCTGGTTTCGCCCCGGACGGTCTCTGCGCACAGCACTTCACAGCGATCTGGTCTCTGGTTCTGTCCGGTACCGGTTCTGGCACAGTCTGGTCTCTGGGTACAGCGTCTCTGCACAGCTCCTGGACTTTCTGCACAGCTTTCTCTGGACACACCGCTGATCTGCAAGGCTCCTGGATGCTGCTACCACTGTTAGGGTTGCTGGATGCTGAAACCTGCTGAAAAGAATCCTCAGTTTGTGGGTTTAGGCCTCTGATTTGAGTTCTGAATCAAGTTCTTTGGAGTTTTAAAGTCTAAGTGTTGGATCTGGTATCTTCTGGATGTTGTGTGGTCCGGCAGAGCGCGTTGCAGCAAATGGATTTGAATGTCTCTACCTGTCCCAGCAGTCTCTTTTTATGTGTTTTGAAAGTGGGTGTGTGCCTGGGCCTAGCTAAGCCTGCCCCTTTCTACTTGTCATTGGCCCAATTCTCCCCTCTCCCATGATTGGGGGAAGGAAATGTGAGTCAGAGTGATGCTGTAGGTTTTATGGGTCAGAGGATCCTCCCCTGGTCAGTTTGCCCACAAATCTATATTTGACCTAAAGACATATTTCATAGATACACAGTGGTTTGAAATTACATGCACCCATCACGTATCACATGAGGTATACTCTGTAAAAACTCTGATGTTTCTAAGAGCTCGCATTCAGAACTGGCAACATTTTGTGTTTTTTAACTGGTTTTGCAATATTGGTTTTTCATTAAAAATTACACACATATACACGGCCTGTCCATACATACTCCAGTAAATTCCCATGTCTCTAGCTTAAACACAGAGTCTGTGGTATCAATAAATGGCGGGGTTTTGCCCCAGAACATCACACAAATTGGAGTTTGGGATTGAATTGTAGGCAAAGTTTCCATTTTAAGGAACTCAAAGTTGTGCATTCCTGTCATTTAGTCCCAATAAGTTATCAGTGTTTCTGTAAAATATATATTTTGCTTTCAATTCAGTTCTCAGAGTGTTGGAGTCCGCCTCCAAGACTTGGGTGGGTCAGTGATCACATGTGTCTTCTGCTGGGAGCTCTTTGTGTGCAGTCAACAGTCAACATCAGCATATTCTATTCAAGTGCAAGAGCCTATTGTGTGGTCTCCAGGAGGCTGCCAGCCAGTCTGCCTTCTATCAATCAAGAGGTCATGTGAGATTCTGACTCCTGGTGTGAATCTTTGGAGGTGAGAGGTTTCCCAGCCTTTGGCCTGTTAATTAAATCAGATTGTCTTCTGGGAACAGCATGTGGTTAAGATTTTAATTAACTCCCAGCCTTTGATGTAAAGGCCTCTCCTGCAACTCCTGACATGCAGTTTCCCTGTCAGAGTTTAGCCCGCTAGCGCCGCCCTCAGTCAAAAGCGAGTACTGCATGCATTTTTTTTGGATCAGTCTTGAATTCAAGCATTTCAAACAAGAGATATTACATGGAAGTATATTGTCCAGGTTCAACAAATGGCATTGGTGTAGCTCTGCAGTAAAATAATTTTGTGCCCATAAATTAGCCATGTTTTACCTGAAGAAAACGAATTCCCAACAGTTATGGGTTGCTTTTGGCAATCAGCATTGCCCCTTTTACAATGGTTTTAGGCTCTGTGCCCTTCTGTGCTCACAACATAGGCAAAAATGGGTGGCACCTTGGGTGACCATCTTGGTGTGCGCAACTGCGCAGTTCTCCTAGATCCTGGCGTGGATGTGGGCGGCGACAGCTCAACCCCACATCTACCCTGTCTATTGATTTATTTTTATTCCGGGATAGGATAATGGGCAGCGACGGCTTAATCCCCATGTCTATCCAGTCTATTCATTCAGCATGGGTCAAAACCCTGCACTAATCCCCCCGCCCGACTACGCTTTGATCCAAATCGAGGGGAAGTCGGGTGCAATGGAGGTTTTTAGCCCTTGCGCTGGTATATCCTCATTATCTTCTTCCAATTCTGCAAATGGCACAGTTCAGCATCTTTTCCTCCCTCCAGTCGATCAATCAGTTCTCCTTGCTGGTCCTGATGGGAGGATTGGGCGGTACCCCGGGCCACTCGGGTCACTTCTCCCGGTCTCCAGATCGTCCTCCTTGGCCAGTCTCCAGGTTTTCTTTCTCCTAGGATGACAAAGGAAGAGCGGCAATACCTATTCAAGGACATTTCTCCCCCACCATTGATATAGTGGGGTGGCATATATATTTTAGAACTCAACAGATATGAACATGCACATTTTTTTAAATTAAGAGACAGGAACACATAAACTTGAGAAACACAGAATTTGAGAGGCTAAATATAGGATCTTTTAGGGTTGGAATTTTGTATTACTCTGGAGCGGTACCCTCTGGGATTATCGAGGACTCCTCCAGTTGCTGCAAAGTGTGCCTGGGATGGCAACACTTCAACTGGTTTATGTGGACCCACTTGTCTTCCCCCTCTGCCAAACCGCCTTTGGGGATGCAGATCTTGTAGGCCACAGGGGAGATCTTGTCTATAATCTCAAAGGGTCCCTTCCATGTAGGCAAACATTTTCGCTGTTTGGCCTGGTTCCTTTGGAAATTGTATAGATAGACCCGGTCCCCCACCTGATATTCCTTCCTGGAAGTTTTCAGGTCATAGTGGGTCTTCATACTCTCGGCTGATCTTTCTAGATTCCGCTGAGCATAGGCAAAAGCATGTTGAAGGTGTTTCCTTAAATTCTCCACATACTCATGAGTTGTGGAGGCATTTATCAACGTTTGCTCTTGGGTTCTGTAGAGCAAATGCTGAGGAAGCACCATCTTGCATCCAGTCATCAACTCAAATGGTGACATTTTGGTTGCAGATGAAGGGGTAGATCTGATGGCCATTAGGACCAGAGGTAATCGGATATCCCAACTTGGCCCAGAATCTGCCACAAACTTTTTTAAGATGCTCACAATTGTCCGGTTGTAGCGTTCCACTGCTCCAGAAGAAGCTGGCATGTAAGCAATATGTAGCTTCCTTTTAACCCCCAGTATCTCCCACATCTTTGTCATTACTTCACTGGTGAAGTGGCTACCTCTGTCTGACTCAATCCTTTGAGGTAGACCAAAACGGAAAAAGATGTGGTTAATCATCAGGGCAGCTGCTGTTTCTGCCTTGCAGTTTGGGGCTGGGAGACATTCCACCCACTTGGTAAACAAGCATGTAACGGTCAACATGTACTTGTTTCCTCTGGACGAGCGGATTACAGGGCCTACAAAGTCGATTTGCAAATCTGACCATGGCAGTGTCATCCCCCTCTTTTGGAGGGGTGCACGGTGCGTGAGGGATGATGGCTGAAATTGTGCACACACAAGACACCCCTTCAAGTATTGGTTGAGGTCCTGCCCCATGTGTGGCCAGTATGCAACCTCTCTTAAGATCTCAAGTGTTGTATGAAACCCCCTATGACCGGCGGTAGCCACATCATGGGTGTGACTTAACATCAGGCTTCGGAAGGAGGTAGGAACCACCCACTGATCATGGCCAGCTTGGGATTTCCTTACCAACAAACCGTCTTGGATCCAGAACATTTTTGGACATTTCATCAACACTCTAAGGTCCTCTTTCCAGTTGTAATCGGTATCCGTCAGGGGAAAGTTCTCAGGGTCCTCAATGTGTTGGTAAAATTTACCAATTATTGGATCCCCCTTCTGAGCGGTAATCAAATCAGCATCAGGGGTCTCCTTACTCCATTGTGCAATTGAAAGATCATTGTGAGCATTTGTCTGGGACCTAGTGATAGCAGTGACCTGGATTTCCCCCAACAGGGACTCAATCTCAATTAGATCCCCTTGGATGGCCCCGGTTTTGGCCAGCTGATCAGCTAAGTCATTCCAGTTTTGTCTGGTCCCTCTACTTTGGAATGACCCTTGATCTTTTTCCAATAGATGGTCATCTCATTCGAGGTGACCAGATCATCAATGTTTTGGATCAACTTCCCATGTTTCAAGGGTTTGTTGTTAGCACATAACATGCCTCTGGTTTTCCAATTAATCAGGTGCTCCACGAACCCGTTCCATACATAATCATAATCTGTGATTATGACCAGTTCATGGAGTTGATGTTGGACAGCAGTGAGGATGGCTTGATGCACAGCCATCAATTCTGCCACCTGACTACTTCGGGGACCAATTTTGTATCCAGCGGAGGGTTCTGGGGACTCATTCACCCATGCATTCCCTACGCCGGCCACCAGTTCTTTCTCCCCGTTGTTGTCAACATGGTAAGAGCATCCATCCACATAGACAGTGGGCATTCCCTCACACTTGTCTTCTTCAAAGACTTTGTGTGGGGAATTAAGGTATGCCTCCATGTTGTCCTTGATTTTTAGACTTTCGTCCTCGAGACAGTTTTCTCTGGCACAATCATGCAAGTCAGCCAGACCTTGCGCGAGGGGACTCTTCTTGTTTTGGCCATATCTGACCTCCACAGGAAAGCCTTGCATTGACAGAATCCAGGAAGTAATTCGGGAATTACTCACATTTCTGGCCTGGATTCTGTCACTTTGAAGATATTGCAGGGGCTGGCGGGGAGTCTCCACTATGATGTGTTCCCCATGGATAAACGGGCGGTAATTCTTCAATGCCCACACCGTTGCCAGGAGGACAATCGTTGAATTTTTCCTCCACAGAGGATAAAGTTTTGCTCGCATAGGAGATTACTTTATTGACCTTGTCATGCTTTTGGTATAATACTGCCGTCAAGCACGTATTAGAGAACCCTGTCTCCAGGAAGAACTCCTTGTTTCTGACAGGGTAAGCTAGGCAGGGCGCTTGTGAGAGGCTTCTTTTGAGTTGTTTTACTGCCTCGGCTTGTTCTGGACCCCATTCCCACTTGACCCCCCCTTCAGGAGATGAATCAGGGGTCTGGTGATCTCTGCGTAGCCCTCAATGAACTTCCTGCTACAATTAGTCAGTCCAAGGAGGCTCCTTAGTTCCCGCATAGTTGTGGGGTCTTTCAGTTTCTGAAGTGCTTCCACTTTCTTTTCCTGGGGACAGAGACCCTGAGGAGTAATCTCATGCCCCAAGAAATTAACACGGGTTCTACACCACTGTGCTTTCTGAAAGGAAAGTTTTGCTCCGGCGGCCCTCAACTGTGTCAGAACATAACGGATCTCCGCTATGTGTTCCTCCACAGAGGAACTTTTGATGAGGACATCATCTACATAAGCCAGGTTACCCCTTGCACCCAGGTCGGGCATGGCCTTGTGTAGGAAAATTTTGAATTAATTGCCGGAGTTGAGGTATCCGAAGGGAGTCCGGGTCCATGTGTACTGCGGGCCCCCAAAGGTAAAAGCCAGCTTGTATTGGTCATCCCTACTGACAGGCACAGTCCAGTATCCATTGGTCAGGTCTATTGCAGTGAATACCTGTGACCCCTGGATCTGGGCCAGCCCTTGGTCAATGTAGGGCAGAGGCCATCGGGAAGTATGGACCTGTTTGTTGAGCTCCCTGAGGTCGGCGCAGAGTCTCCACTGGCCGTTTGGCTTCAATATTCCCAGCACCGGGTTATTGAAGGTGCTGTGTATTGGACGGATTATTCCCCGGGACTCAAGGTTCTTAATTATTTCAGTAAGGGACTCCATGGATGCGAGAGGCAAACGATATTGCTTCACAAACACTGGAGTCATTCGAGGGTCCGTGGGAATTGTTGTGGTGTGGATGTCGGTGCGACCACAGTCATATGAGTCTATCGCAAAGAGATCTTGGAAATCCAAGAAAACTTGTGTCAACTTTTGCTTCTGTTCCAGAGTCACACAGGCATCAGCTAGGTTGACTCTCTCTTCCGCCATCTGCCTGAAGCCTGGAAAGACTTCTGGTTTGGCTATCTCAGCAGCCTCCTCCAGCTGGGTGGAGAAGTCCCTGGTCAGAGTGCTGATTTGGACTGGGGGCTTCAGGTGGGAAAGGCAGCCCTCATGCACTTGGAAAATCACCTCATCCCTCCTGAAGACACAAGTCACATCTTCCCTACCATAAGGGCAAGAAGTGTACACCAGGAAGTTCCCCCCATGCCGGGTGAAAATCCTGTCTGGTGTTGTATTGTCCTCACTGTCACTGTCCTTGGTGATCGGTCCTAACAGTTCATTTCCTAAATCAAAGGAGAAATGTCGGTCATCAACCGCCATTCCAATAATGGTGCCTGCGGCTAGAGTAATACTCTTTAAGTCGCTGTTATCCACCTCTATTGGAATGGTGTCATGTTCTATGTTGACTAATGGTGTTGGGTTTACCCCCAACCCTTGCTGTTGGAGAGAAGCATTTAGATGAATATAAGCATCAGGGTTTTGCAATTTTTGTCCTCTTTTAACTTTCACTTCCAGGGAGAATTGTCGGGTCCTTTCTGGGATGGTGACTTCCTCTTTGATCTGAATTTCAACTGCATAAGGTAGCAATTGAGCTGACCTAAATGCTTTTCCTGGATCACCAAAGCCCATGGGATTATCTGCTAATCGGGACCAAGATTTAGTTTATTAGGTCCAAACTAATGGCAAAGCGATTGAGAATGTCACTGCCTGAGTAAAAAGCCGCAGTGACGTCTCGCACGACCCAACAATTGTGGACTATGCTCTTGTTGCCAATGGAGATTTTGAGCATACACCTGCTTGGCAGGAGATGTTTGGAATTGGGTGCTTCCAGGTCCATTTCCCATTTGTCTATCAGTTTGAAGGTGGGAATGGCTGGATCTTTTGGGAGTTGGCGGAACATGGCTTCGCTGATGAAGCTCTTACGATTGTTCACGCACACTCGAGCGAGAACAGAGTCCTTCCCATCATTTAACTGAACAGGGATGGACAACTGCTCTCCAATTTGCTGAATATCAGCCAGGCTCTGAGCTGATTTCACATCTTTCTGGACTATAGGAGTGGGAGTTTCTGATTGTGGATTAGTAAAGAATTTCAGGGTGTTTCCTTCCAGTGTGGAATACCACCTTAAACTGGAAGGAAGGTTGATTTTCAGAAATAGAGAGGACCCCCCATCACCAGTCTGTTGTCCTACTGCTATTACTGTCACGTCTGGAATTTGGTTGTTCTGGAAGTGAAATTCTACTTGGTCAGATTTGTGTTCAACCATGTGGCAGGTGCCGTTTAAACTAACATGGTTGACACTCTGTTTTAATTTTATTGGTCGGCTAGTCTGGGTCCAGAGGACCTTGTTTACACAATCTATTAGGGGTGACAACCTTCTCAGGAGGTCATTCCCTAGTAAACAAGGGGTGCCCTCTGGAGTCACTACTATGACCGGGTGTTTCACCTTGTGTCGCCCAATTTTAATGTCCAAGTCTGCAGTCCCCTCAACGGGAATTTCCTTCCCGTCAAAGTTCTGCAGTTGTCCAGGAAGAGAGGTGAGAGGAATTCGGTAATTCTCCCCCCTTCCTGCATTTAGTTCCTCAAAGGCCCTTTTGGACAGAAGGGTAGCTTGGGATCCAGTGTCCACCAGTGCTAAAATTGTACCCTGCCCCTGTACTTGTGCCGGGGCATAGTATCTTCCCTCCTTCTCCTCAAGGGGGCACAGATAATGCACATTTTTGGACAACTGGTGGCTAACTTTCTGGTTTTGGACATTGCTAGAGAAGAGATTTGGGCAGAATTCTGCGGAGAGTCTTGGGAATCTGAAAGAAAAAGTTGGCAACTGGAGATCAGAGCCATTGTGGGTTCCCCTGGTTCCGGTTCTGGGCCACCCCCCCCTTTTTGGAGGCAGTCACCAGTATGGGTTTGAACCAGGGGATTTTGGTATTGTGGGTTCTGGGATGAGATGATGGGCGGCGGTAGCTCAGTCTCCATATCTCCCCAGTCTGGATTGCAATCCCTTGGGACCCATTTTTCTTTGGGAGGAGTTCCCCCATCTCTGAAGGAGAAGATCCTTTTCCCGGGATCTTCTGAGGATCCCTCTCCCTCAAATTGGAAGACCTGTACTTCCTCCACAAAGTGGGTCTGTTTGGGTCCTTTGTTTCTCCTACCCCCCCTCTGCTCCTTGGGAGGCAGGCATTCAGGGGCAGAAGATTTTGTTTCCGGTTCCTGGTTTTCCAGGGGCTGTTTACAAGTTGGGAAGGAAGCTTCCTCCAAGGCTTTACACCCCCCTTCCCCTTGTGCCTCCTCCCTGGGAACCGGTGGGTTATCGGGGTGCTGCCCCCGTCATTGTTCTGGAGCACCAGGTCCAGAGTTTGGGGCATTCTGCTGTGGCATGCTCATCTGAGGGTTCTGTTGAGCCCTCAGTATGTGACCCAGATCTCGTGCCATATTTTGGACCTGGCGCTCAAGTTGTGAAACCCGCTCAGGCTGATACGGGGCTCTACTTTCTCCCCTGGGCTGATCCCGGGAAGGGTAGCTATCCCTTCTCTGGTAGTACCCCTGGTTGGGAAGATTTGGGTACCCCTCCACCCTTGGCCTCCCCTCTCCCGGATTAGGTTGTCTGGGCTCAGGGAATTGGGAAAAGAAGGATGGATGATTTTGGGGCTGGAATTTGGGCGGATACCTGGGGAAAAAGTTCTGCCAGGATTTGGAGAATTTCTGCCCTCCTGGGGGAAGTTAGGAGGGAAGTTCCCCGGGTCAGGTACTTGGCTGGATCCCCCCCCTTGGGCTGGAGGAGTCCACACATAACCCAGGATTGGTCGGTTTCCCTTGTAGCGGGGACTTACATAGTCAGGGGAGCGGGGGACCCCATTTGTGGGACTACCACCTCGACTCCCTGTCTGTGACTGGCCCGAGGGATTTCTGGGCTTAGGATTATTAGGTGCAGGTAGGTTTTTAGGCCCCCCCATCTCCAAGTCTAAAACGGGGGCAACCTTTACCTCTGCCACCTTGGCAGCAGCAGGGGTGCTGTTGGTTTTGGGGTTTTTGGGCGCATTATTTTTATTTTCTATGGGCTTCTGCACTTCATAGATCCGGGTAGCCTGTTCAATGACCCAGTCTAAAGATCTTTTCTCATGAAAATCTCTCATGAGCTGGATTATGATGTATTTAGGCAAGGCATGGAAAAAAGTATTGATACATTCTCTGCTGTCTGCGCAAAAGCACGCTTTAATTCTTGCACAAACTCTTGTGGGGCCTGATCCTCCCCACACTGCAAATTGTAGGCTGCCTTGCGAGCCTCTTGGGGATTTCTGTGAACAGAAAAATGTTTTAATATGGCCGCCCTATAGGTGGACCACCTTGAATGATTTTGGTCCTCCAGCCCCGCAAAGAAACTGGAGTACTCTGGGGAGAATGTCCACTTTACATATTGGATACAGCTTTGGCTGTCCTTCAAATGAAAAGTCTCCATCATTTGCTCATAGAGCTCCAAGTGTTCCCAAACAGAGTACTTGGCGTTCTTATGATAAGGCGTGATGACACTCCTGATTGCCTTAATCTGTTTCAATGGGTCCTCAAGCAAGGCCCTTTTTGCCTTATTGGCCTTTTTGGTTCGGGTAACCCTGGTCCATTCATCCTCTGACTCAGAGGCACTGCTCCCAGAGGTTCCTGTCTGATCTTCCAGGTTTTCCCGGATTCTGCGAGCCTGGGAATGGCTGGCAGAATGTGGGGACCTGGTATCCTGTGTCCTGCGCCGTTCAGAGGAGTCTTCAGATTCCTCCTTGCTGCCAGGATTTGATGGGTACCCCCCCCACTGACATAACTGGGCAGAAGTTTTCAGGATGCCCTTAATGGGCCTATTCTCCTGGGGTTCCCCACTAAATTGCACTGTGCTTGGGTGTCCATACCCGGATGCCCGCCCATCCATTCCTGGGAGGTACTGGCCTATGAGCCCCATGCTTCTGGCTGGATAGTAATCTGCCATCCCTGTGGCCCGGTGCTCATGTGCGCCAGGGGACATGGGGGTGGCAGAGTCCAGGGACTGAGAGAGATAAAGGCCTCTGGTACTAGGGCTCCTGAGGTTATGCTCAGGAGTTTCCCTTTCCCAGCAAACCTGGTCTCTATCCGCCCCTGCTCCCTGTTGCAATGCAAGAGCCTGCGCCTTCAGTTCCTCAGTTAAGGCCTTACTAGACTCTATCAGTCTCTCCTGCATCGCTACCTGTTGTTGGAGCCTATCATTGGGCTGGCAGAGAGCCTCATTCTCTCTCTGCATTTCCTGATTGGTCCTGGAGCACTGGGCCAGTCTTTGCTGCAGGAGGGTTACCTCCTGAGTCCCATCCCTATTGTCCTGCTCCTGTCTTGCCAGAGCCTCCTCCACCCTCCTGGTGTGCTCTAGCAAGTCCTGGTGTTCTTTTTGGAGGTCACCCAGTCCCTGGTGGGCCAGGTGATTTTCTTCCATTTTTCTTCTTAAGTGGCAGACTTCCTGGCCTAAGGTGTCCCTTTCCTGACCAAGAGCTTGAATTTGTGACGCCAGGTCGTCCCTTTGCCTTTGGAAGGCACCAGCTTTCTGGCGCTCCTGATCAAACTCTGCCTGGGTATCCAGGTCTTTCAGGTTCAGTTTATTGCTCTCCTCTTTCTCTCTGTCTAGTTGGATTTGCAGGGTGGCTACCTGCTCTGTGCATGCCCTGTTGAAATTGATCTGTTGCTCCAGCTTTTTCTGGCTCTGCAGTAGGGAGTCCAAACTGTCTTGGCGTTCCTTCTGGTATCCTGGTCTGTCTTTTCCTGTTGCAGGATATCCATATCCTTCTTTATTTCAATGATGTACTGTCTACTCTCATTTTCGGACTCCTGGCTTCTGTGCAGCCTCTGCTCAGAAGAGTCCAGATCAGATTGGGCCTTCTGTAATGCCAGCAGTTGCCTACTCGCCAGATATTGGCCTTCAGCACATTTGTCCTGCATGGCTCCCATATGTAAATATAAATATGCCGCTACCCTGGCAATCTTGTGGTGCTCATCCTTGGCCTTAGGGGCCATATATAGTTCACTCAGGGCCACATGTAGGGGACCCTGATCTCCCCATGTATCTGACCCTGTTTCAGTGACCTGTTGCGCGATTGCCTGCAACCAGACCGTTTGGTCCTGATGAGTCCACTCACCTCTCACAAATAGCTTATGTAAGAAGTGTTCTCTGGCTATTTTCATATCTACCAAGGTCGTCATTCTGGAATTTGAGTTCCTTCCTGACTTACAGAAGTTTGTATTTTATTTTTGCAAAACAGACCTTTTCCTTAGAGCGTTCCTTTGAGGAGTGCTTTACAGCGTAACACAGCGTGGTGATCCGACCGGATATGTGTATCTGGTCAGCTGGCACACTGTATTAATCTGCACAAGTGATAGATCTAACCCAGACGTCCGGCTCGAGCCCCCAATTTGTAAGAGGATTCAATTCAACACTACAGCTAAGTCAATGCCTAGTCTGGGATACTGAATGGAAACCCTTATTGATATATCTTTGTGTCCAGTTCATGAGTTCTGGATGACTACCCCTATATAACACCCCTCTCTTGGAATCCCCCTGACCCCACTGAGCCAAGAAGTAGTTCTGTTTTGCAAGTTTAAAAGGTTTATTTGAGAATTTAAAAAATATATATAGATCACACTTTATAATAAATTAATAATTGAATATCACACTTAATCTGAGCAGTAATCAATAATGGATAGTCTGGCACTAGAGCACTTCTTTATAATCAATGATGAGTGGTTATAGGATGGATAAGATAGCAACATACTTTTATGGTTTCAAATAGATACAATGTGGAAAGAAAATGCAGTACAGAAAATAACTTGATAGGATTTCAGCAAAAGACAATGTAATCACTTTCTTGGACAATTCACCCCCCCTTTATGCAATGTAAGGAGATGAAGATGAGAGCACACAGTTCTTAGGAATGCAATCAAATAGAATTCAGTTCAATTCCCCCCCAGCAGCTTATACAACAGATAGGAGTTTTGAAACACAGGCAAATTGCTTTGAATATGGTGACAATGAAGTGAGAAATATGCTGAAAATGCTTTTAATTCCCTTCAGGAGGTTCAGGGTGAGTGGTATCTAGTTAATATTAGTTCAGGCTTACTCCAGCAATGATTCAGGGATGGTTCTTAAGAGGCAAAGGAAATTTAGCAGTTCAGGCAAAAGCTGCTGATTTTTACAGGTGGCTGAAATCAGGCCAAATCGCAAATCACTGCAAAATTCATGAATGCGTGAATCACGATTACTGAGAAAGTATAAGGAGTAGGCAGTTGGTTGATTCTAGGCTTTCAGAGGAAAGTTAAACCAAGTTCCTAGCACAAATGGTTACGGAGTTATGAACGATTTTGTGAAGGTTGTTTTTCGGATTTGAAATTTTAAAAGTTCAAAGCGACAGGTTACAGCTTGCAGCTAGAAAATGACAGGTGTCAGTTTTTGAAAATGACAGGTGACCGCTATGCAGCTTCAGAATTGACAAGTGACAGTTAGGAGGCAGTTCTACTTAGGTTAAATAGATTGAATTATATCACTTGAAACTAAGAGATTTGGTTTCACCCCGTCCTAGCTGTACTCACAATGTGTTTTGGAAGGTCTAGGTCTCACGGATCGGGTCAAGATGGCTTCGGTTCTGGTTTCGCCCCGGACGGTCTCTGCGCACAGCACTTCACAGCGATCTGGTCTCTGGTTCTGTCCGGCACCGGTTCTGGCACAGTCTGGTCTCTGGGTACAGCGTCTCTGCACAGCTCCTGGATCTTTCTGCACAGCTTTCTCTGGACACAGCGCTGATCTGCACGGCTCCTGGATGTTGCTACCGCTGTTAGGTTTGCTGGTTGCTGAGGCCTGCTGAAAAGAGTCCTCACTTTGTGGGTTTAGGCCTCTGAATCAAGTTCTTTGGAGTTTTAAAGTCTAAGTGTTGGATCTGGTATCTTCTGGATGTTGTGTGGTCCGGCAGAGTGCGTTGCAGCAAATGGATTTGAATGTCTCTACCTGTCTCAGCAGTCTCTTTTTATGTGTTTTGAAAGTGGGTGTTTGCCTGGGCCTAGCTAAGCCTGCCCCTTTCTACTTGTCATTGGCCCAATTCTCTCCTCTCCCATGATTGGGGGAAGGAAATGTGAGTCAGAGTGATGCTGTAGGTTTTATGGGTCAGAGGATCCTCCCCTGGTCAGTTTGCCCACAAATCTATATTTGACCTAAAGACATATTTCATAGATACACAGTGGTTTGAAATTACATGCACCCATCACGTATCACATGAGGTATACTCTGTTCAAACTCTGATGTTTCTAAGAGCTTGCATTCAGAACTGGAAACATTTTGCGTTTTTTAACTGGTTTTGCAATATTGGTTTTTCATTAAGAATTACACACATATACACGGCTTGTCCATACATACTCCAGTAAATTCCCATGTCTCTAGCTTAAACACAGAGTCTGTGGTATCAATAAATGGCGGGGTTTTGCCCCAGAACATCACACAAATTGGAGTTTGGGCTTGAATTGTAGGCAAAGTTTCCATTTTAAGGAACTCAAAGTTGTGCATTCCTGTCATTTAGTCCCAATAAGGTATCAGTGTTTCTGTAAAATATATATTTTGCTTTCAATTCAGTTCTCAGAGTGTTGGAGTCCGCCTCCAAGACTTGGGTGGGTCAGTGATCACATGTTTCTTCTGCTGGGAGCTCTTTGTGTACAGTCAACAGTCAACATCAGCATATTCTATTCAAGTGCAAGAGCCTATTGTGTGGTCTCCAGGAGGCTGCCAGCCAGTCTGCCTTCTATCAATCAAGAGGTCATGTGAGATTCTGACTCCTGGTGTGAATCTCTGGAGGTGAGAGGTTTCCCAGCCTTTTGCCTGTTAATTAAATCAGATTGTCTTCTGGGAACAGCATGTGGTTAAGATTTTAATTAACTCCCAGCCTTTGATGTAAAGGCCTCTCCTGCACCTCCTGACATGCAGTTTCCCTGTCAGAGTTTAGACCGCTAGCGCCGCCCTCAGTCAAAAGCGGGTACTGCATGCATTTTTTTTGGATCAGTCTTGAATTCAAGCATTTCAAACAAGAGATATTACATGGAAGTATATTGTCTAGGTTCAACAAATGGCATTGGTGTAGTTCTGCAGTAAAATAATTTTGTGCCCATAAATTAGCCATGTTTGACCTGAAGAAAACGAATTCCCAACAGTTATGGGTTGCTTTTGGCAATCAGCATTGCCCCTTTTACAATGGTTTTAGGCTCTGTGCCCTTCTGTGCTCACAACATAGGCAAAAATGGGTGGCACCTTGGGTGACCATCTTGGTGTGCGCAACTGCACGGTTCTCCTAGATCCTGGCGTGGATGTGGGCGGCGAAAGCTCAACCCCACATCTACCCTGTCTATTGATTTATTTTTATTCCGGGATAGGATAATGGGCAGCGACGGCTTAATCCCCATGTCTATCCAGTCTATTGATTCAGCATGGGTCAAAACCCTGCACAAGATGTAGTACACTTGGAAAAAAGCCCATCTCAAACTTTATAATAAATTACGAAGATATTAAAGGTATCATCATGAAACTAAAAACATTTTGAGCTCTGGGCCCGGATGGGTTGTGTACTTTGACAATCAAGAAAAATGCTGATATCTGTGCTGAAATACTACTTATTCTATTTCAAAATGTTATTGAAACAGACCCAACTCAGGGTCTACATCCATTACCATTCCTATCTTTAAAAATGGCCAGCAAAGCTTACCTAATAATTATCGCTTACTCGCTCTCACGGATGTGCCTAGCAAGATATTCTGCACATTTGTATTGCAAGAAATAAATGCATGGATACTCCATAATAATATCCTCGATAAAGCACAAACAGAATTCAGAAAGGGTCATGCAATTGGTAAACATACTTATTGAGCAGGCCAAAAGCCCAAAGGGTTTGCCTCTTTACATTCTGTTTATAGATTTTGCACCTGCTTTTGACATGGTGAATAGAAGCTTGTTGTGGTCTAAACTTGAGAGTATAGGTATGCCAGCACATCTTTTATATATCTTTATATTAATATGCGAGGAAAATAGTACATGGGTGAGGCTCAACAATATGGGCCTCATAACTGAATAGATATTGGTTGGGAATGGAGTACGCCAGGGCTGTGCATTGGCTCCAATGTTTTTTACCTTGTTAATGGCAGATTTTTGTAAGATATTCACTGAGAAAATTAGTGCTTTCCCAAGGATTGGCATAAATAAGTTGGCTGGATCTGTTACGTGGACGATATTGTTATTTTTGACAACACCTATAAGGTAATATGTAACAGTGCAAAGGTAGTATGCGACTATGCAGATAATAATGGCCTAAAAATAAATCTCTCTAAGACACAATTCATGGCCATTGGACATTAACAGTGTAAAATGCCACATATCCCTTGTCCCATAGGGAAGATTACAAAGGTGACTTCATATAAGTACCTGGGATTTGAAGTTAGTTTGGGCAAGGCTGGTTTCAATGACATAGTACAACTCAATAAGAGATCTAAGGTGGTGGCTGTTATGGGTGCTGTACTATCCTTTTCTAAACAGACAGCTGACTATAGCTCATATGGTATTCGTACGATTTATAAGAAGAAGCTAGCAGCAGCTTTTCTGTATGTCCTATAGGCTTTGTTTATTGATTGGTCAGTCTGGTCTGACAAAATTGAAGGTATAATCTGGCGTAAGATTTGGGGCTTAGTAATTATACACCAATTCAGGCTATCAGACTAGAGATGGGTTTGATATCTTTATCAACTCAGATCAACCATAATAGAGCCAAATTGTAAATCAAGATAATGTACTCAAAACCTAACTCCCTTTTGTTCTCTATACAAACTGCAGTGGGTAATGGATATTTGCCTGTTATTATTAGATTTAAGGCCATGTATGATACTTTTTTTGAGAGAATTTGTTGGACTCCATGCTGGGAACATGGTGAGGGTATGCTGTTAAAATCTCTGACAAAGACTGCTGAAAAGTATGGTTGGGTAACAAGCCATGAGGTGGTGGCTGTAATAAAATCTTTATACTCCTTCTCGAGGATGTTTTTTTAGATATAAGGCACCACAAGCTTACCTAAAACTTTCTCCATATGTAACTACTCACTGCATATTTATGAATATTAGACTAAATGTGCTTTAAAGTAGGGACACGTGGACGAAGACTCCCTCAAATGAAAGATCGTGTAGGCTATGTTGTGAAAAAAATTATAATGAAACTGCAAGGCATATACTTACTAAATGCTCTACCATGACTGACATTTATGAAAGATATTTTACCAAGTATGTAGATGTCATGGAAAAAATAACTGATAAATTGTTCTGGTTGAGATGTCTTTTGGGACAAAATAGGGGTCTGATTATAGCCATTATGCACGTTTTGAAATGTGCAGATAAACTATTGAGAACGTTTGAGGAGGATGTCACACTATTAAGTGAGCTCTAGTGTATGAAGCTTACTGTTTGATGTTCTCCTTTCTGCATTTTTTTGTTTGCTATTTAGATTCTCCTCTGTTTTGTGATGCTCACCTTCTGTTTTTTAAGTGTTTCTTTAGTATAACTGTGCAAAAATAATTATTTTATGTGTGCTCAGAGATTTTAGTTTTAATGTGCAATAATGATGAAGATATCACACTTTTAAGTTTGTGTAAAAGTTTTTTACAACTGTATACAAAAATAAAAATAACTAACATTGCATCACCCATCATAGCTGCAGGCCATTTGGCCACTATCTCTTGCCCAGCATCCAATTCTTGATCATCATTCAATGCTCTCATTTTGTTCTTCAGCTACATTAGTCAGGCATGCCAGACAATCATCTGCCTTATTTTGAGCAACAGACACACACTCCAAACATGTAAAATCATGCACCCCTGTTACCCACTTCCTAATCCTAAACAATACTTTATCCAGACCTTTTGTTGTAAATATCTCTTTCAATGGTTTACAATCTGATCGATTGTGGATCTCATACCCCACTCAAATGGCCTGAATTCTTTAATGCCTTAAACGGCTGCTAACAGTTCTTTTTCTATCTTTTGTTCCGCCTCCACCAGCACCCTGGAAGTGAAAGCCACAGTACATCATTTTTTCTTCATCATCTTGTGACAATACTGCCCCTTATCCATGGTTACTGGCATCCCTCATCAAAATGGTTATTTTATTACAGTTAAAATTATTCAAGACTGGTGCCTTGCTTAAAGCTACCTTAATGTATTTAAATTCCGACTCACAACTAGAGTCTCAGTGGAAACTCACAACCTTTATCACCAACTCCTTCATGCTCTGCATCTTGCTAGCAAATCCCGGAATAAACTTAGAGTAATATTCGGCCATTGTGAACGAGGATGACACTTGTTCCTTGGACTGGGAAATTCGACTGTACTATTTACCAGTTCTTCCTTCAGTTGAATAGTGTCCTTTGATATAACATGTCCCAAATATCGAACTACCTTTTATATGAAACATGCATTCTCCTTACTGAGAGTCATGACAGCATTCCTAAATGTCTAATGCGCTATCCAGTCTTTTATTGTACTCCTCTATGTTCTTTCCATATTTGAGGACATCATCTGGGAAGCAAAAAACAGCATGTTCAATATTAAAGATTTGGTACACTATCTGCTGGAATACTGAATGCGGTACGATTTTTCAACAAAGGTTGTAATTTGATTTGGTGGTATGCTGACTTCAAATCTAATATACTAAAAACGTTGGCCCACCCTATGGTGCCCAACATCTCTGTGATGTTTGATAAGGGAGGCCTGTCTGGCACTATACACTTATTCAAAGATCTCAGATAGATGCACAGCCACAACGTCCCATTGCGTTTGCATGCAACTTACAGAGATGACACCCCTCTGCCAATTCCATCCTTCACCCTTTCTATTACTCCTTATCTTTCCATAAACTATTATTCTGCTTTCACACTGCCCCTCAGTTTGATAGGAATGTTCCTCACTTTGTGCATCACTGGAATGGAATCTGCCTTCATTGTAATTCTGTTTACACAGTTCTTCATGCACCCTAATTCATCTTTGAACACTCCATGTTATATATCCTTCCTCCCATTACCATTGTTGCTATTGGAACTACCATCACGTTTCACTTGTCCTTCACACAAGTACACTGCTTGCTCGGCATTGGGTTCCACTTTTATGCTTAACCTCTTTTGCTGAGACCAACTAACCAATGGATAGTTCCCTTTAACTGAAACATAAACCTTCCCCTTTGCTTTTGGGTTCTTGTACCCCATGGTAGTCTAAAACCACCTAATCAACTCTTTCCATTTACATCCTGATTCTCTAGGTTTGATATCAATCTTAAAAAAACACTTCCACTTAGATGGCCTTCAGATATGTTATTTGGCATGAGAGTGTATTTGGCGTTTGAGTCACCATGTCTATTCCTTTACCTTCAATTGTAATTGTAATCAATGCCATGGGTTTCTCGGCAACATTATCGTTATCCTATAGAGTCTTGATTGACTCTGACATGTCTTCTTCTACATATGTAGATGCTTCCAATTCCTTGCACAGCTTGTCCACCCACTCATTGTTGTTCAACCTACTACTACAACCGTTCGTGGAATGACCTCTCTGATTGCACCTTTTGCACAGTACCTTCAAATCTGGGCACTTGTCGTAGTTTGCAAAAAGAAATAAGCTATCTCTGCCTCCTCGTTTCACACTGGTTTCTTTTAGACATATTCTTTCATTTTTTTGATTTTCTTTTTCTGTACAGCCAACGCTTCCAAAAGTTGAATACTCCCAGCTTCCTTTCCATCTTGATCAAACCTCTTCTCTAATTTGTTAACACACTTATGGGTGTGCTTGACTTACTTTGACACATCACTCCTTCCAAGGAAGGATTGCTCTTTGACCACAAGGCTTCTCTTACTTTGCTGTTGTTGCACTCTAATTGGTCATGCAAACTTTCTTCAAAAGTATTACCAAATTCACATGTTGAGTCTAGCCCTCTGAACGCTGTGATGTATTGTTCCATCAATTTGCTTGATTCCTGTTTCCTTTTCCTAAAGTGATACCTTTCTAAATTAATGCTGACTATTTTTCGGTAATGCTTGTCTAACATCTTTATGCTTATTTCATAGTCTGTAATTTTTCCTGATTCCTCCTCAGACAAGCCAGGAAGGTTCTCAAACTGATCACACCCATAATTACAGAGGCAGTGTATTAATAGGCATCTTTCCCTCTCACTAGAGTAATTAGGTCCATGTTCAGCTTGTACATAGTGATCAAACCTATTTTTCAACCTTTTCCAAGGAATAACTGGTTGCCATTGTGTCTCCAAAAATAGCTGCGAGGTGGCACTCCTTGCATGTTTAATGTGTTTGTCTTGCTTATCTTCCTCCTTTTATTTGGAAATCTGCAATGTATCTACCTATTTTTTCACACACTAGGTTTGTATATATTTTCCCTTTTTCAGTATGAAGACACACTCAAGTAGATTGAAACACGGCCGTGACGCTATATAACTATGTGCAGTTGTAATTTGCAGACCTAAGTTGCTGTCCTAAGTGATATGCCAAACATTAGGTAGTGTCCGTTAACACTTGTTACCACTTCCACTGCACCATGTACCGTGGTGCTTTCCTCTAAGTGTCCCTCGCCATAAGGACATGAGTGAGGCTCTCAATGGTTCCTCGTTGCTCGGTTCATGCTGCCTTGCAATAATCAACAATGCTGTAACCACACAGTAAGAGTGTATATGCTGGGACTCTTACCCTCATTCCCTTTGTAAACTCCCACAATCAGCACAAAAGTGGTGTTAAATCATCTGCACTTTAGGAGCCGCAAGCATGATGCTGTACCAATGAAGTAATGGTTAATCCTGCGAACAGCTAGATACGGTGGTGCTGAAAATCCTTGTTCTCTGCTCGTCACCAGTCCACACACTAGATTCCTTAGAAGTTAATTTATTGAGTTATGCCTTTGCAGCCCCACTCGTGTACATCCTCTCACCATCAACCCTTATCATTATCCCAGTTCTTAGTTCTGGAACACCTGGCAATCTATGATCTAACAGTTGATCCACGTGGTGATGATTCTACACACCACACATTCATACAGCATTCACATGTTCATTTACATGTGCACCCATTCCCTCACACACGCACACCCAGCCTCCAATACTTCACTCACACACATTACATAATATACATACACACACACACTTACATGCACACAGGCACACACATTTACAAAGGAACATTTTCTTACCATTTCCCGAATCCATTGTTGCTCTGTGGAGGGCAGGGGAGCCAGAGCAGTTCATGTCCTCGGGGGCTCAAGCTAAGCCAGTACGACTTCAAAAAGAAATTATTTCTGTTATGGAAAACCGTAACGGAAATGATTTCTTTCTGTGGTCAGAGTAACTTATAAAATAAATGTATGTAAAGAGGGCTCTCACCTGAGGCCTCTTAACTTTTGATTTCTCTCTACCTCTGCAATCCTTAATGAGGAGTCACCGACGCAGTTCCGGGGATCACACGAGAGTTGAAAGCGATTGCAATTGCGACTCCTGGTGACCCCCAAATGACATCCCTGAATCTGCCTCAGTGATCACAAGGATTGAGTCTAGTTCTTAGGAGTGCGCTGTCATGGTAGCCCCAGTCTTTTCCTGCAGGCCTATTGGTGATGGCATACAAATCTCTGCAGTCAGCAACACATAGAAGACTGCAGGTTCATAGTGAAACTGGTAAAACATGGCCCACATGATGCCTCGAGAGTCCATATAACTAGGAGCCTTGGAATGCACAGACCTTTGCATGGCACGGTTGTGAACCCAGCTTTCCGGAGGACCAATGTTGAAACTTGCAAATGGCAGAAGTAGAAAAACAGCGGTCAATTACCTATTTCCCGACACTCCTGAACATAGACCTGGACCTACCAAGTGAAGAGCTGGGAGCCACCAGAGAGTAGAACAAAATTTAGTTGGATCAGGGTGCTCAGTATAAAAGTAGAAATACAAAAATGTAACCATGTCTGTGTGAAAATTACAGAATGGGGTAATGAAGCAGTTTTTGGGGCACTGACAATTACCTGGGGCACAACTGAAGCAGTGGGAGCACAAATGGCAGAAATTGATCAGTCTGGGTGACACTGGGCATAGCTGGGGCAGTAAGAGGGACATGAGGGTGAAGTGTGGCAGTGAGAGTGCATTTGGAGAAGAACTGTGTAAGTGAAATCGACAGGAAGTGGAACTCAGGCAATGGGAGTGAAGCAGGTCAAATTATGGGATAATTTTTTAGGTCCCCGGAGCATAGATTAATGGTGTAAATACATGGTGTAAACTGTCCATGGCAGGAAATTACGCACCAGCGCATGCTAGTCCTGTAAACGATTGGCCAATGACATTGTGCCATTATGACATTTACGCATGCAAATGTAATTAATGCCGTTCAATTACTTGGATGGGAAAGCTACTGAAATATTGCACTGTTTTTTAATCCAACATTTACTCCAAAGAAAATGCACCTTCTCAGAACAGGTACAAATCACAAGTAAAATAGGCCATGCACACAGTTGTCAACAATCATGCTACCCTCACAACAAGCTACACATGAAAGGAGTTACCAATCAGGGGGTGGGGACTGCACAAAAAACATACAAAAAAACATACAAAACAAAACAGCAGTCTCACTTTTGAAAGCACCATGCACCGAGAAGTACCATTGTCGCTACAAATCAGGCCGCTAAGGTAAATGATCACACTTGCACAAGTGGGCCCAATCCTAGACAGTCCAACAGCTTGCACCTCACCCACTTGCACAGATAACCCATCAACGTGCACCCCAAGCCACACCAGAGGCAGTCCATCAGCCTTTACCCCATGTGAGAAACCTGATGGTGTCTCCCACCTATTCCACTGGGATCCTCTATTTAGGTGGCCAGGAAAGGGCCATCGTTTTTGGATCCCGACCCTGGGAGTAGACAAGTGAGGGAGGATCACCTGAGGGGAGGGTCACGAGGGATTGGGAGGAGAATACCCAAGGGCAAGACATGGTATTCCCCCTTTTCCAATTGTATACCGATCCACCCTCCCTCTGCCTCAATGGGGTATTTCCAAGCACACCCCATCTCCCGTCTTCCCATTCCATCTTCCCCTCCCCATTTCTGACTAATACACAGAAGAACAGGCAACTGAGAGTAATGAGGGTTACCTATGAGAAACATCTTGAGAATGACTGCCACCACTACCATTAGGTTGTACCATAAATAGAGTCAGGCAGGATAAGGCATTTAACACTGAGGACTCACACCTGACTCAACTTGACTCTCTTTTCAGGCATGTCCTTTTTTAATTGGTATGCTGAAGGTCAGGCAAACCCAACCCTGACCATACACCTGCAGCCCATTGATACAACCCAGGTGTATAAAAGGAGGCTGCTGAGAGAGCAGAGGCAGAAGCAGTTGGGGGAGCAGGAGGGAGGCTTGTGGGATTGTTTAGCGTGTTTTGGGAGCACAGAGTACACCACCACTGCACAGGATCAATGTATAGCATGTTCTTTTTGAAATGCAGTACCACTGCATGGGGTTGGTGCATTGCTATGATGCAATTGTTTCAAGCTATGTGTTGCCAGTGTAACATGGACATATAAGTGAGGGCAGGTTATTCAGTCAAAAACGATTTTTACATATAAAATGCAAATCATTTTTTTTCACAGTTAAAAGCACACATGTGTACATTCAAAATGTTCACTATTTTTCACCTGAAATGCCTATGTTGCAAGAGACACATTTGAAAATTAATAAACTAACATCATTAACAACTAATCTGATCATAACCCACTAATAATAATGTGTTCTTCAGTGCAACATGGATGGAAAATGACAGGCTCTGAAAGTCATTTTTTAAATGCACATTCAGTTTTTTTTCTTCTCTTCCTTTTGCTCTGCTTTTCTATCCACAGTAACTGCAGGAAGCAAAGACCTTGAATAAGCAGGAAATCAGTTTGGTTACAGTTGCAACTGTGTAAGCCAAGCCATTGTGTGCAGAGGGTGGTTAGGGCATGATAGATGTTTATTGGTTAGGATCCTTTGGTAGGAGGGAACCAGAGTTTTTTTGTTTAATCTCGAGGAAGGAGCTAGGGAGAGTCATCTTGACACAGATCGAAGAAGGACTGGGTTGTTAGCTGGGGATGCCTGATTCCAAAAGCAAATTCATATTGGTTGCAGAGACTGGGATTTGCAGTCAACAAGTCCCAGTTTGAGTGACAGCAGATGCTTGTCCTTGTTGGGTGAACCCCTCCAGAAGGCGACCAGCCAAAGAAGTTACATACTGAATAAGCCTGGTAATTATCTCGCTGAGGTTTGGGGGCTAAGTGTGTACGAAAATATTCAGTCAGTGTAGGAAAGGAGATTCCTGTGCTTTACCCACGTGTTTAATGTTGCAAATTGAATTCTTGTCTCCGCCACTCTCTTTTCAGTGTATCACAAATAATGCTGTTACTGTGCTATTTCATTTATTTCTGTAAAGAGTGAGATCGTGTTTAAATGCAACTTTTATAATACACAAAAATATCTGAAAGCAGACGGGTGGTGTGTTTTATATTTACCAACACAGTGCTGATGATGTGGGGAGATGTTTAGACAGTGCAATTGTCATTTTCAAGGTAGCTAAAAATAAGATTTGGCTGCAGCTGTATGCATGTCATTCACTATGAACAATTATAAATAACTGTGTGTGTTATAGCCTTTTTGCTGAAGGTACATGAGTCAGCAAAAATAGAGACCCGGGACATAGTTCACTACCGTATATAAGTTAGTGAAAAATACCACGTGATAGCTCGCTGCCGTAGATAAGACAGCGAGAAATGGCCCATGGTGGCACACTAAAAGTGAAAATGTGGTGTTCCTGAAATGCAAGCCTGAGGTCTCTATAGTGATTACACGAAAAATCTAAACAAAAATAAGGGGTTCTGGATATTGGGGCCACAAATAAAACAAAGGAATTATATTCACCAAAATACCACCAACCACGCATACCAACCACGCATACCAACCACGCATGTCTGTGTACTGAAATAATGCATAATCACTGTATTATTATTATACATAACCCAATCTGAATACAAGGAGTGATTGTTGCTAAATTATTTTTGGCGGTAAGAAAATACCGCCAGGCCCCAAATCTACACAAAATAAGAAAACAGGCTGCATGGCTGAGTCCAGCAAGGGATCCCTTCTAAGTCCCAGGCCAGATTTTACAGCCAAAGCAAAGCGATCTGGGCATGCAGAGTGGACCACAAGAGCCAGGAAGAAGCAGCCAAAAATAACCTGTAGAGTCCGGAGGAGAGCAGAGTGCAGAGATGCTGGCCCAGTTTTTGTGGGGAGGTGCAGCATGGCTAGGGAGCCATGTATCCAGAGAGCCGAGGCAAGGCAGACATCAGCCTGCTGGGCGTGTCAAACAGAATACTTGTTACCTTGGGACGTGTGCCAGTCCCAAGAGTGTCTGAGGGGCAGGTGGGGAGACCCTGACCTCTACCAAAGCATCCAGAAGACTGCTTGCCAGCACCACGCTAACCAGAGAGTTTCATGAAGATACGAGAGAGAAAATCGGTAGCGTGCGGGTGGCTGGAGCGAGGGAAAGAATACATTGTTACAAGTGGCATGAACGTAAAGAGACAGAAGAGAGATCAGAAAGAAAGAGAAAGTGTGAAAAGCTGAAAGCAAAGTTTACTGCTCTAGAGGTGTGGGGGTACGAAATGGAAGAAGAAGTTTAGAGAAAGCAAGTTGTTGAATGCGAGCAGCAGAAGGGAGCTACAAGTAGAAAACAAAGTGGGATCATACCCTTAACAAAGTCAGATAAAGAAATACATAGGAAAGAAAGTGCAAGAGCGAACTGGCAAGGTGCAAAGAGTGTGCAAAGGGCACAGGAGAGAAAAAGGAATGTGCAAAAGGCATAGGCAAGAACGTACCAAGGAGAAAGAAGAAGAGGGGTCAGAAGTCAGAGTGGTTGCACTTGGGAAAAGTAAAGAACCCATCGTTCTTGAAAATCTCTAATGCCACATCAGTGAAGTACTTACTGTGGCTTGAGTAAAAGGAAGAGAAGAGTTCATCCTCACAAACTGAACCTGTAAGAAGAGCTGAGAAGGGGCTGAGCTTGGGGAAAGGCACCTCAAAAGGCTTAACCAGGGTGAATACATATTTTGAACTTTGTGTTTCAAAATGAAGGGCGTGAGCTTGGGAAAGGGAACCCTGAGAGGCCGACTAAAGTGAAACATTTGGTGAACGCATTTGAAGAGATAAAACCTGGGGAAGGGAATCCCAAGAGCCTAAAACAGTGAACGCAAGCAAGACTATTGTAAAGACCCTGTGGGGAAGGTCTTGCAAGCAACCCTGTTTAATTGAACTCATTCTTGTCAGCTTAAAACTATACCAGACAAGAAGGCCACTGGAAACCAACCCTGGTTTCCTATTTTTCTGTTGAACCACTACTTTTCATTTTTGACAAAAGTGCTTAATTTGTGGGGGTGGTTGCCGGTGCCCAACACCGGCACTCTTTTTTGGGCACCGGAACTCATGCAATTTCTTTGTTTGTTCTTCCACTTCGCTTTGCTTCGATTATAAATCATTGGGATTTGTCATTCTGATCTCGATCTAGTGCTTGCAGGTCGCAGGCCATGGCTGGCTGGGCCTGGGAGGGGCCAGCAATAGCAATGAACAACAAACTGTTACAAACAGCCAATGAAAACTACCATTCTGTTGTTACTATGCAGTATTTGATACATTCTGTATAGTAACACAGAATGTGCAGTTTTCATTGGCTGTTCTTCTGAGCCAGTGAAATTACATGGTGACGTGTTGTTGTTGCTACAGGAGGCAGCGCAGCGCCACCTTCATTTCCCGAGTTACTGTGAAGTGAAGGTGTCGAGGCATGGCGTCGTCGGTCCTGACTTGTGAGAGAGAGAGCCTGCCCTGCTGCACTGCTTGGTGTGGACTAGTTGCTTCCTGGGGCCCCCTCTGCCTGCTTTTTCATTTGTGCGGGTGTGAGTGTGCGCACCTGGCCCCCCCCACCCTGAGGCCCGACAGGAGACCAAGTCCCAGCTGGCAAAGCAGGTAAGTCACTTGTTGCGTGCGGTGCAGCCTGACCTGTCACAGTCAAGTGATCAGGCAAGGAAGGTCCAGGTCGGGGCCCGGGTGGCGGCACGGTCCCCTGGTGGTGTCCTGACTGCCCAGGAGTAGGACCCCACCAGGGGCCCATCCACACCTGGGCTTCTGTCTGTGTGACCTGTGTGCAGTGTGCTGTTGACTGCAGTCAGTGCCAGGCCCAGGCCAATTTCTGTGACCAGGGGTTTCCAGCTGCCGCGGGCACCCAGGCCCATGGATTGTGCCCAAAAAAGTATGTTTTTTAATTTTTTCTTTGAAAACCTGACCTTTCGTGTGGCCGGTGGCCGGGGCACTGCCCCACGGAAGGTAGGTTTTAAAAGAAATAACTTATTTTGAGTGGCAGCTGTGGCCCATCACTTTTGAAAGTGATGGGCCCCAGCCACCCAAATATACGTTTTTTTCTTTTAAAATCTTACCTTCCGTGGGGCTGCTGCGCTGCGCACCTATTTTTGTCATCAGGCTCAGCATGACCGCGGCGGTGGTGGCCCCATGGAAGGTAGCCTAAGTGAGTGAGGCAAGGCACGGGCGGAAACGTGGTCCCACTAGTGTCTGTCACAAAAGAAATGAATTGTTGTTTGCAACTTTGGCCAATTTTCCATTGGTGCTGAGCCCGACTCGAGACAATTGTATGCCCCAGTCCAACCCTGGATAGCATTCCTCTAAGCAAAACATGAGCTGTGAATTTGTGCCTGGGTGTTTCTGTTCTTTCTGTTAATGTTATCGGCCTCATTAGTTCACAAACGAGCTTTAGCGAGGGGACCCGGAACGGTGCACGTATAGGGCCAAAACCGAACAGGCTGCACTTTGCGAGAAAAGCCCATGCAAAGACAAACTTCTGAAATGCCATTTCAGGCTTAAAGATAAACACATGGAAACTAGACAGGGATAAACTTGGTAAACGTGCCCACTAATCAGTCATCATAAATAAAAGCACTACTTGAGTATTCGTGTATAATTCTCAAAAGTCTTTTGCTGTCATTTTTTTACATAATTCCAGTGCATGTTTTCTATCCTGATGTGTGGTTTATACACCAGATGTGGCCCCTTAACCTGGGTACATTACGCTCGGAGCATGTGCTCCGAATGAGAGCACATGCAATCTTCAGATAGGAATCCTCAGATAGGGAGTTGGGTACTTGTTACACCCTGTAGTTTAGTGAAGTATGTCAAGAACATGTCAGTGGGAAGGAGATATCCAAATATGTATTCTCCTCAGGCTCCCGAATATTGGGTGACAAAACATATTTAGTTTTTTAATATGTGTTAAGGTGGAAAGAGGCCCTAAAGCAGAAGTAGCACAGGCTGTTGATTTGCAGAAATGACTTTTTCCAAGTTATCCAACACCATGCTCATGCTTGAAGGAAGGGTGAAGGGGGATGCATTTATGAGATGTGATGACTGATTAGGGCTTGAGAGTAAATTGATTACACAAAACACCTCGATGAGGTGACTGAAGAACGGGTTGAGGGGAGGGTGCTCTTCCTGGAGGTAACCAATTAACAATACTGGGTGTACTTTAACAGACTGTCAGATGGGGCAGAACGGGTAGAGACAAATACAGTGCAACAGTGACTGAAACAGAATGCTTTTTTATTATTTGAATTTTTAAAGCGCTCACACAGCCCGGGGGCATTGAGACGCAGTTACAGGAGGAGCATGTCTTAGTTGAGTATTTACTACTAGCCTGTGCCAGCAGTTGCTGCAGCGCCAAACATGTGACATGGAGCAGCAGCAGTGTGATGGGCTGGTGGTGGGCCGAGCTAGGTAGGTCTAGCACTGAACTGGCGCAGCCGGTGCGCCCGCGCTGATGAGGTCGCCGCGCCCGCGCTGAGGGTGGCACCGTGCCTGGCATTATGGGGCCAATATTTTTTGGGCACTGGCACTTATTTTTTTACAAATTAAGCACTGCAAAAGACCCCCTAACACATGTTCGTATAGAGTGAGGACAAGCATAGGTTTAGACACAGACTGAGTATTATTTTGGACATTCAGACATTGACAGCCCTTAGAAGCATCATTTGAGGGAACCATACCTTCAGAGTTAGTGCCAGTTAGGTGGCCAGTTAAGTTAGTGCCAGAAAGGTTTTGAAAACATATTTATAAGTCTGTGTCTCTCTTGATAACATGCCTGTCTTACACCCATCACCACAGCAGCACCAGGAAAGGAGGAGGAGTAGGAGAGCTTGAAGGTCCTACCCACACAAGGTGTGCATGCCAAGGATTATGCACCATGACCTTACAGACCATCAGATCCCCACTGCCTACAGGATGGACATGTCTGCCATCTTCAGGCTCCTGGCAGATATTAAGCACTAGTTAGAGCTGGACAGGGGCACAGTCATCTATATTTCCCTCCTGTGAAGCTCACCACAGGGCTCAATTTCTGTCCCACAGCTAGTTTCCAGCATTATGTAGACCCTGATGCATGGCCTCTCCCAATCCTTCTTCTAATGCATCCTCTCAAAGGTCACATCTGCCATGGTGGGATAGATGCACCACTACATTACCTTCCGCTGAAACACTACAGTCCTCAACCACATGAAGTACAGCGTGTATTTGTATTTGTATTTTACTTATTTGTATAGCGCACTAGGCCCGAGGGCAACCAGGCGCATATCTTGGGAAGCTAACGCCTCCGGCAGTCTGCAAGTTGTATTTCGAAATAGTTAGCGTTTGTACTTGGGCAGATCTTAGTGTCCGTTAGGGGATGTATTGAGAGAAACGGGAGGTTGAGTAGGTAGGGGCCTGGTTGTTGACACATTTGTGAGTGAGAGTCAGTGATTTCAGCGAGATACTTTGGGCGACAGAGAGCCAGTGTTAACTCTTCCTAGTGTCAGAGATGTGCGCTGACCTAGGAATAGCGAGGGCTGCTCTGATCACATTGTTTTGGGCGATCTGAGTTTGTTGAGTTTACGTTGGTTAGTACCTTGATAGAGTGCGTTGCAGTAATCAAGTTTAGACATAACCAACGTCCTGGCGAGGTATGCCATTGCAGGGTTCCCCAATATTGTCAGAGACATGCACTGCACACACATGGCCCTTATACCACCCAGGGTGCAAGCACATGTCTACTTTAACAGACTCCTGAAGCATTCAATCAATGTGTAAATGGTCTGTGATACAGGAATTTGCTCCACACATGTCTGTGCCAGATTTCCCTGGTCCATGCACAACTCTTTGATCCTGGCCTAGAGCTACCTGCCACGCATCATGGAGGACCTACATCAATGACATGCATGGCTGCTGGGCATGTACAGTACAGCACACCGCCACACTAGTGCATGGAACCACAGCATGCACTCCTGCCTGTATCACTCACAATGGCCTGTGTGTCTAGGCACCCGGGTATAGCTGGCTTGATCAACATCATATACTTATGCTTATTTACAATGACCCCACCATGGTCATTTGAAACAGTTAGCATTCCACAGGACTACCACCCCTCTGTACTGATGTTTCAGTGTCAATCCATTGACATGTGATGGGATACAACAAGCCCCTGCAGATAAAACACAGCCTGAAACACTGTATGCCACAGGGGACAACCCAATTGAACACTGAAATAAATCATGCATGAACCTTGGTCCTACCAATGGACAACATCCACTGTTAACTAATTCCTGCCTTTCTATCACATATATGCCACTGATGTAGAGCTGAATGGTCACCACAAACATGGCAACCCTGTACCATTCACTGTGACACTGAAGTCATTAGACTGCAATCTATCCATTGCCCTTCCCAGGTGATGCCAGATATCCCATACATCCCTGGCTGATGACGCCACAGCACAGTCCAGGCATTCATCTGGATCACTGCTACAACAATGCCCACACCTACACCATCAAAAAACGGCCCTTTGATACATTGAGGCATTGCTTCCACTGCTTCCTGTGGGGTACATTGACCTACTCAGCAGATTCCCATCATGATCAAGCTGCACTTCAGCAGTCAACAGCAAAATGGCTGTGCTGGATCCTTGGAGCGACATTGCAACAAAACTGCATTTTTCAGCTACAAAAGGATGGCTGTACCATCTTGCCAAACACCTATTGGGCGAGTTGGAACAGGAAGCACACCGAGAAAGGTGCCAGTGTGTGTTCTTGTGGGCACCAAAAGAAGTGAATTGAAAAGCAGTGCTGCTCTGCTGCTTGCTTTCCATTGAAAAGGGAATATTTTACATGAAAAAGGATGCTGCCCTGACACTATTTTCATCTGTTCATCATCACACTACTTTAATCAGTGAGACCCTGCCATGCCCACCCATATCCAGAGTGTGCTCCAGCAGAAGATAGCCTTATCCCTGAATGACAGGCCATGCCAGGCCAAATCTGAGAAATCAAAAGAAGCTTACTTTCAGCCAAACAGGAAAACGCTTGACTTTTGAGTTGCAAAATGTCAAAAATCAATGCTGCAAAAGAGACCCTGGCTCTCTGGGCCTATGTCAATTTCAGTGGATCTGTGTCTTAAACAGATTGCTACAAAAGATAAACTGACTGGGGCTGCAGAACAATGTGGGAAATTCAGATGGAACCTTTTGAAAGGAGCATGCCATCAGGCTTCATTACGTGTTTAAATGTACTTTTGCAAATAAGAAAAATATCTGTTTTAAAAGTGTATGTTGGATAAGGCCCTGTCCTGGCCTAGCAATGTAAAGGGGATCAGGTGACATGGAGCAGCAGCAGTGTGATGGGCTGGTGGTGGGCCGAGCTAGGTAGGTCTAGCACTGAACTGGCGCAGCCAGTGAGCCCGCGATGATGGTGCAGTTTAGTGAAGTATGTCAAGAACATGTCAGTGGGAAGGAGATATCCAAATATGTATTCTCCTCAGGCTCCCGAATATTGGGTGGCAAAACATATTTAGTTTTTTAATATGTGTTAAGGTGGAAAGAGGCCCTAAAGCAGAAGTAGCACAGGCTGTTGATTTGCAGAAATGACTTTTTCCAAGTTATCCAACACCATGCTCATGCTTGAAGGAAGGGTGAAGGGGGATGCATTTATGAGATGTGATGACTGATTAGGGCTTGAGAGTAAATTGATTACACAAAACACCTCGATGAGGTGACTGAAGAACGGGTTGAGGGGAGGGTGCTCTTCCTGGAGGTAACCAATTAACAATACTGGGTGTACTTTAACAGACTGTCAGATGGGGCAGAAGGGGTAGAGACAAATGCAGTGCAACAGTGACTGAAACAGAATGCTTTTTTATTTATTTGCATTTTTAAAGCGCTCACACAGCCCGGGGCATTGAGACGCAGTTACAGGAGGAGCATGTCTTAGTTGAGTATTTACTACTAGCCTGTGCCAGCAGTTGCTGCAGCGCCAAACATGTGACATGGAGCAGCAGCAGTGTGATGGGCTGGTGGTGGGCCGAGCTAGGTAGGTCTAGCACTGAACTGGCGCAGCCGGTGCGCCCGCGCTGATGGTGTCGCCGCGCCCGCGCTGAGGGTGGCACCGTGCCTGGCATTATGGGGCCAATATTTTTTGGGCACTGGCACTTATTTTTTTACAAATTAAGCACTGCAAAAGACCCCCTAACACATGTTCGTATAGAGTAAGGACAAGCATAGGTTTAGACACAGACTGAGTATTATTTTGGACATTCAGACATTGACAGCCCTTAGAAGCATCATTTGAGGGAACCATACCTTCAGAGTTAGTGCCAGTTAGGTGGCCAGTTAGGTTAGTGCCAGAAAGGTTTTGAAAACATATTTATAAGTCTGTGTCTCTCTTGATAACATGCCTGTCTTACACCCATCACCACAGCAGCACCAGGAAAGGAGGAGGAGTAGGAGAGCTTGAAGGTCCTACCCACACAAGGTGTGCATGCCAAGGATTATGCACCATGACCTTACAGACCATCAGATCCCCACTGCCTAAAGGATGGACATGTCTGCCATCTTCAGGCTCCTGGCAGATATTAAGCACTAGTTAGAGCTGGACAGGGGCACAGTCACCTATATTTCCCTCCTGTGAAGCTCACCACAGGGCTCAATTTCTGTCCCACAGCTAGTTTCCAGCATTATGTAGACCCTGATGCATGGCCTCTCCCAATCCTTCTTCTAATGCATCCTCTCAAAGGTCACATCTGCTATGGTGAGATAGATGCACCACTACATTACCTTCCACTGAAACACTACAGTCCTCAACCACATGAAGTACAGCGTGTATTTGTATTTGTATTTTACTTATTTGTATAGCGCACTAGGCCCGAGGGCAACCAGGCGCATATCTTGGGAAGCTAACGCCTCCGGCAGTCTGCAAGTTGTATTTCGAAATAGTTAGCGATTGTACTTCGGCAGATCTTAGTGTCCGTTAGGGGATGTATTGAGAGAAACGGGAGGTTAAGTAGGTAGGGGCCTGGTTGTTGACACATTTGTGAGTGAGAGTCAGTGATTTGAGCGAGATACTTTGGGCGACAGAGAGCCAGTGTTAACTCTTCCTAGTGTCAGAGATGTGCGCTGACCTAGGAATAGCGAGGGCTGCTCTGATCACATTGTTTTGGGCGATCTGAGTTTGTTGAGTTTACGTTGGTTAGTACCTTGATAGAGTGCGTTGCAGTAATCAAGTTTAGACATAACCAACGTCCTGGTGAGGTATGCCATTGCAGGGTTCCCCAATATTGTCAGAGACATGCACTGCACAGACATGGCCCTTATACCACCCAGGGTGCAAGCACATGTCTACTTTAACAGACTCCTGAAGCATTCAATCAATGTGTAAATGGTCTGTGATACAGGAATTTGCTCCACACATGTCTGTGCCAGATTTCCCTGGTCCATGCACAACTCTTTGATCCTGGCCTAGAGCAACCTGCCACGCATCATGGAGGACCTACATCAATGACATGCATGGCTGCTGGGCATGTACAGTACAGCACACCGCCACACTAGTGCATGGAACCAGAGCATGCACTCCTGCCTGTATCACTCACAATGGCCTGTGTGTCTAGGCACCCGGGTATAGCTGGCTTGATCAACATCATATACTTATGCTTATTTACAATGACCCCACCATGGTCATTTGAAACAGTTAGCATTCCACAGGACTACCACCCCTCTGTACTGATGTTTCAGTGTCAATCCATTGACATGTGATGGGATACAACAAGCCCCTGCAGATACAACACAGCCTGAAACACTGTATGCCACAGGGGACAACCCAATTGAACACTGAAATAAATCATGCATGAACCTTGGTCCTACCAATGGACAACATCCACTGTTAACTAATTCCTGCCTTTCTATCACCTATATGCCACTGATGAAGAGCTGAATGGTCACCACAAACATGGCAACCCTGTACCATTCACTGTGACACTGAAGTCATTAGACTGCAATCTATCCATTGCCCTTCCCAGGTGATGCCAGATATCCCATACATCCCTGGCTGATGACGCCACAGCACAGTCCAGGCATTCATCTGGATCACTGCTACAACAATGCCCACACCTACACCATCAAAAAACGGCCCTTTGATACATTGAGGCATTGCTTCCACTGCTTCCTGTGGGGTACATTGACCTACTCAGCAGATTCCCATCATGATCAAGCTGCACTTCAGCAGTCAACAGCAAAATGGCTGTGCTGGATCCTTGGAGCGACATTGCAACAAAACGTCATTTTTCAGCTACAAAAGGATGGCTGTACCATCTTGCCAAACACCTATTGGGCGAGTTGGAACAGGAAGCACACCGAGAAAGGTGCCAGTGTGTGTTCTTGTGGGCACCAAAAGAAGTGAATTGAAAAGCAGTGCTGCTCTGCTGCTTGCTTTCCATTGAAAAGGGAATATTTTACATAAAATGGATGCTGCCCTGACACTATTTTCATCTGTTCATCATCACACTACTTTAATCAGTGAGACCCTGCCATGCCCACCCATATCCAGAGTGTGCTCCAGCAGAAGATAGCCTTATCCCTGAATAACAGGCCATGCCAGGCCAAATCTGAGAAATCAAAAGAAGCTTACTTTCAGCCAAACAGGAAAACACTTGACTTTTGAGTTGCAAAATGTCAAAAATCAATGCTCAAAAGAGACCCTGGCTCTCTGGGCCTATGTCAATTTCAGTGGATCTGTGTCTTAAACAGATTGCTGCAAAAGATAAACTGACTGGGGCTGCAGAACAATGTGGGAAATTCAGATGGAACCTTTTGAAAGGAGCATGCCATCAGGCTTCATTACGTGTTTAAATGTACTTTTGCAAATAAGAAAAATATCTGTTTTAAAAGTGTATGTTGGATAAGGCCCTGTCCTGGCCTAGCAATGTAAAGGGGATTGTGCTGGGAAACACATATGGGATGTTTTATTCAATAGGCTTGCTTATGATGCAAAATAAAATCAAGAAATAATGGCATTGGCTACACTGGGGAAATCTGGCCAAGCAGGTTGTGCTGCCATGGCTCAAGGGACCTTTGGCTGACAACAGGAGGGGCCTAACACCCGAAAGAAGGAGCCACAATAGATTCTAGGACATATGCATGTTAATTGCTACTTTTGTCTGTGCTCCAGGCTGAGACAATAGGTTCTGGGAAAGCTACCTGTGAAGTGGGGAAGTGGCAAAAAAACATTCAATCAAACTGAGAAACCCCCATGGACACCCTGGACTGAATTGACAGTTGGTGGTAAAATGGACCGAGTTGAAGAACAATGGCCAGCCCCATTTGGCTCAAGATACTATTTGATGAATGAACTTTTAAGACTGTTAATTCTATAGCCGGACAGCTCAGAAATGTAAAAGCTGTACAGTTTAAATGTGATTTCCTTGGCTTTCAAACATGATATTGTGGCTGTCCACAGCATTTATGAGACACAAACACCAGAAGAATGTGAATCATGGGGAAAGGACATACGATGGAAAGTTAATAAGTAATGGAAAGATGCCTTATGATAATCTATACACATGTCTAAAGTTGTAGAATTTTAGGTCAAATATTTCTCACTAAAAATCACGAAAAATTATTAGACAGGCGAAACAAAGTCCTACAAACGTGAAAATTGGACAGCCATGCTCTGCATAAAATATGTAATCTGCCTATGTAATTTGTTAAGATACCACAACTGTAAAAATGTGCCATTTATGTAAAAACTGGGTTCGGGCAAAATGAACTGTGGGAGATTCTGGACATAGTAAACCCACATTATAAAGCTGATGTCATGTCTCTAAAAGTCCAACCAGCTGACAGGAAGGCTGTACCAATCACCCCTGTCCAATCCGGTTGTTAGAGGCGTGCCTAGCTTAAGCCTGCCTCAACATATAATCCTATGATGTCACCATGGCTCATAAATAAGGAAGTCTGACAGATCTCTGGACACTCTCCTCTGAATTTTCCAGCCCCTGCATATCCAGATATTCCTTCACTCTGCAAGATTCCAGCCCCCACTGCCAGAAAAGGGATAATTGGCCCAGACCTTCCTATCTAGGCAGGACAGCCCTTCAGCACTAAAACCCCATAACAAAATCCCACTAACTTCAGGCAGAAAGAGGAAAGGTGGCTGAGCCCGATTTGTGATTTTTCAGTGCCACCTGCTTGCCCTGCTTACCCGCTCCATCCATCTGAGGGGTTGCTGTGCCGTGACCAGACCTTTGCCCAGCTGTCTTTTGCCAGGATAGCCCGCTATCTGCTGACCAGAATCTTTTCAGTACAGAATTCGGTTGGCTGCCCCAAATTCCAAACTCCAGTGCGGATTGTATTTCCCCATCCTATAACATCACATAGCATACCCCATCTTGACCCCTTTGTCTTTGCCTTATTTTCTAAGCAATCCTATCCATACCCTGATAACTTGTCTGAACTGTTCTAATTCACTGTGCACCCGGTCCTTGTTTTTCTAGTGTTAGTGGCGTTCTTTCATTCACCCCATCTTGTAACTCCTTAGCAATATTTTGATTAAATAAATTAATTTTCCCTAAAGAAAAGTGGTACACTGCGTGAAGGGTTACAACTGCAGCGTAACATTTATATTCATGGGTGGCATTCCTCTTTTCTAGCCATTAAATCTTGTCTAAGTAAAACTTTTCCTTTCCTTCGAAAACGATTTTCGTTTTACCTGCTTATTTTCCTAAAATCGAACCTTATTCCACCTTGAAAATATCATTCAATTCTTCAGCTATAGCCATCCATTCACTTCTATATTGTCCCTGTGATGTGCCTCTATCCCCAGCCCAAAGAGCACATTCCAATTCAGAGTATTTCACCCATTTTTCTAAAAAAAACTTTTTTAACATTTAAAACAGCAAGCCAGAAAAAAATGCAGCTTTTCCATTTGTAATTTGACTGCACAGTGTTTTCAGTTTCAACCTGCTTTGTGAACTGTATGCCTTTGGTGATACCTTAACTTATAGTTGCTAGTGATATGACATCCCTGACACTGTGATAAAACATATGTACATCATTATTTAATTACACATATAAATAATTATTTGTTAAAATCTGAGTGTCATTTTAGGCCATTGCAAAGGGTTTTTGCATCTTATTTTGTGAGGGAAGATCAGATTTTGATTCTGTTTGCTGCCACATATCCCTGACTACCTGCTGCTTCTTTCTATTTACTTAGAATATTGCAGGGGAAATTGTAAACTCCGCTGCTATCTATACGAAAAAGTGCTCCTATTCATTTGTGCTTTGGATATGTTCTTGTAGAAGGTTACCCAAGTGTATTTCAGTGGTTTTCATTGTAATTATCACACCATTGGTGATTGCTGCCCAATATAAAAAGTTTGTGATTTTCTTTGAAATTAAAATAAATAAATATTGTGTTACCACCCACCGGCCTGGTACATGCTCCATTGTGACCCGGGATATTTGTAAAAGGGGGTGTGAGACGGGTCGGCTATCGGCTCAATTTGAATTTGTTGAAATTAAAGAAAAAGCATTCTAATTGCGCACTACAGCTAAGGCTGAGGGCAAAGATCCTGGTCCAGTGTGAGACGCCTGGTTAGAATCCTTCACATTCCACTGATCTGGTGGGGCATTCATGCACTGGCCAGTAAAGGTGTGCCACATCATTGCCATGTGCTGAATGTTGCACAGTGAGGCCATCGGATGCCACAAACCCATACCCGATGATGCCATCATAGATGAGTCTGATGATGAAGATGATGGTGTCCATGGACTGCAGCAAGGACATGGGCAAGAGCAGGACAACATTGATGGGTGTGTGCTGTGTGACAACTTGTGCTCATCCACTTCAGGTAAAGGTGAGTGTATGTCTGCAAATGATGGCACATACCACTCTCCCTCCATAGCAGCCCTAAAAAACAAAGCTCCTCTCAAGAACATGCAACAAAGCATCTCAATGCAATGCCATACATTGAACATATTTTTTTATTGATTTAGCTGATTACTCAATTTTAAAATATTGTTAAATAAAAAAACCTTTGTTGCAATTTAAAACAATTCACGATTAATTAAAGCAATGATTTCACTAAGCATTTACAACTTTTCATAATTGTTGACCATACGTAAAATTGTTAGTTGGATATACTAGAACACCAATTTCAAAGTTTAAACTGAATTTTGACAGACATTGTCCAATGATAACACAAAAGGATGAAAAACATTGTCATCTAATAATATATCAGTTTAAACTTAAGCTCATGTTTCAAATACAGCCTGTAGAAAATTCACAACTGCAATACAAATAGACATTCGGTTGGCCAACAAAAACAAGTTCCATATATCATTCCCATTGCAAGTAGTAAATTGTACATAATGCTTACTTAAGTGTATGTCTCTGATACTTGACAAGGCTGAGCATTCTAGCATGATGTGATGTAGCGTTTCTTTCTGATTGGCAAGACCACAGAATCTACATACATTCAGGTTTTGGCTAATTAATATTCACTTGGCTAAAACCTCTTTAGTAGGCCATAGATTGAATCTGAACCGTACGAAAGCTGATCTAACAGACACCGAAGGATACGGAAGGAGATATGACTCACATATTCTAAGGTTTTTTACCACACATTGATTGTTACCGGGATCTTTATATGAACGGCAAAGATCCCACGTGTGGATCCAGTCTCGTAAAAAAACCTTTTTCTTAGCTCTTTCTGGGTTTTCTAAGAGGATACTTAGTGGCAGATCAGCTGTAGCCATGATGTCAAATATGTCGTTTTGTCACTCTACAATGGCTCTCTGATCTGATGTAAGTAAATATCGAGCCAAGGACCAAAGTAGTGTTTGAGGATTTTTAGCCAATTTACACTTCAGGGCGCACTGACGCCATTGGAGAATGCTATTCAAGGAGGTAAGGCCAATCTCATATCGTATATGCAAAATGGGAACGCATTGAGGTAGGTTTAAAATTGACCTCCAATATACGCCTTCCAATTTTTGTAGACTTACGTGTTTCGTACTAAGCCATGTTTCCAGGCCATACAAAAGTATAGGAGTTGTTTTTGCTTTATAGTACAAAATGGCCACATTTAAGGAACATTTTCCATGTTTCTGTATGATGATCTTGGTTTGAGAGATGGCTGTAACCCATTTTACCTCCATGGTTTGTAGGTGCACCCTGTCAAATGGCTGATTATCAATTTGCATACCCAAATATGTGTATGCATCTACTATCTCCAATTCCGAATTTTGGACTGTCCACATCATGTTGCTCTTTTTGGCACACTTTGCATTACAGATCATGATTTTAGATTTTTTAATATTAACCGTTAGTTGGTTTTCATCTATATATGTAGACAGTGCTTGTAACAAGTTCTTCAAGCCTTTTGGTGTTTGTGAAAGCAACACCAAATCTTCAGCGTATAGTAGCGCCATCACTTTCTCATGTCCCAGTTTTGGAGCATCTGAAACCACATCACAAAACACGTCTGGTATATCAGACAGAAAGAAGTTGAAGAGGGCTGAGATAGGAATACATCCCTGTCTCAGCCCTCTCTTAGTGGGCACTGATGGAGTGAGCATCCCTTGGGTGTTCAACCTTACTTGGAGCGACATCTTGCTATGTAGTTCATTGGCAATGTCTGCAATTGTGGCTGGGCAATGTTCTTTTTACAGCTTGTTTATCAGAATTTGTCTTCAAATCGAGTCTTAAGCCGCATTAAAGTGTATAAATGCAAGCTAAAATGGCCTTTTAGCGGCATAATATTGTTGTTTGATTGCGTATAAAGTTGCCAAATTCACAGCCGTGCCCAGCTCTAAAACCTGTCTGGTGGGGATCACGCTTCCGACAATTTAATGTCCATGTGTTAAGATCTCGTAGCACAAAGCATGCAAAAATGTTGCCTGCTACATTCAGGAGTAAAATGGGTCTGTAGTTCCTAGTGCTTGCTCGAACTCCCTTCGTATTAATTGGAACTACTATGGCTTTTCTCCTCTCTGTTATAACATTAGAGAAAACGTTAGCTAAAATTATGGCCCACATGCGTGGATGAGTCTTCAGCATGTAGTTACTTAGACCATTCGGCCCAGGGGCTTTTGAATTGCTAGATTTCCTAATGAACTGCTCAATATCTTCAACTGATATATTCAGGTGCCATGGTGCATATTTTGTAGATCTACTGTCTATTAAAGGCCATATAGAGTTATCATATAGAGCAGAAAAATGGTCCATCCATTCCTGTTCTGTAACTCCATTTATCTGGATTCGTAGCTGTGAGCTTTCAGTGGCTTGATTTAGCATAGTCCAAACAAGGGCCGTATTTTTTGAAGAAATAGCTTGCAGGAAGTTCTCACCGTCTCGTTGATATCTAAAGGCCTGCCAATTAAGGGTCCAATTTCTATACTCACATCTGGCCGCCCTGAGGGCTAGTGTTCTCTCAGCTTGTGGTAATTTCTTAATAGCCCTCTTCCTTCGTCGTAGTTCAGCTTTTTTTTCGTTTTGATCTAAATCAAAGCTGTGTCTCGTCTGTTGTAAATTGTGACTTATGTTGTTAATCGCGTATTACAAAGAAGAAGGGCTGAATCATAAGACATACTCTGGCCTGTAACGTCATTATTTATCAGCAAAGTGTATAGTTGGCCCAATTTCTGGTCATTCCATTTAAGTTGATTGACTGCATTATTGGAACTGAGTTGTGGAGTATAATATCCTCTTGCATTAGTGGAATCTTGTGATCGTCAGTGCCATTGTAACATAAGAATGTTATGATCACTGTTTGATTGTTCAATAATTTGAAACTTGTCAGCTAAGTTGTACAGCTGTTTATCTACATATGTGTAGTCAATGATACTTCGCAAGAAGCCTCTAGACCACGTTGGACAAGATGGACATCACCCGGTAGAGAGCCATTTGTCATGAGAAGGCCTCTATCCTTCATCAAACCACACCATCTTTGTTGGGTATCAGCAGATCTTAACTAAGTGTCCAAACATTTTAAATTCAGATCACCTGTAATTATGGTGTCTGTAATTGACGGGTCGGTTAAGATGGAATCTAATAGGAGTTGCAGGTCATGAAAACATTTCTTGTCTGTTATGCCCATTGGATTCTTATATAGATTGATTAATGCAATGATACCCTGTTCATGCTGAATTTTTTTGAGTCCAGCAGTTGGACGGACTTTAAGGGCCGCAATTGCCTTAAGAAAAGCAATTTCCTGGTCATCCCAAGTTGGTTTTTGAAGCAGCCATGTTTCTTGCAAGGCAATAATATCGTATTCATTGATGCAACTTTAATTACGGTATACAAGGTGTGTATGTCCATGAGTTGTGTTATCTCTCCAGGTTTCCTCAGTAGGTCTTCTGTGCATAGTTATGCATCAATGGTGTTTGCAACCTTCTTTGCCACTGAATTTTGGCAATTACATCCACATTTGGTCCCAGCATTATTCTTAAGTGTCACTTTAATGTATTTGGCAAATCCTGTGACAAAGTGAAACCTATCATATGCAGCTCTGCCTTAGTCATCCAAATGGTGTTAAGGACAACTCCCAATGGTATCCACAGCAGCACAGTCATTGGATCATATAAGTCTGGAAACTCGACTTGGCTATGTCACCTGTCGTGATATCTTCCAGGTTTGCAATGTCCTCAAATATACCTAATATGGTAGAACGACACAATGTGAATTGGCGAAAGGGAGCATCCCGACATCTCATGATCAAGGTGTGATAGACTGAACTATATTCCTTCTTTTTCTTTTGCTTATTTTGATTTAAATAATTTGAGGATGTTTGCGGTACATGTTGTAGCTGGCTTCTTTCAGCTTCTAATTGCGTAGCATTTGATTATCCTGCTTTAATGCCCCATTGCTGATTTCCCAAGATTTTGTCATGAGAAGACTGTGAATATCTTCAGTCATTAGGTACAGGCACTCCTCCTCTCGTGGAAGATATATCTAGAGATGTTTGAGTCAGCTGCTGGTTTGCTTGTGTAGACATATAGGCTTCAACAGCCACCCTGATTTATTTATTTCGCTCATCCTGTGCTTGAGTCTCAACACTCCTGTCTGGGTTAGACAAGCCTTTAACATTGGAAACATTTGGCGAATTAGTTAAGTCCACGATCGCTTTTCCTTTGTTTTTATCAGTTGTGAGTTCAAAGACTAAATCATCTAGTGGTTGACAGGAAACAGCGGAGATAGAACCTTGCCTTTGTTCTATTCTCTTGTCCTTTCTTAAGTTTTTATATTTTTGTACAACAGCTGAGCTAGCGATTTGGATTTGCTGTTGTGAGCCCATCAATTTTCTTATGAATTGTTTTGAAGAGGCTTTCGCCTTAGCACCAAGATTTTTCATATTTTTAGTTTTTGTAGTTTGAGATTTGTCAGAAGACGTGCATGCTTTTCTGACTTTTGTTTGGATTGCTCCATTATCCAAATAAAATATATCATACATTGGTTGCTGGGATGGTACAGAGCTTATTATATAATTTGCCATTAACCCGCCATTGCTGGAAGGCATCAGGTTATTGACAGTAATTGGCCAAAATACAGCGTCGAAGCTTGGTAGGCACTGGGGTGTCACACTTCTATAATCGTCTGTGTCATTGTTTGTTTCGAAGTAGAATCAGTTGGCACAATTTTATCTATAAGCATAATATTTTCTGTTGTTAAAAGATCATTTCGGGCAATCCAGTCCGTTATTTGTTGAATTTGTACTGCTTGATTGGATAATTTGTTTGTAAAGTTTCAAACAAATGGCTCAAACTGACAAAAGCCGTATCAATCGCTGTTAAAGTAATTTGTAATAGTGATTGTGTATTAGAGTCAATCATTTCTTTACGAGGAGCGATAGGTCTCCTTGGAGTAGGAGCAACAAAAGAAATAGAAACATTCAGTGATTGTGATCGTTCATACTCTGAAATAGACTCGGAGCAAGGTAAATTGGCAGAATGAGCTTCGTCAGATAAACTTGCATGCAAGAAGATCCCAGCAATAGACGAATGTACCAAATCAACAATGGAGATGTGTGTATCATTTTTAGGTGTCGACGAAATAATGCTCTACACTAGCGTTTCATTCGCATGAGTTTGGTCCACCATGCTATTCATCCCTACAGAGTAATTAGACTTTTTTCTTACAGACAATAATATGTCAGTGCTTCTAGCCTCTTTTTCCTTTTTGGGTCTTTGCATGTGGCTAACTGAAACACTTTTGTTTCCAATGTCATCTGGCTGTGTATCCGGAACATTGCTACCTTCAGATCTTCCTATCGGATCACTCCTAGCTAAGTTTGGGGTTGCTGCTGTCGGTACCGGCACTGCCAGGCCCGTCGGCTGCACAACTCCATTATTGGAGCCGTGAGGCACACAAAATCCCTGTATGTCCGCAACCGGACTATATTTTTTCGATGCTGGCGTTAATGTCATGGTCTTTTTAACGGTTCGCCTTATTGAGCTTGGACTGGATATCGGCATATTTGACTTGAGGGTATACAGGGCAACAGACATTAGAAATTAACAATCAAGTTGCAAAAAATGCCCAATTGCAATTACGTTGTATATGCAAACTGGAGAAGAGAACAACACAGGTTATGCAGAATCATAGTTTGAGCACAATCAAAAGTATTTTTTTTTAAAAAAGGATTGAAAGAAAACAGTTCAATTCAAAAATAAAAAAATAAAAACAGAGAAAAAAACAAAGTCAACGCCACCGCCACCCAGGCTATCCACGGACAGCTACTGACAGCGCTTATCAAACAGCCCTTGCGAAAAAGCACGCGCGCAAAAGCATGAGCTTTGGCTGTTTAAGGGTTTGTGGGTAAATGGGCGGTGCTAGCAGCACTTAGAGAGAAAATCCAATAGTAAATCCTGGAAGTAAAGGAAACAGCAGTTAAAGTTGCAAAGCCACTTTCAAGTCCTAAAACGTGAATAAGTTCCTTGGATTTCAAGGTCCATGCCGTGGCTCCAGCATAAAGGGGCACTCAGCAGACACCACGGCAGCCGTCAGCCAGAAGAGAATTAATAGCAGAGGAGCAGCACTTTCAGACACTGGCAGCCTTTTTCCAACAGCCCTTTTGCGAAAAAGCGCGCGTTCAAAAGCACACGCTTTGGCTGTTTAAGTGTTTGTGGGTAAATGGTCGGTGCTAGCAGCACTTAGAGAGACAATCCAACAAGAAATTGTGGCTCCAGCAGAAAGGGGCACTCTGCAGACACCGCGGGAGCCGTCAGGCACAAGAAAGTTAATAGCAGAGGGAGCAGCACTTCCAGCCACTGACAGCCCTTACCGAACAGCCCTTGCGAAAAAGCAACATAATTGAGGTGTGTGAAGAAGAGGGATCCTGTGAGATGCAGGAACAGAGGGCTAAACAGAAAGTCCCATGCACATCTTAATAGGATCCAAAGTCAATTAAAGACAGGCATGACGAAAAGGAAAGCAGGACACGTATGTCATCTTCCTTGTCGATCTTTATTTGCCTGTGGGCCATTTCCTGGTCGGTGTTGGTGGCTATGGAAACCCATGATGTCCCCGGCACAGCCAATGGTAGGCCTTGCAGGTGACTGCTATGCCGAGGGGAAAGCTGACGTGGGAACAGGTGAGGTATAGGTGAAATTGATGGGTACATATTCATGCATCAGGGCAAGGGACAGCTACTGGCAGACCAGCATGTCAGAGATGACAACCTGAGACTGACGATGATGCCGGCTGGCCTCCACCATCCGGCAGCAGAGGGGAACCATGTAGTGGGCTAAATGGTGCATCACTGCTGTGGAGGTACTAGCAGTGTTGCGAGCTGCCTGGATGTGCCTGGAGGCCTGGTATTGAGCAATCTTCCTGGCCCAGGCACTCGGGCCAGTTGGGCTTCCTCCATGGCCCCTTATAGGACTATGTGGCCACCGCAGTGGCAGCCGAAGTCTTCTCTCGGGCCAATCAGACATCCTCCCTTGCCTTAGAGTAAGCCTCAGTTGTATTCATAGCTGCTGCAATATCTGCTCGGGGGCCAATCAGGGATCCTCCCTGGCCGCCGTGTAGGCCACTGATGCTAGCTACACCACCTGATCTCAAGTAAGCCGAGAATCCCACCTTTGCCTGAGCATGAGCCACTGAAGCTGCTGTAACAATAGCCTCAGAGGCCTGCTCTCAAGCAAGTCGAGCATCCTCCCTGGCCTCTCACCTTGCTGACTGTGCCTCTGCCAGCAGGTCTTTCCTCAGCCACAAATGTATGGTACAAATCATCCAGGGACTGTTGAACCTCCCTTAACATTGTGCCAATTTACAGGCAGATCTCCAGTATTTACCTCCCACTAACCTCTACACTTGCCTGAGCTGCATCCATGGCGATCAGTCTCTCAATGATGTCTGCCAAGAGACCAGCAACCATTGGGGGAGGTGCAATGGGTACAGGATGTGTCCTTGAAATGATGGATGCATGGTCTGTAGTTGTCAGATGACTAGTAGTCTCTGAAAGATGTACAGCACCTCCATACCTGGGATTGCAAGTTATGGCACTACATAGAGAATAACTGATGTTCTCCACTAGCAGTATGTTGTCTCCAGGCCTCCGTAGTGGGATGTCACATGAGGCCACCGTGACCTGGTCACTGTATCTGAACATATGGTCCTTAATCAGTAACATGTCATGCAAAGGATGGGATGCAGAGTAACTCTTACACCAAATAATCAGACCGACTCAGGAAGTTGGCAAAGTCCTGTTCAACTTTTTTAATATCAATTGTCTAAAACAGGGAGTTACAACTGACATGGACAGACGTTTGTTCGAGCTCTCAATACACTTTGCATAAAAACACACTTATGTACAAAAAATGTATCATATGTGACATCATACTACGTGGAAAATAAGAAAAAAACTACGAGGGGTTGTGGGTGGCTCAAGGGGAACATCTAAGTGTAGTTGTCATGGCCACAGGCCCCAGAACACAAAAACCACACCATCTAGTGATGGGGGAAATGGGCACTTGACTCACTTATGTCCGTTTGGGACCCATAAATACAGGTCCCTGGCTGGAGTCAGTCCTGGCACCTTTGGCACCAGGCTCATATAGAGATGTGAGTAGGAACACTTTTTTTCAGGTCAGGAGTGCTTTTACTTTATTTCAGTGCAGGAGTGCTTTTATTTTCCAAGAACTTTCCAGTACCCGAAACCCTTTATTCAAGAGAACATCCTCATGTGCTGACTCATCAGGTGTGGCTCCCCAGACCTGGTCTTCATATGCTGACTCATCGGGTGTGGCAGGGTGTGGCAGGCAGGCTGAACCTGGTGGGCGTGGCTTCAGAAGCTCAGCTATATAAGCTGCTCCATCCTTAAGGCCGTTGCTTCGCGTTACTGTGCACTCACGTGCAACGTGGCACTCACCGCCGCTCAGACCAGTTTACCTACCTTTGAAACCAGGCGTTCTCCTGCATACTCACCTCCAGGAAACTGGTGCTTTATTGCTTCATCTGCAGACTCATCTCCTGACATCCAGTGATCTTGATCCCGATGCCGCAGCACCGCGCTCCGCATCCACAAACTCAGACCCTGTGAAGAAGAAGAAAGACAAGATCAGAACATCCGTCCTAGGGCCGCGCCGGATTTGAACCCCACGTGCCCCCTAGTTAACAATTTACCAGCAACTGTACCAATGCAGCTTCGTTCCTCGTTCCCTCTGGCTGCCTCCTCGAGCTCTGCAGCTACTATCGGGCCGGCAACATCACCTGCAAGGGAGGAAAGCAAAAGAGCAAACATCAAAAGTGGAACGACAGCAATACAAGACAACAAACTTTACAGTACAACAAAAACAGACAAGGAAAGACAAAGGCAAACAGGAACAACTGAAGTATAGTGGCTTAGTCGCAGCAGGACTGGACTACCACGTGCAAGGGACTAGTGAATGAACTCGGTCCAGATCATACAAGCGCCCCTGTCAGAAGCAGCAGGACAGAGTACTCGCCAAAACTAATCAACAGGTGAGCTTTCCAAGGACAACGCATCCCACCACGGTTACCACGGTTTGGGAGAAGGGGTCTGGAAGGGGATCTGGTGCACAAGCTGGCATACTCATGCCCCCTATTCTCCATGCAGGAGCAATTCTGAGCAGCATCACCTATTACCACCAATCACCACATAAGCGCAGAGGGCAAAGTCGGACCCGAGCAACCTCACCCCAAGGAGGGCTGTAACTGTGCCCCAACGCCTCCGCAGAGACCAGGTGAGCGTAACAATACTTTCTATATAGGGTCGGGTTGTGATAGGACATCTACTGTCAGGTGGACAATTTAAGCCTGCCTCTAGTGCAAGTCATCCTCAATACATATTAAGTGCACAGAATAGTATTGGCTCTTAAACTATAAGGCCCTTCATTATACAGCCCTCTATAACTGGTTGGCATGCTTGTGCCACGTCTAGAACATTCAGCTCCTTAACAGCATATAAGCTCACACCCAGGTGCTGGGAGGTGGACTTGACTTTGCGTTCCCAGCCAATTAGCTGAACATCTCTCATTGCCCATGCCTTTTGCCATGAAAATTTGCATTTAAACTTGGCCTTGCAATGTATTCTCATCTGTGGGAATATAAGGGAGTATGGGCACATGCTTATCATAGTTCTGATCTGCATGCCCAACTCCTATTTTTATCCTTGGTCCATGTGACAGGAGACCACAATTCAGTCAATTGTTCAGCAATTAATTATCTTGATGTAATAAAGTTGGCACTCACGGTGTTCTTTCTTTGCACTTTAACAAGGGATGATTCAGTGTCACATGGTTTCTGTTCCTCAAGGATAGATAACGGGCCTTGGCTTGCTTCAGCTTTGATACCAGGCCGAACAGCTTCACCCTTCAAGTCTGCAATCTCCAGCTTATGCTTTGTTGTATTACAAAGCTCTTCATCCTTCATTCTCTGTGGGTTTGAACTTACTAAAATTTGTGACACTGATGTCCAGACACTATACAATGGTGCCTTTGCCTGCAGTCTATTCACTACGTGTAGCTAGCTTCTAGGATTATGTAGTCTACTTATGTTGCTGCGTCGGCACATTAATTGAATGGTTTGCATTCTCTGCAGTGTGTCTCAAACACACACATGCAATCTTCTTTTCTGCATACGAACGTTCACTTGGTTCCTTATTTCATCATCAATTTCTATAAGGTCCATGCATCTTCTTCTTCTTACCTTCTTGGTGCATCATTCTCACTTCTTCTGACATCACCAGCTTCTCTTTCTCTCATTTTCATATTCCTTCGGGGACCTCTTCCAAGAGTTTGTCATCTCTTAGGGCATACATCTGGTATGGCTTTATTAATGGATACCTTTTCTCGAACACTCGTCGCGGTATGATCATAACTACTGAAGTCAAGCATGGTGCAGTTTCAGGCTTCCAACATACAGGCAGTATGGTGGCAGGACTTCCTGCAGAGGCATTCGGCTACTCCTCTACACTCCCCCCTCTGGTCGAGTCATCGACCACACCTTCATCAGTCTCCACCCCTTGATACCATTTCTTGAAGAAGTGCTTCTTTGGAGACAAATTTCTTCATCGCTCCCATCAAGGAACCGACTGATTTAACATGTTCATCTACACTCTAGGTCATTTAACTGCACTGTCCATTTGGATTACAATAGACCCATCATCACACATACTTCTTGTGATTCTTTGGATACAGGAACTTTGTTCCCTCAGGTGCTAAGATGGTGGCCTTTATGTATCCTCTGATTTCTTCATCAGTCAATTCCTTGGGTCCAAATCCTGATTCAACATCAATCATGATTCTCATTCCCACTGCTTTCTTGGCTGTCTTCTTGCACTGTGCAATTATTATCCTAATCACACAGAATCCAAACATCACCATCACCAATATTGCTCCAAGAAGCTTAAAGATATTTGCCATCTACTGTCGAACCCATGAGAAGATAGATGCAAACCAACTGTCGCCTGCAACATCTTCTGTCTCGTCTAAAATCTTGTTATGCAGGTTCATCAGCAACGTTATGACCTCTGTCAAGGTCCCATTCACATCTTTGTGAAAAGGTATGAATGTGCAACATGATGGCCCGATTTTGGCACAAACTCTTCCTTCCATCGCTGTGATCATATCTAGAACATAACTCTTCTAAAGGGTCATTAGTCGTATGGCCCCCAATTCTTCCTTGATAGCATTGAATTCTTTTATGGTGGTGTTGATTGTCTGAAGAAGCTCCCATCTGGCAAGATGCAACCATTTGGCATTGGCCATTGTCTGGATCTCAGGCATGAAGATAGTTGTGAAGATTGAAGCAGTTTAGCTGAACAGCCTGTGCTCATACGGGATAGCCTCATATGCATCTATTGATTTTGCCGGGAAGTAATTCTCTCTCTTGGTTCGATTGAGAAATTCATGCAATCTTCTCCTTCTCAAATGGGCATCTACTTTTGGAAATTCACCAATGTTCAGGTCACTCTGAGGAAACACTAACACTGGAACATGGACCAGCACTAAGGAGCACATCCATCCCCAGTCCTTGGGCAGCTTCATGTAGGCTCTGGACTCACAAGCCCAATATCAATCCATCAGGATGGCTGTCCCTGCTCCCATTCTGGAGACATCAACTGTAGTCTTCCAACCTATGTTATCTCCCACATGCCTCTTTCCTTCTCTTCAAATGCACAGTGTCGCATTTGCCAGTGGAATCAAACCTATTGGACCTGATTCATCTTCTACTTTATCTTGGCTATCCTTTCCTTAAGGATGCCATTAAGTCTCTCACACAAATTCTGTTTGCTTGTGGGTGATAAGCAGAAGAAAACGTATGCTTAATGTTCAATAAAAGCCCTATCTGTTTAAATACTTCATTGACAAAATGTGGCCCATTATCGGATCTCAGCACTTCTCACACACCCCATCTTGGAAAGACCTCCTGCACTAGAAACATTGCTGCACAAGTGGCATCAGGGTGTGCACACTGACCTGCCTCAATCCACCTGGATAAGGGACACACCACCACTATCAGATACCTGTATACGCTACACAACTGCAGCATATCAACATAGTCAATATGCAAATGCAGACTCGCAGTCTCAACAGTCTATTGTGTTCAGTGCAAGTCCATGGCATTCTGCAGTCTCCCTACACCCTGTATTGCTATGAGGGAGGACCTTTCTTCAAAAACCCTGCATTGCCGCAGAGCGGCCACAGAGTCTTCTGCAGAGTCGCAGTCTTGGCAATCTATTGTGTTCAGTGCAAATCTCTGACATTGTGCAGTCTCTCTACACCCTCTATTGCTGTGAGGGAGGAGCTTTCTTCAAAACCCTGGCCTCGCCATGGAGCAGACGCAGAGACTGCTGCAGAGTCACAGTCTCGGGGCAGTGGGGTCTGTCAGGCTGACACGACCTTTGTTTTCTTGCCACTTGGAAGAGGGCCGCCTCCTTCACAGTTCAAAATTCAGGCACAAAGACACAAGTGATACTCAGAGGCTTGATGCCCCGCGCCTGCAACGAGTACAGCTACTCTATCTGAAGACAAAATGCCAGTGGCAGGTAAGGACTTATCACATGTAGTTCTCCTCCTTCTCAGCCGCTGCCGCTGCTGCTGCCGTCATCGCCACCACCACATAAGCAAGCACATACCTACAACTCCAATACTTCAAGTACAGCAAACGTCCCCAACTCTGCAGCGCTCAACTCCTGTAGCGACCACTCTGAGGACACGCTGCGCTCCAGTACATACTTGAATAATTAATCATTGAGCGCTGTTCAACCGTGGGATATGCTGGGAGACCCTTCTACAAAGAGCAGCCCCTGCCCTCATCTAGAAACCCTAATGCTAGGGAGGGGCCGGGTCCCAACTGTGTGACCCCAAAACATTCCCTTAACTCTAGTTTCAAATGGGTGCATACCTCCACGTTGCACTAGTTCATCTCTCCATCTAGATAGCTTGAGACTATTGAAGGCAAGCAACTAAGCCACTCCCCCAGAATAAATATATCTAGGCATTGGCCACAAACTCTGCTGATCTAAGGGAAATTACTTCTGGTGTACCGGACAATGTGACCCTACTGCATGAGACCAGGTGAGAAACCCAGTTACATGTTGTGGTGCAAATTCATATTCCTTCGACAAGTGATGATTTTCGAGGGAGAGTCTCATATGTTGAAGATGAAAGCGACTCGCTTCTCCAGTGTCTTTAATAGCTCTACTGGAGGTCGAACCATCGACATAAAATGTTGCTGAAAAACAAAAGTGCCCGGAAATGCAAACTGTTCCTCAGCCTAGCAATATACGAGGACACACCACAAACCCATCTTCAAGTCCCAAAAACCTGGATGTGTTCAAGGATCCCCATGTAGATGGGCAAAAAACCACAGGCAAATCTAAGACTATACAGTGGCTCGGGTCTAGATCTAAAAAGAAATTGAAACCTAGACGGCTGACATCTAAATCCAAGTCAGCTGGCCAATTTTCATCAAGTAGCTCTGAGAAAGGCAGTCCGGCCATTAACTTATTTCATCAAAATGCAGTGAAAGCAAAGAATCCTCCAAGGTCCTACAGGAGAATAACGCCCAGCAGACCAGTTTTTTCTGAAAATTTTGCAAATTGCTTCCTTGAGCAGAGGAAGTCCCACTCTTCAGACCCTGTAAATGAGTTGTCAGATGCAGAGATTCTGGAAGGTGTAACGTATCTCATAGAACAAGCATCAAATGAAACACGAGTTGGCGAAAAAAACTCACCTTGGAAAGCCACCTAGACTTTTAAATACACATTGACATTTTGTGGTGCAAACAAATGTTGCAAAACGAGCACTGGTCGAAACACCACATACCAGCTTTGGCTCCAAAAACCTGTTAACACACCAAACAATAGCAACAAGGGAAAAAGCCTCCCAAGGACGAGCCAACACACCAGGACCTCCCAAAGACTCAACCTTGGCCACCCGGCCCTTAAGGTCACAGAGAAAAAGCACCAACCTAACAGGCCCTGCCAGTTCACCTCCATGCTCACATTCAATGTTGAACATGGGCCTACCAAGCCAAGTAACCACAACACGGGAGACCTGTATAACAAGGACACCCCAAGAGGGACTCTGCAATTATATGAGGAGGGGACGCACAACTTCGACTAAGCACACAAACTGGAAATCAACTAGCCCCCCTCCGGAGAAACCAGCAAATAATGGGCCACATAAACAACAGATGGAACCCAGTGATTATGGCATTTTATGTCATCACCTTAGTCCACCGAAGGAACGAACACAAGACCTCAGGCTAGTATCACAAAGTCTCCTGCCTCCATTTCCAAATCCGAACCAACATAGTTCACTCAAGAGTATTAATTCACCATCGGACCGCCCCAATGAACTTTTGATACCATATTTAACTATAGACCCAATTACGTGTCAGGACAAGCTAGAAGATCAGACAAACGACCTGACACGAAAACAAAAAGATAGACTGAAAAAAATAGTCTTATTATCCACAGTGTGAACAGTGAGAATAGCCCTGGCTCCTTTCTTTGAGTTGTATGAATCAATAAATGACACTCTGAAAGATCATATAACCATGATTGCAATGATGCATTCTAAACTTGTTTTCCTGGAAAACTATGATATGATATGATATGATAGTTTATTTATATAGCGCCTATACACAATGTGTTTCAAAGCACTTCAAGGCAAGGACGGGAACAAGGGAAAATACAATGACATTCTTACAGGTCATGAACAGTAAGGATGTGAAATTAACTATCGTACTCGGCCTGACGACATTTCAGATAGTGCAAGAGCTAAGACATAGATAAGGAAGGGAGGGGGAGAGTGGTACATAACAGATACTGAAAATAGATCCCAGGTATTGTGACCATCTTACGCTCACAGCAGGAAGGGAAGCCACACAGAGTCCCCTGATTAATCCAACCATGGAAGCATAACTAGAGGGACAAAACAAGGAGGGAACACTCCAAATCGACCTTACAAAAGACCCTAAGGCGAACTACCCACTAACGGGGAAAATAAAAGTAGCAACAGAACAGATACAAATTTCCAAGGAACTGAACTCCCTGCAAGGAGAGAGTCCTCACCCTCTATCAGCTGTGGTGCGAGAACAAAAATATGATCACAGAATGGATGCATGCAACTAGAAGACGCTGACCCAACTGGGGTTGAGGTGTTCTCAAATCAGATAAATCAAGAGTCATTTCTGTAAAAACCAATAAGAGAACCAATAATGATTATTCGATCTTTGAGGCCACAAAGACGTTAACCCTGCAAGATACAAATTCCAAAATACAATCCCCGGTTGAACGGGATCCCCCTCTGGTGTTGGTTCCAGGACTGATCCCCAAACCAGTCCAAACAAGGCCAAAACCTGCATCAAGAAAATTGAAAGGGGAAACTGGTCAGTCTACTGTGACAACACTGGGACTGGACAAGGAAAAGGGTCCCAGTAGAACTGTACTGATGATAATCAATGAGGACATGGATAAAACACAGGACTTGATGAAGCTGTCTCAACACTCAATTGAAGATTCCGAATCAGACCTCCCTCAACCATCGACAGCCTATTACGGTCCCCAAACAGGATCTCAAACTCATACTTGAGATATAAACAGTACATGACATGAATCCCCAAAATAGCTCATCATCACCTCCTTTTCTGACTTTACTATAAAAAAGAGAAATATCACTGAAAGGATGGTTTAGTAAAGACTCAAGGATCGACATACTCCTCTCTCCCGGTGCAAATCAGATTCCAGCACCCCCGCATAGGCAAAAATGTATAACTGCCCAATCAAATACAAGGCACACTTGTGCCCAAAGAATACCTCCAAGGCAGCACGAAAACATTCGAAAAGATTCTATAGTGCAAAGCCCAAAGAAGACCTCTGGAACCCCCGACCGACTGGGTTTACATAGGACTCCAGTTGAGACTCGCGTAAGAGACAAGAGAGGATCATCTCAATGAAAAAGGTACACTGCTGTAACGACAAGTCGCACCAGTGAACGTTCCTTTAAACTAGAAAAAATCTTAGGTAAAGGGGACGACTTGATCCTGAATAGAAAGACTGTGATGAAGTTACTGCATTGCATTCCGAACCTCCGACAGACACTGTCAGATGACCTAAAGATAACTGAATTTGGAGAAAATCATCGTACCAATAGCATCTACTTGCATATCCCTTCTTTGGTGCTAAAGGGAATATTGAGAGAGGCAACAGCCTACAGCTCCTCGGCTTTAATCTGCCATTAGTAAAGACTATGGTTCCTCCCAAATTTCAACAATGGCAAAATAAAAATAAAATCGAGAGCCCGAAAGTCTCCTCTACCTCACAAAATGAACACCATCCAAACGACCAGCAACCAACTGGAAATACCACAGAGCCAAGTATGTTCAAAGATCCATTAGGCCTGGGTCAAGATCCTAACGGCCCAAGACCTACTCTAAACTTCATGTTCAAACCAACCCAGGATTGCACTGACGTAGTGGGTCCTGAAACCAAATCCACGATTCAAATTGAAACTCAGGACTCACAGAAGTGGTCTTGGATGCCAGAGGTTTTGGCAAGACAGAAGAAACATAGCGATCCAAGCATCCTAGTGAGTGGGATAAACCAGTGACCTAGCCTCAACCGTTAAGCAACGCCCAAACAATTTTAAAGATGTCCTCATGGAACAACAGGGGCTTCAAGCACTGCCCTGAGTGATGTAAACCTTAGCGATTATGACATTGTTTGCCTTCAGGAGACTTGGCTGATGGGGAAACCCTACCTCGACAGATTTGACCTAGCCATCGCTCCAGCAGCAAAAGGATCCAAAGGACAACCCATATCTGTCATCGGCTGTCAGATCAGGTAGCGGCTTGTAGCTTATAAAAACTATCCTCTCAATCCTCTTTTTCCTCGTCCTTCTAGTTAGTGGGCCAAACCTGACACCCTCTTCAACACAGGACAAACAGTCAAACATGGTGGTAATGAATTGTTATTGAAACCCGCATGCTATATTCAACTTTAATTCCCTCGAGACGGTCACAAACATAATCGAAGATGCATACACTAACTGTTATGATAGTTTTTCTATTGTTCACAGCATGACGTACTACGTCATGCTGCATGTGTTGCATAACGTTCTGTATTAACTGGAGCGTGTTCGTGTACGGTTCCAGAATGTTATGGGGCCATACACGAAGACGCTCCAGGTCTGATGGTTGGCCTTCTAGGGGGCTCCTCCTAATAAACTATCGTAGCCATAATATACTACGCTCAAGTGTGATAATTACGCTACACTACAAATGGCGACGAGGATCTGGGAGGGAGCCCCCAGATGCGACAAAGGATTGAATTGGAAACTTGTTACACACAAGTTAAGAAATTGACGACTGAACCTGCGCAAATCGACGCATGGCACGACGATGAAAGAAGAAAAAAAAAAAAGAACACTGCAAAATAAAAGGAAAGAAAAGTGGTGCTCAGTCGCATACGAGGAAAATTAGGCCGACATGCAAAACAATATCGTTCCTCCAATGAAGTTTCTGGCACTGCCAGGGAATCCAGTGTGTCCATGGGAGCAGTGGCAAGACAATTTTCAGGTATACCTGAGAGCAGTAGGAGGATCTAAGTTTAATGATGATTTAAAGGAGGCAACATTGCTCAACTGTATAGGTACTGAGGCACTCAGAATTTTCAGGAATTTGCCAGATTTGGACCACACGGATGTAGTTGTGGGTGGTGAATCATCAGCTGGAGCAAGGAAGTACGATGTAGCAATTACTAAACTGACCAAACAGGGTGTCAATGGAATTGGATGGAGTAGCGTTAAGAGTTATGGTGGACACAGGTTCACCCTATACTATGGTGGATGCAGAGACGTATGTCAATGTACTAAAAAAAAAAATGGAAGATTTACAACCGACAAAACTAAAGGCTACGGGATATGGCAAGACTCCAATCAATGTAATTGGTTATGTGTGGGTACATCTGAATTTTGAAGGGAGGAAAACGTATTGCAAGTTATTTGTGGCTGAAGATGGATTTTCTATAGTTGGATGGTGGGAACAAGCTGCACTCAAGATTCGTATACATCCAGGAGAGAATGTGCCAATTCTTTGCATTACTGAGAGTAGTTGCAGCACTTCAGAGAATTTAGCCAAAAGTTTCCCCAAAGTGTTTAATGATAACATAGGGACCCTTAAAGGCTTCAAACACAAGATTATACTTAAAAGGGGAGCAAATCCCATAGTACACAAAGTTAGAAACATACCCATTGGCACCAGAGAGGCATTGAAGAGTGAACTGGAGAAATTGATCGTACAAGACATAATTGAACCAATAGAAAGTTCAGAATGGTTATCCCCCATCGTTATTGTTAAAAAACCCAATGGATCGATTAGAATGTGTGTTGACCTAAGGGACCTAAATGCCAACATTTGGGTGGATCGCCATCCTCTTCCGAATATAGGAGAAATGTTGACCACGATGAAACCAGCAAAGTGGTTCACAACGCTTGACTTGTCGTCAGCATATCATCAAGTGATGTTGGATGAAGAGTCCAGACATTTGACATCATTCATTACCCCTCTAGGAGCATTTCGATATAAGAGAATGCCATTCGGATTAGCTTCTGCAGCTGCAGTATTTCAACGTTTAATGCATCACCTGTTCGATGGTCTTAAAGGAGTTCATTATTTCCAGGACGATATATTGATATCAGCAATGTCCGAGGAAGAACATGATGCCAAGTTATTGGGGGTATTACAAGTTATACAGCAGAAAGGCATGACACTAAAAATCGATAAATGCAAAATAAAACAGAATGAAGTAACATATTTGGGTCATTGCATAAATAATGAAGGTATAAAACCCAAAGAATCGCTGGTCGACACCATTCTTAAGATTCCAGATCCACTCAACAAAGATCAATTACGCAGTTTTTTGGGATTAACAGAGTATTATTCAAAATTTGTAGACCATTATACTGACAGAACAGAACAAATGAGAAAACTGATGTGCAAGGGTACAAGATTTGTTTGGTCTGAAGAATGCAAAAATGAATTTGAAATAATAAAATCAATGATCAATAAGGCACCGGCACTTAAAATGTTTGATTCAAAAGCAAAAACCAGAATATCAGTGGATGCCAGCAACATGGGATTAGGTGGTGTATTGGAGCAAGTTCAAGATGGTGAAGTGGTTCCCATTGCCTTTGCATCCAGGACATTGAGAGGAGCTGAAAGAAATTACTCCACTATTGAGAAGGAGGCTTTGGGAGTTAAATGGATCCTTGAACATTTTAAAAGTCTAGTGTGGGGCATACCGATTGAGGTCAGAACTGACCACAAACCATTGATACACGTTTTCAATTCAAAAAATCCACACATGACCTCACCGCGCATAAGAAGGTGGATCTTGATTATTATGCAGTATAATGTCAATATAAAATATACCCCAGGAAAGTCGAATGTTGTGGCAGATTGCTTTTCTCGATTGCCTTGCAAGTCAGAAGTGATGGAAGATGAAGAAAATAGCGAATTAACAGATGATCAGAACATGGAGTGCATTATTGCACATATACATCCGAGTTTTTCAAAAGAAGAATGGATTGAGGCGAGAGAACAAGATTATGAACAGAAACAAGTAAGGAAAGCCATTGAAGATGGGTGGACGGATGTTGAAAAAAACATTAAATCCTGGGAAAAATTTAGAGATGAATTGACGTGCGATACTACATGCGTTTATAGAGGAGATCGTATAATTCCCCCTGTAAAGATGAGAGAGAGAATTATGAGAATAGCGCATGAAGGACATATAGGAAGAAATTTGACCAAAAGGAGGGTGAGAGAAGCCTACTGGTGGCCCAACATGTGGGGTGAACTGGAAGCCCTTGTTAAAGATTGCACAGCTTGTGCAGTGAGCGATAAAAGCAAGACGACACACGCCACACCATTACAACCAGTGGAAATTCCGAATACTGTATGGACAAAACTGGCCATTGATATAGCAGGACCATATGAAACGTTAGGGCCACAGAACATTTATTTAATTGTGTTGGTTGACTATACGTCCAAATGGGTGGAGTGTGGCATAGTAGAAGAGTCTGTATCAGCAATGAAAGTGATGACGTTTTTAGAGGAGATCTTTAACAGAGAAGGAGAGCCTCAAGAAATGATATCAGACAATGGTGCCCAATTCATGTCAAGTGAAATCCAAAAGTTTTTCAAGGAAAGAGCAATCAAACATTCCACCACAGCCTTATATCATCCAATGGCAAACGGATTGGTAGAAAGGATGAATCGCTTTATAAAAGGTATTATTCAGTTAGCCATTGTCAACAATATACCTTGGAGAGAGACATTAAAGGAAGCACTAAATACGTACAAAGTTACACCCCATTCAGTAACAGAAGAAGAACCTTTCACATTGATGAGAGGGAGAATAGCCACGAACAGACTTAGACCTGCATGGATGATAAGAAGAAGAAATAAAGAAATTAACCTGGAAGAGATAGTAAACAGAGTAAGAAGGAAACAAGAAGTATACAAAAACTATTATGACACACAGAAACATGTCAAAGAATGCAGTTATAAGAAAGGAGATTGGGTGAAAGTGAGAGAACCCAGGAGAGTGATGAAGGGAGAATCAAAATTTCGTTCTCCACAAGAAATAAAGGAATGTTTTGGAAAATCAGTAATTTTGGAAGATGGGAAAAAGTGGTCATGTGATGACATTATCCTGGCCAAGGAGGAGGAAGTTGAAAGGAACAGGAGAGAATCGATGACAAAAGGAGAAATATTCAAAGATAAGACTGATGGACTAAGATACATGAATAAGTCGCATGTTCCAGAGAATAAACAGGAAGAAAGGGCAGGAGATAACCTATCATCTGCAAGAATCAAGAAAAGTGTATGGAATCGAAATCAAGACTATGTGTACTATTAGAGATCTCTTAAAAGATTTAGACTACTCATCAACAAACAACAAAGAAATCTCATGACAAAGTGTATCCTTTCTTGTTGTTTTCCAATATATTTGTAGTTATACACTGCACTTATGCATAATATGTAGATAACTGTTAGACAGTCTTAGACTATTAATGTTGGTTGAATTATTATAGAGGGGAAGATGTTATGATAGTTTTTCTATTGTTCACAGCATGACGTACTACGTCATGCTGCATGTGTTGCATAACGTTCTGTATTAACTGGAGCGTGTTCGTGTACGGTTCCAGAATGTTATGGGGCCATACACGAAGACGCTCCAGGTCTGATGGTTGGCCTTCTAGGGGGCTCCTCCTAATAAACTATCGTAGCCATAATATACTACGCTCAAGTGTGTTAATTACGCTACACTACACTAACCATCACGCAAAGTACATGATAGTATACAGAGATCTAAATGTCACATGTCAAAAAAGAAAAAAAACATAAGGGATGAGAACCCAAAAGAAATCTCACCCCCCAAAATCAAGAGGTAAACTGTGGTCCACGCTAATGGATTCCCAAGACCTCCACTCCCTCAAGGATGATGGAAACCAGGCAAAATCAACAGTAGCAACCTGGGAAAGAGGCGTCCAGACTGCCAACATTGATCACATATATGTGTCTGGGGAACTTCTACAGCATATAACATTGTTCAAAGTCATCATGACTGATAACAGCAACCACAATTTCCTAACTATGTCTTGGAGGGCTTCACTGGAATCAAACCATCAAACCATGAAGACCCAAGTGTAAGTGATCAACGGAGGCACCTGTTTAAGACTGAGAAGTGAGGACATCTCAGCACTAACAAAAGCTTTCACTGAAGTCGGAAAAAATATAAATGACGACAGCGAGAACAATATCGTGGATTACATATCTTTATTACCTTTTTGTATTTTTTCAAGGAACTTAGTGTTGCTCACCCTATGTTACCTGGGGGAACCCAGACATGGACCCCTTGCTCACTGTGCTCAGAGAGGCACAGCTCCACCTCACTGATGAGACCCAACAAGGATGAAACCTGTGTCTGGGGTTGCTGTTGGTAGTCTTGTTCAAAGGAGGTTTGCCTGCCATTTCGGTGCTGGACTGCCGATGTGGGCGGAACAAACACTGATATGCAAATGGGTATTCCTCCTTTGTGAAAAGTACAGTGAGCAAAAAGCGATGGCTGCAAACTCATAATTGGGTAAAAACCACTGAACAGGTTATCATACCATGTTCTCTCTAGAGAGGGGCGCCTGCTACCTTTTTTCACTTTATTAAAATGCCTTCACACAAAAAAAAACTAGGACCCAGAAAGGCAAAACATCAAGGTCTCCACTTAAATGATAAGCTTGTTGTTGAGAAACGATATGACTCGGAGCATATGTTGTGCATAGTTTGTGTAGGATATCTAGAGAATGTTGTGCCTTTGTAAAACTGAAAACAGCGGCATATAGTGGCTCTCAACAAAATAACGGCAGCATGTCAGCATGGAAGCAACACTTCTCCGCCCTTTTTGATGGTTCATCTGAGCTTCCGTTAAAGCCATCATTAAAAATCGAGCAATGGATGGTGCCCCATGAAGTAGAAACAATCTGAGGCAATCTGAGGCAAGATACAGAAGCTGAATACATCTAGGACCTCAGTCCCCCTGTCGGGGGGAAATTCTCCCGAGGTCTGCTGGGCTGTCCGCGGACCCCCGGGCAGGGAGGCCCCAACTCCTCCCGCGTATCCCAAAAATGAGTATGAGGCACACGCAAGAAGCAAGGTGGTTCTGCTGTTTATTAGACAACGGCAGGGATGGGTCAAGGATCGTACGCGTCCGTCCTGACTCTCTCTCAAAATTCGTGGGGCTCGCAGGCCCTTTTTACCTCAGTATGACGCGCTACTCGCGTCGCCTGGGAAAGTTAGCAAAAAACCTATCGTCACTCTGGATTGGTTCCTCGAGTGGTAGGGTTAGTATAGCATGCGTGTAGAGAACGCTGTTAGTGGTTAAGGGTCAGTCAGGTGGTATACTTGGGTTGTCCTTTCTATTAGATACATGAATTGGCTAATGTTAATGGCGTCAGTGATAAGTGCCCCATGTTCTGATTGGTCCACTCGCGAGCCCCCCAGCTTGGGACCATCGTTGTTCCCAGCTCGCGGTGCACCTGCCATTTGCAACAATGTGTAACTATGTGTTTGTGCAGACAATGCGTGGATTTATTCATATGCTTGAAAGCAGGCTACTCCCACCGCCGCAGATGTCCATTTGAGTCGCTTCATTGTTGCTGCCTGTGTCTCAAAAACGTGGGACCCAGGCGCCTCCTCCCTCCTGGGTCTGACACCCTGTCAGGTTCGGCTTGGTCACGTGAGGAGAGACCATGATTGAGGCAGAATTCTGCACATTTAATGTTGCATTTTCCACTGTGTGTCTGGCTTAGTTTGCAGGTGGAACCTTGGCTTCGGCTTGTGGTATGCGAGTTTGCAACATTGCTCCCTTGGCTGTTTGTTCTCGCCGGGCTCATTCTGCAGGGTCAGCAATTGTACTCTTGCTCTTTCAATGTTCGTGGAGGCTCTTGCTTGCGGCCTACTTGGGCCTGGTGCATAGGTGGGAATGTTTGATGCACGGCGCTTTAAGTTACGGTATCATATTGCTTTATCCCCAGTATCATGTCTTCGTTATATTTCTCATTGCAATGCATCGGTTAGGAGAAGCGTCAGCAAGCATTTTAGATGAGTTCGTTGTGCGTCTTGCGTTTCTGCATTTAAAAAACCTATGTGAAAAATAATAAAGATGCGCGTCAGTGGGTGTGTCCGTCACCTACGTCATAGCACTGAATATGTTCTTCGTGTGGATTGGTGTGGGAGTGTCCAGTGTGCATGTTTGCACGGGTGTTCTGACCGTTGGCTAGGTCGTCATGGCATCTCTAACGATGTGTTCATTTACTGTTGAATGGTTCAGTCGAATTCATCCATGCTGCAGGTGTCGGTTTGGGCAGGGCAGGCTGATGGGCAGGCTGGTGGGCACATCCGTATGTTCCTGTACCAGGGTATTTGGTCGTCTGGTAGATAGGCAAACTCCTCTCGTGGCGGGTGTCTGGGCCGCGATCCTCTAGGCCAGGGGCGTGAGGGGATTGGTGGGAGTCTTTTGTTCCATTCTCCCACTTCAGTCCCCCCTCTGGTCGACTTGTCGACCACAAAAATATCTTTTTCCTTATCTCCTCTTACTCTCCATATTTTAGTTACTCCTCCCAAGTGTCCATAGTGGTTGACATGGTCTTCAAATGACCAATACATATGTACACAGGTTCCTCCAGGTGTGCAGTATACCCATTTCCCTTTGTAGCTCCTTGGGTTTCTTGGGTTTTCGAGCTTCACAGATGGTGGGTCCAGGTGGTTGGTGATGATCTGTTTGCGCAGTTTTTCTCTTTCTTTTATTATTGTGCCTGTGTGCTGGTCATCATCTGTCGGCATCAAGGGGTGCATACCAATCATTTCGATAATTTTGTCTGTAGTGCATGCCTTCCGGGCCTTCCGAAATCTTATTATGATCAGTGCAGCTCCAGCCAGTATTATGCATCCAACTATAATCTTCAGTCCGTCCGACAGCCAAGATGGCATCCATGACCATAACATTGAAAACCAGCTGTCATCCTTCTTCACTCCTTTACTTTCTTCCATCATTTTGGAGTGCATCTGGGCCAGTTGTGATGCTGCTTCAGTCAGTGTACCATTGTCATCATCATTAGCAGGAATGAATGTGCAGCATGATTGTCCTATCTTTGCGCAAACTCCTCCTTCCATTGCTGTAAGGAGATCTAATACATATCTGTTCTGTAGTGCTACCATCCTCACTGGTCGCAGTTCCTCTTTTATTGCGTTGAATCCATTTACTGTAGAATTAATTGTCATCATTAGCTCCCATCGAGGTATCTGGAGCCATTTTGCGTTTGCGTAAGCTTGTAGTCCCAGATGTATTATTGATGAGAAGAACATTGCTGCTCTGCTGAATAGGTTGTGGTCTGGTGGGATTGAAGTGAGTGCTGTTTCCAACCTTCCCCATAGGTAATTTCCTGTCAGAGGTTCTCCTTGTCTCTTCTTTCTATTCAGGACATTGTTGTTGTTTTCGTTCTCTGACCCCTTCTGAGGTTTTACAGATCTCTTCTTCCTCTTGTTTCCTTCATCCATTTTAGGGAAGTTCGCCATGTTCACATGTTTCTGGGGCACCACTAGTGATGGTACATTAACGTGTACCATTGTGCATATACCATTCCACAGCGGGGGGAGTGTGTGGTATGCCTTGTTTCCGCAGGCCCAGTAATGGTCCATTAATACTGCTGTTCCTGCTCCCCCCTCAGGTAACTCTGTCACGCTTGCACAGTTGGTGTTGTATCCCACGTCCACTTCTCCTCTATGTTGGTAGCATATCTTAGGTGCAGACAGCGGCAGTATGCTTATTGGGTCTTCATCCTTCTCCATCCACGTCATCATGGGTACGTACTTGCCCCAAATCGTCCAACATCTGTTATTGTGTTCATCAATAGTTGTAATATTTTCTCTTGTTACCATGTTGCTGCCAATCACTCCTATGTCCCATTTGTTGTCCATGTACACCTTCCCTGTTATTGTTACCAGTGGTCTTTCCCAACATCCTTGTTTACCAGGAACTTCAGTGGCGTACCAGTCACATGGTAGGTATTGTAGTGTTACTTTCTTTGTTTCTCCCTTTTCAGGACCACTTGTCACTTATCTGAATGCTTCAGCATGCAAACTGCTTTTGTGGTAACTCAAATAAGTCTTGAGGAAGTTGTTTTCGTATGGATAGGTGTCTCGCATTTTCCACACCAATTTCACCACCGTCCCTTGAAATCTCCCTTTCGTTTGGAACAGTGCCAGGTATATTATACATCGTGCTGTCTTTTCATCTATTTCCGTAGCAACGAATGTTCGAGAAGCGCTCATGGCGTATGGGATCAATGGACAGATGTAGCAGCTGTCTTCTGTTGTCTGCTTACCTATTTGGGTCATGTGTTGGTACCACATGTTGTTCGAGACGTGTGCTGAATCTGTTATGTAATTATCAATACCTTTATTATCTGAGTATGTGCTGCGTTTAACTCTATTTCCCTTATGTGGAGGCTTGCTAGTACCACCTGACGTAACACCTGTTGCAGCCGTGGGTGGGGGTACATTAGGTTTGGGTACAGCCAAAATATTGATAGCATAACTTTTCTGCCATACAGAGGCAGCCAAACACCCAGTGATCATCAAAATCCCTATCATCTTTATTACAGAAGCTAGTCTCACCGGCATTTTGCTCTTACCTTGCTGCAGTCCGGCAGCTTATTCTTGCGACATTAAAGTTGCCCGCCTGAAAATTCTCAATATGCTTGTTATTAGTGTTAGTTGTTGTTTTCAAGCTCTCCCTATCAAGTAGTCGTTCAGTGCCCAGGCGAAGAGCTGTTCCCACGCCAATCTAAGCGATCTGTCTCTTAGGGCAGGCAAGTGTTGGTGAAGATGGGGCATTGATTGTTCTATGGCCAAGATAAATGCTGTGTAGTAGACACGTACCCTCCTTCTTTTAGGTGTTTTGGCCTTTTTATGTGATAGACAAATTGGTGTGATAGGGCTTCAGGGTAGTTATCGTCTGAGGGTAGCATCTACTCCGGGGCAATGAACTTTATTAGTTATCTGGTTTCTTATCAATACAATAATACGCGGTACCTGCATGTGCGAGAAAGAAAAAAGAGAACATTCAAGTGTTTACATGTGTGTATGTGCAAGACAATGTCCTTCAATTGGGTGGTTACTGTAGTGGGTAGGAGGTCGATGGGCAGAGGGTTTGGGGTTCAACTGGCGCAGGTCTCTTTACTCTTTGATTGTGTGACCATGGGGTGGGCGGTATGGGAATTACCAGTTTCTATTTCAGTAGTTGTCTCTGGGGAATCTGAGGGGTGGCAGGGTATGGAGACACTTATGTTGTCAGCTGTGGTAGAAGTCTCTTCCTCCGTGGGTGATGCTGTCGCTGTTCTTCCAATGGCCCTGTCGGTGACGCTAGGGCGGGTTTGGAGTTTGCAGATCTTTACGTCGTGTAGGTGATTCCAAGCACGCTTATCCTGCAACTTTACTGCTCTCATAAATACCTCCTCTACAAGATGGGGACCAGTGAAGCGTGGGCTGTTCCACTTTCTATTGAAATTGCGGAGTAGCACGTGGTCACCTTTACCAATTTTGCACGGTTTTTCCTTTTCCGATCCTTGGTCCTCGTCTTCTTGTTGATAACTCTTAGACCCGCCCCGCGTGCGCTCGAGCTGTTGAGACACAAACACTACACTAGTAATCAAAGAAGACACATATTGGTACATTTCATCACCAAGAACAGTTGCAGTGTTTTCATAGTCTGTGAGTGCCCTTGATGTTGGCGTTATAGGAAGGCGCATTTGACGTCCGGTCACCACCTCATGAGGAGTGAGGTGGTGGTCGGAGCCTGGTCTATTCCTCAGCTCAAATAGTGCTAGCGGAAGGCAATACAACCAACTCTTCTTTGTTGTTTGCTGTATCTTTGCAATTGCCTCCTTCAGTAGGCCTTTCAGGCGTTCGCATATACCGTTGGCCTGCGGGTGATATGCACATGCAAATTTTTGCTTGATGTTCAGTAAGGATGTGATGTGCTGGAACATTTCATTAGCGAAATGCGGGCCGTTATCCGACCGCAGTACCTCGCACACTCCCCACCTGGGGAAAACCTCTGTCACTAGAAATTTAGCTGCTCTAAATGCATCTGAATGTGAGCAGGGTCCTGACTCAATCCACCTGGAGAATGGGCATACTACTACAATCATATACCTATTTCCTTGACATACGTTGATCATATCAACGTAGTCAATATGGATGTGCAGGAAGGGTCCCTCTGGCCGGGGTATAGTACCTTTTATCACTTTCAGCGTGTGACCGGCTGTAAACTGTTGACATGTGAGACAATTGCTGATAAAATTTGTCACATGGGAATTTAACTCGGGACAGAACCAATCTTCCCTAATTCGTGCTGCAATAACTTCCTTGCCTGTGTGGGCTGGGTGGTGGAGTTGGCTCGGGGCGGTGTTCAATAGTGCCAATGGCATTACCATTTTTCCAGTGTTACCCTGGCCCCATAGTGCGTCAGTTGGCGACATTGTACATCCTCTTTTTACCCATATTTCTTTTTCTGCCATTGGTGCAGCCGCTTGTAACTCCATTATCTGTGTGGCTGGGAGATGGGTGTACCCTTCTCTCATCAACATCTCTTTAGCTATCCCCCTCCCTCTCCCTCTCTCTGACTCTGGGGGGTTCCATATCTCACCAAAATATGCGGCATACTTCGCATGTGCGTCTGCTGCTGCATTTCCTTTTGAGATATGATCTTCTCCGTTAGTGTGTGCGAGACATTTGACCAAAGCTAGTTCTTGGGGATCATTTATTACTTCAATTAACTCAGCTAACAAGAGAGCATGTTGCACTGGGGTGCTGTCAGCTCTCCTAAACCCTCTTCTCCTCCATTTGGACAATCCTGAGTGGACAGTAGACGTGACATATGCGCTGTCAGAATATATAGTCACTCTTTTGTCAAAGCTTTCCTTCAACGCCAAGATCAGTGCAACCAATTCTGCTGCTTGAGCAGAGTAATGTTGTGGTAATTGTACGCATTTCACTGCCATATACACCAATTCCTCTGTCATTTTTACCACTGCTGCCCCAGTTCTCCTTATCCCATCACTTTGGTCTATTGTTGATGACCCATCAATGAACAAGAGCTCTCCTCCATTTAGCGCGTCCTCTTCAACTTTTCTAGTACATGAGTACATTTCGGTAGTCTGCGTACAATCATGTGCATAGTCGCCTTCCTCAATCACTTCCGCTATAAACCTTGCAGGATTAACTGTGCTGCATCTAACAATTGATAATTCTGGTCTAGATAAGATGATCTCATAACCTGACGCCCTCTGCGTGGTTAGTGTGGATTTAGGCTTGTTCAATATTGCAAATAGTGCATGTTCCACAAATAGTGTGGTTGGGCACCCCATTGTAATTGATGATGCTTTCTCTACCGCGAAGGCAGCTGCGGCGAGACCTTGTTCGCAAGGGAAATGTCCTAACATTACAGGATCCAAGTGACCGCTGTAAAATGCTACTGGTTTGTAACCCATGCTTGTTTTTTGAGCCAACACTGCTTTCATTACTGCTGAGTCGCAATGTGAAAATATAAAGAATTGTCGTTCATAATCTGGGGTGGCCAGTACCGGAGCAGTTGATATTGCATCTTTCAGTTCATCAAAGGCCTCTTTCATTTCCATTGTCCACCCCAATTTTTTCTCCCCTTTGTTAGCTTCGCTTAATGCCTCAAGTAGGGGTCCTATGTATGAGCTGTAATCAAATACCCATGCTCTACAGTAGTTGCACAGTCCCAGGAACTGCTGCAGTTCCCTCACTGTTTGTGGCAACAGTGTTTTTGATATGGCCTGTGCTCTTTGTGGTGCAATCTTTCTTCCGTATTGGGATATGAGCTGACCAATGTATAGTACCTGTTCCTGACAGTACTGTAACTTTTCTTTGTCTACCTTGTAACCCTTTTCAGCCAATATGGTCAGCATCTTCAATGAGTCCTCTCTGCATTTTGTTTCGCTTGTGCTGCAAATTATTATATCGTCAACATACTGCAACACTGTGCTTTCCAATTCAATGTTTCCCAAGTCCATCTGTATTACTCTGTTGAAAATTGAGGGTGACTCGCAGTACCCTTGTGGCAATCTGGTGTGTTTCCATTTTGTGTTTCTGTACGTGAAGCTTGTTAGATCTTGTGAGTCTGGATGCAGGGGTATTGAGAAAAAGGCATTTTTGAGGTCAATCACTGTAAATCGTGATGCCTCTGCTGGAATGCCACACAATATTGTGGCCGGGTTTGCTGCTATGGGGTATTCTGCTTCCACTATGTTGTTCAAGGGCCTGAGGTCCTGGATGAAACGCCAAGACCCTCCTTTAGCTTTGCGCACTGGATATACGGCTGTGTTACATGGTGATTCTGATGGTACCAATATGCCATTATTTATAAGGGCCGTTATTGTTTCATATATGCCCTCATCTGCCTCTTTTGATAGTGGGTATTGCTTCACTCTAGGGAGTATTGCACCTTTTTTCAATTTTATTCTTACTCCCCCTATACTCTTTATGCACCCCACGTCATAGGGACTAGTAGTCCATAATAATGTGGGTACTTTTGCCATATCCTCCTCAAAGAAGGGAACTGGGGTGGATGTGGGTGCTTCAAGTGCCATTGCAATTTTCTGTGCCACTTGTTTGTATGTCACTCTTAGCCATATGTCTACACTCATCATAAATACCATTTCACCTTCTTCCTTTTCTTCTGAAAAGAGCTCCTCGTCTGACACCTGGGTAAGCCTGCATCCCTCAGCTAGGGCGATCACTGCCCTCCATGCTCTTCCTTCCCTGTCTTGGGCATGTACTGCAATATAATCAGCAGTTGCTATAATGCTCTCCATGCTCACTGAAATCACCTTTCCTTCTGGTTCATTGGCTGGTGTTTCTGGTCTAAACAAATAGGCTGTTGGCCTCTTCCAGATCTTTCCTTCAATTCCTGGCATCCATGCGAATGCCATGTCTGTTCCGTACTGGAACAGTTCGCCATCTACTGGCTCAGCCCTAATCACTGTCTGTCCACAGTATGCTTGCATAATTTGCCGTGCAGTGAGCATGTTTATTCCAGGAGTGGAGCAAATTATGCCGTCCTCTGTAAAGGAGATCGTCATATTCAGCCTGCTCATTATGTCTCTCCCAAGTATGTTTACTGGTGAGTCCCTATAATATAAAAGCGGGACGGACATGTCATAATCCCCTATCGATAAGGGAATGTTATCAGTAAAGGGAACCAACCCCCTAACCCCAGAGAATCCTTGGGTGTTCATGGCCTCACCTGACATCTTAAATTTACCTTCCCTTATGCAAGACCGGGTCGCCCCGGTGTCAACAAGAAATGATAATTTTTTGTCACCTATCGTTACCTCTATGCGTGGTTCCTCCGCACTATTAGGTGTTACCGACAGGATGGGACACACCAAGGCTGTCTGTGGGCTGTCCTATTGTGGGTATAATGATTGACCACTTCCTGTGTAAGAGTTGTGTCCCAGGACCGTCACCCTTCCCAGTTGTGTTTGCTGTAGTTGTGTATTGGTAGAGGTTATTTTATGGTCCTGAATTTGGGCAGGTTGCTGTACTTGCTGCACTTGATGTTGTTGTGTTATCGCTACCTGTTGTTGTGGTAGTGAATATGTCTGTGGCTGTTGTTGTGTTACTAGTTGTTGCTGCACATTTCCCGGTTGCAGTGCCTGCTGTTATTGGATGCCCTGCTGTTCCCTTGTAGGCCCTTGTTGTCCCTGTTCTCCCCATGCTGGTGTGCCTGGTCTCATTCTACATGTGCGTGACATATGCCCTAGTAATCCACAAATCCAACATACCAGTGGTTCCCTGTTCTGCCATGGAAAGCTCCCTGAATTGTCCTGGTATACTGGTTGCCCGGTGGGGTAGAAATTTCTGAATCCTCCCCCTTGCTGTTGTGTGTTATAGCCGTATCCCCTCCCCCTCATCATTCATCCCTTTCCCCTGTTATAATTATAATATCCAGCTCCTGGCGTTGAGTATCCTCCTCCCATGTTAGTCGTGTATGGTTGGGGTGGTGGCAGCTGTTGTGCTACAATCTGTGATGATTGTATTTGGGAGGGATCTTGTGCAGCCACTACTTGTGTGGGGTTTTGAGTCATTGTTGTAGGTGTAGTTATCAGTGCACCTTCCATCGTGTATTTAGTAAGTTTTTTCTGTACCAGTTTAGCCTCTTCCGCTTTGCTATCCTCTTCCTTTTGTTTCATTTTTTCTTGCCATGTCCTACAATGATGTACTATCGTCAGTTGTATTTCTGGCCATGCTTTTGCTTCCATCCCCACTACCTTCTTCAGTTGTTTCTGGACTGCTTCTGGGAGCCCTTGTATTAGTATATGATAGAATATTGCTGGTGTTTTGTCCCATTGTTCTCTAGTTTCCATACGCCACTTCTCTTGAATTTCCTGGATATAATCAACAGGATCTTCGTTCTCACGCATCTTGCGTGATGTAATTGCTCCTATGTCTGATGTGTCTGGGTACTGTACCCTCAGTGCTTGCCATAATGCATGTCTGCAGTTTGCGAATGGTGCCCCATCGTGTGATGTGTTTGTTATTGTGACCCCGGGGAAGCCTGCTCTCTTCCAGATGTCATCTGCTGCATCCCCCAATATTGATATTAGAAGGCCCTTTACATCCCCCACTGCCAGCTTCTGTCCTGCGGTGTGTTTTTCCATTTCATATATCCATTTTCCCGCACCTCCACTTAATGATGGGAGCCTGCACTTTATATTTTCCTTGTCTGCATGCTTCCAAGGGACGTATTGTGGTCTAACCCCTCCCCTCTCCAGAAGTGGCATTAAGTTGTGTCCTGTTTGACCCCCTGGGTTCCACAAAATTGAGTCCGTGTACCCCTCCTCTTCTTCCGTGTTTTCTACATCGTCAATTGTGTCCATATTTCCCCTGTTCGTAACTGTTTCTCCTCCATCTCTTCACCTTCTTTTATCATTTCCTTTATTTAATGTGGGCGTGTGTATTCGTTCTCCCTGCCTGCGTCAAGAGAGGTCTCTAAGCCTGCCTGCATAGGGTGTCAGTTCGTGGGGGGCGGGTGCGGGTGTTGGTGGGCATGTTGCACGTAATGAGTGTGGGGTGGTGGAGCATGTTGGACGGGATGATGAGGGTGTAGCTGCACGTGTCTGCCTTCCCGCCATTCCTTGCTCTTCGCCCTCACTTCCCTCCAGGTCTTCCTTTCTCCTGCAGGCCCATGGTGATTCTCTATTTGTCCGGGTGATGTATAATTTTTCTAGGCTTTCCCTTTCACTATTTCTTCCTTCCTTCTCCATTCCTGCTTCTTCCTCACTACAAAAGTCATCCATGAATGACAACCCCCAATCTATCTTTTTCCCCCTAATCGTTACTGTTTTTAAGTCTATTAGATCCGTTCCTCCCGTTTCTTCTTTACCAATTGCTCCCCTTTGTGCTGATGTTGTTGCTACTTCTGTGTCTCTGTGTACATACCTCCTTACTTCACTCTCCCCTCTCCTATCTTCTCTTTCCCCTTCATTTTTCTCTGCTATTTCTCTACCAATTTCCTCTCTTTTCTTTTTCAATTCCTCCATTACTTCACTACTCTTCTTTTCCAATATCCTTTCTTCTTCTCTCTTCCTTTCCCATCTCGCTCTTTCCCGCTCTAATATACTCTCTATCATCCTCCCTTCTTCGTATTTCTTTGTCGTTTCTGATAGTAATTTCCTCTTCCATATTTCCATTTCATTTTCTTTCTCTTCTTCCTCTCTTTTCTTGTCACGCAGTGCTGCTCTGGATACCCTTTCTGCTACTGCCTTTACCCTTTCGGCTTCTCTCTTTTGCTCCTCAGTTTGTTCCCTCATTTTTTCCAACTCATTTTTACTTTCTTTCCTTTCCCGTGCTCTCTCTCTTTCCTCTCTCTCAAGCTGCTTGATCAGTGCATTCTGCTCATCCCTTAATTCTGCTAATCGTTCCTCCAAAATCTCTTCCTTTTGTCGTAACAGCTCTTCCTCCTTTCTTTTCCCCTCTTCCCCTTTCATTTCACTCTTTCTGATATTATCCTCGTCCATTTTCCTTACTACCTCCTTCTCTTCTCCTGTTAATGAACCTCGTAATTTTAATAGTACCTGCGCAGCTACCCACTCATCATGTCCTATTTCCGCGATCTGCTCTTCGCCAGTCCTCCCCTCCCCTGCGGGCATCTTCCTATGAGCCGATCCCGTCGTACTAGTCTGCTCCCTTCCCGTGTGGCCACCTGTAGCTGTATATGGTGGCAGGCTGTATGCCGGGTTCGAGTACCCCTCAGCCGCCCTTAATTGTTCTCTTACTATTTCTCCTAGTTCTCTTAAAGGATATAACCCCCCTCCCTCCATTTTCACTACCTTCGCTAGGGGCATATCGTCGCTCTGTTCCTTTTTTATTTCCTTTTCGTTTAGGTTGTTACTCTTTTCTCCTCCCTCTTGTCCGTTCCCCGTGTTCTGTGTGCCTTCACTCTCTTTTTCCCCATTCTCTCCTTCCTCCTTAATCTTCTTCTCTTCCGTTGTTTCCCCCATAGTGAACATTCCGTTTGGTCCTGGTCAGGACCCTTGGAACATCCTCCATAAGTTAAACACCTCCACGTGGTGTGTCAACTTCTTCCCCTTGTATGTGTTATGCAGATGGGTTAATAGTGAATGTTGGGTATATGGGTCGAAACTGCCATTAGGCGGACATGGTGTCGTCATTTTGTTGTCCGTCCCCTGTGTCCATTCTATGCTGTATTTGATCAGTTTCTCCCTATGGGGTGACAGTGTTTTACATATATGCTGTAGCGGGGTAGTGAGGGTGTTCCCCCACCCTCCCGATCCTGTCCCGTATGACATAGTAGCACTTCACTTATTATCCTACCCCTATTTGGTAGTGGTTATCTTGCTAACAGTGTACGCTATACAATATTAGATCTTTACCTGGCCCCGTAATTTTGGGGACTTGCGATTGTCCGCTAAGGAAAAATAGTAAAATATAGCATTTGCATTTGTATATTCTTTTCTTTCTTTTCTTCCTTTACCCAACACCTTTACGGCCCCCTACGGCCAAGGCGCACGTAGCCCCCTGCGGCTGCGTGCCCTGTGTGACGTTCTTATACAGCCGTCCCACTTTGTTTTACCCCTCCTCTTCTTTCTTCACTTGTCGTGGCCGGCGTTCTCCGTGCACGGCCACGTCCCCCTTTTCACCTTGCCCCGATCTACTTGTTACCGTTTATCTCCGTCTCCACTCCCTTACCATTATTCTCTTCCCCACCACTCTCCGAAAAAATGCCTCGTGCTCGAGATATCCTATGAAAGCCCTACTGGTGACATCACCAATCTCTTCCACAACTACTGGTAAGTTCTTTACGTGTTTTTAAAAGTTCAAAATGCGCTTGCAATCTACCCCCGTTAACCCCACAGCTGTCCTCTTGTCACGCCTGGAACAAGGTAATCAACAATATAATCAGACTGCGCACGCTGCGTCGCCTCGCGTGTGATACGCCCCTCGACAGGAGGGTTTAACCAGCCAATTATCTTCCGTATTAGGCAACCAGCTAGCTACCGCCTACAGGGAAACGTCATCTATCTATCGAGTTTTCTGCTCGATCAATAGGGATCCTCACCTACTCATTGATCAATAATCACCAAATCGTAGGAAACCGCACACACATACCCTTACAGGTGGTCGCGACCTAGGCCAATCAGTGTCTACGAGCGGCCGCACGTGATGTGTTCGTGCTCCGCCCCCTCCTCTTCCGTAACGGAGCGGACTGCTCTCGCACTTGTCCAGCTACCATTCACTTCACCTTCAACACTAATTTATCAAACCTTCGCCGCGCACCTGTGTAACACCTCCCACCTCCCGTATTCTATTCCCTCCCCCTCCCTTACAATTTCACGTTGCTTGTTGGGCGTGGCATACTCACCAAGTTCTCTTGATGCGGGGCCGCTCGACTGCGTGCACCCCTCCAAGCGGCTTGCCACCTCCCCTCGTCTGGACCACGTCTGGACACTCGCCAACCGCGGGCGGGATACTTCTCAACCGGCTCCCGAAGGCCAATATCCAGATTGCGCTGTCCGGTGTTCTCGCAGTTCCGCGATGGTCCTGTAGTCCTCAAAAAGGGGGCAGCGGCAGAGGGGGCCGCGCCGCCGGGCCTCCTCGCAACGAGAGCACTCGGAAAAATAAAAATAAAAGCAGATCTTAAACAGATCTCAGCAGTGCCTCCAACTTGTCGGGGGGAAATTCTCCCGAGGTCTGCTGGGCTGTCCGCGGACCCCCGGGCAGGGAGGCCCCAACTCCTCCCGCGTATCCCAAAAATGAGTATGAGGCACACGCAAGAAGCAAGGTGGTTCTGCTGTTTATTAGACAACGGCAGGGATGGGTCAAGGATCATACGCGTCCGTCCTGACTCTCTCTCAAAATTCGTGAGGCTCGCAGGCCCTTTTTACCTCAGTATGACGCGCTACTCGCGTCGCCTGGGAAAGTTAGCAAAAAACCTATCGTCACTCTGGATTGGTTCCTCGAGTGGTAGGGTTAGTATAGCATATGTATAGAGAACGCTGTTAGTGGTTAAGGGTCAGTCAGGTGGTATACTTGGGTTGTCCCTTCTATTAGATACATGGAAATTGTTACATGAAGACCTCTGATGATTGGCTAATGTTAATGGCGTCAGTGATAAGTGCCCCATGTTCTGATTGGTCCACTCGCGAGCCCCCCAGCTTGGGACCATCGTTGTTCCCAGCTCACGGTGCACCTGCCATTTGCAACAATGTGTAACTATGTGTTTGTGCAGACAATGCGTGGATTTATTCATATGCTTAAAAGCAGGCTACTCCCACCGCCGCAGATGTCCATTTGAGTCGCTTCATTGTTTCTGCCTGTGTCTCAAAAACGTGGGACCCAGGCGCTTCCTCCCTCCTGGGTCTGGCACCCTGTCAGGTTTGGCTTGGTCACGTGAGGAGAGACCGTGGTTGAGGCAGAATTCTGCACATTTAATGTTGCATTTTCCACTGTGTGTCTAGCTTAGTTTGCAGGTGTGACCTTGGCTTCGGCTTGTGGTATGCGAGTTTGCAACATTGCTCCCTTGGCTGTTTGTTCTCGCTGGGCGCATTCTGCAGTGTCAGCAATTGTACTCATGCTCGTTCAATGTTCGTGGAGGCTCTTGCTTGTGGCCTACTTGGGCCTGGTCAATAGGTGGGGATGTTTGATGCACGGCGCTTTAAGTTACGGTATCATATTGCTTTATCCCCAGTATCATGTCTTCGTTATATTTCTCATTGCAATGCATGGGTTAGGAGAAGCGTCAGCAAGCATTTTAGATGAGTTCGTTGTGCGTCTTGTATTTCTGCATTTAAAAAACCTATGTGAAAAATAATAAAGATGCGCGTCAGTGGGTGTGTCCGTCACCTACGTCATAGCACTGAATATGTTCTTTGTGTGGATTAGTGTGGGAGTGTCCAGTGTGCATGTTTGCACGGGTGTTCTGACCGTTGGCTAGGTCGTCATGGCATCTCTAACAATGTGTTCATTTACTGTTGAATGGTTCAGTCGAGTTCATCCATGCTGCAGGTGTCGGTTTGGGCAGGGCAGGCTGATGGGCAGGCTGGTGGGCACATCCGTATCTTCCTGTACCAGGGTATTTGGTCGTCTGGTAGATAGGCAAACTCCTCTCGTGGCGGGTGTCTGGGCCGCGATCCTCTAGGCCAGGGGCGTGAGGGGATTGGTGGGAGTCTTTTGTTCCATTCTCCCACTTCACCCCGACGGCTTAACAAACGCTATGCTGAACGAACACCGGGAGGAATGGGCCCTCTTCGTGCACAAGGTGATATAAAAAGCTTGTCAAACCCATACGATTCCTAACTCATGGAGGTCTGCCATGGTAATTTCCCATATTTAAAAATAATTGCAGAAAGAAGATATAAAAATGTATGTCCAATATTGTTGGATGTCATCAGAAAAATATTAGGCTCCCTCTTGCTGGTGCATTTGCAAAGCTGGAGAAAGACTGCTGGTTGGAATGACTCGTTCCAAACAGGATTTGTGAAAAACATTGGCATGTCAGCTAATATCTTACTCCTGAGCATTCTGAAGGGCAAGACCCAAGAAGGGAGACCCAGGATTTTTGTTGCATTTGTTGACCTGGTTCAAGCTTTTGACCGGAACTTTTGTGGAAGAAATTACTCGAGAAGAATTGCCCAAGGGAAATTATGGAACCCCTAACGGATTTGCATACCAACACCTCGATGACAGTGCGCCTAAACCTGGCTGGCCTATTGTCATCGGAGATCACTACATCGAGAGGTATCAAACAGGGCTGCCCTTTAGCGCTAGCAATATTTAATTTCTACTTATCAGATGTTCAAAGTTTTGAACCACTACGGAGATCCTTTCCTCTTACGATTGGTCGAGTGAGAGTGCCACGTCTATTATACGCTGATGATCTGATCTTGATCGATCAAACAGCAATTGGCATCCAACGCCAACTGGATAGTCTCCAGAGATACATCGAATAGAATAACCTGGAGATAAACCAGGAAAAGACCAAAGTGATGTGCTTTGAAAAATCAACTAAGAGGAGTGAGAAACTCAAATGGTCTATAGGGCCGAAGGAGATTGAGTGTGTGAAACAATTCAAATACCTGGGAGTCACACTCAACAACAGCTTGGTCGAGACCCAGATGCAGGAGAGTCTATTAAAGAAAGCAAACACTTTGGCCAGCCAAACAAAGCTAATGAACAGAAGATATGGTTGTTTCTCTTTGATACCAATTGTCAACTTTTATAAAGCTAAACTAGTCCCATCACTGATCTATGGAGCAGAGGCCATGCTTGAGATTCCAGCAAAAACATGGCCAGGGCTGAAGGGCCTATTTTGGAGGAGAACATTAGGCCTACCAACTTCTACCGGGATCTCAATTATACGAAGGAAAATTAAACCTTCCATTGCTATATGTGGCAGTAGAATGGAATAGTTTGACGCTGTTCTGTAAAATCACCTCTCTGTCAAGCCCAACAATCTTCAAGATCATAAACCAGGAACTCTTGAGTGGGACAAGCAAATCACTAACTCACTGGATGGCAAAATAAGGTCCAAGTTGGAAGAACTTGGCTGCACCGAACCGGATCTCAGGTCCAATCCGGACAGAGTAAAAAAGAAACTCATGGAAAACAACTGGATCGATACTCTGGCCAAGGCATCTTCATGTAAAATAACCATCAGCCTACCAATGAACACCAAAAAGTTGAATCACCTTCCAGGCTACCTGCTAAAATTTCCTAGCAGAGAGCTCTGAGATACCATTCTGAGAGTGCGACTGAACCTGCTCCCCATCAACAAGATAAATGCAATACAGGGCAAATCGGAGCAAAACTCCTGCAGATTTTGTAATACTCTGATCCAGGTGGAATCCTTAAAGCATCTGCAAATCTTCTGCCCAGGTCTAATTAAAAAACAGAAATGCCGTTTGACACCATTGGCAGAAAAATTCCAGACCTACGACGAGGAAGCCTGGTGGGCGAAGCTGATGAGTGGGGAAAAAACATTTTGGGTGATTGCAGCAGCTGCATTTAAACGCAGGATTCTACCTAAATGAACAGACGATCTGGGGCCCCATACTTTTCTAAAAAATTTGACTTAGGATCTGAACTATCATGTCAGCTAGACATAGGAAAAGCTTTTAACTTTGCTTTATCTTTGTGGTTCTCCTCCTCCTGTTTCCTTCTTTGTTTTGGCTCTGTCTGCTTCTTTGTCTCCTGTCATAATGGCAAAGGAATTGGAACAATCATGGTCGATAGAGAAAGAAAGGCTCTTAAACTACAAACAGAGCCATCAGGCAGTAAGAGAATTGTGCATGTTGTTTGCAAAAATTGGAATCAATGAAAACAAATGAAATAAAAATCAAAATAAAACAAAATGCTCAAAAGGACCACTCGGTCGAGGAATTACTCCTCTAACCATTCTCAGTGTATGCCCAGTGGTAAACCTTTTGACATACGATTCAGTTTACTACATAAAATGAAAAGTGTTCTAACAAATTTGGAATGAACCAGTCTTTCACAACCATTGCACCAATACTCTCCGTACTTACATGCGCGAGGTAATGCAGATGTACAAGTGCAACCTTTAATAATGCTACTGGCATCACCAGATTTCCAGTGCTGTCCTGTCGCCATCATATTTCTGTGGGGGATAAAGAACACCCCCTTTGCTTCCATATTTCCAGCTCTTCCTGTGGTGCACTCCCTTGAATCTCCGGTAATTGGGTAATTGGTAATTTATTTAACCCTTCTTGCATCACCATAACTGTGACTACCTTCTCTTTGATATTTTGTGCATCAAAACTTGAAATGTCTGGAGAATATGCAACCCTCTTGGCTTCTGCATCTGCGGCTTCATTCCCACTAGAAATAAAGTCTGTTCGCTTAGTGTGAGCTGCGCATTTAACAACCGCAATGACTACTGGTAGTTTTAGTGCTTTAATAAGCCTGTATAATAAAAATGCATGCTGCACTTTAGTGCCGTCCACACGGATGTAGCCCCTCCTTTTCCAAAGTGCTAACCCTGCATGTACGGTTGACGTCACATATGCGGAGTCACTGTACACCATCACTTCCTGCCCTTAATGTTTCTCAAGCATGAAAATGAGCGCTACCAATTCTGCTGCTTGTGCCGAAAAGCGAGATGGTAGTCTGGCACTTGCTACCACCTCAAATTCCCCATTCAGTCCATGCCTTATACAGCTGCGCCAGAATGCCTTTCTCCACTAGTTTGATACATTTTTGAAGAACCATCAATAAAGAGAATTTCCCCTCCTGGCAAAGTGTTTTCTTTTATGCAAGGTACATCATCATAAAATTCAACATAATTTGAACAATCATGCACATGGTCACCCTCTGTCACTGGCTCAGCTATAAACATGGCAGGATTCACTATTTTACACCTGACAATTTTGATTGTTGCATTCTGAATCATTGTTTCATAGGCAGAAGCTCTTGGAGATGTCAATTTGCCCTTAGGTTTCTCTAGGATGGTGAACAAAGCATGCTCCACAAATGAGTCCTATGGCAGCCCATCACCATGCTTGTAGAGTTCTCAATTGCGAACACGTCGGCTGTCAATGACTGTTCGATAGGAAAGTGTCCTTTCATAACTGGGTGTAAAATCACACTGTAATATGCTAATGTTAATACCCCAATGTGTTACTCTGTGTAAGCACTGCAGTCATGACTGTCCCATTCGTATGCAAGAATACATAAAATTCCTCAGCCTAATTGGGAATACTCAAAACAGGAGATGTACAAATTGCTTTTTTCAACTCTTCAAATCCTATCTCTATCTCCTCATATTGTAACTTTGTCCACTTGTGCCTTTTTGAAAGCCTGCAAAAGGGGTCTTGTGTATGAACTCTAATCGAACACCCAGGCTCTAACGTAATAACATAGTCCCAAAAATGGTTGCATCTGTTTTGCTGTATGCAGTATTCATAATTGCCTCATCACTTTCACACATCACCTTCTTTCCCTCATGTGAAAACAACTGCCCTATGTATAACACCTCTTCTTGGCAATACTTGCCTGCTAGGATAGTCATCAGCTGAATTGAAACTTGTCTGCACTCATCTTCTGTAGAACTAAAAATTAAAATGTCATATACGTATTGTATCACCACACTTTTCAAATCAACATTGCCTAGGTCCATCTGAAGGACTCTGCTAAAGATAGGTGGAGACTCACAGTACCCTTGAGGCAGCCTAATATGTTTCAGATGAGGCTAGTGGAACGTAAATGAAGTCAAGTCTTGTAAGTCCTTGTGCAACTGGATTGAAAAAAATGCATTTTTCAAATCAATCACTGAAATATCGTGCTTCCACTAGGATACTGCATATTATCATCGCCGGGTTAGGAACTAAAGGAAACTCTGCCTCTACAATCTGGTTATTCGATATCATGTCCTGTATGAATCTCCACGACCCTCCCTTTGATTTTTTCACAGGATACATCATGGTGTTGCACAATGATTCTGATGGTAACAGAATGCCTTGTTTCATTAGTGCTCAAATGGTCTCAAAGATACCCTCTTCAGCCTCTCGAGACATGGGGTATTGTTTTGCTCAAGGTAAAATGCGTCCCTGGGTTCAACTTTATTTTAACTTCCCCTATCCCTTTTAACAGACCTACGTCATAAGGGCCTGTGGTCCAAAGGATGCTTGGCACCTTGTCCAGGTCTTCTTCAAAAAAAGGCTGGACATCGTTGCATTATTGCCATTCGCTGTGGGTCTTTCCCTTTCTCTAGTCGTATCCAGTATATAATGCACATAAAGAACACTACTTAATCGTCTGTGGGTCATCTCTAAACATGTAATTGTCATTAATGTCAGTAAACTTGTACCCTTCTTCAATAGCTATCACTGTCCTCCATGGTCTACCCTCATCATCTATTCCTTCGAGCATTGCCATTTCCCTTCGTACTATTGCTGCTTCTAACTCTACAGGGATAGTCTGTCCCCCCTCTTCATTCATAGGTATCTGTGGTCTGAACAGGAATTCGTCAGGTTTCCTCACAGTCTTCCCCACTAAGTCAGGTAACCATGTTAATAGAATGCTCACCCCATAAAGGGAAACCGCTGGCTCTACTGGAATGCCTTACAGAGCCACTTGTCCTGTGAACTCCAGTATAAATTCACCCACGTTTAAATTGTGTATTCCAGGAGTTGAACACACGATCCCTTCATCAGTAAATTAAATTGTCATGTTAAGTTTTGTCATCAAATCTCTTCCCAAAATGTTAACTGGTGTCTGTTGTGAATACAACAATGGAACAGATATGTCACATTCTACTATAGAGACTGGAAATTCATCAGTAAAAGGAACTCGACTTGTAGCTCCAAACAACCCTTGAGCATTCATGGCAATTCCTGACATTGGATATTTTCTCTCTCGTATACACGTACGAGTATCCCCAGTGTCTACTAAAAAAGAAAAAGATGTGCCTCCTATTGTCACATCGACCCTTGGTTCCTCTTTGTGATCTGGTGTCACAGATAGTACTGAACACATCAAGTCACCCTTTAAGCTGTCATATTGTGGGTATTTGCATACCTTTGTACCTGTAAAAGGATTCCCTCCCACTATAGTGGCACCTCCTATTCTAGGTGTCAATAGTTGTCCTGTGCTTGCATACTTCTGTATCTGCATGAGGGTGTGTTGCGACTTCCCTTGTGGTGGATTCATTTGTACTTGGTCTGGTTGTGGTATCTGTCGCATTTGCAGAACTTGCATCTGATACACTGACTGATCTTGTGCAAACCTTTCCCTAGTTTGTGTGCTATATGGTGGAGGATAAGCTGTCCCCTTCTTGTGAATTGTCCATTTTGTACATTCCTTTGGCTCCCACATAAGCATGTAATGTGTCCTGTCATCCCACAAGTCCAACATATGGTGGGAGACTGCTTGACTAGTACACCTTGGTTGACTCCTTCTTGCACATTCTGATTCTTATTTTGTACATTTTGAAATCCACCTTGATTGTTTTGAAATCCACCCCTTCCTCTTTATCCCATAACTCCGTCTCGTGGCATGAACCCATTCCTTCCTTGGTCCATTGGGCACTGATTGTTTGCCTGTGATGCACCCACTGTTTGCTGTATCCCCAATCCTTCTCTGCTTGTAAATACCGCCTCTTCTATGGTGTATTTTGACAATTTCTTCCAAACTAATTTAGGTTCCTCATCTTTCTTCTTGTTTTTCTCCTTAATAGCCAACAGTGATGCACTATTGTCAACTGTATCTCAGCCCACGGTTTGGCTTCCATTCCCACCTGTTTCTTCATTTGTCTCTGTACTGGCTCCGGCAACCCATGGCAAAACATTTGGTAAAATAATGCCACTGTTTTTTTTCCCACAGCTCTTTCTTTCAAGTTGCCACCACTCTAGAATATCCTAAATGCAAGAAATAGGGTCTTCATCTTCCTTAATGTTGCGTGTCATAATTGCACCCATATCTCATGTGTCAGGATACTGCATCCTGAGAGCCCTCCACACGTCTGCTCTGCAATTATTAAACAGCGCGCCATCATGCCCTGTGTTCTGTGCTTTTACATTTGCATGTTCTGCTCTCCTCCATATGTGATCAGCTCTCTCTCCAAAAATGGCTGCCAAGAGACCCTTAATGTCCCTTATGGCCAATGTGATTTCCCCTGTCATTTTTTTAAACTCATATATCCATTTTCCAGCACTCGATGTCAAACTCGGGAGCTTGAACCTTAAATTATCATTGTCCATCTGTGGCCATAGAATATACTGTGGTCTTGCTCCCCTTTTTTCCAGTAAGGAAAATTGTGTAAACCCCAACTTGCAGTCGGCTCCCATTGTCTGTCTATCCATGGCGGGGACGATCATTCCTGACTGTCTCCTCCCTGGTAACGATCTTAACCTGCTCTCATATAATTCAGTGGTTCTCCCTTCTCACTATACGATTTTCCTCTGGGACGTTGTGGATATGGTATGGGATCTGGCATCTTGTCCTTAGGTTGTAGATCCAAACATCTTACTTCCTTGTCTATCTGCAGGCTGTCTTCGGGGGTGCATACACTTCATTCCCCCCCAATGAAAGATTCTCTTTCTTCATCTGACATGTCTTGTCCCCAAGAAATATTACTACTCTGCCCTTCACCCTGGTCTAGGTTCAGTCTACTTAAGGACAAGGCTCTATGCTCAAGACAACATTGATTTTCTTCTTCGTTTCATGCTTTAAATGCTGGGAACGCATCCACTTTCCCTCAACTCTCATAGCTACTTCTTCCCTTTGATTCCCGATAGGCCTTATGAATACTATCTCCGATGCTTCCTACATCGATGTTTTCCTCTTCTGATGCTACCTTAGATGCCCCTGGCGTTGCTTTCTTCATCGGAAGAAACTCTTCTATTGTATCCCATTGTATTGCTGGATTCGGCCCTACTGGCTCCCTTCGATCAAGGCTAGATTCAGAATTCTACTGTCTCCTATTTTGTCCTAATTCTTCATCTAATTCCCTTCATTTTCTCGCCTGTCTTCTGATTCTCTCCTCCTCTTTTCTTATCTCTTCTCTCCTCACTCCTTCTCTCCTTTCTTACTCTTCTCTTTGTCTCTGTATCCTTTTGTCCCTTAATGTATGTGCTTCTCCCTCTTCTCTCTTCCTTTCTTTTCTATCCTTATCTTCCATCACTCTCTGTCTAATATTATATTTTCTTTGCTCTTCTGTCATTCCTTCTTTATTTTGTTACTCCTCCTGATACGTTTGTTCTTCCTGCTCTTTGCTCTTTCTTTTGTGTTCATCTTCCTTCAATATTTCTTCACATTCCCTGTCTTTTCTATCCTGTTCCTCTTTGTTCTCTCTTTGCCTTACTTCCTCGATGCTTTTCCCATCTAGCTTGAGTAAAATCTGTCCTTCCGTCCATTTGTTCTGCATGAGAGTTATCTCGTCAGCTTTATCTTTCTCTCCTTTGCATTCTTCATTACTCATTCTATTTCTATTGATACATTTGATCGCTCACTTTTTTCTTCCTTGTTTTGTAGGATCTTAAAGATTTCTCTTACTCTCCTCTGGAATATTTTCTCTGCTATATGTGGGCAGTTCGTATATTGTATTACTATATCCTGCCGCCGCCTTCAGTTCCACAATGGATACAACCCTACGTCTTCCATATCAACGCCTTTCACTATAGGTGAGGTAAGGGGAGAACATCTTTGACTAAGCATCCACTCCTCAGGTGACGGATCCTCCCTCTCTTCCTGGTAAGTTTTCCATAGCTCTAGACTTGCTAACCTTTTCTCTAATTTCTTCCCCTTGTATGCAGCGTGCATGTATGTGGTCATGTGTTGCAATGCCGCTTTTGACAGTGATCCCCCTTGTGGCCATGGCATGAACATCTTATCTGCTGTGAATTTCATCCATTCTGCACAATACTGTTTGAGCTTGGGAATGTGATTTGACAATGTTTTACCAGATTTTATTAAAACAGGCTTTCACTGCCTTTTAATACTTTAAAAAAACCAAATAAGAGCGTGGTCCAACAATCGCCGCTCAAGCCTCTACCTTTTTCAATTATCTCTGTCTGTCTGTGGATTGGTACCAGTCTCTCCACTAAATTACCTAATTAGCTTCTCGATTCTTCTCAACAATAATTTCACGGCATCTACTGCCTTCTCAATATTTCTACTTCAACAGACAATCAAGATAAACTAGTCAACTTTAAACATATACTAAAAATATCCTGTGATCACCATTTTCTATCTTTGCCTCTAATCACTGACTCTGTCACAGAGTTTAAATCGTCTCATAATGCAAACCTGTTTACACATAGCCTAAAGACTCAGATTGGAGTGTGAGATGACTTCTTCTGAAACTCCCTTGAGCCAGGACTCGTTAGTTGCTAGCTCTATATCTTTACACAATATTTCCTGTTACTTTTTAAAATTACCAAAATCATGTTCCCTTAATTTGTCATACCCCTCAATCTACTCACTTTTTGGTCATTTCACTCAAGGCTTACGGTATCGTCTCCTCCTCCAAACGACCACTTTTGCCTTCTGTCTGCAAACCGCCTGTGGAAACAAGGTAGGAATTTTCGTCAAAGAGGGACCCAGTCCACGATCTCAATTTTCTTGCAATATTTCTATTTGTCTGCTCTTCAGAGGAACCCCTGCAATCTTTTGGCTAAATGGCGGAGGATGCCCGATCATCTGAAAATCTGGAGTTAACGGGTCGATGGGTCAGAACCATCCGACATTGCTACCACGTGAACATATGGTCCTTAATCAGTAACAAGTCATGCAAAGGATGGGATGCAGAGTAACTCTTACACCAAATAATCAGACTGGCTCAGGAAGTTGGCAAAGTCCAATTCGACTGTTTTAATATCAATTGTCAAAAATAGGGAGTTACAACAGACATCGACGGACGTTTGCTCGAGCTCTCAATATATTTTACATAAAAACACACTTATGTTCTAAAAATTCATCATACGTGACGTCATACTATGTGGCAAATAAGAAAAGCCTATTAGGGATTGTGGTTGGCTCAAGGGGAACATCTAAGTGTACTTTCTATACAGGGTTGGGTTGTGCTAGGACATCTACTGTCAGGTGGACAACTTAAGCCTGCCTCTAGTGCAAGTCATCCTCAACACTTATTAAGTACACAGAATACTATTGGCTCTTAAACTATAAGGCCCTTCATTATACGGCCCTCTATAACTGTTTGACATGCTCGTGCCATGTCTGGAACATTCAGCTCATTAGCAGCACTTAAGCTCATACCCAGGTGTCGGGAGGTGGACTTGACTTTGCTTTCCCACCCAATTAGCCCAACATCTCTCATGCCTTCTGCCATGAAGATTTGCCTTTGAACTTGGCCTTGCAATGTATTCTCGTCTCTGGAAAAATAAGGGAGTACGGGCACATGGTTATCACAGTTCTGGTCTACATGCCCAAATCCTATTTTCTTCCTTAGTCCACGTGGGCCAATTTGGCCCATTTTTCAGTAATTAATTGGCTTGAATTAATAAACTTTGCACTCATGGTGTTCTTCCATTCTACTTTAATCAAGGGTGATTCAGCATCTCAGAGATTCTGTTCTTCAAGGATAGATAACCATTGTCGGTGTCCTCCAGATTTGATAGCAGGCCAAACAGCTTCACCCCTCAAGTCTGCGATCTCCAGCTAATTCTTTGCTGCCACACAAAGCTCTTGATCCTTCTTTCTCTGTGGGTTTGAATTTACTAAATATGTGACACTGATATCCAGACACTATACAAAGGTGGCTTCACCTGCAGTCAATTCCCTACGCATAGCTCGCTTCTAGGATTACTTAGTCTACTCTAGTTCTGCCATGTGAGGTTCATGGTATGAGGTTAGGGAGGAAATGGAAAACTTGGCTACAGTTCTGTGGTTTTGCCATTTTAGGTGCATGGTATGAGGTAAGGGGATGACTATCATGCAGTGGTGAGACTTTCGCCATGCAGATGCAAGTTCTGGCGGCGATTGAATAAAGTCCAGCCACTTGCGCTAGTGGACTTGTGGATAGCAGCAGCAAACCTTTAGGTGTCGGAAGTTGTGTTGGAAGCGGCTGTTTTTTCTGTTCTTTCTGTTCTGTTCCTGTTCGTCTTGACAGTGCAGCTTGACACACGCCACGCCACGTTAGACGCCATTTGGGCCTTTCCTCTACTGTGTTTTGTGCTGAATATGGGCTCTGCACGGCGGCAGCAGCAGCGGTAGGATCGGGCTTCACTTCTTTCTCGGCCTGACTCCCGATTCGCGACGCCCCAGTAACAAGTGGAGTGATGTGGAGCTGAGCCGCCGTCTGAAGTTTGAAGTCTGCCTCGTGTCTTGTGCCTCTAGGTAAGCAGAACTCGAAAAATGAGAAGTGAGTATGTGCTGCCTGTTGTTTATTTAGTTAATAAACGTGATTTTCGATACAGTGCAGTGCAGGCAGTACACATAGTCCACAAAGCACAGTTTTGTACATCTACTTAGAGAAAAGTTTTAGAACGTTTCAGAACGGTGACTGTGGGGGGGTGAGAACTGCGGGTCCTTGACCTTTGACTCACCTCCTTCACCTCCTTCGCACCACTTCATGGCCCGCTGCTCACTGCCTCACCAAAAAAACCAAAAAAACTCTTAACTTTTTAAAATAAAAAGCCTCACAAGTCTTACGTGCCTGACCTCAAACTTACCTTGGATGAATGAGCTTCAGTTCTGTTGACTTTTTCCTCTCGTCAGCGGTCAGCCGTCTGAGGAGAGACTGTGGCTGTGGTTGTGGTTGACAAGTTAATTAAAAGTCATCTAACAAGGGCCCCTAGTCAGACACACGCCTTGGACATGCATGGAGGACGACTTTGAAGCTTGTTACTGCCATGGACGACTCCTTCGCTGAGGATAACCCCACGGTGTTGTGGGAGGGTGGGAAGTGCATTACAGCCAACGCCACTGCCAATATAGAGGTTGTAGGTAGCACAGCCCAAACCTCTCAACCCCCCCACCGACAGTCCTCAAGTGGCCACCAGTCTGGAATGCACTTGACCCCTACAGTGTTAATAAGCAAGAAAACACTGAGTCACGAAAATGCCATCCAAAAGGAAGGGAGCGCACACGAGAAAGAAACACCAGAGGCAACAACAGCAACAATGGAGCTACCAATTGACATTGACTCGACTGTACCTCTATGTAAGGAAAAGAGCGATACAGGGCATGAACCAACGGCAGACAACACCGGACATAACATGGGGGAGTCTAAAACATCAGCAAGCCTCAACATTAAGAGCAACCCTACATCATCCCTTGACGAAGGAGCAACAGGAAATCGAAATGCAGGAGAGGCTGCTAAACCATGTCAAGACATCCAGGAGATACACAGGGGAGCGATATTAACCCCCTCATGTACATTTGGCACAAATGCGAAACACCAACTACCAAACCACTTGGCCCAAGATACCCTGGGAACTGCCTGGAGACCCCGGGGAATCGTGCCCATCCTGCTGAAAGGGAATCAGCGCTTCCACTACTATAGGAAAGACGATGAACAAGGATGGGACTGGGGCCACATCAAAAGCTCCTTGACTACCAAAGACAACGGCTCATTGGCCATAGAAAGAGGTAGAAAGGGCAGTGAGCCCTTGTCCTGCATGCCCCCCGGGACTAAAAGCAGTTTGCCAGAAACACTCCTTTCGACAGTTTTGGACAAAGAATCAGACGCAAGGGTCCAGCTTGCTACTGGACGTTCTGGTGACCTGCTGGCTCCTGCTCTGAAGCTGAAGGAACGAGTAATCTTGGACCCTAGAGTAAAACAAAGTGCCTTAGTAGGTGCAAAAGTGGCAAAAATACAGCGGTCAACACTTTGCTCAATACCAACAAAAACAGTTCCTGCAAGTAAACAACAAAGGTCTGACTTGGACAGAGAAACACCTCATACCCTCGACGAGGACTTACTGATGGACTTAATAGCTTCTCAGGTTGAGCAAAGTAAAGACGAATCGAACAGCCAAAGTGTAATTGACCCCAAATTAATAGCAGCCTTTTCTTTAATGATGGCTCCTTTTATGAAGTTGATTGAAACCCAAAACGACCAAACTACACTGATTGCAATGCTGCACAGTAAAATGATCTTTGTAGAAGGTTTCATTATGGCCATCCAAACTAAAATGGACAAAAATGAGGAACAAACTACTAACATCTTGAAGAGTATCCTGGAGCCCGTAATCCAAGACAAAGAGAGAAGATCAGAAAGATTCTTCTCACTTAAACATCCACAAGATCAGTCAGGAGGAGAATCCTTGATCACGGACGGCCTCAAGAAGAATTGGCCTTGGGGAGGAGAAACTGAGACCTCTAACAAACTTGTTAAAACTTATGCAACTGTATCGACATCTACAGACTTTACGTCCCCTGTAACTATAGTTATTGCAGATAATGAGGCTCAGGGAATAAGTCAAACCTTAGCTCAATCTAGTCAACCTATGCCTGAAGAGATTCAAAACACTGTGTTGGTATCCCTGATGGGAAAAAACAAAAAATCAATAAATGAACCCCACTTGCCCTCAAAGATCTTCAACATCTTCAATAAATTGGGTGAGGGTGATAAAGGGTCAGGCAAAAAGGCGGAATCCCCCCAGTCGAAGAGACTAGCTTTCCGGAAACAATTTGAGCAAGCAAAAAAAGCCTTGACTAAAATGACACTGGCTAAGATGCAGCCAGCTACATCACAAACTGATGTGAAGAAAACGGGGGTAACGGCAGTGCCCATTAAGAAGGGGACAAAACTAAATGCAGGTAATGTTATCTGAAACTTTCAGAGACCCGAAACTCCAGAGATGTTTGTTAGAGGGTCAAAGAAGTACACTACAAGTGAAAGTGTAATAGATATCTCAGACATGGACAGCCAAAAAACTCTAACACACTTATCTGATGTTCAGGGGCAGCAAGTCAACAGCAATATAGACTTATTAAATTTGTCTACTTACTCTGACGACTCAGAGTCAATATGCTCAAATCGGGCGGTCACTCAGCCAGACTATGGAGAATCTGACTCTGAATTCTCTGACGAAGAGGATGAGATTCTTAAAAGACTGTAGAATCATTGAAATAGCAAATTTACCAGCTCAAACATTGTCAAGTGCCAGTGGTCAGTCAAACGAGAATCAAGACAAAATGACAACAGATGACCCTGACCCAGAGCTATTGGCAATAGAAGAGTATAAAATCTGGAACCAGAACAGATATGGAACCCGGGTAAGGAAGGAGGTGCTTCAAAGACCGACTGAAAGATCTGTCAGACAAGAAGAAGACAGTATCAGAATAACTAGGGTGGTCGATACTCGCGATAACAGGTCTTCCCCGTTGCCCAGGTTGGTCGAGAACTGTGACAATAGGTCTCCCTCTTGTTTTTTGCTAGAAAGGGTCTTAAACATCAAAGACAACTTGACCCTTAATAGAATCAACATTATGAGGCTCATTGGGTCAATTGAGGAATTCAAGAAAATACAATCGAGGGACATCCTGTTAATCGAATTCCCAGAAGAAAAGCGCCTAGACAGAGCTCTGATCTACACATCGGATCGTATAACTAAAGACATCTTTATCAAAGAAGGCCATAGACTTCTCACTATGGGTTTCTGGTTAAAAAAAAGAGAAACATTGTTTCCCACATCAACCTCTAATCTTGAAGAGGATCGATACTGACCTACTAAATCGGCCTACCTGGAGCCGACAAACATGAGAGGCAGGGAGGCTGGTCCAGAAGAACTAAAAGTAAAAAGCAAGCACAGGAGACAAACAAGCTCCACGTTGGGCAGGACCAGAAAATTTGGGAAGCGAATTTCCATTGCCTAAACAGCCCAGAGCGATTGGAGCTGGCTAGCGGGCACACTAGCTAGGATGTCATAATGCCAAAAGCCGCCAGAGACAGCCCTCTTCCAGACTCTGACCATCTGCTCATGGAATACCAGGGGATTCATGCATTTATTTAGGGAAGGGGATCTCGCAATTGAGAAATATGACATATTGTGCCCCCAGGAGACTTGACTGAAAGAGGAGCCGTCTCTGGAAGGATTTGAAGTTTTCCTGAACCCCGCTGTTAAAGGGAACCTTGGGCGACCCATGGCAGGACTGATTATAGCATGTAAAAGAACAAATGAATGGTCTAAGCTTTGCACACAGAACCCTACACCACGGATTCAGCTTGTGTTGCTGTCAAAATGTTATAGTCAACACACTCGCCACCTACTGATATGTAATATCTACTGGAACCTTGTATCACCACTTGTAGTCAATCTCCAAGAAACAGTTATGAATGACATCGATGAAGCTAGATCCACATATAACAACATTGACGTCTTGGTATGTGGAGAGTTGAACATGGAATGTTTTGACTCTAGGAATGAATTGATAATTAACCCACCAGGAGCTGCCACTTCGAAGATACTAAGGAGTATAAGTTGGAGAGAAGATCTACAAAAAAGAAACATAAAGCTGATGAATGGTAACATAAGGGGTGATATTCCACCGAAAGCGACCTGGAAAAGAGGTGCTCATTCTAAGATACTAGACTACATTTTCGCGTCAGAGACTCTATCTGGCCCGATGAGTCATTTAGACGTGATATCAAGTAACAACAGTGATCACAATCTATTGGAGATGGTGGGAAGTCATGTCGAAGATACCGCTGGGCAGCCTTCATACTCATTCAACGTTACCAACATTGAGGTTACACCGGGCCTAAACAGGCTAAGAATATCCTCTAAGGACCTCAGTAAATTAACTACGTCCTTGTTTAATGGCAAAAGCAGGGACGTTTCTGGCAATATTATGCACCCAATCCATTATCCACTAGCCCTGACAATCTTGCAGGCCAAAGTCGGAAAAGGCTTAAAAAGTGTGTTCACAAGGAAACACGTCTTTAACAAGGACATTCATGAAAAGAAAAAGTCCATTAAAAAACTAACTATGCAACTCAAAAAGGGTGTGTTCCCCGACGTAAGAGAAAAGCTGAGAAAAGAGAAACAATCACTCAAAAACTGGCTGAAAATACACCAATATTGAGTATTGCAGACAGATGGGGATAGAATGTTGGGCCTGATGGCCAATAAGAACACAGTCAAGATCTAGAAGCTGTTAAACTCCACAATGGCTCCACAAGACGCGATCCTTGAATACTCAATACCATCGTCAACTTGGGAAAAACATTTTGCAGGATTGTTTTCTAACAAGTTGGGGGTAGGATACGAAAGGGTTACCCTCTCTAACCTACCCTGGACTTTCAAATTCGACAGGGAGGAGATACTCACCCTAATAAAAAATGCAAGTGCTTCAAGGGCAGTGGGCCCTGACAGCCTAACAAACGTTATCCTGAACCAACACCCAGAGCACTGGGCCGACTTCATGCTGTCCCTGTTCGAGGAAATTAAACTAACAAAGAAAATACCCACTTCTTGGACCAAGTCAATCGAAGTCCCGATCTACAAAAAGGGCGACAGGTCTGACCCTGCCAACTACAGACCAATCGCCCTTTTAGACGTGGTAGGAAAGCTGTTCTCAGCAATACTCCTGAAACACTTGAACACGTGGTCCAAACAATCAAACCACCAAGACCGATGGCAATTTGGCTTTAAAAAAGGGACGGGAACTGCCCTAAATCTGTTCCTGATAAATTTGTTGAAATGCAGGGCAAAAGTAACTAAGCAAAATAAAATCGACATTACTTCTATAGACTTGGCCCATGCTTTTGACTCAATAAACAGGAATACTTTATGGGGTAAACTGTTAAAATGGGGCTGTCTGATTGACCTTAGGGAACCTCTGGAACTCCTGCACTCTGGAACAACACTAAGAATACGCTTGGACAGAGCAGGAACTCTGTCGAGCGAAATTGGAACATCAGCAGGGATAAAACAGGGCTGTAGATTGGCACCGGCTATGTTTAACCTCTACATATCTGACATTGAGGAGGCTTTTGAAGATGTGAGGTGCTTCTGCCCAAGGATTGCAGGCATCCCAGTAGGAAGATTACTCTATGCTGACGACCTCCTAATTATGGACCAAACTGAAGTGGGCCTACAGAGACAGCTGAATGCTTCGTCTAAATATGTGTGTGACAACTCACTAACCATCAATCCTAAGAAATCCAAAATTATGGTTATAGGAGAAACAAACAGAAACCACAGAATGAAAAGAAGTTGGAGTCTCCAAGGGGTTAAAATACCCAAGGTTACATCGATGCAGTACCTGGGGTTAACAGTGAACACTAGTATGGTAGACTCACACAGGGCAATGGCCATGAAGTCCAAAGCTAAGAATCTAGCAACCCAGGCTAGAATAATCAACCGCAAGTATGGCAAATTTTCGCTATTACCCATCACTAACTTCTACAAACTGAAGGTGACTCCCATCCTGACGTATGGTTCTGAAACGCAGTTACAACTCGCAGGGTCTATTCGGAAGCAGGTTGAGGGAGAATTCTGGCGACGAGTACTGAATATGCCAAGCTCCCTACCGGTAGAAGTGATTAGGAGAGAAATGGGAATGGTGTCACTGTACACCACTATGGTCTGGAGATCACTGTCAATGTTGAGGAAATGCTTACAATCACAAGGTGAAGGAGGGTATGAAGTCCTACAAAAAGCTATCTCCTTAAACAGTGAGAAGTCTTTAACTGAATGGAGATCTACATGTGTGGAGATACTAAATAGTCTAGCACTGAGCAAAGAGCTTCTACTGAAAAACCCCGACCATGTCAAGAAGAAACTTTACGATCAGGACTGGATAGATACAGGTGAACGGATTCGGAGCATGAAAAGTGCTGGAGGGATAACGAAAGACGCTAGGAAACAAGGTCAAGTTCCAAGATACTTGATAAAGATTCATTCTCCCACTCTCAGACAAGACTTCATGAGGTTCCGCTTTAACCTGTTCCCCACAAAAGAAGTTCTTGAGAGACGCAAAGTAGCCTCAATGAGAAATTATACGTGCCGGCTTTGCAAGGGTACGCTTGAATCCCTAGAGCATTCAACAACTGAATGTGAGTCACTGAAGGATTTAAGAACAACACACTTGGGACACTTGTTTCAGAATTCAATAACATCATCTCTCAACACACTTTGGGTGAGCCTGTGTCAAGGGAGGAGAAATACAGAGATTCTAGCCCTGATGGCCTTCGTCAAAAAAAATCTTTGAGAGACTAACGGTGGAAGAAGGCGAAAAGAAGACCTGTACTGAGTTGAGAGGAAACAATTGATGAAGAATGGAGCACAACCAGACTTTTGGCAAAGGATCTGGGGGCCCTACTCATTTAGAACTTTTCTTGTTTTTTTTTTTTGGTTCATTTTTTTTTATTATTATTTTTCTTTGCTTCTTTTTTTCTTCTTTTTCTTTATTATTTTAATGAGATTTTATACATTTCTTCTTGTAAGTAATTTTATCAAAGTTTGATAAATTATTATTCTTTTATTTTATTTTATTTTATTTAATTATTTTTTGTTGTTGTTTTTTTTGTTTTTCTGTTTTGTTTGTAAATTGCATAAAAACGTTTAAATGTAAACTAAAAATATGCTAATAAAAAAAATATATATAAAAATAAAGTCCAAGTACCGAAGTCCGCGCAGGCTAAGAGCACAGTGTTGTGAGTCGCAGGTGCGCAAGATACTGGCCGAACATCTGTCAGGCCAACACTTCTGCCATGCAGATGCAACTTCTGGTGACGATTGAATAAATTCCAGGTACCGAAGCCTACACAGGTGAAGCCCGCACAAGCAAACTGTGCAGTGTTGTCTACTGCAGGTGTTACGTGCCATGAGGTGGCACCCAGAGATCTCTGTATCTATAATCTTCAAGATGCACCCCTTGCACCAATCCAGCCCCACAACCCCTTGCATCAGGTAGGTGCATTTGAGCAACTTACCCTACTGGCCCGCTTCCCCCTGCATCAGGCAAGTGTACCTGCGCAAGGTGCCTTATAGATTTCACCCACATCTCATTTGCAGCCATCATGGCACCCCTCACTCGTCCACCCCCCATCTTTACAAATGAGTGCCTTTAGCACTGCACCAGGAGATCCTTCGACCCTAAAGACCCCACATCTCCCTCCACAGCATAATCCCCCATCCACACTAGAAACAAGCTCCTCTGCTTGCTAACCTCGCCCCTCTCACTCACCCCTAAACACCACATTCACTCATCTCCACACCCCCCAATGATCACCTCTAACAAGCACCTTAAATGTGCCCTGATCAATACCAGCTGAGCTCCTGCACATGTCCCTGAAATTCATGACCTCCAATGATCTCGACCTACTCGCCATATCCAAAACCTGGCTCCACCAAGCTGCTGGCCCTGCATTATCTATTACTATCCCCCCAGGATATGCCATCCTGCACAATGATAGAACCCACATTAGAGGGGGCAGAGTCACGCTAATTTACAAAAACACCCTAGCAAGTAAGGTCATCAACTCTTGTCCAATCTTAAACTGTGAGATGCTCTCTACAAAGCTCACTCAGTCACCCACCAATAATGTCTGTCTCCTCCTCATCAAGCGCTTCCCAGCTCCCATTCTATCCTTTGAGTAAGACCTCATACAAACTCTCAATCCCACCATCAAGCCCAGTTCAAAAGTCCTGATATTAGGAGACCTCCACCTTGGCCTCAACTACCCCACAGACACGAATCCAAAAAGCCTAACCACATCCTTTGACCACCCCAACCTCACACAGCAAACAACCAAACCCATCGACATCCATGGTCGAACTCTTAACTCGATTGCCAACCTTAACTGCAACCTGGCCTGCCCTACTGCCACAATCTGCTCGTGGTCAGATCATCACACAATCACATTCGCCATTCCGATTAGCCTTTGGCCCAGCCCCTATCACCCAGTGAAACCTTTCCCGCTGTACTAAAGGTCTTAACAAGGACCACCTCACACCCCTCCTCTAAGACCCCAAGGTCCTGTCCAATGATGCAACCAACACAGAGGCCCTTGTCAACCTCTACAACAACATCATTGCACACACTGTCGACACCATTGTCCCAGTAAAAAAGTTTAAAGCCAAAACTGGTCCAAAAAAGAATGCTTGGTTCACCGCCGAGCTTGTTGTGTCCCGTGCTAAGAAGTGTGGGGCCGAAATGGCATGGAGCAAAGACCCTTCCTTGACTACCAAAGCTCAGATCACCTCCCTCGCCAAAGACTGCAAAAGAGCGATACATACCACCAATGCCAGTAGCTACAATCCGAGAATAGTTAGCACACAGTCTAACACCTGTGAACTCTTCACAATCCTGCATGAACTTGAGTCACCAGTCAACCCCCTACCCCACACAGACCTCCTCATAGATGATACCTGGCATACCAAGGTGCAAGAATCCCTCACAGGAAAACTCCTCTCCCTCCAGGAGAAAATACAAGACAATAAACTAGCCATTCATGGAAAACCTCCACATGCCACCCCCAAGGCCACCACCAGTCTACCTACTGCTCAATTTAGCTTCCACCCACTCGAACTCGAAATTGCCAACATCATCAAAGGCCTCAAGCCCTCCTGCTGCAAAGGTGATGTCTAGCCAGGGCCCATCATCAACGTCTGGGCTGAGACTCTCACCCCATCAACACTACAATAATGAATGCATCATTTGTAACAAAAACTGTCCCATCCTCCTTGAAAGAGGCATGGATTCTCCCACTGCTAAAAAACAGTGCTTGATCTCACCATCCCAACAAACTATCATCCCATTACCACCAGACCTCTTCATCTTGAAAATGCCAGACCGCATAGCCTTCATCCAAGTCCAACAATACCTCAAGGACAATCTTGAGCACCCACCAATCAGGCTTCAGACCAAGGGTCAGAACTGAAACTGCATTGTTGGACCTTAAAAACCAGCTGGATGATATCAAAGACATGGGTAAACTCTCCTGGCTCCTCATGCTAGACTTATTTGTGATGTTCCACCTTGTCAACCATGAGACACTCTGCAACCATCTCAACACCACAGCAAACTTCTCTCCTGCTGCCATAGACTGGATCAGATCATTCGTGGCAGACAGTTCCTGCCGGATCTTAATGGAAGAGCATGTTGGCCCACCCATGCCAGTATCCTGTAGTGTCCCACAAGGATCATACATCTTCCCCACCTTGTATAACATTTATGATATACCCCTCTGTGATTGCCTGGATGTTCTTGGCATATCTTACATGCATTACGCCAACAACACCCAAATCCTCCTAACTCTCTCAGGCACCTACCACATAGATGTTGCAGACATAAACTCAGTCTATGACATTGTCCAGAACTGGATGGCATCACACCAGTTATGTTTAAACAATGTAAAAATGGACATCCTCATTGTAGGCTCCCACACTGCTCTGTGCAACATGGATTCAGTTTAACAAGCCTTTAACGTTGACAATAACTAGATCCAAACCTCTCCTGCCCCAAAGATCCTGGGCATCTACCCAGACACTACCCTTGACCTTTCTCACTAGGTCAATGCCATTTCCTCCTTTGCAGCCTTCAAAGCCAAACTTCTCAATGCCAGAAAGCACTTCCTCACCACCAAATTGGACTACTACAACGCCCTCTTTGCTAAACAGCGAGTATCACTCATGAATGGCTGCTAAAGCCTTTGATGATGCTGCTAAAAGGCTGTATGATCTTCTCCTAAACTGCAATTGTTTGTGATTCTCGCCATCATACGTAGTCTTTGATTTGTCCATTTAAGGTGATGAAAAAGTCGCAAGGGGCACAGCGACAAAGCAGGCACAGATGCAAGTTTGGACTTTGGGCTGGCCAAAATTAGGTGTACTTCAGGGATTATAAGAATGTGCACATGAAGAGTAGAGAAGCTGCACACACCTCACCAGGTTGGAGGCAAATGCAAACATATGCATTCATTCCACAGGTCCAAAAGTTATCTACAAAAGGAGCTGTAACTCCAGCCAGGTGTGCAATGTGAAGCGTGCAGCTGCAATTCCCATTTGTGCTAATGGGCACTGTGCCATGGCCCTTAAAACATAGAGAAAAATGGGTGTATCGTAACAGGTTTTTCAGGGTCCCTGAACCACGTCAGATATTGCAATTGATTTCTCCCTATTGTCCCACATTCTTGATTTATTTGTGCGACCCCTTCTTCAAAGAATCCCCTCATTATTCCAGCTCTGCAACTCTCCACCCCTTGCTTTGACTAATTTTTAGAAAAAAATAGTCCCTTGCAACGTCAATTGGGCTCTTTAAATACACCTAATATTTTTCTGCTCTGTACCATCGACAACCGAGCAACCTTTGTCAATTGGTAGGATTGATGCCTTAATTGACTGCCCTTTAAACTGCCCTCAGACCCTGCACAAGGCCAGGTGCACTATACATTCTCTACCTGCTACTTCTACCTCACTCAGGGTAAATACCCTAGGATTGCCAGTAGCATGGGGAATGATAGAGTATATGTAGAAATATCCTACGGATCTCTCTGTCCCCACCTTCCTCCTATGGCTATAGCATATTGTATCTGCTGCAAAACCATGTGCATCCATTATGGGATCTAATTCATCATCCTCAATATCAAAAATATCACTGTCAGCATTTATTTTTCCTCTTAATATTTTCTCCTCGGACTTCATAACATTAGACAATTTAAAAGGTTCTGTATAAAAATGGATTGTCATCCTCATACATGATGACATAAAGACCATAGAAATCATACAAATATTCATATTCACAAAATTTACAAATCTAGAGATTTCTTTTCCTACACAATAGTTCATATTCCAGATTTCTGTTTGCACCCCCTTTGCACTGAAACAAATGGTGAATCCTTAGGGCATACTTAACTGTTATGCCTGCTCCTGTGCTAGTGGAGGACCACCAGTATCTGTAATCTGGGTATCACTAAGGTGTATCCAAGTCTTGTTTCACTACACCTTCACAGCAGTCAGGGTTCAGTATATCACTCAATGAGGCCCATGGAAACGCTACTCATTCCAACAATGCACAAAGGTACAGTTTAGATCCAGTCCCCAGGTGAAAGTTGTGTCTTGTGCTGATCGTTGGTGGTCTCGCCTTTTTTTCATGCTGTCTGTTGATGAGAAGACACGACCTGGGAAAATACATTCTGAAAACATTTTGTTAAAGCACTAGGGCACTCCCTAAAATCCTCTCCTTGGACAGTGCGTCTGATGTCATGTCATGCAAGTAGATGAGAGAGGTGTGTGTAACCTATAACCCATCATGATTTTGTGAGAGTTCAAGTAGTTGCCCTTCCCTGGCTGGTTTCTTAGGTAAAATAACACCAGTGGAAGCCAAACATACTATGATTTATTCAACTCTGCACATAGTTTGGCTAAATCGGCTTTAAATATCCCATTGAGCCTCTCCATGAGCCTGTTGACCTGCGGATGGTACACCGAGTACAACCTATGCTTTATTCCTATCAGCGAGGTGCTTTCTGCGAACAAGGCATTAAAGAAATGTGTTCCATTATCAGATTTTAAAACCTCACAAATTCCCCACTGTGGAAACACCTCTCTCACCACAAATCTTGCTGCCAATTTAGCATCAGGATGTATGCAGGGACCAACCTCAAGCCATCGGGACAATGGACAAGCAACAACATTTAGATATCTAAAGTTACTGCACCTTGTGATCGTGTCCACAACATTGATGTAGAGCTCCTTGAATGGTCCAGAGGGCTTGGGAGAGACCCCCCTCATCGACCGCATGGTATTTCATGGATTGAACTCCTTGCACACTACACATTTCCTTATGAATCTAATTACCTGTTCTTGTAAGTTAGCGATAACCGCGTCGTCCTGGAGCTCTGCTGCGATTTGCTGTCAAGAAGTATGCAATGGGTAGTGAAGTTGCTCTAGAGGTAAAAGAAGCAGCTCCTCTACAGGAATTACTATCTTCCCCATCACCTCCTTTCTCCAGAACAAATCTGTGGTTGAGGGAATACATCCTCTCTTTTGGCAGAGCTCTTTCCCTTGCAATTCTATTATATGTAGCACGGGGTCTATGGTGTACATGTCTGGTAACTATACCTTTTGGTATAGTTCCCATTTTCTTGGAATTTGTGAAAGGTAAATATGTCGCTTTCTTCACCACTTTGTCTGTGGCATCGTTTCAGAGAGCCATTGAATTAGTACGGTTAGTGTGGAAAGCACATTTACCTAAATCTATCTATACAGGTAATGTTAACGCTTCAATTAATCAGGAGACCAGCACAGTATGCTGAACAGTAGACCTGTCGTACCTCCTAAAACTTCTCTGCCATCTTGATAACCCATAAGATACAGCAGAGGTGATGTAGATGGGGGCAGAATAAACAGTGACTGCATCCCCTTACTCATTTTTTGCGCCTCTTTGAGTGCCACTAGTGTGCAGATTAATAAGAAGGCAATCATCTCTTCGGTCTGATCCGCTATTCCCTGTCCACAAGACCCACGACAGCTGCACCTATATGCCTCTCACCCCTCTCCTGTTTGATGGTTGAAGACCCCTCAAAAAGATCACCCCACTCCCATCCAGGGCATCCTCTTTCACATTCACTCTCTCCTCCTGTTGTCCCACATACATGTCACAGGTGTGAACAATGTCCTCAAGCTGCACTGGCCTGGCTGCAAATGTTGCAGGATTGACTAGGTGACATTGCACATGATGAATCGATGCATTTGACAAAACGAACATTTGAGGGAACCGTCCCTTTAGAAGCAGTGCAAATTAGGCATTACACCAACCCCAAAACTTTAAGAAATACAGGTTTTGAAAACGTACTAATGGGTCTGTGTTTCTCTTGATACCATGCCTGTTTTACACCCAGAACCACAGCAGTACCAGGAAAGGAGGGGGTAGGAGAGCTTGAAGGTCCTACCCACACAGGGTGTACAGGCCAAGGATTATACACCATGACCTTACAGACCAGCAGGTCCCCACTGCCTACCAGCTAGACATGCCTGCCATCTTCAGGCTCCTGGAAGAAATCAAGCACTAGTTAGAGCAGGACAGGGGCACAGTCACTTATATTTCCCTCCTGTTGAAGCTCACCCCAAGGCTCAATTTCTGTGCCACAGCTAGTTTCCAGCATACTGTACACCCTGACACATGGCATTTCCCAATCCTTCTTCTTATGCATCCTCTCACAGGTCACATCTGCATGTGATAGGTGCACCACCACATCCACTTCCCCACAGACCCTACAGACCCCACAGTCCTCAACCACATCAAGGCCAGTTTGTATGCCATTGCAGGGTTCCCCAATGTTGCCAGAGCCCTGGACTGCACACACATGGCCCGTCTACCACCCAGGGTGCAAGCACATGTCTACTTTAACAGACTCATGAAGCATACAATCAATGCGCAAATAGTCTGTGATGCAGGCATATGCTTCACACATGTCTGTGCCAGATTTCCCTTTTCTATGCACGACTCTTTGATCCAGGCCTAGAGCAACTAGCCACAAATCATGGAGGTCCTAAATCAATGCTGTGCATGGTTGCTGGGCATGTAGAAGACAGCACACCACCACACTAGTGCATGGATACACAGTATGCACTCCTGCCATGTCATTCACAATGGCCTGTGTGTCTATGCACCTTGGTATAGCTGGCTTGATCAGCATCATATACATATGCATCTTTACAATGACCCCACCATGGTCATATGACTACTACACTTCTGTACTCATGTTGCAGTGTCAATCCATTGACTTGGGATGGGATACAACAAGCCCCTGCGGATAGGACACAGCCTGAAACTGCATGCCACATGGGAAACCCCAAATGAACACTGGAAAGAAATGCATGCACCGTGGTCCTAAACATGGGCAACATCCACTGTTAACTGATTCCTGCACATGTATGGCACTGATGTAGAGGGGAATGGTCACCACAAGCATGACAACCCAGTACCATTCACTGTGACACTGAAACCATTAGACTGCAATCTATGCAATGCCCTTCTCAGGTGATGCCAGATATCCCATACACCCCTGGGTGATGATGCCACAGTGCAATCCAGACATTCACTTGGCCTTTGGTACATTGAGGCATTGCTTCCACTGCTTAAACTGATCTGGTGGGGCATTCATGTACTGGCCAGTAAAGATGCGCCACATCATTGCATCGTGCTGCATGTTGCACAGTGAGGCCATCGGATGCAACATCCCCATGCCTGATGATGCCATCATAGATGAGTCTGATGATGAGGATGATGGTGTCCATGGACAGCAACAAGGAGATGGGCAGGAACAGGACAACATTGATGGGCATGTGCTGTGTGATAACCTTGTGCACGTCAACTTCAGGCAAAGGTGAGTGTATATCTGCACATTATGACACATTCCACTCTCCCTCCACCCCAGCCCTAAAAACAAATATCATCTCAAGACAATGCAACAGAGCATCTCAATGCAATGTCATTTATTGAACATTGAACAAGAGGGATCCTGTGAGATGCAGGAACAGAGGGCTAAACAGAAAGTTCCATGCACATCTTAATAGGATCCAAAGTCCATTACAGAAAACCATGATGAAAAGGAAAGCAGAACACATGGGTGTATCTCACCTTCCCTGCTGATCTATTTTTACCTGTGGGCCATTTCCTGGTAGGTGTTGGTGGCTGGGGAAACACATGATGTCACTGACACAGTCAATGGCAGGCCTTGCAGGTGACTGCTGTGCTGTGGGGAAATCAGAGGGGGGTAGAGGTGCAATGGATAGGTACACATTCATGCATCAGGGCAAGGGACAGCTACTGGCAGACTAGCATGTCAGAGATGGCAACCTGAGACTGACGATGCTGCCGGCTGGCCTCCACCATCCGGCAGCAGAGCGGAACCATCTAGTGGGCTAAATGGTGCATCACTGCCTTGGAGGTTCTGGCAGTGTTGCAAGCTGCATGGATGTGCCTGGAGGCCTGGGCTTGCGGCAATATGGAATCTTCCTGCCGTCTGCAGCAGCCGCAGCCAGATCCGGGGCCTGTTCTTGGGCCAGTTGAGCTTCCTCCATGGCCCCTATTTAAGTGAGGGTGACAGGAGGGCAAGGCCTGTAATGTGATCTGTCAACTTAAGTATAGGAATTTTTTTTGTATTCCTCATTGAACTATGTTGTAATGTGCTGACTGCACACAGACATTACATTCTTGGAAGCTGGTGTGTGGATGCTGTGGAATGTGAATGGGCGGTTGAGTGAGAGAGGGTTCTGCAAAAGGCAGTTTGTGGAAGCTGTCTTGGCGTATGTATTGGCCAGGTTTCTGTGTCTATAGTTTTGTTGTTTTGTTGGCAACAAGTTTGTTTTGGATCTTCTGATGAGTGCAACTGGAGCTCCGGCAGAGACGACGTAAGCATTGTTCTTAGTGCTAGCAGATAGGAGGGGTATCTTGAGTGCCCGGGTCAGGTGCCTGCAAGTAGGATCCAGTAGGTTTCAGCAGGCGTGACCCGTTACTGTCACAGAACTCTTGCAGGCCGGTCAGTGTGATTGGCAGAGGAAGCCAGGATCCTGGCAGGACTGTCCTGGGAAGATCGCTTTCCGGGTGGAGCGGGTGAGGTGCTGGGATGTATGGAACCTGTGTGAGTGGCACACAGGGTCCAGAGGGTGCCAGTGGTGTGGAGGATGCCTGTACTGGCGGTGTCCCAGCCGGTTGGGGCCAGAGCCTTTTATGGCAGTGCATTGTTCGGGGCACAGAGGGAGGTCCATCATCCTCCATGGATGGTGAGTCTCTGATGACGCCATTCCATACAACAGCAGCAGCGGTCATCATGGAACGCAGCGTAAAGTGCTGTTTGGGTTACATTTGTCAGATGATCAGTGGAACAGAAGTTCCAGGTGGCCGCGGCACACCTGTCAGACGGAGACATTGTGGAGAGGACGAGGAGGAGGACGAGGCAGAGGATGCTCCAGGGTGGAAGACATGGGCTGTGGGTGGCAGCATTTTGACATGTGTTCTAAGCAGAGGTTCAGTATGGAGGGCTGCTCTGATTCCAGTGACGCCAATTTGGGTAATATTAACAGCATTTTCAGACTGCACAGAAGTGGTAAGAGGCACTGCGTGGATGACAGCGGTGGCCATAATACTCTTGAGGGTCGTCGCATGGAGACTCAGATGGACATCTCCTAGGAGTGTGCTATTTGCAGCACCATGTTTCTGGTGGGGGTTATATTTGCACACCCTGTGGTAGGTTTTGTGCAAACCTGAAGGAATGTGATCCGGGTCTCTGGGAAATATATCTTCAGATTAAGATTTCGGAATCATGGGGGAGGAATCGTTTAAGACATAGGGGTGAGAATGGTGTCTTTGGAAAATGTTGTTTATGTTTAGTGTTGTGGCTTTTATATGTTTTTAGATTGATTTAATTTATCCATAGGGTGTTGAAGGGCATATGTCTAGGTTTAAGTGGCCTGTACCTATTTGCTGTTGTGTACATGTTGTGGGTATAAACCATAAAGGGCACTATAAGTGCAGTAAGCAGGGTGAAGCCCTAACACAACAAAGGAGGGCAACACACAACTGTGTATCATTTTGAAAGGGCAGTAGAGAGACCCATTAGGTATGGACCCAAAGCGCTGTGCAGAGTGTGGCCAAAGGAGACACAAGGTTACCTTAGAAAGACAGTAGGACAGAGAGGAAAATACTGTCTATCCCTAATCCCTTAACCTCACTCAAAAGGGTTTCAAGGAACCTTTCCCTAGGAAGCGCTGATGTGCCGCTTACAAAAAGGGGGAGATAGTAAAAGAGGTCAAAGAGAATTCATTTTTGAATAACCGGTACAAGATAAAGGTTGTTCAACTCTTGTGTGTCCTTGGTCACCATAAGTAGAGTGTCAACGTGAAAGTAAAAGTAAAGTTTACAAGTAAAAGTAAAGTTTAAAAGTAAAGTTACATCTACAAAGTAACAGATCTGAGCTGTCTATTACGGGTACTATATAACTTTACTATCCCATAGACAGATCAAGATTTCCCAAGGTGGCTCTACAGATAAAAAGACCCCACACTGGAAACAGGTTTAGAACAATGTCATTCTACTGCTGAAACCCATATTTATGAATACAGCAGGTCCCCACTATTGGGGATGTACCCGTTTTCAAGTGTAGATCAAGTGAAGGCAAACATGTAGGCTACGTAATCCCTTCGAGTAAAGTGTTTTTGTAGTAGAAGGGGAGATAGGGCTACGCTAAAAAACATAAAAGGTTGTTCATGGTCATGGTAGAGTATGTTTTGGTTCTCCGCCACATCACAACCGCTGTCTACCGGTTTCAGTGGTGTATTTTAGGTGTAACCACTTTCTTCAGGACAGTCTTCTAAAAACAAACAGGAAGTTGTCTATAATGGTGCATGGTGTTCAATCACCATATTTCTGCCAGTGAGGTTTGTTCTTTATACATTACCCCAACTTCCAGTGCCAAAACAGGAAAAAGTTCCCAGGGGAAACCTAAGGAAAAACAAAGACAACAAAGCCTTAGTAGCTCCCAAAGACTGCCATACGCACTAAATGCTAGGAGACTGCAGGTGAAATCACTGCGTCGCCTTTCATAAAACCAGGGACAAACCTATAAAGTCAAGTATACACAAAACAGATTCATGTAGAAAAAGGGGGGGAACCAACAGACAGTATGGTAATCAAGTCTGTGGTTCCCTAATGTGGTAACAGTTGAAATGAAAGAATCAAAGACATGTGTGTGTTTTTCTCTTAAATGACCAAACCGGGGCAGTTTTCTTGAAGAAACAAGAACAAATGGATCTACAGCCTTTGGTTATTTAAATAGGAAGGTAAAGCGCCACGTGTACTAACCTTCTCGCCTGACAAGGTTATCGATTCATTGTTGTGATAGACAGAGACCACAAGATAGCCGAGTAATGGTGGCTGAAACAGAAAACAGTAGGCACCACTCAGAATGTGTATTCATTTTTTCGATTCTGTTTAAATCAAAAACACGCGCTCGCTAGGTTTTCAAAAGGTGGTAATACGCGGGAGCGAGAGGGAAAAAAGGAAAACTTCTGTCTCTACTGGGTGGAAACGCTTACTTGTCCAGAAACCGCGGCTCTGCTCCTGCAAACCCCGAAACTACGGAGAAGCTGTAGCCGGGTCTGTAATGAATGGATGCTACGCCAGGGACACGTGACCTCTGTCACGTGAGCATATTCCCTTTCGCGTATGCGTCCGAGCGAGGAAACAGCTGTGCACGGTTTTTCCTTCGCGTACGCGTCCAAACAAAGGGAAACAAGAACAAAAGCAATGCTGTGCATGACAGTGAGCCACGCAATATGTGCACCCTAACGAGGGTGGTGAAGCTATATATAAATAAATTATATATAAATTAATGCCCAATATGTATTATCTCTATCCCTCATGTCGCTGATGCTGGCAAATGAAGGACGCGGCATGTACTGTAGTAGGCATAATGTTCTTCTGCTGGCAATACTCCAAAACACAAATAGCTTTTTTTGGGTTATATTTATATGCTGAATCGCATATATGATGGAGTGTAATTTAATTTGATGGACATGGCCAGAAATCAAATAGCGTGTGGCCCCATTTTTGGCAGTTTTGTTTTAAAAAAAGTAAATAAATACCTGTCTGATCATATCATGACAGAGAGGGCTTGCCAAGGAATGGATTCATTAAGGCCCCTTGAATCGGTTTTGAGGTGGAAAATTCAGTTTTGCTCGCGTTTAAGGAGCATGCTGGCAACATCGCCTCCTCTTCGTGGGCACCTGATCTTTTCTATTACATTCCATCTTATATCCTCGGTTTTGTGTTTTAGGGCCATAAAATGGGCTACCAGAGGTGCATTTTCTCGCCTAGTTCTAATGCAGGACATGTGTTCCTGTATCCGTTTTTTTATAGCTCTACTAGTCATACCTATATATAACAGATTGCAAGGACATGTGACCATATATATCACGTTTGCTGTATTACAATTTGTCAGGGAGTTCTGTTTCCAGGGGGTGCGAAGCCCCAGCTTTAACGATTTGGTGCGTGTGGTCAGATCACACACATTACACCTGCCACATGGTATGTGTCCCGTAGCAGGTGTAGTGTTCCATAGGGTGGTAGATGTATCTTTTCCCTGTTCTCTATAGGAATGAACTAGGGTGTCCCTGATATTTTTTCTTTTTCTGATGGCAAAACGTGGAGGGGCAAGATCTACTGCCCCTACATTCAGTATGGGCCAGAGCTTGAGGATTTCCCTTTTGATTTGGTTGATTTTAGAGGAATATCCAAAGATTGCTGTGATCGTTTGTTGTCCCTCCGGACATCTGGCCTGTTGTAATGTGACTTCCCGGGGAATGTTTCTCGCCCGTTTTCTGGCTTGCCTGATGATTCTAGTCAGATATCCTCTTTCCAGAAGACATTCTTTCAAAACAAGAGATTGAGCATCATACTCTTGTAGACTAGAGCAGTTTCTTCTATATCTGAGGAACTGCCCGAAGGGCAGATTATCCCGCAAGCTTTTAGGGTGAAAGCTAGAATATTGTAACAACAAATTTCGGTCTGTAGGTTTTCTAAAGACCGTTGTGGTCAATGCTCCGGAGTTGGCACTTATCTCTACATCAAGAAGTTGTGTGGTTTTCTTTGTCGCACTATGGCTAGATTTTAGGTATCTGTTTCTAGAGTTAAGCCAAAGAATGAACTCATTTAGTGTGGCTTCCTCCCCCGTAAACACTAGAAGAATGTCGTCAATGTAACGAGCCGATACTGTGATGTTATTCCAGTATGGGTTCGTATGGGGGTAAATGTATGTTTCCTCAAAATGAGCCACATATAAGTTGGCCAAAGACAGAGCAAAAGTTGCTCCCATCGCAGTACCTGAGCACTGTTGGAAAAATGTTTCCCCATATAGGAAGACATTTTTTGTTAGTGCTATTTCTGTTAGTTGTAAAATGAACTGGGCTGGCATTTCCAAACTTGACCCCACTTCTTGTAGAGTTCTCTCCACTATACGTAAGGTCTCCATTTGCGGGATGTTGGTATACAATGCCTCTATATCAAGAGTGACTAAGAATTGTGTCGTAGGATTAAATGGTAGGTCCTGCACCAGTTTCAGGATGCTCGTGGTGTCCTTGAGGTAGGACCGCATTTTTGGGATTTCAGGCCTCAGAAAGAAATCCACGAATTCTGAAAGGGGTTCTAGGATAGATTGTATCCCCGCCACGATAGGGCGACCCGGTGGGGGTAAGGTCCCTTTATGCACCTTAGGTAATGCGTAAAAGGCTGGTAGTATCGGGAACCTGGGACACAGAAATGCTGCTTCTTGGGAGCTTATGTGGCCTTTACAGGCCGCCTCTTCTACAATCCCTGTGATCAGAATGCGCAACTCTTCGGTTGGGACCCGAGGTAGAATCTGATAATGGGTTCTGTTGTCTAATAGTTTGTTAACCATCAGTTCATAGTCCGCGGTATTAAGGATGACTGTAGAGCCCCCCTTATCTGCTGGTTTAATTACGATAGTTTGGTTCGCGCTGAGGTCCCGAAGTGCATCACGTTCTTCCTTTGAGATATTCTGGAAGTTCCTTTCCTCCTTTCTTTCTATTTGCTCCAGTTTTTTCAGAATGGCCTTCTCAAAAGTGATTGATTCTGCCGAGATTTTCTGTGGATAGAACCTGGATTTCGGATGCAAACCTGTCGTATCCTTTCTGGAATTGGTATCCTGTTCCATATCTTGTGTGCCAAAATGCTGTTTAAGGCGGACTTTCCTCATTAGTTTAGCTAGATATAGTCGCGTCTGAAATGCATCATGTCGTGCAGTGGGTACGAAACTGAGTCCCCTTTGTAGGACCTTCGTTTCACTGCTGGTAAGTGTGTGGGTGGAGAGATTAATCACTAGTAATGCTCCGGTGCAACGGGACCTCTCCCCCTGCTCCTTGTGACTCTGTCGAATTCCTGGTTGTGTCCTCTGTTCCGGCCTTTACCTCTGCCGCCTTGGCCTAAAAAAGACTTCCTTTGGTTTCCCCTCTGATTATGTTGATCCTGGAACTGAACTCTTCTATCTCATGTTGTATCTCATGTTGTGGCCTCATGTTAGGAGTTAGGATCCTGGTGTTGTGTATGTTTACACTGGAAATGTTGTTGTCATTTTACAATGTACATTTGAGGACAAGTGGTTGCGGGGTATGCTTATTTTTGGATATGTGTGAGTGGGGAGGTCTACTGGTAACATGGCTGCTGGGTGTTACGCAGGGTGTGTGTGTTTTTGTGGTGCCATTTTTGTCATTCTGGAGGAACCTGGGTTGAGGCTTTCTGGCTGCAATTCTCGCCAATTTGGGTTATTGTTTTTTGTTGTTGTCCTATGTTGCTAGTTGTTTAGTGTTAGTCCCGGGTCATGCAGGGTTATTGTATGTCTGGTGTGTAATGTGTGCTCTGAGGGCCAGTCAGCTCTGGAGTTTTTCAGTTTCACTGTTGGTTACAGTTATGGCACCTGTCATGTGTGGTGCATGATATGGTGTCAGGAGGAGGACATGTTTGGTTATAGTTCTGCCATGTGAGGTGCATGGTATGAGGTCAGAGGGAAATGGAAAACTGTTGGCTACGTTTTTGTGGTTTTGTCATGTGAAGTGCATGGTATGAGGTCGGGGGGAGATTGTCATGCACTGGTGAGACTTCTGCCATGCAGATACAACTTCTGGTGACGATTGAAAAAAGTCCAGGTACCGAAGCCCACACAGGTGAAGCCCGCGCAGACAAAGGGCACATTGTTGTGCACTGCAGGTGCTAGGTGACATGGTGTGGTGCCCACAGATCTCTGTAGCTATGAACTTCGAGATGCACCCCCTGCACCAATCCAGGCCACAACTGCTTGCATCAGGTAGGTGCATTTGCACAACTTACCCTACTGACCCGTTACCCCCTGCATCAGGCAAGCACACTTGCGCAAAGTGCCCTATAGATTTCACCCACATCTCATTTACAGACATCGTGGCACCCCTCACATGTCCACCCCCCATCCATTAGAAATGATCCCCTCCAGCTCTGCACAGGAGATCCTTGACCCCTAAACACCCCACACCTCCCTCCACAGCACCCCCCATCCACACTAGACACAAGCTCCTCTGCTTGCCCACCTGGGCCCCCACTCACCCACCCACCCCTAAACACCACATTCACTCATCTGCACACCTCACCCCCATTGGCCACATCTAACAAGCCCCTTAAATGTGCCCTGATCAATGCCAGTTCAGTCCCTCTGCACACCTTTGAAATTCATGACCTCCAGTGATCTTGACCTGCTTTTCATATCTAAAACCTGGCTCCACCAAGCTGCAGGCCCTGCATTATCTATTGCTATCTCCCGAAGATATGCCATCCTTCACGATGATAGAACCCACAGTAGAGGTGGCAGAGTCACAATTTTTAAAACACCCTAGCCATCAGGGTAATCAACTCTTGCCCAATCTCAAATTGTGAGATGCTCTCTACAAAGCTCACTCTTTCATCCACCATTACTGTCATCTCCACCTCATCCATCACCCCCCTAAGTCCCTTTCTATCCTTTGAGGAAGACCTCATGAAAACGCTCAATCCCACCATCAAGCCCAGTTCAAAAGTCCTGATTTTAGGAGACCTCAACCTTGGGCTTAACGACACCAAGGACATGCATCAAAATGCCTAACTACAATCCTCAACCATGCCGACTTCACACAGCGAACAACCAAACCCACCCACATTGATGGTCAAACCCTCGACTGAATCGCCGACCTTAACCGAAACCTGGCCAGCCCTACCACCAGAACCTGTCTGTGGTACGACATCACACAATCACATTCACCATTCCTATTAACAGACGGCTCAGCCTCTGTCACCCAGTGAAACCAGAATCCTTTTCCTGCTGCCCTAGAAATCTTTACAAGGACCGCCTCACATCCCTTTTTTTAGAACTGAAGGTTCTGCCCAATGCTGCAATCAACCCAGAGTTCCTTGCCAACCTCTACAACAACTTCATAGCACATGCTGTCTACACAAATTCCCCACTTAAAAAGTGCAAAGCCAAACCTGGTCTAAAAGAGAATTCTTGGTCCCCCCCCCGAGCTCCTTGTGTCCCATGCTAAGAAGTGTGCTGCGAAACGGTATGGAGCAAAGACCCTTCCTTGACTACCAAAGCTCAGTTCACATTCCTCACCAAAGACTACAAAAGAGCAATACATACCACCAAAGCCAGTAGCTACAATGCGAGAATAGATAGCACACAGTCCAACACCTGTGAACTCTTCATGATCCTGCGTCAACTTGAGTCACCAGTCACCCCCCCCACACACAAACCTTGTCATAGACGATACCTGGTGTACCAAGGTGCAAGAAGCCCACATGGGAAAACTCCTCTCCCTCTTCAGAAAATCCAGGCCAATCAACTAGCCATTCATGGCAAACCACCACCAGTCACCCCCACGGCCAAAACCAGTCTACCTACTGCCCAATCTATATCGTAGTATCGGGACTCGAAGTTACCAACACCATCAAAGGCCTCAAGCCCTACTGCTGCAAAGATAATGTCTGCCCAATGCCCATTATCAACTCAACGACTGTGCCGAGACACTCAACCCCATAATCACAGCAAAAATTAACTCATCCTTCACCACCTGTCCCAGCCTCCTTGAAGGAGGCATGGATTATCCTGGATTATCCTGCTGCTAAAAACAACATTGCTTGATCCCACCATCCCCACAAACTACCATCACATTACCACCATACATCATCATCCTGAAAATGCTGGACTGCACAGCCTTCATCCAAGTCTAACAATACTTCAAGGACAGCCATATCTTGGGCACCTGACAATCAGGCTTCAGACCAAGGCACGGAACTCAAACCACTTTGTTGGATTTGAAAAACCAGCTGGATGATATCAAAGACGATGGTAAACTCTCCCTGCTCCTCATGCTAGACTTATCAGTGGGGTTCGACCTTGTCAATCGCGAGACACTCTGCAACCATCTCACCACCGCAGAAAACTTCTCACCTGCTGCCGTGGAATGGATAAGATCCTTCATGGCAGACAGATCCTCCCCGTTCTTAATGGAAGAGCATGTTACCCCACCCATGCCAGTATCCTGCAGTGTCCCACAAGGATCATGCATCTCCACCATCTTTTATAACATTTATACTAAACCCCTCTTTGATCGCTTGGATGTTCTTGGCACATCTTCAACAAATTATGCCACCAAGACCCAAATCCTACTAATTCACTCAGGCAACTACAACCTAGATGTCACAGCCATCAACTCAGTCTATGAAATTGTCAAGAACTGGATGGCATCACACCAGTTATGGTTAAATGATGACAAAACAGCCATACTCATTGTAGGCTCTCACACCACTCTCTGCAACATGGATCCAGTTTACAAAGCCTTTAACATTGATGATACTTGTATCCAAACCTCTTCTGCAGCCATGACCCCGGACATAAACCTAGACACTACCCTTGACCTCTCTCACCAGGTCTCTGCAGCCTACACAACCAAACTTTTCAATGCCATCAAGCCCTTCCTCACCACCAAATTGGACTAATGCAATGCCCTCTTTGCTATTTGCTAAACAGCCGGTATCAATCGTGAATGGTCGCTAAAGCCTTTGATGATGCTGCTGAAAGGTAGTATGACCTTCTCCTACGCTGCATTTGTTTGTGATTCTCGTCATCAAACATATTCTTTGATTTATCAATTTAAGGTGATGAAAGGGACACAAGGGGCAATGGAACAAAGCAGGCACAGATGCAAGTTCGGGCTTTGGTCTGCCCAAAATTAGGTGTACTTCAGGGACTATAAGAACTTGCACATGAAGAGTAGAGAAGCTGTGCACATCTCACCAGGCTGGAGGCAACTGCATATTTGCATTCTTTCCAAAGGTCAAAAGGTCATCTAAAGGAGGAGCCGTACCTCCAGCCAGGACTGTAATGTAAAGCGTGCCATGGCCTTTAAAACACAGAGAAAAATGAGTGAGTGTCTGTATCTTGACAGGGTTTTCTGGCTCCCTGAACCACATAAGATATTGCAAATGATTTCTCCATACTGTCACACATTCTGGATTTATTTGTGCAATCCCTTCTTCTGAGAATCCCTTCATTTTTCCATCTTTGCAACTCTTCACCCCTTGCTCCCAATGATTTGTAGAAAAAAATATCCTACAGATCTCTCTGCCCCCACCTTCCTCATATGGCTATACCATATTGTATCTGCTGCAAATCCATGTCCATTCATTATAAGATCTAATTCATCATCCTCATTATCAAAAAGATAATTGTTAACATTTATTTTTCCTCTTAACATTTTCTCCTCAGACTTCATAAAATTAGACAATGTAAAATGTTCTGTATATACACTGATTGTCATCCTCAGACATGATGACATAAAGACGAAAGAAACCATAAAAATATTCATTTTCACAATATGTATAAATCTTTTCCCACACAATAGTTCAAATTCCAGATTTCTGTTTGCACCCCATTTTGCACGGAAATGAATGGTGAATCCTTAGGGCATACTTAACCTTTGTGCCTGCTCCAGTGCCGGTGGAGGGCCACTAGTAGTTCTAATCTGGGTATCACTAAGGTGTATCCACGTCTTGTTTCACTCAACCATCACAGCAGTCCGAGTCGAGTACATCACTCGATGAGGCCCATGGAAATGCTACTCATTCCAACAACACACAAAGGTAAGGATATGGATCCGGTCCCCAGGGGGAAGCTGCGTCTTGTGCCGATCATCACTAGTCTCGCCGTTTTCTCCTGCTTTCTGTTGATGAGAAGACACAACCTGTGAAAATATAATCTTTAAACCTTTTGTTAAAGCACTAAGGTATTCCCTAAACTCCTCTCATAGGTCAGTGCATCTGATTTCATGAATGTAAATGAGAGAGGTTTGTGTTACCTACACCCCATCATGATTTTGTGAGGGTTCAAGTAGTGGTCCTTCCCTGGCTGGTTTCTTAGGTAAAATAACACCAGTGGAAGCCAAACATACTATGATTTATTCAACCCTGCACATAGTTTGGTTAAATTGGCCTTAAGGACCCCAGTGAACCTCTCCATTAAGCTGTTGGCCTGCTGGTGGTACACCGAGCACAACCAATGCTTTATTCCTAACAGGGAAGTGCTTTCTGTGAACAAGGCATTAAAGAAGTGGGTTTCAATTATCAGATTTTAAAACCTCACAAATTCCCCAATGTGGAAACACCTCTCTCACCACAAATATCACCGCCGATTTAGCATAAGGATGTATGCAGGGACCAACCTCAAGCTATAGATATCTTAAGTTATTGCACCTTGTGATCATGTCCACAACATCGATGTGGAGCTCCTTGAATGGACCAGAGGGCTTGGGCAAGATCTCCCTCATCTCCCTCAGGATTTAACTCCTTGCGCACTGCATAATTCCCTATGAATCTTCTTACCTGTTCTTGTAAGTTAGGGATAAACCAGTCATCCTGGAGCACTGCTGCGATTTGCTGTCAAGAAGTATGCAACAAGTAGTGTAGTTGCTCTAGAACCAAAAGAAGCAGCTCTACAGGCATTACTACCTTCTCCATCACCTCCTGTCTCCAGAACAAATCTGTGGGTGATAGAATACATGCTCTCTTTTTCCAGAGCTCCTGTTTTTCTCTTGGGGCTTTCCCTTGCATTTCTATTATTTGGAGCACCGGGACTGTGGTGTACAGGGCTGGTATCTATACCTGTTGGGACATGGTTTCCATTTTCTGGGAATCTGTGAAAGGTAAATACGCTGCTTCCTTTGCCGCTTTGTCTGTGGCATTGTTTCTGAGAGCTTTTGAATTAGTGCAGTTAGTGTGGGCAGCACATTTAACTAAAATTATCTATGCTGGTAAAGTTAACACTTCAATTAATGAGGATAACAGCACAGTATGCTGAACAGGAGACCTGTTAGACCTACTAAACCCTCTTCTCTGCGATCTTGATAACCCATTAAGTACAGCAGAGTTGACGTACATGGAGTCAGAATAAACAGTGACTGTCATCCCCTTACTCATTTTTAGCGCCTCTATTAGTTCCACTATTTCTGCTGCGTGTACAGAGTAATGAGAAGGCAATCATCTCTTCTGTCTGATCCCATATTCCCCGTCCACAAGACCCTTGACAGCTACACCCATATGCCTCTCACCCCTCTCCTGGTTGATGTTTGAAGTCCCATCAATAAAATCACCCCATTCCTCTCCAGGGCATCCTCTTTGACATTCACTCTCTCTTCCTGTTCTCCCACATACGTGGCACAGTTGTTTACAATGTCCTCAGGGTGCACCGGCTTGGCTGCAAATGTTGCAGGTTTGATTAGGTGACATCGCACGTGATGAATCGATGCATTTGATACATTGAACTTATACCGTGACACTCTCTGAGTCGTTAATGTGGACTTTTCTAGAATTGCGAAAAACACATGCTCCCCAATCACAGTCAGGCCTATTTGCTGTGTCTCAACTGTTAAATGTATTTTACACACTTACCCTGCCTGTGCAGATTATTATCATCTCAGAATTCCAAGGGCTCTTTTTCCCCCCAGTTCCCATCCTTCTTGAGCGCTTTGAAATACTTTCCTGTGTATAGGCGCTGTATAAATAAACAATACAATACAATAGCAATGGTCCAATATTATTGAATCGCAAAAGCAGCTGCCACTAAAGCTTGATCACAAGGGAACTGTCCCTGCATCACTGGGTCTAGGAGTCTGCTGTTATAAAATGTTTTGTGGCCTAGCAATGTTTTCTGTTTCAGGACCATTGTCATAACCTGCCCATTCGAAAAGGAAAACAGAAAGAATGGCTTCTTGTAATTCAGAGTCACCAAGACTAGAGCATTGCTGATTGCAGCTTTGAGTTCCTGGAAAGCAAGTCCCCATTTCCTCAGATCACTCTATCGGACATATCACCTTCTGTGCTTCCTTGGGTCCTTGCAGTAAGGGCCTCACATAATTAGAGTAATCGATGATCCATGATCTACAATATTGACAGAGCCCTAAAATCGGCTGCATCCATTTCACTATGACTGACTGAGATGTATTCTGAACTGCAGTGACCCTCACCCACATTACCTTTCCTCCTGCAGGCGATATTACTTGCCCCCTACCTCTATCTGGCAGAACTGCAATTTTTCTTTGTTCACTTTGTACTCCTTCACTGCAAGCAGGGTGGGGAGCGTTATTGAGTCTATGTGACTCTGCTTCTCTGAAGTGCTACAGACTAATAGATCACCCACATACTGAATTACAGTACTGGACACGAGTAAATTCCTTATTTGTACCACCCTGTTTAAGACACTCAGAGAATTGCATTACTCATGGGACAAACTTGTATGCTCAAATCTCTGACCACGATACTTAAACGCTGGTAGGTACTGAGAATCAGGGTGTAAGGGATCGAAGAAAAATGAATTTTTGAAGTCAATCACCGTGAAGCGGGTCAACCTATTAGGGATGTTACAAAGAATGGTGGCTGGATTTAGTCCCACCGGAAATTCTGCCTCAACAATATTAATGAGAGGGTGCAAATCCTTGACCATCATCCAACTGGACCCTTTTGCTTTCTTGAAAGGGTAGATGGCTGTATTGCATGAGGACACAGAAGGTTGTATTATGCCTTGCTACAATAATGTCATGATGGTGTCATAAATCCTCTTGTCTGCCTCCCTAGACATGGGGTACTGCTTAACCCATGTTAACATCACACTGGGTTTCAATTTTATCCTTACAGCTCCAACACTTTTTAACAGGCTCACATCATGAGGGTTGCTTTTACATAAATGGACACCGCTTTTTCTCAATCGTCCTTCCAAAATGGTGATGTATTCCTAATAATGAACATGGTATGTGGTACTTCCCTTTGCTCTATCACCATCTGGCAAGGCACCCCAATTTCAAAGACCATCTTTCCTGTGTTTTCAGTTTCTTCGAACACTTGCTTGTTGGACATTTCCCTCAGAGACAAGGTGGGAATGATGCACAGCACTGTGTGGCAATGTCCGCCTTCCTCATCTGTGCTTCAGAGAACCACCCTGTTATTCTTAATCACTGCTGCCTCTAAGAGAACTGTAACAATGATGTCTGTCATTACTTCCTGCGGCACATCAGGCTGAAATGAGAACTAAATCAGTACCTACATTGTCTAATTTCTGATCCCTCTGACCCAATTCAACCCAATGTGTGTCATCTCCCCATAAAGAAACAATGCTGAATGCACAGGAACCCCTCTGATTGTGCATTCACTGCAATAGGCCTGAAAGTGTGATGCTTCACTTACAGGATACAACCCTGAGGTTGAGCATACTACACCTTCCTCCGTGAAAGCAATCACAATCGGCAGCTTACTCAGGCTGTCCCTTCCCAAAAGATTTGGTGGGGTGTCCATACAATACAACAAAGGGGCAGATAGATTTTGAGTACCTAAAATTATACGAAGATCTTCAGTATAAGAAACTGACAGGATAACCACAAAGAATCCCTGTGTGTCCATTCTTTTGCCCGACAAGGGAAACTCATCTTCCTTAATGCAAGATTTTGTAGCCCCTGTGTCAACCATAAATGAGAATGTTCTGTAACCTACCTGCACACCTTTCCAGGGTTCCTCTTTCAGATTGGTGATAACAGATAGGACTGGACACATCAGAGAACCCTGTGGGCTGTCCTACTCCTGGTACATATTAGCAGAGGGGAGCGAAAAAGGATTCCCTTCAAAAACAAGTGCTTCTGCATATTGAGTAACCATTCCTGGGGTAAAGGATTCTTGGTGAATGTCTGCACTGATGCATGTATTAACAAGGTATGTGGGATCCCAAAGGTCTCTGTAGTCCCAGTCGCTGGGTTCTGTTTAACCCATGCCTGATGCGATTGCACAGAGCCTGGGGTATATGGCAGGGATGGGATTTGCATCTCTACTGTGCTCCAAGTTTCAAATACTGTGGTCCGCCACAACAATCTCGTGACACGTGTCCCAAACTTACACATGACCAACACTGAATCCCATTAAATCCTCCATAATTATTTCCCATTGGCCCATTAAACTGTGGACCCATTCCTCCAAACCCACCAAATAATGCACTTTCCTGTGGAAATCAACCTCTGCCCCTTAGAAAGCCTCTCATCGGCCTTCGATCAGGGACATACCTGTCAATCCACCCCTGTGTCATACCCAGTTCACTGTGACCCTGTTGTTACAATTGTACTAGCTGTCCCTCCATAGAATGTATAATTACTGCCCTAAATTGGCAAAGAATCTAGACAAATCTTCGCCAATTTCTTTTAAACAAGCTCAGCCTCTGCTTTTTGTGCCTGCTCTAGGCTCTCCCTCTCTTTTTCTTGTCTTTTTTTGCAATAAAATCCCAATATGTGCTTAAATCTACATCCAACTCTTGGCCTTCATCCCTACCACTTTATCTAAATTGTGCCGAACTTCTTTGGGAAGTAATTTCTTTAGTATGTAGTAAAGAAACGACACATTCTTGTCTGATGCTTATCCCATTTTCGCCCTCCACCTCTCCTTAATTAAATGTATATGTTCTGCAGGATCATCATCCAATTTCATAATTTTAGCTGCAATCAAATTAAATTTCAGGGATATCAGGATACATTATCTGCAAGGCCCCCCATACCTGTGCCCTGAAATTATTAAAAGCCGCTCCATCATGGGTATTTGTACACAACTGAACTCCTGATTAGCTTCAAACAGATGTGTCTTTCCAATGTGCCAGGCACTAGATATATATATATATATATATATATATATATATATATGTATATATATATATATATATATATATATATATATATATATATATATATATATATATATATATATATATATACAAAAAAATTAACCAAAATTGGCTAATAAACAATTGTTATTTAATTTTCAGCTGCTGGCAACATGTGTTTCACCCTTGGACTACAGGTCTTCATCAGCACATTCAAGTTGTTCTCAATGAAAAGCTTGCCTCCATTTCTAAATCACTCCTTGTAATTCTTAGTTGCTAAAATGTCTACAATTCCACAATGCTGCAATCTGTTGCCACGGGAAGGCCTTGAGGCTTATTTTAGCCTAACAGATTACCTGTGTTGCTGGGTACTGGTCCGTTGAAATAGCATTGAGTTTGTCCTTTTGAGTGCAAATTACATTTGTGAGGTTGGCGCAGAGCTATTATATTTCAAGATTTTGACAATTATGTCGACTAGAACAAGAAATTGTAGAAATGTTACCAATTTTTATTAGCCTATTTTGGTTGATTTTTTGTGAGAGGACTATATATCTAGTGTCTGGCGCATTGGGATGATACATCTGTTTGAAGGAATTAATTTATGTGACATTGGGCCTATAGTCACAATCTAGAACCGATGCTGCCTAATCAGTTAAACAAAATAGGATTTTAGTTTAATATATATATTATGTTCTTTCTTCTTTGAATCTATGGTGGTGAGCGCAGAGGAGTATGTGGGATGTATTTACCCAGGCATCCGAGCCCTACCTCAAAACTGTGCAGTACTGACATGGAAAACATCATGATGGCCAGAGCTTCCCAGAAAATGCACAGGGAAATGCATGAAGAATAGGTTGCCACTCATTTTTGCCGATGTTATGGGCACAGAAGGACACTGCCTAAAACCACCATTGGACTACCCACACAGTAGTCTGAAACCATTGGGAATGGCAATGCTGATTGCCAAAAGCAAACCCATAACTGTTGGGAATTCATTTTCTTAAATCCCAAAAAGGGGTGCAGTACCAGTACTTACCACTATCCAAAAGCCGGCGTTTTAAAACCACCAGATTTTACTTTTTTGTGTAAAACTGAATAAATGAACCCAAGGCAAGCCAAAGAAAGACTTACTGAGAGGTGGATCCAATATAAAGTTATATTCTGAAGTGACTTGAAGGTTTATAACAAGACTGGCTGAGCTGTGGATTTCAGCAGTTTAAGTAAATTTGGACTGAAAGACACTACAAATCTAAATGTTTAAAAGAAATGAGTGACCTACTTTGAGTGTCACATAGGTTGCAATTGTTTAAATGTCATAGTTTTAAACTTAGAATCAGCATTCTAGCTGCATATGTGAAAATGTTTAGTTTTATTTGAATGCAGAAACTGGGGAACAAAAAGAGACATTTTATCTGAAACTTGGCTTAAGGAACTGAATTCTGCCTGGCAACTACCCCCCATCAGGAGTGAAACTTGAGTCACAGCTGTGTTCCCAGGCCTATCTGCCTTTTGCTGGCCACACTAAGGATATGCCATCTCTCTGATAATTGAATTAAGGGGAGCCCCCACAGAATACAGGAGCTCTGAACAAAGCCCTGTCCTGACCCAGGCAGATGGTGTATTGCAGATGTCGTAAAAGTAGCTTCCTCCTGAAGCAAAGGGGAGGGGCACTGCCTGTGAGAGCAAGCTGGCTTGGCAGAACTGGAAAAACCAGAAATTCAATCTTGTGCTGGAGGAAAACCACACCCCTTTGGGGCCAGAACATAACTCTAAAAAGATGAATAACTCATAGTACGGACTTGTGAAAATTATTTAAATGACACCATAATTCTTGTGATTTTTCTGCCCACGTTTTAAGACGTGCTAGGACCCGGTGGTATGTTCAGGGGGGTTTTAGCGGAAAAGAGGATATTACTCAAAATGTGTGCATGTGAAAAATCTGACACTTCATCAACTAATGTCCATACTCCTTGCGCACATGTGTGTAAATCTGGGGTAATGTCCGGTATTGCAAACCAGTTAAAAAGCGCAAAATATTGCCATTTCTGAATGCAAGCTCTCAGGAAGAGCAGATTTGGACAGGGTATGCCTCCTGTGATATGTGATGGGTGCATGTAATTTCAAACCACTGTGTAGCTATGAAATATGTATTTGGTTCAAATCTAGATTTGTGTGCAAGTTGACAGGAGGAGTGGACTTTCTGCAGGCTGTAAAATGACATCACTCTGACACAACTTAGCTCCCCCAATCAAGTGAGAAATGGAAGTTTGACCAATTGGAAGCTGAGAGAGAGGTAGGGTCAGTGATGCTAGAACACACCCATTTTCAAAACACATAAAAGCAGACAGACAGGACAGATAGGGACCTTCAAATCCATTTGCAGCTGGAAGCTCTGCCGGGAAAATCCATACTTTACCTTCCTCAATCTCCAGAGAAAGCTGTGCAGAAAGACCCAGAGAAAGCAGAGCAGTATCCAAAACCAGAGAGAGCTGACCCAGATCACTGTGAAGTGCAGAGACCAGAGTCCAGTCTAAAACCTGACCAGATCCGTGGCGAGGCCCATTTAATTCAAGAATATAGTGTGAGTACCTAGAAAACTGTGCAGAACCAATCTCTTAGTTAAAATAATCTAATGCAAGCTATTTTAACTTGAGTAAAGCTGTCACCTGTCATTTTCTAGTTGCTAGCTGTCACTTGTCTTTGTGAACTTTAAAATTTCAATCTGAAAAACGACCTTTATTTAATCGCTCATATCTCCGCGACCGTTTGTGCTAGAGACTTGCAGTAACTTTCATCTGGAAGCTGAGATCATAGGCTTTCCTAGCCCTTGTAGTTCCTCTGTAATCGCGCCAGACGCATTCGCGAATTTTGCCGCGATTTGAAAATTTCTCCACTTGCAAAAAGATAACTGCTTTTGTTTTCCTCTGAAAAAAATCGTTTGCCTCATAAAAACTATCCCTGCATCACTGCTAGAGTGAGCCTGAGCTAATATTAACTAGATACTACTCACCCTGAACCTCTAGAGGGAATTAAAAGCATTTTAGCATATTTTTCACTTTATTGCCAGCACATATAAAATCATTTTGCCTGTGTTTTAAACTTCTGTAGTCTAAGCTTGCTGGGGTGAACTGAATCACATTTGATTGCATTTCTGAGAACTGTGTGCTTTCCTTCCATTTCCTTGCATTGCATCAAGGGGGGGAGGGGACTGCCAGAGAAAAGTGATTACATTGTTTTGTGAAATCATATTGAGTATTTTCTATACTGCATTTCATTCATTCAACCTTGCATTTCCTTGAACCCTATAAAGCATTCTCTTCCACATTATTCTTCTGTCCCTATTTACCAGTGTGCTATCTTATCCATTTCATGTCAACTCCTTAGTGATTATAAAGAAGTGTGCTAGTGCCAGATTCTCCGTTGTTAATCTTTATCATATCAGATTAGGTGTGATATTCAATTATTAATTTATTATAAAGCGTGATATATATATATATATATATATATATATATATATATATATATATATATATATATATATATATATATATATATATATATATAGTTTAAATTATCAATTAAACCTTTTAACTTGCAAAACAGAACTACTTCTTGGCTCAGTGGGGTCAGGAGGATTCCAAGAGAGGGGTGTTGTATAGGGGTAGTCATCCAGAACGCATGAACTGGACATAAAGTTATATCAATAAGGGTTTTCATTCAGTATTATAGACTAGGCGTTGACTTAGCTGTAGTGTTGAATTGAATCCTCTTACAAGTACTAGCCCTTTCTTTGTTTTATATCTTGAACTCCCAGATACCCTGATCCCCTCCAAAGCTCATCTGACTGTTCCCCCATTAGGGCCGTGAATAAGCTTTTCATGTCTCCTATAACCAACATGACACCAGGAGTTTATGTATCTAATGCATACATCCACTTCCCCACCCCTGCAGTGAGTAAAGGGAGTGTATTATTCATTTTATTCCTGTCCATGTGTGACCAGAGGACATAGTATGCCTTTCCCAGACCCTTCTGGAGCAACTGAAAGAAAATGGCAACTGCTTTTACTGTGAGGACCCTGGTGCACCGTGTGACTCCATGGTGTGCTGCTACTGGAGCGGGAGGTAGGGTGACTATTCCCTGCTCTCCATGCCTGACATCCCACTGTTCTCCTCATTCATCATCTACTCCAGTTACCACATCACCTGACCATTCTACAGGCACGAACGCATAATCAGCACTACAATAGGTTGCCATCTTCCATCCTCCCTGCTCAGCCAGTGCACCTTTGGCAGCATCCTTGTTCTCCATATCCACCTCAACCGCTCTGAAAACCGATATGTACAACTTAATAAAAACCTGTCCATGCCTCCACCTTCCTTCTTCTACATTCCTTACCTGCCTTCTCACTTCCTTCCGCTCTTCATCTCTTTGCCACCGAAGCAGCACTCATCTTTCTCCGTTAGCCTTAGCAATTCCTTCATTTTTTCCCACTCTTGTGTCTCTACCACTCTTCGCAGCATATTCTCTATCCTAGTAGGAAAAGGCCTAAACTCCACTTGTTCCTTCATCCGCTCTTCTGACAGCCAGCCTCACTCTTTCTCGCTCGTCCACCCTTAATCTATCTGCTAACCTAGCAGTCGGCGCAGTTATCCCCTTCCTGCTCTCTTATTTGATCCTTTCTGCAAACCATTAAAGGAGTTACTTTTCCACCGTCCTCAAAATCCCAATTCTTAGAAATTGTAACTGATGGATGTGTTACCTGTGTCCATCTTGCAACAACTGGACGAGCCGCTGGGGAAAATGGTGGTACAAACTCAGGATCTGTTTACCCCTCAGTGGGCAATTAAGGATAGCACCCAAATGGGAGCGTTGCAGAAGGAATTCCCACACCCTCCTTTTTCGGCCCTCCAACCACGATTTACACATTATGGCCTTCCCAGCTTTTTTGTACATCCTCCATAATTCCAAGATCTTTAACCGCTTCTCTAGTTTCAGGCCATTGTGCCTTGTCGTCAAGAAGGTGTGCAAGTTCTCTAATACTGCTGTGTCATAGGGCCCCTCGATAGTCCAACAAATTGAGAATTTCCCCCTTAGTTTCCCTCAACCATTCCCTGTGGTATTTTAGAATATTTCACTGTATAGCCGGGCAGCACCTTGCACACATGATTTAATGGAGTTTCCATATTCCACGCCATGTTATCAAAATAACTTCACAGAAGAGATGCTGAGCCAAAATTCCAGCAGAAAACGATTTCACCGAAAGAACCCCCTTTTTACACTTACCCATTTTCTTAATGATTGACCATAATCACTCACCGTACTCCTATAGCACAATTACCTCACTCAACTATTTTCTTCAATTCTACTTCTCACTTTTACACAAAAGACAGCATCTTATTAAAAACACTTGCCAACCAGAATTTACGAGATATCACCACCATCCGAGCATAAGAGGGGCGCCGAGCTTTCCACTACAGCACTTCTACTCTCATTCTCTTTATCACTAGTATGGACTTATTAACTACAAAACCGCCTTTCCCTGACTACAGGAGGTTTCCCCTTCACTCCTGCGACTAACCAAGAAAATTGAGGTGAAGGGCTCAGCCACCATGGCTAATAAAAGAGAATGTCAAGGGCCTACTACAGAAAGGTATCTACAGTAGGACTTACCCTAAAATACCACCCCAACTTCAGGTGAGGGCCGCAGCCAATGTGACAAGCAAACTAAATGGTATCAGGACAAACCTCACATTGGGCATGCAGGGTAAGATACCACCTCACACCTCTGAAATTAACTTTGTAATAATAAACAAATATTTATTTATTGGGGTGGAAGGGAGAACCCCCACCCCAATAAAGAAAATGTTAAATGAAGCTGCCCAGTGCCGAAACACTTTAAAGATTTCAGGACTGGACAGCTCCATGTAACATTTTAACATTAAAAATAAATGCATCAAAATGATATCTTTTACATTTAAAAGTACATATTCACCGAAACTTGTCCATTCCTATAGTCGATGGACAAGTTTCGATGGAAATGTACTTTTAAATGTAAAAGATAGCATTTTGATGCATTTATTTTCATTGTATTTGTTTCTATGGATTTGCTTTTAAATATAACTGTCTAACTCCCCAGTTTATTGGTTTCACTGGAAAAGTCTAATCTAAATCCCTCTGCTTTCTTGCACCTAGCACATATGACAATACAATTGCAACCGCTGGTTTATTATTAGTTAGCCTTATGCATTTGCTCACCCCGTGTTTTACTGCTAACCAAAACAAATAGTGAAAGCCCTTCTGTCACGCTCCCATTCATCAGGAGATTACCTCTGCCATCTAAGATGTTTATCAGATCATAAAATTCATGGCCAGGTTCTACAGCTGAGCTGACCACGAAGATTGAAGTTATTTCTTTACTCGTCCTCTGGCCTCTGAAAGTCGCAGCAAAGTTTACTTTGCAAACAGCTACAACTATCGTGTTTTGAAAAAGCCCACTATTTTGAGATTCATGAATTCCCCATGATATGATATGATATGGCATTTATAACACGCCTATACACAAGTGTTACAAGGTGCGACGAGGCAAGGGATGGGGAACAGAGGGGAGACGTGACAACGATCCTACTAGGCCAGGTGTCATTCAGATCACGCAAGTGCATGGGAAGGGGGAAAAGTGCGGGGGTAGGGGATAGGGCAGTACATGGGGTAAATAGAATAAATAACAATAAGTAAAAGTACGGCAAGCTGGTGGTAAGTGAAAGGGTAAGTGCAGCCATCAGGTGTCAAGTGCTGGTAGTGGGACTGCAGGGATACACAAGTCCCCAAGTGCGGGGGTTGCCAAGAAGGGAGTGCAGGTGTGCGACTGGCAGGGGAGGAGACTTGGGCCCTAGATCAGAGGGTGACCAGGTAATTTTGTGAATTGTGTTTATGTTACATTTGGTGGTTTTAACATTTTATCTTTTTTCATGCGTGCTAGTTAATATGTATCAATTCTAGAGAAACTGTAACTCTAAAAGTAACATATCCCACCCATAATTACCTACTGTTGATATAAATAAAATTGCACATTGGGCCCAGTTTGCTGCCACCCCAGTCATCAATATGGTGCGCACAACATGAACCTCAAGTAATCATGGGGACCCTTTCTGACCACCTCAACATTAGGACGCCCCACTGTTTTGTTGTCTATTCTTATTTTTTCTTTATAGCAGTTTTTTGTCAACTTTCATGTAAAATATCTGACTTGCTTAAAATGGTCTGCTTCTTATGGCAGCCTTCAGGCTCTTCTTACTTTCCCTACATTGGTCATCAAACCAGGGGGCTTATTCATGTGTATGTTAGGGTTCCCTACACTGTGGCCTCTGAACTCCATACGGTTTATCTCGGATGTATGCAACAAGTAACTCAAACGTGTTCACTGCGCCAGCGTTTAGTTGGTGAAATTGGCTATTTTTCTAGAAACTCTCCTTTTAAGTTGAGACTGGAATGTACCATTCATTCATGGTCAGCGGTCGATTCCGGCGAAAATAAGTATATGTGCTCTGTCATATAAAAATCTGTTAATTGACTTACAAGAAAAAACTGTTCCCTATCAGGTAATCAATGATGGAGCTGTACTGCCCTCTCCTAAATGCGAACCTGGGAGGTTTATCTGCTGGACTCCTGCCATTCAGCTCTACCAGTGTAAACATGCGCAGTAGGTTGTCAAGGTGTCTGCCACTCCAGTCGGGATTGTTAAACAACAAATTCCTCGGGAGCATCCTAAATTCATACCATGATGGTAGCGATGAGCTGAACTTTTTCACTTTAAAGTACTGCATTGCAGCTTGCCCCTGGTGTTGAGACTTCAGACAAAAGTTTCCTCCAAACCTCCATGCTTGTTGCTGCAGATTTTGTGGGACAATTAATGTTAAAAACAATTCGCTTTCTGGAGCTATCAGTAACGGAAGGTGACACAGGAATCATTGGTTTGCAGTCTGGGAACAGCCGGAGGGCCTGCAGTGCTCTGATTTCACAGATCATTTCTGCTAAACCATCTTTGGTGCAACCTTTTGCAATTTTCACTGCTTTAGCAATAAAGGATGGAAAGTCTCGAATACAGAAATCGTCAGACAGCCAGGTTTCCTGCAGGCAGCCTGTACCAAAAACCACTCCAGTCTGCCTCGTATAGCTTATCAGGCACTCCTCCCACATGAAATAATCCTTGTCAACTTGACTGTGAGGGGTGTGCTTGCTCCATGAGACATGAGCAAACTTTCAAAACGGTTATAGAGTAAGTGGCCTGATTGGGTTAATGCCAGGGCTTTAAGTAGGTCGGGCCTAGCCGCGGCCATACCCCGGCAGGCTAAGAAATATAATTCTGAGACAGGGCCTTGCTGGGCTCACTAATGTCCCCTGGCAGCCCCGGCCACTAGAGCACAAGGCTTTTTTTTCTAAAGCCTGAAGCTCTCGCTCATGTGCGAGAGCACAGGCTTCAGAAAGAAAATGGCTTTAATCCATAATGGTGGCGCTGGCACCTGTGAGACATTCCTTCAATTAAGAGATGCCTGTGGGCTGGTGCCACCATTATAGAAGAAACGGCGGGTATGGCTGCTTGAAACCGAGGCTTTTTTTCCCTAAAGACTGAAGCTCCTGTTCATTCTTCCTGGGCTGGTGGCATTTCCAGGTTAATATGGAAACACATATTCCCTCAATAAATGAATACAAATACAGATACATGCAAAATACGTGGACATACGTCCAGAGCCGCCACGCGGCATGTGCACTATGAGCTGTTGCGGTAGCCCTGTGGTCTTGGTGGCTTCGCAGCCACAAGCTGCAGCCAGTATATGACATAATAAGATTTACATTTAATGGGGGCTTCTTCCAGGCCCAGGGCCTTTTGTGCCTGTCTTGGCGAGACTGCTGTCAGCAGCCAACCTCTTGTGATTCTTCAATAGACAAGTATTCGGCTACCTCCCAAGTAGCCCATTAAACCCCACAGGGCCTCAACGTTAGGGCTTGTCAGGCTTTTTTGTTTTAGCAGAGCCTTTAAAGTGGATGCTCTTTATAAGTCATTGGTCCATTTAAAAACCATTGTTTTGGACAAGGTGTTTATTCTGAATGAAAGCACATACAAAAAACTAGTTTTATGCCCAAATCGTTTTCTTTGAGGACAATTAAAACAAGTTATCTCGCTAGTTTTCACGTGTTCGCTTTTTGGTGTGTCAAATACATTTTTGTTTTGCACAATATCCCATTTCACTCGCATCATGTGAAGTGTCTTTGTGAAACGATGTAAAACACCCACGTTACCTTTTCACATGTTCTTTGTTAAGAGTATATATCTTGAAAGAAAGCTTACAAGCCATTTTCCTATGCTTGTGTTGAATTGCATCCTGGTATTGGAAGTATTCAAGATGGAAAATAACGCAACGGCTGTACTCTTTCTGTTTAGTATATTTCTATAAAGATTCCCATATTTTTGGAGGACTTTAATGATGATATGTATACTTTTTATAAATAAGAGTATTGTTCAAAACCAAACGTGGCGGTAATGGGGGAGAAAGGAGAAGCTAAAATGGTTGTGATGATTTACCAGGTTCATGGGTATGGGAAGAGCGGCTGCTGGACCTGATTTATTGTTATTGATGATGTTCTCCCTGGTCCTGTGCTGATTTTTAAGGTACAGGTTGAGGGTATACATGGGTAGACAGACTCTGTCCACTTTTCAGAGAGTGAATGCCCTCCCTGTTAGGTGTTTTTGAGGCCAGCATGCAAAAAAAGCTTGTTTGGTCAAGTGTTCGGCCACCAGGATTTGAAATCAGAACCTCATGCTCTCAGGGCACTCACTTATCCACAAGACCACGTGGACATATCTTCAAAGCACATGTCTTGCATTGGTCTTTTGCTGTCTATGGAATAATTTAATATAGATGTGTGTGTTGTATAATTTGCAGGAAACTCTTCTCTATCTGGTTCTTTTTCAGGTATCGATGGTTCATTTTTTGAAAGACAGTGTTAATGTGTATTGCACATTTTCTTTATTAGGAAAGGCCACTTGAACTAAATTTGCATATTTCAATTTAAGATGTGTTCAGTCCGTGTGTGTATGTAAAAAAAATAACATTTTGAATACCTGTGGAATTGCTTACTCTTCTCATCCAAATGCTTACCAATACGAAACTCAAATCCTCATTGCAAGTCCCCTAAGGCCCAGTCAAGCAGCTCTGGCCAGAGGATCCATTCTTTCGGTTCCCCTCCAAGCCCGTCATGGAGAGGCTAGTAGTTGCACGAGATAGTCACGCAGCCTTCCTGGAACCCTGTCAAAGGATGGAACAATTTGAACTACAGCATGTCCAGAGACTAGGGTGTTATGCATCCAGTGGGAGTGGTGGACAAATGAACACAAATAGAATGGAAATAAAAGAAGGGCTCCTGACGATTGAGCTGGGTTCCTCATAAGTAAGTACTGGGACGTCCAGAGACTAGGGTGTTATGCATCCAGTGGGAGTGGTGGACAAATGAACACAAATAGAATGGAAATAAAAGAAGGGCTCCTGACGATTGAGCTGGGTTCCTCATAAGTAAGTACTGGGACGAGGAAGAAGGAGGTGGAGGTAGTGCAGCTTACTGTGTGTTTTAAAAATAGTAAAAGTATTGCTTGGAGGTTCATTTCTTTGACGGTCAAAATAATGATCTAAGATAAAGGTACATTGCTAGTTTGGACAATTAGGCCAAATATATACATCATAAAAATTAAGGCAATTGAGAAACTGCTGCAAAAACAATAGTAAACTTCAGTTAGAAAAACACAAACGCCACTTTTATGCTCTGCATGCCATAATAAGATTGTGTTTTCAAACCAAAGTTGCAAAAAGACAGTCATAAAAAATGTTTCTACTATCTACAGCTGTGAAGATCTGTGCTCAGGTGTCGGAGTTAAATATTGGTCTCAAATTCTGGCTTAGCCACAGGACAATGTGTGTGATCCTGGGCAAATCAATTTATCTCACAGAGGCTTACTTGCAAAAATTAGAAATGCCTACAAATGATTCAGAACACTCTGTCGACTACCCCAAAATAAGCCTCACTCCTGATATTGCTAAATACCTAATATTAACAGTTAAAATTCATATACTGAAACAGTTTATTTGATTCCCATGGATCTTAAAGACTCATTTTGTGACATCATTTTCTGTGATGCAAATAAGGGGATTCCACACATCTTTTGCATCCCTGGGCACGCCAATCCTAGGGATAGCCCAACATATGGCAGCGTATGTGTCTGCATGGATCAGAAGTCTGGAATCATTGTCACTTTACAAATGTTTTGGACTACACATCCGACCAGTCCTAGCCAGACTAGTCAATGCTGATGGATCATGGGAGTTGCAGTACAAACATATTTATTGGTAAGTTATTGCAGTGCACAAGCTCATTGATATATAGTATTCTTGTCTGTGTATAAAAGGGCATGCAGTCAGGAATTAACTCCTCTAACTCTATAGTCTAAGATAAACCTTCAGACCTCAATATATGTGAGTCTGTAGGTGGTGGTAAAGAAGAGCTTGGGGGCCAAAGTAAGGGGGCGGGGGTCAACAGTGCAAGGGGTTACTGAGCCCTCTCATGGCCAGCTTTTAAAAATGTCACCCAGCCCCACCAAAACGTTGAGCCCTGCTCCTCCCCCTTATTCATGGACTGTGACATCTCTGTAGAAATCATGAATATTGCTGTTAACTTTAGCTAGGATACATTCTGGAACATCTATTTTTACTGATGGCAGTGGGCGTTCTTTATTCAGTGTTTTTCTACCGTATTATTGCGATTGAGTGGCATGATTTGGTTTGAAGAAATGTGCCTCCCTCTTTTCCCCTCATGTGCCATGGACGTCACTGTGTGGTGGCCTTCTGTTTGAAGACTGTACCCGCTTTTGCGAAAAGTATCTCCTGGTTTCTGGAAACAGCCCTCTTCTTGTTCCATAGGCTGCCTGTGTTGGGCAACGTATTTATCCTGGCACCTCCGCCATTTGTCCATCACCCATTCACAGACGGGCCTGCCCATGGGAAGCAAACTCTGGCATAAAAGCGCCGTTTTTCTGTGGCAGCCTGCGCGACTGCGTTCCTGTTGGTGGATAACATTTCTAAACAAGTTCCCAGGTGAAAACTGTGCATTTCTGTGCTCCCAAGCTGCTTTATAAATAGAAGCAGAGCACACTCATGATGTAGACTTTCAGAGTTTGACGGGGCGACTTTCTGAATAGTTGATGAACGAGTGCAGCATGTTTTCCAACCTGAAAGTTTGACCAGCTGGTAAATATTTGTCTAATGACACATGAGTAGGAAGGTGGAGCTTGTGTGCATTGAGGAGTTCAGGCTGTTCTTTGGTGACCTTGTGTATAAATGCAGTGTACTTGTAGGTTTGCATAAAGAAGGGGAATGTTAAAAATATTAAATGTCCATTTGGCTGTGTGACTGATTGCCATCTGGCGAGCGTGTCCAAGCTCTGGCTTTTGTATTTGTATGAAATAATAAAATGATTCAGGTAATTCTGTCTCTGAAAAGAGAGACTTCTAATCAGACCCCCTTTCATAAAAACTCCATGCCGAAAACAGTACAGTAAGTTCCCTGCTGCATCAGTCTCCTGACATCTGCAGAACATGCCTTTCAGTGGCACAAGATAGGTTCAAAGGACACACGTGCCTTCTGCTGGGACACCATGCCTCCGCAGACAGTGGCTGCATTTAACTTTTGCACATCTGATCCAAACACCTCATAAATGTGACCCTATTAGTCTGGTGGCAATGTCCCTATTAGTCTGGTGGCAATGTCAATTCTAAAAATGAGCTAGACATGGTTTTGGTATGGTGACTAATAGACACGTTAAATTGGTATCATACAAAGGTCAGACCTGTGAGCTCAGGTCAGCTATGGAAAGGCTATGTGCAATCGTGGCTAGAATGTGTGTGTCTAGTTCTGTAAGTGGGACAGAAAGCAGGAATGCTGTCTCCTTTGACTCTCTGGGAGGATGGGTAACACCTCCCCTCAAGCACAGGATCTCTCAAAGGGATCTTCTGTGAACCATTCTTCTGGAGCAAATATGGAACCACAACAGTGGGTGGGGGTACAATGTGCGGCTCTTGTGTGCAAGGGGACGCATCAGCTAATGAGGATTGCCAGTCAGAAATCAGGGCGCAACACTTCAGAAAGCACCAAGCAAAGGGATATTTGTGCAGATTCTTCACAAAACCAACCCTATTGTAGTTTTGTAGTTCCTTACAAAACTAGAATAGATGCAATAAATACAAGAACGGGTTCGTCTGTACGGATTGTCTGTATTAAGCTCCAGTTGCACGTGAAGTGTTCAAACAGTACCAGCTAATGCTTGAATCATCTATTTTATATAACGAATGTCCAAAACGTGTTCTCTGAGCTCCAATTGTTTTGAAACCCAAACATATTCAGCATCATCTGGATGTCTTGAAGGACTCATGCTATATTCTGGATAAAGAAGCCACTTACTAAGGTCACAGTCTATGCATCAATATTTGCGCCCTTAAGCTCACTGAAGCAATCACAATGATAAAGATGTTGTGAACTCTAAAATGTAAACATCAGTCGCAAGTCATGGAAGGCCAAAGCAGACTATGGTGTTTCCATGTAATAGAGAAGAATTAAGCTGATGCTGGATCACCAGTTGTATTCAAGGAACAGAAATATATTGAAATGTCAATGCTAGACACAATTGTTTTCATGTATTTATTTATGTACTTTTCTAACCCCTGCCTGCTGAGTCTTCATACATATCGGTGCTGAACAACCAAGAGGCACCTTTCCCCCTCCAACCACAGAATTTTGAAACATCATTTTATAGCACCTGGAAACCTCAGGTAAGCCAGCCAGCAGGCAAGGAACATGCAGGGGTCAGGAACAAACAGGACAGTTACTTTAATACGTAGCAATTCAGGTAGAAGGTTCCAAGGGAGAGATAAGGCTAGGCATCCTCTGCAAGTCCCCACCAACATTCCTTCCTGGGATCACTAGCACTCACCATACTACATTCCATCTGGAGTTCCTTAGGTAGCTGACACTCACATGCAAGAGATGCATTCATTCAGCATACAAACATGCCAGACAAACACGGCAGACACCACACATTAGGCCTCATCACGAGTTGGGCGGTAACGTTGGTGGTATTACCGCCAGCGGTATTAGCCCTACTGCCAAACCCCGGCGCTATTAGCGCCGGATCATGGGTTTACCGGTAATGGAATTCCCCATTCTCCACTGAGCCCATTCGGGAATGCCCCATTCCCCATTGGGCTCAATGGGGAATTTTCGCGCTCTTACCGGTGGCGGATTTCCCGCCGGCGGTAATAGCGTGAATTTTAGGCGGATTTCCCCCTAGCTCAGAGCTGGGGAGAAATCCGCCAAAGCCCTGATTTGGCGGACCCTTAAATCTGGCCGTAATAGCGCGACCGGCGTTTTTAAGGGTTACCGCCAAACTCGTGATGAGGCCCATTGTATAGGCACATTTGAAAACAAACATGTTCGTACTGTTAAGGACATGAGACAAAGCTCCTCGGGACTGGGTGGTTCTGGCATGAGTTGTGCTCGAATGCATGGAGGTATAATATCCATAATTTAAGGGACCCCAAGAGTACAAAATACCGTTCACTGTCTCCATAGAAGGTAAGGAGGGCCCGCAAGTAGAGCATTCCTAAAATGTGTCCTTTGGATTCTTGAATGAACAGCATTTTCCATATTAAATAGTTTTTTAGGCTCGGCAAGAGACAATTTGCATGAACCAGGAAACTCTGGTTCTCATCAAGGGAGATATTTAGATGGACCATTTTAACAGTGGCAGAAGGTCACATAATGCTGCCATCTAATTTGGCTGATTGTATGTATACCTGTTTAGCCATTACCAAATCACCAATTACAGAATAACCGATCCATCATTACTGATCCATTCCTTTTCTTCGCGTGATGTTTAACACACACGAGGCCTCATTACGACCCTGGCGGAATGGGTTAACGGGTGCCTTAAATGGATGCGGACCCGTTAAATCCATTCCGCCTGATTACGAGGTCCCCTCGCGGGACCCGGTAAGGACGCCTAAACTAACAACGGGCCGGTCTTAATCGGCCCGTTGTTAGCTCCCTGCACCCATTCCCATTGAGCCCTATAGGGGCTCGAATGGGAATGGGGAAGGACCGGGCCCGGGTTCCCTGAGGGATGAATTACCGGGCCCTCCAAACTCGAAATGGCCCGGTAATTCCCCATTCAGTGAACCCGGACCCGGTTTTGGAGGCAGCCATGCCGCCAATAGCGGCATGGCTACCGCTAAAGCCGTAATGATGCCCACTCTCTCTTTAACTTGTTTTAAGTAACCCATATTTTCTTCGAGTCAATCTGTACTTTGCATGCGTTTTTAGCTGACCTTTCCTATTGCACGTTCAGACACAGCACACACACATAATTCAGTGATCATGACAGGTCCAAAAGTACAAGCCCACGAGTGTGCCTCAGTGAGGGTTTAGAAACAGTGTTACTTGAGCGCCTGCTCAGTCAAGTGAAGGGCATGAGAAATACAGTCGTGTATCTGCATTTGGGATTGCTTCACACTGTTGTTATACTGTGCAATTCTGTTTGGCGTGTACAATGTGTTCCTTGTCATTTTTAGAACAGCATAGTCCTTGGTTGTGACTTTGAAACGTTGCACATTCCTATTTATTCTGTTTTCAAAACATTTTGCTCAAGGCCAGGAACGCAGAATCAGTCACTTGGGTGTTTGGTGTGAAGAGGAGGACGTCTCTGCCGAGAAGAACACTTGATTTATTATACGCCTTTTGGAGCATAACGCTCACTAAGGGAGAGTTGTCACTTTTAGCATTTTATATGCTTTGTAGATCATTGGGAGCTTGGTTTATCAAATCAGCAACATCCGCATTTGGTAAAAGGAAAGGATACGTGAGAGGGCTGCGAGAGATCATACCTGGCAACAGACATGGCCATTTGCTGTATAAGAATATTCTTTTCATTCAAGAATGGGCAGAGTGGTAACATACTTATCCTCTTCCTCCGTCTCAAAATCTGAAATGTTCACATGAAAACTCATACTGTGTCAAATCAAAACAGTGAACCCTATTCATTGACTAAAGCACAAACCGACATGTCAAACATTACTTCTCATTCTCCCTCCATCCTTACCACAGTCCTTTCTCAATGAAAGGACTTCACACCCTGGGAGACCTTACCAAAAACTCTGCCCACCTGTTTTTAATTTTCAATCCCATAATACCCAAAACCCGCTCCTGTTCCTGTTTTTTGTTCTGGGTGTACCTGGACAGCGAGTGGCAGGGACGTTGATACTGCAAAGGAAAGCATCGATTGATAAGAAACTGTTGTGGACACCGTGTGTCCGATTCATGGATGATTTATTTGCACGATTCAAAGTGACTTTGCCCTGCTGAAAAGAGACTTTGCACTGTGGACACAAACCCAGATTCATGGAACTGTGCAATTTCTTTTTGCAGTGCAAAGTCCGTGCAAAGTGTTTTGCAAAGTATTTTTGCAGTGCAAAGTATTTATGTGCAAAGTGTAAAGTCACTTTAAACGGTGTAGGCCCGAGGCACGCGTTGCCATGATACACGTTGCTGTGATTCTGGACCAACTAAAGAGTAATGGTGAATCCTAGACATTGGGATGTAGTGGCATACATGTTCAATGAGTACAGAGTGGTAAAATTAATCTAACTAAAACGTGGGATTTTGTCTCCCATTTCACCAGTTGGTCACTCGAACGTGGGGAAGAACAAGTTACAACCACAGAGCCCTGTAAGGAAACGGGACCACTTTAGACACCCATATAACATAAGGGTAGGTAGATACTAACTGAGTAAAGGCTGCACAAGAACATGCTAACAGGTAATGTAATTGTAATGGATTATTTATAATGTGCTTAATAACCAGAGGTTTCTAATTGAGTACCCGGAATTCGAACAGGGACGTCATTTCACCAAAATGCCAGTGGTAGCGGAAGTGACATCATGCGACCCTTGACCCCCTGATGACATCACAGGGAGTGATGTCATTTGACCCCACCCCAAAGTGATATCACAGGAAGCGATGGAACACAACCTTTCACCCGTTGACAAAACAGGAAGTGGCATCACATAGCAATGTACACTACGAAACATATGGTTACAAGATCACTATAATGTGATGTTCATTTCATACAAGAATGGATCACCATATGTATCGTTACGATCAGTGTGTATAGGTCCATATTACCAAATTATGGTGAATGCAAGCAGACGTCCATGACCAAATGATAATGATGTGTTATTATATAGCACTTATGCTTAAGCGCTTTATATAGAAAGAATATAACCCCAACCTGTGTTGGTACTGATTTATCGACCTCAGAAGGATGAAAGGCTGAGTTGAGGCGTTTAAGAACAGACTAAATAAGTGACTCACCCCCTGAAGTGTGCCTAAAATAAACCTTTAATGAGTCTAGCAATTATGGAATTCCAGACAGACACATTATTTGGTATTCCTATTCTTTCTTATTTAGGGTCAGTGCTGAAAGTGTTAGACTTATGGCACTCCTGTTCTTATTTTTCTTCTTTTATTTAAGGGGCCTGACCATGAAAGCCAGCCACTCCAGAAGTAAAAGAGCCACATGGTGTTGTCCACAGCCCAGGAGCTTATAGTACCAAAAAAAAAGTTGTATTTTTTATTTTTTTAGAGGTCGCAAGGAAGACCACAGAGGTCGCAAGGGAGACCTCAGAGGTCGCAGTTGTGACCTCTGGTGACCCCTAAAAGACGTCCCTGGATTCGAACCTGTGTTGCTCTGAATTGCACCTGAGCTGACCTGCCGATACTAGGTTACTATGTATATTGTTTCCCTAGTGTGAAAAAAGAGATGGGCAACCCAGCACGGGACATCTACTTAAGTTATTGGGCTGATTAAGAGAGCAGTAAAGAGGAAGAGAAGAACCATTATCAACGGACTGTCTTTCCATTAAATAGGGCCAAAAAATAGGCCCGTAACAGAGATGGTTTGAACCATCTGTTGCTTGTTAGAAAACCAAACCTTAAAGATTGTAAGGCTCCTAGCAGCATAGCCAAGATGACAATGTATGTGTGGGAATACATATATATTGTGTAGGAAGGTGCTGACAGATCAGTAGCCCCTGTAGGAAGTTCTTCAGACACAAGCATAGAGTATAAGAACGAAACATGTCGGGCAGAACATGTTTTAGCATTGTTTTAGTATGAATTGTAGATGTTATGATTGGAACTTTTGTATTTGTGTAATTAAATGGTGACACTGCTGTTCTGTTTTGACACATCTATACATATTGCTATATTATTTGTATGAATTTATTGAAGGACTCATTAAATACGTCTTTAAGCTTCATATGAATGGCTACTGAATCCTCTCTGTAGCAGTCCACTCAGGTTTCAAGTGTTGTTTTGGTTGAGGGGAGGGGCCCGAAGGAGTCTGGCCAGAGAGTGGGGGGGGGGCAAGGAACAGGCATCCCAATGAGAAGTATCTCTGTCTTACCAGCATAAAGGCAGAGATCATTGGCGGAGCACCATGCCTGAATGGCAGTTGGCAGTCAGGTATGAGGGAGGAGGCAGATGATGTTTAGGATGACAGCTTGAATGAGAGCTGTGTGTTGTCTGTATAACACTGGAAATGATGGGAGAAAGTGCTGATCAGGTGGGCCAGATGAGCCAGGTGTTGAAGAGCCATGGCAATAGGATAGAGCCCGGAGGGGATCCACAGGTAGAGAGTGAGGTGGAGGAGAGAAAAGGACCCATTTGCACTTGGGAAGGTCTGTTTGAAAGGAAGGAGGTAAACCACACCAGCGCCCTGTCCATGATGCCTAAGTTATCACAGAGACAGTTTATGAGGATGGAGTGGTTGAGTGTGTCAAAGGTGGAGGAAACATTGAGGAGGATCAGAGCAAAGGGAGTGTTAAGTCCAGGTTAGAGAGTACGTCTTCATGGGTGTTCAGGATAGCAGGTTCTGTGCCTCTGGCTGCCCTGAAACCAGACTGGTGGTCATGGAGGCAGCCAGAAAAGTCGGTGTGGAGGGCCAGTTGGGGGATGACCAGCTTCTCCAGGAGTTTGCCCATAAAAGGGGTGATAGATATAGGGTGATAGCTGGGCAAGAAAGTTCAACAGATGGCTTTTTTAGGAGAGGGTGCACAAAATATTGCCTAATGGGCAGAGGGAATGAGCCATTGGCAAATGAGTGGTTGCCTATGATTAGGGTGAACTTACTCTTGATAAATGAAGTAATTGCATCAAGATCTTCACTGAATGAAAAGAAATCGGATCTCTGTCGTTTCTGCTCAGAGGGCGGTCAGGTGGAAACTTTAAAACATCTGATGCTCTTTCTTTTGCCAGAGCGTGACTGTCGTCAGATCAATTGCCTTCTTGTCAGTAATAAAAGAAGCATCATGGTCACGTTTGATGAATGGGGAAAGGGTCCCTATGGTATTATCAGTTGTAGTATTTGTGAACATAAACTTGGTCGAAAGAAAGGAAAGGAAGGTAAACTCTTGGACTCATCTGCTAAAAGCATATCACAGAATATGAGGAGGTTTTGTGGTAATAGGTTTTAATTTTGCAAAAGTTTGGAAAAAATTAATGCAAATGCAAAAAAAAAGGCTGAGACGAGAGAGGCAATATTGTCCTTGATGGTTCTGGAGGAGCAGGGGCCGCACCTGTTTAGAGGAGACTTTCATAGAGTGGACAACTCTAGAGATCTCATTGGGAGCAATGGGAGAGAAACGGTAGAGTATAGGGGTAGAGAGCCATGGGAGGCGAGAGAAGGGGGCAGGAGATACGCAGATGGCAGAGAGGACAGAATGTCCAGAGTTTTGGAAGAAACGTGGGTGGCCAGTGCAGAGCCGAGGGCCTGCTAGGGAGGAAGAGACTACGGTAGGATAGGCAAGTTCCTTGCATATTTTAAAGAGTTTGACCGTGTTATTGGTGGCTCCAGAGATGCAGGCTTGGACATGAGACTTCTTATTGAAGCAGATGGAGAGATGTATTCCCTTTGGAGTAGGCATCTGGCCAGTTTGTCAGAGGATGAGCTAGATTCCTGTGACTTCTGCTCTGCCGCTTTGCACTTGCGTTACAAGCAGGCAAGTCAGAGTCATACCAGGATTTGCATTTGGAGGCAGGCTTCATGCAGATCCTCATGACAGGGGCAAGGATGTCCATGGTGTTAGAGAAATGGAAGTTAGCTAGAACCTGTTTAGAGGAGACTTTCACAGGTGGACATCTCTAGAGATCTCATTGGATGCAATGGGAGAGAAAGAGTAGAGTATTGGGCAGAGGGCCACAGGGGGGGGGATGAGGCAGTGGGGAAGCAGATGAAGAGAGGACAGAATGTCCATAGTTTTGGAAAAAACATGGGCGGCCAGTGCAGAGCAGAGGGCCTGCTAGGGAGGAGGAGACTATGGTAGTATTGGCAAGTTCCTTGCAGATTTTAAAGAGTTCAGCCTTTTTATTGGTGGCTCAGGAGATGAAGGCTTGGACATGAGACTTCTTCTTGAAGCAGATGGAGAGACGATATTGCCTTTGGAGAAGGCGGCTGTCCAGTTTGTCTGAGGATGAGCTAGATGCCTGCGCCTTCTGCTCAGCAGCTTTGCACTTGCGTTTCAAAGCGGGCAAGTCAGAGTCATACCAAGAGTTGCATTTGGAGGCAAGCTTCATGCAGATCCGCATGACAGGGTCAATGATGTCCAGGGAGTTAGAGATAGAGAGATGGAAGTTAGCTAGAACAGATTCAGAAAGAGTGTCGAATGAAGGGGGGGATGACGGAAGAGGCAAATGCAGTGACTGACACACGCTAGATTGGTCGAATGATGGAGAAGGAGACTGGTTGTCTGGGCGGAGGCATCATCAGGGGACACGGGAGGTGGAGGTGGAAAGAGAGGAGAGAGTGGTCAGACCAGGAGTGAGGGGTGGTATGAGAATTGGAGAGAGGGATACCTGTTGAGATGAGAGCATCCAAGGTGTGTCTGGCAGAACTGGTTGGGCCAGAGAGAAGGATAATGAGGGAAAAGTGTTGCGGAGGTCGCAAAAGAGAACAAAGTCCACATCAGGAAAGTCGAGATGGATGTTAAAGTTACCCAAGGAAGATAGGATTGGCGGAGGAGGCAAGAAGAGAGGACAGGTTGGCTCATTCTGAGAGGAAGTGGGTGGTCGGTCCGATGGGCCTCTAGATGGTAGCGAGAGTAATAGAGAAGGTAGGTGAGACAGAAAGCTTGCAAACTAGGCTTTCAAAGGATGAATAGGTTTGAGTGGGGATGATGGAGGCAGGAACCCACTCAGGGAAGATCAGAGTCACTACACCACCAGGCCGGGAGGGCCTGGAATTGGACAGTATCTTGTAGTCCTCAGTGGGAAGAGTGTCAAGAGCAGTGACGCAGGTGGCCTTGAAACACGCCTCAGTGAGAGGCAAGAAGTCAAGGTCAAGGTCTTCTAGGAGGTAACAGATGTCAGAGGAGTTTTTGATAGCTGTTGGGCAGAATTATATGCAGTACCCTTTGGGAACACCACACACAATTAAGACTACAAGTGACAGTACAAATTTACCTTTTGTACAAGCCTGTACTGCACAGTAAAAGTGGTAGCGATGGCTGAGCAGCCGACTTATCTCAAGACAAGTGAGCAGTATCAATAGTTACACAAAGGACAGCAATTACTATGATTCAAACAAACACTGACTCAAGGTTTCTGAGTAAATGAATATACATTTGTTTACACATCAGTTGTATAACATCTCACTAAAGTAAAGCAGTTTAAAAATGACACTCTCAATACACCACACCCCTCCCAATAGGTTCCAGACAAGTTAAGCTCACAAAATGAAGTGGGAGCAAAATGGCACTCCAGAAATATGAAAGGGAGGGAAAGAAAAAGTTAGGCAGAAATTGTATAGCACCAACAGGTAAGTAAGCAGGGCAATCTAGAAAGTGGAGCTACAGTGACAGAATCAAATCAAAAAGGCTTAGGGCCAAAGTAAATAGGACAAAAGTCTTTTGCTCAAGATCACACATTTCAGGGTAGTTCGCGGTTAAGTCTTTGCCAAGAGTTCCAGACGAAGTTGGTCGGAAAAAAAGTTAGGTTAAAAAGTAGAGAAGGACAAGCCCTCAGATTGGAGAAAGATTTCACACACTTTCACCGCGGCTGAACGAAACGAACAACCAGATTTGAACAGTACCTTTAAATGGAGAAGAAGCTGTAGCTGAGGCGGATGTTCCTGGTAGTTCCTGCAGGCTCACGTTTCCCGAAGTGACTGTCGGATTGACATGAAGTAGGAAGACTGGAGGGTCCTGCACTACCGAGGGAAGAAACCAGCAGCAGTGCAAAGCAATGAATAAAAGGTGCGCTCCTTAAAACCCAAGCAGGGTCCAACCTTCCTGGCTATCTGGCCCACTGTAGCTCTGTACAGCGAATTCGACCAGAGGAGGGAGTCCTGGCTTGCAGTGTGGGCAAACTGGTTGGTCCCACCAGCTCAGAGGAAGAAGATTCCTGGACGATCTTCTCTGTCGTTGGAGTTTGGAGATTCGGACCTGCAGCAGGGCTTCACCGGGCAGTTCAGTCGTGGTAGAGGTCCTCTTTCGTCAGCTCCTCATTGGTTCTTTCATTCCAGTGGCGACTCTGCCTTTACAGACCCAGAGAACTGCTTTTTATGCAGTTTTCCCCCATTCACACAGCCTGGCTGTCAATCGCACAGTCACCACAGCCAATCATTTCAGAGTGAGACCCTGTGCAGGGAGTCCTAAACCCCTCCCTCACATCCTGCCCCCCCCCCAGACTAAGGGACAGGAGGATTTAATCCACTCCTGGATGAATCTCTACCTCTAGTCGGTTAAAAACATCCTAGAGAGACCATCAGCATTTTAGTGGTGACATCCTGATCTGTGCTCAGTGGTGAAATCAAACCCTTGCAAGTAGATTGACCATCTCAGAAGTTTTGGGTTTTCCCCTTTCATTTGCATTAACCGTCTCAAGAGTTGGTGGTCTGTCTGAATCACAACAGTAGATCCATACAAGTATGGTCTAAACTTCTTCAAAGACCACACAATGGCAAAACATTCACCCTCTATGATTGCCCACCTTGTTTCTGGTTCCTTCAGTTACCTACTGATGAAGCAAATGGGGTGCTCCCTACCTTTCTCGTCCAGTTGACTAAGGACTGCACCTATACCTGTATTGGAGGCATCTGTCTGCACAATGAAGGGTTGGTGATATTCAGGAGCTCTTAGGACTGGAGCTTGACAAAGGGCTTTCTTCAGGTTTTCAAAGGGTTGAGTGCACTCCTCATTCCATCTAACCTTTTTAGGGAATTTTGGAGAGGAGATCACATTCAAGGGAGAAGCTATGGTCCCATAGTTCTTGATGAAATTCCTGTAGTACCCAGTGAGACCTAGGAAAGCTCTCACTTGGGTTTGGGCAGTAGCGGTGGCACAGATTTGTACAGCTTGTACTTTGCTACGCCTTATTTCACCTCCTCCTACCTCATGACCAAGGTAGACCACTTTGCTCTGACCAATTTGACATTTACTTGCCTTTATGGTCAGATGGGCCTGCTCAAGAACCTGCAAAACATATCCTAAGTGATCAACATGTTCTTTCCATGTAGGGCTGAACACTGCAATGTCATCCAAGTATGCCATGCAGAAGTCCTCCATCCCATTGAACTTGATTTCCCATACTTTGGAATGTAGCAGGTGCATTCTTTAGTCCAAAAGGCATAACCTTAAACTGGTAGAGGCCTGCTGGGGTTGAGAATGCAGTTTTCTCCTTGGAATTGTGTGTCAGGGCTATTTGCCAATAGCCTGAAGTCAGATCAAATGTAGTACTGAGGTACTTGGCTGAACAAAGTCTATCTACCAGTTCATCTGTCCTTGGCAAAGGATGGGCATCAGCCTTAGTGACTGCATTTAGAGCTCTATAGTCCACACATAATCTCAACTCCTTGGATCCTGCCTTTGGTACTAGGACAACTGGACTAGACCATGGACGTGTAGATGGCTCTATAACCCGGAGATCAAGCATCTTGTTGACCTCTCCTTTGGTGTGGGATCCCACATGTTCTGACATTCTGTAACCTCTGCTTTTCACAAGTAAACAGTCACCAGTGGGAATATCATGCTGGTCCCAAGGGGTCAAGCCTGCTGATTGTGAAAACAGGGAGGCAAACTGATTTAACAAAACCTTGCACTCCTCCTGTTGTTCAGAAGTCAATTGAGAAGAGAGATTAATTCCTTCTAAGTTCTCATCCAAAGGTTGGCCTCTGATGAGGTCAGGTAGAGGTTCACTCTCCTCCTCCTCTTGAGCTGAAGCTATAAGCAAAGCTCCCACTTCTGGTCTCGGGACATATGCCTTCAAACGGTTGGTGTGAAAGACTCTGGGAGCCTCCTTAGGTCTGCCTAAGTCCAACAAATAGTTCACCTCTCCAGGTTTGCCCACAACCTTGAAGGGTCCTAATCATTTGTCCTGCAAGGCCCTCTGCCTTGTTGGCACCATAACTAACACAAGCTGGTCTTGAGTAAACTCAACCATGTTGGCCGTCTGGTCATGCCAATGTTTTACCAAAGCCTGACCTGCTTTCAAGTTATCACTGGCTTCTGCCATCATGTGTGACATTCTCCTCCGGAGACCTCTCACATAGTCAGTCACTCTGACTGGCTTGGGGAAAGGAGCACTCTCCAACCCCTCCTTAATCAGGGCCAATGGACCTCTGATTGGATGACCATAGAGAAGTTCAAAGGGACTGTAACCAACTCCCTCCTGAGGGACTTCTCTATAAGCAAAGAGAAGGCATGGTAGTAGAAGGTCCCACTTTCTTTTAAGGGGTTCCTCTAAAACACCTATCATGCTCTTCATAATACGATTAAACCTCTCTACCAGTTCATTTGTCTGTGGATGGTAGGCTGTAGAGAACTTTTAAGTGACACCACAGTTTTTCCATATGGATTGCATGTAGTGGGACATAAAAATGGATCCCCTGTTGGATATTACTTCCTTAGGGAACCATACTCTGGTAAAAATACCAAGTAGAGCCTTAGCCACAGCCTGAGCCATAACAGTTCTCATAGGTATGCCTTCTGGATATCTTGTAGCATGGTCTACAACAACCAGGATAAACCTGTTCCCTGAAGATGTGGGAGGGTCAAGGGGACCAACAATGTTGATGCCCACCCTCTCAAAAGGAACTCCCACCACTGGGAAAGGCAGCAGGGGTGCCACATTCCTGGCTCCACTCTTGCCAGAGGTTTGGCAAGTGTGACAGCTCCTACAGAATTTGTCAACTTCTGAACCCATCTTAGGCCAGTAGAAGTATAAGGAGAGCATTTCCTTGGTCTTTTTGAAACTCAAGTAACCAGCCAAAGGTATCTCATGGGCCAACTGTAGGAACTTGAGTCTGTTGGCAAGGGGCACTACAATTATTTTGCAGTCCCCAGGGATAGACTCAGTCGGTTCACGGTAGAAGAGGCCATCTTCCCAGCTTAACCTGTGCTTTCCAACTTCTTACCCATCAAGATGTTTAGCAACCTGTTGTCGAAGACCTTCAAGAGTACACTGGATGAGAGCTGGTAACTGGGGAAGCATTTGCACAGGGCCTCCAGCTAACTTGGTGAGGCGCTTGGGTGCCTTAGCAACATCCTCCACCTTAAAACATGATTCATCCACCACAGTTATACTGGCTCCAGTGTCTCTGATGGCAGGAATCTCCTGGCCATTCACAAGGACACTATCTTTATAATACTCTTTATTATTATCTGGGATGGAATTATAGACATCTAAATTATATTGTTCGCACGACCCCAGGGGCACTAAAGAAACACTAGCTGAGACTCTCATGGGTTCATCAGCCAGTAGGTGAAAGTTTCCACTTGCCATAGGTACTTCTTCCTCTGGGGTGAAGGCTAAAGAGACAGTGTGGATCCCTGAAGGTTTACCCTTACATCTGGGATCCCCTTTCACATGGTCAGTTGACCCACAAACATAACATTTCCCAAATGTCTTGATGAATGGGGGTTTGTTCTGACCTCCATCTGCTTTGGGTCCAGATGGTACACTAGCCTGATTTGGCTTCCCTTGTGGTTTACCCTTATCTTGCTGTTTGTGGCACTCTTTTGGATGGGAGGTATTAGAATTCTCCTTGTTATCTTTCTTTGGCTGCTTTCCCTCATCCTTCATCTGAGTTGCCCCAGAATCCTTGTGAGTAGCCCTGTTGGCAACCCACAAGTCAGCAGCCTTAGCTAACTTCTTTGGATCTATCTCCTTAGAATCAGCCATGTGCTGTCTGAGCTCAGGAGAGCAGGCATCATAAATTGACTCCAACATAACAAGATTTCTCATACCTTCATAAGTGTTCACTCTGTAACCCTTAACCCAACATCTAAGTTTTTCAAACATTCACATACCTTAGTAGCCCAAGGGGTTCCATCATGCTTTTCGAGGGTCCTAAACCACTTATGGTACTGGGAAGGGGTCTTCCCAAATCTAGCAATTAAAGCTAGCTTCACATACTCATAGTCCATCCTATCCACATCTCCCAACTCCATCACAGCATCAGATGCAACAGTGGGTAGCCTAGAGAAGAGCCAGGGAAGCAACTGATTCCCTGTAAGACCTTGAATCCCATGGTTATATTCAAATATTGCCAACCAATCCAAAATATCAAGCTTAACCTCATACATACCCACAATTTCTTTATGCATACGGACTGGAAGACCTAGAAGACTCTGGGAGAGAAGCATTTTCAAGAGATAACCTTTTCATTTCTAGTTCATGATTCAACTCCATTTCCCTGAGTTTAAGTTCTTGGTGTTTTTATTCAGTTTGAGCAATTAAATGTTTGAATTCCAATTCAAGCCTCATCTTTTCTAGAGCAATGAATTCAAGAATGGGTGTAGGAACTGATGGGGTCCCAGTGGACAAAGGTTGAGGTTGCTGAGCAGAAAAGGAAGCAGTGAGGCCTACATTAGGAGACACATTTACTCCCTCTAACTCATCAATAATAGACACATTATCATCCTCATTATTTTCCACATTTGCCGGAGAGTCAGGTATTTCAGACCCACTCCCCAGACTTTGGTTTTTTAACAACTTTTCAATCAATTCAGATAGCTTAAAACAATACCAAGGTTATTTAAGATAACCGCGGTAGGAAAAATAGGGTAGTTACCACTGCCACCAGCCAAGTCTTGATAGAAAGGGAGCGAAACAATGCTCCAAGACAACATACAAAAAGGGATAAGTATTAACCTTTTCTAGTACTCCATGTAACATGGTTTGTACTGGGTCTGTGGTTTTACAGAGGCTAATACAGTTAATGGCAACTTTTTGTGTTCTTGGAGACAGTAGTCAGTCCCAGAAAAATGGAGTCTGAGTTGGGAAGTCTGAAAGACAACCCTGTGTCACTGCACTGAAGGTGCTGTGTAACACACAGTAAAAGGATGATGCCTGTGGAGTAGGTGAGGCTCCACAGTCTATGAACACAAAAAGGTTAAACACACACAGCAAAAACACATTTAAGAGTGGGAAAAAAGGCTCACACTCTTACCAGGTGAAAAAAATAAATCCTAGAATTCCAGCAAAGCTGCTGAGGGACTCAGTAGGTAAGGGAAATTAGCCATTCTGGAGAATTCTCCCTAACAATAGCAGAGTGAGAATTGAGGGTAGCTAAGTGAAGCTGGTTGCCCCCTTTAAAATATCTGCAAGGGGTGGCACAGGGGTGGGGTACCACCTCTGGGGAGGAGGAAAGAGGGGGATGAGGGAAGGATGGGTTGAAGGAGAGGGGGGAAGTTGAAGAGAGATTAAGGCTTTTTTTATTTTAGGGGTGCTGGAACAATGCATCAATTCCAAGTGTTTCTGTTTGGACTCCCGACAGCACCAAGAATCTTTACAAAGGGTCTTGCTCCAATCATGGGAAAAGTATGCAAATGAGGCACGAGAGTGCACCTGTACCAGAATGACTTTCAACTTCAGGAATATTCCCTGGTGTAGACGGGTCATCAAACTACTTGAGCTTGCAATAACCTCCTTCAAGGTGGACTTGGTTTCATCCATTGGAGACAATAGCAATGGACCGTGATGAAAGGGCAGAAAAGGCCCTGCATAAACTGAGCATAGTGTATCTACCAGGTAGAAAGAACACATTTGCTGATCACTTAAGATGCAGCTTCTCTTTGTTGGTGCATTATCAGCTCAAACCAGAGCCCTTTGTGACTCTTGACCCAGGCTAGACCTATTTGCCAACCTATGGAGAATTCCTTATTTCCGTAGTGCGGTGCCCACAAGGTGGGACCTGCGGTATGAATACAGAATACATTGTCCACAGCGTGGCAGCAGGGTTACTGTATGCATTTCCTCCATTTCTGTTGATTATGCCATTTGAGATGTCATCTCTGATGTCCTGTGTGCTAGTCTAAGCAGTGGATGGTGGGGGGACGAGTTATGGTTGCATAGGTTACCATAACCGTTGAATTTCTTTGGTGTTTCTATTTTGTTATATAATCATAGCGTCCCTTTAGCAAAGGTTTTTCTCTGAATTTCAAAGGTTTTAATTAGAGAAACTTGACCATAACCCCATTAACAAAGTGTTTTAATTGAATTTCAAAGGGTTATTGGAGCAACGTAACCATCATTTCCCTTTAACAATGTTTTTTCACTGAATTTCATAGGTTTGTATTAGTACGACTTAAACAAAACGTCCATTTAGCAAAGTTTTTTATTGCATTTCAACGGTTTTATTGGAAAAAACGTAAACATAATGTCCCTTTAACGTTTTTCACAGATTTTCAATGGATTTAACAACCAAAAAGAGTTTCATGATGTTCTAGCACTGAAGTTATTAATAATTGCACTTTTAACATATATTAAAGAAATATAACTCTCCTTTCAAGAACATATTATGCAGTGCATACTGACATGTCTCCATTTGAGCAGCACATGTTGGGGGTGCAAGTCATGGATGAATTGCATAGAGCATGAGGCTTAACCATGACTCGGCCCCACCACGCCACCCACAATAGCCACTGGACCTAGCCTACAGCCCGGTACATTTGACACTGTGCCATAAAGCGTTGGCTGCAACGGTCCATGGTTTATGGCCATGTACACAAGCCCTGGGCATGAGCATCAGAGATGTTTCCAGCCAGTGAAGGAACTCATAGTAGAGATTCGGTCTGGCCTGCAACTCAGCCCCGTGATCACTTTTGCCCAATTGTGGGACATTGATCTCTGTCCATGACTTGCAGCCATTTCCACTGGCCACAATCCCTGGCAAATGAGATTCAGCCATGTTGCCTGCCCCATGAATACACCAACATTAAATATTGTCAATGGCCTGTAGCCTAGCCAAGTGGCCACTTTTCCTCAATAATATGTCCATAGCCCACTGTTCATGGCTTGCGGCCATGGGCAGTGTCCACAGTCCCTGAGGCATCGGCTTCAGCCATATTGTATGCCCCACTATCCATCTCAGAGTAGTTTAAGAAGCCTGATGGTATTCTCCCACCTACTCCCTCTGGATCTTCCATTCAGGTGGCCAAGGAAGGGCCATTGCTTTTGGATCCCGACCATGGGGGTGGACAAGCGAGGAAGGATAGCTGAGTGGAGGGATCGGGAGGAGGTTACCCAAGGGTGAGAAATGGTATTCCCCCAGTCCCAATAATACCCCATCCTACTCTCCCTCAGCCTCATGGGACATTTTCAATATCACCCCATCTCTCCCTACCCATTTCCAACAAATATTAAGATGAAGAGGAGGCAACTAAGAGCAGTAAAGATTACCCATAGAAACAACAATGCGAAAGTAAGGTAAGCCTACTATAGAAAGAACTCAAATTGTCCCACTAATAGAATCAGGCATTTAACAATGACTACTTACACCTAACTCCACTTGACTGTTTTTTCACTTAAAAAAGGTGTGGTTTTTCACAAGGAGGAGAGCGAGCTGGGGATGTGGCTCAGACCCGAGAAGACTAGGAACAGAGAGCAGCAGGAGTGAAAGCCTGGAGGAGAACAGCATGCAGAGACGCTGGCCTGGTGTTTGTGCGGGGCTGCAGCATGGCTAGGGAGCTGTGTCTCCAAAGAATCGGACTAAGGCAGCCTGTATCCTGCTGGTGGCGTTTGATGAACTGCTCATTCCCTTGGGACGCGTGCCGGTCACAAGGGTATCTGATGGGAAGGTGGTGAGACCCTGTCCCCAAACCCCTGTATCCAAAGGGACCTCTGTCAATGTGACGTTGCCCAGTGAATGAGAGAGAGAAACTTGTGAGTGTGCGTTTGATTGAAGCGGAGCGGGAGAAAGAAACAGTGTTAAAGTGGCACAGAGTGGACAGTACAAACAAGAATACGAAAGAGAGAAAGTGAAAGAAAAGCATTTTGAAAAGTGCAAAGCATGCAAAGTGTGCACGGTAAATAGAGGACAGTGTGTTAAGTGTGCAGTAAGCACAGGAAAGAAACGGACAGGTGCAGGAGTGCACGCTAAAGGAAAAGAAAGTGTTTGAGGTGCAAAAGGGGCACAATAAGAAAGAAAAGGAAAGTTACAAGTGTGCATAAGGAAGAAGTCAAGGAAACAAGAAAGGGGTGCAGGAAGCACCTGAAGGTGAACAGTTTAAAAGTAAGAAAAAGGCGAGAGGGGTGGAGAAATGCTGACTCTGAATTTTATCATTTTTATATCCACTCCCCAATAATCATCCATTCGAGTGTCTCATGACGTCTTCTCCAATACATAAACACATTTCAGAAGATTGTTGTAATATTTGTAGTGGTGTACGCCTGAATTTGTATCAGTTTGTTTGATTTATTCAAATGTACGTGGCATAGACTTTCACACAAACCATTTGAGTTTGCACATTTCAACAATGCACATGTAAATCTGCAACATCTAAAATACGCATTTGTGCAACAAAGGGGCAGAATGTGCAGTTTGAAAAACGTTTCTTTTCATTCATTATTCAGTCATGTTAATAAGGACGAGGACACCACATGAAAGGACGCTACACCGGAGGGGATATTCACACGTCTTCCTTTATTTGCATACAACTATCAACTGTTGTTTCGCCTCTTAACTACTCCCCTTCCTTCTCCCACTCCTGCTTCCCACCTGACACTCTCTCTCCCCTAAAAGGTGCAAAGACTTACAACATCACCGCCGGACAAATGTTCTGATGCCAGGATCAACACACTTCTACAAACCGTGCAGGTCTTCTGGTCATGCGCTGGGGGAGTACGCTCCTCTCACCGTGTCCTGAGTGTCCTGGAGGTTCAAACAAATCTTGCATTAGATGTCAATACGGTGTTTGAACTGTGAACTGTTCCTCGTGATGTCACGCTCAGCGTTCTGGGCGTTCACCATGGTCCCTTTCATGGCAATCACAGTCAGTGGCTTCTGAGAGTATCTCGCATCAGTGTTGAACAACGACTTTGTCTCCGGTTTGGAAATCTTTCGGCACTGCCCTCCTTCTCATGTCCGAGTCTGCTTTTGCACGTTCTTTGTGTTCATTGTCTCTCTTTATGATCGCTCCTCTTTCCTCCTCAGGCTCACTGGTGTTTCTTACAATGTGGGTGTGGACTTGATAGCGCATTATTATTTCGGCAGGTGTCTTATTGGTGGCTTCATGGGCCATATTGAGGTTAATTCGGTGGAGCCTGGGGAGGGAGTAGTACCAGCGCAAAAGTATTTTATACTTCCATTCCCTGGTGGTGATAAACAAGGATGAGGCATGTGCCCCCGTCCAAATTTCCACCCCAGCCTGATCCTCCAGGGGATGTCCCAGGTCTGCCTCCCATTGCAACATCTGTGTGGCCATTGTGGAAAGAAAGTCACTCTGTAGGAGTTTATATAGGGTAGAGTTTTTCCCCCATTGCAGAAAAAAACCGTTGGGTAAGTTTGAAGGGGAGTGGGGATGCGCGTGGCCGATTGGAGAGTTTGAGGGTGGGAGCACCAATAACGTAGTTGGATGTAGGGGAATCTATCCATTTCTGTGAGTTGGAAGCCCGCTTGCATTGATCAAATGTGCAAGGTTAGCCCTCCTCGAAGAGCTGGCTCAGGGTTTCAAGACCCCCCGCAATCCAGTTTTTAAAGTTCCGAGGCAGGGCCCCGGGGAAGATGTTGGGTTATGGAAACTTGGGAAAGAGGGACTCTGTCCCCTTGGAATGCCCTTGCGTTTCAAAGCCCAGTCCCATATGTTCAGGGTATCTTTAGTGGAGGCCAACATATTCTTCCATTGCTGGCGCAGTGGCAGCGAAATGTGTGGGAAGAGCGCAAGGGACGGGGTAGGCGAGATGTTCTACTTCCACCATCATGGACGCTCCAAGGCCATCAGCCAGGCATATGTTTGTGCTAATTGTGTCGCCACTTGGTACCCTCGCAAGTCAGGGACCCCCATCCCACCTAATTTGGCATTTCCCATCATCGTCTTCTGGGAAATTCTTGCATTTATACGCCTCCAAATGAACCAAAAGAGTTTCCTTTGCAATTGGCAGAGTGGGGGGGAGCGGGATCGCCACAGGCAGGAAGGAAGAACAGGCGTATAGGAACCACGGAAGGAGGTTCATTTTTCAGGCTGTAATGAGCCCCATAAGCGAGATCTCCTGTGTTAACCAGCAATCCAGGTCCCTCTCAAGTTCTTTAAAGAGTGGGGGGATATTTACTAGGTACACCTCAATCGGGCATGCAGGAATATGAACCCCCAGATAGGGAATCATTTTTTTCGTTCCATTGGAGTGGGCTGAGAGAGTAGAGCAATTCCCGCTCAACTGGTTCTAGGCCTATCCCCAGGGCTACGGATTTATCTAAGTTAATAGTGAAGCCTGTTACCCTCCCGAAGCTATCCATTTCAGAGATTGCCTGCCCCAGCGAGGTACCAATTTTGATAATGATCAGCAGAATGTCATCTGCGAAGAGGACAATTTTATGCTGGGAGGGGCCAATTTGTAGGCCCTTAATTTTGGTGTTTAGTCTGATTCTCTGGGCAAAGGACTCCATAACCATGGCAAATAGGAGCAGGAAAAAAGGACATCCTTGCCTGGTTCCACAAGTTAGGGGGATTGGGCCGGAGAGGGAATCATTGATCCTGAGGAGACTTTTCGTCGATTTGTAGTTGGCCAAGATAATTTTATGGAAGGCCGGACCGCAGCGGATTGCCTCTAGAGTGAGGCTCATAAAGGCCCAATCGACTTTATCGAACGCTTTGGTAGCGTCCAGGGCTAGGAGCGCTAGATTCCGCAAGTCTTGAGAGGTGATATCGATTAAATTCAGGGCTCTACGGATATTGTCCCCTGTGGACCTGTTTTTAATGAAACATGTTTGGTCAGGGTTGATTATATCGGACAGTACGTTTGTCAGGCGGTTCGCGAGGATTTTGGAGTAGACGTTTGCGTCTATGTTCAAGAGGGAAATGGGTCTATAGAAGGTATTGTCCCTGGGGTCTTTGTCTGGCTTGAGTAGTCGTATGGTGATGGATTCCTGCATGGAAGGGGTCACAGAGCCCGATTCCCTGAAGGAGATGAAGAGTGTGACCAGGGAGGGGGTAAGTTGGGGCCAGAAGATCTTGTAAAACTTGGATGAGTATCCGTCTGGGCCCGGGGATCGAGGCTTGAGGGATTTAATGGCTGCTTCAACCTCCTCACCTGAAATAGGGGCGTCCAGGCTATCCCGGACCGAGTCTGTCAGCTGGGGAAGTGCCGCCTTCCACAAGTATTCCCGTTGTTCACCTTGGTCCCGCGATGATGCAGTCCTTACCTCGGAAAGATGGGCTGCCGCTAGACACAACTTCTCCTGTTCTGAGTGTTGGACCACTCTGTGTTGGTCGCGGAGCCCAATTATCATGTTTTTCCTCTTTGTCTTGGCCAGTTTCACCACCAGAAGTTTGTTTGCTTTCTTATTTCAGATGTAGTGGTATTGTTTTGATTTGGCAAGTAGATGTGCAGTGTTTTCCGCGTAGTGGGCTTTTAGTTTTTTCTGGGAGGCTTTTATGGCTCGCTGGGTTTCTGGGGACCAGCCTTTCCACTTAGGGATTGCTTTGGCTTGTCGGACTTCCTCCTTGAGGACCAGCCATGCTTTTCGCCAGCACTTGTGATATGTTGCTCCCTGTGCAATCAGCTCCCCCCGTACCACCGCCTTCATGGCGTCCCAGGTGTTCGCTGGTAGGTTTCTTCATTTAGGTTTTATTTAAAGAAATATTGGATTGTTTTGGCAATTGCGTCCCCCAGTGGTATCTCATTGAGCATGGGGTCATATAGATCATCGCCATTGCACATTTTGGTCCGGGTCATGCGCCCGAAGGGCCTGAGTTATTGGAGCGTGATCGGATAGTATCCTAGATCAGATGGATACCTCGTCAACATAGGCCAAGATCTGTGGAGATGCCAGTAAGAGATCAATCCTCGAGTATGTCCTGTGTACATGAGAGTAAAAGGAGAAATCTGTCTCGGTGGGATGGAGCACCCACCGTGAGTCGACCAGATATAAGGTCCTGAAGAGGTGGAGGAGGCTGATAGTGAGTTTGAAGTATTTGGGGGCGGGAGGGTCTGATCTGTCTCTTGTCGGGTCAAGGACCCTGTTAAAGTCACCTCTGACAATAATTTGGCCTTCCACAAAGGGGGAGAGCACATTGCCTAAAGTCTCATAGAAGGTAGTATGCTCTTCGTTGGGGGTGTACACAGAGATGAATGAATATAATTGTGCCAGCAGCAGGCATTTAACCACCACATATTGACCCTCGGGGCATTGTCTAGTTTCCAGAATTTGCAGAAAGTGTCTGTTGCGAAGCTGCCCAAAGTCAGCCGGGAATAGATGAGTCTCTTGCAGAAAGGCCACTGTGGCATCCTGTGCAGTCTCTGCAAGATGGATTTGCGCTTAGCGGGGAAATTCAGCCCCCTAATATTAAATGAGACAAACTTCGATGAATCGGGGAAGAGTTTGAGGCTACTGCAGGATCCGGATGGGGGGATGGAAATGGGTGCAGGACAGCCAGCACTCCGGGGTGTTATTAGATTGAAGTGACCTCGGTCTCCAACGGGAGGCCAAAACTTTAACTGTTCGGGGGGCCAATATTTTGGGTCCGGCACATCCCCTGGACAACCGGGCCAAACTTGTTCCCCCATCCAACCGGGCTGGGGGAGATAACGAGACCTGCATTTCACTCCAAGGAGACTTTGATGGCATGTACCTTGGAGTACGGCATGGGCCTTGGGGAGCCCTCAGCATTTATTTGTAATTCCGTATTTCAGTGCTGGTGAAACTTTACCAGTGCAGCGTGTGATCTTCGAGGGAGCGATGGGGGTGAGATCCTTAGAGTTAGGCCTGAGCCGCCTGAAGAATTGCCAAGTTGCCCTCGCCAGCGCCTCTCGGAGTCCACCATTCCCGCAGTGGCTCACATCACCTTCCAGCTCCTTTTTACTTTTAACCAGGACACATGCCTTAGTTTCGGCAGGGATGTGGCTGTCCCGCCCCCCAAGCCTTCTGGTGCCAGATTCTGTGAACCCCCCGGGGGAGTCAGGGCGTAGGATCTTCTCCACATCTTCGAAGTGACTGATCCTTCGGGGGGTAACCTTATAAGAAAATTGGAGGGCTGTTGGGAACAGCCATTGGTATCGGAATTGGTGGTCCTGTAGGAAGAGTGTCAGTGGTCAGAGGGCTCTTCTTTTCTGAAGCGTGAGCAGGGAGAGATCCTGATATATTTGGAGGGGGAGCCCTGAAAGGTTAGTTCATTCCGGGACTGGCCTATTGCTGATATGGCTTTTTTCATGGTGTAGAAGTGCACCCTTGTTATCACATCAGGGGGGAGTCTGAGTCTAACCCTTGTCGAGGGCGCAATCTGTGGGTGCGGTCCAGAATCAGCTGTGGTTTGTCTAGCTGTGGCAACAAGGACTGGAAGAAGTCGCCCATGTATTCTGCTAGATCCTTGTCTGGAACGGAGGATGGAATTACCTGTATCCGCAGGTTGTTGCATCATGCCCTTTTTCCGAGGTCCTCCTGCTTGAATTCGAGGATCTCACATTTGTCCTGGAGATTTCGGAGCGAGCGTTGGATCTCCACCAGGGTAACCGAGTGGTCTTGAGAGCGGTCCTCCATCTCCCCACGTCTCTGTTCTGCCTCTGTGACTCTTTGGTCAGTCTGTTCCAGTTTCGTGATGAGCTCCACCATGCATGATCTGAATTCCGCCTTGATGTCTAACATAAAGGCTTGGATATCCTCTTTGGTGGCTAAAAATCCTCTGTCCTCCGAGACTTTTTGAGGTGTGAGTTTAAGAGGTTCGAGCTTCTATCCGTTGTCCACCAAAAGAAGCATTGTGTCGATGTCAGGGTTTTTGGTGAGTTTTGACTGCTTGGACATTGTTTCCACTGTTCGGTAGAGGGGAGAGCCCAGCGGCCTCCAAGGCGGAGGAGTACCAATGGAGGAGAGGGCCTGGCACAGTCTGCTGGTCCTGGCGGGGCAAGAAGGGCTGTCCGACTCCTGTTTTATGCTGTTTGCAATACCTTTCCAGATGCAGCGTGTATTTGTTAGATGAGTGGGAGCAGTGAGGCCTACGTAAGGAGACACATTTACTCCCTCTAACTCATCAATAATAGACACATTATCATCCTCATTATTTTCCACATTTGCCGGAGAGTCAGGTATTTCAGACCCACTCCCCAGACTTTGGTTTTTCAACAACTTTTCAATCAATTCAGACTTTTTGCCTTTGGCAGAGAGGTTGCTTTCTCTATACAGATTTTTTTAAATAATCCACAGTGTAACTAAGGAGGGTCTCCTGACTGTAGCTTTCCATATCAGACATGATTAATATTGCTTTTTAGTGATGTTAGCCTTGTGGTTAGTTGATCCAAGGTAATAGCTGCACTCTAAGTGTAATTACTATACTTGGTCCTCACCGATGTACACCAGTGTTAGGCAGAATTATATGCAGTACCCTTTGGGAAAATTCACCTTTGGTACAAGCCTGTACTACACGTTGAAAGTGGTAGCGATGGCTGAGCAGCCAGACTTATCTCAAGAGCAAGTGAGCAATAGTTACACAAAGGATAGCAATTACTATGATTCAAGCAAACACTGACTCAAGGATTCTGAGTAAAAGAATATACTTGTTTTGAGTTCTTCATGTGCGGCCGGGTCCCCCAGGGAGATCGGGGGCTGGCTGGGTTCCCTGCAGGTGCACGGGGTGAGTTTGCAGTGAGGGGAGGCAAGGGCTTCCAGGCCGCACTAGAGTGGTTGCAATGGATGCTATTGCTGGCTGTGGGGGGCCTATGGTGTCCTTGCCCTGTGGGTCCAGTGGGTTCAGCCTGCTGCTGCCGAACTCCCCACCAGAGGAAGCTGGCCAGCCAGAGTTTTTTTGCATAGTGGGGAAAGGGGGATGAGATTACGTTGTGGGCGGGGGCGCCCAAGGTTATGGATGCGGGCTCAGGTGTGGCCCAGTGCCAAGGAGAAGGCGGGTGGATTGCCTATTCCACGTCCCCACCGTCTCAGGCAACCCCTGGGGGCATCGGCACATTAGTTGTCCCACGAAGATTTATTCCATGTCCAGAACGTAATTGCTCCTTGAAGCACCGGGGGGTACCAGGGGACTGATGTGCACCGGAGCAGGGCTCGAAAGCCGAGGAAGAGCCACCGCCAAGAGTTGGTCCCCCTCCACCAGGGTGGGGTACTGAGATAATCCTCTGTGTCCTTTATGGGGCCCAGCGGTCGTGGTCTACACCGCGGTGCCACCCACCACGGAGCTCCCTGCATCCCGCGATGCTGCACATGGGCTGGGTGCGTCCCTCTCCCCGTGCCAAAGCAGCAGGCACTTCTCATGCCCCGAACGAGCAGTCGGGTGGAGATCCTGAAATGCGCCTCAGAGGCAATTTGGGCAAGCTACAAGGCGGCTTGGGTTCTCCTACACCCTCACTCGCGGTCGCGATCCCCCGTCTCCAGACCTCCTCAGATGCTGCCGAAGGTCCTCTCGGGTCCGTCTACCATTTTGTAATGAAACAGCGGCGGGCGCACAGACTTCCTCATTCCCCTTTTGGGCTCCCAGCAGGCAACAGCTGCTTATTTTCGCCCCATCTGCTTTCTAAGAGCACTGGATGCTGCAACGGGCATTTATCTTTCAGATGGTTCGCCGGAACCTTGCTTTAAGTAGATGGCACAACGGGTTTCCCACGGAGGCCATGCTGAAAGCGACCACATCGCTGGTGCTCCAGGCCATGCCCCCTTCATGTGCCGGTTTGATGACCTCGCCCTGGGTGTCGCAGGAATGATTAGTCAACATCTCAGTAGAATAGAGTGGTCTTTGACTGCTAGCTCGGTATGCACTCTCGCTAATCTTTCCAGTTCTTCTTTGCACACCCCCGGTTGATTTTGGATTGCTCGACGGTAGCCTTCCATTTATTATTGCGTGTCAGGCTGATGGCCAGTGCTATGGATGGGTCAGCTGTGGATGCAGCTGCAATGGCTTCAAGTGATATTGCAGGTGGTAAGACGTTGGCAGCCACATAGTTAATTTATTCCATGTCACCTTTTTGTGTCATCGGTGCTCCTGCCAGTTGACGGGAAAGGTAATCTGCTGGGTTCTGGTCTCCTCCCGGCTGGTGGATGATTGTTTAGGCATATTCTTGCAGCCTGTTACCCCATCGTTCTATCCTGGGTGGCATTTTCGTGAGTGGGTTGCGGAACAGAGAAAGCAGTGCCTAGTGGTCTGTGATCAGTTTGAAACGCTTTCCAATGATGAAATTATGGAAATGTTTGCATGCTCATACTGCTGCCAGGCTCTTCTTCTCAGCTTGCGAGTATGCTGACTCCATGGCTGACATGGCTCGGCTGTAGTATGCCACGATGTGCCTGAGGTGCGTGTTGGCTCTGCCTGTAGGTGCCACAATGGCGCTAAGTCCCACTGGGCTGGCGTCAACTGTTATTTCCTTATGCAAATGGGGTCAAAGTATGCCAGGCGGAATGCCTCAGCTAGGGCCATTTTAATGGCGTCATATGCTACCTGGCAGACTTTAGACCACACGAAATGTGAGTCTTTTTGTAGAATCTACTCAGGGGTTCGGTAAGAGATGTGTAGTGTGGGATGTAACACGCGCAGTAACCGGCCATGCCGAGGAACGATCGCACATGGGCTACTTGTGTTGGTTCCTGTAAATTGGTGATTGTGCCGACTTTGTCCGGATCCGATGTCATGCCCTCATCCGAAAAGATGTGCCCAAAAAATGTCAGTTTACTTTTTCTGAATCTGCACTTTTCTATGTTGAGTGTCAGGTGGCCTCATGTACTGCTGTACATGTCACTAGCAATGCTGTGTCATGATATCCCTGTGATGTGCCGAACATGAGGACATCATCACTATAGTTTAGTGCGACCTTAATTGGTCTAATTATTTGTCTTATGGCCTCTTGGAAAATGTCTGCCGCCGAGGAGATGCTGATGTTTAGACATCGGTAGCGGAATAGGCTTTCATGGGTGGCAAACGTGGTTATACTTTTCGAGTCTGGGTGGAGTTCTAACCGGTGGTACCCTTGGATGAGATCCAGTTTTGAGAACATCGTCGATTTGTTTAGTAGCATGAACATGTCCTCATTGCACAGGCCAGGGTGGCGCTCTCTTTGTATGGCGGTGTTGGCCATCCTCATGTCTACACATAGATGTAGACACCCACCTTCTTTGGGCACTATGACTAGTGGGGATACCCATGGCGTGGGACCTGTCGCTGGTTCAATGATCATGTTGTGAAGTAGTTGGTAAAGTTACTTTGAAACGGCTTCCTGCAGGTGAAAACCCACCATGCGGGGGTGTTGGGGGATTGGGCGATTTGTCAATATGTAGTTTGATGGGAGCCCCTTTGAGCCTACCTAGTCCTTTGCATAGGCGCGGGAACCTTGATAGGAACGTCTCCTTCGTGATGTGGTTCTGTCTTTTTGGGGAAGCGTTGATTGTGTATACCCACTCTCCGTTGTTTTCTGCTAGATTAGACGATTGGATCACTTCACCCTCTTGGAAGTGGATATCGATAAGACCCAGGCAGCATGGATGGTTGTATCTAGCGTTAACGAGTTGTGTATCAGCCTTTTTCTGAAAATGACCAATTGAGTGCAGGGATAGTGTTGCTGCCCATTGAAAAATTCCTGATTTCACTCCTCCGAGTTCTGGCCTCTCAGGCATCTGCAGGAATTCTTGTTCCCCCATGATATTAACTGTCGCTCATGAGTCAACCAGAAAGCAGAACTGTTTGTTCCCTATGTTGTCAGCTATCCTAGGTGCCTCCTTCGCTTCTTGATCATCCTGGATGAGGTTGACATAATCATCCAGATAGTTCTGGTCACAGTCCTCTCCTCGATATGAGGATATTTGCTGCTGTTCTCCATAGTTCTGATACCCATTTGGGGGTTCATCATATTCGTCTGCATCCGGGAGTATTGATCCCATTGGTCATAACTCTGGTTGTAATCTAGTGGGTGGACTTCCTCAACTGCCCTGATGTGCCGTTGGTCTCTGGTAGTAGGGCCTTTTCTGGTAGGCTGGTAGTTTGGGGGGCATCCAAATGTCCTGTTTTGTGGCTGCGGGTTCATCCGTGGGGTGGGGAATGGCCTCCCTTCCCTGTAGACAGACTGGAAGTGTCCTTCCCTGCCACAGTTGGCACATCTTTGCGACATTGCTGGGCAGGACCCTTAGTGTAGGAAATTAATTCCACACCAGTAGCATTGCCTTTGTGGCCTGAGGCCCATTTGGCTTGTTATTCTGTTGTGCATGGTTCCTCTGTCGTGAGTGGTTTGGGTGTTGGCTAGATGGCAGAAATGGTTTCCCCTTTGTCCTGCTTTGCGTTTGGGTTGCCTGCTATGGAGACTGCTTGTGTGTCCACCCTCTCAAAATTTCTCACTATCTCGCTCTCTTAATCAGTGGAGAGGGGCTTTTTCAGCAGTTGTTTCCTGTGGTTGGGTGACAGGCATTCTTCTATCACACGCAGCCTTATCGCTTCATCGGTGGAGAAATGCGTGAAATTTGCAATGGGCGCTCTTCATTCGGAGGCAGGTGATGAATTAGTTTGTTTGTTTGTTTGTTTGTTTATTTGATAATGCGCTCCAAGCCCTTGGAGTCTACGGTTTCCTCTGTTTTCAGCGTGCACTGGTTGAAAATGTACCTTTCAGAGTCTCTGATTGGTTCAATGATAGGTTTCCTGTTAAGGGAGGCAGTCAGCGTGGTGAAAAATGTTTGAAACTCCAGGGGAAAGGTCTTGATCTCACCGCCCACAAGATTAATGAACATGTCACATAGGTTTAGCGACTTCACCTCTCCTGCCGCTTTCACAAAGTGGTTGAAGTCTTCCACCCATTCGACCCACCTCAGGCCCTTTTCAGCCTGAGGTGTCTTGGCAAACGGGAGTGGTTTGTGCAGCAGGGCCGTCTTGGACGTGGGGGCGGGAGGCGGAGGCTCAGGGTTGCTCATGTTGGGGGGGGCGTTAGGTTGGTGGGGGGCTGTGCATGTGACGGTGTTGGGCATAGTCTCTTGGTTTGGCGCCCCTGGACACTTGTACTGATGTTTCTAGGGCCCTTGTATTGGAGGGGTGAGCACTGCACATTTTTGTGTGCCTCTCTTTGTCGGTTTTACTGTCGTGTGGGCCGTGGCTTCTGGTTGGGAATGAGGTTTGTCCTGGTCCTCCACTAAAGCTGCTTCTCTCCTTCCCTATCTTGGTGGGATCGCAGTGTAGGGGTGGCCAGCAATGCTGGGTAGGCGGGATTGCTGTTTGTTTCTCTTCTTTATTTTTAATATATATATTATTTCTTTGGGGAGGGCGCTGCATGCACTTACTGTCTGTGGATGCAGGATGCAGCGTTCGCGTGTCCCTCAATATGTCTGCCGCTGGTGGACTGCCACGCGTCGAAGTGGCGGACTGCCACATGTCTCTGTGCCTCACCGGGATTGCCTGGCGCTGCAGGGGTGTCGGAGGAGGAATGCCGCATTGGCGTGGAGTCGTGCTTTGCCCGGGATCAGGCATACTGCAGGGTCGCTGAGTTCTCTGCCGTTCTGAAATGGAGGTGGGATCGCCTCAGGATGGGTGGCGGACTGCCATCGGGCTGGTGTGCCAGGGGATCGTTGGCACCCGGCGTATGGATGGAGGAGGCGGGATCACCTCAGGAAAGGATGGGCTAGCGCAGTGGGATCACTGGGCTGGCATGGAGGACTCACAGTGTGCGGGGAATATACCTTGTTGCCAGTTGTTAATAAAGACACGGACACCACATCAAAGGACGCAACACTGGAGGGGATATTTACACGTCTTCCTTTATTTGCATACAACTATCAACTGTCGTTTCTCCCCTTAACTCCTCCCCTTCCTTCTCCCGCTCCTGCTCCAGCTTCCCATCTGAACTCTGTCTCTCCTTTGAAGGTGTAGAGACTTACAACAAGTTATACAGACAAAATACTTTATTGTACGATTAAGCACCATTAAAGAAACATAAAGACACCTTATAATCAAATGTGCATACAGATACAATCCAGGGAATCGATAAATATAATAACATGATACTGTTTATAAAGTTTTTAACCTTAGCGATATATGGTTAAAATTAACACTCTGTCCAACCAAAATTGGGTCCAATATGTATGAAATATCTGGCTTACACTGATGACACTGCTCTGTTTGATATGACACTGATTGGATTACAGCGGGCTTTGGTAGTAACTAACCAATACTTAAGTAAGTTGGACCTAAAACTAAATTTAAATGAATCGAAGATCCTGATACTAAATTACAATAAGCAAGCTAAACCAAAATTCATCTGGTCATTGAATCACTCGAGGTTGGAGCTTGTCACAGCTTTCAGATACCTTGGAATAAATGTGCAAACAAAGCAATCCAAATTGGTAGATTTAAATCTTAGGAGAAGTTTGGCGGCTTTGAATACTACTGAACTACAGCTGCTAGACAGGAAAATTGGGCAATCTTTCGGCCTTACCATCACAGAATTTCTAGCATAAAAAAGTATTATTTAGATACTATATGGGGCTGGAACGGGCTGGCTCTCATCCAGTTGGGATCTGACTGAGGGTCTTTTGTGCAGGAAAGCTCTGGCTTTACCACAGAGGACCCCCATGCCAATAATATGACACAAGTTGGCCTTATTGTCTTTATGGGTCAGAATAAATTGGATATTGGTTCAATTACATCGGAACCTCCTTCTTCCTCCACCAAACTCTTTATTTGTAAATTTGAATTCGGAATTGGTTAAAGAAAAATTTACTGTTTTGTTCATCTGGAAAAAATCTGTAATTGCCATTTTGGAGACAAACAATATTATCATACAGGACTTAATAGACAATCCCTTAAAGGTGAAAAGAAAATGTTTGAGCAAAATTGGGTCTAAAATCGCGTATGAGCAATACATTATCATTTGTTTTATCATTTTAGATATGAATTCAGAGCGTTTAATGTGTTGCCTAATTACTTGTTAAGACATCCGTCTAGGGCTCATAAATCCGAGATGCTTAGATTTAAATTGAATATGTTGCCAACTAATGTAGTTGTAGGGTCAAGACAGAAGGTTCTAATATGGCAAAGGTTGTGTAGACATTGCTCCCTAAAAGAGGAAATTCTGCATCTCCTTGTTATTGAATGTGCAGCATTGCATGAGTTACATGTAAATATGCTTTCAAGTTTTGCTTTTTATCATCCCTATTTGAATACTGATCGTTTCTGGGCTAGGATTTTAAACACTCAAGAATTAATTTTAGGTGTTGTGGCCTTAACATTTTTATTGAAATTCTTAATTGGAATTCCGATTTAGGAAGTTTTAAACTTTTATTGGAAATTGTTATTTAAAATGTACAGTATGGTGGCCACCAGGGGGCACGCGGATGAGTTCCTATGCTTCGTGAGCTTCCATCCCGAGGTCCCGAAAAGTGGAATGAGCCCCCACTTTTGGACCCCCCTCAGGGTTAAAACTCGTGATGAAGGTTTATGAAGGTATCGACCATATACGGGAGAAATCCCGGGTGAAAACGGCCCAGGCTTCCAGTAAATATTGCCAAGAACCCGTGGCGGCAAAAACAAAACTGGATGCGGCTTTGAGGCGGCTCGGGACTTCTAGCCTGCCGGGAGCGATTACTGCGCTGGCACCAAGAGGAGCGCCCACCGGAGGTTGAGCCCCCACATCTACGCGACATCACTCCTGGAAGCGAGGACCCCGCGGAACAGTCGATGGGATGCAGTAACGGGGGAAGAGTCAGAAACAAGCTAAACGGTGCGAAGCCGGTCACCCCACGGAGACGACAGAGGCACCGGCCCTGTGCTCCCTCTTCTCCTGAGTCGTACTACCGCGGAAGAATTACTTCGCTTCCCTCTGCAAGGAGCGTGACCCAAGAGAAGTAAGTGATTCCCGCTGGCCCCTCCATCGCTTGGCGGTAGCGCACAGAACTTTCAGCTCGGAACTGCGACACAACTGATTGCGGCCTTGCCGGAGCCCCTCGCCCTGAGGAAACCCACGAAACCGAAGATAGGCAACGCGCTACCTTCCAGACACGTGGTGCCCTTGGGGTTCCTTTCTTAAGCGATAACGAAGAAGCGGGCATACAATGGGTGCACTTTGTGTCTGATTTGCGGGTTCCCACGTGGAGGTGTCCATGGGACGCTGAGAGACTACGAACAACCCTGCTCCCTCAAGACGATAAGGCCCTTGCTCGGACTGTAACAACAAATGCATCTCCCCCACAGAGGGTAAGGCCCCCGGAGACACCCTTAAAACGGTCCGTCTTGGCCAGAAACCAAAATAATAGAAGGGAAAAATTGGTCTAGGGGCTTGTGCCTCCTCTGTGGTACTAAGTACTTGAGCTTCTGCACTTACGACACGTTAAATCTGCAACACCAGGCGCATGAACGCCTGCCAGAAACTTGCCATATACGCATACGGATTAGCACACCGAATTGACGTCGAACCCACAATGGCCACATCACCAATTGTTGGTGCAGAAACCGCTGCAACAAAAGGAGATATTGTGGATTTACTGGCGGAAATAAGAAATATGGGTGCCAGCATAGGAGGAAAAATCGATAAGCTCACGCAGCGCCTTGATAACAAAGAGGACAGGGTTGAGGGCGTTGAGAACAATCAGGCCTCAATTGACATCCTAGAAACACAGCTCTCACACAGAATAACTGAATTAGAACGGAGGGAGCAAGAATTTAAACTTAAGATGGAAGATTTGGAGAATCGCGAAAGGCAAAACAATCTACACTTTTTTGGGATTCCTGAGAAGGAAGGAGAAACAGAGGAGGACCTAAAAACGACCCTTCATGACATCATCAAGCTACTCGTTGCGGATGACAACATTGTTGAACCCAAAACGGAACGCATTCACAGAGCGGTAGGCCCACCTGGAGGCTCGAGGTCGGTGCTGGCAAGATTCCACTGTTATCAATATAGGTTGAGAGTGATGGAAAAGGCAAGGAGTGGGGGCACCATTACCCTAAGTGGGGCCCAAATAACAATATATCAGGACCTCTCCGCCCTGACACTAGCCCTGAGGAAAATGGTGGGGATATCCCTTTTCTCTCTCCTTCGAACATGAAGGCACGAAGATCAGGCTGAACTCGGAACAGCAGATCAAGGATTGCATCGCTGACTTACTAGGCCCGCAGGATTGCGAGGAATCCAGCGACCGTCCTCCCAGGGATGGGCCGGAATGGCAGACACAGGGCCCGAACAGGAGGTAGGTGAAAGGTTCGAGGAAATACCGCAGATGGAACGGTTCTCCGGAGGGGGCAGCTAAGCCTCGATAAGTATAGTACTCTTTGCTTGAACTGACACTTGATATAAGGACAACATGGTTGCTTTTTTTTTGGGTGAAATGTGATACTCATGTTGTAGTATTGAGCTCACTCTGGGGGGGAGGTTGTTGGGGGCTCATTAGTTATTTTGATGTTTACTCTACGAGGGGACTGTGAGGTAACAGTCTCCACTGGTGGTTCGGTCCAGGGCGAGTGAAGCTAACTCGTCCCGATCGGACGCCACTGAACTCAGGTAGTGGGAGGGAAGAGGGGAGGGGTCGGGGGACGGGGCGCGTGTTGAATTAAATGTAAATTTAAGAACTATGAGGAGTGCAACGGTCATGTGGTTGTTTCGATACCAAGGAAGTGAGTTACAACGGTCAGAAAATATGGATGGTCCTAGATCCTGTCGTTATGATGACCGCTGAATCATATTGCAGGGGTGCCATAAGGGTGGGGACGTTAAATGTCAAAGGTCTTAATTCACCCACAAAAAGATCACTTGTCTATAGAGAATTTTGCAGATCAAAAATTGACATCCTTCTATTGCAGGAGACTAAATATATGAAAGGAGAGGAGAGGGTGGTCCTGGGGAGGCGTTCGGGGATGGAATTTTGGGGCTCGGGACCATTGAGTGGGGGAGTGGGAATCCTCATTAGGAAGAGGTTGGATTTCAAGATCACAAAGGTCTGGTCAGATGTTGAGGACCGTGCCCTACTGGTTTCAGGGACCATTGGGAATGTGTCCACCACGATTGCCGCGATTTATTCCCCCAATGTAGGGCAAGTTAGCTTTCTCTCCAAAACAATTCCCAAGATTATGTTAGAGTCAACAGGTCATGTCATCCTTGGGGGAGATTTTAATACATGGGCAGATCCCACGCTGGATTGGAAACCTGGTAATCCAGAAACGTGCGAAAAACTTGGAGGAGATCAAGCTCAATTCAGGTCAATGATGGAACTCTATGGACTGACTGATGTGTGGAGACAAATGCACCCTACAGAGAAAGCGTACACCTTTTTTTCAGCCCCACACAACACCCTCATCCGCATTGACCACCTCTATTTCTCACTTATACGGTACAACCTCACACACAGAAATCACACCAATCACATGTCTGATCATGACATGCTGATCGCTGACATGGTATGGGAGTCCTTGTCAGTTAGAGGTGGGAATTGGAGATGCAATGAAACCCTATGGAAAGACCCTGTCTTTAAACTGGAAATGGAAACTGAGATCACCGAATACTTTTGATTGAATGATACTGGGGAGGTTTCTAGACAAGGGGTCTGGGATGCGGGCAAGGCGACCTGGAGGGGAATCCTTATAAGGGAGGGAGCCAAAAAGAAAAGAGAGAGGGCTCTGATCGAAAACAGACTCCGCAGGGAAATCACCCAACTAGAAAATGAGGCGAGGGACAGGGATGTGCTAAACCATGAAAAAGCCTGCCAAGCGCGTACAAAAAGAGAGGAACTCCGTCACCTGGAAAATGAAAAAATAACTCGCAAACTTCTCTTCCTTAAACAAAAGTTTATGAGAAAGGAGACAAGGCGGATGCGTTGCTGGCGGCCAGGCTGCGAGCACAACAAGCAGAATGCAGAGTGCAGGAAATAGTTGATGGAGGCCCCAACACCCTGATAGCTAGCACCACCATTCCCAAAGCCTTTGCAGACTTTTATGAAGCTCTGTACACCCCAGCGACGGAACCGGATTCATCCGGTATTCGCTCCTACTTGTCTTACATCGATATGCCCAAACTGTCGTCCACTGAGTCAGAGGCCCTGGATGCCCCCGTAACTGAGGAGGAGATCCAGGAGGCCATAAAACGATTAACACTGGGTAAATCCCCGGGCGAAGATGGGTACACTGCAGGTTTTTAAAAGACATTTGCCACCCAGCTTACGCCCTTCCTAGCAGAATTATTTAATGAAATCCTAGAGACCGGGAAACCTCCAGACTCATTAGTTAAAGCACTCATAACTGTCATCCCGAAAGAGGGGAGAGACCCCAAAAAATGTCGATCATATCGCCCCAATTCCCTGATCAATCTAGACGCGAAGATATACACAAGGGTCCTGGCTGCTAGAATTGAGTCATTCATGCCCCGCCTCATCCACCCGACCAAGTTGGCTTTATATTGGGCTGCCAGGGTGCAGACACCATGCGTAAGACCCTGCAGCTGATACATGCCTCCCACAACTTGGATACTGATCCCTCATTATTTTCCATCGACGCAGAAAAAGCGTTTGATAGGGTGGTTTGGGACTTCCTGATGGGAGTCCTTTGCAAGATTGGTATGGGCCCTAAACTTAGGAAAGGAATCCAGGCAGTTTACTCGAGGCCCACAGCTTCGGTATTTGTAAATGGGACATGTTGTAGGTGGTTCCGATTGAAGCGAGGAACCCGACAGGGATGTCCATTATCGGCCATCTTGTTTGCCCTATCACTTGAACCCCTGGCGCATAAAATACGATCGGACCCCAGCATAGAAGGGATGCACCTGGGTCACACTGAACACAAACTGGCATTATATGCTGACGACATACTCCTTCATGTGGTCAATCCCTCCAGATTGATCCCACGAGTTATATCTCTCCTTGAGGAATATGGCCAGTTATCAGGGTTTAAGGTCAATCGATCTAAAGCCATACTGTTCCCCCTCCAGGGCACACCAGAGGAGAAAGAAACGAAATATTCCTCCCTCGGATTGACGTTAGAACATGACGCTATGCAATATTTGGGGATTCAAATTACGAAACGAATAGACACCCTATACGAGGCAAATTTCCCAAAACTCCTTGCGAGATTCCATGCAGACCTTGCCAGGTGGGACAAACTAACCATCTCGTGGGTTGGCAGACTTAATGCTATAAAAATGACATGTCTCCCGAGGTTCCTCTATCCCTTTCAGATGCTCCCCATTAAAATTCCGGAACGATACTTCGCCGAGGTCTGTAAAGCAACCCTAATGTTTTTGTGGGAGGGGAAGAAAGCCAGAATCGCCTACTGCCTATTGACATTGCCCAAAGACAATGGAGGGATAGGCCTTCCAGATCTTAAGAAGTACTATTGTGGGATGTTTTTACCCATGCATCCAAGCCCTACCATAAAACTGTGCATTACTGGCATTGAAAACATTATGATGGCCAGAACTCCCTAGAGAGTGCACAGGGAAAACATGAAGAATAGGCTGCCACCCATTTTTGTCTATGTTGTGAGCACAGGAGGGCACTGCCTAAAACCACCATTGGGCTACACACACCAAAAGCAACCCAGAACTGTGGGGAATTCATTTTCTTAATGTCAAAAATGGATGCAATACTGGTGCTCACCACTATAAGAAAGCCGGCGTTTTAAAACCACCAGACTTTTGTGTAAAACTGAACAAATGAACCCAAACCAGGCTAAGAAAACACTTGCTAAGAGGTGGATACAATGTAAAACTATATTCTGAAATGACTTGAAGGAAGTAATTATTTAATGTATATATAGAAAATAGCTGGGGGTGTCAGCAGCTTAAGTGAATTTGGGTTTAAAGCCACTAAAATCAAAATGTTTAGAATAAATGAGTGACCTACTTTTGAGTGTAACATAGGTTGCAACTGTTAAATGTCATAGTTTTGAACTTAGAATCAGCATTCTAGCTGCATGTGCAAAAATTGTCAGTTTGATTTGAATGTAGAAAACTGGGAAATAAAGTGACATTTAGCTGAATTCTGCCTGACAACTACACCCGACAGGAGTTGAACTGGCTCAACAACTCTTCCCAGGCCTGGCTGCATCCTGCTGCCCCCACCAAAAGGAGGTGACACCTCTCTGATTGAATTAGGGGAGTGGTACCTGCAGACTGCAGGAAGTTGAACAAAGCCCTGTCCTGGACTCAGGCAAATGTTATATTGGGGGAGTTGTAAAATGGCTTCCTCTTTGGAGAAACTGGCAGGGGCAGTGCCTGTGAGAGCCAGCTGAGCTTGGTGGAAGTGGATAAACCAGAAATTCCACCATGTGCTTTGGAAAACCACACCCCTTTGGGGTCAGAACTTGATTTTAAAAAGATGGATAATTCACAGTGCGGACTTGTCAAAATTATATAAATAACATCATCATTTTTGTGATTTTTCTGTGCACATTTTAAGAGGTGTTAGGACCCTGTGGTATGTTCTTGGGGATAGAAGCGGAAAAAAAGGTTGTTACTCCAAATGTATGCATGTTAAAAATCTGACACTTTATCATCTGAAACCCATATCCCTGGTGCACATTTGTGTAAAATATGGAAAGGTTTAGAGGTCGTTATCTGGATGAAAAGGGGAGAATTCTGTCATAAGTGGACACGACATCGTACAAAGACAGAGATCGGATGGTTTGGTGCTACAGAAAATATGTTAACTGGACCTATAATATTAGAAAAATGGTACATAGATAAATATGTATTTGGGTCAGAAATAGATTTGTGTGCAATTTGACAAGGGGAGGTTCCTCTGACCATAAAACCTACAGCATCACTCTGACACTCCATTTCTTTCCCCCAATCATGGGAGAGAGGAAAGCTTGGCCAATGATAAGTGAGAGGGGCAGGCTTAGCTAGGCCCAGGCACACACCCATTTTCAAAACACATAAAAGGAACATTGAAACCCAGGTAGAGACATTCACTTTCCACTTTCTTGCGGGACACTTTGCTGGAGACTCCAGACTTCAAATCCATGAATCTCCAGAGACCTAGACTGACTCCAGCTAGACAGAGATCCAGACTTCAAATCCATCAATCTCCAGAGACCAGAAATTAACTCCAGAATTTGTAGCAGAGAGGCCTGAATCCACAAGCTGAATCCTCTTCAGCAGGCCTCAAAACCAACCAAACTATTCAACAGCCGGGCGAGCTGTTTGAAATATTTGGCAAGAACTTTTGCAAGAACCTGTAGCAGTATCCAGAAAGCAGTGCTGTATCCGGAACCAGAGAGAACCAGAAACCAGATCGCTGTGAAGAACTGCTAGCAGAAGTCCAGCCAATGACCCGATCAGTGACGAATTCGCATTCCTGTCCAAAATCTAGTGTGAGTACCCAGCTAGCACTGTGCCAAAACCAATCTCTTAGTTTAAAATAATCTAATCCAAACTATTTTAGCCTATTAGAACTGCCTCCTAGAATCGTGTCATTCTGTCATCTTTAAAACTGAAAACTGTCATCGGTCATTCTAAGCTTTAAAATTTCAAATCCGAAAAACCACCTTTACTAAATCGGCCGTATCTCCGGAACCTTTTGTGCTAGGAGTTTTAACTGTCATCTTAAAGCTAAGATTCTGAGCTTTCCAACGAGCCTAGAACCCACTTCCTACTCCTTATAGTGCCTCCGTAATTGCGCTCGATGCACAAGGCTAAATTTGCCGCGATTTGACATTTTGCTTAATTTCAGCCACGTGTAAAAATATTTGTCCTTGCTTTATTTGCTGAAATTCGTGTGCAACCTGACAATCATTCATAGAGCATTGCTAAAGTGATCCTGAATTAATTTAAGTATCTCTCACTCACCCTGAACCTCCTATAGGGAATTAAAAGCAATTTGAGTATATTTTTCACTTCATTGCCACCACATTTAAAAGGATTTTGCCTGTGTTTAAAACACCTACCTGTTTTCCTCTAAGCTTGCTAGGGGGGAACTGAATTATATTTGATTGCATTCCTGAGAACTGTGTGCTTTCCTCTCATCTCTTTACCTTGCATAGAGGGGGGGGTGAATTGTCAAAGAAAAGTGATTACATTGTCTTTTGTTGAAGTCATATCAAGTTTATTTTCTGTACTGCATTTTCATTCATCATTGCATCGTCCTTGAAGCCATAAAAGCATTCTCAGCTACTTTATCCTCTCTATATCAACTTCTAAGCCATTAAAAAGAGTGTACCACTATAACATTATCCATTGTTGATCAACATCATATTCACAAGTGTGCTATCAAACATTAATTTATTATAAAAGTGTGATATATATATATATATATATATATATATATATATATATATATATATTGTTTAATTTTCAAATAAACCTTTTAATTTGCAAAACAAACCTACTTCTTGGCTCAGTGGGGTCAGGGGGATTCTAAGATAGGGGTGTTATATAAGGGTTGTCATCCAGAGTAAACGAACTGGACATAAAAATATATCAATAAGGGTTTCCCTCAGCATCCCAGGCTAGGCATTGACTTAGCTGTAGTGTTGAATTGAATCCGCTTACAAAGTGGGGGCTCGTCCGGGATTCTGGATTAGAATTACCACTTGTGCAGTTTAATACAGTGTGCCAACTGACCGGATACACATATCCGGTTAGATCAACACGCTGTGTTACGCTGTAAAGCACTCCTCAAAGGAACGCTCTAAGGAAACGGTCTGTTTTGCAAAATAAAATACAAACTTCTGTAAATCAGGAAGGAAATCAATCACCAGAATGACGACCTTGGTATATATGAAGATAGCTAGGGAGCACCTCTTACATAAACTGTTTGTGAGAGGTGAATGGTCTGAACAGGACCAAAATGTATGGTTGCAGGCGATCACACAACAGGTCACCACAACTGGGTCAGATAAGTGGAGAGACCAGGGTCCCTTACATGTGGCCCTGAGTGAACAATATATGGCTCCTAAAGCTTAAGATGAACACAACAAGATGGTTAGGATAGCGGCATATTTGTATCTATATATGGGAGCCATGCAGGACAAATGTGCTGAAGGCCAAGATCTGGCAAGTAGGCAACTGTTGGCATTAGAGAAGGCCCAATCTGACCTGGCCTCTTCTGAGAAGTCAGAAAATGATAGTAGGCAGTATATCATTAAAATAAAAGAGGACATGGATATACTGCAACAGGAAAAGACAGAACAGGATACCAGAATTCTGGCTTTGCAGAAGGAGCACCAAGACAGTTTGGACTCCTTCCTGCAGAGCCAGAAAAAGCTGGAGCAACAGATCAATTTCAACAGGGCATGCACAGAGCAGGTAGCCACCCTGCAAATCCAACTAGACAGAGAGAAAGAGGAAAGCAATAAATTGATTTTGAAAGACCTGGATACCCAGGTAGAGTTTGATGAAGAACGCCAGAAAGCTGGTGCCTTTCAAAGGCAGAGGGACGACCTGGCGTCACAAATGCAGGCTCTTGGTCAGGAAAGGGATACCTTAGGCCAGGAAGTCTGCCATTTAAAAAGAAAAATTGAAGAAAATCACTTGGCCCTCCAGGGGCTGGGCGACCTCCAAAAAGAGCATCAGGGCTTGCTAGATCACACCTGGAGGGTGGAGGAGGCTCTGGCAAGAAAGGAGCAGGCCAGTAGGGATGGGACTCAGGAGGTAACCCTCCTGCAGCAGAGACTGGCCCAGTACTCCAGGACCAATCAGGAGGCACAGAGAGAAAATGAGGCTCTCTGTCAGCACAATGATAGGCTCCAGCAACAGGTAGCCATGCAGGAGAGACTGATAGAGTCTAGTAAGGCCTTAACTGAGGAACTGAAAGCACAGGCTCTTGCATTGCAACAGGGAGCAGGGGCTGACAGAGATGAAGTTTGCTGGGAAAGGGAAACACCTGAGCATAACCCCAGAAGCCCTAGTACCAGAGGCCTTCATCTCTCTCAGTCCCTGAACTCTGCCACCCCCATGTCCCCTAGCGTGCATGAGCACAGGGCCACAGGAATGGCAGATTACTATCCAGCAAAAGGTATGGGGCTCAGAAGCCAGTACCAACCAGGAATGGATGGGCGGGCACCGGGGTATGGGCACCTAAGTACAGTGCAATTTAGTGGGGAGCCCCAGGAAATTAGGCCCCCTAAGGGCATCCTAAAAACCTCTGCCCAGTTAGGTCACTGGGGGAGGGTACCCATCAAATCCTGGTAGCAGGGAGGGATCTGAAGACTCCTCTGAGCGTCACAGGACACAGGAGACCAGGTCCCCACATTCTGCCAGCCATTCCCAGGCTCGCAGAATCCGGGAAAACCTGGAAGATCAGACGGGCACCTCTGGGAGCAGTGCTTCTGAATCAGAGGATGAATGGACCAGGGTTACCCGAACCAAAAAGGCCAATAAGGTGAAAAGGGCCTTGCTTAAGGACCCCTTAAAACAGATTAAGGCAATCAGGAGTGTCATCACGCCTTATCATAAGAACGCCAAGCCAACACTTGGAGCTCTATGAGCAAATGATGGAGACTTTCCATTTGAAGGACAGCAGTAGCTGCATCCAGTACGTCAAATGGACATTCGCCCCTGAATGCTCCAGTTTCTTTGCGGGGTTGGAGGACCAAAACCATTCAAGATGGTCCACATATAGGGCCGCCATCTTGAAACATTTTTCTGTACATAGAAATCCCCAAGAGGCTCGCAAGGCAGCCTACAATTTGCAATGTGGGGAGGATCAGGCTCCACAAGAATTTGTGCAAGAATTGAAGCGTGCCTTTGCGTAGACCAGAAGGGTGCGCACGGACCGCAGAGAATTCATCAACACATTTTTCCATGCTCTTCCCAAGTACATAATGACCCAGCTTGTGAGAGATTTTCACGAGAAAAGATCTTTAGACTGGGTCATTGTACAGGCTACCCGGATCTATGAGGTGCAGAAGCCCGTAGAAAATAAAAGTAATGCGCAGAAAAACCCCAAAACCAACAGCACCCCTGCTGCTGCCAAGGTGGCAGAGGTAAAGGTTGCCCCCGTTTAAAGATTTGGAGATGGGGGGGCCTAAAAACCTGCCTGCACCAAATAATTCACAGCCCAGAAGGCCCTCGGGCCAGTCACAGACAGGGAGTCGAGGAGGTAGTCCCACAAATGGGGTCCTTCGCTCCCCTGATTATGTAAGTCCCCGCTACAAGGGAAACCGACCCATCCTGGGTTATGTGTGGACTCCTCCAGCCCAAGGGGGGGATACAGTCAAGCACCTAACCCAGAGAACTTCCCTCCTAACTTCCATCAGGAGGGCAGAAATTCACCAAACCATAGGCCGAACTTTCTCCCCAGGTATCCACAACATTTCCAACCCCAAAACCATCCATCCTTCTTTCCCCAGTTCCCTGAGCCCAGACAACCTAATCCGAGAGAGGGGAGGCCAAGGGAGGAGGGGTACCCAAATCTTCCCAATCCGGGGTATTACCAGAGAAGGGATAGCTACCCTTTCCGGGATCAGCCCAGGGGAGAAAATAGAGCCCCGTATCAGCCTGAGCGGGTTTCACAACTTGAGCGCCAGGTCCAAAATATGGCACGGGATCTGGGTCACATACTGAGGACTCAACAGAACCCTCAGATGAGCATGCCACCGCAGAATGCCCCAAACTCTGCACCTGGTGCTCCAGAACAATGATGGGGGCAGCACCCCGATAACCCACCGGTTCCCAGGGAGGAGGCACAAGGGGAAGGGGGGTGTAAAGCCTTGGAGGAAGCTTCATTCCCAACTTGTAAAGAGCCCCTGGAAAACCAGGAACCGGAAACAAAATCTCCTACCCCTGAAAGTCTGCCACCCAAGGAGCAGAGAGGAGGTAGGAGAAACAAAGGACCCAAACAGACCCACTTTGTGGAGGAGGTACATGTTTTCCAATTTGAGGGAGAGGGATCCTCAGAGGATCCTGGGAAAAGGATCTTCTCCTTCAGAGATGGGGGAACTCCTCCCAAGGAAAAATGGGTCCCAAGAGATTCCAATCCAGACTGGGTGGATGTGGGGATTGAGCTGTCGCCGCCCATCATCCTATCCCAGAACCAACAAAACCAAACTTCCCTGGTTCAAACCCATCCTGGTGACTGCCTCCAAAAAGGCAGGGGCGGCCCAGAACCGGAACCAGGGGAACCTAAAACCGAATCAACAGACTGGGTAGATATGGGGATTGAGCTGTCGCCGCCCATCATTCTATCCCAGAACCAACAATACCAAAATCCCATGGGTCAAACCTATCCTGATGACTGCCTCCAAAAAGAGGGGGGCAGCCCAGAACCCGAAACCATTTCCAGTTGTCAACTTTTTCTTTCAGATTCCCCAGGCTCTCCAGAGAATTCTGCCCAAATCTGTTCTCTCGCCATGTCCAAAACCAGAAAATTAGCCCACCAGTTGTCCAAAAATGTGCATTATCTGTGCCCCCTTGAGGAGAAGGAGGGAAGATACTATGCCCCGGTACAAGTACAGGGGCAGGGTACAATTTGGGCACTGGTGGACACTGGATCCCAAGCTACCCTTCTGTCCAAAAGGGCCTTTGATGAACTAAATGCAGGAAGGGGGGAGAATTACCGAATTCCTCTCACCTCTCTTCCTGGACAACTGCAGAACTCTGACGGGAAGGAAATTCCCATTGAGGGGACTGCAGACTTGGACATTAAAATTGGGCGACACAAGGTGTAACACCCGGTCATAGTAGTAACTCCAGAGGGCACCCCTTGTTTACTAGGGAATGACCTCCTGAGAAGGTTGTCACCCCTAATAGATTGCGCAAACAAGGTCCTCTGGACCCAGACTAGCCGACCAATAAAATTAAAACAGACTGTCAACCATGTTAGTTTAAATGGCACCTGCCACATGGTTGAACAAAAATCTGACCAAATAGATTTTCACTTCCAGAACAACAAAATTCCAGACGTGACAGTAATAGCAGTAGGACAACAGACTGGTGATGGGGGGGGTCCTCTCTATTTCTGAAAATCAACCTTCCTTCCAGTTTAAGGTGGAATTCCACACTGGAAGGAAACACTCTGAAATTCTTTACCATTCCACAATCAGACACTCCCACTCCTATAGTCCAGAAAGATGTGAAATCAGCTCAGAGCCTGGCTGATTTTCAGCAAATTGGAGAGCAGTTGTTCATCCCTGTTCAGTTAAATGATGGGAAGTACTCTGTTCTCGCCCGAGTGTGTGTGAACAACGGTAAGAGCTTCATCAGCGAAGCCATGTTCCACCAACTCCCAAAAGTTCCAGCCATTCCCACATTAAAACTGATAGACAAATGGGAAATGGACCTGGAAGCACCCAATTCCAAACATCTCCTGCCAAGCAGGTGTATGCTCAAAATCTCCATTGGCAACAAGAGCATAGTCCATAATTGTTGGGTCGTGCGAGACGTCACTGCCGCCTTTTACTTAGGCAGTGACATTCTCAATCGCTTTGCCATTAATTTGGACCTAATAAACTTCAAAGCTTGGCCCCGATTAGCGGATAATCCCATGGGCTTTGATGATTCAGAAAAAGCATTTAGGTCAGCTCAATTGCTACCTTATGCAGTTGAAATTCAGATTAAAGAGGAAGTCACCATCCTAGAAAGAACCCGACAATTCTCCCTGGAAGTGAAAGTTAAAAGAGGACAAAAATTGAAAAACCCTGATGCGTATATTCATCTAAATACTTCTCTCCAACAACAAGGGTTAGGGGTAAACCCAACACCATTAGTCAACATAGAACATGACACCATTCCAATAGAGGTGGATAACAGCGACTTACAGAGTATTACTCTAGCTGCCGGCACCATCATTTGAATGGCCGTTGATGACCGACTTTTTTCCATTGATTTAGGAAATGAACTGTTAGGACAAATCCCCAAGGACTGTTTTCACAGTGACAGTGATGACAATACAACATCAGACAGGATTTTCACCCGGCATGGGGGGAACTTCCTGGTGTACACTTCTTGCCCTTATGGTAAGGAAGATGTGACTTGTGACTTCAGAGGGGATGAGGTGATTTTCCAGGTCCATGAGGGCTGCCTTTCCCACCTGAAGCCTCCGGTCCAAATCAGCACTCTGACCAGGGACTTCTCCACCCAGCTGGAGGAGGCCGCTGAGATAACAAAACCAGAAGTCTTTCCAGGCTTCAGGCAGATGGTGGAAGAGAGAGTCAACCTAGCTGATGCCTGTGTGACTCTGGAACAGAAGCAAAAGTTGAAACAAGTTTTCTTGGATTTCCAAGATCTCTTTGCGGTAGACTCATATGACTGTGGTTGCGCCGACATCCACACAACAACAATTCCCACAGACCCTGGAATGACTCAAGTGTTGTGAAGCAATATCGTTTGCCTCTCGCATCCATGGAGTCCCTTACTGAAATAATTAAGAACCTTGAGTCCCAGGGAATAATCCGTCCAGTCCACAGCACTTTCAATAATCCGGTGCTGGGAATATTGAAGCCAAACGGCCAGGGAAGACTCTGCGCCGACCTTAGGGAGCTCAACAAACGGGTCCATACTTCCCGATGGCCTCTGCCCTACATTGACCAAGGGCTGGCCCAGATCCAGGGGTCACAGGTATTCACTGCAATAGACCTGACCAATGGATACTGGACCGTGCCTGTCAGTAGGGAGGACCAATACAAACTGGCTTTTACCTTTGGGGGCAAGCAGTACACATGGACCCAGACTCCCTTCGGATACCTCAACTCCGGCAATGAATTCAACATTTTCCTACATAAGGCCATGCCTGACCTGCGTGCGAGGGGTAACCTGGCTTATGTAGATGATGTCCTCATCAAAAGTTCATCTCTGGAGGAAAACATAGCGGAGATCCGTTATGTTCTGACGCAGTTGAGGGCCGCCGGAGCAATACTTTCCTTTCAGAAAGCACAGTGGTGTAGAACCCGTGTTAATTTCTTGGGACATGAGATTACTCCTCAGGGTCTCTGTCCCCAAGAAAAGAAAGTGGAAGCACTCCAGAAACTGAAGGATCCCACAACTCTGCGGGAACTAAGGAGCCTCATTGGACTGACTAATTACAGCAGAAAGTTCATTGAAGGCTACGCAGAGATCACTAGCCCCCTGATTCATCTCTTGAAGGAGGGGGTCAAGTGGGAATGGGGTCCAGAACAATCTGAGGCAGTAAGACAACTCAAGGGAAGCCTCTCACAAGCGCCTTGCCTAGCTTACCCTGTCAGAAACAAGGAGTTCTTCCTGGAGACAGGGTTCTCTAATACGTGCTTGACGGCAGTATTATACCAAAAGCATGACAAGGTCAATAAAGTAATCTCCTATGAGAGCAAAACTTTATCCTCTGTGGAGGAAAAATTCAACGATTGTGAGAAGGCACTCCTGGCAACAGTGTGGGCATTGAAGAATTACCGCCCGTTTATCCAGGGGGAACACATCATAGTGGGGACTCCCCACCAGCCTCTGCAATATCTGCAAAGTGACAGAATCCGGCCCGGAAATGTGAGTAATTCCCGAATTACTTCCTGGATTCTGTCAATGCAAGGCTTTCCTGTGGAGGTCAGATATGGCCAAAACAAGAAGAGTCCCCTCGCGCAAGGGTTGGCTGACTTGCATGATTGTGCCAGAGAAAACTTTCTCGAGGACGAAAGTCTAAAAATCAAGGACAACATGGAGGCATACCTTAATTCCCCACACAAAGTCTTTGAAGACGACAAGTGTGAGGGAATGCCCACTGTCTATGTGGATGGATGCTCTTACCATGTTGTCAACAACGGGGAGAAAGAACTGGTGGCCGGCGTAGGGAATGGATGGGTGAAGGAGTTTCCAGAACCCTCCGCTGGATACAAAATTGGTCCCCGAAGTAGTCAGGTGGCAGAATTGATGGCTGTGCATCAAGCCATCCTCGCTGCTGTCCAACATCAACTCCACGAACTGGTCATAATCACAGATTCGGATTATGTACGGAACGGGTTTGTGGAGCACCTGATTAACTGGAAAACCAGAGGCATGCTATGTGCTAATAACAAACCTTTGAAACATGGGAAGTTAATTCAAAACATGGATGATTTGGTCACCTCGAATGGGATGACCATCTACTGGAAGAATATCAAGGGTCATTCCAAAGTAGAGGGACCAGACAAAACTGGAAATGACTTAGCTGATCAGCTGGCCAAAACCGGGGCCATCCAAGGGGATCTAATAGAAATAGAGTCCCTGTTGGGGGAAATCCAGGTCACTGATATCACTAGGTCCCAGACAAATGCTCACAATGATCTTTCAACTGCACAATGGAGTAAGGAGACTCCTGATTTGATTACAGCTCAGAAGGGGGATCCAATAATTGGTAAGTTTTGCCAACACATTGAGGACCCTGAGAACTTTCCCCTGACGGGTACCGATTACATTGGGAAAGAGGACCTAAGAGTGTTGATGAAATGTCCAAAAAGGTTCCGAATCCAGGACGGGTTGTTGGTAAGGAAATCCCAAGCTGACCATGATCAGTGGGTGGTTCCCACCTCATTCCGAAGCCTGATGTTAAGTCACGCCCATGATGCGGCCACCGCCGGTCATAGGGGGTTTCACACAACACTGGAAATCTTAAGAGAGGTTGCATACTGGCCACACATGGGGCAGGACCTCGACCAATACTTGAAGGGGTGTCTGGTGTGTGCACAATTTCAGCCAACATCCCTCACATACCGGGCGCCTCTCCAAAAGAGGGGGATGACACTGCCATGGTCAGATTTGCAAATCGACTTTGTAGGCCCTGTAATTCACTCGTCTAGAGGAAAAAAGTACATGTTGACCGTCACATGCTTGTTTACCAAGTGGGTGGAATGTCTCCCGGCCCCAAATTGCAAGGCAGAAACAGCAGCTGCCCTGATGATTAACCACATCTTTTCCCGTTTTGGTCTACCTCAAAGGATTGAGTCAGACAGAGGTAGCCATTTCACCATCGAGGTAATGACAAAGATTTGGGAGATACTGGGGTTTAAAAGGAAGCTACACATTGCTTACAAGCCAGCTTCTTCTGGAGCAGTAGAGAGATACAACCGAAACATTGTGAGCATCTTAAAAAGGTTTGTGGCAGATTCTGGGCCAAGTTGGGATATACGATTACCTTTGGACATCAGATCTACCCCTTCATCTGCAACTAAAATGTCACCATTTGAGTTGATGACCGGACGCAAGATGGTGCTTCCCCAGCATTTGCTCTACAGGACCCAAGAGCAGACACTGATAAATGCCGCCACAACTCATGAGTATGTGGAGAATTTAAGGAAACACCTTCAGCATGCTTTTGCCTATGCTCAGCGGAATCTAGAAAGATCAGCTGATAGCATGAAAACCCACTACGACCTGAAGACCACCAGGAAGGAATATACTGTGGGAGACCGGGTCTATCTGTACAATTTCCAAAGAAACCAGGCCAAACAGCGAAAATGTTTGCCTACTTGGAAGGGACCATTCGAAATTATAGACACAATCTCCCCTGTAACCTATAAGATCTGCATCCCCAAAGGTAGTCTGGCGGAAGGGGAAGACAAGTGGGTACATATGAATCAGCTAAAGTGTTGCCATCCCAGGCACACTCTGCAACAACTGGAGGAATCCTCTGGAATCCCAGAGGGGGCCGTCCCAGATCAATAAAAGCTCCAACCCTAAAATATTCCACATACCAAAAATATAGTAACCTAATGTCAATATTTCCTGTTATATCCTGTTTTTCAAAACAAGACTAAAAAATGTAACCGGGTGTATAAAATGTATGTGTTTGCCACACCATTAATAGTGGTGGAGAAATGTCTAGGAATAGGTATTGCCGCTTTTGCTTTATCTTCCTAGGAGAGATGAAACCACGGAGACTGACCAAGGAGAACGACCCGGAGACCGGGAGCAAAGATCCGAGGGGACCGGGGTACCGTCCAATATTCCCATCAGGACAGGCGAGGAGAACCGATCGATCCAACCGGATGGAGGAAAAGATGCTGAACTGTGCCATCTACGGAATTGGAAGAAGATGAGGCGAACATCCCAGATCTTGCGAGTTCCATCAGTGAAAGATCAGAATGGCCATCAAAGAGGGGGGGCTTGTGGGATTATTTACCCATGCATCCAAGCCCTACCATAAAACTGTGCATTACTGGCATTGAAAACATGCCAGAACTCCCCAGAGAGTGCACAGGGAAAACATGAAGAATAGGCTGCCACCCATTTTTGTCTATGTTGTGAGCACAGGAGGGCACTGCCTAAAACCACCATTGGGCTACACACACAGTAGCCTGAAACCATTGGGAATGGCAATGCTGATTGCCAAAAGCAACTCAGAACTGTGGGGAATTCATTTTCTTAATGTCAAAAATGGATGCAATACTGGTGCTCACCACTATCAGAAAGCCAGTGTTTTAAAACCCCCAGACTTTTGTGTAAAACTGAACAAATGAACCCAAACCAGGCTAAGGAAAGACTTGCTAAGAGGTGGATACAATGTAAAACTATATTCTGAAATGACTTGAAGGAAGTAATTATTTAATGTATATATAAAAAAATAGCTGGGGATGTCAGCAGCTTAAGTGAATTTGGGTTTAAAGCCACTAAAATCAAAATGTTTAGAATAAATGAGTGACCTACTTTTGAGTGTAACATAGGTTGCAACTGTTAAATGTCATAGTTTTGAACTTAGAATCAGCATTCTAGCTGCATGTGCAAAAATTGTCAGTTTGATTTGAATGTAGAAAACTGGGAACTAAAGTGACATTTAGCAGAATTCTGCCTGACAACTACCCCCGACAGGAGTTGAACTGGCTCAACAACTCTTCCCAGGTCTGGCTGCATCCTGCTGCCCCCACCAAAAGGAGGTGACACCTCTCTGATTGAATTAGGGGAGTGGTACCTGCAGACTGCAGGAAGTTGAACAAAGCCCTGTCCTGGACTCAGGCAGATGTTATATTGGGGGGGTCGTAAAATGGCTTCCTCTTGGGAGAAACTGGGAGGGGCAGTGCCTGTGAGAGCCAGCTGAGCTTGGGGGAAGTGGATAAACCAGAAATTCCACCATGTGCTTTGGAAAACCACACCCCTTTGGGGCCAGAGCTTGATTTTAAAAAGATGGATAATTCACAGTGCAGACTTGTCAAAATTATATCAATAACACCATCTTTTTTGTGATTTTTCTGTGCACATTTTAAGAGGTGTTAGGACCCTGTGGTATGTTCTTGGTGATAGTAGCGGAAAAGAAGGTTGTTACTCCAAATGTATGCATGTTAAAAATCTGACACTTTATCATCTAAAACCCATATCCCTGGTGCACATTTGTGTAAAATCTGGAAAGGTTTAGAGGTCGTTATCTGGATGAAAAGGGGAGAATTCTGTCATAAGTGGACACAACATCGTACAAAGACAGGCGTACAAAGACAGGGATCGGATGGTTTGGTGCTACAGAAAATGTGTTAACTGGACCTATAATATTAGAAAAATGGTACATAGATAAATATGCATTTGGGTCAGAAATAGATTTGTGTGCAATTTGACAAGGGGAGGTTCCTCTGACCATAAAACCTACAGCATCACTCTGACACTCCATTTCTTTCCCCCAATCAAGTGAGAGAAGAAAGCTTGGCCAATGATAAGTGAGAGGGGCAGGCTTAGCTAGGCCCAGGCACACACCCATTTTCAAAACACATAAAAGGAACATTGAAACCCAGGTAGAGACATTCACTTTCCACTTTCTTGCAGGACACTTTGCTGCGAGACTCCAGACTTCAAATCCATCAATCTACAGAGACCTAGACTGACTCCAGCTAGACAGAGATCCAGACTTCAAATCCATCAATCTCCAGAGACCAGAAATTAACTCCAGAATTTCTAGCAGAGAGGCCTGAATCCACAAGCTGAATCCTCTTCAGCAGGTCTCAAAACCAACCAAACTATTCAACAGCCGGGCGAGCTGTTTGAATTCTTTGCCAAGAACTTTTGCAAGAACCTGTAGCAGTATCCAGAAAGCAGTGCTGTATCTGGAACCAGAGAGAACCAGAGACCAGATCGCTGTGAAGAACTGCTAGCAGAAGTCCAGCCAATCCTGACCCGATCGGTGACTAAGTCGCATTCCTGTCCAAAATCTAGTGTGAGTACCCAGCTAGCACTGTACCAAAACCAATCTCTTAGTTTCAAATAATCTAATCCAAACTATTTTAGCCTATTAGAACTGCCTCCTAGAATCGTGTCATTCTGTCATCTTTAAAACTGAAAACTGTCATCGGTCATTCTGAGCTTTAAAATTTCAAATCCGAAAAACTACCTTTACTAAATCGGCTGTATCTTCGGAACCTTTTGTGCTAGGAGTTTTAACTGTCATCTTAAAGCTAAGATTCTGAGCTTTCCAACGAGCCTAGAACCGACTTCCTACTCCTTATAGTGCCCCCGTAATTGCGCTCGATGCACGCGGCTAAATTTGCCGCGATTTGACATTTTGCTTAATTCAAGCCACGTGTAAAAATATTTGTCCTTGTTTTCCTTGCTGAAATTCGTGTGCAACCTGACAATCATTCATAGAGCATTGCTATAGTGATCCTGAATTAATTTAAGTATCTCTCACTCACCCTGAACCTCCTATAGGGAATTAAAAGCAATTTGAGTATATTTTTCACTTCATTGCCACCACATTTAAAAGGATTTCGCCTGTGTTTAAAACTCCTACCTGTTTTCCTCTAAGCTTGCTAGGGGGGAACTGAATTATATTTGACTGTATTCCTGAGAACTGTATGCTTTCGTCCCATCTCTTTACCTTGCATAGAGGTTGGGGGGGTCGGTGAATTGTCAAAGAAAAGTGATTACATTGTCTTTTGTTGAAGTCATATCAAGTTTATTTTCTGTACTGCATTTTCATTCATCATTGCATCGTCCTTGAAGCCATAAAAGCATTCTCAGCTACTTTATCCTCTCTATATCAACTTCTAAGCCATTAAAAAGAGTGTACCACTATAACATTATCCATTGTTGATCAACATCATATTCACAAGTGTGCTATCAAACATTAATTTATTATAAAAGTGTGATATATATATATATATATATATATATATATATATATATATATATATATATATATATATATATATATATATATATTGTTTAATTTTCAAATAAACCTTTTAATTTGCAAAACAAACCTAATTTTTGGCTCAGTGGGGTCAGGGGGATTCTAAGAGAGGGGTGTTATATAAGGGTTGTCATCCAGAGTAAACGAACTGGACATAAAAGTATATCAATAAGGGTTTCCCTCAGCATCCCAGACTAGGCATTGACTTAGCTGTAGTGTTGAATTGAATCCGCTTACACTATGTTGAGGCTCAACTCCGAGTGCTCATCCCTCACTTACGCAACCATAAAGAGCCTCAGTGGATAGCGATGGACAAGCACTATTTGGACCCAGCAACACTCTCAGAGTGGCTATGGTCCCCGAGAAAAAGAGTCTTGAGGAAGATAAGGGAGCATCCGCTTTTTGCCACCTTATGGGAAATATGGAGAGAGGGTCCAGAGATGAGAGAAATCACGAGGTGGCCGTCCCCCTTGAGTCACCTGTGGTCCCCAGGCATTAATAACTACATCCCCAATGTTGAAAGATTCCAGGCGTGGTATGAGGCTGGGCTAGAGAGGGTAGGCCAGCTCCTCCGATGTGATTCCTTCATCACTCTCACGGAACTAACAGAGGCCCTTAATATAGGTGTGCTATCCACCTTCCATTACCTACAGATCAAAGGGGTCCTAATGAAGGCGGCATGGAAGGCAAAACTAAGTAGAGAACTCACCCCCTTCAAAAAGCTCTTGGACTCCAAAACTGACAGGAAAAGCCTGATTTCCGCCATGTATAAATTACTTGTAGAAGCGGGTGGAGGGAACACACTTAATCTCAGGACGCATTGGGAGAAAGACATGGGGCTAGAAATCGATGATGACATGTGGGATAATATGTGCCGCATGGCACCGCGCACATCCATATCGTGCCAATACAAGCTCCATTCCATCAAACTTTTGCATCGCTGGCAGTATAACCCCTATAGACTATCCAAAATGTATCAGTCATCTCCCCCCCTCTGTTGGCATGAATGTGGACAAGTTTCGGACTATTGGCACATGTGGTGGGGATGCACTAAGATTAAGATCTATTGGCATGAGGTCTTGGGGTGGATTAGACACCTGGACGGGATTCAGAGGACAGTGGACCCTCATCTAGTCCTTTTCGGTCTAGAGAAAATAGACAATGAGTGGAAGAGAGTACAAGGCTTGGCCCCCATCTCTTGCTTGCAGCCCGAGCCTTAATAGCCACCAGGTGGAAATCAGCTATGACCCCAACCAAGACTGAATGGATAAACATTGTAATGAACATATGCACCATGGAAAAAATCACAGCCTCACTCCACGGCAGAGCAACACAGTGTGAGACCCTGTGGTCCGATTTTTTATCCAAACACACATCAAACAGACAATCACCCTAGTGGGGACAAGGTCCAGTGTCCGTGTGGCTCGAATGGGTCCCTCCCCTCTTGATGTTGTCCCCCCTCCGCCCTCCGCTTTGATCCTGTTCTCATACTGCCGACCAGACGTCATCAGAATCAAGATAGGATAAGAAGCCCTCTCTATGGAGAGCCCCTGCACACATTACACCGTAAAAGTTTCAACCTGTGACAAAGACCACATGACCATACAAGCACGACTCCTTGGTAACACGACTTCCTAGTCCATGGGGGTGGGGGGTGGGGGCAAAGTGTAAGAGAATGAAGAAAACGGGGAATCCAAGTAAAACATTTTCACTGTTATTCAGTTTGGTTCATGGTTAGGAAATTGTGCAATGTACTCTGGTTTTATTTCCACCTGTTTAACGCCTATGAATCAATATGTAACTTTTTCTTTTGTTTCTTTTCCATTGAGAGAATTGTTATGTGTTATGTGTTAAAACCTAATAAAAACCAAATTTAAAAAAAGAAAATGTGCCCTACTGGTTTCGGGGACCATTGGGAATGTGTCTACCACGATTGCCGCGATTTATTCCCCCATTGTAGGGCAAGTTAGATTTCTCTCCAAAACAATTCCCAAGATTATGTTAGAGTCAACAGGTCATGTTATCCTTGGGGGAGATTTTAATACATGGGCAGATCCCACGCTGGATTGGAAACCTGGTAATCCAGAAACGCGCGAAAAACTTGGAGGAGATCAAGCTCAATTCAGGTCAATGATGGAACTCTATGGACTGACTGATGTGTGGAGACAAATGCACCCTACAGAGAAAGCTTACACCTTTTTTTCAGCCCCACAACACCCTCACCCGCATTGACTACCTCTATTTCTCAAGGGACTTATACGGTACAACCTCACACACAGAAATCACACCAATCACATGTCTGATCATGACATGGTGATCGCTGACATGGTATGGGAGTCCTTGCCAGTTAGAGGTGGGAATTGGAGATGGAATGAAACCCTATGGAAAGACCCTGTCTTTAAACTGGAAATGGAAACTGAGATCACCGAATACTTTTGATTGAATGATTCTGGGGAGGTTTCTAGACAAGGGGTCTGGGATGCGGGCAAGGCGACCTGGAGGGGAATACTTATAAGGGAGGGAGACAAAAAGAAAAGAGAGAGGGCTCTGATCGAAAACAGACTCCGCAGGGAAATCACCCAACTAGAAAATGAGGCGAGGGACGGGGATGTGCTAAACCATGAAAAAGCCTGCCAAGCGCGGACAAAAAGAGAGGAACTCCGTCACCTGGAACATGATAAAATAACTCGCAAACTCCTCTTCCTTAAACAAAAGTTTTATGAGAAAGGAGACAAGGCGGATGCGTTGTTGGCGGCCAGGCTGCGAGCACAACAGGCAGAATGCAGAGAGCAGGAAATAGTTGATGGCGGCCCCAACACCCTGATAGCTAGCACCACCATTCCCGAAGCCTTTGCAGACTTTTATGAAGCGCTGTACACCCCAGCGACGGAACCGGATTCGTCCGGTATTCGCTCCTACTTGTCTTACATCGATATGCCCAAACTGTCGTCCACTGAGTCAGAGGCCCTGGACGCCCCCGTAACTGAGGAGGAGATCCAGGAGGCCATAAAACGATTAACACTGGGTAAATCCCCGGGCGAAGATGGGTACACTGCAGGTTTTTACAAGACATTTGCCACCCAGCTTATGCCCTTCCTAGCAGAATTATTTAATGAAATCCTAGAGACCGGGAAACCTCCAGACTCATTAGTTAAAGCACTCATAACTGTCATCCCGAAAGAGGGGAGAGACCCCATAAAATGCGGATCATATCGCCCCATTTCCCTGATCAATCTAGACACAAAGATATACACAAGGGTCCTGGCTGCTAGAATTGAGTCATTCATGCCCTGCCTCATCCACCCCGACCAAGTTGGCTTTATATTGGGCCGCCAGGGTGCAGACACCATGCGTAAGTCCCTGCACCTGATACATGCCTCCCACAACTTGGATACTGATCCCTCATTATTTTCCATCAACGCAGAAAAAGCGTTCGATAGGGTGGTCTCGGACTTCCTGATGGGAGTCCTTCACAAGATTGGCATGGGCCCTAAACTTAGGAAAGGAATCCAGGCAGTTTACTCGAGGCCCACAGCTTGTGTTAAAACCTAATAAAAACCAAATTTAAAAATAGAAAATGTACAGTATGAAATTGTTTGTGTTTTTATAACATAACATGTGTTTTTCTTCTTTTATTTGTGCAAAAAGTTGGTCTACTTATATGGATAGTGAATTTTAAAAAAACAAAATAAAACATACAGTTTCAAAGCAGCAATTACGTTTGTCCGACTAGTTTCCTTATATTTGTCACAAAGGAATCGAAAGGGCATAGTTGTTTCCAAATCTGTCTTACAGAAATAGTAAGCGTTGAGCCACTTAGATGCACCTGAATGACACTCCAGGCAGTTGAGACGAATATGAATAATTAACCTCTGGTGTTGAAGAAATGGTCCCAAATGTAAGTCCAATTGTGGGCCACTATGCTTTGACATTGCTTCCAGCACACTATTTGTCTCTTTTTTGAGCTGTGAAACATATCTTGTTTTGCTATGCCATGCTGTTAGTCCTGTTCCTAAGTATAAACAGGTGGCTTTATTCATTCTGCTAATTCCTCCTTTGGTATTTTAAATTTATCGGAGTGACTTGAATTGGCATCCAGAGCCTAAATATATGTATGCCAAAATGTGTGTATACATCAAAGCAGTAGGGCTAAATCAATCCTTGTGTAGCCTCACTGTTGATATCTAAGCAGATAAGGGGGAAAAGCAAAGTTTAAACTGTTATGTTTCTGATATGAAAAAAGCGAGCAAAATTACAATACAATTAAGGAACTGCTAATCTACACTCAAGCCCTCCCTAAAGCCTAAATGTGTTGGTTTAGCCATCTCATTAGCATGAAAACAGTCCTCTAATTCTGGCAATATCACTTTCTCAAAGATGTGTAAAGTGTTGTCAAGAAAATGCATGGGTGTATATCGGGCAGGTGAGTGTCTCTCTCCATTTCTAAAGATTGGGGTAGTTACAGCATCATCCCATGAAGGTAGTTATGCATAAGAAACAGTAATTGAATCAAATACATTGCACGATATTGCTGACCACACTTCAGGATTTGTAGTAAACAAATCAATTGGGACACAGTCTGAGCCTGTGCACTTGGTGGTGTTCAACAACATTATTGTCACAACCACATCACCCATGGCATACATTTATTTATTCACATATTTGCTAGGAAGATAGTTCAACCTAATACAAGCGACAGGCTAATTGGAAAACCATTGCAACAACTCAACAACACAGTGAGTCAGAACAACGTGCCCAGGCTCACCATATCTATTTTGCATTCATAATAGCAAACCTTTCACACGTAGCAACCAGCCAAATGATTTTGGATGTTTTCTTCCTATTAGAATTCACTCAGTGAGTGGTTCCAAGTTTATACCATGCACAAGAATAAAAAAGTTGAACAGAATGGATTCTGAGAACAGCAGTGTTGAGGCAACTGAAAATATTACTAAGATGTGTTGAAATGGTACATGTCGTTCTAATTTCATCAATCATGGCACATCCATCAACACACATATTGCTGGTTAATGACCATTCAATAACAGCAGGGCCTTCCAGTATTTATCCAATTAACATGGTAAAACAATGGGTCGGTGCAGCATGATCACTATAGGGCCTGTAAACTACCTCGAAGTGCTTGATCCTATGCCAGAGGGAAACAGATAAAGAAATATAATCAATGGTTGAGTTATTGGATATCATTGGTGCAAAGACTATTCATGAGCCATGGACCATGCTTAATCATACGTCAATTTATTAAAAAGCCCCATCGATCCACATGGCTATCTTCCATAATAAGGCCAGATATGACCTCAACCTCATAGAAGTCATGATACCATTCTCCTGGGTCAGGAGGCACAGAATCTCATTTACCTCTTTTCGCATCTGCTGTTGCATTGTATCTATTTATTACACACATGGTATGTATTGCAATTCTTTTTTGATAGCCAATATTTGGGATCATGTTTTAATGAGCAAAGACATTTAGGGCTGGAAGAATCGCTAACCCTGCTCCCACCTGAGTTCAGCCATGCTTGCTCTTGGTGACAGGATGTTCCATTACTAAACACCCATCCACCCATCCGGGAACGGGTTTGGGGGGTTCAAGGCTCAGGGATATAGAAATCAAATCGCCTGAAGCACAATGATATTATAGAATGAAACATTGCTACGATCAGTAAGCTTACTGCTCACCCCAGTAATATTTCATGAAATTAGCTTAAATACTTTTAAATCAACTACATTCAAAGAGTAGGGTTAGCTATTGCAGGGGCACAACACAGTTTTTTTTTTTTTTGTCACGTCTGAGCACTTTGTTGCTGACCCTTTCTTACATCACTTCGTCAGTCCATGTTGTCAAGAGGAGGCAAAGGTTTAAATCAGATCAGTAGAGGAAGGGTGTTTGAATTGGTTTATTACTAATTGTCCTAGCTAAATAATGATGTTATCTATCCATATTGATGCCAGGAACCGGCATGGTTACGAATACAACATTCGTAGAAGGCTGTGGGCAACCTTACCATGTGATCCAACACTGTTGTTAACGTGGAAGTCATCAGGTGTAAAGTTTTTAACATGGTTGAGTTTGAGGGGAGACCACCTTTCATTATGTGCCAGAAGTTACCAGAAGTAGAGTTATACAACTATTTACAAATTGGATGACAGGGTTTAAATCCCTAATGGCCATTGTGGGGACACACTCAATCAAAATATTGGCAGCCGTTTCACAACCCAACATCTGCAACTGACACTCACCAACTACAGTTTGCCACAGCTGATTCTGGGAGACACACTGATCCGTATAAGCACATGCTCTCATGAAAACGATTGATTGTAAAATGAACCTGGCCAGTCTTCATACATTGCTCAGGCTGTTTCCTTGAGAGTAATGTTCGCCAGCGATAATACACTCTCTGCCTGCCTGCGTGCCTTTTCTGGATTCTTCCATATAAAGGCCACATTCTGTCTTGGCAGCTGGTCCCACACCAGATCCCTGACATTACGCTGGACAGTGATTTATGTTGGAGGATTGTGGTCATTCAAGAGATATATATTTGAAAGGCATTGTCATGGCCCTTAACGTGCCTTCATCAGAGGGAGGATACTATCACTACTATGCGTGTCAATGTATGCGGCTACAGGTGCTTTTGTGGCCCTTCCACTTTCCCTGGAGATTTGTGTTTTACACCTAATGATCATTTCACTGCAACATCCATCATATCACCTCGAAACTCAATTCCCTCATAGACTATAAATGACATATTACACATGAAGAATCATCCAAGGCAATAAGAAATATCTTAGATGATTACTGGGTAGACAAGTACATTCAGAAGAGATAACAATGCACAAAGAAAATTGAATACGAATGAATCAGATTTATTTTCCTTGAATTTTTCAGAATATTGGACCAATGATAAAAGACCTCAGCTCAGTTGAGGAAAAGTGTTTGGGTCCAAGAAGCATCCAATGATAAACAGCTACATCACTTCTCCTGTCATGCTTTCCATGCCCCAACAATAATGTGTGCGGTGGTGCCACAATGTCTGCATGCCATGGGAGCTCCACCTTCCCTGTACTAGTTATAATTAGCTTTGCAAAAAAGTGGGCACCACACTAATTTATAGAAATGTTCTATATATTTGAGAATTTGAGACCAATTAAATTAACTTTTTTCTGTTTTCAAATTTCCAGGAGCCCACTGACAGGAGTCTAGGGACACCCAGATTCTAAATAACATTGGGGCAAGAAGCTGGGTAAACATACCAAGCTAGTCGGTCGCTCTCTGTTTGTACCCTAAGCGGGTTGTGCTGATTATGTTCCATTGAATCACGTTTATCAATTTTGCTCACAGTTCCTCATAAATAATCACAACTTGAGTCAAAATATAATTTTCCAATGTAATCTGTATTTAAATTAGTCCAATAATATAATATAATTAGCAACATATTTAATTTTGTAGACTTCAGCTGAACATATTGAATGTAAGCACCTGATTTTGCAATGATTTTAAAATCATAGTCCAGATCTGTAATAGTGGTATCCCCAGTGGTCAAAGTTGGTGGGAGCGGTCGGGAGCAGTGCTCCTCTTCTTTCTTTTGTTTTTAATTGTTACTGTTCCAATACTTTTATTTTCAAAAGAAACCATTACGGAATGGTTACATTTTAAAATGAAAGTCTAGGAAGAAGTTGAAACGTAGACTTTAATGCACTGCACTGAACATTCCCTTTAACAGCAGGTGTGTTTGTTTGGGGTTTTGGATTGCGCGTGGGAGGATCGTGGCAATGGGGTTTGTGGGGTGTAGGGGCAGGCCAGCAGGGAACATAGTTTCACATCTTCTTTTCGTTCACTTCGACCACTGGGTATCCTTGTAGTCAGGGCCATCTTATTAACCAAAATCACAAGTCTTACTGGGTTTAGAAGCTATTTGTTGTTCGGTGAAGGGCATTGAACAGAGCCTGCAAAGAGGTCTATGCACACATTTATTATGAGTTGCTCTACTGTTCCTGATGAAATATTGTTTGCTGATGCCATCCCTGGACAGGAAAGGATGGTTTGGCTCCTTGTAAAAACAGAGTATTGTTGCCCCTTTGTCACACCCACAAATACATAATAACAAGTATACATAATAACAAGTAATTGGTGACTAGATAATGCAATTCCTCTGACATACCAGGATCCAGGGAGTTGAATGTTTGCGAGTACGGGTTTTGACTGGAGAAATGTTTGGTCCTTGCATTGTGCCATGGCAGCACCTCTTCTCACCCATATTCATAACACAGTATGGTTGCTAATGGAATGCAGCCACAATGGGAAGTTGAGATAGGTGTAAGGACCCCAAACCTAGATGAGACAAGATCCGTGGTATACCCTAGCCAATTCCGAATCTGACTATTTGTATGCACCCTAGCCAATATCGAATCTGCATAACCTGTGTGCATTCCAACCCAACCTATAAGCTAAACACCCATATTGTACCCCAACACATCCCTACCATGCTTACCTGGCTCACCCTCATCATGTTCCCGTTTTGTGTCATGCAAGATAGTGTACCTTGCAGCGGAAAAAACTATGTAGCTTCAATAATGGCCTAGACAAACCCGCAAGCCCGAGAAACTTCCCCATCCCCTGCCCCACACTGATCCTGCCCACTACACTACCCTTCCCACCTAGCCACTACCAAAGCCTTACTACCAGTGACCACCATCTTGACACCCTAGCCAACCTTATTAGTGACAAAACCTCATGTCACCAGCCTAGACCTAGCCTACCATGCCTGGTTGTTGGCACCAGTCCCAATCACCCCAAACCCATTATTAAGTTTGCAACAACCAATCACCTTGGCAACATACTCACAGTCATCCCTAACTTCACAGACGGTAACATTTGAGTATGCACCAGACTCCCCCATATGAATAGCAACCTATCAGCCACACTCCTTACTAAGGCCAATAAAAATAGCACAACCTCTAACAATTCCAAAGCACTCCCTTTAAAAGGAGCTCTACTAAATGTCAGATCCCTTGTGGCCCATCCTGCAGAGATAGCTGATATCATCCTGAACAACAAACTCAACTTCCTCACCATAACAGAAACTTGGCTACATGAGGCAGCAGGACCATATTTAACCCTAGCTATTCCTGACAACTACTCCATCCTCAGAGCCGACAGACCTAATATTCGTGGAGGAGGCGTAGCTATCATCTTTAAGTCCTCACTAGACCTCAGATCAGTCACCTCCTCTCCACTAAAATCATGTGAACATCTCACAATCAAGCTTCGGACTTCTCCCAAAAGTACTATCTCCATTTACCTAATATATAGGCCCCCAGGAAATCCTGGATCCTTTGAAGAAGACATTACTTCTCTAATAGCTGAGAATTCTAAACCATCAGCACAAACCATCATCCTCGGAGATTTCAACCTTGGATACAATGACTCTAATGACCCCCCAGCCTCCTCCAAAGCCAACGCCCTAGCTGATTATGGCTTCATACAACTCAGTTCCCAACCCACTCATCAGAAAGGTAGAATTATTGACTGGGTCGCTGTGCTAAATTGCAATATTACCTGCAAGGTCTCACCACCTTTCGCATGGACTGATCATCATCTCATTTCACTAGATATCAATAACCCAGTACCGAATAAATCCCCCATTGTACCAGCCTGTCCCACCAGGAATAAGCGCAACATTACTGTTGAAGCCTTAATACTTTTGGTACTTCCCACTCTCAACGCACTTCCGGCCACGGCTGACCTGAACCTACTGGTCAACACATATAACGATTCCATGGCCAAAGCCATTGACACCATCGCCCCTCTGAAAATGTGCAAAGGTAAACCCAGAGCACACCTCAACTCTTGGTAAACCACCGAACTCAAGCTATTGAGGAAAAAGAAAGATAAACTAGAGACACTATGGAAAACGACACCTTCCAATGAAAATAAAACTAATCTCATTAATATCACGTCTTTATAAAAAAGTGAGATAATGCGCACTAAGAAAGAAGCCTGCAACATTAGGATAAACCAGGCAGGTTCCAGCACCAGAGAACTATTCAACATTCTAAAGGAACTAGAAAACCCTAATATGCCAGCAGATACCTGTACGATGGACAAACCTTGGTGCACTAGCATCCAGAATGCCCTCGCTAATAAAATCACAGGGCTCCAAACCAAAATAGAGTCCAAACGACAACAACTTACCTGTAGCAAGTCTACCAGCCCTAGCACACCACCTACCACTGACACTAACTTAGGCTTTACATTCAATAAGGTAACTATACCTGAAGTACAAAAAATGATAGCCTCTCTGAAACCTTCCAACTGTAAAGGAGATAGCTGGCCGGCCCAGACTATAAAAGATGCAGCCAGAGATCTATCCCCTTTCATCACAAAACGTATAAATGTATCATTCTCTACAAACTCAGTCCCAGCAATCTGAAACAATCTTGGGTTCTCCCACTTCTAAAAACCATTAGACCCGGATATACCCACTAATTACAGACCCATCACCACGGTCCCATTCCTGCTAAAAATCCTAGATGGAGTTGCTTATCTGCAAATTCAAGATTATCTAGAGACAAACCAACTACTAGGAATTCATCAATCTGGCTTTAGACCCCAACATGGAACAGAAACGGCCCTTGTTGACCTCAAAAGCCAGATTGATGAACTTAAAGATAAAGGCCATGCTGCCATCCTACTTCTTTTAGACCTCTCAGCAGCCTTCGACCTGGTTGACCACTAAAATCCTCTGCAACCACCTATCATCAGTAACTCACTTCTCCTCCTCTGCTGTCATGTGGATACAATCCTTCCTCGCTAATAGAACCATGAGGGTCTTCTCACCTGCAGCGGCAGCTGACCCTATCCCCATCACATGTGGTGTCCCACAAGGCTCCTGTGCTTCACCCACTTTGTACAACATATTTACAAAGCCACTCTTCAACAAACTGGACCATCTGGGTGTCACCTACACCAATTATGCAGATGACACCCAGATACTCCTGACCCTATCCGGTAACTACAACGCTGACATTACCCGGATCAACAAAATCTTCACCATCATTCAGACATGGATGGCCACACATGGCCTCTGCCTGAATGATGAGAGAACCGAACTCCTCCTTGTCGGCTCACCCAACAACCTGTTGAAACTCAGCCCTAACTACACTAGTATCATCATGGATGGAAACACTATTCCAATTGTTAAAAGTGTAAAACCTCTTGGTTTCTATCTTGATGCCAACACCAACCTCTCTAAACAAATCAACATGACTGCCTCATCCACTGCCTACACAGGTAAGCTGATCAGGGCTTGTAGACCTTTCTTGTCCTCTAATAGTTGCCTCATACTCGCCAGGGCTCTTATACAGTCCAAATTGGACTACTGCCATAGCCTTTACCTAGGTGCAAACCAATCCATAATCAATAAACTACAGGTACTCCAAAATAACGCTCTACGAGCGGCATTAAACATTCCCAGGCGAGAGCACATCTCTATCATTAGAAAATCATGCAAATGGCTCTCCATACAACAAAAAATGTACCTAAAAACTATCTGCCTCACATATAAAGCCTTGAACCACCAAGCCCCCCTTATCTCACTAACAAATGTACCTTGAAATCTGCTACCAGAACTACAAGATCCACTAACACCTTATGCCTAATGGTGCGCAGATTGGCCCTAAAAAGAACTGGAGGAACTAGCTTCAAGGTCCTTGCATCCCAACTGTGGAATACTTTACCACTGAACATCAAATCTATCTCTACCTTTCAATCATTCCGAAAACACGTCATCAAATGGTTACTGAATAAAAACTAACACTCACTCTCCATATCTCTCCACATTCCTCCTCCGCTTGACATTCTTGCCTTTGGACTGTAAATGTGATGTATAACTTGTAAAATGTATAAAATGTATCCTGTAACTGCTTACCTTAGCGCCCTCTTACCTCCGGGTCTGGAGGACTATATAAATAAAATAAACAAACACACAAACAAACAAAATACTATTACTATGTCGACAGCTCACAGTTATGATATGATATTTTATTTTTATCACGCTCATACACAAGTGTTTAAGAGCGCAACAAGGCAAGGGAGCGGAACAAGGGAGAACAGAAATAACGATCTTACTAGGCTGAGTGACATTGAGAACGCGCACGTGCAAGGGAGAGGAAGAAGGGGAAAGTGCATGGGAGTAGGTGAGAGGAGTAAAGTGCTGAGCAAGGAAAAAAGAAATAAAGTAAAACACAAATAAATAAATAATAAGAGCAACAAATAGTGGTAGTGCAGCCAGCAAGTGACAAGTGCTAGGTATAAGGCAGCAGACAGGGTGCGCCAGATAAGTGCAGAAAAAGAAAACACGGGGGGAGGAACTGTAGGGTTACAGATACAGACACCAGTGCAAGGGAATGCCAGGAGGCAGTGCGGGTGGGTGGCAGGTTGAGCAGGTACCTGAGCCCGAAAGTCAGAGGGTGACCAGGTGCACTATGCCGAGACAGAACAGATCAGCAGGGGAGAGGGGGAGAGAAGGCAGAAGCAAAGAGGAAGGTCTTGAGGTGCTTCCGGAACCGGAGATGGCTATCTAACGATATAATATGATATGATATGGCATTTGTAACGCGCCTATACACAAGTGTTTCTCCTCAAGATTAAGAGTGGCAGGGAGGCTGTTCCCTAGAAGGGCCTAGCCGAAGACAGAGATCTACCCCCATCTCATTGCTTTGAAAAGCAACTGACCCTGAAGGAGTTAGAAGTGGAGGAGAGAAGAGCTCGAGAGTTGAAAGTATTTTGGGCCCAGGCCCCAGAAAGCTTTGTGGACAATGCAAAGGATCTTGAAGTTGATCCTTGCAGCCATTGGGAGCCAATGGAGAGATTTTAGGGCTGGAGAGATACGATCCCAGGCCTTGAGACCAAGGACAAGTCTCACAATCCTGTTCTGGATAAGTTGCAAAGGGTGGAGAGTAGAAGCAGGTAGATTTAGAAAGAGGCTGTTGCAATAGTCCAACCTAGAGAGAACCAGGGCTCGAGAGACAGTGAGCTTCTGGGAGAAGGAGAGGAAAGGCAGAATATCTCTGAGGAGGTGCAGTAGGAAGTTTGACTTTTTAGAGACATCAGAGATGTGGTCAGAGAAGGAAAGCGTGGAGTCAAAGATGACCCCGAGGTTCTTAGCCTCGCAGGTGGTGGTAAGAGGAGGCCAAAGGAGGCCGGCCAAAGAGTAACAGGAAAGGAGGGTGGAGGTGTGAAAATGAGGAGGATCTCCATCTTGCTGGAATTCAGGCAGAGCTCATTGGTGGCACACCAATCCTAAATGGCAGATGGGCAATCAGAGATGAGAGAAGGAGAAGAGGTGGCCGAGGGAAGCCTAAAAATGAGTTGAGTGTCATCCGCATTGCACGGGAAATTGGAGCAGAAAATTGCAATGCGGTGGGCGAGAGTTGCCAATTATTGGTTGAAAAGCCAGGGTGAGATGTTAGACCCCTAGGGAACACCACAGGTAGAAAGGGAGATGTATGAAAGGAAGGACCCAAGTTGGATCTGGGAGGGTCAATCAGAGAGGAAAGAGGTCAGCCAGGCCAGAGCCTGATCGGTGATACCCAGGTTGTCACGAAGACGGTTCAGCAGGATGCTATGGTTGACTGTGTTGAAAGCAGAGGAGAGATTGAGTAGGATGAGGACAGAGGGGATGTTCGAGTCAAAGTTGGAGAGCAGATCTTCATGGATATTCAAGAGAGCAGTTTCCATGCTTCTGGCCACTCTAAAGGCAGACTGATGGTCATGGAGAGAACCAACAGAGTCAGAGTGAAGGTTAAGCTGCAAGATGCCCAGCCTTTCCAGATTTTTGCCCCGAAAAGGAGTGATGGAGATTGGGTGATTGTTAGCAGGGCAGGAAGTGTCAGCTGTCGGTTGTTTGAGAAGAGGGTACTCAAGAGAGTGATTCAGAGGGGAGAGGAAGGCACCTCAGGTGAAGGAGTGGTTGCAGAAATCAGCCAGGGCAGGAGCACGGGTTTCAATGTGGTCCTTGATGGTTTTGGAAGAACAGGGAGGAACCTGTTTTGACACGCCTTTCATAGATCGGACTTGTCTAGATATCTCGTCGGGGGAGAAAAGATGAAAGGCAGAGAAAGTGGGAGGGGTGGTTGTAGGAGGGCCATAGTTTACAGAAGGAGAGGGGATGGGAGGGGGGAGACAAGAGAGGGGACAGGATGTCCTGTTTTTTTTAGATGAAGTGAGAGGCAAATGCAGTGCAGAGGGTCTGGGAGGTGACAGCAGAGGTAGAGAATGCAGCAGGATTGGCCAGCTCCTTGCAGATTTTAAAGAGTGCGGCCGAGTTGTTCGATGATGCAGAGACACAAGCTTCATGTGGGCTTTCTTCTTAGTGCGGACAGAGAGTCGTATTGCCTTTGGAGCAGGCAATAGGCCAGTTTGTCAGAGGATGAACAGGAAGCCCTCCATTTCCTCTCAGCCACCCTACACTTATGTTTAAGTGTAGCTACGTCAGAGTCATACCAAGAATTGCACTTGGCCTTGGGCTTCAAACGGATCCTCATGAAAGGGGCAAGAGTATCAAGAGTATCAGAAATGGAAGAGTAGCGCATAGACCGTGCTATGTCTGGATGTGAGTCAGCCTGTGGTGGAGGGGGCGGGGGAAGGTGGCGGTGAAAGCCTCACCTGACACACGCTTCATGGGCCGGATTTTTGAGACGGTAGGTGGCAGTGTCAGAGTTGGCTTTGCCTGGATGGTAGAAAGGGAGAGATTGGAGAGGAGGAGAGAGTGATCGCTCCAGGAGAGAGGAGTGGTCAGAGGGATGGATAGGGGGAGGTTAGAGGAGATCAAGACATCAAGAGTATGTCCTGCAGAGTGAGTCTGGCCAGAGGGGAGGATAGAAAGGGAGAGGGAGTCACAGATGTCACTGAAGAGTACAGAGGAGGAACAAGGAGACTCTAGATGGATACTGAGGTCACCAAGAAGGAGGAGTTGAGTGGTAGAGGCCAGGAGGGAGGAGAGGTCCACCCACTCAGAGAAAAATTAGGTGATCTGACCAGGGGGCTGGTAGAGAGTAGCCACAGTTAGAGAGTGGCTAGGAGAGTGAGAAAGCCTGCAGACAGGGCATTTGAAAGAGGAGTATGTCTGCGTGGGAGTGATGGAGGCAGGAATCCACTCAGGAAAGATACACCCCCGTCGGACCAGGTAGATCTGGCTGTGGAGAGGATCTTGTAGCCATCAGGGAGGAGAGTATCAAAGCTTGTGAGAGAGCTGGCCATGAATCATGTCTCGGTAAGACCAAGGACATCGAGGTCAAGTTCTTCCAGGAGGTGGCAGATATCAGAGGAGTGTTTGACAGCAGAGCGAGAGTTGAGAGTGGCAAGATGAAGATGGTTGCCAGTCTTAAAGGTCTTCCGGGGAGGGGTACAAATCAGAGGTATGTCCTGCGGAGGTAAGGAAGGAGCCGGTGGTGGGGCAGGAGATGAGGGAAGAGAGGGCAATGTAGCCAATGGGGGGAGGAGGGGATAGCAGGCAATGAAAGGAAATTGATGAGGTGAGGGAAGTGCTTATCAAAGAGGAGGAGATTGGCCAGAGGGCCTTGGACCATGATAGTGCTATGCAGGTCAACATTAAGGATGCCATAAGAGCTTCCCAGCACGGGCCACCATTAATGGGAGAGGAGGAGAGAGGACAGACCACAGAGAACATATTAAGGGTCCATAGAACTGGCAAAGGAGCTACAAAGAGCATGACGGTGAGGGTCTGTCTGGAGGAAGCACTGGAATAGGTATCAGCAATGGGGAGACCAGGGTTGGTGGCCAAGATATTCTTTTTAAACTTCTTCCTATCCAACTTAGTGAGAAAGGAAGGATAGTTGATGGAGAAGCAGTTGGAGAAGATAGGAGAAATAGAAAGCGCCATGGGTGCGTAGAGAGGGCCGGAAGAGTAGAACAGGCACAGCGGTATGGAACAGTCACTGGGCCAGCAGGTTACAGAGAAACATGCAATTCAAGAAAAGGGCACAAGAAGTCTACACAGGAACACTGCTAGTGAAACACCAAAGCAAAAATGCAAAGGCACAGCTAAGTTTGACTTTCAAATAGAATGCAAAAGCACAGCTCAGTTTGACTTTCAAATAGAATGCAACAGCAAAGCTAAGTTTGACTTTCAAATAGAATGCAGAAACACAGCTCAGTTCGACTTTCAAATAGAATGCAAAAGCACAGCTCAGTTTGACTTTCAAATAGAATGCAACAGCAAAGCTAAGTTTGACTTTGAAATAGAATGCAGAAACACAGCTCAGTTCGACTTTCAAATAGAATGCAAAAGCACAGGTCAGTTTGACTTTCAAATAGAATACAACAGCACAGTTAAGTTTGAAATGTACAATTCGATTTGGATGCTAGTGGTGGGTGCAGAGTCACAATGCGTTTGAGAGCATTACCATGGCAAAACAATGTTAAGGATTTCAATCAGGCGATGCACTCTGCTCCCGGCCTAGTGTACAGCGCAATGGAAAAACGTATTGAATATATGGATTCAATCATTTGAAAGATGTACCACTCGTATCATACCCCTTATTTAAGAATAACCCGGGTCCCGCTGGACTAGCAATCAGGCTGGTTTGTAAAAGGGATTATTTATTTACTTAGTTAAGATCAAATCACAATATAGATTTTAATAGGTAAACAACAATCACCAATGGGGTGACAAAAAACAGAATAATATCTTTAGTACACTCGGAATAGGTAATAAGCAAAACAAATGCAGCACAGAAAATGATACTTTTGTGTTGGTTCAGATCAGATAGTGCTTTGGTTAGCAGTTCCCCCTGCAACACCCCTTAACCTCCCAATAGGTAATGCAAAAGAGATGGAAGGAGAGAGCAGGTATTCAGGAATGTACAGGTCAAAGAGTGTCTCACTTCCCCCTTCCCCCTTTACACAGAAAGAGAAAAAACAAAGTGGGCTTTTCAACTGTCAGAATGACTTTTAAAATCTTTAGAATAGACTGGGCAAAAAGACCAAATATGGTCTAATATACTTAAATGTCTCTAAGTTCTAATGAAAGCCGTTTTGAATAGTTGCACACAAACACAAGCAATGATTTAATGCAAAGAAAACATTTGAAATCTTAAAATCCAAGTGGGAAGCAGTTTTGAGCTATTTTACACGTGTAAAATGTTCTCAAAATGAAAATTCATGACTATCTTTTCAGTGTTCAGAATTGGGTTCATGGATAGGTACAGATGGTAGCTACAAGTAGGAGTTGGAATTTGGTTTCTATCACAAAAACTGAGGGAGTTACAGAGGTTTTAGTGAAGGTCTTTTTTTGTAAAATAGGCGCGAGAATTGAAAATAGAAATGCACTTTTAAAAATGACAAATGGGTTTGCTTACACTATATTAAAGACTACCAAAAAGTAGAATGTCACACAGGAAGGTCATTTACGGCCGATCATAACAGTTCAGGTGTGATACTCTACTTTCTGTTTGGTTTGGGAATTACTTTCTTAATCAATCAATAGGAAGTTAGAGTTTAGGAACACATGTGAGAGAAGAGTCTGTGCAAAAATAGTTCTGACAATACTGGTATTAAATGAAAGATAGGATGGGCATAAGCTAGGGGCAAGACTATGCAAAGTACATACGCTATATGACACAGTTTTTCCTATTTATACTCACTGGATACGTTTTTAAATGGGACTGTCTGGATTCTGGACCGTCAGGATTCTGGACCTATCAGGGACTGACGGCTGGGCACATCAGACTGGGCAGGGTCAGCAAGGTGCTCTGGTCAGTGCACGGCACAGGACTGGAAAGGGTCAGCAAGGCGCTCTGGTCACAGCACGGCACAGGACTGGACAGGATCTGCCCTTCTTGGTTCTGAGGATCTTTCAATTCAGCAGGCAGGCAATAACAGCAGAGCCCGGCTGTATTATGATGCTCCCCCTAGGCTTTTGGGGTTCTGTTCTAGAATTTGAGGCCTAGCTAGAATGGTTCAACTATGAAATTGGCCTTTGCTTTGCCAACTTTCTGGAGTCTGGAACAAGGAAGATGTAGATTTTAGCAGCTGGGCACTCCGCCAGCATCAGGAGGGTGAGTGTCCCTATGTCTGGTGATTTGTCTCTATTTATGCTATGAAATGACATCAGAAAGGGGGTGTGTGGGCCGGCTTATCTAAGCTTGCCCCTTTGTGCTGGGATGGGGTCAATACTCCATCTCCGCCTTGCAATTTGAGTGATTGTCTCAAGGCTGGGTGATGTCAGGTTTTATTATTTGTTTTACAATCCTCAGAGACCTCCCTTTAGCCACTGGTCTCAAAATCAGATTTTAGTCACTTTTATGCAAATTACACATACAGATGCCATATTTTATATAGAAGCTATTCCTCAAAACCCCATAGCTCTGGGATCATGTCTCCCCTTTCCACAGAATTTTGCCCTTTTCACTATGAGCCCACTTTCCGATTTTCCTGCAACTTTCCACAAATATGCATGCTTAACATGGGGACATGCATGTACATTTTCACAATTCTAACAGTCATGCATTTTACTTAAAATCACATTTCTTGCCATTCCTTTCCAGAACATGGCACACTGTTTAGCCGCCTCTCAAAACGTGCAGCCAGAAATTAAATTAACAATTCTGTCATTTTTATATTTTTCACAATTTTGACTAGCAAGTTATAAGTCTTTTTAAAAAGTGTTCTTTGTTAATGTTCAGCCACAGATGGTTGTTGGGTCCACCTCTTTTTGTCTCCCTGCAGTCCAGGAGCAGTATCCTCCTTGTTTGTTCCTGGCAGAGGCCATTTACAACCCTATTCACACTTTGAGTTTCCTTCTGTCCCAACCTAGCACTTAACACTTCCCCTTGAGTTCCTGGTGAGGGAAGGCCTTCCTTCTGTGAGAAAAACCTGCTATTCCAGTTTTTCAGTTTCAGCCAGGTTTAATTTAATTGTTAAATTCTTTTGGCATTTCCGTAGCACAAAACAAACTTGTTGTATCAAATAACAAATAGAATTCTCATTCAAGATTTTAAAACTGTGGGATCAAAAACAACTATAATGTGGGTTACTATCAGTAGTAGGCCTCATATATTGCAAACATATGACTTTCAGTTTATATCATGTTAAAGTTTAATCAGGAAGGTCCCTGACAGCTGTCATCACAAGTACCCCTCTGCTGCACAGAGATTTATTTTTACAGATCCACAGACAGGCCGCTTTTGCTGTGGAGATCTCTTTATGCTCTTAGCCTTTCAGGACCTTGTAAGTTCACCATGATTCTCTAAACTAAGTGAATTGTAGCACCCAGGGAGAATTTTGAATATTTGAAAGGTGTTCTGTACCAGCATTCTGAAGTTTCAGCAGCAAGGAAAATGTGATTTAAAGCAATATTGGAGTTTCATTTAGCAAAGCACTGCTTTTCCTTCTGCACTCCACTTTCAATTGTTGTGGAGCCCAGTGACACATTTCAGTATTAAGAGCTCTGTTCCACCACTGACAACATGCGTGGCAGATTGGGCAGCCATCTTTTTGTGCGTTGAAAAGTGTGATTTTCAGGGGTTTTGGCGCGCACAAGGGTTTTGCGGCCATTTTGCTGTTTGTGGCCCCACCATAACAGAGTGATGCAGCGTAGCAGAGCAAAAGTGGGTCAATACATCCCACAACAAGCAGAGAAGGCAAGTGAAGTCAAAGAGGGTGGGGGTGGTCAGAAGGAGGGAACTAACCCATAGTACAGGAGGTGTGAATGTCAAGGCAGTCCAGATTTCAATGAATAGTGAGGTGGCAGCATCATGGAGGATCACGTGCTGGGGTACAGAAAGGGCCCCAAATAGCATTCTGTAGCAGACAGGGAGCAGACAGGGACCTTAGAAGTGGGCCTATGAGGCAGTGGGCTGGCTCCCGTCTCCCTGCCCCACCGATTGGCTGATAAAGAACGAGGTAGCCAATGGTGGGGGGAACGGGCAAGGCAAATCAAGTAGCATTGAAAAATATGCTGCCATCTTTGAAAGGGACAAGGGATGCTAGAATGGCTCACACAGTGGGCAGAATGACACCACATGCAGCAAAATGCAGAATAAAAACACATGTTTCAGCACATGTGCTTCTTTCGTGTACGGCTGCGTTTTAAGCGTGACACACACAAAAAAGCTCAACAAATTCAGGCAACGTGGTTTCCTCAGCTCAAATCAATGCCTGCAGCCTGTGGCAATGGAGGGGGCCACGAGACTTACCTTGATTAGTTGCGCAGCTGTAGTTTGATTCCGAAGTCCAGAAACAGCCGATTGCAGTGAGGGATGCACGCAGAAGGGCATGAGATCAGCTGTAAGAAGGATGCAAGTGGAGAGATGAAGGTCTGAGGTCAGAGTGGTCCTTTGAGGCAGTGGAACTGCCCCCAACTCCCAGTCCCACCAATTTGCTGATAAAGAACGAGGTAGCCAATGGTGGGCGGACCGGGCAAGGCTAATCAATTAGCATCGAAAAACATGCTGCCATCTTTGAAAGGTACAAGGGCTGCTAGAATAAAGAACTAAGGCTCAGACAGTGGGCAGAATTACACCACACACAGCACAATGCAGAATAAAAACATGTGTTTCAGCACACATGCTTCTTTGCATGTACGGCTGTTTTTAAATATATTCTCTGCCTCTCAGGGTGCTTTATCTGTAAAGCAGGATTCAAGTGTGCTTTTTATCATGCTCAATTTCATGATATTACCCATCTGTAATTGTACACATTATTAGAAAGATCTAATCTGTCACTGGGGCTTGATCACATTCGTTTGTATACTTACATATTTATATAATTCAAGGAAAAAACGTAAGTTGTAACGACGTTAACTTAATGCAACAAAACCCTGGAAATTCAGCTAAAGCCACCTTTACTTTACGCCATCTGTTGCGCAGACTATGAACACAATGATGACTTCACAGATCACATCACTGATGCCATCACTGGTGACAACACTAATTGCATGTAATATATAACTGATTACATCATTAATGGAATTAGACATAACATCATTTATAAGTTAGCTCATGAAAAGTTTGATTACCTTAATAAACATTTAGGCTGTGGACTTGGCCATGCCAATGACAGGGTTCACTGGCCAGCACTAAAGGCCATAGCTAGTGGTCGGTTGTTGTTCAGAAATAACCAATGGGCATGGTTAAAAGCCATACCTAGTAGCCTATAACTGTTTTAAAATATACAGTGGGCAACGTTGAAAGCTGTAGCAAGTGGCCATGGCTAAAAGCCATAGCTAGTGCTCATTAATATGTCAGAATATACAATAAGCACAACCAAAGGCCATGGAATAACCCCAAATCGTGCATGTCGTGAGAGTCAACGCTTCGTGCCCAAGTTGTTTCGGACCTGGTCCAAATCCATCCAGCGGTTTGTACTGTGCAATTTGGCAAAAATGTACCTTTCTTCCTCTATGGGAAAATGAATGGGAAGTAGGCTGCACATTTTGGAGAAAAAATTACGTTTGACACATAATAACTTTTTTCATTTTTGACTAATCTTTATGGAAATGTGCAGTCTGGGGGGTGCAGACTTTTATTCACTTTCAAACTTTTGGTTAAATCCGTTTCTCAAATCAAAATGTATTAACAATAGAATTTTGAGGGGTTGCAATGTGTCTCCAACTCACCTTAACTTTACAGAATATGAATTGTGGGCACTATGACCATTCTCTTCCATCATTTGAGAGCCCAATGGGAGTATTGCTGCTTCTGTTTCAGATATTGGATTGAGTAGATAATTAGCCAGCAAGTATGAGAACAGTTGTGTCTTGAAAGATTTTGACAGTTAAGATTAGGGATATATGAACTTTGGATATGGATATAGTTTCAGAGTTTGTGGGCCTCGGATGAGAGCAACTGGTTTCTTCAATCAATGTTTGGAGTGAGAAATCATTTTTCAGTAGGACAGAACATTTGTGCTGCTTCTTTCATATAAAGGGAATTATTATTTTACAAGGCAGAGGGTGGAAATGGCCTTTTGGTGCACTTTTATGAAATTGAAAGGGCATTTGTCATGCATTCTGCTTTTCATTGATTTCCCGTTGAAGTTCATATACAGGGTTGGCAGGGTCTCTTTGGCTCACTGCGCCACATCATATGTTGTGGGCAGCAGGATGGTACATAGAGATGAGCCAGAGAAAGACTGTTATTTAAACTGTAGCAAGAAAGTTGAAACTTATACTGTTCCCACTACTGTTCCAGTGACGTGAAAGATATGTATAATGTTATTATTGGGTTGGGTGCCATTTATGTTGAAGAAGTAAAGCTTAGTCTCTTGTGATGCGAGTAACTAATGCAACGCAGATCATGTGAGTTTCAAAGTATGGTTATATTTGAAATATGGAGGGTATTGCCCAATTGGTAAATGGGACCATTTTGTGTCGGCATAACATGTAGATCTTGTCTATAATTAAGCTGTTAAATCCATTGCAAATTTTTTGGATGTTTTGATGATTGAAATCGTGCAATTGGCTTTGAGGAGTTTACACTGAGTTTACACTGAGACAGAATTAATAGGATTGTTAGTTTGGATATTTATTGGCACAGGTCATATTCCTATCACACGGATTTGTGATTTCAAAGTGTGACGTCAGGGTATGGATTTGGAGATACAGAATCACTTTCAGGCTACTTAAGCATTAGGACCATGATCTGCTGTTAGTGTTGGCATTAGTTGAAGGTAGGAATAACTTTACCACTGGATTCTGTTGTAGGTGATCATGGAGGAAAGACCACATAATGTTTTTTTAAATTTGTGTGAGAATAAAATAATGTGGGCCTTAAACGCGTTTTGTAAACAATGTTCTTTTTGGGTTTTTTTGTATAGTTTATTACAAACCTTTAAAATGTGATTACACTATCATAATCCAATCAACATAACATAAAATTTCCATTCAGCAGATTGTTACATTTTTGCACAACAGATTTTAGTCCCTTTAGACAATTTCCTTTTCAAGGTTATTTAGTTTCACTTCTAAAGTGTCTATAAAAAAGGTAAGGGCAAAAATTAGTTTTCTTTCTGTCTCATTATACATACTTTGCCACCAATCATCAGCATTTAAAAAAAGGTCTTTTTGTAATCAAGTCTCCAAGACATCTTGTTCTTTCCTTTCTGAGGGCTGTGCATAGCAGGGTAAGATGTTTTAAGGTCTCCTCACATAGTCCACAGAATCTACAGATCTTGGTCATGTTTTTATTTTTCTGCCATAAGCTTTTTCGCTCTTGTGTCTTAAGTAGATTCAATTTAAATTTAAAATACAAATCTCGCCGCCGAGCCTCTGGAAATAATTTTAAATAATTTGGAATTTCGTTGTATGCTCGTTTTTCATGGGGTACATTTTCCATCAGTTTGTGAGTTCTTCTTTTATCTTCTGTTACGATCCAGTCACTTCTCCATAGGCGTTTTTTCACCAAATTTGGGTTAGTATGTAGGGTTTCGATGTCAATGTCAAGATTCTTCAAGATCATCTTGCAACTCTCTACCCAGGATGTTAGCATATTTTGTTCCTTGGAGTTTTCAATGTTTTGTAAAATCTCAAATTGGATAGGGGTGTTTGTAGTAGTCATTTTTGAGTAGAGATTTAGCGTGTTCCAACAGATTCTGGCATGAATTGATATTAGACCAAGTTCATATCTAATGCATGCCATCAGGGTTCCTTGGGGTAGGTGTAGGACCTTAGTCCAAAAGATATTTTCAAGAGAATTCCACAGCTGATACGGGGCACCAAATGCGCATTCAGCTCCATATATGAGTGCTGGAACTGCTTTTTGTTTGTAAAACACCAAGGTTGGGCGGAGTGAATATTGTCCATATTTTTTATGGATGATACATGCTTGATTTGTCAGTTGTTGACATTTAGATTTAACACTAGCAACCCAGGGTGCGTCGTTAACGCTTGAATTGATGATCATTCCTAAGTATCTTGTTGATGATGTACTTTGAAGGAACGTCTTTTCTAGTGACCAGCGGAATTTACTTACTCTGCTTTTATTTTTGCCTTTAAGGTTTTCTAGCATGAGGATTTCAGATTTTGTCGTGCTGATGGTAAGTCCATTGGTTTGAACGTATCTCTCTAGGGCATTTAGTTTTCTTTGGAGGCCTATAGGCATAAGATCTAGTAAAATTAAATCATCCGCACAGAGAGACGGCTTCTTTGATGACCATTTATTTTTGGTGGAAATGACTGAGTCTGATCAAGAGTGACATCTATGTCAGAAAGAAATAGATTAAAAATGATGGATGCCAAAGGGCACCCCTGCTTAACTCCACAATGGGTAGGTATAGCATCCGATAATTTACCAGCTCTGTCAAGTCTAATCTGTATATTAGTTTCAGTGTGCAATTCTCGTATTGCTAATAGGAGACTTATAGGGCAATTCCAAGCGTATAGCTTAGCCCATACCTTTTCTCGAGGAATGCTATCAAAAGCATGAGCAAAGTCTATGACAGCGATGTATTTTTTGTTGCCCGTTCTTATCGTTTCCATTTTTAGAATGTTTACAATTAGCAAATTCAAGGCACATCTGACTCCTTTCACGAAGCCTGTCTGTCGTGGGTCCATTTGGTTTACTGTGTGGATCCATTGATTTAATTTACATGTTAGCATTTTTGCATAGACCTTTCCCAAGACGTCTAAAAGTGCTATTGGACGGTAGTCCTTCGGATTACTTCTATCTTCCTTTTTGAAGATAGGGACTACAATAGCACTTTTCCAGGACTTCGGAGTACAGCATGAAGTTGCAATTTTATTGAAAAGAACATGACAGAAACTGGCCCATTCATCGGGGTTCTGTTTTAAGATGTAATTGCTCAGCCCGTCTGGGCCCGGAGCTCTTGAGAGATTTAGATTTTTGATGGTTGTTAAAATCTCATCATGATCAAAGGTTAAATCCCATGATGTTACAATTGGAAATTTTGGCTCTTTTACATTTTCTTTTTTACTGTATACAGTGGTATAATGCGTTATCCAGTCTTTTTCTTTTACTGCATTTGTCATGATGGCTTGTTGCAAAGTTCCATATTGGTTGATGACACTCCAGAAGTCTCGCGTGTTTGTTTTAACGAGCTTTGATAGCATAATTTCAGCATCACGATTTTACGTTTTTGTTTTAGAATTTCTAAATCAAATGTATGTTTTGGTACAAAGCCTGGTCTTCTAAGGCCATAGTTGTTTTCCTTAAATTGAGTGAGAATATGATCATATTCCAGCACAGCCTTTTTCGTGCTTATACATCGCTGTCTCAAGTGTAGTCTTGTGGAATCAGTAGCGACATCATGCTTCCAGTAAACTTGGGGTTCTGAGGTTATATTAGTCAGACTTATTTCCACCAAATTGTGATCACTTTCTTGCTTTTCATGGATTTGCAAGGTCTTTATTCGCCAATTCAGAGTCTCAGATACAAAAAAGTAATCTAAAATGGATTTCAGATTGTCTCTTCTCCAGATCATGTTAGCTGGTATATCACCTGGCATGTTTCCATTTAACATGTGCATCTTTTGTGCTTCCATCTCTACACACCATTCCTTATCTATGGTAGAGTCGCTCATATACGCTGATGTATTATCTTCTATGTACCTGATGTTTAGGAAACCACAGAGTACAATGTTAGACGAATCAACTTGCTCATTGATTTTATCGAGCAATTGTGTTATCATGTCAATAAAACACGTTGGTTTCATTATTTTGTGTTGCCAATAGATATTAATAAGATATATTGAATCCAGTGTCCTTTGATGTTCATCTTGTTTGGACATATGGATCACTTGTATATATGCATTTACATTTATAGATTCAATTATCTTGTATCCTAGACCTTTCTTGACCAACGTGATTAAATCAGCCATCGGTCTTCCTTTCTCATTTTTAATGGCTGGGTTGAAGCAGATGTCATATACGTCAGAAATGGGTGGATCGATCATCCAAGTTTCCTGGAGACATATAATTTCTAGTCCTTTCATCCACTCCTGTTGGAAAAGATGTTTATATCCTCGGGTGTTCCAGGATCCACAGCTGATTGTTGATTTAGCTGGGGCAGCCTGGCGTTTTTTTAGATCATCATCGCTCTCATGCAGTAGGGATCTTGCATCAGTATCCTTTCTTTGGTTATTACTATTACATGAAAATGTAATTTGGATTTGTTCTTTCTCTGATTGCATTTCTATTTCTTTGTTGTAAGCTGTTTCACTTGACTTTCAATTGTCAGTTGTGGTATAAGTTCTTGCCATCTTCTCATTGTTTTTAACTTCATGATTTGCTTTCAAGTTCTCTCCTATCGGAGATGGAGTATTTATATTTAAGTTTTGTGCTCTGATGTTATTTCGATCTTCCTTCTTGTTCACTTCAAAGATGTCAAATCCTAATGAGAGTAGGACTGCCGTTGCATCTAGAAGGATGTCACATACTATCCTAGAGTCAAGATGGAGCTTTACTTTGTCGTCTTCAGGTTCTTTAAAGAATTTGACACATTTGATGTCTCCGGATTCAATGGTCCTGAGCGCTGGAACGTAATGAAAAAGTTGTAAAACATTTGTACGGTTCAGCGTCAGACCGTCTTTTCTTGGAAATGTCAGTTCTAAACCAAGGCAGTATTTAAATTGCGGTTTTCTTTCAGGTTCCTGTTTGACACTCTGCCGACTATAATTTTTATAAGAATGATCACTTTGAGTTCTTTGACAGGGATCCACGCTGGGCCATTGGAATTATATTTAGAGGCGCATAGGTTATCAGCGGCAGCTCCGGTTTGAGTCTCAAGTTTCTTATGCATATATGGACTTATTGTACTTCTGGATCTCTCAGTCTGATCACTGTTATGCGACTCTTTACAGGCCAGATGTTTTCGTTTTTCCTCCATTGTTCGAAACACTGGACTGATTTCATTTATCTTCTCGTTTTTTCATTGCTGGAACCAGCACGCATACACGAACCTCTGTTTTATCCTGACCTTCCAGCGTGGTCAAAGCACGGGCTGTTTCCTTTGTTTTTCCTTTATCTTCTTGCACGTTCTCCAGAGAAGATTTGTCATACAATTTAGACTGACCGCCAAGTGCAGTATTCTCTGTGCTTTTTTCTTCTCTTTCATCTTCATCTTCATATATCGATAGCTCCATTAAATCAGTTGAGTTTTCTATATCAGTAGATATATTTTTACAACTTTCAAGTTGCTTTGTGTTTTCCTTAATTTCACTATGGGAATCCTTTTCCTTTTCTAATATTTTATCTTCGCCTTGATTTATTGAGAAGCTCACTGTTTTAAGATTTCGTAAAAACTTTCTTGAGCTATTAGTGATGTTGTGTTTTTTCATAGTTTGATTTTTTTTGTGCTATCTTTGCACGCTTCGGTCTTGCCGGTTGTTTTAATGCATTGAAAATATCAAACAGAATCTGTTTCGGTGGATTTGTCGTCAAATTTTCGGGTGCCTGATTTGTTGCATTCTCATCTATTATTTCAGATTTGTCCTTTGCAGATGAGGAAGATATTTGATTGTCTGTGTTGGCTCCATTTTCTGCTCTAGTAGATAAGGCAAGTACGTCTTTAAAAGAAAGGCTTAGGCTTGGCTCCTGAGGCTGGCTTCTAGTTTGTTGCTGCTTTTCATTATTGGCCGATGTATTCTCTGTAGCTGACTCTGGCTTATTTCTTGTCGCAATTAGTGATTCTTGTGTTGTCAGATCGATTATTTTAAGTTCAGGAGTACTAGTTTGTTTAGTCATTGGTACCACAGTAGTTTGTTCCACATAAGGTTGTTCATTTGTTGCTTCTTTTTGTGGAGCAGATGCATCATTACTCAGATTGCTGTTTACACACGTCTTTTTTAATATAGGTTTGGTACCTTTGCTAATTCTATCCTGTTTTAGCAGGGAAAGCGCTTCTTTTTCAATTTAAGCCAATCGTTTTTTATCTTCACTATTATTCCGTTTTTGTGCAACTAGTGTGGCTACCATTCCTTCAATTTTATTAGTGAGTTCTTTAAAACACTGTTTGTTGTGTGTAGTTACGTATTCAATGCTAATTAGCTTAGAATTCATCAAAGCAATCAAGGTAGTTTGATCCTTTATTGTCTCGTTTAAGTGCTCATACATTTTCAAGAATGGCGAGATGGTCATTGACATTACTGAAGTCAGGGCAGGTTGTAGTTCTTGGATGTATTTTTTGATTGTGTCTTCCAAATGATCAGATGTGTCCCTCTTCGCGTCATGCATTCTATACTTAGTTTTGTAATAAGTTCTTCTGATCTTCGGGTACTCACGATCCATTATTGAAGACTCTGTACTGGTTTCATCTGATGAAGTTTTCGATGGAGTCTCTGCACTCTTAACGTTGTTCGCCACTTGTTGCTTAACAGTTTCGTTGCTGTTTATGCTTCAATTGTATTCGCCTTTTCATATGGATCCAATTCTGTCTGAGCTTGTCTCAACCTTTTTTGTGAGTCAAAAATCTTCAGAGACTCACTATCCATTATTCTTCTTCGTTTAAATGTTCCACTCGGCCATATGGATTTGGTGTTTGTCAGAATGGCACGCTGTCTAGGCTACTCATCCTCATTGCTTATGTTTTGGTCTGTATTATTGTCATCAAGTTGTAAACCGGCCTGGGGTTCATCATCTTCACACCTATTTGTTTGTGTATTAATGCTCTTATTTATCTCACTTGTATTCAGCATAGTGACAGTTTGATTTTTATTTTTTCGTTCTTGATTAATGTGGGTTAGATCCATTAATAGTTTGTTTCTAATTCCAGTGAATGTCTTCTTTCTATCTGGTCCTTATGTTGTAATTGGGCAAGGAAGGGAGAGATATTGTCCGACGACTCAGGAATAATTCCAAACAGGGGGTCTGGTTCTAGATTGGCCGAAAAAAAGACATCAGCACCATGATCATCAGAGCATGTTTCATTTGAATCTGTAATGCTGTTCTGCTTTTCGGTATGAAAGGTGTCCAGAGAGCCCAAAGTCTGTTCTTTATTTCTAACTTCAGGACCGGACTTAGTCCTTTTTTCATTTCTCCTCGCAGGCATAGGCTCTGCCCCTCCTGGTATGTCTCGCGAAGACACGCATACACGGGGGACACTCCCGCAGGCATCCACCGCCCCAGGCACGTCCCCTCCCGCACCTGCAACCACCCGCTCCGGGGGGTCGAGCGAGGGGGCCGGAAAAGCGGGTGGGGCACCGAAACTGGGAAAGGAGAGCCCGCAGACCCACACGGCCGAGCCGCCAGGGCCGTCGCACCAGCCACACCAGCCGTACCAGCCGGCGAGACCGTGGGTGGTGGAGCTGCGGCCACGGAGCACGCCCCAGTGGCCCCTCAACCCCCCGACACCTCCCGCCGGCTCCTCAGCCGGAGGACCACACCCCGCCACACAGCCGCCGTCCACCAAACCGGCAGGACTCTGTATTCCATTGTGAGTTCTGCTTTCGTTTTTTCACATGGCGATGAACTACCCAGACTAGTTTTTAGGCTGTTCTTTTTAGCAGTCATGGCAAGCTGCTGGATTTCGTGTGTTGCATGTGTAGCTTCAAGTGAGATCACTGGTTCCAGTAATTCTACTGTGTCACAATCCAACTATTCATAGTTGTTACATCCTTTCACATGGCAGTACACACAGCCCTGTATATTTAAATGATCACAATTACTATGGGCTTGATACTGTAACTCTGAACATGCTACTCTACTAGCTGCAGAGATAGTCAACTTAGATGTCATTTGATTACTCACTTGTAGCTTGGACTCCACTGGGGGCGCAGTAAGGGAGCTTTTTTCCTCCAGGCAGATGGCTCCCTTGCGCAGTTGCAGTCTGGTGAGTGGGTGAGGGCCAGCAGGGGGGCCAGTATGGGAGTCAGAAGATTTGCTCCTAGACCACCCCACACTGGGTTTGTTGGGCTGTTGTGTGGCTCCAGGCCCCATTTCTCCCCAGGTCTCTGCAGACTCCAGGAGACTCTGCAGACTCTGCGGTGAGTCTGGGTATTTGTAGAGTAGTTCCGCCTTCAGTAAGGGAAAGAGAAGAGCCACTGGTCACTCGTCACTCCAAGAGACTCTGCAGACTCCACAAACAATTTAAGATGATGGGTACTGAAAAGAAAGTAGATAAGGGGGTGCCTGGTGCATCGTAGGAAGCAGTGTATAGGTGTGTGTCAGAGAGGATCAGTCAGTGACCGTTCACTTTATCAGCATGCAAGACAATTTTGCCAACATCTATCGTTGGTTGGCATTTGGAGGTAACCATTGAGAAAGAGGTGAGGTTTGTTATGTTGTGCTTGCAGGAATGTATGGAATGTGTAGAGGTCATTGAAAATGCTGTGAGAGAAATTAGAATGCTGGGTATGACTGAAGTTCCAGCCCTGGGAGTTGGAGATATGTAAGCGTGGGTGGCGGGAGCCATTGGGTTCCTATGCAGCTACTTAATACAACGTGATGTAACTTCAATAAACGAACATAAAAGCAGCTTACCTGCCTGGAGTGTCATGGAGCATCCTTTATAATAATGAATAATGGAAACAAACTGGTCTTCAAAGGATAACTCAGGTGTGCCTGCTTGATATGGTGTACCAAAGGAAAGGAGAACAAGTAAACTACTGCGGGTGTGTGGCGAGTGAATGAGAAGACCCACTGCCCCCACGAGTTACATCCCATCACCCAGGGAGGATTGATTGCTGGTGTGCATGTTGCTGCACAGCTGGATGATTTGGTGTCGCTGCCTGAGGGGTGGCCTGCAGGAAAGAGGATGTTTTGCACTGTTATAGGAAGCCTCGCTGTGAAGGCCCTTGTGAATGGTGGACTGGTATGGGGGCTCGAGGAGGAAATGTACACGCAGGAGTAAAGATGACTCAGTGAATGTGCCGTTGCTTCCTGTGATCTGGGAGTACTGAAACTACTGCCTGTACTAGGGCACACGTGGCTCTGCGGAGGGTTGACTGTCCAGTGGAGCATAGTGTTCCTTGAGGGTAGAGGACGTATACCGGTGTGGGCATCACATGAGCATGATTATGCTAATGTCGAAACAGCTTGTGGTGAAGGTGGGTCCGTCTTCGACAAGGACTCTGGAGAAATGGTGATGTATTAACCATCACGTGCAGATAGCTAAAGAAAGGGCCCCTTAACGTTTCCCAGCTGTGTGTGACAACCATGTTAATGCACTCCCGACGAAGGGACCACAGCATCTAGAAAGATTCCCTGTCGTGGTGAAGTGCAAAGCGCTGGTAACTGAAGAACAAAATACAGGGATTATGTCCATTGGAATGTGGCGGTAAACATGTCAGTGGTGCGTTCACGTAATTCTGGAGCGAGTTCACATTTAGATGCAGGTGCAGTGTGGACTTCTAGGATTTAGATAGGAAATGTGATATCATAAGACAATATTTTTGGAGAGTGGTGTCAAGTGGTGAATTGTGATAGAGCTGGGGTGAACTGTGTAATAAGGTTAACATGTTTGAGGATTTGCAGGGTAATAACTGTTGCCTGCAGCGCAGACTCTTAGGGGTACTATGCATATGTATGTTGCATAATCGTTTTCTGTTATAATGTGCATAGGTATCGAGAGCAGGGCAATGAGCATTGAGGAGATATGAGGATTACACTAAGTGATAATATGCTGTCGTACTGGTTGGAATTATTTGGGATGTGTATGTTGCACCAAATTTGGATGGTGTGGGTTATCTGTCAGTGAGCAGATTGTGAGGTGCTTCCACATTTCGGTATGAATGTTGAGGAATCTGACTGTGAGTGGATTGTGGGACTTTCAGCATCTCATTGGGAGTGTTGAGTTATCTGCCTGTGAGTGGCTTGGGGGACTTTCATCATTCCAGTGTGAGTGTTGAGTAATCTGCATGTGAGTAGATTAAGAGACTTTCAGCATCTCATTGGGAGTGTTTAGGTATCTGCATATGAGTGTATTTTGGTACTTTCATCATCTCAGTGTGAATGTTGAGCAATCTGCCTGTGAGTTGACTGTGGGACTCTGAACATTCCAGTGTGATTGTTGAGTAATCTGCCTTTGAGTGGATTGTGGGACTTTTCAACATTTCAGAGTGAGTGCTGAATAATCTGCCTGTGTGTGGATTATGGGACTACTCAACATTTCAGAGTAAATTTTGAGTAATCTGCCTGTGTGTGGATTGTGGGACTTTGAACGTTTCAGAGTGAGAGTTGTGTAATCTGCTTTTTTTTTACCGGATTGTGGAAATTTGCCTTTGAGTGAATTGTGGGAATTTTCAATATTTCAGAGGGAGTCTTGAGTAATCTGCCTGTGAGCGACCTGTGGACATGTTTTGTTTTTCGTTTCTTTCAATGGTCCCCCTGAAGTTTTAAGTACTACTTCATTGAGCATTTTGTTGATCTTTTGAGTCTAGTGAACACCTCTTGGAGTGTTGGATTATTGGTAATAGCAGTTGCTATGGGAGTGAGGTGGATTAGACATGGTGGTGAGGTTCTGTTTGGAGTGTTTTGATGGTTCAGTGCACCCATGGTCACAGGACCAGTGGGACTCCAATCAAGTTGTCTAGGCATAGGAGAAACGTGCTTGACTTTGATGGCTGTTGTGAGTTAGGTTAGAGCGCTATCCAGAGGTATTTTGTTTTTTTTGTGCTTTCAATTTTATTTGTGCTCCACACAGCAGGGAAGTTTTAGTAGGTCAGGCCCGGTACTGCATGAAAATAATATGTGTAGGGTGTTTTGTGCCCTAATGTTGGGGTGGCTCCGATCTTTCTTTTGGGGAAGAAAGATGCTTAACTGGTTTCTGTTGAGATAACATACTTGGAGGTCGGTTGGGTTAGCCAACCTTATTGTACAGTGTACCCACGGTTGTTTATAACAAATGTGGCATTGCAATTGGTTTTGCTCTCACAAGCTAAACCATGTGGTTCTGGTACGGCTGGTCAACGTGCTAGGACAGGAATTTATGTTTTGCCTTCCTTTTAGGGAGATGAGGTGGCGATCTTCTCGTGGTCTGCCTTTGCCTCACCTGTATGTTCGTATGTGTGGGTTCACATCTGAGATGTGCCCTTTGGGTGTGTTAAAAGAGTGGAGATGTGTAGTGCCTGGAAGTATGTATGACGTTTGAGCGTGCTCTGGAAGGAGGTATGAAGCCTGAGCGTCCTCTTTGGTGTGTGTGTGTGTGTGTGTGTGTGTGTGTGTGTGTAAGAGGGGAGGTGTGTTATGCTGTGCTTGCAAGAATGTATGGAATGTTGTGATCTCATTGAGAATGCTGTGAGAGAGATTAGAATTCTGGGTATTAGTGAGGTTCCAGGCCTGGGAGTAGGAGAATATAAGCCTGGGTGATGGGAGCCAATGGGTTCCTATGCAGCTATTTGATACAACTTGATGTAACTTCAATAAAGTAACATAAGAGCAACTTGCCTGAAGTTTCCTGGAGCACCCTTTATAACACATAGCAATGGCAGTCCAGAGCGTTATAAATGCCACCTAACATAACAAAACATCTCCCCTTCTGCTGTGTAAAGGTACCTATTGTGGGAGTACAATTTAGAGCAATTAATTTAGCTTTTAATGTAATTCTACTTTGATTAATACATGGTTTCTGGATGTAAGTGATTTCTGGATGTTTTCCATGTCTAGCTACTGCCTAAATTGCATTTCCTCTTGCTGTTGGCAAAGTGTTTAGTTTGGGCATCTGTTTTAGAGCAATTTAATTTCTCTTTGACAGATTGTAATTCTATAAAGCCTGTGTCAGGGTTTACAAGTGTGTCAGCATCTGAGATCATCATTTCAGTTGGTGACATATCCATTTTGGCTCACAGTCATTTGTGTTTCAGTGAACCTTTCCCCACTTTGGGCCTAAATGTTCTCTTACTGCTTACCCGTTTCCAGCTTACTTGGAAATCCAAGTGCACACAGATCATTCGCTTTCCAATAATTCAGTGGAATACACCAACGGCCCCCCTTTACCTCTGTACCTTTCCTTCCATCTACCTCTACCATTGTCCCATGATGTTTTGGTCGAGTTCAGTGCTGTAAAAAGAGCAGGTTGCCAAGTACACTGAGCTGTTCTATCACGGTTCCCTAGGTAAAACCTGCTGCCACCTGTTACCAAACTAGTGAAATGCAGATCAGGGTAGTCGTTGAAAAGGGGTGGACCATATGCTGATTATTCCTAGAAACCACCTAACAGGAGTCCAGGCGCCACAAAGTCCCAGGATTACCCACAGATGTGTTGGCTGGACCCAAAGCCCACTTGGGCTCAGCCTTAGAGGACTTTCTTCAGCAGGGAACCTACATCATGAAGGCCACCCAAACATGGCAGTGACTTCACAGTCACTGCCATATCCATACCATGTATTTGGCTTTGCAGGACAATTTAGAGGAGCTGAGTGGCCTTCCAATTAAGTATTTTGATTGTGAAGGTGCTTACATTGTTTGCCTCCAGCCTCAAAGACTCCATCTTTGCTTCTCACTGTCAAGGCTGATGTGAGGCCTTCCTGTGGCATGAACCAAAATATATCCACAAGTGGGTCATATCTTTATTTGGTTGCAGTAATGTCACACACAACGCCCATATTGAGATTTGCCCTGTGTATTTCTCAGAATGATGACGTAAAGTGCGGGTGCTGTCTGGTTGTGGCTTAACATGGGTTTTATCCAGTTTATTGCTCAGAAAGATGTTATATAGTCTGGGTGGACCCTTTCCAAAGTGGGCAAGGTGGTGGGATGAAGGTTTAGTTAAATAACTGTTATGGTACCTTTCTCAAACATACTATCTTACAGGGTGTCTTGAAGTTTATTAGATTTACTGAAGAGTTACAGCTTCTGCTCTAGGTGGAAAGTTCTCCTTGTGTGCGGTGGCTCTGTAACTGTGACTTCAAAGAAACAGTCTAGCCTTAAGGATCAAACACTTCATGATTTTGTGCAACCTGGTCCTCAAATAGGGCATCTGCATTCTATTTTAGTACATTTTATTTTCGACTTCGCCCCCAAAGCAGTCATAATAGTGGACAACAGAGGCATCACAATTGAATCCTTAACACTAGTCCACCACTGTCTGTATGGAAAGGCACCTGAATACCTAAAGAAGCAATTCTCCTGGTATGAGCCAAACCGCAATTTGAGATCCAGTAGGGACACCTATGTGTACATCCCACAAAAAGAACAAATGGCTTAGGTAGATCCTTTGCTATCAAGGCTATCACCAAATGGAAGAAACTGCCCCTGAACTTAAAAACTGAAACAAATTGTCTAGCCTTTCGAAAGAAACTTAAAACACAGCTCTTCAAATAAAACCCAAATCCTCAGTGTAGGCCTCAAACTCTAACCTTCATCTCTGTTGTCCTGTCACTTAGTCCCATGTTTTTTTGTAAGCGCTCTGATGCCTGCGGTTTGCAGTGCTATATAAATACATTAAAAAAAAATAAAAATAGGTAATTCCCCACCACCAAAAAGGCGATAGCTCCACATGTGCACATTATGGCACTACACAAAATTCACATTAGTGAACCTGCCCTCATGGCAAGCCATTCAGGCAAGTCTCTTGAAGGGTTTGGTTCACCTTCACTTACATACTCCCATTTTCCTTTTACACTCTCCACATTCACCTTTTTACAGCTAACTCTTGGCTGTGTAACTTTTGACAGTTGGTTTGGCAAACACAGATAGATCAAATATCTGGAGATTAGCAAGGGATGTCTGAAACGTAACTTGCAATCAAGACTTCACACTTCCCGGGAAATCCGGTCTCCGCATAATTCTATTACCATCTCTGAAGTACTAGAACTTGCCACAACTGAAAAGGATTATTATAATGAGATTTTCTATTTTTCCTCTTCTGACCAACAGTCACTCTGACCAGCAGTTCCTCTAAATGACATGAATACAGAAGTAGAAATTCACGCCCTTTCGCTCAACTTCTTCCAATGGTTAGTCAGTCTGTTTTCCTATGCTCTAACCGTTCCCCTTTCTCCACAGACTAAGGTATTTTTACTATGGGTTGGGGCACACTACATTATTTTCTATGAAATCTCTGCAGGACTAATACAGCAGTGAAAGATGAAGTAACAAATCTTCTTAACAGAACATAACTTGTTTCCTCCCACTTCACCTGTCTCTCTGTATGTTGCCATGCAAATGTGACCCTCTGAGGGGTAGCACCTACACCAGATTTTGCGTTCCCATTGTGTCCACCTCATTTGCTCTGCACACAATCCACTCTGGGTTCTGTCATTTCTCACAGTCTGGTGGACAATCCCAGATGTATCTCTGTGTGTTTTCTTATGTTACAGTTACAGCTCCGCCGACAATAAAGCCAACGGCGTTCAGTGTATAATTTAGCACATCTCAAATCCATCACACAACCACTTGCTGGCTCATTGTAATACTTCTCTATACGTACTAGAAGCAATTTTAACAGGTATGTACTTTCTTTTCTGTTCAGCTCTAAGCATTGATCAGTCCACCAAGCCTCTTCAGGCATGTACATTACTACACACTGTGGCTCCAACCCACATTCCACTTCTTATCTGTACATCAATTATGTGTGTTTAAGCACTCTCCCCCTTTATCCTTTATTCTTCACTGCTGGCCCTTCCTGTTCTTTCACAGACAAAGGCCGGGAGGAGGGCACAGACAGCCACTCTCTGTACAAGTCGCTGCCCTGTTAGACGACTGTGGTGTTCATTGGTACAGTATACAATAACTCATATCATAACATTAAATATGCATTAGCAATTGAATTGGTCATGTCTAATGGAGCAAAGAAGTGCACACGTGACAAGTTATTATTCAACATCGTGCTTGCAAATTTTAAGTAGTTTTTCACCTACAGGTGGCACTAGTTTCTACAAACGATTCTTTTAGTGCACAAACAAAGGAGGGGAAATTGAAATGAGACACTCCCTCACCACATTTGTGACATGGTTATTTTTGCAAGCTTTGTATGTAACATATCTTATTGCCTGCCTTTGCTTCCACTCTTATAGAAGTCTTACTCTCTTTCGAGAGCAATGCATTATTTCTTGAAGCTACACAGACTGGGCTAATATTGGGAATAAATGATGAATCAACTGTCGGGTATGGTTTCAGGGACGCCATTTAGAGGTCGCCTGGGGTCTACCTTGCTACCCCTAAAAAAATATGTTTTTTTCTTTTTACAAATTGAAGCTCCTGGGCTGTGGTCAATGTCATGTGGCTTTATGTTTCTAGAGTTGTTGTCTTTCTTGTTCAGGCTTCTTAAAACAAACAGAGGGTTCCACAAGAGTAACATTTTGAGCAGTGGTCCTAAATAAGAAAGAATAGAAATAACCGATATTTTGTCTTTCTGGAATTCTATACAATAATTGCTAGACTCATTCCAGGTTTATGTTAGGGACACTTCAGGGGGCGAGTCACTGATTTAGCATGTTCCTAAACACCTCAAATTCAAAATGCACGCAAAATACTCCGAAAAGTATTTAGAGTAGAATAAGCATCCATTTCGGACTATGTATTTTGCTTTACACAAGTTGCAGTTATAGCATGTTTTTTTTTTGTTCTGCTGATACAAATGGTGATCCATTCTTGTATGAAATGTTTATCACCTTACAGTGATATTGTAATATTTTCATAATGTACTTAGGAACAATGCTATGTGACTCCACTTCCTGTTTTGTCAAGGGGTAGAATGCAGTGTTCCATTGCTTCCGGTGATGTCACTTCAGGGTGGGTTCAAATGACATCACTTCCTGTGATGTCATCAGAGGTGAATGGTCATGCGACTTCACTTCTGCTACCCTTGGCATTTTGGTGTAATGACATCCCTGTATGGTTTACCTTTTGATTGCTGCCCTTGTATTTACACAACCCATAGTAGTTATGTTTGTTTAAGTTGCTAAACTCATAGGAAGATCACTTTTTCGGCGGCATATACCTTCACTCCCCTTAGAGGAATCCGCACCAAACTTTGCAAAAAAAAGGTATATGGCCGGCTCCGAATTTTGTCGCCAAGTTGGGTGAGGTTTCTTGCAGAGGGGGGCAAAGTTATTGGGGGGATCCCAAATATTTTTTTTCCATAGACTAAATGGGCATTAACTTTGCGCACGGCTACAGCCCGAATGGCTGGACAGATTTGTACCAAATTTGCGGCAGGAGCGGGGGCTTGGGTAAGAAAGCAAGCTTTTTGTGTTTGGTGGAAATCAGACCAGTACTTATGTTGCAAAGGACTGAAATGTACATACCAAAACATTTGTGATATCTGGGTCCGCTCAGTGGACCCATTTCCCTGTTCGCTCTGTGGATCGAAGTCTCATTGGCCTGCGGTACGCCGTGCTGTCTGCGAACACTGGACGCGGCCGGTGGTTGGCTGGAGGGAAGCGTGCTATGCGTCAAAGGTTTTGGGAAAGGCTGCCATGGTGTATCGGAGGATAGTGTTGTGGTGTGTGGCAAGCCCGTAATGTGTTGTGTTCATGGCTGAGCTTCTTGTATGTAACTGTGTGGCCACTAAAAGTACTCTTATCTGCCTACGCTCCGGCGTCCCTTTTCCCTGTTCACCGTGTGGTGAAAAATGTGATTGCACTGCAGTGAACGGTGACGTGTTGTGCGTCAATAGTTTTCGATAATGCCGGCATGTTGTTTCCCAGGGCAGTGCGGCAGCGAACGGGCCTGGAAAACATAGTTTACGGCATCTGGTGGTGGGAATAAGGGATGGAAAGGGTCGGGGAGTGTGAAGTGCTGCAAGTGATACATCTCATTAGAAGAAGACAATGGTGTTCCAGCAGTATCCGTGCAGACTACGCCAATTCGCAGTTATCTCAACAGGGAACAATCTTGTGTGGTCATTGCAGGCAGCCTTCGTCATGGCATGCCATCTGCAGCAGCAATGTCTTTCTGTGATGAGTGGTGGCAGGTACATTTGCAGAAGGGGAGTGCATTCCACAAGACATGCACATTTACAGATAGGGTGCACTATGGTGTGCTGTGTGTGGTAAGTCTGTAGCCCCTTTAATGCATGGCTTCAGCCCTTACACAGAAAAGTGTGTCCACTGGTTGAAAAGGTATGTCGACTGGTTGAAAGTCAGTGCCACATTGTCGCTTTGTGTGTGTGTGGTTTGGCTGCATTGCACACATTGTTGGTTGCATGGGTATGGTGATTGGTAGAACATCGTACAGTTTGAATGTTGGTGAGCTTTGCACTACGTTCTGTATCCAAAGGAGATTTGGTTATTCGAGATGATATAACGTGTGAGGTTTTGCGTGCAAACCCACTCGGAAGAGTGCCTCCGTAGTATAGCTCTGCATAACAAATGGAAAGAAGACCTTGGCCGTGAGGCCAGCTGTGTGGGCTGCACACCCTGGAACCACACTAGGGTGGTTTAGTAAAGTAATTTGTGTTTCTTAAAAGATACATATAGTTACTGAAAGAAAAAAAATGATTTTTATTCCACTATTTAATTCAAAAGTGGTTTATCCAGATTAGTATCGATATGTTTTCAAAAGGGAGAAATGTCACATTATAGGCTTATGCATTTCGGGCATTCATGCCCTTCCCCAGGGCCTGTGATCATGTATCTTTTTAACTACCATGTGGTCAGATCAACATAACTATGTAAAGTTTTGGCATTCATAAACAAACAAACCATTTTGGGATTAAGGTATCCCATACCGTTGCATATATGTGCATTGTTTTCGAGTTGTGACAATTATGATAAAAAATGATGACAGAGAGAGGAAAACGTAGGACATCGTACAGTTGTCAGTGTATGGGTGGAGATGCTGCAGTGACCATTCTTGTACTGTGGCCACTGGGTGAAGTAATGCAATAGTGTAAATATGGAAGAGGTTACAGTGCATAGTGTGCATTGCGCGGATTAGTAAGTGTTGAAGTGAACTTTGCAGTATTGCTTGTATGCACGTAGTACAGTGTGGAGAGCAGGACCAATGCTGTGACGATTGTGTTGTTTGGTTGGCATTATTACAATGGTTTCTGATTGGAAGTGGGTAGTGGTGGAAAATGTGTGCTTGCATTCCTGCTTTAGGGTGCAGAGGTTGGGTAGAATTGCTGGTGCCTATGTTGCTTTTCTGAATTGTGGCACATGGTAGAGGAGCAGAAGTGAGCTGCTATGCGTACATTAGGATGCAGTGCACATCATTGCCCCTGTTGCACAATAGGGAGCCACATGTGACCATTTGCGTTTGCTATGGTTAGGCCCTTAGAAGATCCTTGCTTTAGGAAGTGCTGTAAATGACAGCATGAAAGGACATGCTCAGCAGCACACATGTAAAACATGGCCAATGCACACAGCCTCCTACATACCGTTCAGCACACCCAAAAGGCCGTTATGCAACCATGAAAGCAAATATGTGCCCAGGGTGAAAGCTGGCAGGCTCACTTGAAGATGGGGAGTGCAGTGCACATGGCATGAGCATTTAAACATAGCATGTACGATGGTATCTGCATGCATTTGAAGTTGGTGACTTTTACACAATGGTTGTGGAGGACATTGTATACTTGGTACAGCAGCAGAAGTGAGCTGGTATGCATACATTAGCATACGGTGTACATCATTGCCCCTGTTGAACAATAGGGAGCCACATGCCACCATGTGCATTTCCTATGGTTTGGCCCTTATAATCCCCTTGCTTTTGAGAGTGCTGTAAGATATTGCAGCATGAAAGGCTGTGCTCAGCAGCACACATGTAAACTATGGCTAACGTACACGGGCTCCTACATGCCGTTCAGCACACCCAACGCAATGTATGAAGCCATGCATGCAAATATGTGCCCAGGGCGAAAGCTAGCAGGCTGAATTAAAGATGGGGAGTGCAGTGCACATGACTTGAGCATTTACACATAGCCTGTACTATGGTGTGTTTTCTGTGGAGAGGGCCTAGCACATTGCATGCATGGCTGGAGTGGAAAGAGAAAAAAGGAGTCCTCCTGCTTTACTGTGCTGCCGAAATCCCTGTACGTGGGGAAGTGTACGTGCCACATTCTGCGCTTCTCACCATGCTGACCAATGGAAATGGGACTATGGCCTTTGGCCAATCAGGTGCTCAGGGTGTGCGTCACAGGCAAGAGCACCAATAGGGAGAAGGACACCTCCTGCTCCATTGGGCACAGCCAGCGCGATACATGGGGAAAGGCACGTGCCACATTCTGCGCTTCTCACCATGGTGGCCAATGGAAAAGAGACTGTGGAGAATGTCCAATCAGGTGTGCAGGGTATTGTAGGGGAGGATGGGTCAATAGGAACCCCCTCCCACTGCATCTCCCACCCTGGTGAAGACTCATGACTCGTCGGCAGCCAACCTGCCCCCGGGCCCAGGCGGCAGGATGGCTGCAGACCGACAAGTAAGGCTGCACCACCACGTTATGTGGCAGAGCACAGACTCCATCTTGTACTAAGCCAACTTCATTTTGCTAGAAACGTTCAGATCTAACCCAGGCAGAGCCAACGTGCACACTGAAAGCTGCAGCTTGACCCCCACTCGACCGCGCTCACAAAAGCCCATGCTTCCCCCACCCCCCACCGCATGGCAGATCCGCTGAGGACTCGTTCTCACGAGCCACCAGACACGAACACACAACAAAATAAAACACTGTAGCTGTTAACCGTCCGCAGTACATCATTGCCCCATCCATGAATGGGAACATTAGGAAGTAACTGAAACCAGCCCAAAACCTGCAGGCCCTGACCCTGTACCAAGCCCCCAGCGTTAGACTGTGTGGCGCCTTACACCCCTACCTACCCTGAAAACTCTTGCAATGTGTAGAAACCATTTATGTAATATATGTCATGTTGACTAACGTTCGCTGCTAATGTGAAGAAGAATGGGTAAAGAGTAATATGCAACCAATATTGTTTATAATGTAAAGATGTACGAAGACTGGCTAGCTGATGACAATATGCAATAACATGTGCTGCTCTCTTTATACATACACCTGCCTAACACTACCTCATGTCAACTGTTAATGTAAATTGTTGTGATAAAGGGTATGGCCCCCAGTTAATATCCCTTCTATTGCAAATGCATACGAGTCTTCTTAGAGACCCCACGTGTTGTTGTCCGCCCCTCATCCACGGGACAGTATACCGCCGTGTGCAGGATGCTGCACAAAGAGCTGCAAGGCCATCTCCCCCTCCTCCCGCCCAGGCCCTTCAGAGATAGCTGGTGTTCAAACAGCACAGCCTCGACCTCCGCTCCCGACCCTGCTTGACCCATTTCAAGCATCCGCCTCCCCCATGTCAGAGGCCGCCACAGCCTGACTCCATGACTTACGAGCTACCTGGTCCTAAATCCCACCGTCTCTCAGGCACTAGTCACATGCCCCCCACCGGCCAGTGGTATCTCCGTCAACCCCAAGTTAATGGTCCTAAAAACGGGGGCGCCCACACATGTACCAACAGATCGTAATACCATCCCTCACCTAATCTATCAAGACAGGCTGGTCAAGTGACCCCTCCCATGCCCCTGACTATGCACATGAAACCAGATTGTTTGAACCTAAGGTATCCTCCAAACTGATGTATTGGGAGACTTCAGATCGCATATCAATGTTCCTGTCTCCATATTGATATAAGGTCAGCGCTTACAAGTTTTGCAAACCAACGGAAAGCATAAAGTGTGACAAATGGGTGTGAATGTGTGGCCAAAAGGGCAAATGTTAGTTTAGTTATCAATCATCGTTACAAGGCATGTCCGGCCCGGCACTCCACCCTGATGAGCCCAGCTGACCTTCCAACCCCATGTGGCGCAGCACCAACATCAGCCAATCGTGGAGGAGCAGCTACCTATTGTGTATACCCCCTAGACATCACCACCCAATCCCCACGATTTTGTGTCCCCTATAGCTTGTGTCACCCATGACGTGTTCTGGAAATAAGTAGGCCTGTCTTTGCTACTGTCAGACAGAGCGCTCTCAGAATTTGCAGAGTCCTTTGCATGCCCTATATTGATCTATATAAATCGCTTTTGATCTCATCCGCACTTGGTCCTGGTCTCATTCCCCTTCTGGGGAGTGTCCTTTATTGCCTCTCACTAAGGGGGATGCGTTTCTGGGGACACTTACATTCAGTGTGCATCACAGGAACGGGATGCAATCATTTTTTCCATTGGTTTGTGTAGTGCAGCTGGCAAACATGGCAAGACGCACAGTTTTCATTGTGGGTAATGCCTTTGTGGAACATCTGTTTGTGTATGCCTTCCAAGAAGGCTTTTGTGGCAATTTTGGTTTGGAGGGAGTGGGCTTGTCAAAGGGTGCGTGCTGTTTCGGCAGAGTGCTTGTGGAATGTCGACTCATGGCCTCTTCGGCAACTGTACATATTGTGGTTGTGCACTTTGGAGCTTTCCTTTTGGGTTCCATGCCTTGTTCCCGTATGTATGATCAACTGAAGAAGATGATGAAAGAAGTGCAGCACATTTTTCCCACTGCCAAGGTGCTTTTCTCATGTATACCCCCGAGAATAGTGTGGAAGTATTCCAATGATTCCTGACACCAGCCAGATGTGAGAAGGGATCTCATCAACAGAAGCATTTGTGACTTCTTGAGTGCTGCTGGGATGTTCTTTTGTGAGAATGAGAACATTGGTACTCGATATATAAACCTTTTCAAAAGAAATGGCATGTCTTTGTAGAACAGTGGCAATGACATTTTGTTTCACAATCTACAGGCTTCACTGAAGACCCTATTGTAAGAATGTGAGCTGATGCTAAAAACACAAAATTACTTTGTGTTTCTATTGAAGCACTTTAAAACATGTTTTCAAACATACTCTTTTAAGAGCCGCCACAAGTAACGACGTACCCTACCCTGATTGAAAGTTATTCCCCCACTCCTGTGCGTGCACAGCACGAAAATTCAGCGAATATCGCAATAGTTGCAGGGTGGCACATGTTACATACACCCCTTTTGCAGATGCTGGCCATAGAAATGGGCCTGTAGAGGCTACTGGATTGGTCAATAAGGTTTCTTGGTGCGGTGGTTATGCACAGACTGTGGTACACAGTGTATTTGTCAACAGAAATACAGAGGGTGCGGTTATGGCTGAGTGTTTTACGAGCCACAGCATCCAGGTTTTAGGGGAGTTCGAAATACATTGACTGAAAGTGAATGGAAAAAGCTGTGCAGTGGCTGCTCATTTTGGAATCTATCATGTGGATGTGTAATGCTATGGAGTACCTACAATGAAGTGACTGATTTTGATTTGTCTGTGTGACACTTTGGTGACACGCAATCATGCCGATTTTTATTGTTGTTCATTGTGGAGGGAAAATTGCACAGCATGTAACACGTGTTTCAGTGCCGTTTGCGATGAAGAAGGCACTTGCCCAAGTCATGCATTTGTTTCTGATCTCTTGCATAACTCACTAGCGCATTATGCAGACACCGAAGTGACTGCGTCATTTATTATTTGGTCGGAAAATGGAGAAAGCGCAGTACATTGCGAAGAAGTGTATTTGTGCCTTCGTACGACATGGCGTACTTCACACATGGGAATAGGACGTTTCACAGCACAAACAGTTTTCCCCAGCTATAACATTGATCTTACTATGCCTGCCATCCGGGTTTCTGCACAATTGCCTTGGTGCTCTTCTAGAAAGTAGTGACATTTTTTGTAGTAAGTGTTGCGCACTGAAACTCTTCAAAATGCTGTGCAACACGTGAAGAAACCTCTTTCTACAGCGACCCCCTTTCCAACTTTCCAACCGATTAAACGAGTGTTTTGCACAGTGCTACGCCTCTCGCTCTACATCCGTTCATTGGCAATTCCATTGTTCATCTCTAAAAGGTGCTTTCTTTATTTTCCTTTTTTTCCTTTCCCAGTTCATTTCCATTTATTATGGTCTTCTGACACAAGCCACAGAAGGAATGGCAGATAAGGCCTGGTACAGAAGGGGCAGCACCTGCATGGATACCATAGGGGTCATGCCGAGAGACAGAATTATTGGGTGGCCCTCACCTACATAGGCGCAAGTCATTGTCATGCTCTCGGAAGGACCCTTCCCATGCACTTCCAAGTACCTTCCCTATGTAGAGTAGCACGTTGCAGTACATGCACAATACAATGCCCTTTGGCGGGTAAGGGTCTGTAGCGTGGGATATGGTCTGCAAAGATGTTTTAGAGCTCCGCTGCCCTACAGGAGTGCCCCCCTTGTTGTCCGAAGATGTGGGAAATGCTGTACATGAAATTGCCCTACGTAATTGTTGGAAGGGCAGTAGACTGCCCACCGGTCCCTTGTGCTTTCATTTCAGTTGTCGTCACATGCAGTACAAACACTTCATGCTACGCCATTAGTTTAGGAGTAGCATTTACGGAGATGCATACATTCTGGAAGACAAGAATTTTTACAACAACGCGAAACACAGCTTCATTATGTGGAGCAGGCAGCCATTTATTTTGTGTGACCCATGCAGCTACAGTACTTTTCTAACCACCACTAACATTGTTTGTGCTCTTCACATTCTGCTGTTTGCTTACTTGCCTTTACATGCACTAGTATGTGCGTGACCAACCCGCACCAGCTTTGCCATTTTGCAGACTCACTACAAACGGTCCCACCTGCAGTTACATGTTTTCTTTAATTGTACGACCCGCAGGCGACCTCTTGACACTTTTCGTCATACTCTCAGTGCAGACATGATGTGTCTGTTTCACAGGTCATGGAAAGGCAAGCAGCACATCAATCAAATTAATACGACATTTACCATGCCCACGTTATACTGTAGTTTGCTGTTCCTTGTTTACCAGTGGGCATCATACAGTCAGGCGTGCTTTAGCCACACATTGGTAGGTTTGCAGAGACACCCACGTAGTCGGCAGGAGTACTGGAAATGTGGTAACCTACCGTATGAATCCATAGGGCTAGCGACAGGGGGCGGTGTTACCAGCACACAGTGGATGACCTATGCATGGGTATAGGTGTGGAACGGTTACACATGCGCTTCCACAACTATTTAACAGTGGATTGGAAGATGCGGACGTGCGGCCACTAATGGAGTCATACGGATACTTGCAGTGTGATTGCACATACGCCTACCAGGTGCAGTCTCCCTAGGAAACGTCCATATTGCTCATCTGTAGTCATCTCGGCCAGTACTGTGTGGCACAGATTCACCATGCAATGTTAACACATAAAGAGAAACTACTCAAACACTCACCAACCTTTACCATGTACATCTGTAATTGCTAAGATACACCAACAGGAAGGGGTAGCGCAAATGTATACATACACCTGACAGTTTGGCCTTTCCACACCTTTATCATGAGGGCAGCCAAGGAATCAGTACAAACCTTTGTCAACTGGACGTTATGGTTCTGTTGCAGTACCAACCAGCTATTATCTTTACAGAAAACGCTATGCTAAAGCAACGTTCTGGTTACAGTGCCCTTCTAAAAACCTATGAAATTCATAACAAAAACATTGTTAAAGGGACGTTATGGTTAAGTTGCACTAGTAAAAACCTATGCAATTCAATTGACAAACGTTGTTACAGGGATGTTATGGTTACAGGTAAAACCGAAAACCCCCGAAAATTCACCAGTTATGGTAAGGTAAGCAACCATAACTCATGCCACCAGTGTGCACTGCAAGGACTAACACCCATGACATCAAAGATAAATAAAATAACTGCACTTTACAAAAAAAAAATATAATCTCCAAACAAGAGTCCTATAGCATGAAAGAATTGTTCACTATCATTAAAGAGTTGGAAACACCCATTCCAGTCCTTGACACATGCGTGAAAGACAAACAATGGTGCACCAGTGTCCAAAATGCCCTCTCCAATAAAGTTGCAGGCCTACAGGTCAAAATCAATAACAAGAAAAAATCTCTTGCCTGCACAGCCCATGTATCCAACACCACCCCTCCTCTTCCACCCCATAGTCCTACACCTAAACCCCCCTCTCCAAAGTTTCAACGTTAGAGGTGGAAAAAATAATTCTTAGCCTCATGCCCTCCCACTGCCAGGGTGACCCCTGCCCCTCACAAATCATCTAAGATGCGCCAGAGACCTCTCACCCTTCATTATTAAGCTCATCAACGCCTCCTTCTCCTCAGGGACCATCCACAGCAATCTCAAAAAGTCATGGGTCCTCCCCTTACTCAAAAAACCCTCCTTAGACCCATCAATACCCAGAAACTACAGACCCATCACCACTGTCCACTTCGTACTTAAAATATTAGATAAGACAGCATATCTGCAAATACAACAATACCTAGAAAAGAAACATCTCCTGGGAATCCGTCAGTCGGGCTTTAGACCCCAACACGGGACAGAGACTGCACTCATCGACCTTAAAGCTAAAATTGATACCCTTAGAGACAACGGGAAAACTGCTCTACTACTTATACTTGACCGCTCAGCAACATTTGATTTAGTAGGCCACAAAATTCTCTGCAACCACTTAGACTCAGCAGCCCACTTCTTGCAAGAAGCTATCGGCTGGATTGAATCTTTCCTCAACAACAGGTCGATGCGGGTCTTCTCTACTTCAGCCTCCTCTGACCCTATCTCCATCACATGCGGGGTTCCCCAGGGGTCACGCGTCTCCCCTACTTTGTACAACGTGTGCACAAAGCCCCTGTTCGATGATCTTGATGGTCTGGGTATCACCTACGCTAACTATGCCGATGATACCCAGATCCTCATCTCGCTGATGGGAGATTACGACAAGGATTGGGCCTGGGTGAACAAGGTGTACCTCATCATCCAGGCATGGATGGCCTCTCATAGTCTATGTCTGAATGATGATAAGACCATGCTCATCATCCTTGGTTCCACCCCTAACTTAAATAAACTGAATCACAATTACACCAGCTTTAGTATAGATGGCAATCCCATTAATGTAGCCAAAGAAGTCAAAACATTAGGGTTCTATCTAGACGCCACCCTATCCTTCCGTAAACAGGTTAGCTCCATGGCCTCCTCTACAGCTTTCACCTGTAAATTAATTAGAGCAGCTAAACCCTTCCTTTCGACCCAGAGCTGCACAACCTTAGCCAGAGCACTAATTCTTTCAAAACTGGATTATTGTAACACCCTATATGTAGGAGCCAATAAATATGTTACAAACAAAATCCAGATTTTGCAAAACAATGCTCTCAGAGCAGCTGAATATGTCCAAAAAAGAACACATCTCTAACATTAGGAGAGCCCACAACTGGCTCACCACCTCCGACAAAATCATATTCAAGGTAGCTTCTCTGATGCACAAATGCCTCAATAATGCAGCCCCTCACTACCTTGTCGACAGAGTCAAGAGATACACCCCCAAACGATCTACCAAATCTGCCAACACCAACTTACTTACAGTCCCTAGATTTAAACAAACCAAAACTGGTGGTAATAGCTTCCAGGAGAAAGCAGCCCAACACGGGAACTCCTTGCCACCCACCTTAAGGACACCTCAAACGTACCCCCACTTTAGGTGCAACTACATTCAGTGGATAAAGGAAAATAACCGTTAACCTCACCTATGCGTACCCTCCTTATGTACATTTTGTATATTGCTTCTTAATGTTTCTGCCTTGTCCTTATCTACATTTTGTAAATTGTTTTTAATGTTTCTGCCTTGTACTTACCTGTACTGACCTATGTACTCACATGTAAATTACTGTACAGCACTGTAACCAAGCTGAGAATAACCTAGTTGCTCCTGCGCCCTGATACCTGGGTCTGGCGTGCATTACAAATTAATAAACAAACAACCAAACATCATATCAAAGTGCGCTCCATTGACCACCCCTCCAATCACCATGCCGCACCTTGACCTTCTCCAAGCCATCTTTTGTCTGCCCCCTTCACGGTTCCCCTGAGGAAAATGTGGCTCACAGCCCGGCTCACTACTGTCTCCTGACTCTTCCTCAGACCCGTACCAACTAGCGTCCACAACAATGGCCTAAACTCTAGAGCCGCCCTCTTCACCTCACCTTACCATCAGCATTGCCTGCTAGCCTGGTCTGCCATCATCAAGCTGTAGGCAACAAACTAGTCTCGCCCTTCTCTGTCGTGAACAGAGCACCCTGCTCCCAACTCGTGGCCATCAAAACCAAGACTGCTGTACATGCTGCACATGGCAAACTCTTTCCCACCTACAGAAAACAGATCCTAACACTACCTTTACTTGCATGCACCAAAGCAGTGCCGTGCACACCCACATGCACTGTGAAATGTCTCACTGCCAACTATATTGCTAGCAAAGCATTGTCATGTAGTACTCCTTCCATGTTGTGAAATGTCTCCCTGGTAACCACAATATCATTGCTTATAGTAATGCCAAATGTCTCACTGCCAACTGTACTGCTAAAAAAGCATTGTCAGGTAGTACTCCTGCCCATGTTGTGAAATGTCTCCCTGCTAACTGCAATACCATTACTAATAGTAATGCCAAATGTCTCATCTCCAAATGCATCATCAACGTCAACAGCATTGCTGTAGGTGATCAGAACTTAGCCACTTTGTCCTTCACACCAGCCTTATCTACACTATCATACTCCAACCTCTCCTCCACTCAAATAGGCCTCCACAGGCCTCCGAAGCTAATCCTCATCAACCTAGGGGTGGTAAATGCGCGCTCGCTTCCTGCACACTCACTGGACTGGCTACATGCAGCATCTGGACGAGCCCTATCCCTTGCTATCCCCCCCAAGACACACCATCTTTAGAAATGATAGAGTTAACTCTGAAGGAGAGGGAGTTGCCCTCTTAGCAAAGGACCACCTACAATTTAGACAAATCAACACCTTATTAAAGGACAACTGTGACATCCTATCCTTGAAACTGTCCACCTCCCCCACAAACACTGTCTCGGCCCATCTGGTCCTTCACTAACATTCAAAGAAGAACTACTCCATACCATTGGTCATAATATCAAGCCATCATCACATGTGCTCCTGAAGTTAGGGGACTTCAATTTAGAACACAACAACCCTAATGACCCTTCTGCCACTTCGATGGCCAACTCATTGTCCGCACTAGGCTTCCGCCAGTGCATCCACAAACCCACACACAATAAAGGCTGCACCTTAGACTGGCTTGCGAACCTCAGCTGCCACATCACTATCAACAGCAATGTCCCCTGCCCATGGTCAGAGCACCATGTCATCTCCTTCTCCATCCCTATCAGCCCCTCTGACAAACCTCCTACCAAGATACTACCTCCCATTCTGGCCTGGCTCTACCCTTTCTTAGAGACCCTCAAACTGAAGCTCCCGGACACCACCAACACCAAGAATCTAGTGGATCTCTTCACTAAAACTTTGCCTAATGCTATTGACACCATCGCCCCATTAAGTCTGAAAAAAGCGAAACTGGTTGTCCACCTTAATTTGTAGTATACCCAAGACCTAGTGGCCCTCAAAGCTAAAAAAAGACTTCCAGAAATCCATTGGACAAGGAACCCCTCAGATTGTGCCAAAGCTACATTTTCAAACATCTACTTAGAATACAAAAAAGCAATCATACATGCTGATGCCACTACCTATAATGCTAGATTAGCTAAAGCAGACTCTGATACTAATGAATGATTTGCATTCCTTATGGAACTGGGATCCCCAGTAGCTCAAGCTTCCTCTCTGGTTAAAGATGAAGACTGGTGCGATTGCATCGAAAATGCTATGCTGCAAAAAATAGATCTACTAAAATCCAAAATCTCGGCCAAGCAAGCTAGGCTTACCCACTCCAACCTCTCCACTCACATGCCTCTTACCTACCCCCTCAAATCCCCTGGTTACGTTCCACAACATCTCCACTCAAGAAACCTTTATCATTCCAAAAAGCCTAAAACCATCAAGATGCCAAGGGGACATCTGCCCAGCACCCCTGGTCAAAGACTGTTCTGATGCACTGGTGCTGTTTATCCTGGCCATCATCAACTCCTCCTTCTCAACCGGCGTGGTTCCATTCAGCCTCAGGAAAACCTGGATTATACTCCTTCTATAACAAAAAAAACAGTCCCCTTCCTCCTAAAAATACTTGATAGAGCAGCTTTCATCCAAACACAGCATCACCTGGAATCCAACTTCATGCTTGCAATCTGCCAATCTGGCATCCGCCCAGGCCATGGCACTGAGTCAGCCTTCCTCGACATAAAGAACCAAATGGACGATATTAGGGACCAAGGGAAACCTTCCCTATTTCTCCTCCTTGACCTATCTGCAGCCTTCGAACTAGTTGATCATAGTATCTTTTGCCACCACATCAGTACTGCAGCCTCCTTCTCACACAAAGCAGCTTTATGGATCGCTTCCTTCCTCGAAGGTAGAGTTACACAAGTTTTCTCTGAGAATGCTTCTGCAGCACCGGCCCGAATCAATTGCGGTGTACTGCAAGGTGTGTCTCGGCCACTCGGCCACTCTTTATACATTTTTTACAAAACCCTTCTTTGACCTCTTAGACTCCCTCAACATAGCATACACCAACTATGCTGACAACTAGCAAATCCTCCTCCCCTCTCTGGTTCTTACTTCAATGACAATACTACACTCAACGCCACTTATGCCACCATCTAAGCTCAGATGGCAACTCATGGCCTCTGCCTCAATGATGAGAAAACAGAACTTCTCTTCATTGGTCCCCCAGTGGTTCTAAAAAACTGGACCCCAAATATACAGCTTTCAAGATTGATGGATCTCTGATCCCAGTCTCCCCAGCATTCAAGACCCTCAGAGTCTATCTTGATTCTACTCTCTCACTCACCAGGCAAGTAAATGCCATCTCATCCTCAGCACCTCACCCTACCAAGCTTCTAAATGCGGTCAGACCCTTCCTATCAAGTGATAGCTGCTTGACGATTGCCCACGCTATAGTGGGTGCTAGGCTGGACTATTGCAATGTACTATTTGCTGGTATCTCTGCCGAAAATCTCAAACAATTCCAAATTATCCAAAATAACGCCCTTCGTGCTGCTCTCAACATGCCAAAGGGAGAACACAACTCCGCTGCCTGTAGAAGAGTTTACTGGCTTCCCGTCAAAGAAAGAATCTTAGTCAAGATTCTCACAATCACCCACAGGTGCATTTCCAAAGATGCCCACCATATCTAGTTCAAAGGATCTCCAAGACACAATCAACGAGATCGTTCAGAACCCGCCACAGCTACAAGCGGATTATTACCAAATTTAAACGAGCAAAAGCCTGAGGCGCCAGTTTCCCAGTCATTTCCGCCAAGCAATGGAATGCGCTACCGCAGGCACTAAGAGCAGAGGAGTCCTACTGGGCCTACTGCAAAGCCCTTAAGACTCTATTGTTTGTCTAACATCCCTGCGTCACACCAAACCGCCTGATAAATGACTCATATGAATAGTTATTCTATAAATTATCACAACCCTATCCCCTTAGTTTGCCATTCCTCTTAGTCACTACGTTGAGTAAATTATAATTACTCTTACGGAAAGGCCGTATGCCAAATGGTGTGAGTACCCAGCCATATGATTGCAGTGCCTGCCTTTCTAAATAGGGTACACTTCGTTTTTTTACCCTAGTTCAGATTTTAATTGCCTGGTGGTTGGATGTAAAGTGAACCTATTGTTGAGAAATTGTGCGCCAAATCTCTATGAATTAGTGACACTGTAATACAGATGCACAGGGCACACTCTCTGATGCCCATGATCACTTCCTGGACCGTTCTGTTTAGCATGGCCTGAGCAGCAGACGTTCAATGGCAAAAGCAGCCAACAATGCTAGTTCCCGATCATATGACACATACTGGCCATGCTATATGTGACAGTTGGAATAACACCGCAATACATGGAAAATGATAGAACGGCCTGGGCATAAAGTGGCAACCACTGCCAAAAGACTTCAGTATTAGGGCATACGATTGAAGTTCATGGAAAATGCCTATGCAATGCACATACATCAGGTAAAAATGCACTATTGGATTTGGAAAAGTTTGTTGTAATTGCAATGCATTTTGAAGTTATGTTAAGGAGTTACAAATCTTACCCAGGGATTAGGGGAGACTTCAGGGTAGTAAGAAAGGGGAAAGATGTGTTATATGTTTAGTAGCCAACTGGTTCACTCTATTCAGGGAGCAGAGGATGGGGTAGTTTGTGATGAGCAGGAGGCAACCTATTTGCTGTCCCTGACTCACTAATGTCTGACGTACGACAGTGGAGATTTAGTAGAAAGGGGATATTGAGTCTCCATCACTAGAAACTAAGCATGGCTAAGCAGGAGGGCAAAGGAGAGGATATGCACGTGAAAGAGGGAACGTCAGAGAAGCATGACTTGCTGTCGTGCATCAACTTGAGTTTTCTTGGAATATTTCCTTTTTTCCCCTTTATTTGCAACTAGTGTAAAAGCCTGTGTACACGGGCCAAAGTGTGTAAGGAAAGACATTTTGAGAGTGTTAATATATTAGATGGTATATTTGATTGTAATTGATTGTATTTCATTTTAATAGAAACATATATATATATTTTAGGATTTCATTAACACAGTAGGACCACTAGACAGTCAAAGGCAACAGCTGCCTCTAGCGATGACAACAGGCAATGGGATGCGGAAGATACAGTAGGTTTTCATTCACACAATAGGACCACCATATATCATAAGGCAACAGCTCCCTCCAGCAGTGGCAAGGGCGAAGAGGATAGTCTCTACTGCGCATGACTCCATCAGACAAACATACACCTGGCCTTTCATTACATAGGCTATGCAGATTTTCGTTTCAAAATATATTTTTCAATGTCATTGTGTGACAGAACAATTATTTTCCCCCTGTTTCTTTTGTCTTTACATATAGCCAGGATAAAAGTCACAACACTGGTATGTTGTAACACCTTCACATAGAGGAGCAACTGCGATGATTTGGGAAGGAGAACGTCCCCTAGTCATCATTGTGCAAAGTGTCCTGCAATCCCTGCTGAATTCTGTCCACTGTTTATTCACACCGAGTTACTTGACAAGTCAGCTTGTCCTCATGTTGTGGCTCCCAGACCTATCTACTTAACGATGGGCTGGTAGGCAAACAAGAGCTTTTGATAATGGGAATTGTAATAATTCAATAGTGACTGCATCAGAATTAGATGCTGTGCAATAAGGCTAAAACAGAAGCTTAAATCTGACACCACGTAAGGGACAACCCTTTATCTCCAACCCAGCTGCACCATTCGTTGTCGTCTACCCATGAGTGAGAGTCAGGGTATCGTATTGGATCATTTAGAAGCTCTGCTCTCAAACTAAAACAGGAAACAGAAGTTTTTGTTAAGGAGTGTTTTAAATAAAACATCTGTGTCCTATGAATATATGGGCCATTTCTAACTCATGCTTAGACATCTGCTAATCGGTGCTTCTGGCAAAAGACAAGCAAAATCTTCAAAAGTTTCAGTATTCAGTCATTCATTTTGAAGAACTTCTAAGATTGCAATACAATATTTGCTCTCAGAATGGAAGTACACGAGAATTCTTGGCTGAATGTTTCCATGTAACATTAGCACCCAGGAAAGAATGCACAGTTGACCAAGTGCCTGGAAACACAAGCGAGAACTGACAGTGCACTGGCTGTATTTTTCCAGCCTACTGAGGCCCTCCCCGGGTACTGCGATTCTTTTTTCGGTTCTTCAGCACCTTCACCATAGGAACCTCTCCCTCACCCCCTTCTCACACGTCATCCCCCATTTAACACCCACCTGACTTTCCTGTGGGCTCCCAGCTCAGTCTCCGATACTCCTTCCTATCTCTGGCCACTGATAGTGAAATAGAAAAAGGGCCTCCTTTTCTATTCAATATAGCTGCAGCCATCTTTTTTTTCTCTGGAGATTGGGCTTGCGCAATAAGGGCAGAGCCGGCCTTCAGTAAAAAAAAAAAAAAAAAAAATATATATATATATATATATATATATATATATATATATATATATATATATATATATATATATATATATATATATATATATAAAACTATTTGCACCCAGAATCTGACCCTGTGTGTGAATAGCTATCACCCCTTTGCCAGGGGTGTGTACAGGCAGGTAAGAGCCCTGAGCCCTGCCCAAGGCTCTGGCTTCTCTCAGGCCTGCTGAGGCTTAGCTGGCCAGGTGTTACTCACCCTGTACGGCCCTCACATGGTGGTGATTGCTGCATTATTTGCCTGTGTGCACCGGTATATGCTGCCGGGGTGCCTAACCCACAACAGCCAGAAGAATCGCTCAGGTGCAATACTTTTTTCTTGGAAGAAAGACAACGCAGAGCAAGACTGATTCGAATCCCGGTCCCACGCTCACAGACTGGTCTCTAGTATTAAGCATGTTATAAAAGATTAATTAATTCATTAACTGCCCTTATCTCTCTACATGGGGAAAGTATACCTTAGGTACCCAGAAGTACGCGCTGCACCAGGGTGGCATGAAAGATTATCTTTTCAATACTGAGGGTATGAATCTTGCCTACAGGGTCTACTTGATCCCTTTGTTCACAAACCAGCTTCTGTAACATCTGAAAGCAAGTTCCCTTTATTAGTTAAACTACTCTTCGCTCAGAAAAAGACAGCGTTAGGGGTATTTAATGTTGTATTCAGTGCTGCACAATGTGCGAACTCACTCATCTGTAAAATTATTTCATGGTCTAATGTCACTATATTCAAGGCATCGAATGCATTATACCCACTTACGTGGAAATAGATTCAATGAAAGCGGAAGATATTGGAGACCTGCTTGTTTTATAATTGTACAATTTAAAGTTTGGAACATGCAGTTCAAATTTAAATAAGCATAAAAAGTGGCTTATGTTTTTTGAGTGTTGTTGATCTTTCAGGAAAAGCTTCATTTAATGCTCAAAACATAAAATATGCCAGGTTTTGCTCAGTTGACATTGGAACATCTGGTGGTCACGAATGCGTGCACTGTGTACTTAAAATTACCTTTCATGTAAAGTCTAAGTGCTTGCTTTGGCTGTTGAGTTGGTCATCTTGCCAAACATGCGGCATATTTCATAATTTCACATTGATTCAAAATTGAAAATGATTTTCGACAATAATACCCATCAATAGTGCTTAGAGAACAAAATGTTATTTCCCTCTCTTCGCTCATTTCTTTTTCATTTCAGGTTATTAAAAGCCCTATCCACAGTTTAGCTAAGCCTAATAATGGGCAGCTTGTTTACGAACAACCTAAAGACACATTATTTTAGATGTTGCAGATATGACTAGAACTTTGGAATGCTGGCAGGTCCATTTTAGACAATGCAGTTGACAAAAATGGGTGATAGTTACTCGCCACACTGCCATCTCACAAATTAACAGCAGCCCACCAATCAGGTGAGGGTGCTTGCCTCTGCCTTGGTGAAACAAAAAGTGGCAGTAGTCCTACTGTTCCTCATCACACTACTGACAAACCTCCTTGTCCACCCTGTGTGTAGAAGGTCTCCTCATTTAGCTCTAGAAAATATGATAAAGGATTATGGATAAGTGGTAGGTGTTGTACCTCCAAAGGAGAAAAACATGGTTCCAAACGTAACAACTGTGACGAGGAAGTGTAGTACTAGGAGTAATGAAGATTGTCAGTAAGTAGTGGTAGTATGAACGATCAAGCTATCAGTGTAGGCTGTCAGAGCCACTGTGATAAATAAAGAACGTTAAAGAAAACAAAGTTGGTAGCATAGCACCTGGTGTTTCGTGATGTTTTGTACACTCAGAGGCCGATTTGTGGAATGTTTTGTGCAGAAAATAGGCTACTTGCGCCCAATCTGCACACGCAACTTTGTTGATTCATGGAATCGAATGTGTGTGAATTTTTCTGGACTTGCGTGGATTTCGCACTGGCTTGGCACCCCTGTGCGAGCAGTCGAGGGCCTTGCGCGATACTCCAAGCAGTGGGTGGGCGTGGCCTGCGCAGAGGGCTGGCAAGAGGGCTGAACACCAGAAATGGGGAATAACTTGCGAAGAAGAGGGCCTTCGAGGGATGGCCTGCAGGCAGTCCCTTGCATGCCTACTATTGCATGGCAAGAGAAGTATTCATGGAATCGATTGCACAATGTCTCGGATGGGAAATGCCCAGGCAAGTCCTTCATAGGATCCGTCACCCGAAGACTGGCATAAGTACACTTGCACGTAGGATTTTCAGCACGCAGGTGGGATTGCATGTCGTTTTTCGGGATGTGTATACTCAATCGGGGTCCCGATGTAATTTAGGGGTGCGCGTATGCTGTGTCAGCAGGTGTTGGAATGTTTTTTGTAGGTTTGCAAACCCTGTCTCCGGGTTTTTGCAGAGTTATGTTTTTCATATGTATGTTGTTGGGGTGCCTGATACATTTAGAGTGGACCCCGCGCATGCTAACTGAGTCACAGGCCTACTTACGGGGATCCCACGCACTGTTTGAAGGGTGCGTGTATTCACGTCTGGACGACCGCGAAAAGGTAGCTGATCTGGCAGCTCACTGCTTTGCGTATGGGCGTGTCAGGGGTGTTCCAGCCAGGACTTGTGAATCCAGTTACTTTGCGCAAACAATTCCATGTATACGGATTGCGTGCAGATGTTCTTAATCGCTCAGGCTCACGCAGTGGCCTTTTCAGCGCACACCCATTGCGCAATCTGCATTTTTGACATGACTGTTATTGGCTAATTTTTAAGAACGGGTTTAAACATGTATGATTCACCTTAGACCCATCACATGTTCTCTAAGGAAAATCTTAATTAGCAGGGGAAATGGGAGGGAGAAATTGCCATAGTTTATATTTGAGATTTGGAGCTAGAAATTAATGGCATCAGATTCCAGGAATTCCAGTTTGAATATGTCTTGGAGAATAGTCAACATTCAGAGTGTTTATCCTTTATCCGGTATACATATGATGCATTTAATTGCATTTTGCTATAACAAACTGATGATATCAAGACTCATGTTTTCAACCTTGCAGCAGCATGCAGAGGATCCCAGTTGTTAATCACATTATTCAGAAAGAGGGCATCATTGTTAAGACACTGATATAGTTTTGCATTTTGCTTTTAAGTCATTCTTTTACTTCTCTGTAGCTTTGTACATTGATGTTTCCACTTTTGTGCTGCATTAATCTGCCTGCAAAGAATATAGCAACAAGGCTCTCACCATCTATCAGGATCAGACACTCCAAAATACAGCAAGTACCTTTCATTGGACCAATGCATCTTATCACAATATATGTTTTAATGTATGCCGTGTAGGAATGGTAGGGCACACCACACAATGCTGGCATTCATCTGTATGCATTAGGTCTTTCATGTTTACTTTCTGTGTGAATTGCCCTTGTCCGTGACAACTTGGAGCTTCTTCATGCAATGACACTTTGTAGTGAATTGAACACTGCATCATAATATCAGGAAACATGTTTTGCTGCATTCATGGCCCTTGTGCGCAAATGTGACCTGCAGCATTTCATCTAATGATACTTTATACTGAAGGAATCGCTGTGCTATATGATTGCGAAACATGTTCACGCCAGCTAGTGTTATTGCAAGGTAGTGTAATTGTAGTGTATTCAATTTTCATGAAACAGGACCAGGCTTGTGGAGTAGGTGGTTGTGACTTTCAAAGTGTTTTTGTTTTGCTGCTTTGCAGTTTGACATTTAAAATAGTCTTGTGTGATGTAGGATCTGCAGAACACACAGGTCAGTAATGCTGTTCAACACCTTTGTTCATAACCTGCAGGATGGGGAGATGAACCCCTACAGGGAACAGGGTATAAACTAACATTTAGGAAGGTGAACTTCATTAAAGAGGTCTGGATTGGCGAACTCAAACTTTTGCAAGGGCCTACCTAACGGACTCCCAGTCCTTTCACGATTCCTAATCTCTGCACAGTGGCCCTCATTACGACCCTGGCGGAAATCGCGGTGCTAAATGCACCGCGGAGCACGGCGGAAAGCTGCCGATAGCGCCATGGAGGTTGGCGGATTTTCCGCCCCATGCCGACCTTGGCGGGGCGGTAAATCCCCATTCCCCATTTTACCCTTCCCCATTCCCATTTTTGCCCCATAGGGTATAATGGGAGTGGGGAAGGCGTTAATTGCGCCACCGCAAAATACGGTGGCGTAATTAACATCAAGGTCCCGTAGCGCCATGGATTTCTCCGCCCGGAAAAACCAGGCGGAAAACGTTCCATGGCGCTACGGGAACTCGTAGTAGGGCGGACGGGTCCGCCGCGAATAACGCTGGCGTAAACCCACTCCGCCAGGGTCGTAATGAGGGCCAGTGTCAGGTATATAGCATCCAGGGCACTAAATGGCTCAAATGTATAGTGCCTGGGATGTAGCACCCAGCATGCTTCATGATTTCACAGTTCCGGGTGTAGAGCACCAAGCATGCTTGTTTATTTCATCTACTCACAAGTACTTCTCCCCACTGGTTTTAGGGTTCATTTCAGAGTCAGCTATTCTCCCCTACAGCTCAGTGTTGCCGTGCCAGCAAGCGGGATATGGCTACTTCCATCTTTTGCCTTCCTAGGCGAATAGCAATACATTGGGCACATTCCTTCTGGAAAGTATTTCTTCCACCTTCTTGCTAGCCAGAAAGTTCGAAATGACATTCAGACTCTTTAATAGAATAAATATAAAAATAAATACATAAAACTTACAGATACAGGTCATCACGTAGATATTGTCAGTCTCGAGCTGCCGGCATTCTCCTTGGGCCATTCTCCTTGGCCAAGGTCACTGCAATGTGTGTCTACTCTTCCCCTGTCTTCTGCCAGAGCTTGAGAGATAACCCTCAGTCATCTTCCTCATTTGTTCTGAGGATGATGTTCTTGTACTGAAATACATGTTAATTGCACTTTCTGAACACATATTCCTGAAACGGTAGTTAATTCGCTATAATTACAAAACCCCAAAACAAACACAGGGTCAGAGTGGAAAAGTAAATAGGAGTCTAGTGGGGAGTTGGAAGGGGCATAGGAAAAATAATTGACGGTATGGCAAAAAAGGGAGAATAGAATAACAGAAATCGGGAAAAGGCAGTTGTTAGACTGCAGTTTAGGAAAGGGAACTTGGGTCTCCCTCGTAGATTCCTGCCCTCTGCAAGGGTCTGAGATATAGCCCTCATCAGGTTTGTAGCTTTCTTGTTGACATTCAAAGATCCCCAGGTATCAGATCATATCTGGAGGCAGGAGGAGGATCCTTCTCTCCTCCTCCTGCCTCCTGATTTGATATCCATTCTGTGACCCTGAGCACTGAGCCTGTGGCTTTTTATAGGCCTCCTTAATACCATGATTATCCATTATTCAGATTGATAGGTATCTCCCCTTTGTTTCTATTAGCACATTTGTATACCTGTTGTCTCTTTAGATTTCTCCAACTCTATCTGATTCAGCCCTTTTATTCCAAAACAGTTTAGGCTTGTTTCCATTGCATTCATAATTGGTTATAATTAGAACATTCCTGTTGACAGCTGAGAATTAAAACATTTCTTTCTGCCACTTTGACGTTAGGTGAAAGTGCCTGATTGATAGCATGGCTATGAAGTGGGAGCATGAGCCTTGTGCTTCTCTAAGAGCAGACCAGAAGCTGTCAGTGGGTTTTACTTCCCAAAAACAATGAACAGTAAAAACCAAGGAGGATGGTGGCTTGCAAGCTCAGTTTGAGTGCTTCTCAGAAGTATGTCAGTGTTCCCTCTGTGCCTGTGCTTTGCTATCTGTCTGCCCTATTTGTCAATCACCTTTGGCTTTTGTTTGTACTTGGGGAGAAGGGGTCCTGAATGGTTTAACTTATGGGAGATGGACTGTGGGTTTTGTAAACGGGCACTCTCCTCCTTCCCCTCAGTTCAAAACTATGTGTTAGATTTTGGACTCCATTCCCCCCTGATGGCAGGATTCATGACCCTTTGGGAGGTTAAGAGGTTATCTGCCTAAACCCCATTTACCACCTCCAGTTATCTCTTTACCCACTGGTGGGCATCTTAGGTTCCCAGAGGGAAGTGTTAAACCGCAATTATATAATTCCTCCTTATTATGAATATTGGCCTACGCCCATTCGTGCTACACAGAACAACCGTGTTGCAAAGTTCCGATTCTGAGTTAACTTTGCCGCCATTTTAAGATTCATCCGCCATTTTGATTTTCACTCATGTTACATGTTCTAAAATGGTGGACTGTGTTTTCAACTTGCAGTCGAGCCTTACGACGTTTGAGTTCTGTTAATGTTTAGGTTGTCCGAGAGCCGACTGTTTAAACTGGGCAAAGAAACCTTGTGGTTCATATGAACTGCCATTTAAATGTTGTCTGCACTCACAAGCCTCATCCTTGTATAAACATTGAAGCAATGAAGAACAAACATCGATTGTATGTCTTAGCTGAACTACATTGTAGAGACACTTGACTAAGGCTTAAAGGGGATTTGAGAATCAACAAAACCATTGTACCTTCATGGACATGCAAACTCTTGTAATCCTTTGCATAACACTATAATATCTGTCATGTGAACTAGGCACGAATTCCAGTCCACAAATTGAAGAGAGGCTGGACAATATTGCAGGAATTGTATAAAAATGCTAGTGTTTAGATGTCCAGCACTCTCCCTCCTCACTGTGTCGGTTGGTACACACTGCAAGGTGTTGGGAACCAGATAGCTATCTCTTTTGCTTTGTAAACTGTACAGTAATAAAAGATACTTGTATCTGTTCAGCCGTGATTGGTGTATTTCTTTCGTTGTACTCATACAATACTCAGTGTTGCCTCACCATGCTCCATTTCACTCTCTTGGTATTTGGAGCGTGTCTGCCTGTGCTACTTTATCAAAAGTAGATTATCTTTAAGCTTAATGCTCTGCCCCAGTGATCTGTTGTGTTCTACGTGGTTGTGCTGCCCACGTGCTGCACCTTAGTTTATTATGTATCGCTTCTATAGGGCCTATTCTAAGTCCCCAGCCAATTCATCTGCTTTTCATTGGTTTACTATGATGGGAAACTCTGGAGATCTGCTGCAGAAGGACTACAGTTCTGTTCACTATTGAAACAATATGACCCAGAGTTCATTGGATCCTTGTCTGTTAGGTTGGGCAGGTGTCTTAGTAATTGCTTTGGTTTCTTACAATCCTTTCCAAACCATGTATCCAGTTGGTCCTTGTGTTTCACATCTTTTTGGGTGTGTTGGGAAATTGAAAAAAAGTTAAAACTTTGAGCATCAAACCATTGACCTGGGGTGACTGGGGTGTGGACACATCACCATTGCCATTTCTGTCACTTTTGCAAATTGCTACACATATTACAATATTTAAGGAAAATGGGATAAGTGTTACATTTAGGTTACTTTGTGTTATTTTGTGTAGAGGCTATACATTTGTCATTTGTAGATTTGCATGCGTACAGAAACATTACGGTGAAACATTGTCACATGCAGGGCTCCTCCCCACTCAGGTGAAGCAGGCGATCAATATGTGCAGGGGGAGTTTAGCTGTATGAATGCCGATCATGAGAGGAGATCATAATAGTTATGAAATGCACACATAATGGTATATTGTAAGATATGAAATATATGAGATGTGGTTGCTCTGTGTATCATGGGTCTTCGTATTGTGGATTAATCTAAAGGGTGTTTTCACAATCGTGGCAAAGGCTTGCAAAGGCCCGATCAGCAGTCAGGGAACAGGTTTTGTAAGTTGGTCAACGGGGTGGCTGCGGTCATGTTGCACATTGCTCAAGTGCTGTAGGGCAAATGGAAGATATGGTCTCTGGTAAACAGGAGAGCTCATTGTTGTAACGGATAGCATTTGTGAAACTTACAGGGTTGTTTGGAACAGGTGGCTTCTCTGAGGCCACTTGCAGAGATCAGTAGCAACACATTTCAGGAGAGCAACTGTGTTGTCAGAGAGTGGGCGGAACTCATGTGAATGGGAAAGGTCAGTCGTCGAAGTTATAAAAATCGGACACCAGACATATTTGGGCAATGCAATTAGCAAACACAAATAGGTCAAAAGCAAATCTATGTGTTTTTCTCTTGGCTTCATGTGCTTAGGTATTTTTGGGGCAGGTCTGTGTGTGTCATTGATAGGAATTCTGTTGTTGTGTAACTAAGAGGCAAGGCTTTCACCAAATATCGAGAGGTTTTCAGGTAGGGGTGTGTTGGAAATGTAAATATACGTTATTAAGGGGATTGTGTTATAATGTTTGTGTTCAATGAACTGTGTGGGTTTTAGATGTCTCAGTACAGGGCAACCAATCATGTTTGGGGGGATGCCTTTGTAATGGTATCTGGGGGAGTGTATTAACTGTTGCAAACTTTATATAATGTGTGTTCTTTGTGTGGTTCAGGGAGACCAGGGTTAGTGTGACTGTTAGATGTCATCTAAGCCTCCTCCCGGCTGTCTGTTCAGTACACTTTCTTAATGGACAAAAGGCCAATTTACTATTTCTAGTGGTGGGCCTAATTTGGCTAAAGGGGCGCAGCTAAAGGTCAATGCCTACAGGGGATTTGGAACTTAAGAGAGCCTGTTGTTGCCCTGATAAATATTCAGTTTATATCTCTGAGTGTGTTTTCATGGGCTGGGGTCGAGGTGTAGGTTTTATATAGGAAGGTGCTGGTCATGTTTCTTAGTTCATTGGTATGGAGTACAGAGATTAATTTATTTTTCCTCTCTCCTATTCAGATAAATGTGGAGGGGGTATATAGTTTATTTAGAAGGGAGGTTCTTATTTCATGGTTCAAGGCTCTTTTAATATGTAGAACCAGTTGACAGTGGTGAGGGTGTGGCGATTGTTCATTGAAAAAGAAGTCATTTTTCTGAAGGGGTACAGTCAGTGATAGCATAATTCAGTATGCTGCTGCCGTACGTTGAAGTCAAAGAAAATTGCCGAATCAGCTCTCATCTTCCCGTTCATGAATTTCAGAACTATTCTCCTGCATTGGTTTATTAACGTCTTGCCATGTGAGTTAGCAGTGCTGTCGTAGCTATGTATTATGTCATTGGGATATCCTGTTGATTAGAGATAAAGTTAAGGTGTGAAACTGTGCATGCATTTTTATCTTTGTACAAGGTGATGTTTCTCTGCCTGTGTTCACTATTAAATACTAGTAATCAACAATAGTACTAGTACTGGGAGAAGTTGACCCACTCAACTGGGTTTGAGAAATGCAATTGCCATGTCAAGTTCTATATTCAAGACAGGTACACCCTGAAGGATGGTCTGCCAAAGAGATTTTGTCAAACTTGTCAGCGCATTTTATTGAACACGCTTTCCCAAAATGGACCACGATGTGTGTGAATGTGTGTGTGTATATCTCAAATGCTGAAAAAAATCGTGGGTAGACATGTTTGTTTCCCTACATCTGTCCATCCACTCAACTCCCCCACTTAACCATATGGTATTCACTGTGTGTCGAAATGTAACGCAATGTACAAATCAACAGAGCTTCACGAGTTGGCAAATTAGTCCTGGATGTTTATGGAACATGGCCAAGGAACGTCAAATGAAAAAAAGACTGCAGAGCTGGTGGAGAGCTGGGCAATCTGGTAGACATTATGATTTGGGCACGTTGAAAAATCTATTAAATGGTAAATGTACAAGTAAGACACATTTGCTAAGTCAATAATCATAAAATACAGGGAGTACTTTTCTGACGTAGTGATTTTGCAAACTTATGTTATATCAGAGTTATTGGTTTTGCTAATGCTTGTTTCGACATGTTGTTGGTGTGTATATAAATTGATTTAATATTTTTCAGAAGAGCAATTGTAACAAATGTAACGTTACCTGATGCAATATACCACCAACAGGCTACGACGTTCATTCATCGACAGTGTGTTTTCGATGGGTTTGTTGCAATTATTTATTTTAAACCCATCGAAAAATATAGTGAATTGTGAGTGAGGGTATGTAAGTGGTGGGGGGCACGGAATAGTGTAAAATTAATAGGATAGGGGTTCTGTGGGTAACACCACCACAAATAAATAACACACATTTTCAATGGGTTTTAAAAAAAAAACATGGTAGAAAAACACCCATCGGAAAAAAAAACCCTGTTGACGTTGTCCCTGTGCAATTTGGCACCATTGCTGCAAACTAACCTGACACAGGAAAGGATCTCAGCAATCTAATTTTCTCTACACATTCCTGTGTATATCATTGTTCTGCGAGTTCATCAAAAGGTCATGATGGATGGATTAAGGCTAATGTGTCTGCCCATTGCAATTCAGCATCAATGAATGATATTATTTACAAAAGATACATGACTCAGCACCCAGAGTTCACTGTTCATCCTTATTCCAGGATCCTTCTGGGTGGTCCAGCAAGATCGATGTAAATATGACCGAGTACAACATGGACGTTATATGATCCCAAACCACAGAACCATCGCGGACCTTTCAGATGGCTTTCACATATTAGCACGATAATGCCTAACTGAAAACACAGGCTGTTTTGAAAGCACTGGACTGGAACACAGTTTGAGCAGGACTTGAGGAATTATCCGATTAAACAAGAATCATGCATTATTTGCACTGTGGACCTTTTGTACTGCCTAGCAGAAGTAGGAAGTCTAGCAAAGTAAAGCTAGAAAGCAGTGCTGTGCCATAATTTAAAATACTATTGTTCAAAGGATTTTAAAATTAAAATGCTGGGCGGCATTATAGAATCTGTGCACTGGTTCAATTATCACTATGGTAAAAAAAAGACTCCTCTGGTTCAAAATCAATGTGTGCCCGAGTGCGAGTACTTCTCCCTGATGCAGACGTGCTGAAATAATAAATTGTTTCCACTATCGTAGTATTTGCCTGAGTGCTAAATGCACTTGTGGCAGTGCAAACGTTCCGTAATACTGTCCAACTTGTGTCTGTCTTTCTTTTGTGTACTGGTTCGCATTTCCTTGTGAAGGCTGCAACAGTGCTGTACATGAGAGTTTATTTTACTGTTACTGGTACATGGCGTTTGGAGCCCTATTCTCGTTCACTGGCGATGTTGTGTTTCCGAGCACCAGAACCCCGTTCTCCCCACCCAACCAGGCCTCACACAGACACAAACAGACCAACACAAATACATAACTAAAGCTACACAAACATTGCTACATATAACAAACTCCACCTAAACGATTAACATAACTAAAGGCAACTAGCTATGCAGAAGCAACGCTTTATATAAAGTTTATTTTCATGTGAGGTAAGTGCAGGCCATGCTTGAGTTTCATCACCTCATGTGCATGTGAGGGCCACATTACAGAAACGTTGCATAGGTGCAAGTGCAATTAGTAACAGGAGAACATTGGCATCATTGTAAAAAACATGAACTGAAATAATAGTTTACACTATTGTTTATTGCATTTGCCCAGCTGCAATGCTTCCGTCCTACCACTCATGCTGTTTGTATACAGTCCCCAATATACAGTGAAATGAAGTAATATACAGAAACGCACAGTCAAAACTGCAACTGCAACTGCATCTTATCTTCGTTGAGGACAGATTGTAAAGGCCAAGGTGCCATCCTCACTGGGATCATGCTCGACCTTCGACACAAGCAACAGCCCTAAATATCCCACACTACACTCAGGCCTTCATTACGACCCTGGCGGAAAGTAACTGACCTGACCGCCATAGCGTAAATAGCGTTTCCGCCATTGCACGACGGAGTAAAGTGCGGCCAATTCTGACCCATCGGGCACGAGCACTACGCCATGGCGGAAGTGCAAAGTCCGCGATGGCGGAAATGTCCCCAAAACGCCCCTCACCGCCGTCGTACGGCGCCCTAGGTGCAATTCCGCCACCCATCATAGCGGTCACCGTAATGAGCGGTAATCGCAAAATACGGTGACCGTAAATATACGGAAACGGAAGCAAAAACATGGGGCCGGAACGGGAAACAGCACGCCGTACACCTATAAAAGCAGAATCCCAACACAACCATTAAAAATCCTACCCTGAGACACATCCCAACCCGTTAGCCACCCTAGTGAAAACAATCAAAATGGAAAAAGTTGCGAAAAAAGCGTGCGACCGCAAGCGGCAGGTCCACTTCTCCCATGAGGAACTCACCGTGCTCACAGAGACCCTCCAGGAGAATGCTGCCGTCGTCTTCTCGACGCAAATGACCAGGACGGCACTTGCGAACAAGAAGGCCACATGGGCCCTGGTGGCACAGCGGGTAAGTGCGGTGGGGACCGCACCCCGCAACCCACAGCAATGCAGAAAGCGATGGGACGACTTGCGGATACGCGTACGGAGCATACTATCAGCCAACCGTAACATTGCCACAGCTACCGGGGGAGGATCGGAATCACCCATCAAGTTGACCCCCTGGGAAGAAATCTGTGCCTCCACCATTGGAATGGAGAGTATAGAGGGAGTCGGAGGGATGGAGAAAGGAGTGCAGACATCCGAAGAATCAGGTAGGTGGGCCAAATAAAACAATGCTAAATCCACAATGTCCAATCATGTGAAGTACCATGTGTCCACATAGTGCAACAGAAACACATGTCCAGGAGAACGTCCACATACATTGGCCTGATAGCGCACTTTAAAAGTCACATTAAATACATAAATAATTAAAAATCCTAAAAACACCCTCTACACGTGCAGCATGCACACCCTAACTGCAGGCTGCAAAACAACTGCATCCTCAATCCACACAAAAATGAAACCACCTCCAAGGCCCTGACCCAAATCACCCTCAGGTACCACCCCAATGCATGTGATACATTGCCATTCCAATTTCCGCAGACCCATAAATAACGCTCGCCCTCCTTTACTTCACCACAGGGTCCGATTCAAACGACGAGCTTCAGAACACCCCTACCAGCACACCTGCAAAGAGGGCCAAGACCAACGGCCAAAGACCCTCCACCTCAGCTGCACGGATCAAGACACGGCAGCAGCACAAATCAAGTGGCAGCACACAGGAGGGGACTTCAACAGGCACCCCAGCAGCCAGCATGCCCACAACAGCAGCACCACAGGTCCCCCCAATGGATGCCATGGCAGCAGCACCATAGGTGACACTGCATTAATGGCAGCATGCTCCGACACAGAAAACGGTGCTGTCGATGTAGGATCCATCCATGACCTGTCTCAATCCCCCTGTTTGTTTCATCCCGTACACCATGAGGATACCACGCAGGGGCACCCACAAGACGACGACTGGCCATCCCCCACAAGCCCTGCGGCAAGGCAACATGAGGTGATCAGCCCCTCTGTGACACCACCGCAAATGGGCATGGCCCAGCAGAGGCAACAGTCCCTCGACCAGGTGATCGTGCAACAGCAGCAACTGGCCACGCTCCTCAAGGAGAATGCTGATGAATGTAGGGGTACTAAGGCAGCCATAGAAACATCTACTGAGACACTTAGGGCAGAAATGGAGAGAAGTACAGAGACACTAAGGGCACAAATGGAGAGAAGCACCGAGAGCCTGAGGGTACAAATGGAGAGAAGCACCGAGAGCCTGAGGGGGGAACTGCATGCGACGTCCAAAGACGTATGTGCTGAACTTGCCGCTGTGCGCCGTGTGCTCACTAAGCTATCACAAACCCTTAGGGACATGCATGGACGTGAGCAGGCAGAGACATCATCCGTTGCAAGTTCCGTCCAGGGCAGCCCCCAACGTAGATCTGGGAGGAACCTGCGCGCCACAGGCAGGGGTGCCCCTGATACCCGGAGAGGGGGCTTGCAATAGTGTCCGTGACAACAGTGGCTGTGAAATGCCATGCAACTGTCCGACTGTGTGCTGGTAGGTGCCTGTGGCCAGGAAGTGGAGTACAGACACCACCTTCAGTAGGGGTGGGATGGCGGTTGGGCTATCAATCATGCTGACAAGGTCAGCGTGTGTCATGTCCACAATGGCGGTTATGGTGTCCCGGTCCAAACGGTAGAGGGTGTGGATCTGCTCATCAGTGAGGTTGAACGGATGAGCTCGGAGGCGTGGGATTGCGGGCTGCCTGCGTGGTGGTAGTGGCTGTGCTGGTGGGCCTTGCTGGCCCTGCCTTGCCCTCCTCCTGCGTCTCCTCTGTGCGGCCGGTTGTTGTAGTAGTTGGTGTTCGTCTTCTTCTTGAAGTTGGAGTACTTGCAGTGCTATCAGGTCCCCCAGGGCCAACATCGCTAGTCCTGCCGGTAGCATTTTGGAGTGGGTGTGGTTGTGGGAGGGGGTTGGGTGTGCAATTTATGTTTTTTCAGGCTGTATAGCCTCCACCTGTGGTGATTCATTCCACCTGTGCAAGCTGCAATCCCCTTTGGGCGAGCACGTCCCGCACACAACGCTGCAATTTGACGCATGGCATCTTGCTATTACAATCATGTATTTAATCCCGATGGCAGTGAAATATTGGTTTATATGTTCATTCTGCTATGGTCCCATTGTTTCACATACTATCTTTGCAGTCACGAACAAACTTGTGAAGGGTCAGTGGAATGTAGTACTCGATTAACGGTGGACCCTCATGCAGCACTGTACCGAGGTTCACCGACGGGCGGGGCGTCCCATTTATGAGTGAAGCCAGTTGCCATTTTCACACACTGCCGCACTACATGGATGAATTTGTGATTTCAAGCGGTCACAGATGCCTTTTCGACGTGATGTTGCAAATGAGGAATTCGAAGGACAGCGCTTTCGGTTTTCAGCTAGCGGCGAGGAGACGCCCACAGGTCTGACTGCAAATATAACGTTCTATTGTTTAATGTCCTTCGGACAGGGGCCATGGCGAGAATGCAATGATTGATATGAATAGTATGGGATGCGCAATAGCGTAGTGGACGATAAGGCAGGTCGTTCCCAAATACATGTTACTTCACAACACTGGAATTACGGGCTGGAGCACAGTGGATTTTGCAGACTGCATTACGCACAGACTCAATGGAAATTTCACATGTTATGTGAGTAAATAATCAGGCGTTTTCATACCGGGATGAGGGAATGATGTATGAATGCATGGACAGATGATTTAATTGAGAGTTTGCCATGTACATGGCTTTTTGGAATCTATCCACTTCCCCTGCGCTATGTGATGCAGAGCTGCCATAGTGGGACCATCGTCTATCTGCCCTTGTTGAACCCTCCCTGTCTCGACGCGCCTTCAAACACTTATTCTATGCACGTTACTAATCCCATCTAATGGATTCTGTTTTAACAGACGCATGCACACGAAGACTCGTTTGTAATAGTGTTTTCACCTCGATTTATATAGTTATGATTCGCAAGTGATTTTTGGGTGGGAATAATCCTTTTGAGTGGCCTAGCATGCATATGGCTTTAGATTTAGTGTGATCATTGAAGTGAGTAATTCAAATGAGGTTCTGATGCCCATACTATTCTTTTTCATTTCATTTGGGTGACAGGTATCTCCTCCCCTTTTGCCGCTGCCATCTGTATGCCACTCCTGCAGATGGCTTTTACTCCCGACACCTGCTGCTTCGAGTTAATCAGTGGAGCACCATTACGATCTTATGGGACGATCGCCAATGGGCCACATGCCCTTACGCAGTACTAGTGGCTAGGAGCAACATATCGACCTTTCAGCTGGACTAGTGCCTACCTAATGGGACGGCCCTGCGGTTCTAGGCGCTTCCATGTTGCCTTTTTGAACGTGAATGTAGCCCCTGTGTACCATGAAGGAACAGGGCGTCACACAAGAAGAAGCTGGTCATTTATTGCGGATGCAGCCCACAATAATGAAATATATTTTGGAGTTCATGACCTAATAGCTGTATGGGCTTGGTGATTTTGTTGTGCATTAAATTTTTATTCTGATATTGACTGTGTAGCTTTATTCTTTGCAGGTAATGTAGCATATTCCTATTTGTGGAGCGATGTATTGTGAGAAGATCTGCATTGGGTTCCGGCTTCTGAGTATAGTTGCGTAGTACTGTACTGGCCGCGTTTGCCTACGAAGCCCAGTGAGGTCAGGGATAGGGGCTGCCATTATGACTGTTTTGATGTTGTCATGCTCAGGGGCGGGGGATTAGCTTTTGTGTAACAGATGCCGGTCAGCCAGGTGGATTGGTGGAATGATGTGATTATCAGAATATGGCTGGTCACAGGTGCCTGTGTTTGCGTGCGTTTCTTGGAGGGAGACTGAGGTCATGTCCATTGGAATAGCTTCTGTATTCGTGCCATCTGTGCCCTGCAGCTCCCATTGGCCCCTCTTGAGATGAGCCTGGCTGCTCAGTCACTCTGCCAACTTGTGTGGTACATGCTTATGCTGATGGTTGGTTTGTTTACTGGCAAGAGTACAGGGCTGGTGCAGTCTCCCTCAGGATACTGCTTTGAATGTTGCCTTACACTGGTGTCAAGCGATGGGGGCCTGTTGTTGTTTTGTCTCATATTTCAGTTCATATTGCTGTACTTGAACCTTCACATGCCTGTGCTGCATCAGTACGGCAATGGTGACATGCCAAATATGGATGGCCACTCACAAGGCACTTGGAGCCCCTACATTCATTTGTTCGTTGGCATGCATGGGTGACTTGTACATTTCACTGGTGCATTGTGTGACTTCATTGCACCTACGAGGAGTTGTGCAATGTGGGCAGGGAGTGTTGTACAGGCACTCAGTAGGGCCATTTACGGTTGGTTCGCGATGCCGTAATTCTCACCATGGCGGAATGGTACTTTCCGCCATGCTTGATGGCGTTAGGTAAATGTCCGCTAGGGTCAGAATTCGCGTACCGATGCGCCATGGTGGTAATTACGGTTTTGCATGGCGCGCGTGCGCGTACTTGGTGCAGTTAGCGTTGGCGTTCACTACGGTGTCGCTAATGGCATCGTACTTTACGGTGACGGGTCATAATCGCACCGAGCGCTATTCGATGGCGGTATTGCATTTCCGCCATCGTTTTTCGATTTCCGCCAGGGTCGTAATGAGGGCCTCACTCTTTTCCAAATCCGCTCGATGGCACACTCCCAGTGCTGCCCTCTCCACATATCACCTACCACTATGTGCTCAGACTCGGATACTCCCCTAAGCAAAGGAGAAAACCACAATGGTTATTAATTCAGTTCAAAGTCGACCCTGTCAGGGCCCTTATGTAAACTCTGAAGAATCTATGCACCCAGTAGACACTTACCATCTCCATCTGACTCATAATGTATGATACCATTTCCCAGAAATCCCCAAAGACTCTTAAGATGCCAACAACCTCAATGGGTACACATGCACAGTTACACAATGAGTTAAAGCATAAATAGTTCTGCTGTTCTTTTAGCAACACTGAAGCAAAACGTTTAGAGATCACCTATACACGAAGTCAAACCATTTCAGAAGTGTGTACAAAGCAAAAAACGGCAGGTATAGGTGGGCATCATTGGTAAATGTGTACACGTTTGGAGGTTTACAGGGCTCAGACTGCCCAAGCACCATTTTGAGGTGAATTTGAAAGGGGGTTCATCAAGGAAGGTGAAAACTATTTACATACACAGGTGCAGAGAGTCATGAGTTTACACAAAGTTAGCACATATTAGATGGTCAAATCCAGAGTCAATAACTACAATATAGTTGACCATCACTCAATAAAATATCAAAAGCCATTTAGATCACAACACATATAAGCTACAACCGAGCATGTAGATGGGCAGTTCATTTAACCTGACTGTTTGCCTTGAGAACCTGTCATGCAAAGGTAACCGCGTCCTATTGATATTTCTTGTCAAGTAGAAAAGTTCTCATTTGTAGAATAGGACACATATTATTGGAGAAGGATTTAGCGTGCCGGCCCTCTATTGAGGATTAGGAGGCAATGCGTGGAGTAACTTAATGGGAAGTGTGAAGAGAGGAAGGGGATGGTGTGCTCCAATAAAACATTAAACAGGTATGATTTGCATGCACATGTATATCCCTTTCGGCACACCTAAATGAAATCTCTGTTATTGACCTCATTTAAAGCAACAACCTACACAGCGGACATTCCATACACTATTGTATTTCATTTCACCACAGAGCACTTATAGCTTTGTAGACCTTAGGAGGGACTAGTATCTCTGTGGATAAGGGCACGCTACAACGTATTGCCTATGTATTCACAGCCAAAAATAACTTGGTTGTGGGCTGTTCTCCTGCAATAATAACTTTCCCCTCATTCTGGCAAGCCTACTTATGGAGATTAAACCTCTCCTGTGATTGGACCTGTGTCTATTCCATACTTTCTTTCCAGGATAGAGTCAATGAAAGTGTACAGTGATGTTCTGGGTGCGGAGTCCTTCTCAGTACCCGTTTAATATTTTCAATAGTCTATGAACTCTCCCAGTCGAGGAACATAGGGAACAATTGGCCTTGGGAAGCAGTAGGAAAAGAACAATGGGAGAAGGAGGGGGAGGACACAATCAGGGACAGGAAGGAGTGGGTTGTTCAGGTGAGTTCAGAGGGGTTGGACCAAGAGACCAGAAGTTTGAAGGACGGTGTGGAGGAGTGTGGAGGCTAACTCTAGAAAAGGTGAGGCATTGGTTGGTGAGAAAATGTCATAGTCTGCGGTGAATGTGCATGTGAATATTGTAAATGACAGTGGTAATGGGAAAGTAGGAAGTGGATGAAAGAGTGACTGTGATAGTGAAAGGAGAGTGACTGAGTAGTAGTGGGCGGTGGAGTAGTATTAGTGGAGTGGAGAACAGAGAGTAATATTGGTGGTTGAAGGTGAGCGGAAATAGGAGAGGGTAAGATGGAAGTGTGAAAGTAGACTATAGAGAGAGAAAACCAAAGCGACAGAAGAGGTAGAAGTAGGGATAGTGGGGTGAGACAGTGAGGGGTGTAGAAGTTGGAGGGTAGGAGGAGAAAGGGAGAGTGAGAACAAGATTGAGATTGAGGGTGACTAAAGAGAGAGAGCAAAGTAGGAACAGAGAAGGTGAAGAAACAACCCTTAACCATCTACTGTGGATTTTCTGGATAGGAACCCTTTGGAATGTGAGTCAAAATAAAGGAATGTACAATCAAGGTTCTATACAAATATATATATATATATATATATATATATATATATATATATATATATATATATATATATATATATATATATATATATATATGTATATATATATATATATATATATATATGGCAGAAAAGGAGGAAAAAGCGAATCGCACTCCCGCAGGCACAGAAAAACAAATGCCAGGTTCAGTAGGGGGTCGGAAGAAACACCACAGACACAGTGAAACAATTACTGATGTCTTTTAATGTTAATACAGAATAAAAAAAAACAAATGCATCGTGCAAAAAACAAATGCACGACACAAAGCAGCACATAGAGGACAAAACAGCAGGACGCCTAAGTGAAGCAGCCTGCAAACAACGCGTTTCACGCTATACTGAGCGCTTGATCACGTGAGGGGGAGAGGGTTGGGCAGTGATAAATACACCACCAACAACAGTCCCTTAACTATGTCAATGGCAACAGCTGCTACCAACACAAGAGGGAACAGGGGCGGTCATGTTGGAAAGGAGTGTGTAAACATGCTGAAACAGAAAAATGAAAGCACAGTGCTTTAGCAAAAACCTCTGTCAATGATCAGTGGATGTAAAGTGAAGCTGACCAAGGTGTAAAACATAGTGTGAAACACCACAGTCTCCATATAAGGAAAAAAACCCTTATACATATATCAATACTTATATGGGGTCCTTGCTAGACATCAATGCACAGTGCATTAAATAGCAGTATGATGACCACATAGCATAAAAGATGTAATAAGCCACACTCAAAATAAATAAACCAACATTAAAAATCACCCCATTTAAATGCACGAACAGCCTCATGAACTAACATGTCATTCCCAACACTTAAGTAGAAAATACAATACAATAACAATAAAACTGGTCAACCAAGATTAGATGTAAAATCAGGTTAAAAACAGTAGGACTGGACCTAAATGTTAAAAAATGTCAGCAAGGTAATACAGCCAGCAAGATAATTTGTGCAAACAGCAAAAATAGCAGCTAGATCGTCAGATGTCGGTTATACAGTGCAAATAAGCAAATGGAGCAGCAAGGCAACATTGTGCCTACCCAACCTCAGAATTAGAGGATGTTATAAAGTGCAAGTGCATCGACCTGGTAGACTGTGCAAAAATTACAGAAAAGTAGTGGGCATCATTGACATTTGTGATGTCATCTTTGATGTCGTGGGTGTTAGTCTTAGCAGTGCACGGTGGGGGCGCGAGTTATGGTTGCTTAGCTTACCATAACTGGCGAATTTCAAGGGTTTTTCGGTTTTACTTGGAACCATAACGTCCCTTTAACAAAGTTTTTTCACTGAATTTCATAGGTTTTTAGTAGCGCAACTTAACCATAACGTCCCTTTAACAAAGTTTTTTCACTGAATATATATATATGTACTTTAATCAAACACACCAAATGCAATAGTAACTAAATAGAAAACACTTCACTATTAAAAGGAAAGGCTCTTGGGTGAAAAAAGCATCAACATGACCTAATGAGTTTCTAGGGTGAAAAAGTGCACTCAAGAGTAGTTAACAGTCAACGGTGCCTTTTTGCATTTCTTAGCAGTTTGCTGGTGGTTTGAGCCAAGTTTGGGAACAGCAAATCGTGTTGGTCCAAGTGTTGAATTGGCATTGAGCTAAGGTGAATCTGGGGCTCACAGCAATTTTGAAGGCAGCGTTTGAGCAATATAGCTTGGACTGTCCACTAGGATTGGTTCAGGGTCGATGTTACGCTCACCTGGTATCCACAGGGACGCCACCCAGCCGGGTTACTCGCTGGTATGCTTCTCAGCTTTGCCCTGATATGGTCTGCGGGGAAGGTTATGCCTTGTGGTAGAATTAGGTGTGCTCTCCGTCCTGCCTTCTTTGCAGGGGCGCGTTGTCTTTCATGGGCGAGTGCGGTCCATTTACTTCACTGACGCCGGCCCATTTCATATTGTTCAGGTAGGTCTTATTGCTGTTCTTTAGTTTTGTTGCTATCCTGCATGCCTTTCTTTGTTTAAAATGTCTCTTTTTTCTCCCTTAGGTATGCAGAGCTTCAGCGCGGTGAACTGGCTTGCTTGAGCCCCGCTGGTAAATGATGGCGTATTAAGAGAGCTATGATGTGGTAAGTAAGCGCTTTGCGCAGCGCTGCAAAGTCTTGCCTTTGCTAACCTGTGTTTTCCTTCCTTGTAGGTCGCGGTGTTCTTCAGCGCGAGTGGAATGTCCGGAGTGGTGCCAGCCGAGAGGCAACCAGCCAGGTAAGCCTTTTGAGCAGTTCGTAATTTGTAAATGTCTCTACTGCTTTCTTTAATGTTGCCTCTATCTTCCTCTTTCAGGTCGTTCTCTCCGGGAGGAAGCTGTTCTCAGCAGCTGCAAGTGTTTAAAGATGAAGACTGCAGGTAAGATGCTGCTGCTAATGATGTTCCTTTTGTCTCCTTGCAGGTTCTGCTTCTCTGAGGTTCGAGGGAATAGCTGGACACGGTGAGCGTCACGTTGCAAGCTGCAAAGTAACGCGAAGCGTGTTGTCTTGCTCGGGTGTGGTTTAAATACCCCCAACAAAATAGTCCAGGTAAAGTAGTCCCTAGGCTACCACACCCAAAACACTAGACCGCACAGCTTGGTTCCTAAGAACCAAGCTATGTGGATGCTTCCATGTTGGCTGACAATACAATAAAGTAGTTCCCAAGCACATTATTTTTCATGGTGTATGAGCCTGGCCCCATGAGGGCTTTTGAAGAGGATGCCAGGCTCTAGAGGCCCGAGTCCTGACTCCACCTGGCCAATGGGTTTGCCAGAGGGGGTTTTGGGCGAGGGTCGTGACAGCACTCCCCCCTAAGGCCCCTCCCATGGTGTTCCTTCTGTCTGGCCCAGGTTTGGTTGGGAAGTTCCGATGGAATTTCCTGATTAGACGTGCTGCGTGGATATTCTCACTGGGCTCCCAGGATCTATCTTGTGGTCCAAATCCTTTCCAATCGACGAGATAATATAGCTTGGTCCTAGAGTATTTAGAGTCCAAGATATCTTTGACTTCGAATTCTGGTTCTCTGTCAACAAGTATGGGCTTAGGTGGTGTCCCAATCCGTGTGCCGGGTGGCATTGGTTTCAGGAGGGACACATGGAATACCGGTTGGATGTGTAGATTAGGTGGTAAATCCAGTTTCACGGCTGCTGGGTTGATAATTGCCTTAATGGTATAGTGTCCTAAGAATCTGGGATGAAAGGTCTGGGTTCCCTTGATGGGTACGAATTTAACGGCTAACCAAACTTTGTCTCCTACTTGATAATCAGGGGCCTTTTTCCAGTGTTGGTCGGCGAATCTCTTTTGTTTTTCTTTGGCATGACTAAAGTGTTCCTTTGCCCTTATGAAAGTCTGAGTAATGGGTGTGTGTAGAGTCTTTACTGCTGGCATTTCCAAGCTGGCTGGAAGGTCTAGTTCAGAGGTATGTGGATGTCTGCCACAAAGGGTATAGAAGGGCGTTTGTCCCGTGCTTGAATGCAAAGAATTGTTATATGCATATTCGGCTATCCATAGTAGGTCTTTCCAATTCCTTTGTTCATGGTGCAGCATGCACCGTAAATATTGCTCGAGTGTCTGATCGGTTCTCTCGGTTTGGCCGTCCGTTTGGGGATGGTGACTGGTAGATAGCCGAATGTCGATCTGCACCATTGCACAACATTTTTTCCAGAAGTTGGAAACAAACTGGCTGCCTTGATCAGAGACCAGAACCGAAGGGAAGCCATGTAGCATAACCACGCCCACCAGGAACACTTTTGCTAAAGTGGCTCCGTCTGGGAGGCCTTTGAGAGGAATAAAATGGGCCATCTTCGAGAATAAGTCCACAACTACAACAATGGTGTTGAACCCTTGGCTTGGAGGTAGATCAGTGATGAAATCAAGGGAAAGAGTGTGCCATGGAACTGGGGGTATGTCGAATGGTTGTAGGAGACCAGATGGTTTTTGTTCATGTGATTTATTTTGTGCGCAGACACCACAGGACTGAATATACTGAATGATGTCCTTACGCCAGGTAGGCCACCAAAAGTTCTCTTTCACCTTAGCTAGGGTTTTGTTGATCCCAGGATGCCCTTCGATCAGTGAATTGTGATAGTTTGAAATAATATGCTGTTGTAATTCGTTTTTGGGTACATATAGGTGATCCCTAAAAAAGGGTAGATGGTCCTTGTTGGTATATTGTTCTCCTTGAGTTTGCCATGCGAGGTAGGCATCAGGATTCATTGTCCATTGGACTTCTTTTCGTAGTTCTGCTTGTGTTAAGGCTGTCATGATACCCAAGAGTTTGTCTTCAGGTGTAATAGGTACTGGGTCTGGAGTTGTATATACTATTTCATCTATGCCCATGCAAGATAAGGCATCCGCCTTTCCGTTTCTGACTCCTGGTCGAAACGTGATTACATAATCATATTCAGAGAAGAAAAGGGCACACCATAATTGGCGCGAGGACTGGGCATTGGCTGTTTTGAGATATTGCAGGTTTCGGTGGTCTGTGATGACTGTAATGGTGTGTCTGGCCCCCAGAAGGAAGTGCCTCCAGGCTTTAAAGGCGGATTTGATAGCCAGGAGTTCCTTGTCCGTGATTGCATAATTAATCTCTGGAGATGAGAACTTTTTCAACCAGAAGGCCACAGGATGTAGCTGGCTGGTTTACGGGTCTCTCTGTGAAAGAACAGCCCCCATTGCGAGACTGGATACATCAGTTTCAACGACATAAGGGAGGTCTGGACGAGGATGTTGCAGGATTGGAGCGGAGGTAAACCTTTGTTTAAGTTCCTAAAAGGCTTCTTCTGCTTCTTCGGTCCTAGCAAACTTTTTATAGTTTTTTTGTAATAGTCCTGTGATTGGGTGCACAACCTGAGAGAAGTCTGGGATGAACTGGCAGTAGAAGTTTGCAAAGCCCAGCATGCTTTGTAGCCCTTTCAGAGACGTCGGTGAAGGCCATTTCAGAACGGCATCTACCTTGCGCACGTCCATTCTGATGCCTCCTGGAGTAAGGATAAAACCAAGAAATTCTACTTTGGTGACTTGAAAAAAGCATTTTTCAAGCTTTGCAAACAAGCGATGTTGACGGAGGTTGGTGAGGACTTAACGAACGTGCCTGACATGATCTTGTTCCGAGGCTGAGTATACTAAGATGTTGTCTATGTACACTAAGGCGCACACATCAATTAACTCCCTTAAGACGTCATTCATGAAATACTGGAATGCTGCAGGAGCGTTGCATAACCCGAAGGGCATGACTTGATATTCAAACAAGCCGTACTTAGTACGGAAAGCGGTTTTTCATTCATCTCCTTTTCTGACTCGGACCAGGTGGTACGCTCCTCGAAGGTCCAATTTGGTATAAATCTGGGCATCTTTAACTTGGTCTAGCATCTCAGGGATAAGTGGCAAGGGGTAGCGGTTCTTCACGGTGATCTGGTTCAATGTGCGGTAGTCAATACAGGTTCTCAAGTCTCCTTCCTTTTTCAGTACGAAGAACAAAGGACTGGCTGCGCGGGACTTTGAAAGATGGATAAATGCGTTTGCAAGGTACTGGTCTGAATAGGATTTCAAATTAAGGTTTTCTGGTTCTGTGAGAGCGTAGATCCTGCCGCAAGGGATTTGTGCACCAGGAACAAGGTCGATCTGACAGCCATAGGGCCTGTGCAGTGGCAATGTATTGGCTTGGTCCTTTCGGAAAACATCCTGGAATTCATGGTATTCACTTGGCAAGGTATTAGTTGCTCCCAGGGTTGATACTGTCGCTCCGGGAGTCATGGGGATACAGACGTCGGGTTTCTCCTCTTGGTAATAGCAGGCAGGGGAGCAATCACCGGGGAAGGTTAATTTTCGTGCCCGCCAGTCTATCAAAGGGTTGTGAGCAACCAACCATGGCATCCCTAGTATTAGCCTGAACTGAGGTGCCTTGATGAGATCGAATGAAATAGACTCCCGATGTCCGTCCTGGCACAGCAAGGTTACCCTGGCTGTGCACTGGGTTACTGGTCCGGAAGCGATTTATGTCCCATCCGCGGTGGTTACCTTGTCCATAGTTGGCTTAGAACACAAAGGAAGCCCCACTCTGCTGCCAGTTCTTGACCAATATAATTTCCAACTGCCCTGCTATCGATGTATGCTTCAATGGCATGCATTCTTGACGACTGTTGGTGGTTAATTAAGATCACTGGTATTGCAAAGTGCGAGGTCAGCAACTCTTTCTTCTCATTCGACAAACTGACCGCTACGTTTGTCGAGCTTGGTAGTTTTCCGATTCCTTAGCTTCATCCTTCTCTGTGGCCCCAACTGTTCTTCTTGGGGGGTTTTACTGGACAGTCCTTCAGGAAATGTCCTGGTTCCCCACAATACAAACAAAGCTGTTGTTGTCTTCTTTTGTCCCGCTCTTGTTTTGTTAATGGACGCCATATCCCTCCAATCTGCATAGGTTCTACAGCGTTTTCAGGTACACGGGTGTGTTTTCCCTTGGTCGAACATACACAGTCCAAGGGTCCATCTTAGACCGGTCTGCCTTTCGGTTCTGCAACCGGTGGTCTAGCTGCACAACCAGATTTATGAATTCTGCACAGTCTCTGGGTGCATCAACCACCTGGGCTAAGACGTCCTTTAATTCACCTCGTAAGCCTCAATGGAATAACGTGGTTCTTTTGTTTTCTGGCCACCTAGCTTTGGCAACAAGTCTGTTGAGGTAGCAATGTACGTTAACAAGTCTCCGGAGGGCATTAGTCTCTTGTCGGGCAAAATGAACCTCAGCACGAAGCTCTCCTAGTAATTGGGCCAATTGGTCCATTTGTGATATCTCCATGGTGCCCAGGTTGATTTGTTATGGTAGGCTTCGTGTTCTGTTACGCTCACCTGGTATCCACAGTGACGCCACCCAGCCGGGTTACTCGCTGGTATGCTACTCAGCCTTGCCCTGATGTGGTCTGCGGGGAAGGTTCTGCCTTGTTGTAGAATTAGGCGTGCTCTCCATCGTGCCTTCTTTGCAGGGGCGCGTTGTCTTTCATGGGCGAGTGCAGTCCAGTTACTTCTCTGACGCCAGGCCTCAGGACAGTAAAAACACATATATAGGGTTTTCCATACAGGGGCGAAGCTCTTAAATGCAGCCCCTGTGATGCAGAGACTTGGCTGTCACTGCAGCAGCCCAATGGGCACCTGTGGCCACTAGACTTGCTCTGTGCCACTAAGAGAGCAGGTGCTGCAGATCAGGATACTGATGCAGCAGGGCACAGCTACACACTATGCTTTTGGCATGGAGCGTATGAAAGTGGAATCTAATCAGCAGATTTTCCTTTCAGAGATGGAATTGGCAGAATCATTTTATTAACCCACAGAAATAAAAACATGCCATGGCTTCTACAACCAGGAGAGATGGCAATCCCTCAAAAGGGGAGATTATATATTTTATTTGGCCATACTCAGATGTATTATATTTCTTACCCAGATTTGACTCTTAGGGTCATGATTCATGGAATTATTTGCATGTAAAACAGGGATTTGTGTGCCATTCTGCGCACAAATACCTGTTTAGTGGATGGCGATTAGTGGGCAAAATGGCACACAAATCCCGTTTTACATGATATGATATAATATTTTATTTGTGACATGCTCATACACAAGTGTTTCGGAGCGCGGCAAGGGAGGGGAACAGGGGAGAAACAAACAACGATCTTACTAGGCCCAGTAACATTGAGAACATGCAAGTGCAGGGGAGAGGAGAGGGGAAAAAGTGCATGGGAGGGATGGGGAGTGGAAAGTGTGGAGTAGTGGAGAAAAGAATAAATGCTAATAAATAAGATACATAGATGATAGAGGCAGTAAACAGTGGAAGTGCAGCCAGCAAGTGGCAAGTGCTGTGTTAAGGTAGCAGACTGGGTAGGTCTAAATAAGTGCAGAAAAAGAAGAAAGTGTGGGGGGGTGGGGGAATGTATGGGTAACAGATACAGTCCCTAGTGCAAGGGGTGGCCAAGAGGCAGTGCAGCAAGGTGGCAGGGTGAGCAGGTACCTGGGCCCAGGGGGGCAGCGGGTGGCCAGGTGCACAGTGCCAAGAGAGAACAGATCAATAGGGGACAGGGGGAGTGAAGGCAGAAGCAAAGATGAAGGTCTTGAGGTGCTTTCGGAACCAGAGATGGTTCTCCTCAAGCTTTAGAGTGGCAGGGAGGCTGTTCCAGAGTGAGGCCCCAGCTGAAGCCAGAGATCTACCCCCAGCTCGTTTTCTTTCTGACCCTGAGGAAGTTAGAGGCAGAGGAGTGAAGAGCTTGAGATGGGAGGTATTTGCGGAGGGATCGCCGAAGGTATTTTGGACCCAAGCCCCAGAAAGCCTTGTGGACAACACAGAGGGTTTTGAATGCAATCCTTACATCCACAGGGAGCCAATGGAGATATTTCAGAGCTGGAGAGATACGGTCCCAGGGCTTGGGGCCGAGGACAAGTCCTGCAGTCCTGTTCTGGATTAGTTGCAAATGGTGGAGAGTAGAGGCAGGTAGATTCAGAAAGAGGCTGTTACAATAGTCCAGCCTAGAGAGAACCAGAGCTTGGGAGACAGTGAGCTTTTGGGGGAAGGAGAGGAAAGGAAGTGTACCTCTGAGAAGGTGCAGTAGAAAGTTTGACTTTTTTGAGACCTCAGATATTTGGGTGGAGAAGGAATGTGTAGAGTCACAACTGACCCCTAGGTTCTTAGCCTCCCAGGTGGGGGTAGGAGGAGGGCCAAGGGAGGCCGGCCAGAGAGTGAAGGGAAAGGATGGTGAAGGTGTGCCTCTGAGGAGGATGTCCGTCTTGCTGGCATTCAGACAAAGGTCATTGGTAGCACACCAATCTTGAATGGCAGTTAGGCAATAAGAGATGAGGGAGAGGAGGTGGCCGAGGGCAGCCTGAAAATTAGTTGAGTGACATCTGCGTAGCACTGGAAGTTTGAGCAGAACATGGCAATGCAGTGGATGAGAGTTGCCAGGTATTAGTTGAAAAGCCAGGGGGAGAGGTTGGACCCCTGTGGAGCACCACTGGTGGAAAGGAAGATAGATGATAGGAAGGACCCAAGTTGGAACTGGGAGGCTCAATCAGAGAGGAAAGAGGTCAGCCAGGCCAGAGCCAGGCCAGAGCCTGATCATCAACATGCAATTAATTCCATGAATCAGGGACTAAGTGTCTAAAATGTTGATGGCAGATGATTCCTTGTTGTGTGTTTGATGGGTTTTGTGCAGCATTGAGCCTGTTATACATCTCAGTGGGGATTTTGACCATAGGAGGTCGAAATCACTTATGACAGTTGGTACTTAAAAACTCCAAAGGTACTGTAGGGAGTGGGGGATCAGAATTTTAGCTAAGGATCCACATTTCCACAGAGATGAAAGCTATTCCCATTAGTGAGCATAGGGTGTGAGACTCATGTGTGAGACTCAGGCTGAATCTACTAGATGTCAGTATTGTGAATGCATAAAGCACATGCCAGCTAAAAGGTGAATTAGAATTTTAATCAGCACAACATGATGTTAGCATTTAGATTCTCATCACAGTTATGGACTGAATTGAAATGAACCATAAAACTAACAATGATCACCCCTAATATTTTCCCCAACCACTAATATCCCCTACTAATATTCAGAGCAAGTCAGGTCATGATTTTCTTGTGCACAAACTTTGCTGCAGATTGATAACTGAATGTACAGGCATTTGTGATGTGCAAAGTTAATTTCAAATGCAAGAAAAATAAACATGAAAGGTTAGATTTGTTTTGATGCTCGGAATAATCTATCACGTGCTGATGGAGAAAGAGAGGTGGTTCTGATGGAGAATGACAACACTTTTGGAGGAGATATGTCATTACATTTTATGTAGGCCAGATATACCGTATGGGCAGTCTTAAGCAGAAGGCTTAAAAGGGCTTGTTGCACGCTGGTTTGCTCTCTTGGGCTGGTGCAGGTGTCTCAGAAGAGTTTGTTCACTCTTAATCTCTGGCTGACCCTGGGGGCGTGCAGCAGTCGCTGACAGGCAGAAAGGCTGGGGAAGGCCTTTCTGGGCTTCCAGGCAGAGAAGGGTGAACAAGATAAAGAATTTGTCTATCCAGGCAGCTAGATGAAGATTGTTTGTAGTTTGGGGCACACAAATAAACATCATTTTCTTTGTTGAGTTCCAGTTAAAGTTGAGGAGTCCTAAGTGGTGAATGTTGTCATAGATTAATAGCTGTCTGTTATTCGAGGGCTCTATTTATTTTTAAATTTGTTTATCGGCATTTTATTAACTTACATCATTTGCTCATCATATAGGTATACCTCAATTGCCAAGCTATCAGCTTTTCTGTTATTATAAGTAACACATTAAACAATAACATTTAAAACAAAGTTAACATTAACTGTCTCCGTATTTTGTCCTTGTAAAGTAATTCACAAGCTTCCAGCGCAGGGGGGTACCCAGGCAGTGGGGGAGGGGGAGGCTGCTTGAGGACCACCTGAGTTTATGCTCGACTCTCTCCAAGTGTCATTGCTATCAGTATAATTCAGGGTCTTCTATGTTGGCTTGTTCATGGGGGCTTATCATCTGAGGGGTGAAACAGTTTCCTTATGATGTCTTTCCATGCTTCCAGTGCCATACTTGAATCTTCGGTGGATCTAGCTACGCTGTCTTTCCAGGCCTTTGTTTCAGCATTCGCCCACTTTTCAAGCTCTTTGTGCCATACCTTGTATTTTGGCCCTGCAGGCTTTTTCCAAGACATTGCAATAGTTCTTTTAGCTAATATGCACGTTATGTCCATTAGCCTTACTACATGCTTGAGTTTCGCTAGTCTGGGGTAGGTTCCCAGAAGACATTCAGCAGGGGTCCACTCGTATCTGGTCATGCCTTCTCGCATGCCTGCCTTATTCCTGCCCAGAGAGTCTGTGTCTTGTTACATTCCCATAGCATGTGGACTAGGTTTGCCTTATCCGCCCGCTCCAGATACAGTTCGGTTGTGTATGCTCAATTTCTCCATTTTACATGGGGTTCGGAATGTGCGATGTAACAGGTTCAACTGTATCAGTTGGAATCTATGGTTTCTAGATACATCTTTGGGGAATGTTAGTGCTCTGTCCCATTCTTTGTCTGTCATCTCCCGTCCCATGTCTGCCTCCCACCTGATTTTTATTTCAGCGCTTCGGGGGTTGGGAGTATCACTGAGGTGGCTGTATATTTGAGACACTGGTTTCCATCCCTCCCCCAAGTTATATAGCAATGTCATGAGGGGGTCTTTGTCTGGTTCCTCCGGCCAGATTTCCCATTTTGTTTGCGCTATTTTGCGAATCCTTTGATACCACAAATATTGCCCAGTGTGGATATCATCTTCTGCCTATAGCGATGCGAACTCCCGAAGGTTCCTTCGGCATATAGGTCACCCTAGGTGTAGACCCCTTTTCTTTCCCAGAGCCTGATGTTCTTCAGGTCAGCGTCAGTTTTGCCTAGATCTGAGATCATTGGCACTTCTGGGGAGTATGGGTGTTTTAGATGCATGAGCGTGCTAGTCCTGTGCCATATTTTCATTCCCAGAGTGGCTAGAAAAGGTGCATTTCTCAGCAGGCTTTGGGGCACCCAAATAAGTTCCTTCATCTGTATCGGGGAGATCATAATTTGTAGCAGGGCTATCTCAGATGTGGTTTCGTTTGCTAACCACTTAGTTACAAAGCTCAGTTGGGCGGCCAGATAATATTTCTCTAGGTTTGGTAGTTGGATTCCACCCTGTTTGTACGGTAGGGCTAATGTGGATAGTGCTATCCTATGCCTGCCCTTTCTCCATAAGAATTATTGGATTATTGTTTCAAGTAGTCGGAAGAAGGGTTTTGTGATGTAGTAGTGTATGTTTTGGAACCCATATAGGAATCTAGTTAGGACAATCATTTTGATTATTGATACTCCGCCCATCATTGATAGGGGTTATTTCGGCCAGAATCCCATTGATTTGCACAGTGCAGGTAGTGCTGCCCTTGTATTGTGTTCATGCATTAATTCAGGGGTGTGCATTATCTGGACCCCAAGGTATCGGAATGAGGTGGTCTGCCATTGTATACCCACCAAGGGGAGTTCTATACTCTTACCTTTCAGACCTGCCAGGGGGAACAGACAGGATTTTGTCTTGCTGAATTGTATGCCTGAGACCCTAGCATAGTTGTCGAGGACTTCTAGCATTGTCAGTACATTGAGATGTGGGTTTCTGACATATAGTAGTACATCATCTGTCTAGAGTGAGATGATGTGGTCCACCCCTCCTAGTCTTATTCCTGCATCGAAGAACTGTTTCCTAAAGTAAATGGCGATGGGCTCCAATCCCAGTATGTAAAGCATGGGGGAGAGCGGGCAGCCCTGTCTGGTTCTCCTACATATGTCCGATGCCTCTGACACATGCTTCCCAGATTTCAGCCATGCTCTCGGTTTATTATAGAGTATTTTGATCCATTTTATGAACCCCGGGCCAAAGCCGAATCTTTCAAGGACAGCCACCAACCACTCCCAATATAATGAATCAAATGCCTTGATGACGTCTAAGGATAATAGCGCTTACGAATCCCCATTTGTGTCAGTTTGGGCTATTATGTGTTGTAGTCTACGTAAGTAGTTGTGTTGCGACCTGGCACAAAACCGTTCTGGTCCATGTGCACGATGTCTCCTATTATTCTGGACAGCCTCTTCGCTAGGATAGTGGTTAATATTTTCACATCATAGTTGAGCATGGCGAGTGGGCGATAAGAGTCGCACTTGTCTGCAGGTTTATTTGGCTTCAGCACTGGGACCACAAAGGTCTCTCTCATGCTATGAGGTAGGATCCCTCGTTCATACGACTCTTGGAAGACCTCATGAAGCAGAGGTGTCAGAGAGGATTCATATGCTTTGTAAAACTCTGGGGGTAGCCCATCAATGCCCGAAGCTTTCATGTGGCCAGGGATTTGATTGCTTCTACTATGTCCTCAGTTGTGATGTCTGTGTCTAGGGTTTCAGATTGTGCGGGGGACAGTCCTATCTCCTCTAGCGTCTCTGCTATTTGATCTTGGGGAACTCGGTCTTCATGGGAGTATAATTGTGTGTAAAGCGCTTGAAGGTGTGATTTATGCTCTGCTGGGTTGGTGCATCTCGCCACCTTCATCCTGCAATGTAGTGGTTGTGTGCCTAGGGTGTTCCTTTTTGCAGAGCCAGGCCAGTAGTCAGCCCGGTTTATCTGCTTCGGCGTGTGTTCTATTTGTTCTAGTGACATAGTCAAATTTGGCCATTCTGCTCCATGCTTTTGTGCAGTCCTCCCTAAGTGTTCTGAGTTAATCTTCTCTCTGTGGGGTGTCTGCAGGGGCGGATTCCAGTCTCTTGATTTCCCGCTCCCTCTGGTCTAATTCCTTTCGCAGTAGTTTCCTGATGCCTCCCACTTTTGCTATGATCTCCCCTAGTGTTACTACTTTAAGGGCATCCCACATTGTGCTTATGTGTTCCACACTTCCCGTGTTTTCTTTTATAAAATTGTCTATGGAGTATTGTAGATTGTCTTTGAATGCCTGATCCTTCAGAGCATCTACAGGAATTCTCCACATGGGATGGGAGGTCTGGGGCCGATGTGGTTCCATTCCACCAGAAGTGGCGAATTATCCGAGATGGTTTTCCCTAAATATTGCGCTCCTTCTATCTGGGGTAGGTGTTCCCTGCTTATAAAGAAATAATCTAATCTTTTGTGGAGGCCTTGCGGGGATGAGAAGTATGAGTATCCTCGTATGTCTGGGTGTAGTTTTCGCCATGCATCTGCTAAATCCAGCCCGTCCGTCATGGTATTCAGGGCCGTGGTGGCCGCCGATGGGCCTTTTGGTGGGGGCGAGGACCTATCAAGTTCTGGGTTATGCACGCAGGCTCTATATAAGTGCATTTTAAACAGTTACAGTGTAGAAAGATGTGCTTGCATTTTTAACCCCATTGCTGGAAAGTCTTACTTACTGCATAGAAGAATATCTTGAAGCCTAATTATAGCAAGGCTCCTTTATTGTGGGGAAAATAACTGCAAATGTTTTGTGCTTATGAATGTCTCCTCTTCATCTCTGAAATACAGATTTGAAATGATCGTGGTGCATTTCACGTTGATTTTCATATTTTGCTTACTTCTTACCTCTGATAAAGACCAAAGACTGAAAGGTAAATCAGCTGCAAGTTTCTTATTATGTGTTTTGGTTTCTTGTGTTGGTATTCAGACTGATATAAAGCAAATGGTATATTCATTTTACCACAGGTGGTAATTTCATATTGCTGTGTGTGGTAAAATACAAAGCAGAGTTGGTCACTGTAAATTGTGTCCTTCTAAGAGGCTGTGAATGAATCTTCATATTTGATTTACTTGGTAAATGTATTCTGAGATACCGCCAAAAGCCCATAACATGGTATTGTAAATAGAATACCGCAGGGACATGGAATTATGACCTAGAGTGCACTATGTCTAGTATTGGCTTACATTTTTTGACCCCGGTATAAGAATAATTATCAGGCAATTCTCTATATTTGGGCTCACCACTATACTACAGAAATACCACCAAAACTTACTGGCAAGATATCTCTAACAGTACATAATGACTGGGAGATAACTGCCTATTTGTGGATATTGCAAGGTATTTACACAAGTGGCATAACTTGACATGTCAAAAGTATAACAAGGCCAACTTGTGTATTCCTTATAGTTGCTGTTTGGTTTTGTTGACTATAATCAGATTTTACGGAACTGAGGTACAGAACCTGCTAGGGACCATGTTTCTTATTGCCACTTATCAATCACTCTCAAAATTATTGCTGTGGGAGGGGATGGTGAGAGAGGTTTGTGTAGTGGTAATGGCAATCAAATGGAACTTTGCTAATTTCCTTTTATTTGGGGGAGTGCGGATAGGATTTGTGGCAATATTTAGCTCTTTCAGGTTTTAGTTGAATGTTTGGATGAATATTCTTCTGTTGACATACATTTTGTTGAGATATGTTTCTGGCTTCAATTGTTGCCAATTGTACAAAAAAAGGACATTTGGAAGTGTACATTACTTGGAGGACAACACAAAATGTGTTATGGCATAATTGGGAGTTTGTATGGGAATCAGAGGATCTCTTAAAAAAATGTGCCATGATATTTATGTGACTTGCACTGTGGAACTGAGGCTAGTCTATTAATGTTGCATCTTTGACGTTGGTCCTTCAATTCTTGGAAAGTAATGGTTGGTTTGCTGCTGATTTCAATGCTGCTATGTTGAATTATTTGGAGGCTTGTATGCTGACTTATTTTTGAGGTTCTGCTGCTTCATTATTAGACTAAAAGACAGATCTGAATCTGAGCAAGCACAGGCAAGAAGGGGCATGCATGTAAAGAGGTACTACTATACATAAGTAATCTAATAAGGTACAAAAGGTACTCCACAGAATAGTAGACACTGTGCAAGAGGAAACAGAGCTTTATTTACCCACTACAGCTCGAAGATACAATTCAGACAGCGCTGCAAACTGAACTAATTGAAAGGTTCTCACCTCTGCCAATTACTGGCAACAATAGTTATACAACGAAACACAAATGAACATAATCCACATTAGTTACATTTTCGGGGCAGGTCAAAAGTGCACTCTATTGTGACATCATAAAATGAAAATATTCTGCCTCTTAATTACATCACTTAAGCTGACCAGCACAAAAACTCTTTGCTATGATTGGCTGGCACAGTCCTGTGTTTGGAGATAGAGTGAAGCACAGCATAACAGCACCAAGATCAACAACATTTGTTACAATCTCTGAGGCACCACATCCCAGCTCTCTGATAGGTTCCCCTCGTCCTTCGCCACCTGCACCTTTCATCTCCCCAACTCCTTCTTTGCATCGTGCCATTTCTAGTTAGAAAAAACTTCCTTCACTACTGTTGGTGAATTTGTTTTTTATGCTATTTACTTCTCAATTGTGATTGTATTCACTGCCAGAGCCCTTGCACCGGGCAACTAGCTGAATCCCTCCTCTCATGAGAAACCTCTGCCTCGTATCTTAACCTTGGCAGCTAAGCTAGTACTTCTTCATGTGTCAGCAGAAATTCAATTATGCCATGAGTTGTTGTCTTAAAAATATAATCCCTTCTAGAACATTTACTTTGGGCCTACCAAACATGGCCAATGTCTTGTTCACCTTTGTATACCCAATCCTTATCTGAAAATACCATACTCCTACCTATACAATAATGTTATCATCATGTGTTTTAAAAAGCAATATTAAACATCAAAGCAACAATTATGCTCCACCAGAACTAATTGGAAGGAAAGCAATAGGAAATTCCCTTTTTGCACTTACACCATGTGTGTGCATAGGTGCGCTGTAGAGATAGAAACAAACAGAAAGAAATCATATATATATATATATATAGTTTTTGCTACACTGTGCCATTATATGCTGTACACAGGCACTTCTACCTAGCCCAATATACTTACTACATTTCACTTCTGTGTCCTTGCATGCATATTTCTCTGTGCAGCGCCCTGCTACCTGACATGTGGCACACTAGGTGTAATGCATGTGCATCGTGACATTACCCTACACGTGACTCTTATATCACAGCATCACTTACATAGCTGGTACGTGCACCCCCCAACCTCGGACACCATTAAATGTACTCCTTTACATGCACGTAGGTCACTTCTCGTGACTTTATTATGAACTTCTGGCAACTGCAAGACACACTTCACTAATAGTCAGATAGTTGTCAACTGTCATTACTTTATCATTGGCCATCAACAGACAGACATTACTTTATAATTGGCCATCTTTGGAGGCACCTGAGAGTTTATTTATTGAATATAACGTCCCAAGTGCTATGATTTGCCTGATTGGAAACTGCTTTTCCCAGTCTAAATTAATGTATCTATTACATCAACTAATGAGATTTCATTTAAATCTCCCACAAATGTATATTTGCTATTGAATTATGGAGTCTGAACACTAAAAAAGTTACAGTGAGGAACAAGTGGAGGCTTGATTGTCTTCCCTTTTTGATAATACTAGAGACCAACCCCTCCACCCCAATGAGGCCAAAAAACATATCTGGGGTTGCTTGTGGTCTTGTGAAGAAGGCATGTGACCTAGCAGTTCGGGCTGGTCTGCCCCTTTGGGTGTCGCACCAAGTTTGATATGCATATGGTCTTCCACCTTCTGTAAAGGTTTTTGAGGCTGAAGAACGATAGTCTGGTCAGTTGCCCAGAGCGGTGTCTATGGTAAAGATTAATTCTAAAACTTCCAGCATTGTCTTTTGGTTTTGCTGTCATCCTGTGGTAGCACTATTTTTTTATCTCAGAATGTGTTAATCTCCTTTGAAGATGTCGTCTACATGCACTGCAGAGGTTAATTAACCCTGTGGAGAAAATGTGATCTTACTTGAAAAAAAAGTTCTGTTGTTAGTTGTCTGGGAGTGTTATTGATCATTGAAAGCCAACATTGTATTCACCATGAAATGTATTCAACTTTGGTAATCTCTTTTGCCATCTTGTGCTTCAACTCTAGACTGCTTAACTGGGGGTTCTGTTTAAGCCATGCACGACTGTGGAAGCTATTCCTGACTTTGTCAGAAGCCAGCAAATGGGCATAGCCTGCTCCTCTTTCCTTTATCATATTTTAATATGAATTTCTGAACATGGCCTTTATATATGACTAGAATTGAATAGACCCCTCATATCCCATCATGACTATGGGCCTCATTACAACCCAGGCGTTAAGGGGTTAACGGCGCCGTAAAAGGTGTTGGCACCGTTAAACCCTTAACGCCTGATTACGAGGTCCCTTTGCGGGTTGCACTTTAACTTTAACGCCTGCTTTTAGCAGGCGTTAAAAAACCAACCCGCAAAGGGACCTAGGAGCTAATTGCGGCACCGTAATTTACGGTGCCGTAATTAGCGCCTTCCCCATTCCCATTGAGCCCTATGGGCCAAAAATGGGAATGGGGAAGGGGCCATGGTGAATGGGGAATTACCGCCCCGCCAACCTTGGAATGGGGCGGTATTTCAGCCATTCACCATGGAGGACCCCGGAATGGACCATGGTGCTAATAGCACCATGGTTTAGCGCCGGGGTCATAATGAGGCCCCATGTGCCATTTAGTTAATCAATGTAATAATAATAATAATTAATAATAATAATAATAATAATAATAATAATAATAATAATAATAATAATAAATAATTATATGTAAATAGCTTTAAAACCTTACCTTCTCTATCTCTCGACTGTCTTATACGTATACATGAATTCTTCTTGAAAAATCATTACCACTCCAAGGTTACGCGTTCCTTTCAACCAAAACTTGCAAATTGAAAGCTAATGGAATGCAGAGGAATGGTTTGCGGAGTATAGAGTTATGGAATCCAGAAGGAAACATGTTTCCCAGATATATTTACAACCTATCCTCCTTCTACAGTGACTAGAGGAATACAGCAGGGGTGCTCACTTTGTAAACTGCTTTTGCCACTATACATTAAGGCACCAGCTACACTTATTGATGCATCTCCCAGTATTACACACTTTGAAGATTATGGTGGGATTGAGCTTTCTACTGAACCTCATGCAAACAACATACTAGATTACACCCCAGGTTTAGAAAAGGATCTTTGTAAATTGCAGTGTATTTGTTTAAGGGTTGGGGAACTTTCCCCTTGAGCACTATGAGTCAAATAAATGTAATTTAAATGTCAGAGCTACCAACATTTCTAATGCATTTAAACAATCCTGATCTTTTCATTTTAGAGCCAATTAAGGCATATACACACATGAATCTCCTCTTTTATTTGGAATTAAAGAAAGTCACAGGAGAAGTTTAGCAAAGTTGCTCACACTTGATTAGATCGGGGTCTTTCCCTTATAAACTTTCAATATTACTGCTGAGATTCCCTGTTGAGATTCCCAAATAGAAACACTGAAAGGTTTCTTGTTTGGAGATATCTGTTCCAAGCCAACACAATTGATTTGCAGTAATGGGCATAAGCAGAGGGATACAAAATATTTTTTACCAGAGATATTTTGAAAAGATATGTTTAAAGAGTATAACAAATTCTTAAATTAACTGGAAACACATTTGACTCATCTTTAAGATCCCTAGGTATAATGAGATAATGTGGACCTTCCAAGCATCTTTCAGAATGCAGCTGCTTGAAGATGGTAGAATGAATTGGCAAAAGTTTAGATTAATGGACAATTATGTTTTTATTTGAATAGATGGTACTTAAAGATTAGGAACTTTGTGGTAAAAAATGAAAGTCTGCATTTGAGAATTGTGGCCAGTTTCTTAGGTCTCACATCTGAAAATTCAAGATGCAAAACCACGTTATTTAATTAATAGGAAACAAATTGTAAAGGATCTTGCTTCATTTACGTGGATGAAAAGTGACATCAAACACAATCTCAAAGAATCTGTTGAAAGTTCAAGATAGTACACACAGCCAATTGTTGGATCTGCTCCTCATTGTCTTGGGTTCCATTTACGGGTTTGGACTCAAAATATATAATGTTGAGGGATGTCAGAGTAATACAATCCAAGTGCAGCATGATTCAAAGTAGACATGAGATCATAAAATAAAGTAAATTGAAGTCAAATAAAGTTTAAAATGTACATGAAGATTATTACAATGAGTTATTACATAATACATAAATACATTGAAAAAAGTAATGTATTTTGTTAGAGATATAGTGCTTAATAAAATTAATTCTGTTTATATGTTTTTAAATGTATATATTGTGTTAGTGTGTAGAGGAGGAGCCAAATGCCACCCCTATTCTGCCTATATGTTGGAAAGCGGAAATTGTGACATGCACAACACAAATAATGATACCTATACCGCGAAAGATCATTGAAACAAGGTATCAATTGAGAAAGCCCTATAAGATGTAACCGCAGAGAGATGATAGTCTCTTAGGGGAGGTCCCTGAAAAAGTGTGAAGCAGTGAACAAAAGAGGCTGCCGACGACACAAGAAATGAGAGTGACACACTGAGAAGGATGGTCAGAGAAGAGAATGCATAGACCTTATGGAATCTGATGATGAAATAAGGAATGGACTAACCTTTCATGTGCGAAATGAAGATTGCACGTGTGAAGAACACTGATGAAAATATAAGTCATTTTATAACTGTACAGATGCTGCAACTGAGTAATCACGAAGGCTGGCTATAAGTAGTGAATAGACTTCAGGTGGTTCTGCCAATATATATGCATGTATAGAGACTGGATATTCGATGTTGCATCTTTAGTAAGACGGGACCCATTAAATAGAAGGGCTGAAATTGTGGCGCAGTAGAGAAAAACACCTGAAAATCAAGGAAGGATTGAGAAGGCTGTCTGGCTCAGTGTCAAGGGATGGGGCAGCCAAGAACTGCTTATGTTGTCAAAGATATACAAAGAACGTGAGAAGCGAGGCAAGCTCCTGTTACGGTGCGATGGAAACACTATAAGTGCCAAGTTTTCTTTATTTAATATCATTAAACACAAAGAAGGAGCTCAAACACGGTCTCCTGTCACATGTGATGGATGGAAATAGAAAATGGGAAAGCTGCATCGAGACTTGAAGATATGAGCATGCTTACAATCCCTTCTATTCTCAGGAGCACTGGTACTCTGCAAAGCCAAGTTCAAAGACAATTCAAATGGCAGGCGGCATGCGTGATGACGGAAGATGGACTTATTGGGTGGGAAGGCATGGTCAAGTCCAACCACAAGCACCTGGGGTACCAGCTTGTGCACTGCTAGCGAGTTGAATATTCCAGAAGGGTACAAGCATGCCAACCAATTGTAGAGGGCCATGTATTGAAGAGCCCTATAGATTGGGAGCCAATGGTGTGTCATGTATCTAACAAATATTGAGGATGACTTGCACAAGGGGTGGGCATAAATTGTCCACCTGACTATAGAGTCCAATCACAATCCAATCCCCTACAGAAAGTATATTTTCTTTTGTATTTTTTTTTATTATTTGTATTTAATCAGTAAAATATTTTTACAAAATAGATTTTTGTGTTTGTTTGCGAATAGTTCTTATGAGGCTACATGGGATACTGCTCTCAGTTTCATTCTTGAGAAGGTCAAATACCAGTTTGTACATTGTCGTCCTCAGACTGATCCGTAACCCTTTGGCGATTGAGATTTCCCAAAGTTGCTTTTTTTAAGGCAATGTCCAAAAGTTTGGCTGCGGCCCTCGACCATCTGGCAGAATCGCCAGAAATAAGCCGACACCAGCCAGTCTCTTCGCTTATTGTCTAAGGGTAAGATATTAGCGGTGCCAAGTAAGCCTCTCTTTCTGAAGACAATGCCGGACAAGACGTTGAGAGATGTCTAACAGTTTCAAGTTGATCAGCGTTTTCACATAGACGACATGAAGCTGTTGTCGATTTTGATCTGATGGCCAGAATTTCTCTTGTATGTAGGATGTTTAGCCGAGCTCGCATGAACGTTTTTCTCAAAGCTCAGGGAATTTATCACAGTATTTTAATGGCACTTTCGGTTTATTGTGTCCAGGCGGAAGATCTTGGAGTAGTTTATGTGACAGAATTTTTCCATTTGTCAGGATCCAGTCTTGCTGCGCTATTTTTTCTTTTACTCTCCCGGGATTTGAGATTAAGAGTTCTTCCGAGCAGGCTATCTCTTCCAGTTTGTCTTTCCGTTTCTTCACCGAAGCAGTTAGTGGTTTGCACCCTCCTTTTGGATTTCTTGTGCTACCGCCTGAAAGATGGGGAGGGCATCTGGGGAGATGATTTTTCTAAATAACTGGAGAGCACCTTGCTCTACTGATGCAGCAAGAGACATGAGACCAAGGTCACGACGGATCGCTGCCATAGGTGCTGATTTAGGGAGGGTCAGTACCGTTTTCCACACAAAACCTTCTAGCTTTTGCCATAGATCTTCTGGAAGGCTTAGGTTTGCACACATTCCATACGCTAGAGCAGGGACTATTTTCGACTTATAGAAATTTAGTGCTGGTATCCATGAGAACTTTCCAAATTTTCTATCAACGGCTTTCAATTGAGCTGTCAGATTTTTTGTTTTGTCCCACAGAGCCTCCGTAGTGGTGTTTTCTTTCAGAGAATTGTCTATCCACACCCCAAGATATTTGTACTCTTTGACCTCTTCTAGTTTCTTGTTCTCCAGAAACCAGGCCGAAGTAGTTTTGCGGTCAGCTGTTGACTTGGTGAAGAGCAGGATTCTTGTTTTCTGAGTATTGATTTCTAGGTTGTTTTCTTTCATGTAGGCAGAGAGATTTGCTAGTTGCTGCTCTAGACCTATTTTTGTCTGGTCCATAAGGATCAGGTCGTCTGTGTAGCCTAGGCACTTTTGACAGACCCACCATGGGTGGAAATGAACTAATTTTCTCCTCGGTGTACTGGAAGTCGCCTATAAAGGCAAAAAACAGTGCTGGTGCCAGTGGGCAACCTTGCTTTACCCCACGGTTGGTCAAGATTTTGCTATACAGGTGACCTTGCTGGTTCAAGCGAACATGCATAGAGGTTTGAGTGTGTAGAGCCATGATTGGATCCAGGATTGAGGTTGGGCAGTTCCAGATTTTCCCAGAGTTTCTCGTGATCCACAATATCAAATGCCTTTGATAGGTTGACCAGGGCCAAATGAACTTTAGGAGCACCTGCTTTCACCCTGGTTTTGATGATGTTTAATATCATGATGTTAATCATGGTCCCTGTGCCCTTCTGGAAGCCCGTCTGAAAAATGTCAGATGCCGGAGAAGTTTTAGCCCACTTCTGAAAATGTGTTAGTAGTAGAGTCGCAAATATGTTTCCCAAAATGTCCAACAATGCAATGGGTCTGTAATTTGCTGGATTTTCCCTAGACCCCTTTTTGAAAATTGGGACCAGTATTGCCCCTGTCCAGGTTGCCGGAATCTGTTTGGTTTTGTGGCAATGTGTGAAAATGTCCTTTATGACTGTGGCCCAATCATCTGGGTGTTTTTTGATGTCAATGTTGGAAAGACCAATGGGGCCTGGGGCTCTTGAGGTTTCAGTTGTTTTATTACTCTCAGAATATCTTCCACGTCAGCCAGTTGGATCCAATAATTTTCAGAGTGGTCAGTTTTCCCAGCCATGGACGCTGCAGGGGCTTCAAAAAGGGTACTGAAATACGACAACTAGTTTTGTTCCAAAACTGCATTTGCCATTGATGGAGCGCTTTGCCCGTTGATGGTTTTTAATACATTCCAAAAGTCTCTTGTGTTTTTTGAAGCAAGGGACTTCTGCATGATCTCTGCGTCGTTCTGATAAAGACTTGCCGCGTGATGTTTTATCCACGATTTGTAGTGGCTCGCACTCTTTCGGAATTCAGCCCATGAATATTTCGATGTTCCCCGTAGACCTATCACAATCCCAAGTAGGTTTTCTTAGTTTGCCACGTAGTATGATGTCACAAAATGACACATTTTTGCAAAAAAAGTACAATTTTTTATAAAAACGTTTTGAGATTATGCTGTGAGACATCTGTTGATGTCCGTTGTACTCTTTGCCAACTTCCTTTGGCAGTCTTGCTATTGGTGTAAGAGTTATTCTGCACCCCATCCATGTAATGACGCGCTTCCTCATTTATAAGGACCTCGCGATTCACGTGGTAGCATTTTGGATGGTTACAGACCAATCGATTAAGTAGAGCTCTAGCATTTTGGTCGATCAATCACCTTTTGCCATCTAGCCGGAAGATCGTGGGGTTTCCTGTGGATAGAATTCTTTCAATAAAGATCGACACTGGTGGTTTCCACCGGCGCTTTGCAGACAAAAATGGTGAAAGTGGTCGACTGAAGAGGGGCAGAACGAGCGAATGGTGAGTAGACTGAGTGGAATGGCAAACTGTGGGGATGGGATTGTGGTAGTGTAGAAAAGCAACGGAGTAGTTAGAAAAGTATCAGGGTTGATTATAAGTGTAACAGAGAGTTTTAAATTGTAAACAAAGAGTGTTTTAAAGTGTAAATGAAGAGCATTTTAAGAGATAAACGCCCAATATTCCTATCTCAAGGAATTTTAGAAAAACTTGTCTGAGTTAAACTCTAGTCAGAGTATTTTAGGGGTGAGATGAGGAACAGGAGTACCATGGTTTCAATGTAAAAGAGTCGACTAGTCTGTCTTTCTGTCTATTTGTTTGCTTTAAAAAGGTGTCGAAGAACGACAAGAATAAGTTGTGTAAAGATGAAGTAGTGATAAAAAGTTATTGCCTGTTTTTAAGGTCATCGCAGACCAAAACGTAGGGTGAGGTTATTGAGAAACAGAGGTTTTGAACAGCGAGTGTTGGATCACGTTCATATTTTTTTATTTTTTTTTACACCTATCTGTATAAACACTGGTAAGTATTGACAGTCAAGTGATACTCATCACAATGGGAGATATTAGTCCACTGATGCACTTGTGTAAAATTTTACCAAAATATATGCCTAAGTTCAAACAGTACAGTGTGGAGTGGGTAAAGAGCACAGCAGATAAAATGTTCATGCAATGGCCGCAAGGGGGATCACTGTCAAAAGTGGTATTGCAGCCCATGACCACATACTTTCATCCTGTGTACAGAGGGAAAAACTGGAAAAGAGGTGAGCTATTTTAGAGCTTTGGAAGAAGCACCAAGAGGAGAGAGAGGATCCACTACCTCATGGGTGGATGCTTACTCAGTCTAGGGAGGAAGGTATTGAGCCTTCTGCTCCCCTTACCTCACCTGAAGTGAATGGCAAAAGTACAGAAGATGTAGGATTGTATCCGTTAAAGGAACTGAAAGCGGTGACAGGGTATTGTAACCCAATATATGAACCGCCTGCTTATAGCATTGATGATAGTCCAGAAGAGACCAAAAGAAAGGAGATCTTTAAGATCATGCAGCACGAAGAGAAAAGTGAGCGATCAAATATGAAAGCAGACATAGAACGAGAGATTAGGAGGTGGAAAGGAGAGAAGGATAAAGCTGATGAGGTAACACTTGTACAGAACAAATGCATGGGATGGCAGATTTTGCTCAAACTCAATGGGAAAAGTATTGAGGAAGTCAGGCAAAAGGAAGAACAAGAGGAACATGACAGGAAAGACAGGGACCGAGAAAAAAGGTTGAAAGAGGATGAACACAAGAGAAAGAGCGGACAGAGGCGAGTCCAGATGTAGCAGGAACAGCAGCAAAAGAAGGAAGAAAGGGCAGAGGAGCAAAGAAAGAATGACAACAGGCAGAGAGCAATCAAAGAACGAGATAGGCAAGAAAGAAAAGAGAAGAGGAAGAAGCATGCAGAAATTAATGGAAAAAAAGGATACAGAGACAAAGGGAAGAGGAAGAGCATAGAGCAAACGAAAGAAGAGTGGAGAAAAGACAAGCAGGGGAAAGAGTTAGATGGGAAGCGAGAAAGCAAAGAGAATTAGATGAAAAATTGGAATGAAAAAGGAGACAGCGGGAACGCGACATTGATCGTATTCATAAGGAGTTAATTGAACCGAGTCCAGTAATATCATGGCATAATATAGTGGAGTTTCTTCCATTAAAGGAGGCAATGCCAGGGCCTTCCAGAGTAGCTGTAGAAGGAATTTTGACATAAGGAGCATCGAAGATAGGATCGATAAGGCCTATCAAGACTTGAGAGAAGGTAGTAAATCGAGAAGCCGAGGGAAGGGAGATCGATCCCTGGTCTTCAAATCACAAAGCGAAGAAAGAGATCCATTTAGTCTCGAGCAAAGAGCTCTGTCCTTAGACAGGCTGACTTTAGATAAGGGTGAAGGAATGGGAGCCATACTTGCTGGGGGCTAGATATGTCAGATGAAGAGAGAGAACCCTTCTGTAGAGAAGAGGGAGAAAGTGCATGCAGCCTGAGGGATGTCTACAGACAGACAAGGAAGTAAGATGATCTGATTTAGAGCAACCTAAGGATAAGATTCCAGATCCTGTAGTATATCCAGAGCATCCGAGAGGACGATTGTATAGCAAGAAGGGAGTGTCTCTACCGTATGTAAGCAGGCTAAGGTCATTGCCAAGTACAAGGCAATCAGGAACTATTGTTTCCACTATGGATAGGCAGACGATGGGAGCCAATTGTGGAGTAGGATTCACGCAGTTCCCCTTATTGGAGAAAGGAGGGGCCAGACCGCAGTATATTCCATGGCTGCAAATGGATAAGGATAATTTAAGATGCAAACTTCCTAGTTTAATGGCGGGTGCAGGAAAATGGATTTATGAATTAGAGAAATTGACAGGGGAAAATACTCTGGCAATATGGGACATTAAGGGTCTCCTAGCAGCCATTCTTGTTGAAAGAGCTGATGACATTTGGATGAAAGCAGGCTACTCTAGTGTCACGGCATAGAACACAGCACACAATGGAGCACCATTTAATAATTGTAGAGCAGATGTCTGGAGAGCTCTTAGGGTGCAGTATCCTGACACGTCAGATCTTTGTGCAATTATGACACGTAAGATAAAAGAAGATGAGGATCCACTTGCTTACATACAGGACATGTAGGAATGTTAGACTCTTAAAATTCGAGAGCCGTGGTGAAAACCAGTGGCAGTATTTTACCACATTTTATGTCAGGGTTTTCCCGATCAGGTACAGAGGCAACTCAAGAAACTAGTGGGAATGGAAGAGAAGCCATGGGCAGAGATACAGTTGACTATAGTGTATCACTGACGGCTGTCACAGGAGAAAAATAGGAAAAAGGAAGATGGTAGAAAACTTGAGGAAGCCAAGTTAGTTCAGAAAAATCTTTCAAAATATATCATAGAAGGGGCAGTATTGACAAGTGGAGAAGGACTGGGAATACAGCAAACAGTGGGCACATTACAGGTGAATAATCAGCGCCAGATGGGCCAAAGAGGGAATGGATTTGTGTCACGATGCAGAGGAATGGGCTACAGAGGAAGGGGTGGTTTTCAGAATAATCAAGACAGATTTTAGAATATGCAGAATGATAATCAGAATGTGCCAAGGGGGACCAAGGGGGACTAGTCAGAAGGGCTCCTTCTGTATGTTGGACATGCGGGATGACAGGGCACATTGCGCGTGGATGTGGGAGTCAAGGATATGTACAGAATGGCCAATTCTCAAGAGGGGAGAGCTTATTCTCCAGCATATAGCTCACAAGCTAGGGATGGGTTCACCCAGGATCAGACAGTTCATCAGGTACAAGCACTGCAAATACAACAAGCATAGCAGCCAAGCAAGCACCATTGAATCCACTGCAAGGCCAGTCACAGCATATACCCATGCAGATACAGCAGAATGCAAACAAGGGACAATTACTGACACCTAGAATAGAGGGTGTCACTGTGGTGGGAGGGAGTCCTTCCACAGTTATGGGGATATGCATGTATCCCCAATAGGGCAGCTCACAGGGTGACCTGATGTGTTCAGAACTATCAGTGACACCAGACCCCCAACAGGAACCAAGTGTTGATGTGACGAAAGGAGGCACATATTTTTTCTTTTTTAGTAGACACTTGGGCTGCTCATTCATGGATACAAGAGGTAAAATACCCAATGTTGGGAATTGCCATGAATGAATGCTCAGGGATTCTCTGAATCTATGAGTCAAGTTTCTTTTACTGACGAATTACCAGTCTCCATAGGAGAGTGTGACATGTCTGTTCCATTATTGTATTCAAGTCAGACACCAGTTAACATTCTAGGATATTTAATGACGAAGTTTAATATGACAATTACTTTCACTGATGAAGGCATATTGTGCTCTCTCCAGGGATACATTTTATGAACGTGGGCAAATTTATTTTGGCATTTATAGGGCAATTGGCTTTGCGAGGAATGCCACTAGAGCCAGAAGTTTTTCTTAATGGGATACGCATTCTGTTGACATGACTACCCAGCTTAGTGGGAAAGATTTTGAGAATACCTGATGAATTCTTGTTCAGGCCACAGATACCTATGGATGAAGAAAGGGGACAAACTATTCTCCTAGAATTAAATCCAGCCATAGTACGTGGGGAAATGGCAATGCTTGAAGGAACAGATGATGAGGGCAGGCCATGGTGAACAGTGATTGCCATTGGGGAAGGGTGTAGACTGACTGACATCACTGACAATGATATGTTTAGAGAAGATCCAACAGATGATGAAGTAATATTTGAGATGAGTATTACATATTGGATTCGGATAGAGAAAAGAGAGATCCCACAATGAATTGCGATAGTGCGGCAGTGGCCAGCATTTTTTGATGAAGACTTGAGAGAGCTAAGGTGATCATTAAAACAGCAAAATCGCACACAGTAAAGCGAATGCAGCGGTTTTTGGAACTATGCCATTATGTTTGAGCACAGGTGTTTGATAATAGTTCCTACACAAGACCTTGTTTGCAAGCTCTAAAGGAAGCACAGGGAAACAATGAGAAAATAGAATGGTCTGAGGAAATGGAGGGAGGGTTTGAACAATTGATGAAAGCAATGTGTACAGCTCCCATTTTAGGAGTTCCCAATTATGCTGAGGAGTTATTTCTATTTTCACACACAAATGGAACAGTTATGACAGCAGTACTTACACAGAACACTACACTAGCTTATAAAACTTTGGCATATTACAGAGGGATTCTCGATCCAGTTATGAAGGGGCACTTTCTAGTGAACAGTTGCTGGCGGCAGCCGCATTCAGAATTGAGAAGTATACCAGTATTGCAATGGGGTGTTCTATGACACTCTTTGTGGAGCATGCTTTGTTTGCCATTTTGGAGAAACCTAACGGTACATTGACGTCTCAGAGAGCTTCTGCATATGAGGTGACCATATCGAATCCAGAGATTAAAATGGTCAGATGTAAAATAGTGAACCCTGCACCGTTTGTCGCTGAGCCTGTGGCAGACGGCGAGCATGTGCATGATTGCACAAACTACGATGAGTACTGCAATGACATCCCATGTATAAAGGAAAATGCGCTAGCAGGGGGGAGATTCTCTTTATTGATGTTTCTTCAAAAATTGATCAAACTAGTGGGGAAAGGCATTCTGGTGCAGCTGTGGTGAGACATAGAGCAAACAGAAAATTTGAAGTTGTAGCAAGTGCAAGACTACGTCTCACTTTTTAGCTTAAGTAGCAGAATTGGTGGCACTTATTGTCATGCTCGAAAAGCATGCATGGCAGAAAGTGACAGTGTACAGTGATGCCGCCTATGTGACATCAACCCTGCATGCAGGATTAGCACGTTGGAAAAGAAGGGGCTACCTCAGAGTGGATGGCACTCCAGTGCAGTACACAGCATTAGTGGATAGGCTTATTAAGGCACTACAACTCCCACTAGCCATAGCGATAATTAAATATGCAGCTCATACTAAGCAAACTGACCTTATTTCTCGTGGGAACGAAGCCGCCGATCTAGAGGCCAAAAAAGTAGTTGCATAATCGCCAGATATTTCACGTTTTGATACTCCAGATATAAAGGAGAAAATAGTCATGATTATGGCAGTAAATTAAGGGTTTAATCATTTACCAAGAACACAGATGATGGAAATTCAGGGCAGGGCACCACAGAAACAGCAATAATTATTTGTATTTGTATTTGTATTTATTTTATTTGTATTGCACACCTTGCCCAAGGGCTTGCGGGCGCATGCTTGAGGTTACAGGGAAATGACATAGGTTACAGGGAAGTTACATAGGGGGAAAAGAATAAATCGTTACAGGTTATATTTACAACAGAGTTAGGTTACAATTTACAGCAGTAGGTAAAAAATAGTGTGCAGTTACAAGTTACCAGATATATTTACAACAAGGTCAGAATATATTACAAACAGGTTGTGCACTTATAGAAGCAATCGAGTTGCGCTAACAGCTGACAGATGCCGAGGAGGATGCTGATGCATCTTGTTCAAGTAACCGAAGTTTAGTTTTGGCTTTAAAGGTGTGACAGTGCAGAATGTTCCTTAGGCCATTGGGAAGGGAGTTCCAAAGCTTGGCTGCCAGGACAGGGAAGCTCGACCCTACCGCAGATTTGAGTTTGAAGTTGGGTATGTTCAGTGTGTGTACCTGGGCGGATCTCAACGGTCTGGTGGCTGTGTGTTGTGTGAATCGAGCTACTAGGTAGGCAGGAGCAACAAGGTTCTGTGCCTTGTGGGTAAGTACCAAAGATTTGAGTGATATGCGGTGCGAGATAGGTAACCATCGGATGTTACGTCTCGTACTAGAGATGTGACACCGTCTAGGTATGTTGAGTGCTGCCCTTATGGCATTGTTTTGTGTGATCTGGAGTTTGTCGAGGTTTCTTTGGCTGGTCCCTTAGTAGAGGGAGTTGCAGTAGTCAATTTTTGATAGGATGAGGGTTCTGGCGAGTATCAGGCAATTGTCTGGTGTCAAGAGGGGCCGGCAGGCTGCAATCAATTTGCAGGTGTAAGATGATGCAGAGACGACTGCGTTAGTTTGACGATTAAGGGACAGAGTGGAGTCTAGGTAAATTCCTAGCGTTTTGATAACATTGGCAACTTTGATATCATTCCTGTCAATGGAGAAGGACTTGTAATTAGGGTCAAGGTTAGTAAGTTTAGTTTGTGAGCCTAGGATGATTAACTCAGTTTTTCGTCATTAAGGCAGAGCCCATGATTAGCCATCCAAGCTTGGATGACGGTATAGACTGTGTTAAGAGATTTGGAGTTGGCTACGTAATCACCAGTGATAGGGATGAGTATCTGAGTGTCATCCGCATAATTAGTGTAGGAGACACCCAGATAGTCAAGGATATCAAAGAGAGGTTTGGTAAACACATTATATAGTGTAGGGGATACACAGAATCCTTGTGGGACTCCACACGGGACGTGGGCTGGATCAGCTGCAGCTATTGGGAAGAAAACCCTCATGTTCTGTTAGCCAGGAATGAGCTGATCCAAGATGCAACTGTGTCAGAAAAGTGGGCGGCGATTTTGAGATGGTGACAGAGGATTTGGTGGTCGACCAAATCAAAGGCTGCTGAAAGATCAAGGAGAAGCAGGAGCGCCAGTTTGCCTTTGTCTTTCAGATCCTCGATTTGGGTTTTTAGATCTAATAGCACTGTCTCTGTGCTGTGCCTAGGGCGGAAGCCAGACTGTCTGAGCTTTTTTTTTTTGAGTACATTGTTGAGCTTGAGATAATCCTGGATTTGAAGATAGGCTGCACGATTGAGGATTTTAAGCAAGTATGGCACCATGGTGATGGGCCTATAATTGGCCGGGTTGCTGGGGTCCAGATTGGGTTTTTTAATTAGAGGTATGACCCATGCATCCTTGAGGTTGTCGGGCACAGTGCCTGATTCAAAGGAAGCATTTATGAATGCGGTAATAAAAGGGGCGAGATCAGGTGCAGCCTCTTTGATTATGGCTGCGGGGCAGGCATCACCATGGCAGTTGGAGGGCTTGAGCTTGTTTATGATGTTTTCTACTTCCTTAATGGTGAGAAGCAGAATGGTTTGATGTCATGTTTGGGGGGCTGGATTGTGTAGGTTGGGGTGGCACCGGACGAGTCTAGCAGGTAGTTTTATTTTGCAATCATTTTAACTTGGAGCATGGAGATTTTGTCCAACAGTGCTTTTTGGATATTTGAGCACCATTCCATGTCCGGTGTACATGTGTCAAGGGGAGCAATTGCAGACTCAAGTTCCTTGAGTATCTTAAATAGCTCCTTGGTGCTGGATTGGGCTTGCTTGGGTGATCCTATTGTTGTATACTTCCTTTTTGGCATTGAAGATAGCTTCTTTGTAGGTAAGGGAAGCTGATGTGAGGCTATTTTTGTTTACTGGGGAGGGCGCACTTTTCCAAAGAGCATCAGCTTTTCTTTTTTCTTTGCGCAGGTCGCGTAAATGTGGTGTGAACCAAGAGTTCAGGTGGGGTCTTGGTTTTTGCTTCCGCAGTTTGATAGGGCCATAGTATTGAGGGCTTTTAGCATGACACGATTATAGGTGTCTACTAGCACTGTGGGGTCAGAGCAAGACTCAGATGCCGACTTCAGTAAAGGGAGGATGAGAGGTATAAGTTTCTCATTCTCAACTGTGATGTCTTTTTTGTTATGTGTGTGAGTGGGGGGGCGAGGCTAGGTTTGTCTACAGGTGGGCTGGTGTTAATGGAGAATAAGATAGTATGGTGGTCTGCCCAAGCGCAGGGTGATACAGAGATATCGTTGAGGGCACAGTTCATATCGGCAACCCAGTCGAGAGTGCGACCCTTGATGTGGGTTGGCTCCTTGATATGTTGTGTGAGGCCGAAGTCAGTCGGAACATTTGCTAAGTCTATGACTTTGGGGTCATTCTTGTCCAGATAGCCTAAGTTGAGGTCGCCCAAAATAATAATTTGAGAGCTAGACTTAGAGCTGGATGCAAGGATAGATGAGATGTCTTCTACAAAGGAGGAGGTTGGGCCAGGAGGCCTATATATGAGATGGACTGTGGCTGTATGACTCAGTGATATAGGCAGTTTGACGGATAGTGATTCAGCTGAGGGTAGCTGTTGGCTATTAGCGATTCTAATGTTGAGCATGGTCTTGAATATGATGACGAGACAGCCACACTTAGTTTGGTTGGTATCCCTGTCACACCTGATTATGGAATAGTTGTCTGGAATGGCCAGTGACAGAGTGGGACCAGTGGCTGCATGCAGCCAGGTTTCCGTGACTGCAAGCAAGTCCAGGTTTTCTGTGACAATGAGATCAGCTATATCAAGGGCGTGAGCTGGGATAGAGCGTGCGTTGAGGGCACCTTTAAGTTTAGGGGCAATGGTCGTGTTGCGTGGGTGGCTATTAGTAATGGGAGTCAGGAGAGGATGTGTTTTGTTCATGCTGGTGTTACAAATGTTATCAGTTACAAGTCTGTTGGTATGGTATGACCAGTGTGGGCATCTAGAGGCTAGTCTTTGGTTCCTAGTGGTTAAGGCACAAGGAAGACTAGTTTACCTAGACTAGCCTAGACTAGTTATGGAAACAAAGGAGTTGTTCTTCATCCCCTCGGAAGTATTATGGTGACAAAACAGCACTGGAAAGGGGGCTATGCCAGTAGCATTGTTACCCTGTGCATGTAACTAGGGAAAGCCTTGCAGCAACTATTACAGAGGACTGCTTCATACCGAACATGTTAGAACACATTGCATTTTATGTAGTAAATTGCATCGCATGTCATAAGTTTACAGCTGGGCATACACTGTGATCGATTAGAGGAGTGATTCCATGACCAAATGGTCCTTTTCAGCATTTACATATTGACTTTGTTGATATAATGCAAGTATGCAGTGGATACAGGTATATGATAGTGGTGGTGTGTCCCTTTTCCAGGTGGATCGAATCAGGTCCATGTACACACCCTGATGCCACTTGCACAGCAAAGTTTTTAGTACAAGAGGTTTTTCCAAAATGGGGAGTGTGTGAAGTGCTGAGATACGATAATAGGCCTCATTTTGTTAATGAGGTATTTGAACAGATTAGTCTATTATTGAATGTTAAGCACAAGTTTTCTTCTGCTTATCACCTGCAAGCGAATGGAATATGTGAGAGACTCAACGGTCTCCTTAGACAGAGAATCGCAAAACTTAAATTGACTCTGAAGAAGGGATGGTTGTATTGCCTACCCCTAGCCTTGTATGCATTAAGGAATCAGCCTGGGTCAGACGACCACCTCACACCCCACGAGTTATTGACTGCGAGGCAAATGCAAACACCTTGTCTCCTCCATCGAGGAGAAGTGATGCCCAGAAGACTGCAGACATGTTAGGAAATGAGTTATGTGGGTATTTGACATGTATGACCGCTAGTATCTCTGTCATTTCAGATAAACTCAAATGCCACGGAGTACGGTCCCAGAACACAGGTGAAGACCATTCATTAACCAGAATTTCTGAACTACTACCTGTACCTCCTGTACCAAACATTTTTGCTGGAGACTCAATATTAATTCGGAACTTTACCAGAAAGTGGAACGAAATGCGATTTAGTGGAACTTACATAGTGGAATATGTTACTCCTTCAGCAGTGAAAGTCCAAGGAAGACTTGCTTGGATCCATTTGAATGACATCAAGCTATACACTGGTGAAGCCGATGCACCATTAATGATCAATTTGGAAGCAAAACAAGGAGAAATAGTTCAGCGTGTGCAGACCCAATCAATGACGAGGAAGAAGGATGCTAAGGTTGCTGATTAAATAAATGCAAGTTTGCATTTGGACTGTGGCCCGCCCCAGACACTCTTTATAGATATTATAGCAGGAGTGCAAACTCAGTTCTTGAGCTGCAGGAATCTTTGAGAAATTAACTTTAGAAAGGTGTTGACATGTTGTGGATATGTTTCAGTGACAACATCTGATAAGAGAACAATACGCTGATTCTTTTCATACAACACAATTGTTAGATTGAATCTATGGTTTTGACAAATGATGATGTCCATAGGATCCTTCTAGCTGTTTTCATATTTATTCTTAGAGCTTATCCTGCTCTTGTTGGGCGTAGTGTCAACATACCTACTTTTCTGCATGATCCTAAAAATGGCCCTGCGATAAGGAGGCTACTTGTAGCGGTAGTTGAATAGATCTTGCAGCAACCTGATTTACCAGAATTGCCTGATCAAAAATGTTGTTTTCTTCCTTAAAGCAGTAGACATGCATAATGAGAATTTTGAAAATGGTACAGTTTTGGAAAGTGAGCAAACCCAACGAAGTTCTACAATTTGTAAATGGCTGGGATTGGTTAGTGATATAAGTATGTGCAACCATACTTTGTGTCTTTCTGTTTCTCCGGTTTAGCCTTTCTTATTATCTTGATATCCTGTTGAGATAGAGACTACTATGATTCTTCCCACTCCAGTGACTCACGTGGAATTGTCTGTCACTGAAAGGCCAAGACCTTTTGTGTTTTTCTCGACTCTAGTAGCTTGTGTAGGGTTGCCTATTGCTAAGACAAATGTTCCTATGGTTCACCCTGTAGCGAGGACCATTAGTGATATGACTCTTGAGTATTATGCAAGCACTTACTTTGCGAAAGGGAGACACAAGAGAAGCACACGGGGAGATGATAATTAATTGAATAATGATCTAGACATTTGAGCACAATTGGGTAATAACATGTGGTATCAGCGCATGAAAAAGGTAGGAGAGAGTACGTCCAAAGAGAGTTGCAATGTTTGTGCTCTCATACCTTATGCTATGGGGACTTCCAAGATATTCACAGCTATAGAAGTAGCAGTCCAGAAAGCTTGTTGCCTGACGCACCTTGCACTCTGCCAGACGAGAGGTCAGTTCCAGGGTCAAACAGCATCCATGGTATGGGTGACTGAGAAGACATCTCCAAGAAAAGATGACTATGTGCAAGATTTAAAGACACAAGAATAATCAGACACAAGGAATCAAGTGATAAGATATGAATAGTCTGGAATAAATGAAGCTGGAATCAGAAGAGAAGAACACAAGATGCTCAATTGTCAAGGAAAGAACCTTAAAGAGATACGAAGATGCAAGGAGATAGGTCAGCTGCAAATCAATGGGAACAGTGCTGACTCCAGAAGGATGGGCGGAAGGCCTGATTGTGTGCAAGGCACCAACACTAACAGGATATTATGAGCCAGTCATAGATACTGCAGAGAAGGAATGCAAGCATCATTGGCCGAAAATTGTGAAATTGTTGACGTGGATCAATGATAAAGGAGGACTGTTGCAGATAGTACCAATAGCAAATGCATCCCTGTGTTTCAGAAACAATGGCACAAGAAAGGTTGGAATGAATCTGTAGTGTTTTTTCGATGTATCAGCCATGAAGATGGAATAGTAGTATTAAGGGACCACTATTGGGCCTGTGGATCCAGAGCTTATATGAAGTTACCCAAAGATTGGGGAGGGCTGTGTTCTATTGTACTTATTTATGTTCCAGCATTAGTGATTCCAAAGAATGGCATAAACATGGAAGAGTTGTCAAAAGCAGATGTTCATATGAGGAAGAGGAGATCATTTGGATTTCTCAATTGGACAAAAAGGGAGAATTACTTTTCAGCTAAATTGATAGAAGCCTTCGATTCTATTCCATATAAACACATGTGGTTCCGTCAGACTGCTGCAGTATTCGCGACTATCTTTATGCCAGAGATCCAGACGATGGCGAATGCGAAGTGGTTTCAACTCACTCGCTGGGAGCTCCTGCAGACGATCAACTCTACCATAAAGGGATTCACTGCAATCAAGGAAGAATTGAGAACCATAAGACTGATGACTCTCCAGAATATGTATGTCCCGGATATGATTATGGCAATGGTAGGAGGTGTTTGTGCCAAAATCGGGGAATCATGTTGCACATTCATGTCTTGTCACGATGATGAGAATGGGACCTTAACAGAGACCATAATGTTGCTAACGAACTTGCACACCAAGATGGAAGATGAGACAGAGGATATTGCAGATGACAGCTGGTTTGCATCGATCTTCTCATGGGTTCAACAATGGATGGCGAATATTTTCAAGTTTCTTGGAGCACTATTGGGTTTCATCATATTTGGATTCTGTGTGATCAGGATAATAATTGCACAATGTAAGAAGAAAGCAAAGAAAGCAGTAGGAATGAAAATCATGATCAATGTTGAGTCTGGGTTTGGACACAAGGAGCTGACAGATGAAGACATCAGAAAATACATAGAATCAAGCATTCGAGTGGCTAAAGGAAGGACATTCCTGTATCCAAGAAACCAGAAGAAGTATGTGGGACAATGGATTTACTGCAGCCCGAATGGACAATGTAGCCACATGACCTGGAGTGTTGATGACCATGTAAAATTAGCAGGATCTCTGAAAGGAGTAATGAAGATATGGACTCCAAAGAAGCATTTTTTCAAAAGAGGATGTCTAGATGTGAAGACTGATGGGAGAGTGGTTGATGGATCAAACAGAGGGGGGAGTGTAGAGGAGGAGCCAAATGCCTCTACCAGAAGTCACTCCCCTATTCTGCATATATGTTGAAAGCCGGAAATTGAGACATGCACAAAGCCGATAATGAAAACTAAACCGCAGAATTGATATTGATATTTTATTTTTATCGCGCTCATACACAAGTGTTTCAGAACGTGACAAGGCAAGGGAGGGGAACAGGGGAGAACAAAACCACGATGTTACTAGGCCCAGTGACATTGAGAATGCACAAGTGCATGAAAGAGGGGGAGGGGAAAAGTGAATGGAAGGGGGGAGAAGTGGAAAGTGTGGAGCGAAGGAGAAACAGATAAATAATATAAATAAATAAATAATAAAGGCAACAAACAGTGGTAGTGCAGCCAGCAGTTGGCAGGTGGTGGGTTGAAGACAGCAGACAGGATAGGTCTGATAAGTGTAGGAAGAAAAATGGGGACTATATGGGTACAGATACAGACCCCAGTGCAAGGGGTGGCCCAGAGGCAGTATGGGGGGGTTGGCAGGGTGAGCAGGTACCTGGGCCCGGAGGGCTGAGTGTGGCCAGGTGCATGGTGCCATGAGAGAACAGATCAGCACAGGAGAGGGGGAGCAAAGGCAGAAGAAAAGAGGAAGGTCTTGAGGTGCTTCCGTAACCGCTGGTGGTTCTCCGCACATTTTAGAGTGGCAGGGAGGCTGTTCCAAGGGAGGCCCCAGCCAAAGACAGACATCTACCCCCAGCTTGGTTCTTTGAAAAACAACTGACCCTTAGAGTGTTAGAGGTAGAGGAGCGAAGAGCTTGATAGGGTAGGCATTTGCGCAGGGATAGCAGAAGGTATTTCGGACCCAGGTCCCAGAAAGCCTTGTGGACAATGCAGATGGTTTTGAATGTAATCCTTGCATCCACTGGGAGCCAAAGGAGAGATTTCAGAGCTGGAGAGATACTATCCCAGGGCTTGTGACCAAGGACAGTAGAGGCAGGTAGATTTAGAACGAGGCTGTTACAATAGTCCAACCTAGAGAGAACCACAGCTTGGGAGATCATGAGCTTCTGGGGGAAGGAGAGGAAAGGCATAGTACCTCTGAGGAGGTGCAGTAGAAAGTTTGACTTTTTAGAAACATCAGAGATGTGGGTGGAGAAGGAGGCGGGCCAAGGGCGGCCGGCGAGAGAGTGAGGGGAAAGGATGGTGACGGTGTGCCGATGAGGAGGATCTCCATCTTGCTAGCATTCGGACAAAGATCATTGGCAGTACACCAATCTTGAATGGCAGTTAGGCAATCAGAGATGAGAGAGGGAGAGGAGGTGGCCGAGGACAGCCTGAAAATAAGTTGAGTGTCATCAGCGTAGCACTGGAAATTTGAGCAGAAAATGGAAATGCAGTGAGCAAGAGTTGCCAGGTATTGGTTGAAAAGCCAGGGCGAGAGGTTAGACCCCTGGGGAACACCGCGGGTAGAGAGGAAGATAGGTGATAGGAAGGACCCAAGTTGGACCTGGGAGGGTCGATCAGAGAGGAAAGAGGTCAGACTGGCCAGAGCCTGATCAGTGATACCCAGGTTATCACCCATGTTATCACAGAGATGGTTGAGCAGGATGGTATGGTTGTTTTTTCAAAACGTCGGGTTAGTAGTGACATAAACATATATGTACACATTTGTATGACAATTTCCGTATTTTCACACAATTCCGTATTTGTCAACAAGGACTGTTCTTTTACACCAGTTATTAAGAAAGAGAGTCAGCTGTTCGTCTCTCTTGTATATTGGGATTTCTTTTTGTATCCCTTGGATATGTGTACATATGTTTCGGCAGAAGGACTAATGAGACACTATCCCTAGTGTCTTTTTTCTTTTTTGTTTTGGCCGTCTTCAGGACAAATATATTTCTTTTGGTGAGCAAAATATCTTGGTCTTTCAAAACCCCATTTGGTTATTTCAAACAAAGTTGCTGCAATGAAACAGACAAACAACAGTTTAAAAAAAAAAAACATATATTTAAAAACTGACCTGCTTTGTACTCTTGGTCATATTGGAACTTTTTGTTGAACACAGATGAATGTATCCTTATGTATATCGGAGGCAATCTGTTTGCATACTTGTTTTTCTTCCTCTTTTGAAATAATCACTAGGCTGTGACAAAAAAATGAGTAAATGTCTCAGGCCTATATTCATTTTTTAGATTATTTCATTATGTGGATGAATGTCTGTTTTAAAAATTGTGTGAAAATACGGAAATTGTCATACAAATGTGTACATATATGGTTATGTCACTAACTAACCCCACGATTTGAAAAGACAACGTATCGAGAAAGTTGTTGAAATTTGTTATATGTAGATGTGCCCTGTAGCAAGTACACACTTTCTTCTTAACCATTTTTTTACTTGTGAAGTACTAAAAATAATTGTTTTTGTATGAATAACATTTATTTCAAAGATATATTAAGTGTTTGGACATGATAAAGATGTTGAGACTTATCTAGCAATCAACATTTTGTGGAAATCTACCCGGTGTGCAGCGGACTGAGATAGGAGTAGTCGTTCTTAGTTTTGTTTTGTTTTGCTTATTCTCCCTATGTAAGTTTGACTCCCCTCTAACAAAAAATTGGGAACTACCCATTTGATACCACTGCACTAGGACAACCCTGTAGTTGTTGGGTATATGTTTATATACATATTCAATTATTATATTGACTCACATGAGCATTAGCCATATACTTATTTGGTAAATTATTCTTAAACAACTTATATAAATATGGAGAGTGTAAACACAGTCTCCTTTTCTGATGAATATTTTCAAAAACGGATCAATCAGCCAACATGTATAGACACTGAAGATGTAAATCCAGTGCCTAACACCAAAGGAAATGACTTCAATATTCTGGTACAAAAGAAACAGAAACTAATAAGAACCCAGTCACATGGCCAGCCGAGGGCCTTCAGGTTAAAAAAATCCAGAGAGTTTTCACTTAAAATTCCAAATTCAAAGGGAAATTCAGTGGAGTTGGGAACAAGTGTTCCTGAGATTGGTTAATCTTAATAATTGACATCGCAGAAAAAGATGCCAATGACCAAAAGGCTAAAATTGACATTCTTGAAAGAGAAGGGCGGAAAGTGTGGTGCAGTAGAGAAAAACAGCTGAAAATCAAGGAAGGATCAAGGAGGCTGTCTAGCCCTGTGTCAAGGGTTGGGGCAGCCAAGAACTGGTTATCTATTCAAGGAGATACAAAGAACGTAAGAAGTGAGGCAAGCTCCTGTTAAGGTGCAATGGAAACACTATCAGTGCCAAGTTTTATTAATTTAATGTCATTAAACACGGTTTCCTGTCACATGGGATGGATGGAAATGGGGGGCAAGCTGCATCAAGACTTGAAGATAAGAATGTGCTCGCACTCCCTTTTATTCTCAGGAGCAGTGATACTATGCAAGGCCAAGATTCAAAGACAATTCGAATGTCAGAGGGCAGAAGTGATGATGGATGATGGGCTAATTGAGTGGGAGGCATGGTCAAGTCCACCCTCAAGCACCCGGGGTACAAGCTTGCGTGCTGCTAGCAAGTCTAACATTCCAGAAGGGTACAACCATGCGATCCAATAGAGAGGGCGCTAGAGAGCCACTCAAGATGGCCGCTTCCTAAGAGAGCTCCGTAGGGCTCTAATGAATCCTGTTCCATCGTAGCTCCTGTGGTTGTTAACCCGCTCCAGTTTGCCGCTGAATGCATTCGTGGCGTCCCGCGGATCACTTTGAGCCAACTCCCTTCTCTGTCGAGCGACCAGAGCCCGCGCTACATATTCTGGGATTCGAGGTCTGCAGGCCGCCTGATGGCAGGAGCGAAGTCCCCCTGGGTATTCGCGCGACCGTGCGTGGTGGACGCCCGGCGTTTGCCCGATCGGCGGGACGGCGCACCGAGCCGCTCAAGAAGGCGGGTCGACGTGTGCGAGGCGGCACTGGAGAGACCGAACGGTCTCCGTTCCCGCAGCGGCCCGGTGGAGGACCAGCAGCGCAGTGGACTGGGGAGCCGAATTGCAGCAAGGTTCCAGGTAGGAGGACACCAGTGTGTACACGCAGAGCGATGAGCCCGCTGAACAGAGCGGCCCCACTCCCCCTGCCTTGTACGAGCTCCTTGCTGGCTCGACCAGCAAACCGGGGCCCCAGGCGCGGAGACGCCAAGGGAGCGGTCCCCCGCGAGGTCTTCGGGCAGGGCATACCTGGCGCCGCGAGGCCCCTCCAGTCCACGTGCCTCCAGTCACTGCGGAGCGCGGGCGACCCGCGCCAGGCTCCCGGCTGCAACTCCACCATCCGCGCAGCCGGGGAGTTGGGAGGACAAGAGTCACAGCGCCATACTACGGACCGGACCCATGACGTGGCGGGGGTGCCCGCGCTTGGGTTCACAAACGGCCTCCCAGTCCGAGCCGCGCGGCGCAGCGGAGCTGCCACCAGGGTCAACTCGGCCCACCCCATCCGTGACACCCCAGTGAACGTGCCGAGCGTCGAGAAGGAAGGTGCTGGGCCTGACCACGGGGCCCTTACAAAGAATGTGCGGGAGGTGAAAAACGTTGCCTACAGCGCCCGCTGTGATCGTGGGTATCCCAATAAAAGTGCATCGGAGTACATTGCTCAATCCACATCCAGTGAGGGAGTCCGTTGCCGCACTCTGCCCACCCGGTAACGCTTGCCAAACTGAGATTGCACACACCCGCCTCCAAAGACTTGTGGCACTTTCACTAGCCAGACCCGATCCAGCACCTTTACCATTCTGTCAAATAAGCCCCAGCCTCAACCACAAACATCTCCCCAAGCCATCATGGGGAAAATAGACAAAACTCAGAAGAAACTACACTTCAAATCGAATTCCCAGCATAAACCCGCAACCAGCAGTAGGCCTGTATCACCTACACCAGACACGCTACTATCGGAGGAACAGCCACCACATCAAGATATCAGGGAGATCCTGATGGATCTGAAAGCCGGCATCAGTGGCTTAGGGTGCAAGTTAGACACCCTATCAACAAAGGTAGACCAGCTCCAACATAGACTTGATAAGCATGCAGACAGGCTCAACAACGTAGAACAACGCGTATCTGACTTGGATGATGGAACGACAGCATTGACCTCTCGGGTCTCCACACTTGAAGACGAGATGAAGGTAGTGAATGCTAAGAATGAAGATCTGGAGGGCCGTTCCCGAAGGAACAACATTAGGATTATAGGAGTAAGGGAACAACAACCCCCAGGCAAAATGGAGGATTTTGTGGAACAAATGTGACTGACACTCTTCGGGAAAGAGTCACTATCTCAGCTGTTTGTCGTAGAAAGGGCGGACAGGATCCCGAGCTCCAGGCCGGCACCAGGCATGCACCCGAGACCGATAATAGCAAGGTTGCTAAACTATAAAGACCGGGAGGCGGTGCTCCGGGCAGCCAGAATCAAAGGGAAATTGCAGTACGACGGCGATCCCATCCAGTTTTTCCCTGATTTCTCCCAAGCAGTACAATTACAAATAAGATCCTATATATCTGTCAAACGGCGCCTACAAGACAATCAAATCCTTTATTCCATGTTATACCCAGCGAAACTTCGCATTCAACATGAAGGGAAAGCACAATGTTTCAACTCCCCCGAGGAGGCCAACGACTATCTGGATCGGGTCGGCTGTAGGCCCAGCGGAAACAATCCGAGACCACGGCGCGAAGACCGCGTAAGAAGAGACCCTCCGTAAACACAGAACTTCAGCAATGGGGGACTGTCGCTAATGCGCTCCTCTTTTCAACCACGATGGTCACCACAGGAATAAACTCCTGTTGCCAACGGAAGCCCGGCACCCTCTTGGTGGGCTACTAACGCCCCTAGCACAGCAATGTCTATAGTAAAGTTACCGAGGGAGGGAACACCGTGGGCCAGTTGGGGGTTGCCCACACGAGGGAGGGACTCTGGTTCGACATTTACGCATTGCTCACCCCGCTCTCACCACACGGCGTCTAACCCATGTGTCCTTGATGACCCAAATCTTAAATTCTTGACGTGCTTCAGTGCCCCCGGTTGTCCGCCTCGCCTTTACATCCTATCGAGTAAGGAACTTGTGCGTCCCCCTGAATGGCAACACCAACGCTTAGAATAGCCACCTGGAATATACGAGGCGGCAACCAGCCAGCAAAGAACAGGAGAATCTTCCAATACCTGCGCCGGCATAATGTCAATATCGCCATACTCCAGGAAACACATCTCCTACCAACAACAGAATCTCAATGGGCCAAATCATGGGGTTGCCACAGGTATTTTTCATCATACTCATCCTTTGCCAGAGGAGTCGCCATTTTGATTGACAGGAGATCAGGCTTCAGTCTCATCGAGTCCCAGAGGGACACTGAGGGCAGGGCTCTGTTGGTGAGGGGATTAATCGCAGGGAGGGAAGTGGTGATTGTGAACTCCTATGCTCCAAATACTGATGGCCACGACAATTTCAACTGGGTGATGTCCCAACTCGGAAATATCAACACGGCAACTATCATCTGGGGGGCCGATCTCAACACACCAATGGACCCAGCACTCGACAAATCCCATAATACAACCAGACACCCGTCTAAAACAAGCATTCAAGTCCGTGAGATATGCCGCTCGTTCAATCTCACTGACACATGGCGGCTCTACAATCGTGATGCGAGGGACTTCACATTTCACTCACCAGTTCATAATACCAGTTCCCGAATTGATTACATCATGGCGTCCTCTCACTGCCCATTCTCCTGGGGAATGAGTCAAATTTGGCCACGTACATACTCCGACCACTCAATGGTCACACTAAATGTCTCTCTCGCAAGAGCAACAGCCCCAGGCCTACACTGGAGGATCAAGCATGGCTCACTTACGGATGCTGTTTTCGCAGATGAACTTCACCAAGAAATAACATCCTTCATCGAGATAAACCAAGGCACTGTAGACTCCACCTTTGTCATCTGGGAAGCACTGAAATGCTTTGTTCGAGGCGTATGCCTCGCCAAGGAAAATGGCATACTGAAACAGATCCGCAGAGAGCTGTCTGATAGTGAACGTCGCTTAAAGGCGCTGGAACTTAGAGCTGCTTCAACATCGAACTCCCAAATACAGGCAGAACTGAAGGAGGAACTCCAGAAATTCAGAGAAACAGCTGGAAGGGAACTAAAATTCCTAAGTCGCAAACATCTGGTTCGGCAATACGGTGAGGGGCAGAAACCGGGCGCACTGATCGCTTGCCTATTATCTATAGACAAGACCCCGACCCATGTGGAATGCATCAGAGACACACTTGGTCAGCAGGTATATTCAGAGAAGGACATCGCCACGGCATACCGGGATTTTTACCAGAACCTGTACAGTTCCAGAGGCAGGCTAGACCCTACTTCCCTGAAGGAGTATCTCGATGACACCAGTCTGTATTGGGTAGAGGCAGCCCTGCGAGAACCACTGAATGCGAATGCTCCGATAACAGTAGAAGAGATCCTAAATGCAATCAAATCCCTTCCGAACTCTAAAGCACCAGGACCCGACGGACTCACCGGAGAGTTCTACAAGGCCCACGCGGCTATGCTTGCCCCCATTTTGCTTCACGTATACGAGGAATCAATTGAGAAGGGTAGCCTTCCCCCCACACTCCGTGAAGCTAATATAATAGTGTTACACAAAGATGGCAAACCCGCCGATGAGTGCGCATCTTATAGACCAATCTCGTATCAACCTGGACAATAAAATTCTCGCAAGAATCCTAGCCTCCAGACTCCTCCCTCTGATGCCAGCTCTAGTGATTGGGGACCAAGCCGGACTTATCCCAGGCCGCAGCACCACCTATGGTATCAGACGCCTGTTTGGCGTCATCGAGACCCTAAACCCAACACAGCAGGCAATTGCAGTATTTTTGGACACCGAGAAGGCATTTGACTCTGTAGAATGGCCATTTATGCTGGCAACGCTGAGACAGATGGGCTTCGGCAACTTCTTTATTAAACTGGTGTCCCTGCTGTATAACGACCCTCGGTCATACGTCATAATAGGAAACACCAGGTCCTCGCCCTTAACGTTAGAACGTGGCACGAGACAGGGATGCCCACTATCCGCCCTAATTTTCACTCTTATCATGGAGCCCTTGGCTTCGAGATTGCGTGAATTTCAAATACATAGAGGCATTAAGCTGGGTCCCCACAAATAAATAGTCTCCCTCTATGCTGATGACGTCGCATTGTTTGTCAGCGACCCTCGGGAGAACCTTAACCCGGTAATGAGAGAAGTCATACGATTTGGGCATATGTCGGGTCTAAAAATCAACCACTCCAAGTCGGTGATATTCCCCCTGACCCCCAACACAGTAGAATTCGTGGATGATTACGGCTTTAAATGGGAAAACACAAGAGTACGATATTTAGGTATATATATGTCACAAAATTACCACGAGATATATAAAGATAACTATATGTCCACACTCAACTCTATTCAGGACCGAGTACATAGGTGGAAATCCCTCCCGTTAGCACTCTGGGGCAGGGCCTCACTAACAAAGATGGTCATCTTGCCTAAGCTATTATACTTGTTCAAAAATATTCCGCTACTTCTCCTCAAATCCTTTCTACTGAAAGTGAAATCCGCAGTCCTGGAACTACTGTGGGCAGGGAAACCCACGCGTGTGGCATATGACACCCTGGTATTACCAACATCAAAGGGCAGCCTGGCGCTCCCAGACATAGAAAAATACTACTGTGCGGCTCAGGCACATTTTCTGAGTTACTGGTACACGTCCCACTTTATCCGCCGGCATGTGCAGGTGGAACGCACTTTAGCCTCACCTGACTTGCTCAGCACCGTTATCGTTAGCCAAATCCCAGTTCCATATAATACTTTAAACACGATCTTGGCCACATATACAATCTGGAAAAAAATGGCTGCTAAGTACGGTGTGAGCACAAGATATTCTCCCCTGCTGCCGGTCAGATTCATCCCAGGCATTCCGCTCACGAATGAAAAAGTATTCCTAATATGGGCCGATAAGATTAATATTCACTCCTTTTGAGACGTTTTCCCAGAGGGCACCTTCCTTACCCCGCAAATGGCCAAAGACAGAGGTGGGAACACTTCCCTAGACACCTTCCTATATTTTAGACTACGCCATACCCTGCAAAAATTGTTCCCTTCGTTCCCTCAACAACCACCTACTTGGGACCTACTGCACAACACCATTCAGGCGGAGGGAGAGGGGAGGTTGGTCTCACTGCTTTATAAATCCCTGGTGACAGACACAATGTCACCTAACGCTAAATCACAGCAAAAATGCGAATCCGCCCTTCAGGAGTCTATAAGCATCGAGGACTGGTCGTACATATTACGTCAAACCCAAAAAGTTGCAGTGAACACACGATATAAACTAATACATTTCAACTTTATACATCAAACGTACTATACCCCCATCAAGAAGCACCGGCATCACCCAGAGGCGCTGGCTCGATGTGAACGTTGTACAGCGAGGCATGCTGATTTTTTCCACCTAGCCTGGGTCTGCCCAGGTGTCCAACGATTCTGGGTTTCGGTGTTACGAATGATTGCTGACATAATAGGTGAACAGGTAGCCCCACTACCACTGGCACCCCTGCTGGGTCTCACCAAATACCTGCAACCTGCATCTCGTAAGCTGACAGCCCTCCTGCTGGTACTAGCGCGTAGACGAATAGCCATGGCTTGGAGCCGCAGACCCCTGCCCAGATTCGAAGATTGGAAAAGAGACATAACGTACTGTCAAGATGTGGAGAGCGAGTTTATAAAAACTCTTCCATTACATGCACGACCTCCTGACATCTGGGGGCCATACATCGCATATTTGTTAAACTGTACAGTTTCGACTGACACTGAAGACACTTGAACTTGATGGAGGTAACTAAGGCAGAAAGTCACTAGATACTCAGAACGCTATGTTTCTGGGTATTGATCAAGGAACATTCTAATGTCTGGAGATGTGGGCGATGGGGCGGGTATACGAGGCAATGTAGTTGAACCTGTAAACGGGAAATGTTAAACTATTTTCTGCTCTTTTCCCTCTTTTCCTCACCCTCTCTTCAACTGGTCTTATCCCTTTCCTACCTCTGACTGCTGTTTTGTCAGTGCACCAGGAAGGTGCACTTGTTATTTGATGTTTTGAAAATTTCAAAAATAAAGTTTTTAAAAAAACCATGCAATCCAATTGTAGAAGGCCATGTATTGAAGAGCCCTATAGTTTGAGAGGCAATGGTGTATCGTGTATCTAACAATTATTGAGGATTACTTGCACAAGGGGTGGGCATAAGTGTTCCACCTGACTATAGAGTCCAACCACAATCCAATCTAATCCAATCCCCTACAATCCAATCCCCTACGGAAGGTTTATCTAGATGTTCCCCGTAGACCTATCACAATTCCAAGTAGGTTTATTCAGTTTGCCACATAGTATGACATCACCAATGACAAATTTTCCCTATAAGTGCTGTTTTTTATTAAAAAAAACGAGTTGAGATTATGCTGTGAGATGTCCATTGATGTCCGTTGTACTCCCTGTTTTAGACAATTAAAAGTAAAATAGATTTTGTTTGTCAACTTCCTGAGTCGGTCTTGAAAGAGTTATTCTGCACCCCTTCCATGTAATGATGCTCTTCTGCATTTAAAAGGACCTAACGGTTCAAGTGTATGCAACTTGAAATATGCTGTTAAAGTGGTATACCTGTCGTAGGCCTGTTCTGCTGCTAATTGTATGTTATCAATTTTGGAATACACATTTTGTTTGCCTGGTAAATTAACTTGAAGTCTTATTGTTGTATGTGTAAGGCAGCAGCTCCCTCTAGTGGAGATAACAGAAGAAGTGGGCAGGATGGCTTTAGACAACATACATCTGGAGTTTTCATATTTAGTATGATGTTGCCCAGTTTCCAACACTTGTGGCCTCAAGATAGGCTACCTCGTCCTTATCTCAATGTTCTTCTTATGCCCTAAGAAGTACACTCTATTGAAGTATGTCCAGGTACTTCTATGAACAATTTTTAAAGTAGGAATCCAATTAGTTTTGCATTACATTTTTGCTTTTTTTCCAATCAATATGGGTTTGCTAATTCTTGGTTAAATCAATTTGGGCTGTTAGATTGATCATCATCTGATATTGGAAAGAGAGCAATGATATGTGTGGGATAAAATGGTACATCAAGGTTCTTGGAAATAAATACCTTGGAAATTGTATTCTGTCTGCAACAGGTCTAACCCATATATTTTGCAAGATATGGGGCCCTCTTAGAAATTATTTGGAAGATAACTAAGTAGGCTTAGTACAATTTAATTGACAGTTCCTAAAGAGGTGTGTCAAAATGTATTGGTACACGCTATTTTATGCATTTTATATGTTTAGAATTGTGTATGATTTCACTGTCATAGATAAATAAAATGTAAAAAAGGACTCTGCACACAAAGACCTTCCACCATCACTCAAAACATTGATATTGAAATTCCTGAATCTTCTCCAGCATCTGCCCATAAGTATGTCTACCTTCCTCCTAAAAATGTCATCTTTGAGTTGTCTCATCCCCGCCCCTGTCAAAATCTCAACTGTCACATGCATCACCCACATATCTACTATTTCTTTTATTTTAGACTTCAGTGGAGCCTTTGACAATATGGATAGAAATATGTTGTGAATGAAACTTTACAGCTGTGGAATACCTGCAGGTCCTTTGAATTTGATAATGCTTTTGTACCATAACCCTACAGTGAAAGTCAGGCTTGATCGGACTGGGTACTTAACTGAGGCAATACCAATGCACACAGGGTTGAAACAAGAGTGCCCTGATATTGTTCAATTTATATCTGGCAGATCTATATGACTATCTACAAAAGGCAGTGGCATATCCCCTTACTTTGGGAGGAGAGAACATTCGCTGGTTGGGTCATGCAGACAATCTCCTTTTGTCGGATCAAGCTCCCAGAGGGCTGCAAGCACTTGTTGATATGCAGGGAGAATTTGCTGGCATTCATGATCTTTATGTATAAAGCTGAATGTATGCATGCATGTATGCCAGTCCGATAACACAGTGAGTAGAGCACTCGCTTTGACATCTGTGCAGAGCCTGCTGACACAGGTTTGAATCCCGGCAAGGCCAAACTCAGCCTTCCGAGGTCGATAAATGAGCACCAGCACCACACACCGTGGGTAATAATAAGCAGCACTCAGAGGGTTTGTAGGGCTATATAAATGCAAAATAATTATTATTATCCACACAGTTGAACCCACGTCCACCACATTCTACATGGATTCCTCTTTTGTCTGGGGCAAGATCGTATTCTATGTTTGGATGCAAAAGTGCAAACAAATCACTCCATCAAATCACTCCATAGACACTCTCATTTAACTGATGCTCACCCCGATGAACTACTGTAGGTAAGAGAAAGAGGTAACATTTGGTAATGTGTCTGAAGCAAAATGTTCGATGTGTTGGTTATTCCTTTGAAATGTATTACTACTGTATATAGTTCGAAAGTGTTTATTAAAGCATTTTTAAAGGGAATAAAAAAGAAATTATCACACCACCTAAATATCGGAAATGGCAAGTTTACAGTTTACTTAAGTTTATTCACGAGAAGAGAGCACAATCAATCAATCTTTATTGGACCTTTTCTCAAATGGGCTGAAGCCGTTGAGTGACTGAAACATGCAAAACAAACATCACTTGCAAAAGCTGCATCTGATGCAAAGTGAAAATCAATATCAAGAGCTTCTGAAACACAACACAAAGCAGAACGACTTGCCGACGAGAGGACAAGAGCAACATCCTTCAGAGCTCATGAGATGCCACTCCAACAGGACACGGAAAACGCTGGTTAATCCAGTTAGTTTAAAGATATACACCAAAACATTGAAGCTCATGGTTCTCAGGAAACCCAGGAAAAAATGAGACAAGTGGACCAATGGACACTATATAGAAGCCTATTGGAGTGTGTTAGAGAATATAAATATGGTGATTGATCAACATCTTACTTGGAACCTGCAATTAGAATATCTGGAGGTAGCAGTGCAACAACAATTTCGGGGTATGAAAGTGTTTGCAAAACAATATGCAGGTCCTCTATTGAGGCAGTGATAAAGACTTTCAAGGCTAAAATTGTATATACATTATTGTATAGGATTATAGAAAAGCAAAAAAGCTGGAAAATATTGAGACTAGTTGCCTCAGGTTATTACTAAACTTACCACAGAATCTGCCCATTGGCGTTTCAAGGCATGAATGTCATGCTGGCTCCATAGGGTCACTCCTGCAATATGAGAGAGTGAGTTATTATTGGAGATTGATTAATGCAGAAATACATACTCTTTAAACCTGCTATCTGTGGAAGCCTTAAAAATAAAGAAACACAGTATGAAAACAGTAATAGTAGGCACGTCAGAGAAGGCAATTATTTGGAGCCAGAGGTTGAATCTTCATTTACCCAGCGTTACCAAGCTTAGTCTAAACACATGTTGAAGCTGAAAGAAACGTGGTGGATAGGGTACAGAATGTTGCAACTATATACTGGACGATTCTCTGCTAGGAAGTATGACTTCGTAGGTCAAGGAATTCCGAAATGCAAATGTGAGGGTGGAATATATGAGAGTGACATTTGACCTGGTGAATACAATGGAGGAAAAATGATTGAAAGTGTAGATTCTGTAAAAAGACCTCCCTGGAAAAAGAAAAACATCTGTTAATTCATTCATTCATTCGTTCATTGCTCTCATTTTGAACAGGATAGAAACAAGGCGTTCACAGTAGCATGTTTAAGTTTAAGGGATGGGGCTGTTGGAAAGGAAATTCGCAACTGTTTTCAGTAGAGGAGAAGACATCCCTTGCATACATCAACTCTCACGATTTCGGATGTTGATTAAAGACAATATGATGGGTTAATGGGGGGTTTAAGTTAGGTGTTGTCAAACTCTGTTTTTATATAGTAGTATTGTTAGATATGCAAGGGGCATACAACTGATACTCCCAGCTTGTGGATGGGATGTTATGTAATGCTTCTAGTTTTTTTCATTTTATTTCAATGAGTGCCTGTCATTTTATGATTGATATTCAAGGTATGGCAGTGGGATTGCGTGGAATGAACACTGTTATTTAAAATTGGTGTACATGTATTTGCCCTTTTATCATAGGAATATTGTAATGGGAAATTCACTGTGCCTTTTTTATTTTGTAAATTGATATGTTATGAAAAGTCATTTGTATGACATATATAAAAAATAAAAACATACATATATTTATATTTAATCAGTGAAAAAACTTTGTTAAAGTGACATTATGGATAAGTTGCAGTAATAAAAACCTATCAAATTCAGTGAAAAAACATTGTTAAAGGGACGTTATGTTAAGTTGCAATAACAAAAACCTGTGAAATTCAGTGAAAACGTTGTTAATGGAACGTTATACATAAGTTTCAGTAATAAAAACACATCAAATTCAGTAAAAACTCATTGTTACAGGGACATTACGGTTACAAGTAAAATCAAAAAACCTAAGAAATGTGTCAGTTATTGTAATCTATGCAACCATAACTTGCACCACTGCGATGCAGTGCTAACAGTAACACCCAGGACATCAAAGATGACATCATACATGACATCATCCATGACATCACTCATGTCATCAATATATATTACTGCTGTCTAACAATGCAAATCGGAGGTCTGTTATGTTATGTTATCACAACTTATAGAGCGCACGTTAGCCTGAGGGCATCTTGGCGCTACGAAATAACCATAAGGCAGCACTTCAAATTCCAAATGATTCCGAGTGGTTCTAATCAGCACAGTCAGAGTATTCCAAATCTTACTAGCGGCAATAAAGAAAGAACGACCACCCTATCGGGAGAGGCGAAACCTGCGGATCACCAGCAAATAGGCATTAACTGAGCTCAGGTTTTGACTGGGGCAGTACGGGACAAACTTGTCCCAAAGATAAGCTGCTCCCTGCTGATAGATGGCTTTATGAACTAAACAAAGAGTTTTGAATGCAATACACCTGGCCACTGGAAGTCAGTGCAGAGAGCAAAGAACTGGCAAAGTACGGGTGCCATAAGGAGAATTGGTAGCAATTCGAGCTGCTAGATTTTGCAATACCTGGGGACGATGGATCAGTCCCACTGGTTAAGCCAGGAAGAAGGCATTGCAAAAATACGGCCGGCTAAGCACAAGAGCAGCCACTACTGGGGGGGGAAGATGGTTGGGAAGAAAAGGAAGAACCCTCCGAAGGATCGTCAGATGTAAATGGCCAGCTTTACAAATTTCCCCTACCTGACGAGCCATGGAAAGGGTGGAAGAGAGAACGATCAACAGGTTCTTCACCACTGTCACAGGAAAGGGAAAACTACCCAGTGAGAGGGGCCAAAAATAAGGAGTCCAAAGAGTACAAATAGGAGGAGAACCCACCACCAGGACCTTCATCTTGTCCGCATTGAGCTTCATCCAGTTGCTGTTCAGTTCATCCAATCCTGCACCGCTAGCAGGCACCTACGCAAGCACAACACCGCCTCCACCTGGCTAAGATTGAACCTCACTAGAATTTGTGTTTCGTCGTTAAAAGAGTAGCACCGGAGGCCGAAGGAGAGGACGAGACAGACAGAGGCTGAATATAGATGTTGAAAAGCATAGGGGACAGGGCAGAGCCCTGAGGATCACCACAAGAGAGTGCAAAAGAAGATGAGGAAAAAGGAGGAAGGGAGAGAGGTTGAGCCCTATCAGTAAGAAAAGACGAACACCAAGGAGATGCCAAGCAAGGCCAGGCGGGACAGCAAAATGGAGTGGTTGACAGTGTCAAATGCCACTGAAAGAATTAACAGAATCAGGGCACCCACTCCATCGCTGTTGACCAGCCTGACTATGTTGTCGGCCACTGAGACCAAAACACTCTCTGTACCACACCCTGGACAAAAATCTGTATAAGGGGTACCAATTGCAATTCGGCCATGAACCAAAACATCTGGCCACTGGACAATCTGAGGAAAAGAGAGGTGGACCAACTAGACAAAAGATCACAGGTTATTATTTCTTAAATCATAATAACATCATATTTATTGTACAAATACAAAGAACAATTTCACAAACGTTAATAAATTAGGCTCAATTGTACAAAAAACATCCCTCCACAATCATTTCATTCATAACTCACACAGGCATTCATCATACTCGCATACGTTAGGACAATGAGGTAATGTGTTTTTACCATCTCAAATATTAATCAAACAAATATCACTTTAATACTCTGCTATTCTATGATGTGACCCTCTGGGGAATCTTCAGGGATGGAAAAAACTATTGTCGACATATGTTTCGGTTGCAATCTCGAACAAAGGTGGGGATCCCTTTGTCTGGTTTATTTTGTTCAACCTTCCTCAGGACGGTGTGCAGACGCTAGATTTGCGTTGCCTCTTCATAGCACAAAGGTTGGGGGTGCAGAACAAGGGAGCCTCAATTCGAGGTAACAAAAGATAAAAAGGCTACATTAGTCTCAAAAACCCATCTTGTCATCTTTACTTACTCATAATCTCTTAATGATATATGTAACAACTGTATTAATCAGCTGTAGTGGACTGGCTCACCTCCACTGGGCTACCAGGGGGCGGTGACTCGGTATTTGGAATAAATCCTGGCGTGTCTGCTGCAAAAAAATGGTGCTTCACGTCACTATTCTGTCTCTCCTGCAGTGTCTCTCCTATAATATAAAGACAAGAACCTATGTCAAGGTTCCTATGCCTACAACATTTCATGATTTTTATTTTGCTAAAACACATTTGGTACTCACTACGGTATTGTATATTTAAATATGGACTGCTGACCAGCTCTGCGTGGTAGGCACCAGGTCAGGAATAGGAGCCAACCCTGTGTTTGAGTACAGGGACAAGGTCTGCAGAGAACGAGACAAATTGTGGAAAGGGGCTGTATTAAAATTTCAGCCATTCTCTATGTACAGCGTGACATAGATTGCAAACAAATTGGCTTATTCTTAATTACCGCTGACTGGTTCAATTGTCGCAGTTTAGCGGGCGCGTGCACGCACAGTCAGGCTGTGTGGCTGCAAAAAATCAAAAAGAGCGGCATGAGTAGCGGTCCTCACACGACCGGCAGCAAGTTCCGAACAAGGGGGTGTGTATTCAAACGCACCATTCCTAGATCTTACCTTTTGACAATTTAAAGGTTGCTTGTGAACGCCGGCAGCAATGGTCCACATCTGTAGCCTGCGTCTGCTTGCTTAGGCAAAACTACTGTTGTTACCTGGGAGACGTGAATAGCAGCTACTTCCCTGGTGGCGCAATCGGATTGGTTGCTGTTCCATGTCACGTGGCGGCATCAAATGCTGGGTAATGTAGTTCTTAAAGAACGGTTCTGTTCGAGAGCTCCTCATGCATAGAGGTGCTGTTAATTAAATGAACACAATGTTCCAATGTGAATGCCTGATTACTATCATGCATCTACTCGCTAGGTAAAACTACTGTTATTACCAGGGAAACGTAGGTAGCAGCTACTTCCCTATTAGTGCACCCAGATGGGTTGCAGGATGCTGGGTATTGTAGTCCTGTTCTGCTCGAGAGCTCCTCATACATAGAGGCGCTGTTAATTAAATGAACATAATGTTGCAATGTTAATGCGTGATTAATGTCATGCGTCTACTTGCTAGGTAAAACTACTGTTGTTACCAGGGAAACATAGGTAGCAGCTACTTCCCTATTAGTGCACCCAGATTGGTTGGTGTTCCATGTCGCATGGCGGTACAGAATATTGGATATTGTAGTTCTTATAGAAAGACACTACTGGAGAGCTCCGCGTACAAAGAGGCTCTGTTTATTAAATGGACAAAAATGTTCCTATATGAATACGTGGTTCCTATGATCACCCAAATCACATTACAAAGTTCCCTGTTAGTAGGGGGCTCTCGCATCTGGTATCATATGGGTGTTTCGTGTAGAAAGAGTAATGGTTGGATTATTTTGTGTTGAGTGCATTCCATTCTATTGAAATGTTTAAACCATGCCGTACTGTGTCCAGGGAATGAATCCAATGTTGTTCTAGATGATGCAGTGCACTTGCCATGTCGCCGCCTCTGGTTTGAGTTTTTATGGTTTGTAATATAAACGATTTCATATCTCTGTCTTTATGGTTGTGTTTGTTGAAATGATCAACCAAAGATTTGTCTGGTGTGTGGTTCCTTATACAGGACCGGTGTTCACCAATTCTCACCCTCACCTCTCTCGTGGTTTTACCTACATAAAGTAGGTGGCATGGGCATGAAACAACATAAATGGCATTTTTTGTACGGCAGTTGGTATGGGTTTTCATGGTCCACGTCTTGGTCCCATATTGGAAATTATGTTTTGTCTCAGTAAGGGAGCACACACTGCAGTTCCCACACTTGTGATGTCCAGTAATGGGGGAGTCCCCATTGGTTCAAGATGGTCTGTTCCTTAGATTTCTCTCGGTATGCATGTAACAGTTTTTGTCGTAAATTACAATTCTGTTTGAAGACAAACATTGGTCGTTTGGACAGAGAGTCCGGATTCTTCACTAGGCCCCAATTGCGATTGATGATCTTCTTGATCTCATAGCTTATTGGGTTGTATGTGGTGAGACAGACCAATCTGTCATTTGGTTTCTATTCTTTGCTTTGTAACATTATTTCACTGTTTGTATTGGTGGCTCTCTTAAAATTATTTTTAATGACTTGTTTCGGATAGTCTCGTTTGCCTAGCCGCTCTTTCAGTTGTATGGCATGTGTATTGTAGTCTTCTTTGTCCCTACAATTCTGTCAGACCCTTAAGAATTGTCCGTACGGTAGGTTATATTTCAAGCTTTCATGGTGAAAACTAGAATAATGGAGCAGAGTGTTTTTGTCCGTGGTTTCTCGATATAGTGAAGTGGCTAGATTTACTCCTTGTTTCTTGATCAACAAGTCGAGGAAACTGATCTGGTCTCGGCTCCATTCAATGGTAAATTTAATATTGGTGTCGCAGGTATTCAGCCACTTGTGGAAGGTGAGCAGGGATGTATTATCCCCCTCCAAATGATAAACACGTCGTCAATGTAGCGATGCCACATTTCGCCTGCACAAAACCTCAACAAAATTTGAAAAATCAATCTGATGGCCCATCTCATTTTTTTGCAAAGTTTTGTGAGGATTCGCCCAAGGGGGGGCAAAGTTATAAGCGCCAACTAGTGTTCTCCTTATGGGTTGAGCAACGTAATCATAAATACAGGGTTGCTACCGCAGGCCCTGTGATATCTATTATCCATTTTGTCACCCCACCACTAATGTGCATCACACCTTCTACCCACATCATATGGTTCAAAGACAGAATAAAATAGGTCATTTATCACTTAGTTATTCATTGCCAACTGTTACATGGGAGAATCATTGTTAGAAAATGAGAAATTAAAACACAGTACAAGTGAAATCAAAATGATTTTTGTTATAGAATGGTCCCTTTTGATCTGTGCATTGAAAAGCTGAAATGAGTTATTTTAAGGGAACATATTGAAAAGCTGTTTTAATCAGAATGTCAATTTCCAAGTGGACTCATATTCCCAGGAACACCATAGGTAGACTTGAAAAAATAAGTAAAACAGAAAGAGTCCAAGAAACGGGTTGTTTTGCCCCCTCACTCCAAAATGGGACATCACAGGACCATGCACCTCAACAATCTCAAGTCCCAGAATGCATACTAAAATCCGACAAGTCACAGACCTATCAAAACCATCAGCCCCCCTCTTCTGCAATCCAAAACAGTCGTAGCCATGTGCCAAAATTCAGTGACACATGTAGGCAGAGCTACAGTACAATCAGATGTCCAACATGCACACTTCCGCCATAGAAAACACACTGCCTACGATTCCCACACTATCATGTTTTGTCTATGAAGCAGAGAAAGCTAAGTGTGATGCATGGTAGTTTAGTCATTCCCTTTTGTAAATCGAGAAATAACGGTACGCCCCAGAAAACAAAGGAACATATGGAAGTATGAACACTCAAAGGTAAGTTGATAGGTGACTATATTGATGTGACCACCCCTCAGCCACAAACTGTCAAGCGCCATAGAAAGAGAGCATTCCCCATAGCAATTCCACTTCACAACCGGAGGAAAAGTAAAAACAGATGCTGGAAGATGCCTGCAAAACTATATAAGGAAACACAAACTTCAAAATAGAGTAAAAGGGTGTATGGAATGCATAAACTGATAAACTGGCTTTAAATCAACAATGGGGAGTGAAAAGGGGACCTATATGTGTACTACATCCTCCAATGACTGGATTTAACCAACCACTGTAAGGCTTCTCCTCAATTCCTGTCTCTTCTCCTCTTTAATAACTTCTGCTTCCCTGCACATAATACTTACTCAGTTCAATGCAACACTAATCAGCCTCTTTCTGTCACGTTCCGTAACTACCACATTGGTCTTCACAACAGCTGACAGACTACATGAAGTTAGACATTCCTTCCTTCACTCAAAACAGGCTCCTCAATGTGATCTACTAACCCAGTTTCCATCCTTGCTGCCATATATTTTTCTTTATGTCGAACCCCATTTTGTACTTGTCTTTTCTTTCACCAGTTGTATCCATGACCTCTTGCTATAAACCATCCACATTTTTCATTTACATGTCCGTGTGAATACATCAAAAAATTATTAGCATTTAAATACTCTTGATTTCTAGTTTGTCCAAATAGCCATTCAACAAATCATGAAGATAACTGTAGCTTAAACTAAAATGTGTTATTATATAACAAATGTGCAATGATCATGCCAATCGCTTTGATTGCATCTGCCCGGTTTCATTGATTGTATCTGACAACACGTTTCAACCTCTTGATATTAGTCAAGGCAATGAATCTCAATTAACTTCAAAACTAATACACTATCATGATACATACTGTTCATAGTCAGATCCAACTGTACATCTTTTCTTTGTTTCCACAGTTGAAGATTATAATATTAGAGGTGGTTGTACATTTTCAACAATCTATTGAAACGATGTAAAAAGCATAGAGAGAATAGAACAAAAATAAATATTAACCTAGATTATTTAAAAATAAATATTTTATGGTGCATTACATCTCTACCCTTATATAATCATATTTGAATATTATTTGCTGATACAAAATAGGAATCCTGTCTTACCATAAAAATTGTTTGTAGGGGCTTAGAGGCAATCGTTGTATTGCTGCTAATATCAGTTTGCTATCTCAATTTCAGGTACATTTGAATATTTATTCTTTGAGAAGATACTTTTTCATAGATGGAGAGTTCCTAACGTATCTTACCAGTGTACTTGGATGATTGTATACTTCTGTCATTCTTACATTTTATCTGTTATGTTCAAAGTGTATCCATCATTTCTGAAAACAAGATTACTTATTCAAAATATTGTTATAGAAATGTTTTGCTCTATCTAACAGAAGAATCATAAAAAGGATTGAGGTTGCATATCTTCATTGCTAAATTTTGGTTGCCCTTTCTGCAATGAAGGACCAGTGGCAGCTTCAGATCCAGGCTACCAATTAAGGAATCAAGATATCTAAATGCTAATTGTGCACTGCCACACATCAGCACTTTATTCACATGTTGATGTTATGACCAGTTCAGTTGGCCAGGTTTTATGTTTATTTGTGCAACAACACACATCAATATATACATCAGTCATTCCTAGTTCTTTGACGCAAAGCAACAATTTATGCTGCAATCACATACCTTTCCAAACAAACTATGGGCTCTAGCATAGTCCCTGACTCTCTACATTTGAGTGAAAGAAACAGAGAGACTGTAGTAACATTATGAGCAGAGGCGCAATACCCCTAACCATTTGTTTCAAAATACCTTTCCAAGAGAAACCATTCATAGGCCATTATGTAACATCTTCTTTTACTATGACCACACAACAGTTTTCTCTGAGGCATTATAACTCTCTAAAAAAAGTTTGGTGGTAAATTTCTTAAAAACACTCATCATTTCACTGAAACTAAAACACTTCCTCCAGGAATTCCACCACCTCTCCGGGATCTCGTTCCTGTACTGCTTCCCTCTCTGTATAATTAGAATGATATTCCACCAGGGCAATTAAAAAATGTGCATCTCACCCTAATGTAGAACAATGACTAATAATGTCAATAGGTAGCTTGAGCCACTATTCCCCTGAAACTCTCTCATGGGTCTAAACGTTTTTCCTGAGTATTTTCAACCGATACATATTCAGCACACTCAGTCACCATACTATTTACTCCTGAATCTAATCTGTGGCAATAGTAGTATTGCCTTACCCTACCTCCAGTCATAATGTTTCCTACATTACCTTGATGGCCAATATGCATGATTACCATCTTCATTCCTAATGGTGGCACCACATTAGCAATCTGCAACACCATTCCTTCCATAATATCCAGCTCATGAAAATCTAAAGTGTGCAGTTGTCATCTCCTTCTCAGACTAAACTTCCACAATCATTCTCCAAATCATCTCAGGTGACTCTCTCTGCCTTCCTGCACTCATATCTGGATAAAGTCAATTCTCCTTGTGTCACATTTGTCCAAACACACTCTACCAAGTTTTGTGCACTCACTTTATCGTTCACTGCATCTTCACAGACCAACCAGAATTAACAGTTGTTGTATGCATGCAAATATGATTCATGAGCAGCTTTAATGCAAGGCTGTTTATAGATATAACAGCTTAGTAGAAGGTACAGAAGCATAAGTTAGAAATACAGACTACAGGCACCGGTCATCCATAACTAAGCTCCCCTTTTCTATTTCTGGACTGAAATCATCTTCTGGTCTGAGTACCTTCCAGTTGATGCCCTAGTCAAGGTTCTATGACCTCTCCTTCTAGCCTCACTTAGCTGCATGATAAATGATATAACAACATTGCACTTCCAAAATCTTCTGTGAAGTGAGAAATGCCCCCACAGGGTTGCAAAATTAACTGCTACCTCACAATGTGAGGTGTAGCCACCTGCCAGCTCTTGCACACATACATTTGAATCAGGGGATTGTTATCAGTGTGATGAACCCCTCTGCTTCCATGGGGTAAGTGCCTTTCCATGAGGCCAGGGAGAGGAGGCTGCTACCCGATAGTCCCCCTGTGGGTGGTACTCAGTGGGTGGATCTGATCGGGAGGGAAGCCCTCCATGGGACCAGTGACAATCACCTTGGGTATACCTCTCCATCATTTTCATCCCCTTCTTTCGTTTCACCCCATGCAGTACCTTCTGGTCCCCCACACCTCTATCTATCGGTGTAGAGGTGAGGAAACCAAGTCCCAGGCGAATAATGAGATGAAGAAGAGTGCTACAGAGCTCTGTGATGATCAGAAGTACTGTGACAAGGGGAAGGGATGGAGCAATGATGTATATCAATGGAAACCAACAGATGCAGTCTAGTTGCTGGAGACTGCCTATTGGTTTCCGAGAGTGCAACATTACTATGTTTTGAAATTGATACTTCGGAACTGTGTTTAAAGAGCCACACATTGTGTTTTCACACCATCAACTGAACTTTAAAAGGTCTGTGTCCGGAATGAGGGAAACCTCCTGGATTAAGACAATACCCGGTTTTCCTTAGTTAGTTTAGTGTAAGGGACAGAAATAGGTTTGGACACAGGATAATGGATACATTATTTTACAAGACATCCTGACCTAGTCCTTATTGTTTTGTTAGTGTTTTGTTGAGGTAGTGAAACCCCTCAGAGAAATAGGGTGAGATTGGTTTTTCCCTTTTCTTTATTCTAATAATAAAAGTCTTTGATAACAGGTATGCCACCATTGTGTCAGACTTGTCCCTCTGCACCCTTGCAGAGTCATCCCCATAAAAGCAATTCACCGGTAGAAAAACCTGAATGTTTCTTTAGCTCACGGCAAGGTTTCACTTTCCACAAAATAATGTGTTGCTCTTTTTGGACCTATAGAGGTAACCACCATGTTATTCTTGATTTATTTTACCTGTATGAGTATGACACTTCCATATACTCTCCATTAGCATCTTTGTTAATGTGTGTTCCAGGACCTGCTGCAACCCTACTTATTGTGGGGACCTGACATATAGCGTTCATAATGTTGCTAAATGCTCCATCACACTTGGCATATCACATGAAATTCACCCTTCAAGCAACTCATGCAGAGGCTCCCCTTTGGGGGCACAATTCCCTACAAACGTAGATCAATACTCAGACAGACATCACAAAGTCCTGAATGGATAGTCGACAACATGTTGCAGGATACCATGCACAATAACTGTAAGATGTACACTCAATCTCAGTCCTTCCAAAGACAACTTTTGCACCAGATACTCCACCTCACCAAATATAATTCTGCATTACTGAATTCCACCAGCACTTTCCTCAAATGGATAAAATGCTCCTTCTGATCCACCCTAGACTAATGTATCATCTTGAAAAAGAGCAACATGATCTATATGCCCTAAACAACTGACAATCTACTAAAAGGCAAGCGTTGTAAAACCCAATGACATGCTGGAAAACAGAGTTTTCAAATGGGTGACAAAATGGATCAAAATCCTTTTTTCTCTGCTAATGGTTTGTGATGGTACACAGAGGATGCTCTTAAGGTGCTCAGGATCTCAGAGATATTAGACAAAGGTAAGTGATCATATCCCACAAATCTAAAACGTATTGATCTTTACAGTTTCCCTGGTTGCAACATGTTAAACATATTTATAGAACGCACGTTCACCGTAAGATATCACGGTGCTAGGATACCAAAGTCAGCTACCCACTCGTAAAATTTGGAAAAGAAGCTTTTTTTAAAGGCGATGATATTGCAGATGATTTTCAGTGCTGTGTAGAGCTGGGGGTAGATCATTCCAGAGCGTTCCTGCTACCACAAAAAATACCCTACCTCCGACTCTTGCTCTCTGAAAAGTCGGAACAACCATCCGATTGGCTGTTGCAGAACACAGCAGGTGGGCCAGAATATAAGGTCAAAACTTTGTTTGCAGAAATTCTGCACCTTGACCTTGAAAGGCACTATGTACCAGGCAAAGTGCTTTAAAATGAATCCTTTTGCCAGTGAAGGGAACCAAGCACTAGGCTGATATGAGGGCTGATATGAGTGCCATAGAGAGAGAGACCATCGCCACCGTTGCTGCAATGTTCTGTAGTCATTCCATCCTCAGGATGAGGCCTTTTTGGCTGGGCCAGGTAGAGGGCATTGCAATCATCAATGCAGCTGGTAATCAGGGACACCACTACCTGAGGACGCAGATCGACAGGGATGAACGGAAGAACCTTTCGAGGCACCCTGAGGGAGAAAAGGCCTGTCTTAAAAATCACAATCACCTGTTTGGCCATGACAGAGAAGAGGCTAAATGGACACCCAGATTCTTGACTGAGGACATTGATTTTGGAAAATCCCCAAGAGCAGGTGGCCAGCAGGAGGCGTCTCAACGGGTGACCTTAGGGGAACACAGCACCAGTAACTCTGTCTTGTCCCCATTTAGTTTTAACCAGTTGCAATCTATCCAGCTCTTCATGGCCACCAGACACTTGCCCAGCTGTACCGACACCTCCGGCTGGTCTTGGTCAAGTGTTACTAAGATTTGAGTCATATAGGCATCGGCGTAGCATTTGAAACCGCAGGAATGCATGAGAGCAACTAGTTGCTGAACATAAAGATTATAGGAAATCCATTCAGAACTCTCAATCTCCTCTATTGCCCCATCCTTAAGCAAGTATTGAAATGCCACCTCAGGTTCATCTTTAAGAAAAAGTGCAATTGTTCTTACTTTAATGTTCTTACTTTTGGCCCTTGAGGGCAGCATCATTTTAAGCACAGTGTTGTGTTCAAAACCTCTGACTTGACCAATTATATCTGTTAATAAGTCTACAAATGTGCACTCCAAAAATATTCCTCTGTCATAGAGTTTCCGTATTGGATTCACTTTTACTCCTCATTGCTCTTTGATTTTTCCATTTTACAGTGGTAACTCCTGCTGATGCCTGTTATGCTTCTCCCCTTAAACTCATTCTCTGCTTCAAAATCTCACAGCAACTCTATGGTACTCCCACCATACGATCAATTTCCATCTCATACAACTACTTCTTTTTCATCTCCACAACACTCTTCCTCGGTTCCTATGATACAAGCGTATACAGTGATCCAATCTTCACATCATTTAGATCACCATTAACATTGCCCTATTCATGTTGGCTTTTCTCATAGGCAAAAAATAATGTTAATATCAGCTAATTCGCCACTTCCTTCAACTGTTCTACACATTTCACTTCTGTATTCTTAGTATCTCTGCAAACTTTGGTGCAATGTTCCCTTCTGTTACACTTGTGGCTTATCATACTCTTTGCAGGAAAATATTGATTATTTGATGTATGTCATATTTCTGCGCTTTAACCACCTGGTCTCCTACACACACTATCTGTATATTTGGTTTTCTTTGTTTTTTCCTGAGTACTTTTGGATAATGGTGCATACTTCCTGTATTGTTGATGCTACATTTTCTGTCTACATATCCTTCAAGGCCATTGTAACTATGCATATCAATTTTAAACAATATGCGGTATGGTCTATACACATGGTAATTCTGTGCAAAACCTTAAGAAACGTAACATCCTCGACCTAATCATCACCACACTGTCTTCCCTCCACTACAGCTCTCCTCTACCACTTGACTTGTCTGACCACCTTGCTGTGCCTTTCAACATCCTGCACACCACCCCAGTCAAGCACTCCTAGCAAAAACCCAGCAGAAAAACTTTGAGGTCCTTCAAGAACTTCCCAGTGGAACCCCTCACAGAAGACCTTGCCAACCTACAACTTACATGGACAGAACACCTCTAACTGAACTGCAACTCTATACTGGAAGCACTCAATGCCATGCTCGCACGGCTCTGAAACAATGCACCTGCAAACCATCAGCTGCCTGGTACACGCAAGAACTCAATCTCAGCAAAAGAGTCATCAGGAAACAAGAGAAAACCTGTCACTGCTCCAGGACGGCATCCGATCTGGTGCTCCTCAAGGAACTCTGAACAACCCGCCAACAACTAATCAACACATCCAAGGCCTCCTACTATTAGAATACTGTAGCAGAAGCTGACAACAAAAGCAGAGCCCTCTTCAAAACGGTTGAGGCAGTGCTTGACCCGCTATCCACACATGTATTGAAAAATCCATCAACATCCACACCATCTTCATCAACAAAATCAGCAAGATTCGCCATTACATAGAGGCCAGCTCTGCATCCACAGTCCCACCTCGCGTCCCTTGTCAGAAAATCACCACACCCTGGACAACATTCAAGACACTGTCAACAGAGGACCTGACAAAAACCCTGGCCGCTCTAAAAGCCCTTTGTATATAGATGACATCCAGCATCCATCCTCAAGACTCTCCCCACATGAGCTCTCCTTCCCTACCTGGAGATCATCAACAGCTCCCTAACTCAAGGCACCTTCCCATTGACCCTAAAAACAGGACAAATCCTCCCTCTACTAAATAAACCCACTCTGGATCCCGACAACATAGGTAACTATTGCCCTATCACCCATCTTCCTGTCCTAGGTAAGATCATCAAGAAAGCAGTAGCTGCACAACTGCAGAAACACATTGACACCAACAATCTCTTCCAAACCTATAAATAGGGATTCAAGTCCAGATGCAGCACGGAGACAGATGTTTGTCGACGTCCTCAACATCATTGACAATGGTCACCCCTGCTTGCTGGTTCTACTCAACCTCTCAGCTGCTTTTGACACAGTAGACCACCAGGCGCTTATGTCCACACTACGTTGGCAAATGGGGATCAGCAACCAGTTTGTTCAGATAGACTCCTCTATATCGCCAATGAAACCCATCACATGTGGAGTCCCACAGGGTTCCATACATTCCCCAGCCCTCCTAGCCACAGACAATATTCACCAATATTCCGATGACACACAGCAGTACCTCAAGATCGAATCCTTCAAGGACATCCATAGGCTCAAAACCTGCCTTTCCCTGAAACAGTCTTCGATGTCCAGTGCATACTTGAATCTCAACCCCTCCAAGACTGAATTCCTATTTCTCAACAACAACACCAAACACCCAGACAAACATACCTGGCTATCAACCATGAACTCTGAGGGCTTTACACCCAAGCTCCCCTCATCCACCAAGTCCCTCGGGTTCCACATCGACAAACACCTCTCCTTTAAGACGCTCATAGCTAAGTAAACTCAGACAGCTTGGTATCAGCTCTCCCTCCTGTGAAAAGTCAAGCCCTTCCTCCCTCCAGACATCTTTGGATCCACTGTTCAAACACTGGTCCCATCCCACCAGGATGGGGGCAATGCACTCCTCGAAGGCATCCCATCATCCTCTAATGTGCCCTTGAGAAGTGTCCTACACATGGCTGCACATCAGGGTCTACGTCACTTCATCAACACTTGACGACTTGACACTTTATCAAGGGTCTACACTAATACAACCACATCAACCTGGGCTTCATCGACCATCACTGGCTCCCACTGCATTCACAAATCACCTTCAAGTATTTCTGCATCATCTATAAGGTGGTCGCCCTCAAGTCACCTAGCTACCTTGCAGAGAATCTCAGCATCTCCGGCAGAGAGAGCACCACCAGATGCCAGGCCACGTGCAGACTTGAAATCCACCGCTACAAAAAGGAAAGGACCAGAAAACAAGCCTTCTCTGGCTATGCCCCAAGACTATGGAACCTCGTCCCTGTCAGCATCAGACTCGCCCCCACGCTCCTACAATTCAGAAAAGAATACAAGACCCATCTCTTCGAGGAGTCTATCCTCCTTGACACCTATGCCATCACGTCGCCCTTCGTGACACCTGACTTGCTAGCCACCACCCGACCCTCTCCTCCCCGCCACCCGATACAGCTGTACCCCTCCGTTGTGCCCCTCTGTATTCTACCCCCCACTGTATATCTGTTCTTCTGTTACCACTGAAAAGCACTCTGTTAATCATCTGTAATGTTGTACACATCTGTAAGGTGCTCTGTTATGTATATGTATTGGTGTATACCTCTGTAAAGCGCTCTGTTGCTTCTCAAAGCTAGGTCTACGCTCAATAAATACAATAATAATAATAATAACAATAATAATAACATGTTCTTAAAAATAGTCTTTTATTTTGTGAACCTCTTTTGTCGGGTATAAACTCATGGGAGTACAGCTTCAAAATATCAAAGGGAAGCAAGTTACAGTTAACATGGGACACATTCAGACATAAAACCTAAGCACCAAAAACAAAAAGAGAGAGCATGGGGGGGGGCAGCTTCTCTTAGAGTTTCCCAAGGAAGGGGTGATGACTATGGGGCAAAAGTTGACAGGGCAAGAGTGGTTAGCAGAAGGTTGTTTCAGGAGGGGGCTCACAAGGGAGTGCTTGAGGGAGGAAGGGAAAGATCCAGTAGCAAACAAGTGGTTGCAGAAGTCAGCAAGTGAAGTTGCAAGAGAGCCAATGTTCTCCTCAATGGTTATGGAGGAGCAGGGGAGACCTGTTTGGAGGAGACCTTCATGGTGCAGACAACTATGGTTTGATAGGAAAGAAAGAAGAGAGAAAGGCAGACGGAAGATGGAGGCCAATGGAGGCAGGGGGCATGGTGGAGGGGGACACAAGGGTGCTCAGGATGTCCTGAGTTTTTACAGTGAAGTAATTGGCAAATGCTTTGCATTTGGAGGGAGGGAGGGAAGAGGTGAGGAGTAGACTGCAGAAGTGTTGGTTACTTCACTGCAGATTTTAAAGGGTTCAGCCCTGTTGTTGGATGCATCAGAGATGTGGATCTGGATGTTGGCCCTTTTCTTGGTGTGAATGGAGAGTCTTTGAAGGAGGCAACAGGCCAGTTTGTCAGAGGGTCAGAGTTTTGCCATTTCCATTTCACAGCTCTGCACTTGCTTTTTAAGACTGCAAGTTTGGAATCATACCAGCTGTTACGCACAGAGGCATGTTTCAGGCGGATCCTCATGACTAGGGCAAGAATGTCAAGGGTATTGGTAATGGCAAGATGGAGGTTGCTGAGAGCAGAGTCAGAGGTAGTGTCTATAGTGGGGAGAGAGAGGGGATGAACATGGATGCAAAGGCAGCAACTGACACTCATTTCATCGGATGTATGTTTGTGAACAAAGTTGGCAGAGCTGGGGGAGGTGATGTCAGAGGGCCTAGAGGGCCCGGTGAAAAAGAGAGGAAGGAGTGGTCTGGCCAGGAGAATGGGGTCATCGATGGGGAAGAGAGTGAGAGATCAGTGTGGATGAAGGTGTCAAGAAAATGTCCAGCATTGTGGGTGGGACCGGATGGGAAAATGGAGAGGTAGAGTGAGGAGCAGAGGTCACGGAAGAGGGTGGATAACGAGATTGAGGACATAGAACAAATATACATAAAATATCACCCAACCTCGGTTGGTACTCATTTATCGACCTCAGAAGGATGAAAGGCTGAGTTGACGTGTTTAAAAACAGACTAAATCAGTGACCTATCCCCTGAAGGGAGCCTGATATAAACCTTTAATGAGTCTAGCAATTATTGGATAGAATTCCAGAAAGACAAATTATTTGTTATTCCTATCCTTTCTTGTTTAGGTCACTGCTCAAAATGTTACATCCCTATGGCAGCAAGGGAGACCATAGGGATAGCCAGAGAGACCTCATGGGTCGCAGCTCTGACCCCTGGCGACCCCCAAATGACTTCCCTAGTGCTTTGTCCACTGTGGACAGCATGGTCTAATTATTCGTGGTCTCTCTGGTGTGAAGTATTTTAATTGTTTTTTTTCATTTCTTTCTTAAGTATTCTTTCCTTTTGGTCCAAGCGTTGCCTAAGAAATGGGCTGCAAAAACTGTATCCTCATGCACCATGCTTTTACAAAACATTTCTGCAGCACAGAAATACTTACTTCCATCATTTATTAAGCATGTGTATGATGAGCATGTGAACATAAAGTGATGTATTGTTTCTTTCATTAAAGGGCAACAGGGACACATTTGTGATCCACCCGATTTCCAGGTGCCCATTAATATGGCGAAGGGTAGTATCCTTTCTCTGAACTTAGAAGGGAGCACAAATACAATTCTTCAAACAGAATTACATCTTTAATATGCAAATATGACTCAAGTATGCTGCTATTACCGTTATTGTTTAGCAGTGATGAGATTGTCCACTACTCCAAGTAATTCTTCAAGGTACCATCTCTAATGGTTTTGGACAGCACCATTGCTCCGTCCACAAAGAGTAGAATGGGGATTTTTTCAGAGCTCAGTTTGGGTGCATCTACTTTTCTATTGGTTAATTCATGTGCAATCTCGTTTAAGTATATACAGAATAGTGTTGGGACTAGAAAGCATCTTTGCCTTAATCCTTTCTGCACCGCAAAACCCTTGCGGCCTCATTACGACCCTGGCGGTACGGGGTAAACGGCGCCGTAAAAGGTGCCGGCACCGTTTACCCCGTACAGCCTCATTACGAGGTCCCCTGGTGGGACCCAGGAAGCAACGCCTGGTCAAACCAGGCGTGCTTACCGGGTCCCGCGAGGGGAAGAGGGAGCAAACATTCTGAGGACCCGGACGTGATTTCGGCCGCAGCCATGCCACCAATAGCGGCATGGCTACCGCCGAGATCGTAATGAGGCCCTTGGTGTTTTTTCACCCGATGTGCCCCATCTGACCCAGGCTGTATTATCGGTGTAAAGCTGAAAACCACCTTGATTTTGAATGGTATATTTTATTGTATTTTGTTGTACTAGACACGTTTTTAGTTCACATCTTGGGACACCATCAAATAGCATCTTTAGGTCTCGGGAGGATAGCTCAGGGGCAACGTGCTTGCCTTTGAAGCAAAACGACACAGAGCACCAGAGATTCGATCCCCGGGTCTGCGCTTAGAAACCTCTCGGTATTAAGCACATATCATATCACATAGGATATATATTATACAATTCTTTTTAGTTTTTTATTACATATTTTTGCATCAATAAAAATAACCTGAAACCCTGGTCAACAGTGCTTATTCCTTTTTGGAAACCAGCTGTAAATTTGTAATTATATTATTTGTTATTTTTTATAAGCCATTCCCTAGTCACATCATGAACACCTTCTCAAATGTTTTTTGTATCGTGTCCAAAAGGGAGATTGGGTGATAACTTTCAGGAATTCCTCTCCCTCATTTTTTGTAGATCAGGACTAGTATTGCCCTTGTCCAGTATTTGCATATTTGTTTATGTGCACACATTGCATTGAAAACAGCTGTCAGATACGGCACTGCAATGTCTGTATGGTCCTTAATTAAATCAATCGGTATGCCAAGTGGGCTTGGTGCTTACTAAAATCTTTGTGATTTGTAATGGCATTATCAACTTCAATTTGACTAAATACAAGGGGTGTTGGATCTCCAAGATTAAAGATCCACTGACTAGGTTTGTTTTTGGTTCCAAAAAGCATGATCTTTACTCTTTATATAAGCCAGCAAAAAAGTTGTACCATGTTATCCCCAGGGTGCATAATTCAAATGAGGTATCAAACTTATCTGCCCCTCCTTGTATAATTCTCCAGAATGATTTAGTATTACCATCCTCAATAGTTTCCAGCAGAGCAGCCTATTTTTACTAGAGAAGTGCTCTGTTTTACTTTGATCAAATCCTTACAATATTGATGTTACTGCTTTAATTCAACTATTCCCGCTGTGTTTGGTGTTTTTATCAGTGTGAGTATGGATTTTATCTTGGCACCCTTACATTCCCTGTCAAGTCAATCCAATTCTCTTCGACCACAACACATTTTTCCTTTCTCTGACCTGATCTTGTAAAATAAGGTCCTGTGATCTCAACGGTGCTATGTTCCTTCATTGCTTGAACATTTTTCAATTCGTTTTTTGCTGAATATTTCTTTTTTTTTAAACTCATCGTAAAATATATGTTTTCTTTTTGGGGGTCCTCCTTCAAGCCTCCCCACACCTATAATTATTGCAACCCTATTTTCAACCCCCTAACCCTTATATACCCTTACCCACCTCCCCATAATTTTGATGAGGTTTTGCTAAAAGAATATTCAGCAAAAAACGCATTGATAAAGATTCTGGCAAGGTATGAACATCATTCCGATCTCAACAACTTGATACAAGAGATTATAGATACCTTCCTGATTTCGCTGTCGGATATTTAGATGTCTAGCTTCAAATAAAGTTAAAAGATCCCCATTAAAGGATGGGATTGCTTCTGTGGGTTTAATGTAATCCAACCTAATTTGCTTATTTCACCCAAACAGGACAATTCCACAGCCCCACTATCTTTTTGCTAATTGTTCTGTGTGAAGATCTCCTTAATCTAGAATTAGGTGATGTGGGCTGTGATCACTTTGGTATGGGGATCTCTACAATGCTTTTCGCCCTTCTCTATTCCTCTAGATTAAGTAATATGTAATCAATGTAGGAGTTGCATTTGCTCTGTCTAAATGTGTGTCTTACAGGTTTTTTCCCCCCATCAATTGCCCATTGCAGGCTCAAAGGCATTGAGCCTCATTCCGAGTATGGCGGTAAGGGATAGCGGCCACCGGTAACGAGACCGGTGGCGGTAATCCCTTACCGCCATACTCCGAGTTCCCTCTGCGCCCTCGCCCTTAACGCCTGCTTTGAGCAGGTGTTAAAGTCGAGGGCGCAAAGGGGCCTCCAAGCCAATAACGGTGACCGTAATGAACGGTCACCGTTATTTGCATCTCCCCATTCCCATTGAGCCCTATGGGGGCTCATTTGGGAATGGGGAAGAGCCTTGGTGAATGGGGAATTACCGCCCCACCAACCTTGGAATGGGGCGGTGATTCCGCCATCCACCAAGGCGCTGCCGTTCCGGGTACGGCGTCAACCAAGGCGTTAATAGAGCCATTGGTTAGCGCCGTACTCGGAATGAGGCCCATAGTCTTGTATCATTTTTGTCATTGATAGTGCTAGTCTATGCGCTTTCTTTTTTTGTCAAATCTAGTGTTGGTATGTCCCACCTATGTTGTTCTTCCTCCATTACCTGTTAGATTATGTCTAAGGGCTCAAATTTCAGATTGAAGCCACATGCAACTACTGTGATATCATCTTTGTTTAATACCTTCAACCAGGATTCCCAGTGTGTTGTTAGAATAAATATTACCGATGACCCCATATTCTCATCAGGGCGATGGTAGAGACTGACCAACATCATTGAGAAGGTGGGGCATATACTTATGTTAAGTACTTGTACTGTACATCAGGCACATCACATTCAAGTATAGTGCATGTGTCATGGAACCCTACTTTTAGCCATATCTCCAGGTCCCCACTTGGATGGCCCTTGGATGGTCCTTTCCTCCCTTAAGGAACCTAGAAACGTATGTGACCCTCAGTAAAAATTGCATCAATGGCCCACCTTACTTGTAGGCAAAGTATGTCCATTTGATCTATGTATTTGGACCACTCTACATCATTCATATTTTTCTTAAGACCCACAATATTCCATGAAAGTACTGAAAGATTCAGGTTATGGTAAAGTCCTACATTCCGGAGTCTAGCTTCACTGAGCTGTTTGCCTCCTGTAGTAGGGACTACATGTAATTCCCTGCTCTCTGTGACCCTTGCACTAATATCCTCCTCTGATGTACTTAATTCCACTTCGCTCACTCCCTTTAATTCTTGTGTCTGTGTTAGTGGTGCCTCAATCACGGCGGTCTCAAAACCTCTAAGTTATGAGCCTGTAGATGGGGGTTGTAATAGTTTATTTTATTTATTTTATTTTGTCATTTGTATAGCACACAAAACCTGCAGGTATCTAGGTGCTTTTAACTTACGAAGTTGATTACATGTTTTTCATGCAAAGGTGACAGTTTACAGTCTTAGCATGATACATCACAATCGGCAGTTACAGGTGGATAAGACTCAGCTTATTTTAGGAACACACTTTGGAAAAGCCTCACCTCATGGTACGGGGTGCTGCGTCAAAATATGCAGTTCTAGGTAGGTAAAAATCAAGTTATTTTCGGGAACACACTTTGGAAAAGCCTCACCTCATGGTACAGGGTGCTATGTCACAATATACACTTACAAGTAGGTCAATCAGAAAATGCATACATTACATATAACACACTGCTGCACAAAGACAATCTGGTAGTTGCAAGTGGGTAATGTGTGACATAGCGCAATGCTTCTCAGAGGCAATCCAAAAGAATATAATTTGCATACAGCACAGTGCAGGGATGTGCATAGACAATCCATGTGCAGGTGGGAAGTGTGCGACACAGCACAAGGCTGCGCAGAGTAAGTCCATGAGAATATGGGTTGCATACAGCACAGCACAATGCAACGCAAAGTCAAACTAAGAGTATATAGCTTACATACAACACTGCTTGTGGCTGCACGTAAATAATGTGTAATAGAGCGCGAGTCAGCGCAGAGTTCATTAAGGGTTGTAGGCAGTTGTGACATTGAGTTGTTGGGGTAGGAGGAGGTAGTGGCATCCAGGTACAGCAGCATGCTACGGTGGATGAATTAAGCAGGCTTAGGGTGAAGGCATGGGTATCGAACTACTGCTGGGAAGAGCGGATGGGACAAGATCGAGTGACTAAGACAGAGTCTAGTAGAGCATTACAGCTGGGCAGGGGTATGGGTAGTGGGGAAAGGGGGAGTAGCAGGTGATTTAGTGACTAGTGATTTACAACATATGGACGATATGCGATATGTGCGCATTTAAAGCATTTAACGGACAAAAGCACCAGAGACTAATACCTTGATGCGTGGTAGGATGAGGAGGCCAGCAGTGTGGCTGTGCGATGTTGCAAGTTGGCAGGGCGGGATGAGCAGGGATGTGGGTGACAGCGTCCAGGGTCAGTCAGGACAGGCCAAGAAAGGTAGTAGCCTTAGGCTGCTGCTTTCGGCTGGTGCCGGCTCTGCTTCCGCCTTCCAGCTCCGGGCCTGCAGTCTAGATTAAGGATGCCAAAGCCAATGGGTATCCATGGTGGTGCTTGGTGGATGCATGGCACGTTGTTCATGGTAGAAATCGGTGTCCTTCATGTCAGCCATCTTAGAATGCACGAGGCGGCATTCAAATAAATCCAGGCTAGGGATTCTTGAAGGGGAAACAAAGGATGACTGCTCTCCTGAGCAGGGGGCACAGCGTGGGGCCAAGACAGGTAGCAGCCTTAGGCTGCTGCCTTCGGCTGGTGCCTGCTCTGCCTCCACCTTCTGTCTCCAGGCCTGCAGTCTAGATGAAGGATGCTGCAGCCAATGGGCATCCATGGTGGTGCTTGGTGGATGCAGGACAGGTTGTTCATGGTAGAAATCGGTGTCCTTCATGTCGGCCATCTTAGAATACATGAGGCGGCATTCAAATACATGCAGGCTAGGTATTCTTGAAGGGAAATCAAAGGATAACTGCTCTCCTGAGCAGGGGACACAGAGTTCAGAGTTCTGATGAAGATTGATTTACATTGAAGATGTTTGTATCTGTAGGATGTTGGGAACCTGAGGGCTTCCTCACTTCTTTTCCCCATGTATCCTCCTCTCGGGAGGACAGGGAAAGGCCATCACTCTTGGATCATGACCCTGGCATGGATATGCAAGAGACGATCACCTGGGGATGAGGCACCCTTAGGTGAGACATTGAATCCCCCATTTACTTTTCATAATGCGTCTTCTGTCCCTCAAAATTTTATAGGCTATTGCTAATCCTTTCCCTGTTTTTCCCCTAAAACCTTCCCCAAGAAACCACAGTTTGGTACTGGGAGGAGAAAGAGACCAACCGGAGAAACACATCCTCACTTTATTAAGACACATATGCAGACTTCAGCTGTGCACTCGGACAAGGGGGAGGCCAGCTAGAGCAATGCAGGACTCATATTTCAACAGTGAGCGGTCTAGTCCCTATTTAACCATTCATGGTTGTGGGAACTTTAAAAGAAGGAAGTTCTGTGGAAATTGAGTCAGCTGTGGTAGCAGGGCTACAGACTGCTGGGCAAAATCAGACCTCTACGGGAAAGCGGCGTGGCAAGCAGAGCCCTCGAGACCCTTTGGAGGATGCAGCGTGTATGCAGCGGGAAGCAAAGCTGAAGGACACTGTAGGCCGGTGGCAAACCATGAAAAGAGAACTGGCGTGACCAGGCGAAATGGTCACATAAGACCTGAGCTGCAGGAGAAGCATCACTGGGTGAGCAAAGCCACAGAGAGCCGCTGGGAGATTCAGCGAGGTGACGCACCAGAGAGAGAGAGAGAGAGAGAGAGAGAGAGAGAGAGAGAGAGCTCGTGGTGGCTGGAGGCCCTGCTGGAACACCGTAAACTCTGACTGGTGATTCAATCAAGCAGACGGGACACCAGGATGGTTGACAAGCATGCAAAGCTAACAATGAGCACTGATTTGAATGAAAGCACGTATTTCTTTGAATGCCGATCCAAATATAAATAAGAATAAGCACTTTTGAATACCGATTTGGTTTAAAGCAAGTTTGTGAAGCCTCTTGATTCAAGGAACTTTATGATATGAGAAACCAAGCATTGGCAAGAGCCAAGAGACATATTGGTGAACAAGCATTGGCAAGAGCCAACAGAATTTAAGGAACTGTATGATATTAGAAAAGAATCATTGACAAGAACCAGGAGAATATAAGAAAGTGCAACAAGTGAATGGTGGCACACCAAGCCACGATACACCATCAAGAGGATGTGATATGTGAATGAATTAAGCACCAATGTTAAGCTGAAGCAGTGGAAAAGTGTTGGTGGTAAAGAAGCAAGCAAGGTGTGTTGGTTCTGTGACCTGTAATGGGTGGACCGTGGGGTTTGACAACTATGCCTGGAACGAGCACACCCCTATATGAAATAACCAGCAAAAGCACCCACAAAGAAGCTTGTGTTACAAAGGGGATTACTTGCTGATATTCATCATTTTTGTATAGCTGCCCTACAAGAAAAGTGGCTCTATGAACCATGTGATATTGATGGCCGGTGTACAATTGAAAGCCTTGCAACCAAGGGGCCAAGAGGCCAACCAAATGGAGGCCTACTGACCTCTATTAAGTACCCTTGGATATGATCTAACACTATCTGGTCAACTAGAATAGTACTGGCTGTTCTTGTATGCTGTAAACTGCAAAAGACTCCATCCCTGCTAATAGTTAACATATATAATCCACCAAATGGCAAATATAAAAAGGTAAATATTGCCACTTTTAGTAGTATTCTGGAATATAAGGATCCTGAAACACCTATTACTATACTTGGAGACCTGAATGCCAAGATAGTATATTAAAATGAACAAGCTGGAGAAAGTCAGGCCTCTGGTCCCATAGAACAAGGGTTCTTAAATACCTGTGTTATACCCTGGACTAAACTGTTCCTTAGACGCCGACTGCATATGATGAATGGGAACTCTGCTAGCGATTGCTATTGAAGTGCCACACGGGTAAGCGGATGTAATCTGTCCACTATTGATTATATGGTTGTCAACAAAAGTGCTAACTCGTTGATGATAGATATGGCAGTAGGGTGTTGTGAGTAAAGTGACCATCTCCCCCCCTACCTACTGCTATTATCTAGTAGTGACCATTATCAATTGATTGGGAACATAGGTATTAACAATGCAGATACTCGGATCACAGGGAACCCTACTAAACTAGAAAAGAGTAAAACTGTTGCAGAATATGAGTTAACCAAATGTAGAGAAAATACGGGTTCATTGACAGACAATGGTGATGATAAAATGATACAAACATTTGAATAGATGATGGGTACTATAAAAGATGTTACTATTCAAACACATAAATACTTGAGTGATAGCGAGAGTTGGAATCTCTGTCACGATAAGAACCCCTATGATAGTGCCATACATGAGGCAAAAAAACTATTAAGATAAATGATTAATGACATAAAGAACTCTATATGTTTAGATGCTACCACGAAAATAAGATTAGCCAAAAATCAGTATCAACTGTGGCTACGACAGCATCAAGCCTCTAAAGCAAGCTAGACTTGGCGGACTGTTGCTTCTTTTGCTAAAAGTAATAATAACCAGGCTATATGGGCTGTTATTAATGGCTCCAAGAAAACAAACATACCCATACATTCTGTAGCAGAACATAAAGTGATTTGCCATGTAAAGAAGACATTGGGTACACAGACAACAGAAGAAGAAACTGCTTCCCCTAATGTGGCAACTTGGCAGGGTAATTACACCTTGCATAGTCTTATTAGATTGATAAAGAATCTACACAATTCTAGGGCTGTAGGCCCAGATGGCACCTGCAACACGCTTGTTCGATTGTCCCCTGTGAAATGGGCACAAGCGCTGACCATCCTATTTAAGTGGTTAGGGAAGTATGGCCAAATGCCAAAAACATGGCGAGAAAGTGTAATTCTGCCTATACACAAGAAGGGACATTGGAAAGACCCAAGCAACTACAGGATGCCTGTAATGTTAGACATCCCTGCCAACATTTTTGCCAACATTCTCCTTGCATAATTGAATCAGTGGGTAGCAGCTAATCAATCAGGATTCCGGGCGAAATCATCGACCACACTTGCTAATTTAGTTGCAGCAATTGAGTACTCATAGTATATATGTAATCTGTCTGTCTTTGCCGCATTTATAGATTTTAGTGCAGCATTCAATACCATAATAAGAGAAAATCTGTGGATCAAGTTAAAACCATGGGGAATTCCAGCTGGGCTGCTATCCATGATTCAACTCCTCTATACTGAAACATCAGTGAGAGTGCGGCTAGATGGAGAAGGTGAACTATCTGAGGTGATAAGTACACTGTGAGGAGTCAAACAAGGCTGCATATAAGCAGCCACGTTATTTAACCTGTATCTATAATACTTCTTAGCTGACCTTCGAAGCACATTTGATGACATTAAAATAGGCAGCCTGAAGCTAGGATGGCTGGGTTATGCAGATGATCTCTTGTTGTTAGACTACACTCCCAAAGGATTACAGACCAAGCTGAATGCTCTGGAAAGGTTTGCAGCTATAAATGGACTTCAAATCAATAAAGGCAAAACTAAAGTTAGGACATTCTTAAGTAAATCTAAACGCTCTTGTACTAAAAACTACAAGTGGTCTATCAATAACCTCCAGATAGAAGTTGCAGAATGGTACAAGTACCTATGAGTGGTAATAGATTATAAACTATGTTGGAAACAACATTGGAATTAAACAAACACGAAATGTATGACGACTACTATGGCACTGAGTCACTTTATTGGCAGTCAAGGGGGTTTCTCTGTTAGCACTATTGTACTTCTATACTCTGCTAAGGTCATCCTATGCTTATTATATGCAACAGCAATTTGGGGTGTACATTTTAAAAATGAAATGAATAAGCTTGAAGCGAAAATGTTAAGGATTTTATTTAGAATGCCGAAATCGTTGTTTTGTGATTATATCTTATTGGGGTGTAATTTAATGTGTGTTAGTGACATTTTAGAATATAATGTTATATGTTAAATTGAGTACTCTAGACAATGACACTATTATTGTTGAGCTGTTGAAAAGTTTTAACAAAATGGAAAACCAACATAATGTCAAAGTAATGACTCAATGCGAACTGTGTATCATAGATGGGCAAAGGAAAATGCAAACTCATGGCTAGAACATTCTCATATAAAGATAAAACAGCTATTGAAAATGGTGATTCATGAATATGGAAAAAAAATGTGACATGATTAACCTTCCGACTAAAGCCAAAAGTGGGATATTTCTAGAGTTTTGGTCAAATGACTATAGAAAACCTAAATATCAAGCTGCATTTCCAGATAGCAACACCATTAGATGTTATCTTCTCTTTAAATTCAATATGGTTGACCCACTGGAGATAATGGGTGCAAAGTGTGGCATTGGTAGGCAGTCAAGATTATGCAGATTGTGCCATACTCCTATAGAATCTGCGATACATCTCATTTGTCTTTGTGAGAGTCTCAATTTTCTAAGAGCCATATACCTGAAAGCATATGACAACACTAGTAAAATTGAGAGTATGTATGATATTTGTGAATCTCTTTTATATGGAAACGACTTGAATCTTGTTTTCCACTTGATGGCATTTTATGCACTCATTTTACCCATTCTAACGGAATTGTCTGTAGGTATTTTGTTTTTACAGTAGTTGATTTCATTCGTCTTGTTTTAATTTTTTTATATTATGTGATGAAATTGGAATTGTTGCTGTGACCTTTATATGTAAAGCCTTTATTGGCTGTGAACATATTAATACATACACTGATAAATAAATAAATAACAAGGAACCCTTATGTGATCTGAAGTCAAGGAACTGAACTATGTGTATGAATTGGTGCAAGGTAAAAATATCAGAAGAGCTGGGAAGTGTAAGTGTCCCATGGAATTGTGTTGTTTTGGAGAACTGAAAGACTTGACCTCTTGTGTCTTTTGAACTATCTTGAACTTGGAGAAGGGAAACATGATTACAAGCCAAGAGCTGGAAGACGCTCGTTATATTTGAATCAATTTTTTTTCTCTGATACCAACACTTATTGATGTGCCAGAGAAGATTAAGTGAATTATATATTGCTAGTTATGAAACGTGTTTGTGCATTCTCTGAAATGTGATGCCAACAAGTGATGATAATCTGATTGTTCATATTGGAAAAGATTTTATATTCTGTTTTATAACATTACTTGGATATGCTTTTATATGAATGTAAGTTTGTGTGCATTGTCTATGTAAAAGTAAATAGCAGATAGGCTATGTTTTTTATCTGTAGGTGATTATTGTCCTAAAATGTTCGGGTGTGATTGTCGTGATGCGGGGGTGTTAGATTTGAAACTGTCCCTTAACATTATTCCTGTTAGTTGAGGTGGCTTGGATAAGTCACAGAGTACTTGACCATAAGCGGAATTATAAAGAGCTGGCCCAATGATGCACCATCATTTTCAAAAGCGATAAAAATCATGCGCAGTCACATAGCTGGAAGAAAGAGCATACATTATGGGAAGGGGCACTCGCTATGGCCAATTCAACGTTTGGGTAATCAGACAGAGGTCATGTCAAACGGAACAAAACATTTTTTTGTCTAATGTACGAGTGTTAAACAGACAAAGGATAGAAGGAAAGGGCCCAGAGCAAGACCAAAAAGGCCAAAAAACACCAAACAATATTATATAATTTTTAAAAAAATACATTGTCATTTTATTATTATATCAAAAATAGATCAAATTCATGTTCAATCTGTATATACCTGTACCAGATATTGGCTCATACTACAGATAGTGCATCATAATTGAAATACATTATACACCCTTGAAGCGGACCACCTGAAGGGTCCACATCGCATGCAAACAGGCAAGACCACCAAAAACCCGAGGTGAGTGAAGGGGATCACTCATGAGGGGGGAAAGGTGTCCACATGTATGTCTGCGATATCCTAACAACAGTCTAGGAGAAATGCAGTCACAAATGTTAATAATACAAATTTGATAAAAGGAATTGCACAGATAATTGAATAGAGGTGCCATTTGTCGATTAGCCTAGCGTAGGGACAAAAGAATATTCTAGAGTCAACCTAACACTTAGAAAAAAGTCATGTTGGTTGCTTCGCTGGGGTGAAAACATGCGGCCTTATTCCGGTTGATGCCTGTCTTCCTCAGGACAATACGCTACCTTGTTGTCAACAGCCTCAAATTGTGACTGAGTTCAATTATACACAATACTGGAAACATAGATAAATATACAAACCCTGAGTTGGGTAGTCTATCCTAGAATAAAAAGAAACGCACAGTAAATTTTAAATTCTTTGGCCTGAAGGGAATCTCTACTGAGCACATATCCTCTAGTCAGAGTCATGAAACAAACACTTCAACATAAGTATAAATATAAAGCCGGGAAGAACAATAAATACCATTTCCTCAACCGGACTGGCCGATCCCAACGTCATCTGTACAAATCTAGTGACGTGTTGGTCCTACTGTATGTAGATCACATTGGATGAGTCTATGAAGACACAAAAAAGAAGAAAAAAGGAAGGGGGGACAAGAACAATTCATGAAAATGGGAACGACCCTAAAATCATATTTGTGAGTCAAAAATAGCTACCGGCACTCGGAAATGCAGAACCAGGCAATTCCAATAGGCAGGGGCCACAAACATACATTCCCCAACTCACCTAATTAGGGTTGCTGGAGTATAAAAAGCCTTAGATGAATCAGGGCAGTAGAGATCCTTAAATAGATCAAGGTGGTGACAGTGGCATAAGTCACATAGCTCATGGAGGCAGGGGGATGGCAATGGTAGCACTATTCGTTCGCTGTCATACCGTATGTGCATCCACTACTGGACATGAGAAAAGGAGAAAGAGCTTATATTCAATGTATGAATATATACAAATATGCATGAACCGTTATAGCAATGAAACTTCAAAGCAACATCCTTAGCAGAGCCGGAATGTATCTCGTTTTTATATAATGCATGTATGGATGATTCCAAATCACGTGATCCTATCTATAGGGCTGGTTGAAAATACCCTAGTGAATCACGTGTAGACCGGCAATATTGTATGAAAAACATAACCTGGTACTGGCGCTCATGCTCTGATCACTCTAGCCCCAATATTACAATGATAGAAGAGGCATTTGCAAATGTAAACGGTTCACTGGGGCATCAATTCAACACTTGGGATAGGAATTGTGAAAACATACACAACCTATGTGTGCTTGATTTGTATTTCTTGTTACTAAAGAAATCTGGAGCTCAAGACACTCAAGATCCGACCACCCCATAGCCCTTTGTGATCTCACTCACACCATTTCTGGCCAAATATATATGCCCTACATCATTCACTTGCTGTCACTAGCTCAAAGTGAGGTTCTTGATGTTAATGATTATATTATATATATTATGCATTAAGGCTAACACCCTAGCTTAGCCCAGCACCTTTCATCCTCCCTCTAGCTCACCCATAGCTCATCGCCTTCATCACAGGAGCAACCCCTTACTCACCCTCCCTAGCTCAACTCAGCAACCCCCATTGTTTACACAGCAACTCCCCCGAAACCTATCCAAGTTCATCCAGCAATCCTTACCCACCCTCCCCAGCTCACACACACAACAATGCATGTATCCATTCACCCTAGCTCACCACAGCAACATTTGTTAAATGCACCAACCACTGAAAGAAACCAACCCAACTCAACCTCAGTGTGGCTTAACTCAGAAACACCCCCAAACCAAGCTTTCCCAGTAAAACCCCCTCCCACCCTAAATTATCCCTGAAAACACCCTCCCACCCACTATCTCACCCCAGCATAAAGCTCACCCAAAAGGTATCCATCCCCTTTCATAGCTCATCTCAGCAACACCATTCTCATCCAAATAACCCACCCACCCACGATCACCCCATGAATCCCCCATGTAGCATTGTTTACTCCAGTGACATCCCCACATACCCATCCACCTTAGCGTTACCCAGAAATCACAAGCTCATCCTAACATAGCTCACCCCAGCATAAAAGCACACCCAAGCAACCAAGCTGAAGCACGCCCAACAACACCTCCATTCACCCTATCTCTCCCAAGAATCCCCAAAACTGAAACTCACTGTAACACCTCTGCAAACTTTGCTAACCCGTTATAGCACCCCATGATATGATATGATAGTTTATTTGTATAGCGCCTATACACAATGTGTTTCAAAGTGCTTCAAGGCAAGGGAGGGAGCAAGGGAAAAATATAATGACATTCTTACAAGGCCTTGAACAATAAGAATGTGAAATTAACTGGTGATATTTCAGATAGTGCAAGAGCTAGGACAAAGATAAGGAAGGGAGGCGGTGAGTGGGAAGGAAATGGGAACAGACAAGCGATCAATGTACTAGGTCTAATGACATTTGTGGTAGAGCTGGAGATTTTACAAGAGGTGAGGGAGAGGGGAAGGACAAGGAAGGAGAGGAACAAAACAAGTGACTATTGTACTAGGCCTGGCAACATTTCAGATAGTGCAGGGGAACGGGGGGACAAGTAAGGGAGGTGGAGGAGACAAACAGTGTTGCTATCATACTAGTAAGTGCATACAATAAAGTAGAGGGAGGGGGTAGAGGTGAGCGGGAAATGAAGAAAGGGTGAGGAGGAGAGACTGAGAGTAAAACAGTGAAAAGAGTGGGGCAAATTAATACAGTTGCAGAAGTCCATAATACACATAATGTTGCAACAGAACGGCAGGTGCAAGCAAGGATTCAGGGTGAAGATGGGCACAGCATGATTCATCCCCACCGTGAGTGGGAGATGCAAGGGAAGTCCAGCATGAGAATTGAGATGGGTGAAGCACCATGAGTCAAATGAGTCCACAAAAGTCAAGTCCAAGCATTGGCAACAAAACGGTGATGGTAAAATATAATGTATCAAGACAAAATCCTGCAGTGGCTATGGGTGGGGGGGGGGCAATGAGTGACACACGCAGATCACAGGCAACCAGGGTGGGGGGGGGCAAGGGGCGACATATGGACATCACAGTGGACCAGAAAGAGGGCAAGGGCCGATGCACAGCCATCACAGGCAAACAGAGGAAGACTAGGCACGACACACGGACATCACAGGCAACCAGAGGGGGGGCAAGGGACAACACACGGACATCACAGACAACTGAAGCAGGGGTAAGGGGCGACACGCAGACATCACAAGCAACCAGAGGGGGGCAAGGGGCGACACACGGACATCACAGGCAAAGGAGGGGGGAATCAGCTGCTGTGAAACCTGTTACGTACCTGATCACATGATTTAGTGGCTACCAAATGTCTGACACATGGTTATATAATACCTATACAGAAGCTAAAAAGTTTGGCTTTCCAAATAATTAATGGATTAAGGGCCTGATTCATGGAAGTGTTTTATAATGGTTCAATCCCATAGGAAAACGTTCCATGAATCAGGCCCAAAGGACCTAATGTGTTGATGCACAAATAACATATCTCTAAGAGCAGCTCCCGTGGAGATGAGAACAAGAATTGCAGTGCAAACAGTACTAACTACTGGGATAACCAGGCACCAGGGTTATGGGTATAACTGCTTGGATCAAGAAGCAGCTGTTGAGATACATCTACTGGGCCTCATTACGACCCAGGCGTTAAGGGGTTAACGGCGCCGCAAAAGGCTGTGGCGCCGTTAACCCCTTAACGCCTTACTACGAGGTCCCTTTGCGTCTCCCGACCTGAATGGCTGGTCTGGACCAGCCGTTAAAGTAGGGACCCGCAAAGGGACCGTAATTGCCGCCTTCCCCATTCCCATTGAGCCCTATGGGGCAAAAATGGGAATGGGGAAGGGCCATGGAGAAAGGGGGAATTACCGCCCCGCCAACCTTGGAAGGGGGTAGTAATTCCCCCTTTCTCCATGGCGGACTCCGGCATGGACCATGGTGCTAATAGCAGCATGGTTTAGCGCCGGAGTCCTAATGAGGGCCACTGTCTTTCTAGACCAATCAATTTACATGAAGTACAGTGAGGACCAGAGAGCTATGAGACATATAATGCACATGTATTTCCATACAAAAGAGACGTAGGCCTCAGAAAGGCACAGTGAAGGGCCAAACAACCTAAGTCACCAGAGACCTTAGACAGCACTTCCACGGAAAACAACGTGAGAAAACGTGGGTTCAACTGCTTGGGGACGGCACAGCCGTCACACTACACAAAGGAGGAACAGCTTTACGAAAAGCCCAAGTAGTTAACATGCAGTTCGAATGAATGTGAACGCAGCTTTTCTGTGCGATTATGACTCAACAGGATAGCGAAAATGAGTGTGAGATGCGGTATCAGGCAGAACTCGCGCACACGCCACGTCTTGTGGCATCCTTCGCTTCCAAAGCCTGCAATAGAGATGGTTGACACGTGGTTATACGAGTATTCTTTACGGGAACCATGAAAGGTTGAGAATGACTTTCAAAATCACTCCTCTTCCTCTTCTCGTGGTTTTCCTATTGCATACCAATATGCAGCTTCGGCCTCTTACCACCTACCGACCACACGAAAGAGGTTCACAAGTATTTCTTGAACTGCAATGGGGTCTTACACGCTATTTAAATGGACTCACCACTATGCTGTCTATGTAACGTGAGCAAAATGGCGTCAGGCGATTAAAGTAAGTAAACGCCATCTAGTTATTACCTTCATCATTTAGTTTTTCATGCAACAAAATCATTCTTTGCATGGGGTAATTGTTAGTACAATATTGCATTCAACTGTTTGCATTTCATTAAAGCTGGAACAGTTTTTCTTTTTGAAGGATCATTTAGCAAGATTTCAACGAGCACGGCTCTGTCCTCGGAGCTCCTGCCACTTACCGTAGTATTTACTTTAAATGCAGGACCCTGAACATTTAAGCAGCCGTGAAACCTTAGAGGGCGACACCTGAGTACACTGTTCGCGTTTTGTTTCCATGGCAAACACAACTTTGACAAAACAGAAACCCCGAAACCTGTTCAATGTTCTGGTAACAAGCTCAGTCTTTGATTTCAAAGAAAATATTGAATTGAAATATTGATGAGAACATGTGCTGCAGTGTTGCTCATGTGATATTCAAGGAGATTACAACAGCCAGATGAAAAACTGTTTCCAGTTCACACGTTAAACTGCATTGGACAGCAGCTTCATCGAGCCGACAATTAAAATACTTACACGTGTGATGCAAGCCATGGCACTGGCTGCAGCTGACTAGGATAGAGATTGCGGGCCTGATTCACAGATCGTTTTTCAATGGGATTGCGCCGTTATAAAACGAGTCTGTGAATCAGGCCCAGGTAGTGTTGGGGGTGTGCTGGCCTGATTTAGCAGCACACCTCACTATTTTTCACTTGAGCATGGTTAAATATTAATTGAAACACACGCTGGAGACCAAGTAATAATACTGGGTCACACAACCGCTCTCATATGGGGCCCAAGATGGGCACGTATTTATATCTGATTCACGACAATATGTTCAAGTAACCATAATATACCATACTTCTTAGAGAAAGGAAGATGAGTCTTTCTGATTCATATCAAAAATAATTTATCCATAGTAGTTCAAACAAAAAGCTATCACTAATAATCCTTAGTGAGGAAGCAGTTGCCACAATCCACATGTATTAGACTAAAAAAGCCAATGCATTTCGGAAATTATTTCCTTCATCAGGGCGAGTCTCATTGGTGTGGTCAGTGGTGAAAAACAGAACGTCCTGCGTTCATGCCCACTCAGCAGTGGGTTGTAAATGACATTATGCACAAAGGCATGGAGAAAATCCACTCGTGCTTACAAGGAAACCAATCTTGTAATACACAGAGAGAAACGATCCTCCACTGTGCAGCTGTAGGGCAGTGACACAGACTGCAGTGTGTAAATATTAATTGAAACCTACGCAATTAACCTCTGAATGTTCCTGCAGGTGTAGTGCTCTGCAGAGCGAGAAGTGGCGAAGCAGGAAAACGCCACATTTGCCATGGAGATTAGCACCTCAGTGAATTGGCCGTCAGGAACGGCCAATGAATGAATTCAGCATAAAGATCATGGTCACGTGGCAAATTATACATCCCTCGCTTATTTTTGTCTTTCTGTACGACGTTCATTTAATCAACAGTGTTATTTTTTTCGATGGGTTTTTTTATTTAATAAGTCATTTATAACGTGCCTGTACACAAGTGTTTCAAGGCGCGACAAGACAGGGGAGGGAAGGCAGAGGGATGACAAGACAAACGATCTTATTAGGCCATGTATCATTCAGATGGTTCAAGTGCGAAAAGGAGAAGTGCAAAGGGAGGGGGTGGGGGAAGTGGCAGGGAGAGGGGCAGGGAACAGGGCTTAGTAAGTGCCGCACAGGGCAGTGCGACTTTGGGAAAGTGCAAAGAGGCAAGGGACTGTAGAGGTTACAGTTACAGCCCCTAAGTGTGTGGAGGCCTGGGGGCAGTGCAGGGGCAATCAGGAGAGAGCCTGATACACAGTAAGACTCTGAGGGTAGCCAAGCAACCAGCTGGTCTGGCAGACAGGTAGGTCAGGTAAGGTCAGCAGGGGAGGGAGAGAGAGAAAGTAGAGGAGAAGGTGACAGTTTTGAGCTGCTTCCGGAACTTCGGGTGGTCCAGATCAAGTGTGAGTGGGGCCGGGAGGCCATTTATAGAGGGAGGCACCTGCAGAGGAGAGAGATCTTTCGCCCACTCTCTGCCTGGAAAAGCATCTGAGACTTAGAGAGTTGGAGGTAGATGAACAAAGAGCTTGAAAAGGAAGATGTTTAGGAAGAGATGGTTGGATGTAGTGTGGGTCCTGACCGCAGAAAACCTTTTGGCCAATGCAAAGGGTCTTAAACTTGATCCTTGCAGCCACTGAGAGCCAGTGGAGAGATTTCAGGGCTAGGAACATAAGGTCCCTGGGCTTGAGGCCAAGGATAAGTCTTGCAGACCTGTTCTGGATTCGTTGCAGAGGGCGGAGAGCAGTGGAAGGAAGATTGAAAAATAGTCTGTCACAGTAGTCCAGCCTATAGAGAACCAGGGCTCTGGAGACAGTGAACTTCTGGGGGAAGCTGAGAAAGGGCAGAGTACCTTTGAGGAGCAGCAGCTTGTAGTGGGACTTCTTGGTGACGTCCAAGATGTGAGGAGAAAAAGAGATAGTGGAGTCAAAGATGACTCCAAGGTTTTTTGCCTCACAGGAAGGGAGAGGAAGAGGCCTCAAGGAGGGCAGCCCGAGTGAGAGAGGGAAAGCGGGAGCAGGGGTCCCAATAAGAAGGATCGCCGTCTTACTGGCATTAAGGCAGAGAGCATTGGAGGTGCACCAATCCTGAATCAGGTATAGGCAGTCAGGAATGAGCGAGGGAGGAGAAGAGGCTGAGGGGAGCCTGAAGGAGAGATGAGTGTCATCTGCATAACACTTTTGCTGGAAATATCTTTTTGAAAAAAAGGAATAGACTAAACTAATGGGCTGTAAGGTATTTCAGGGATGAGGGGGTCGGAAATACTATAATATTAATAGGGCAGGGTGGGGTTTGAGTGGAAACCCCCAAAAATGAAAACAAAAACAAATCTTCCAATGAGTTTTTTCAAAAAAGAATCTGCAAAAAGCCCATAAAAAACCACACTGTTGATGAACGAACATAGAACCCTGCAGAGGCATTGCTAGGGGTGGGGGTTGGGGGGCTATAGCCCTGGGTAGTTTGGTTGTAGCCCCAGATAGAAGCTCAGGGTTTGCAACCAAAAAGGCTAGCTAGCCCCCATTACTGACAGTCCCAAAATTAAAGTAGCCCTGGATCTTTTCCAGACCTAGCAGCACCCCTGGAACCATGATAAGATTGGATTGGTGTTTGCTGCAAGGCTGTCTACTCTGCAATGAAGGATTCTGCACCTTGAGAGGGTAGATAGTCGTGACCTCTTCAATGGGATCTTAGACTGGAGGAGAAACTGAAATGTGCTTTAATTTCCAACACCAGGATTTTGTGGCCTTGTTGTGAATACAGGCCAGCTGTAGGAAAACGAATCCTAGCACAAACACTGTAGTGACTGCCCTTGGTAAAATGTACTTTAGTAGTCATTGCTATGAATGATATTGGCCCATAGACAACAGACGACTTACCTTCATACATGGCTCTACCAAGCAGCTCCCCTATCTATGTCATTGAAGGCAAACTGCTGATAATCATTTTGTGTGCTGTATCTTCAAGTGTCATATTCACCCTAAACCTGATTGGTGCATTCTTTCTTACAGTTTCTTAGTATTCAATGCAGTGGTGTTGATGAATAGGTGTCTGACCGAAACACATGTCCAAGTAATCCAACTGCATAAGCAGTCTGCGTTAGTTTAAAATGTGAGCTACAGTGTGATACCTATACAAAAATGGCACGGTACAGGTCACCCATGATGTGTCAATCAAAAGATTGGTTCTTCTTCTATCGGCAGTATTAGGCTAACAACTGTATAATGGTGACTTAACTAAAATATTTGGTTTATTAAAGATGGAGGTAGACAATTGACATTCGTACATGGTTTATGTGGTTTATGTGGTTAAGGTGGCTTTTGACAAATTGGACCTGAATTATGCAGTGTTCAGGTGATGCCCAAAAATATCCATGGGCAACATTTGTACAATGTGCATAGCACATTTTGCACAAGGCAAATGGTGTAGAATGGGGTTGATACAGTGGCAAGTGGAGAAAATATTTTTTTTCAAGCTTTTCTACCTTGTTAGCTCTGTCCACAAAATCGACTTCATGGACACATACTGGACATAGTGGTCAAAGGGTATGGGCCTGTTTCACAAAGCATTTTGTTAAGATATCTTGGTGTGTTGCAATTGTGCTTTATTAAGTGGCAACTTCTGATTTAACACTGCTTCATATCCACGCCAACCCCACAATTTAGGACCGGAAACAAGGTGAAATAGGAATCAATAGTTTGCTTTATTATAGTAAAATCAATAGAAAGGTGGTCCCCTAATTATTTTGCTGGGGTAGTCCCCACAGTAAATTAAACCAATATGCAGCTGGTTTACTGAAAGAAAGGTTTGCCTGCCTGTGAGGATCTCACTAAGATGCAAAACACATGCAGTTATTCCATAAATCAAATGATTCTATTCCTGAATAATTCTAAACATGTATATTTAAATAGCACTATGCAATTACTTTCCGTACACACTGCTTACTGGCAGTTTTAAATACTCCCAACAGCATATGTATAAAACTTTCTTTTATAAATGATTTTAAAACATGCTTTATTTTTTGCATTAACAAGTATTGGTACCAAAGAAAGTTGTCATAAACATCAAAATCCCCCTACCCGCCCACCCCATGTAGGTGTGGTGCTGTGGTTTCATAGCATATGGATGTAATGGAAATACAAGTCAAGGTCAGTTGCATCGCTTTCCTCAGCCTTTAGTGTTTAGGAAAGCTGTTGAATCAATTTTGAACGCCAAAAATCCTGATTTATTCAAACTGTTTGTCCAACCACGATTGTGATTGTCTGAAAAGACAACTATACCCCGCATTCCCTAGGATGATGTGTGTGTCTAATTTGGGTTCCTCTCACTACAACGCAATGTCATTGGTGAAATTGTATTCCTCCTTTGAAAAGTCATTTTTTTCTATGGAAATGTATGAGCCCAAGCTACACTCCATTCTATCCCGATATATATTTTAAAAAATGTCTATGACTTTGACTGGTCACATTTTATCAATCAATCATGAAGATTTGGAAGTGGTACACCATTCCACAAATCCAGCGGCAGACTACACTTGTGAAAATATGCAGGGTTTAATTTACTTGACTTTTGGTAAATATGCCCCCTCGTGACTCGGGAAATGCATTGGGCCAATAAAAGTAAATAAGAGGACTTTCGGGGTGAGTATGTGAAGGGAAAATATCAGAGGCTCTGTCCAACCCATAATTGCTGTGTCAAATGATACTGCTTGGTCGGATTTCATTTCGTATTTCAAGTTAAATACATAACAAGTTGGGAAAGTTGTTTCTGGAACACAGCAGAGTCAGTTATATCTCAATTAGGAATGGAAAGTATTCTGCAGGAGCCTTGTTTACAAACTAATTCACTAAATGAGGACTGGGCCTGTAAAAGAAACTTTGTGGAAATATATTTAAAATCTAGAATCTATAATTGTGCTGGGCAGACTAGTCTCTGATGATGGACAATTCCCTATGTTTTCAGAGAAGCAGATTATGGGCCTAATTCATGGAATTATTTGCGCTGAAAATCGGGAAGTTGCGTAATAATCAGCGGGCAATTCCTTATTTGTCGAATTATGGAACCGATTGCGCAGGACTTTCTTTGTACTTGTGTGGAGTTTGCGCAGGCCCGAACATCTGTGCGAGTCGACTAGCGCCTTGCGCAAGACTCCATGCAGAGTGTGTGCCGGACCTGCACAAAATAGGGGGCAGAACATGCAAAATGAGGAACAACATGTGATAATGTAGGCATGTCGAGGGATGTACACTGCCAAGCAATGGCACGCCCATCACCACGCAAATACAACCATATTCATTGATTTGGACTCGGAAAGTTGCCTCCCGAAAAAGTACACACAAATCCTGGAACCCACACGCTACATGATAGCAGACGTTAACATCAACACACATAGTAACACATGCATATAAAGCGTGCAATACACACTAAGCAAACATCTACAGTCACGATGAACCCAGCAGTACTAGGATCCATTGTGCATGGACACCGCTGGAAGAGGTGGATGCTCAAAGCCCAGACATTCGCAACACACATAATACTTTTTTGGGATGCACGATGATCAGGTCTATGGCAGGTGCAGGACCCTCTCCCCATATAATCCTAGACGTTGTCAGGGAGTGGGAAGATGACCTAATACCACCCACCATCTGCGCCCGAGCCCTTACCACACTAGAAAAAGTGCTCACTGCACTACGTTTCCTTGCCGCTGAGTCTTTCCAGCGGACCACTGCAGTAGTTGATGGCTAACCACAGGCAACCCATTTACGCTGTCTACACCAGTTTCTGTCCTGTATAACTTAACTTTCATGTGTGCACAGGCACATATATATGCCCCGGTGGAAAGGCAGACAATCATGCAGGAGTTCTATGTAGTGGCAAGCTTCCCCTGTGTACATGGTGCCATAGACTGCACCCATGTAGCACTACGGCCACCAAGATTGGCAGAGCACATATAAAGGAACAGAAAGCACTGGTACTCCATTAATGTGCAGGTCATGTGTGATGCCAAGGGAAACATCTTGAAGGTCTGTGCTAATTTCCTGGGCAGCACACACGTCAGCTACATCTTCTGTATGGCAGTACTGCACCGGGCCCTGGTAGCTGGAAAGCATGACAATCCATGGCTCATTGGTGAATATCAACGCCCATGCACATGCATGCACGTCACACACTGAACAATAGACACTGCCAAAAATGACAATAATAACCATGCCAACATTTACAGGGGACAGTGCCTACCCGCTGACTACGTTCATGATGACACCCATCAGGAAACCCACAACAGCAGCTCAGGTGAGGTACAATACTGCACAAATAGCCACTTGGACATAGTGGAGTGCACATTCGGAGTGCTAAAGTTACGGTTCGCTCCCTTGACCCCTGTGGTGGGGTGTTGCTGTATTCACCACCAGTAGCCTGTCGAATAATTGTGGCTGCAGGTGTCCTGCACAATGATGCCACACAGCACAGTGTATGAGTGGACACGCAGGTGGGACACCGCCCACACCCATGGGCAGCACCCTTTGCCATGCCTGGGCAAAGGGCACATGGAGAGGCTACACCCACACAGCTGGTGCAATTGTACGTCACCTAAATACCATCCCCTGTGTAGTCCACACAGGGAAGCCACCTCCCAGGTGCCATTCATTGATGAATTGTGACCTATCCTCTGTGCCCTCAACAACACACTAAGAATGTGCCACTGGGAGTGCAAATGTGTGTGTGTCCATTTAAGATAAAACAAGTTGGCTAATCAGAGGCCCCTGAAAACACTTGTACTTGGCAGTATACCACTACCACTCTGTGAAGTACAACAAGGATAGCACGGGAGCAGCACACTGGTTTTGGAAAGCAAGACGATGCAGAGCAACAGAGGTTCAAATCCTGGATCCACGCTTAGAAACCAAACTCAGGTACAGCATTAGGTTTGTTAAAAAAAAAAACACAAAATAAAATAAAATAAATACATAAATCTTGAATATCAACAACTGTAGAAATGCAAAATATACTGGCAGAAGTACAAATATGATGCTATAGAAAAATGCATGAAATAGGCAACAATCACATTTTTGTACCTAGCCATTCATGGACACCAAATTCAACAATTCTACCAATTCTGAGAAGCAAACCAAAATCTGATGAAAGACCTGTGGGACCTGTGAACTACAGGCAAAAACATATCCATGTTGTTGTGAGTGTCAAAGCAGGGGTGCAAGATTAAACATGTGACATGCATACTAGGAATAGGAATACATTAACCCCCATATCAGAATAAGAGCCAATTTGCAATAGAGCAAACGTGTTTGACATACCCCAAGGGCCACATACAAAGGTCAATCAAATAATAATGCAACCACACATCAAAGCAGTCCATGACTCATGCCCCTAATCTGCATGGCAGTGCACAACTGAACTACACAGGCATATCAACTTGACACAACATTGTCCATGTAGTACACACAAAATAACACAGCACAATTAACACATCCTAGAGTGCCCCCATCTGTGCAACAACAGCTGGATTGCATGTGGACGCCAAACCACACATATGATACCACAAATAGGAAGGCATATTACTAATTTGATGCTAACAAAGTCATGCGAAGACAGCCCGGGACCCACAATGTGTGTCACACAACAATAAACTGGTTCAGTGGCCAGATCATTCCGTAACACCCACTATGCCCACAATACACATTCACATCAAAGCAGTCATGTTGGCCCCCAGAAGATAAAGTGCACTGCAAGAGAAATGCCACCAAATGCCACCAAATTCTCCATCTGTCATTGTCAGGGTCACTTGATGCTGATCTCCTTATCTCCTGCTTCCGGAGGGTCTTCTTATCCGTGAGGCTTTGGTCTTTCTTTTCGAAGAGATAAGTTCTATCACTGGAAGCAGCCAGTTTGACACCCCAATATGATCCACAAGGTGTTTAGCCAGGCGACCTTCAAGGTGGATCCAAAATTATCAGAGGGGAACCCTCCAGGGTAGAAAAACCCTCTGATGGTAATAGTATAGTTCCTTTTAGATCAAGATGTCAAAGCTGCTCCAAAACCACGAAGTAGTGTCTAATGAGGCCAGACGGGCAGTTGGAAAATGTCAGGCCAATAGATGGAGAGTCCAGATATGAGGGATAACAGCCTGAATTTACAGGAGCAAGAGCAGGAACTAGGAGGAAGGGGGGAGAACAATTGACACACAATACAAGGAGTAGCCAGGAACAGGGATGAAGGAACAGGTGATTCTAGCAGAATAGGGCGAGGAACAAGAACAAACAGCATCCAGGCAATTTACAGAGGAAATTGGTTGCAACGTGAGTGCTCCAAGTCCGTATTCTATTAAGAGGCTTCCGGGTCCGTGAGCGAGCTGCCTGATTTGATGAAGCACACAAAACAACTAGACCGGTACACACGTCTATTCCAGAAGGCGTGTCAGGACCAAAGGGAATAACGAAATCATTGTGCGCGATTCATGGCAGTCAGCCTGGAAACCACCAAACCCTCAAGCTGTACCTGTTCATGCATAGAGCTACTAGTCCCATCACAAATCCTGCATCCATCATTTCATGCCAAAATCGTCTGTAGAGAAAAACAAAACAATGTGAGTGCTGGCAACACATCCATGGATCCAAACATACACCAACATGTGCCCACCGAGTGACATGCTACAAATGCATACACCAACTCACCAGCCACTCATAACCATGTGTCCTGGTACACATGAAGCCACCTCTGCCCACCATATGACAATGCAACATGAACGATCCACACAGTTACACCTTATCACCCACAGCCTCTACACTGGGTGCCCCCCCTGAGTGACAAGCAGTGAATCTCCATGTTACACTTACCCATCATCATGCTGATGGTACCTTCCTAACTCATACATCTGCCCACAGTCAGCATGACACTGAGACAACCCCCCAATAAGAGAACATTGACAGGATGGAAAACCAGGAGCACCATTGTAGTATTGTCAATACCATGATATGCCATCCCCATATCAACATGGCATTGTGACAGTGCATTAAACACTGGCAGCGTAGACGATGATGCTAAAGAAGAAGTGAAGAAGAAGCCTAAGAAGAAGTGAAACAAAAATATTATCAATTGCACACAAAACCTGATGTTGCAGAAGGCAGCACTCCATAGAGGAAGCTGTTAGACTGGAAGGAAGGTCACAGAGGCAACTGCCATGAAACACACAAGCAGACATGAGAAAGCAATGACAAACAGAGGCCAAGGACAAACACTCACAAAGGGGAGCATGTAAAAGGAAAGTGCAAGGGAAGTCAGACTTTACCGGTAATGGACTGAATTTGGTGAAATGTGAATTGAACTGAAGTTAGCATTGAAATGCACCCAGCAGCTGTTAACATGCCTCATAATAAGTGACAGAGCACCATTGTAACCAAAGAAGAATAGACAACCATGTGTGCCTGGTGTCTGCGGAGTACATTGCATCACAACAATGTACACCAATGCTAGAATGTGTGTGGATTGGTTTAGAGACAGCAACCCCAGAAGGGAAGAAGCACCAAGATTGGACTTCCTATGTGGATAGGAATTACTATTAAAACATCTTTAAACGGGAACACATGTGACCGGCAAGATACATGTGTAAAGTGCAAGGAAACACTTACCTCTACCACCACCTTAAAGTCGTGTCACAGCATGCAAACAGCTGGGGTAGCCACTGTAGGGTATTTTGTGTAGATTTGGGGCCTAGCGGTATTTTCTTACCGCCAAGGATAAAAGTAATTTAGCAACAATCACCCCTTGCATTCAGATTGGTTTGGTATTCTGGTGGTATCGTGGCTATGCATTATTTCAGTACACAGATACATTTAGTTGGTATGCATTTCGTTGTGGTATAGTGATGAGCATAATTTCTTTGTTTTATTTGTGGCCCCAACATACAAAACCCCTTTCTTTTGTTTAGACTGTTCTTGTGATTTCTAGAGGCCTCAGGCTTCTACATTATTCAAGAACAGCACATTTTCATATGGAGTGCCACTTATGGCTGTTATCACTGATTTATCTACACCAGTGAGCTATGCTTCCATAACGTATTCACAATAACATGTGGTATAATCACTAATTTATTTACATTAGTGAAACTATTTCCAGAGGCCTCTTTCTCTGTTGACTCATGTACGTCCAACAGACTATCAGATTGTGTTCCACTCAGAAGTCACTGTAAGAAGATTCAATTCAACACTACAGCTAAGTCAATGCCTAGTCTGGGATACTGAATGGAAACCCTTATTGATATATCTTTATGTCCAGTTCATGAGTTCTGGATGACTACCCCTATATAACACCCCTCTCTTAGAATCCCCCTGACCCCACTGAGCCAAGAAGTAGTTCTGTTTTGTAAGTTTAAAAGGTTTATTTGAGAAATAAGACAAAATATAGATACCACGCTTTTATAATAAATTAATAATCGATATCGCCCTTATAAATATAATTTTAATCAACAATGTGTAATCTGACACTAGCACACCTCTTTATAATCAATGAGGAGTTAGTATAGGATGGATCAAGTAGCAAAAATACTTTTATAATTTCAAGGGAAAAGCAATGAGGAATAAAAGGCAGTACAGAAATACTTGAGATGATTTTAGCAAAAGATAATATAATCACTTGTTCTCTGGCAATTCACCCCCCTGCCCTATGCAATGTAGGACATGGAAGTAGATGGAAAGAGGAGCACACAGTTCTCAGGAATGCAATCAAATACAATACGCAATTCAGTTCCCCCCCAGCAAGATTAGAGAAAACCGGTATGAGTTTTAAAACACAGGCCCAAGTGCTTTGAATGTGGTGGCAATGAAGTGAGAAACATGCTGAAAATGCTTTTAATTCCCTTTAGGAGGTTCGGGGTGAGTGAGAGATACTTGGGATGAGTTCAGGCTCACTTTAGCAATGATTCAGATATGGTGATTAAGAGGCAAACAAATTTTTAGCAAGGAAACAAATGACTGCTGATGGTTACACGTGGCTGGATTTTTAACCAAATCGCAAATCGCGCTAAAATTTGCGAGTGCATGATTCGTGATTGCGGAAAAAGTATAAGGAGTAGGAAGTCGGTTCTAGGCTTGTTGGAAAGCTTAGATTCTAAGAAGAAAGTTAAACCAAGTAGCCCGAACGGTTCCAGAGATACGAACGATTTTGTAAAGGTCGTTTTTCGGATTTAAAGTAAACTCAAAATGACAGGTGACAGATTTGCAGCTGCAGAATTGACAAATGACAGTGGTGCAGCTTTACAAATGACAGGTGACAGTTAGGAGGCAGTTCTACTTAGGTTAAATAGATTGAATTATATTACTTTAAACTAAGAGATTTGGTTTTGCCCCGTCCTAGCTGTACTCACAATATATTTGGAAGGACTGGGTCTCGTCACGGATCTGATCAATCAGGCTAGCGGCACTTCACAGCGATCTGGTCTCTGGGTCTGCGGTTCTGCACGGTCTGGTCGGGTCTGGTACTGGTCTGGTCTGTCCAGATACAGCGGTCTCTGCACGGCTCCTGGATCTCTGCACTGGTCCTGGCAAAAGTTCTTGGCAAGGGATTCAAGCAGCTCACCCGGCTGTGAGTAGCTTGCAGTGATTTGAGGCCTGCTGCAGAGAACTCAGCTTGTGGTTTTAGGCCTCTGATTTAGGTTCTAAAGTATAAGTTCTAGGTTCTGGAGTATGTAGCTGGAGTCCGTCTGGAACTGGTATCTTCTGGATGTTGTGTGGTCCGGCAAAACGCTCCGCAGCAACTGGATTTGAATGTCCTCTCTAGCTTCCAGTGGCTCTTTTTATGTCTTTTGAAAGTGGGTGTGTGCACAGCATCACTAAGCCAGCCCCTCTCTCAACTGATCATTGGTCAAGCTTTTCTCTCTTCCTTGATAGGGGAAAGGAAATGTGAGTCATGGTGATGCTGTTTTATGGCCTGCAGAAAGGACACTCCCCTGTCAAATTGCACATAAATCTATATTTGACCCAAATACATATTCCACAGATGCACAGTTGTTTAAAATTACATGCACCCATCACATATCACATGAGGTATACTCTGTTCAAATTCTGCTCTTCCTGGGGGCTTGCATTCAGAAATGGCAACATTTTGCGCTTTTTAGTAGCTTTCCCCATATCGGATTTTTCTCCAAATTTATACAATTGTGTGCAAGGCATGTGGGCATTTAGATAAGGAGGTGTCAGATTTTTAACCTGCATACATTTAGAGTAACAACCTCTTTTCCACTCGTAAACCCCCAGATCATACCACCGGGTCCTAAAACCTCTTAAAATGTGGGCATAAAAATCACAAGAATTATGGTATCATTTAGATAATTTTGACAAGTCCGCACCATGAGTTATACATCTTTCTTAAAACCATATTCTGGCTAACGGGGTGTGTCTTCCCAGGTCACATGGTGGAGAAACCAGTTTGCCCACTTTCTTTAAGCTCAGCCTGTTCTCAGAGGGGGCTGCCCCTCCCCGTTTCTGCCAAGAGGAAGCCACTTTACGACCTCCCCTATAAACCATCTGCCTGAGTCAAGGAAGGGCTTTGTTCAAAAGGAAGCCATTTACAACCCCCCAAATAAACCATCTGCCTGGGCCCTTTGTTTAGTTTCTTGCAGTCCCCTGGTAATTCAATCAGAGAGTATGTGACCTTCTTTTGGCAGGGGCAACAGAATGCAGCCAGGCCTGGGAACCTGTCAGGCAGAATTGGAATCTCTTTAAGCCAGTTTTTAGCTACATGTCATTTTTTGTTCCCCAGTTTAAGTCAATACAATTTTTACATATGCAGCTAGAATGCTGATTCTAAGTTCAAAACTATGACATTTTAACAGTTACAAACTATGTGACACTCAAAAGTAGGTCACTCAGTTAATTTAAATATTTCGATTTTGGTGGTTTTAATCCAGTTTCAGTTAGGCTGTTGACATGCATAGCTCAGCCAGTTTTGTTATGAACATTGTTTTTGGCTCTTCATCTTCCCAGATTTTGTATGCACACATACTTCATTCTGCCAGATGTCCGCTGGTGTTCAGGGAGATTTTCGGATGTGTTGCAATGTTTAAAAATAGGCATTTTAAGCTGGCATTCAGAGAAACCAAAGGTAATTTTACAGAGTTTTTGAGCTAACAGGCGCTGCTGTTTTACCTTTGGCACCCATTCCACTCATGGCACCTTGGCCCATCATGCTCGGACTGGTGGGTGGCAAGTTAGGCAGCCATTTTTGTGTACGCACAAACTGCGTGGTTCTCCTGGATTCTGGCGCACATGTGGGCTTTTTGGCCATCTTGGATTTTCTAAGCCCACAGCACCAATGCAGCATGATAGCTCAAACGTGGGTCAGGACACCCAACATCACACACACATACACTGAGTGGAACCATGCACACAGCTATTTATAATTACTAATAACATAACTTTTTCCACATGGGATGCTTGACATATATTACCTAAAAACCTCCCCTTTTATCAGGTGATATGGGCTAACTTTACCAGAGAAAAACAGAAGCAAATAGAAGCCTTTACACGGATTGTGATTTACATCAATTTCATTTCAAAACCATACATTACCAGTTTTGCGAGGCAGTCTTTTCTAGAATAAGCATAAGAGAAGCAATTGCAAAGTACATGGCATTTCATTAGATTCTTCCCAAGAATAAAAAGAACAGTGCATCAGTTGACTTGCATTTCTGAATAGCAACATTAGAACGCAGCTATCGCTACGCTGTCTGACTGAAATAGCTTTCATTCACACACCGCATTATCGCTTTGTGTAAGATAATTACCAGCAAAATTGTAGCAGATCAGCACGCGAACTCTCTGGACAGGTCGCCTTCTTTAAATGGTTCAGGACTTCCCTTTGTAACACCCGGCGAGGACATGCAGTTCCAATCTGCACTCTTTGGTCCTCAAACCGGTAGCAATTGACTGGAATCTCCAGCCTGTGAAAGTCATCAGTACACTGGAACGACACCCCTCAATCAGGCAGCCCCAGAGCAACTCCCCTCAGGCTTCTCACCCAAGCTGTGTAAAAATGTCCACTGCCTTTCTCTCTACCCGAGATTCTTTAGGCAACCTCCGTTGCAGCCCCTAGGGTGACGTGCACCCAATAACATTCTATCATGTCATACCCTCCTTCTTTAAACAATGGCTTGGCTTATACAGTTTAGAAACTGTATCTACTCATTTCCTGGCATGCAGATTTTGCATCCAGCTAACACAGTGAACAGAGAAAAAAAAATGAATCCAAGTGCACGTTTAAAATGACTTTCAGCCTGTCTCATTTTGTACTGAGAACACATTATATTATAAAGAAGTTAGGATCATGTTAGTACTGTTAATTATATCAGTTCATTAATCCTCAAATGTGTCTCCTGCAACAGAGGAATTTCAGGTGAAAAAAAATGGTACAATTGCCTGTACCGCATTATAGCAATACATTGATCTCATGCAGTGGTGCTGCACTCCAAATGCACGCTAAATAATCCTACACCACCCTCATGACATCTCACCAACTAAGGCCCTACAGTGATACCCACACCCAACTAGGATCCTACAACCAGTGCTAACATGATTATCGGTAAAAAAAACATGCATACACAAATCAGCCTAAAAACCTGTGTCACATGCACCCACGAAGCTGGATCTGTTCCCCCCAAACAAGTGAAATAAAAGCAACCCCACAGAGTGCCAGACTCCATGCCACAAAACACAACACACGTCAAACCCTGAGTGCACTTCACTTATCTGCACGTCATCCACCAAGCTTGCATCAACTGCATCCCACCTGCAAATACATTTTCAAATCACAAAAACATGCATTGCAACTACTTCAAGATACTGTCCATCCATGAAAACAAATGTAGGGAACACAAAACTAGGCATGCGCCACCCAGTGTATAAGGATCAAAGAGTGCAAGAGGGAGACAGGACACAGAGTGATGACTGACAAGCAGTGGACCGGAGTGGGACAGAGTGAGAGAGAGGGACATGAAAAAACTTTGCAAGGAGACTGTCTGGAGTAGAGATGAGGACGGACTTGCCTGACATCACAGTGTGTGAGGGCAGAGACAATTCGCCCTAGGGAAGAAGATGGAGACATGAACACCTCTTTAAGTACCATATAGTGGTTCTTGAAGGACAAATGTGGGTGACTGTGAAGGGCAGACTGGCAAAGAATGGGCACATCTGAAAGGTCAATTACCAGCTCTACATCAGAAAAAACACCTGCAACACACACCATGGCATGCAAATCACCCAAATACCCATGTATGCTACACGCATTCAATGAAGGCACTACAACCATATACACAGACTCAGCACCAAACAACATACACTCTGGTACTACAACACTTCAAATAGACCTACAGACAACATGCAGCTGTTCCCTCATCCCCCCAACACCCCACACACCCTGACAGAGATTGTCCCAGGAAGCCTGCATGGATTCCAGGGTGCACTTGCAACTCACATGGGGAGAACAGATGAAGACAAGCTGTGGGAAGTGGACAATCATGCAAATGCATGGGTACACAAGCTGGGCGTACAATGTTCACTCACTGACAGCAGTACATGACATGAAGAAGGAACAAAAACCAAAGGACATGTAACACACCCTGGTGCAAACAACCAACGAAATCAAAAACTGTAATAAATGTGTCCTCATTGTGTAACACTGAGCCAGTCAGTCATAGGAACAGTCACAGGAACACATGCACATACTTGTGTAACCCGACATACATCAAGTGTGACAAACATCCTGTAGAGTCATTGCACACAAGAGGCCAGAATTATCATCCATAGTCTATGTCATGAAGTGTTGCAGTGGAGGATGATACATGAGATTCAATGTGTGTGGCACATGTTGAATGGTGGCATGTCTGGGCAGGTCATGGATGTGTGAAGGGAGTGGATTGTGTAGTGGCACATGTCAAAGAGAAGTGTGCACATCGATTACCCCTGCAGGACATGGTAGAAAATATTTGGACAGGGAGAGTGGAAGGGTGGCAGTAAGGACACATCATCATGGTTGGTCATGCAGATGCACAATGAATGCATGCCATCAATCAGTCCATACATCCAGACTCATTGCCAATGAACAAAGTGTTTATAGTGCCATCCATTCACTTCAAATTATGGCGTCAATCATCTAAGTGCATCCACACAAACAATGCATACGCATAGAAGTGTATGCATCATGTGTAAGTCAGCATGCATCCTAACAGCATGCATCCAAACATCCATGTGTACGGACACCACTGCCCAGACATTCCCCATGACACAAGGTTAAGCCACCACTATGTCAAGATGTGCACTACATACAAATTCCATGGTGACCAATACCACCCACACAACATGTGAAATATAGCAAATGTTTACCTGTTGATTGAACTGGCATGATATGATTCCATCATCACTTCCACCAGGAACTGTGCCTCCAAATGTGTGAGAGGAGGGACAGTCCCTGGCAGAGGGCATGGGGACTACAGATACAAAAGTGTGCATGGTGGACCTCCCATGGAGTGCAGTCACTGCATGATTGTGTAACACTGCAAAAACATGGGACAATGCATTACAACAGCCATATTTCACAATCATGCATCATGCTCACATGCATTAAGACTCAATTAGGGCAATGTTACCTGCACATGGCCTCCTGTATTCCACGATGCAACCATGGCAGTTGATGTCACTGTGCATGGCTGATTGTCCCCAACTGCATACATCATGCCCCTGAGAGTGCAACTGAACATGTCAAGGGACCCACAAAATTGAGAAAAAATAAATCCACCCTGGAAAGTGAAACAAAATAGGTAAGCTCACATCCAGCCCAGGGCAATCTAACAAACAAAGAAAAAGTGTCCATGCAGAATCAAGAGGAACCAAAAAAAAAAAAAATCTGCCCATGAACTAAAAATAAAACGACCAGCATGAATGGGTTTTGGGGGAGGGGTGATCCTCCCAAGAGAGGGGAGGGGTAGGGTGCATGTCAGTATCCACATGAGTGGACCAAAAAAGAGACAAAAAAATACCCTCCATGGGCGCAACGATGGACAAGGAGGCTGGTCTGTGCTGGGACTCCCAGTCCACCCCTGGGTTGATCTGCAGAAGGACTTGGAGTTGGAGCCAGACCACGCAGTGCGGAGACCTGGTCTTCACTGGCTGTGGCCAGCCGTGACACAGTTGAATTCATCCGCGCAGTGAGGTTGGTGCGGTCTCCATGCCTTTCCTCACAGATGGCTGCAGAGTCTGTATGCACGCTCACCCATGATACATTGAGTTGCTCGGAGAGTGTCTGCCGAAAGGCAGCCATCGCCTCATGGATCAGTGTACTAGTGGCTGAGAGCTCATCATGGATAGCAGTCCTCATGGCAAACATTTCACACCTCAGTGCTTCACTGACTGAAGATCAGCCCATAGGCACTTAATGTTCGCCTCCATGCGCAGTATGTGAGAGCGGCATGAGGACTGCATGAGCTGCAGCTGTTGCTGTACCTGGGCCGCTGGTGGGGTCATGGACTTGATCCATCCCCTCAGATTTCTTGTCCAACACATTTCCATGTTGGAGGGTGGCACCCAACATCTGCTGCTCCCACTCTCTCTCCCCATCCTGCACATGGCCCCACGTGTGCGGGGCCATGGCAGCCACATGCGATGTTCCATGCCTTTGCTGTAGTGCCCCTGTCGTTGGCTGAAGATCTGCAACCCTTTCTTGGAGATCAGCCTGAGGACCTGAAGCCAAATCATGAGAGGGTGGCCTTGCAGCCATAACCACAGCAGGCGGAGGACAACCACTGACTGGCCTTGGCAAGCCAGCTGCCCCGCTGTAGACTCACAGGTCCCACCAGATCCGCCCATTGGGCCACTCACATTTGCCCTCTTTGAGGTATGCACATAAGGTTCAGCATCAAAGCCAGCTGAGTCAGAAGAGTTTGAAGAGTCTGCAGCACAACTCGGGATGGTCTGAAGCACCAGTGGGTTCTCACTGCCTACCATACCACTCCCCCACTGGTTGTCTGGCACACCATCAACTCTTCCTCCTCCTCCTCTGCATCTGGTGCATCCTCACCTGCACATGGACTGAGAAAGACATATTGATGCATGTTAAAAGAGACAACAATGCACATATGCTTCAAGGAGTACTCTGACAGGAAATGGGAGGACGCACAACCATCAGACATTGTGCATTCACACACTTGGTCCAGTAAGCAACAGATGCATGGCAAATGATCCCGCCACCCCACCTCCATCATGTCCATGCCAGCAGTGGGCACATTGACATTCAGCAGTAGTGTAAACGCAAAATGAGGGGACATTCAACTGTCATGTCGCCACAAATAAAAAGGGAAAAGTAATGCACATGTGACATTTGAATGTTCAATGACATCACATGGGAACAGCCAGACATCCATATCCACAGACAACACCACGGTTAACACATGACACACTAATCAGGTCTGGGACAGGGAAATAGAGACAATGCGGACCTGCAGGAAGGCATGGAAAGGGAAGAAGACTATGAGTAGGTACACCCAAAAGTGTGCGTTCTAGTCAAGGTCCATGAAGTTCAGAGAGCTGGACAGTAGACTGGGCAAGGTAAACATGGTCCACAGACCCATGAGATGGGGAGGGGAGTGGCCACCTGAGTGGGCTCAGAGTGTGGGAGGGTAAGAGGGAGCATGCGTCACAATGAGTAGGCTCTCTGTGTCACTGGAATTGAGTCAATGGGCCTCATTCCGAGTTGGGCGGTAAGGGATACCGGGCACCGGTAAGGAGACCGGTGTCAGTAATCCCTTACCACCCAATTCCGAGGTCCCTTAGCGGGAACCGCAAAGGACGGCTGGTCGGACCACACCTTCTTTACGGGTCCCGCTAAGGGACCAGGGCGCTAATTACGGGCCTGCCACTAGCAGGCCCGTAATTACTACCTTCCCCATTCCCATTGAGCCAAATGGGAATGGGGAATAGCTGGTTGAATGGGGACTTACCAGGTCCTCCAGGGTCGGAATGACGCAGTAAGTCCCCATCCAACCAGACCGGACCCGAACCCGGTATTGGAGGCAGCCATGGACACTCTGTGGACACTCAAGCAACTACACCATGTGAACACGACAATGTGCATTGACAGACAGCTCGATATGCATTCTGACAAGGAAACCCATAGGAGAAGGTGACAAATGGAACATGCAACTCTGCATGACATGGCATGTAAGTTAAACTTTGTCTGCATGCACCGGCTAGCAGTGCAGAGTGAAACGCAACAAGAATGTAAAAATGAAAAGTACTTGTAGGTGTCACATGGTGCACATGTGCTGGGGGAATACCCTGTGAGGGATGTGTCCTGTCACACAGACACGTGCCACAAATGGCAGCCGCATGGGCTAAGCCCAGTATGATGACCAATCGACGTCACAGGACATCCTTTACACAGGTCTGTCATACGAATGCAGTCAGATGTGCCAATGCACAAATTATGTGGGTGATGCATTGTGATGCTGAAATGCATCAGAAGGACAGGGCCTCTGAATCCTTGTCCTTTATTGCTTTATCATGTATGTTCTGACTTGTTTTCCATGCAGGAGTTCATGTGGGACTCCTGGCAGTGCGGCTCTTCCTCTTTTTGGTTTGGTGAACAGACCCTTGGGATACCCTTATGGGACTCATGGGTGCGAGTACGACCCTGTACTCCTAACCTATGTTTTTGGGCACCTGTGTGTGTTCCACAGATCAGGGTATGGGCTGGTGGCAGCTCCATGCTGAATTGACAGGTGCCCTGAGCATCCTCCATTTTGGGATGCCCAGGCCCTGTTATTGGAATCAGGGGATTCCTGATAGGAAACATGATGGCCCCTGTTGCCTCTTGCTTTCTATCGCCTGTTAGCTTACATTTCCCAAAGTCACAGGAAGCCCTGACTCGGTCCCTCCCCCTGAATGGTGTTGGGTGGAAGTTCCATATATGGTAGTGTGGGGAAGTTCAGGCAAGACTGGCTGGAGCCTTCCCAATAACTGTATGTTGTGGGTACGCCCGTGGGGTGGGACCTGGGTGAATGGAGTGTGTGATGAATACACATTCTGTGTTCATTCTGTGTTCTGGGTGTCAAGTATCTGGTGTTTGACAAAATGACTGAGACATCCCTGCACGAAACTGGTATGAATGCAGTGTGTAGTGCTGAATGGCAGAGTAATTGTCCAAATCCACATCCCGTGTTGTGAGTGTCTGGATGGAGAATAATGGCCTGAATGCACTGTGCACCTGATTGGCTGACTGACTGCCTGAATGTCCTTCTGAGTGATTGGTTGCCTGAGTGTGACCCAGCAGAATGAATGGGGGATCAACAGTATATCTGGGGGCCTCTCACTGCTGGAAAACGTTCAGAAGCTGAAGTAGAAACTGACATCAAGACTGAAGCCGTTCAGAAGCTGAAGTTGAAACTGATGCTTAACTTTGAAGCCCACTGTAAGAAGAAGAACTGCTGCGGCTGTCCTTCGCTAATCTGAAAGCTGCTGTGCCTTCAAAGAACTGATCCAAGAGAGGACCTGGTTAGGAGACCTCTTCCCGAGCTACAAGGAACCATTGTGCACCAGCTGATCTTTGTCAAAGCTCCCTGGTAGACACACCTATGAAAGGCTGCTGAGCAGAGATGGGGACTGCTGCGGAATCACAAAGGGAAGCGGCTGGACCTTGACATCCATCACCATTGAAAGACTGCCGTCGTCAACCGGAGCCATAGTGCTTCTTTTGCCGAAGAACATTGAAACAAGAACTCCCTTGCTCATCCTCGTCGACCACTTTCTTCCCGCCAGAGAAAGTCAAAGCCGCTGACGACTGAGGAGAATCCTCCGGTGGGTTTCCCGCCAACCAAAGGCCGCAGAGACGCTGGACGACTCGACACCCTTGCTGGGCCAAAGTTCTTCAGTAACTCTTTGTGGCAACAAACACTCGTTGTCGAGAGGCACCGCTTGCCTCAGCTTGCAGGACATTTTCAACCGATCGATAACAAGCACTGCAAGAACCGAAGCTGCTGCCGCAACAACAGTGTTCATTCTTTTTCCTCGTGGGTTCTCGACAATCCATGGCTCCTGCCTTAAAGGGAGCCGCTCAAGAAGGATCCGTTAATGACCCAACGTCGAACTCTGATATTCCAGGTACATCGGGGTTGTAGAACTATTTAGAAGGAAATAAGACTTTTATGAACAATATATGGACTGGGTCTGTACGATATATCTTTATTTACAGGTAGCCCAGGTGGGGGGATCCTCATTCAGAACTGTGTCTAGGTAACAGGGCCAGTATCCTGCCAATTGTTCTAACCAACTGCTTTTCCTCCTATGTCTATTGTTGGTTCTCTTTGGTCATTGATTCGTATGTTATTGGGGCTGTTAGCCGTGGACCCATTTTAAAGGAATCAATAGCTAAGAGTGGTACCACGTAGAATTGTGTATATATTTGCCATTGTAGATTAACTGAGCACAAAGTGAGTTATTGTGATTGTGTATATAACCTTAAACATTATTTACATAAAGACTGTGTTTTAACCATTGTAGATTAACTGAGCACAAAGTGAGTTATTGTGATTGTGTATATAACCTTAAACATTATTTACATAAAGACTATGTTTTAAGTAATACAGTGTATGGACATTACTTTGTGGGTACTTGGGGACTACATTGTACTTAAGAAACAGCCTGCATCACCTCTAGAGAAGCTAGGCCTTGATTGCTCGACCATAGCTACCCTATAGAGAATCTTGGCTGGGGTCCTCTGTGTCTCTTCTCTGCCATATAGAGAGCAAGAGTACAGACACCCCCCTCCAGTCTTTACATACATGACTGGCAAAACACAAGAGGTGCAGTGAAGGACACTCACCTGATGTGTCCTTATAATTCTCCAGACCTCGCATGCCTTGCACCTGTTCAAGGAGATGCATTGGCTTGTGGCCTCTTCATGCGATGTCTGCTGCTCATCCTTGAGCTCGGTGAGACGGGTAAGATCATTCCAGCGCTTCACAAACTGTTCCACTGTGTGTATCTCGACCCCTAAAGCGTTCATCTGGTCTGTGACACAATGCCAATGCACCATACATTGTGCAAACATATTTGTGCTCCCCGCATACAGGCACATGTCACGATGGATCTGGAAGCTCCTCATCACTGAATTTCTTCTTCCTCTGCCGGCCAGTGTCCCGTGCTGGGTGTTGAGGTTCAGCATCTTCCTGCTGTGCAGGGCATCCCTTCCTGCCACTAGTGGCACAGGGTGTTGGAGTTGCCACTGTCTGACTGGAGCCATGTTGGTATCCAAGGGTCCATGCCACCTTTGGACTGGGGCCTGCCATAGCCTCCTGGGACTGTGACATATGTCTCCACACCACGTACCTAACCCATGGTGCTGTGGCGGGTGTTTCACCACTGTGTCCCCAACCCCCTGAGGCTGGGGCATGTGTTTCACCACCATGTCCCCCAACCAAACCCGTCAGCTCCCTTTCCCACTTGGGGCCTTTCCACTCATTCCACAGGTGTAAGGGATGAATGGCAATGAGAGTCAGGGAACAGTCTATGTGATGCAATATGTAGATGTGTGGTCCAGCAAGGCTCAAGTGTACCCCAAAATGGGAAAAAAACATTACACAATATGCAGTGGCACCCAAAAACAAAAAGATTGCATCCGCGGTTCCCAGAAAGCTTCTGATGACTGAAAAAGCAGTTTAAGATATGCAGTGGTACCCCTAAACATAAAATAGCATACACAGTACCCAGGAAGCTTCCGATAACTGAAAAAGTGGTACACGATACTCAGTGGCACCCAGACATCACAAATGTGCATAGGGGATACACAGTATGGCTCAGAGAGTTCACAAAAATATGCGCATATGTGCAGAGGCAAACACGTACCCAAAGAAAATTATGTACCCGATACCTGAAAGTAAGGTTTGCATAGCAAAATACACATACGATTCTGTAACTCCTCTGGATTATAACCTTCGTGCACAATTAGTGATGCACATCACTTGACTTATCTAATGGTGTCAATGCCATGAGCTGCGTAGGTGTTTCATGTAGGTGCGCTGTGTCACTGCATGCAAGACTTAACTTATGCGTTCAGGACCGTTAATCTGCTATCGGCTGTTGTGGATGCAAGACATACAATACTGTTCCTCCTGTCTAAATTGCTGCTGATTTTGCCTCCTCTGGCCCCGCATGGCCTCATTCAATCCAATATTGCTGCTTGGTGTGCCAGCTGCCCCACTTTTGCCTGGACTCCTGTGTTGGCCCTGCAACCACCTCCTCTGTACTTTCCAGGACTTCCACCTCTACCTACACCGCTGTTGCTCCACTACACCTACCCAGGAACCAGGAAGCCCATACCTGCCTCGCGTGTGCCATGTCTGCCCCATACATGTCATCTGGGGAGGGCAGCACCCCCACCTTGAGAAAGAGGGATGCCAACTTCAGCAACACCACACTTGGCATCCTGGCAGATCGGGCTCTGGGCACCTATGATGCCCTCTGCAACCCAGCTACACAGCTGGGCACCAACGCAAGGCAAAGGATCTGGGATGACATTACGGCTGCCATCAATGTGGAGTGGGTGACAGTCCGACCCAAGGATATGGTCCGGAAACACTGCTATGACCTCAAGATCCTCAGGCACACCAAGGCACTGCCAGCCCTCTCCTCGGAACCCACTGTGGAGGTGTACCATGCTGACTGCCATGGGTTCAGCCAGATACAGCTGCTGGTACTTTAGAGGTTCTATCAGGACCTCCACTTCCGTCTCTTTGCCTGGAAAAGCTATCTGGATGGCGCTGGTAAGTACCTATGTGGGACAATGCTCTAGGGCGTATGTGTGGCATGCATGTTTGCAGATGCCACATCCTGTTTGTGGCTTGTGTGTGTTGTGAGATGCAGCTGATTGGTGACTTGTGCCAATGCAGGACATTTGTGACATCAGACAGTGTATGCTGCAATTTGCACGAGGATTGCCAGATTGTGCATTCATGGATTGTTGTTGCTGTGCACTTGCATTGTGTGAGCATGGAGAAAGTGCTTAGACATGACCAATGTGGACATGCTATGATGTGGGCATGTGAGTGACGTGCGTGATGCCTGAGTCGATGTGTGGCACAACTGACAGTGCATCCATGCAGGCACGTCTGATGATAGCGAAACATGTGCTTTGATGCCTTAATGTGTGGGGTTCATGCATTGACGCCTTTGGGAATGGGACGTGATATGTAATTCTGCTGAATTTGTAAGACGCGTGTATGTTTGTACATGCAATAATAGTATGGTTGGACAAGTGACGTGTGCAATTTGATATCTGTCATGGCTGGCGGTACATGTTGCTTGCTTGTAGGTCATGCTGTGGCATGTGGACATTGATGACTGGGTTTGTGTGGTCAGGTGCCCCTGTGCTGTGACCATCACCATGGCTGAAGGTCGTTCTTGTGTTGGTTGAAAATTGGTATTGCAGCGTTGCCTGTTGTAGGGGATGTGTTGTTGGGCACTGTACAATGTGCCTTGTTCACATGTGCTTGGGTCATGACTGTGATTGAGCCTTCACAGTACAATCATGCCACATTTTCAATGCTGTTTGCCAGTGCACATACATGTGTGTGTGCATTTTGTGTGTGTCAGTTCATGGTTGCGACATGATGCATGAATGCACTTGTTAATTTTGTGTATGCTAGACATCCATTGATGACGTTTACTGATGTAAATGTTTTTATTTCAATTGTTTTACAGTAACTGCAGCTCGTGAAGAGGGCAGAGGCATTGTTGTGGAGCAGAGCGGCAGGAACAAAGCCACCAGGAAAAAGCGCACACCCCGTCCAGTCCGACTGGAGTCTACATCTTCAGAGGGTGAGTTGGCTGTGGGAGCGCAAGTTCCATCATAGCAGCTGGGGGTATGTTCCAGGATGTAATTGTGGAAGGGGACTCCTGAGTGTCTGTGGGCCAGGGTGCAGGGACGGAGGGGCCATGCAATGAGGAAGGCACTCTGAAGTGATCCAGGGAGATGGGGGTTGTGGTGAAGGAGGAGAAAGATGAAGGCTAGCGCACGGAGTCGGGTGGGGACATCCAGAATGGTGGATTGCAACGCGTACGTGTGGGATTTGTGATGATGTGAGAGAGATTTGTGACCTCCTCTCACATCATCACAAAACCTTGGACATCTCAATGTTCCAGCTGTCATGTGTGCTGCTCTCGGGTGTTCTCTGTGTGCTGGTATATTCTGTTGCCCCCCCTCCACTGCCTCCTCACTTCCCCAGTCGCCCTCCGGGGTGCCTTCCTTTTGACACCACCCAGTCTGGTGGTCAGCAGGTCTCTGCCTATGGTAGAAGTTGGAAAAAGTACAGCAGAGGTGGTTGCTGTGCCTGCCCAGGCACATGCAGAGGAAGAGGCATCAGTGGGGCAGATGGCACATCAAGACAGTGCTGGTACTGTACCCCCCTATTGTGCAACATCCAGATGGGGAGAGTCCATGTTCAGGGTACGCTTGGTCAGGCAGCAGCACTATAGGAATATCCAGGGACAAGCAACACAAAACCCAACAACATCGGGAAGGCAAGCGAATAAGCAACATTTGGACAACTGGCAGGAGGAGCGTGCCGGTTCAGGCATATGGTGTGCATGCAGATGGATTTGCGAATGCAGCTGATGGCAGAGAGGCAGCGGGCTATAGTGGCATGGGTTGCCAGGGCCACTGCAGATGTGGCGGAAAGAAGGACACTGAGATGAGTTGAGATTCTGGCAGAGGCTTGCAGGGATGCGAGGAGGAGGAGAGGAGGAAGAGTGACCTCCTGCAAGCCACCTAGGACCGGTCAGTGGCTCACCTTCAAGTGGAGAACGATGAATGTGACTCTGCCCTGGAGGACGTAATGGCAGAGTATTGAGTCCACTGCCCATGTAAATAGTTGATTTCATGTTTTTTTGTTTTTGTTCATTTTTTCCATTGGACATTTCTCTCTTTACACATAGAGATTTTTGATGGTGTATATATTGTGAATACAGTTTCTCATTGTTCATCATACAGTTGTCTCTTCATTCATGTCTTTTAGTTTTATTTTGCTATGCATTTCTTGTTTGACCGTCACGTGGGTTGGGGGACAAACTGTGGAGGGGTGGCATATGCTCTACAATTAATTATATATGGGGTGGTGTGATGGGGCTAACAATGCATGGCGCATGTTGTGGGCGTTCCTCACGCAGCTCGATTGCCTTCGCGTGTCTCCTGGAAATGCGCGTTTAGATCCATGAATACGCAGAGCATGCATTTTTTATTCTGCATGCAGTCTTGTGCAGTGTCGTTCTCGGCACAAGGCAAATGCAAGAGAAAGGTGCCCTGTTCAATGAATCGGACCCTAAATCTGCGTTTTTGAGTATGATGTGCAACCTTACTCACAGGGATTTGGAAGAATTTGATGGACTAGTAGACTTCTTGACCTGTGAATACAGTAGTTTGCCTAAAAGAAACATCCTGAATACAGCTGATTACTACCACTTAAAGTGAAATAGGAAGCATGTTATGTTCATCCCAAAGAAAATAAAGTAAATTTAAAGAACCAACACAATGGGCCTCATTACGACCCAGGTGGTAAGAGGTTAACGGCGCTGTAAACGGTTGCGGCGCCGTTAACCCCTTACTGCCTAATTACGAGGTCCCTTTGCGGGTCCCGACCTTAACGGCTGGTTTTTACCAGCCGTTAAAGATTGGACCCGCAAAGGGACCTTGGAGGTATTTACGGTACCGCAATTTGCGGTACCGTAACTACCACTTTCCCCATTTCCATTGGGGGCAAAAATGGGAATGGGGAAGGGCCAATGGTGAATGGGAAATTACCGCCCCGCCAACCTTGGAATGGGGCGGTAATTCCACCATTCACCATGGCGCAATCGGTAAAATACCGGCTGCAACCATGGCGCTACTAGCTAACCATTTTTAGCACGGTCACTGCCACAAACACCCTGATTCACAGAGCGGTGCAAAGTGTACTTTTTCAGTGCAAAAATTCCATGAATCAGGCCCAGGGTGTTTTTCTGGAAAGGTCTAATCATCGAAACAGAAATCATCATGTGAGAACCCTCTAGTGGCAGCTGAGAGTAGGATTCCACGGCAAGCTGTCATGGAAAGGGAGGGAGAAACAGCACAGAGAGTCCACACTTTACCTATGTAAACATCCGAGGTATGCGCTTGCTTTACACTTCTTGAGGGTGGGACGAAAGGTATATCTTGTATGGTTGCTGTATTATTTACTATAAAAATATCACTACAGGAAAAGGGGGATGTGTGTATTCGGAACACAGTTGTTTACCAGAATATGGATGGAATAACTCCAGCAGAAGAGGATGGCAATGAGGACATTTTTGTTTAAATTTTTTTTAAGCAGTTGGGGTGGATTCCGAGCTAATATCACCAAACTCGATTACCTTAACTACAGGTAGAAAATAAAAAATTACAAACATATTTAGGCCCAGATTCATAGAGTGCTTTCCAATGGGGTTTTGCCATTATGAAACACTTCTGTGAATTAGCCATTAGAGTTGGTGTTAGTCACTATGTTTGCAGTCCCATTGGACTTCATTGAGGATACGTATAATTTCCTGAATATATTGATACATAACGCCACAAGTGTCATCTCTTTTACCCCCCACTCTCAAGAAGATGATTTCACTCGTTTGCGTCCCTGACCCCGATATGAGGTGGAGCGGCAAAACAAGTGGAATTTCCAAATGCGAGGATTTGGAGGGATCACAGGGTCCTTTACAAAAACATTGACAATCTGACACTACTGCTAACACCATTGTGCAGGCTTACTGCTGCAATCCAAGGATCCTGCAAAGATTGTGACAAATTCATGAGTGCATTATCTGTGTATGGTGTGTTTGATGTTAGAGGGGTGGGTCCTGGTGAACTCATGCTGTGTGCACAAGAGCCTGTGCAGGGGAATGGCTTGTGCAGTATAACAGCAGGCCACCAGCATACTCCTATCATGCAATCTGCTATTAGACATTCACATGCATCATATATGACAGGACAACACCAGTAAAGACCAGAAAAAAGGATCTATGAGGATTCCTCAAATATGTTTCACCGACTACAACTTTGGTGAATTTATTTGGCTGATTTTAACACTTTTTTACCGCAAAAAAATGGGGCGCCTTCCCCAATCCCTTTCCACTCTCCAACCCACCACCCCTTCTACATATCAGAGACAAACTTACCATGCATAGTTTGGCGGTAACAAATCAGCGAACAAAAAGTGCCAAAGTTGTAGTCAGGGAAAGTGAGCAATACTGAAAAAAGAGAGGGCTGAAGTCACACAAGAAAGGAATTGTTGCTGAAGATGTGTAACTCCGAAGACATCACAACCACCAGAGATCAAACTCTATTAAGCAACTGCATCATTACTCTGGACCACAAAGTTTCCCAACTTCAGAACTCAATTAAAAATGCATTACATTAAGGCCCTGATTCATGGAATTTCGTGCACAGTGCAAAGTGTCTTTTCACTGGTGCAAATTGACTTTGCAGTGCCAACAAACACCCTGATTCATGGAACCGGGCAAAGTGTTTTTTTGCAGTGCAAAATCAATTTGCACCAGTGAAAAGTCACTTTGCAGCGTGCAAAACATTCCATAAATCAGGCCCTAAGTTTGACAGTTCTAGGTCAGTGACAATTAACCCCTTAACTGCTGGGCTTGTAGGCATGTCTACGACGCAAATAAAACGAGGATGCTCGTCTTCAGCACTTAAAAGTGCAAAATGATCCGATTTAAAAACTCCCCAGGAGTGGGTGCATGTGTAGTGTGTGGTCTGGCGCATAAGCTCACGGGGAGCTTGCACTAGTTAGCCGTGGCTAGGTAGTTAGTTTTATATATATTCTCTATCACGACACTTTTGACATCGAGCTAATCTTAAATTGCTGCTTTCTTTCAATCTAGGTATTCTAAACTAGTGTTTTTTTGAAGCAGTTAACTCGAACTCAGACTTGTCTCAGTCGTGCCCAACGGGTCGAACCTACAGCCCTGACTTTGCTTTGCAATGAAGTTGGCAGAACACGAATGTACAACTTTGGGCAATCTCGCTGCAAATAAGCCGGCTGGAACGCGTCGCTCTTATTTTGCAAGACAAATTGCACAACTGCCATATGGAAATAGCAAACGCCCAACGGTCAAAAGGGAATACCAGTATAAAAATAATGTTTCCACAAGTTAGCCGTAAACCATTATGGTAGGTGGTAATTAAATATTTCGCTGAGCAGGCAAGACAAGGGCAATCTGGAATTATTTAAAGTTTAATTAGATGCACTCATTATTTCGCAACATGCTCTAGCAAGTGGTAAATGCAAACAAATTCGATGAGCTACAGCCCGGTTTGACTACTGGCGTCCCACAGTGTGTAAAAGCAGCCGCTTCTCTCATAAATCAAACTGACACATAGGGCCTCATTAAGAGCATGGCGGTAGCCGTGCCTGTATTGCAGGCACGGTTACCGCCATGTTCGCTACCGGCACTGCCTCCCACGATTGGTCAATGACCGGCCCATTACGAGATGAATGGGCCGGTAATTGCCCATTCGCGGGTGGCGGTATTGCCGAGCTCCGAATCCCCATTCTGCCACATAGGGCAGAATGGGGGTGGGTAGCATGGATGCGCCGTCACCGTTGATAACGGTGCCGGCGGCATTACGAGTTATGCTTGCGGGTGCCTCACAGCCCACAAGGTAAGACCTGGTGGGCTGTCAGGAAACTGCAAGCAGAACTCGTAATGCGGCAGGACGGTATGAACGGTGCCGGTGCCTTACCGGCACCGTTCATACCGTCACTGGCACCCTTATGATGAGGCCCATAGACACTGTGCATGTGGTTTGAGAGAGCGATGTTATGTTCGGGCACATCTTTACATCTGAAGGGAACAATACAGTTTACAAGTCATGAATACAGAGTATTCTACACAATGTCAACCGAGCATCTAGGGCCCAATTCATGGAAATGTGCGGAGAAATACTGCAAGTGCCGCATCCCGAGAACAACACTGTGCAAACCTGCACATAGGTTAAAAAATGCACGTGCCGCGTATTCATGGAATAGTTTGTGCAAAATAACCGTATTCGCAAGTCGCGCACAGAAGGCCCCCAACACGCAAAGCATAAACAGCAAGAACAGCTACCTTTGCGCATGCTCCCATGGGCACGAATACACACACCCTTCAAACAGTGCGTGGGGACCCCGCAAGCAGGCCTGCGATTCTGTGCAACCATGCGCAAGGTCCCCTGTAACCGTATCCAGCACCCTGACAACATGCATATAAAAAATTGTAACTTGGCAATAACTCAGGAAATCTGCGTATGAACCCCTGTAAAACATTCCTGCACCCTGCCACACTGCTTAAGCACACCCCTAAGTTACATCGCAACCCAGATTGAGTACACACATCCCAAAATCTGACATCCAACCCCACGAACGCGCTGCAAATTCTACGCGAAAAGTGTCATTTGAAGAACTTGCATTACCATTACCTCACGAGAGGTTGCACGATAGAATCCATGAATACGTCTCATGCTGCTCAATTTCGGGTGTGCGAGGGACTGCAGGCCGTCCCTCGGAATGCTTACTTTTTCGCAAATTTGTCTCCGTTTTTGGTGTTCCACCACTTACAAGCTCTCTGCACAAGCTGTACCCATGGTGAGCGTGTAGTCTCGTGCAAGGCCCTCGATGGCTCGCAGAGACTGCCGAGCCATCGCCAACTCTACGCATGTCCAGGTAAAGTACAGCGCATTCAATTCCATGAATCGACGAACAGGGATATAAGCGCAGAATGGCACGTAAGTACCCTGTTTTCCACACAATTAATTCCATCATGGAGGCCCTCAGTCTTCATTTTGAACTCGTTTCTATCCCTTTTGAGGAAAAACACGTCACGTTAAATGTACAATGTTAAAGATAAAATAACAGATTTTCTTTTTTAAAGCAACAGGCATTCAATGCATGGAAAACTAAAAGAACAAAAAAATGGCATTGTTTAAGAGAAGCGAGCATTTCAGTTTTCTGCTCAAAGGGAAACATATTTTTAAAAACCCTAGAGCTGGTGCCCCTGTAGTATATGAATGCAGACGCATTGGCTAAGGGAATTTGAGTGTCTGTGAAGGTCCTAACGCTTACTTAGCCAAATATCAGAACGTCGCTTCTACAGCCAAATGCATTCTAATTTTGGCTCAGCATGTTAGCCTGTTGAGCCCTTTATAGTGAGTACAGGCTATCAAGAGATGGATGCACATTTTCACAGGACACTAGTGCAGAGGAAGGACGATGTTCACACTTTGAGCAAGGGAAAACTCCATTCTCGAATGAATTCTAGAAGCCACATTGTAGACTTGATGTTTCCTACAAGACATGTTCTTTTTAAAAATCAAAGTTGTCTCTGGGGCAGCTCATCAGAGTATTCTAGCCATATACTTGGCTTTAAAATAGGTAATTGTTGAAAACCATGTGCCTTGATTGGCTGGCATGCTGTAGCCTTTCTGGGTGGCTGGCACAATAAATTCCGTTCAGTGAGATGTCACAGGTGCAGTACCTACTTGGAGTCTGCCGTGCGGTGTCTGCTATAAATCGAGGCTGAAACCCACCCATGCTGATAATCCAGCATGCAGTGCTGTTAGAAGGTGTTCACTCAAACCCTAGTCTTCAGGCCATCAAAATAGTCCACATTTCTTTGAGAATCATATCTCCCTATTTGTCTTCACTTTAACTTTCTCGGCATCTGCTGGTTTTCTCCTCATACTTATTTTTCAAGTTAGTGTAAATGCAGTCAACACCATTCCCACATCTTGGATTGCCAATTCACGAGGTGATCCGCTGCTACCTTTGTTCATCTGTGTTGTTCACCAAATGGTGAATGCAAGCATAATTGAAATATACTGACTTGCATCAGAAATGTTGCCTCTTGAGTGCAGAGAGGCTTTAGATGCAGCATGTGTTAAGGTACCATTTTGTCTTTAGAGGTTATCATCTGAGGTAATTATTGTGCACTAACTGCTACCCTGTGTAACTTAAGAGTAACTAATGAGGTAACTAATACCTACTGATAATATAAACCTCAGTGACTAAAGTAAAGCTAATAAGCAAGCCTGAGTCAGTGTGCCCTTGACATCACAGTTCCATGATCCTGTTGTTATATGTAGACAAAGAGCCCATGAGTTCTTCTGTATTTGTCCTATATAGTACTTGCCGTAATGCTAAGTGGTGCATAGAAAAGTATGAATGAATAAATAGTTACACTGCCACAGGTAAGGCATGGAAAAGGAAGCAGGGTTTGAGATTTAATTGAACACTGATCTGGCTAGAGCAAAAACGATTAGGAAGAGAAAGAGTGTTCAATATATTAGGCTCAAGAATAGAAAAAGACCAGAACCAAAAAAGGGTTTGATTTGAGAGGACTTTGTAACGTAGAATGCAGAGAGCAAGTCAATTACGAGGGTTTAATGGCATTGGGCTTGTAGGGTGGGACAAGATTGGGATATGCCTTAAATACTACACAGATATATATGAACTGGAAACAAAAGGAAACAGGAGGCCATTGTGCCTCACTAAAAAGGAGTGACATGAGTGGTGTCGTTTAGTCTCGAGGGTCATGACTGAAAAGGGAATGAGGGATTGCAAATGCTTAATGCTCTAGGTAAAAAACCTGCACAAAGAGAACTTCAGTAGTTGAAGTGGGAAAACAGAAATATTTGAAGGGTAAGCTTTACATTTGAAAATCAATAGACAGATCTAATCTTCTTGATATTTTTTAGCTGAAGGAGGCAGCTCCAGGTAAATTTGGCAATTTAATCTTGGAACTTGAGCCTTACATCACATGCAATGACAACGTTACAAACTGTGGCAGATGCAGACATGAAGGAAAGAGATTGGTATTGGGCATCGTTACAAGCTGTGCATATTGTTAAATCAGGTGGTATTTTGGAACACTGCCTGCTTTACCACACCTTGCAACCCATATAAGAAAAGAACATGTTGTTAGCAGAGGTATTACCCTTCTCTCGGAATGACATGATTCACCCCTGCGGTAATGTGGTATTTGGTAATACCGAATGCCCCAATGTAGTCCAAATAAATCGAAAATGGGGAATAACTAAATGCCGTGAATAATTACAATAACCAAATGCAGTAATGGAAATGAGTTTGGTGTTATTTCAGAAAGCAATACTGTCAAACACATAATAAGGCCGTCAAAGTATGAAGGTGATAAGCAGAGGATTGATTGGACAAATGGGACTCACAGATTTTGAGGGACTAAGAAGAGGAACATGGTATGCCTTCCAATCTTCAACTGTGGTCAAGGACACATGGAGATGGTACTATCATCCTTGTGTGAAGAAAGGGACTGAAACGACAATGTATATGTGTTTAACATTTAAAAGGTACTGGAAACAAAAAGAAGAAATGACTTAGCATACCAGAGAAGTTCTCAAGAAAGAGCCTTGTTCCATACAGACAGGGAAAGTGGGAGTTTTTGAGTGTATTACAAGAGTTAAGTGTGTGCTCAGAAAGATACCAATGGAAAGCAGAATTGCTAACACTGAGATTATAAGGAGAAACAGCAACAATGGGGTTAATAAAGGTGTCAGATCTAAGAGTGTAAAAATAGAACATAGTTTTGCTTTATGAGAAATAGACAATTTGTGCAATTTTGGCAAAAATAGTTGGGTAAGAGATTGACTGAAATGGTGATAGGAGATTTTGAGTAAAGTATAGAGGTTAAGATGGATGACTCTTTTCCATCATTCAGATAAGTAAGGTAATAATGAAAGATGGTGCGAGTTTGAGAAATGAGATGGGTCAAGAGTTGACTTTGTCAAACGTGGAATCACCCTGGCAGATTTGTAGGATTGAGGGAAGATACCCTAAAATAAAGGTTGTGTCTAAGCAGTAGTCGGATCACATTGCAAAACACAATCTGTAGCGCGGTCGTCCATCTGGTTTTCAGCACCATCACAGCACTGAATCAGCGATTCTGCTTGTCTGGAATGATATTCACACATTCTAGATTCTAATGGATACTGATTTTAACTAGATTTGTCTGCTTCGTTCCATGCACCATCACACCAATCCCTGCAGAAATTCTTTCATGAATGTATGGGTCTGCTGTGAGTTGTAGAACTAGACTGGTTTTCTTCCTATCTTTCATTTTGTCAGCAAGCAAGACATTTTCTCGGGGCACATTTGCTCCCCTCTTTTTGTTCCTAATGGGGTTTCACAAAGGTCAATTCTCCATCTTATCCTTTCAAATCTGTATATTGACCCCTCAGACGTTGTTTGAAATGATCTTCTCAGGCTGATATTTCCATCCTTCGGCAGTGCTTACAGGACATTGAAACCTGAATGGCACTGGCCATTTAAAGTGCGATGCCTCAAAAAACGAGTTTATCCTTTTTGCTTGCCCTAATAAACTGCCTTCTGTGGTTATTTATATTATCTTATTTTTACAGTTCATGTAAGCGTTTTCAAATTGTACAATCCATTGGCTTCTTTAACGATGACAAGCTTACCATGAAAGATCACATCATGATGAAATTGAAAAGAGCAAACTTCCAAATAACACAGCTCAGACGTATTAAGCTCTTCATTCTACTTGCACCTTGTCTTACTGCAGTAAAGGCTCTTGTGCTTTCACATATTGATGGTGGCACTGCAATTAGTTTTGACGCTTCTCACTGTGCCTTACATCCTCCCAGATACTCCCTTCCGACTGCAGAAAGACCTGTTGCTGGCAAAAGAAGGTTAGACTCAATTCCCCCCATTTTATCTGAAATTCATTGGCTTTTAATGGATGCCAGGATCTGCTTCTGGTACTTAGCTTAGGATCCTATTGTTCTCTCTCAATTTCTTTATTTGGTTGAAAAGTTTTAGGCAGTAAAGGAAACTTTCGCAGTAATGACATTCTTTGTCTTAACATTAGAAAAAACTCATCTTGCTAGAGCTGCCAATCAAGCTTGTTCTTTTTTTCTACACCTTTGGAATAATATCCCTGTTGATCTTAGATTAGCCCCCTCCTTCTTGGTGTTTAGAAAGAATGTGAAAACTTTTCGATTGCCATAAAGTCCTAGCATAACTGTTCTCCTTTTGAATTACGTTGTTCATTTATGTTCTGCGCTTTGTTACTTTTGGTTGTGAATAATGCATTATAAAAATGGTCATAATAATAATAATAATAATAATAATAATAATAATAATAATAATAATAATAATAATAATAATAATAAAAATAAACACATAATCACCTAATTTGTCGACTGTATTGAGGATGTGCTGCACTTCTCAAACTTTTAAGATATTTGGGTGTTCAAATTCAGGAAGCCAGGTTTGTCTGTCAATCTAAGGGACTTGCTTCAAGAGCTTTTTATGTAGTCACTGGAAATCTTTCAGAAAGGGTGCGGGGTGAAGCTTGTTGTTTGAGATCTTGTACATTTTACTTTAGGGAGGACTATTAGGCATTTCATTTGGATACATTTTAGGCAGACAGCAGCGGAATAAGCTTGTATTTCTTATTTTTGCTAATGTTGTTTAAATAATTCAAGGTATTTCACAGAAAAGCAAGGTAGGGAATGTATGCTAGGGCATTGAGATTTTATTTGATCCAATTTTCCCTTTGCCTGCCTGATCCATCACCAACTTGCTTGCATATCTACACTGTAATGAATTAATTGAACGTACATTCACGCACAACTTGGATTAGTGCAATAGCTGACATGAGCATGTGAATTTCTTTCATTATTACAAACACATTCATGGATGGGGTAGGGTAAACGTCTTCGTGGTGTGCTAGAACAACTATTTGCAATGCATTTGTGATCAAACAATGACACTGGTGGTGGTGTCCGAGGTTGCTTGATGCAACACATCATCTGCCTAGATGTAGGAGAATTTGGTACTGAGGTTGTTGGCATAAATGCACACTGACACTCACTATATGTGATATCTGACAAAAGCATATGAATGTATCTCTTTATTACTTACTACCACTTTAATGGTATCACCATACAAAAATATCTCCATATTTTTGTGGCAATATTAAGGCATGGAACCTACGGGGGACACCCGTATTCTTTTAAAAGGAGCAGAGGCACCCCCGCAACTGCTAGCTCCCAAAAAAATGAATATTATCCCCACTAAAAATATTGCCTATAGACGTTCCCGATGACCATATATACAGCAATATTTTTGGTGGGGATAATATTACCTGATACTGAAAAATGGTAGGGCATGCTTGGAAAATTAGTTTTCAGGATGTTGTTGATCGGACACTGGAATACGGCCAGATTGAGTGTCTGCGGCAAATTGGATTCTACTATGCAAGAGTGAAAATATGAGTAGGGATAAAAATGCCCTCTCAGTCCTCACACTTCTATAAACCAAGACCCAACACAATCATGAATGTAAATAAAAAGGCATAGTTAAGAGAAACATGGGCCTAGGGAAGGATGTGCTCTAATGAGGGCTGTGAAATTGATTCAGTAGCAACCCAAACTGTAAATAATACGTTCTAAACAAGAATCCTATAGTGAGAGAATAAATAAAGCAAATTCACCATTCTAAAGGAAATGGAATCACCCATCCCCCACTCAGACGAATGTCTGAAGGACAAACCTTGGTGCACAAATATTCAGAACGCCCTTCTGAATAAAATCTCCCTCCTCCAAAGCAAGATCACAAATAAAAAACGCCAACCTACCTAACATAGACCAGCATAGTGCAGTCTCAGCTTCTTCCAGTAAACCACCACATTATTTCAACTTCTCTCAAGTTTCCACCCACGAGGTTGAAAAAATCATCTCAGCCCTCAAACCCTCGAGATGTCAAGGAGACAGCTGCCCGGCACAGATAACCAAAGATGCCACCAGAGACCTGGTGCCATTTATAACTAAATTAATTAACTCCTCATTCACATCTGGCATCATCCCAGTAATTTACAGGAGTCCTGGATCTTACCTCTATTGAAAAAACAACCACTGGACCCAACAATCTCGACCAACTATAGGCCGATTACCACGGTACCATTTTTATTCAAGATCCTTGACAAAGTTGCCTACATCCAAATTCAGGAGTACCTAGAGAATAACCACCTCCTTGGTGCCCGCCAATCTGGCTTTAGACTACATCATGGCACTGAGACAGCACTAATAAACTTAAAAGCATGAATTGATGAAATTAAGGATCAAGGAAAAACAGCCCTGCTGCTACTCCTTGATCATTTGGCTGCCTTCGACCTGGTTGGCAATCAAGTACTCTGTAAACTCTTTGCCTCAGTGGCATACTTTTCACAAGACGCTATCACATGGATTAAATCTTTTCTAAACAAAAGGACCATGAGAGTCTTCTCTCCACTTGCAGTGGCTGATCCAATCCTGATAACCTGTGGTGTGCTGCAATGTTCTTGTGTATCCCCGGAAATCTACATGAATAAAAATGTAAATGTACGTTTGTCCAAAATCTTAAATCTGCGAAAGTTCTTCACCGATTGCTTTGAAATGTTGACACAGTGTTGCATTCAAATAGGCACATGTTTTTATATACCTACTATACATAGATGTCACACCTGTCACAGGTAAAAACATGCTTTTTCTGAAAAACAGCACCATCTGTTGGACGTAAAAGCAAAACATGCTATACTAAATATTTTACTGAAAAACAGAGCAATGTGTTGGATTGTAAAAGCAAAAGGAAATATCGAGGCTGAGTACCCCAAAAGGAAATACACCAAACACGGGTTTACAAAGATACACAGATCTTTATTCTATAACTGAACAGTTTTCAAAGGAACAAAGTATCAGATCGCTATCTGGCCCTCAGTACATCACAGCGAATACCAGCCCTTTCGGTGTGTGAAGTGAGTGGGGCTGTACATCTGAACATTTACTCTTTTATACACTTTCCAACATAATGTCCAGCCCATCTGTAGGTTAATATTTCTCGGTCTAGGGGTTCGTGCCGAGTTCACTTCTAATTTATTCAACTATGTGCATATGGTTTATTCCTAGTTTATGCAACAATATGTCACAATGGCAACAGTGTATCTTTGGATTTAACATTAAGCCTTAGTACATATCTCATACAATGTAGTTCAACAAGTGTTCACGTTTCGTATTTAAGCAACATTGTATTTAATATATGCTTGTGGATCAGTTTCGTTGGCACAGGTAATCCTCGATCTACAGGTCAAGGAAGGACAAGGTCTCATTACATGACCCTAACATTTGGCCTTCGGGCAGTTTAGACATTAACTTGCATGTAGAGGTCAGAACAGCCAAGTTACAAACAGAAAAACACTGTCCAACATTTTAGAACACAGGGTGACTTTGGAGTGAGATTCAAAATGGCAAATGAACCTAAAATAGCAGCTAAATCGATCTAAGATCGGAACTTTACAACAGCGATTTCCTCGCAAAGCGACTGGGCTTAGGCCAATATATACAATAAAGGAGGCACAATATGATATCCCATTTAACAAACCCTCCTTTTGGCCTAAGCCAAGCGCTAAACTACTTCCAGTCACTTTACGAGTAACCCCACATCTCAATGTCCATACATCCTGAATCACTATCGGAAATATCGATTGCCATACGGTCAGATAGTAAGATTTCCTTCAACACAAATTCATTGGATGTTTTCTCTGGGGCATATACCTTATGTCCTAATGTACCTATCGCTTGTGCGCAACATCCTCCTAGCATCAAACACATACCAGGAAGACATTGTATACAACAACAAAGGAACAACTGAATACGCAAAATAATCAGCAAGACCGAAAGTAGTTTCCATCCACAAGATCGTAGGAAGTCCCAGAACCAAGCGCTAAGATCCCAGTTTTCCCTGGGAACATGCACTTCTGAACTAAGGACGGACATATTTTGTATTGCTCTGAAAATCGTTGGGGAGGAATCTGGCATGAAAACACAGCAAGCGGACCCCACTAATTTACATACCCCTCCACGTCCAGCTGGGATGACATCTAATGCCATCCCGTCTCAAGTGCTGCTAACCTTATTGCTTTCTGTTCTATAGTCATATTATAGAGTATGGGCCTCATTACGACCCTGGCGGAAATCGCGGTGCAAAATGCACCATGGGGCACGGCGGAAAGCTGCCGATAGCACCATGGGGGTTGGCGGATTCACCGCCCCATTCCGACCTTGGCGGGGCGGTGAATCCCCATTCCCCATTTTACCCTTCCCCATTCCCATTTTTGCCCCATAGGGTATAATGGGAGTGGGGAAGGCGTTAATTACGCCACCGTTAAATACGGTGGCGTAATTAACAACAAGGTCCCGTAGCGCCATGGATTTCTCCGCCCGGAAAAACCAGGCGGAAAACGCTCCATGGCGCTACGGAATCTCGTAGTAGGGCGGACGGGTCCGCCGCGAATAACGCTGGCATAAACCCACTCCGCCAGGGTCGTAATGAGGCCCTATGTCAGTGGTCCGGTTGATGGTCCTCTCCAGTACTCTTGCTAGTCTCCTAATATCTTCTGAATTCAATATTTGTCCCCAAAATGGCACAAAGGATTTAGCTGCATCGCCTAGAACTTGTGCTGAAGTGTCACCGTTCTCGTCTCGCCGCGGACGAGCCTTCGAAACTTCTATAGTGGCATGTGTCGCATTCATAATGAGCAATAGAGTGTTGTTATGGTAACTCTGTCTGTGCTGTGAGTCTCTAGGAGATAGAGTATGCAGATGCACGAAAGGAGTAGAAACAGTGGGTACATTTTCAGTGGGTAACAAATTCTCAAACGGATATACTTCTTCTAGATATCAGAAACCTAAGACAATGACTATTGTAAAACCAATTAACATTATCACAAGACAACAATACGTTTACGGGGCCCACATATTCGAATGTCTGTTTTCACAGCTGGTCACACATTCTCTTATCTGTTCCGTGTGAGCGGGAGAGGTTGCATGCATTGTATTCTTCAAACGACTGCTCCAAAGTTATTTGCTGGCGATCTCCAGACCAAGTGTTTTCTTCGTCTTTTTACAGACCCTAGCCAACAGAATCCCCTTATGTGCAAATGATTGGGCCAAAAAGACAAGCCCTTCGATGTTTTCCTCGATGGCACAGCCGAACCGTGCAGTAAGTCTACTTCCTCGGACGCAGATCATAACTTGAGACTCCTGGTACTGAATGATCTGTGAACAACGTGTTGTCACTTCCCACTGGAAGCGGTGAATGATCAGAAACGAGATTCAGAGCAATCTCTGGAAATGAAACTGTTGGAGAGTGTGGAGATGAAGTGGCTGTTTCCCCAGGCCTCACGGGCTCAGGGAGAGTCTCTGACGCACTCTCCGTGCTGGTTGCTGCTTCGTGATCGTTGGTTACAACATTGGTGAGGGGTTCTGTATCTTCTGTTTCGTGTGGCACTGGGTGTGGAATCCTCTTGATATGCGACGCATGAATCCAGTGCTTCCGGCCTGCTACCCGCACCGCAGTCTGTGTGACCAGTAGAACTTGGAAAGGGCCCCCAATTGAGGTGCGAGGCAAGAAGATCGCTCAAACGACTTTGTGAGGACCCAATCTCCCAGCCGTATGCTGTGACCGGGGCCCTCGTATCTCACAGGTAAAGCCTCTCACACTTGGTGATAAATCAAATACAGACTTTTAGTTAACGGGCCACAGTAGTCAGAAAGAAAGACATTTTTTACTTCTCGTAAAGAATGAGACTTCGGAACATTCCAAATGTTAGCTGGCCTACCCTTGAACACCTCAAAGGGAGAGAGCCCAGTTTTAGTTTGAGGGATCGTCCTCATGGACAATAATACGATCGGTAAGGCGTCCGGCCATTTTAATTTGGTACCAGCACACGTATTAGCGAGCTTGTTCTTGATGATGTTGTTGTGTCTTTCTACTAATCCAGCACTCTGAGCTTGTCTAGCCGAACGGAACCATTTATTGATCTGTAATTCTGCGCATATCTGCACATTTACAGCAGCGATAAAATGCAGACCATTGTCCGACCAGATGACTCTCGGCAAACCAAATCTAGGAAAACATTCCTTCACATGGTCTTTGCTGTGGTCATTGCAGTGGCATCATTGACAGGATAGGCTTCAAACCATTTGCTAAAAGCGCAGAGGAGTTGATGTGCCCTTACCCACATTATGCTGTAGACAAATCATGCACCCTTGAATGAAACGTTCAGCTACTTTAGGGATTTTGTCATTTACCCGCACATTTTGCAACATTTTGGTGATTTTACGAGCACATATATGAGTGGGACCATGAGCCATAACAACCATCATCATAATAATATATGCGTCAGGCAGTAACCATTTCCCTTCAAGTTTGTCCACCCAACACCCATCATCATCCAATTCTGCCAAACCCTCAGCCCATTTCTTAGATTCCTCTAATGTGGCATCTGCTTGGATATTCTTTACTCATTCAATACTCTCATCCAAATTACAGGCATTTGTGGCTTCCCTTGAAGTGTACATTTCTGAAGAGAGATCAGTGGCAGTCTGTTTGGCTATCTGGTCAGCAAAAGCGTTCCCTTTTCCTACATTATCTACAACCTTCTGATGTGCTGAACATTTCATAATGGCTAGCTGAGTAGGGAGTGCAAGCGCTGAAAGTAACCGTACTATCAAGGAGCCGTGCTGGATCTTAGTACCATGGGAGGTCAGGAACCCTTGTTCTGCCCAAAGTCTACCAAAAGTTGTGAACCACCCCAAAGGCATACTGACTGTCAGTATATATATTCGCAGTAAGCCCTTTGGAAAGTTCACAAGCTTGAGTCAATGCTATAAGCTCTGCAGACTGCACAGAGTTATACGTGATTCTCTTGGTTTCCACAACCGTGCTCAATGTGGTGATTGCATAAGCATCTGTGGATGTACCATCCGGGAGTTTGAAGCAGGAGCCATCACAAAACAACTCCCCTTGTAGATTGTTCAAAGGAATGTCTCTTAGATTGATTCTGCCTTTGGTCTCTTGTTCCGTTGTGTAAAGGCAGTCATGTGACTCTTCGTCCCTGCAAGCAGTACCTTGCGGAAAAGGTAAAAGTTCAGCCGGATTAAGGACACAACACCTCTTGATTTGGATGTGCGTTGCAAACAAGATCAATTCATATCTTGTTAATTGTGCGGAGGTGAGGTGTTGCATTTGTGTTCTGTTTAATAGAACATCTACAGAGTGAGGTACCATGAGGGTTAAAGAATGGCCTAGGACCATTCCCTCGCTCTGTTTTACAGATGCAGCAGCAGCAGCGACAACTCTCAAACATCTTGGCAAAGTGCATGCAACAGGATCAAGGGCAGAAGAAAAGTAGCCACACGGCCTATTCTTCCCTCCATGTTCCTGCGTTAATACAGCCAAAGCATATCCATCACATTCATGCACATACAAAACAAAAGCTTTTTCATAGTTTGGTGTGCCCAAAACTGGTGCCGAGCACAATGCAGTCTTGAGCAGATCAAATGCTTGCTGGTGCTCCAAGTTCCATGGCAATGGCGAAGAAATGCCCTTCTTCGTCAAAGCCAACATTGGTTTAATCACTAAGGAGAAATTCAGGATTCACTGTCTACAGTAAGAAGCCATTCCTATCAAGGCTCTAACTTCCTTCTGTTTATTTGGGACAGACATGCTAAAAATGATTTGTATCTGTTCAGTTGTCAACCTTCTTCCCTCCTTTGACAGGAGACAGCCGAAATAGGTGACTTCCTGTCGAGAATATTGAAATTTCTTAAGCAAAGCTTTGTGTCCATGTTGTGCTAGATGAATAAGCAACAACACGGTGCCCTCCTTACAAGTGCTCTGTGAGTCAGCAGCTAAGAGAAGATTGTCTACATACTGACGCAGTGTACAAGTTGTGGGCAACTCGAGTGTGTCAAGCTGCTCTTTCAAAGCCCTACTATAAATGCTAGGACTTTCCGTGTAACCTTGCGGTGCACGGGTAAAGGTAAATGAGTGTCCCCCTAAGGTGAACGCGAACAAGTATCTACTGTCCTTATGTATAGGGATACTAAAGAAAGCGTTCTTTAGATCCACCACACTAAAGTGAGTAGCTGAACCTGGAATCATGGTTAATATTGTTGTCACATCAGGCACAATGGGAAATTGTGGAGCAACAATCTTATTAATAGCACATAGATCAATAATTAAATGGAAGGGAATAGCATTATCGCCTTTTTTGTAAATAGGAAAAATCGGACTATTGGACAAACTACCTGCAATTTCCTCAATCACCCCTCGGTGCACAAAATCGGAGACGATGCATTTCAAATCTTGCTCACCATCGACTGAGATCTTATACTAGGGGATACGTGGCAACTTTACTCCATGTTTCAGAATCATCTTAACGGGCTCAATTTGCAAAACACAGACATCATTGTCGTCAATTGCCCACAAACACTCCGGAACATCACTAAATTCTGGCGGCAAAGGCCTGGTCAAGAATGGAAAGACAGATAGTTGCTGTGGTGAAATCGTCAAACGCGCTCCATCAGAAGACCAATGAATTACAGCATTTAATTCCTTCAACAGATTCAACCCCAACAAATTCTCTCCACAATTCGTAGTCAAAAGGAATGGACAATGGCCTGTAAATGGACCCAAAGAAATAGGTAGGCGAGGAAACCGGACAGACAACTGGTGTGCCAAAAAACCCTACAGAAACGTTGGTTTGCGCTGACAGTGGAATGTTTGGAACCCGTGAATGGTCAATGGAACACTTCTGTGCCCATGTATCTATCAAAAATAGATGCTTCCTATTTCCCACTAACATTTCAACGTAGGGACCTTTCTGATTAACGGTAATAGGCGTTGGTTCCAAACCCTGCTTCGGGCAATCCTAGCAAAACAAAATGTCATCAAAAGGAAGGAGATATGCAGCAGAAGGATGGTCAAAAATGTTTCTATTATCCACAATTGGTGCCTGATTATCCTGTGAAAAACATTGCTGTGAATCATGTGAAAACGGACTTCTACCAGGACCCCCTCCCCCAGGGCGGCCTCTGGATTGTCTACCCATTTTTAACAAATGTGTTATTTGACCTCTGCTGGAGGATCGGGCATTGTGCACGCCCATGACCCTCTTGTCTGCAATAAGCACACTGGTTTATGTTTACAGGACCCAATGGCGCATTTCCGTGTGGAACTTACTTGTTGTATATAGGTTATGTATATACATGTTTATATGTTGCATGCTGCTGTAGCATTGACACTGTGCTGTTCCATAATAGATTCCTTTGTATGTCATAGCTGTTAGAAAGTTATTGCCTGACACTGTTATTGCTGAACATATTTCAGATGGGACCTGGATGCTGTCCGTGTTGGGGGTATCATTGTATGCTACTTGGCTGAAGACAAATAAATCCATTTTGTACTTACTTGGTCGCATCATCTTTTCCCACAGTACTGACCCCTAAATTGCGAAGTACCTCCTCAAGGGCCTCTAACAATTTAATGCAATAGTACTTTTGTCTTTAAGTCACCTTTTCTCTTCTCAAATCTTTCCTTTTCGTTATTGACACGATTCTCATAGTACTGAGCCATGTGCAGCGCTTCTGACTGAGACTTCACTTGCCAAGAGCTCTCGGAAGACATCATTTGTGACTGGATGTCAGGCAGTAATCCACACACAAATTTATCCACGAGTAGTCTTTTCCCAGACTCTGTGTTTAAGTCTTGCCCACTGTAATCCGAAAATACTTGTTTGAACCGGTTAAAGAACTCGGTAGCACCCTCGGATTTCCCTTGGACACAGGCCGTAAGCTTGCCCCAATTAATCCTTCTTTCAGGAATTATAGTTTTCAACTTTGTAACTATTCTATCAGGCAAAGTTAGTATTACCTGTGGAGGTCTCTCACCAGCTGGCCTTTCTCTATCGAGTCTAGCCATAGTATCCCATGTATCCTCTAACCCTGGTACTCATCTACAGTCCTAATCTGTTTCCATAAATCAACGGGCAGGAGTACGGGAAATAACAAATCAATATCTCTTAAGGTGAATACTGACGACCGTAAGGCAGACTCTATTTCTTTGTAGAACCCTGTCAGATTCTTCCTAATATCGGGAATAGATTGTTTAATGGTGTTCACTTCCTGTCTTGAGAATAGGACGTGAACGAATGCGACACATAATGTGCAGGAATATCTTGAGCAACTGCACCTATTGCAGGATTAGCGGGAATCTCTACTTTTGGGACAAATGTCGGAGGAACCTCTCTCATAGGCAACTGAAAAGTAGGCAAATCCGAACGCTTACTAAGCAACAAAGCTAAATCGAGCGCTAAAGCAGCTGAAGGAGTGTCAAACGAAAAAGCCCTCTTATAAATACTCAATAACTCTGCGGGACAACAAATCTTTCTTTTTACGCATTCATCCTGCAGGTACTATACCATTACCTGTATCACTTTCCTCTGCATTTCTGGCTTATGCTTACTATACATGTGATACACTTCAACGGGAGTTATCGATGTGTCTGAGATCCACCTAATCGCATCTTGCGTACAAATTCGCGTTTATTCATTCATCGACTTACAACAAGGAATGAACCATTTCTGTACAAATATAGCGTCCAAACTATTACCATCTTCATCTTCATTCTTTAACCTTTCCAACTCCGTTCTATACTCAAAAACTCTCTTGACATGCTCTTGTACTTTCTCTGCAGTATCTCTAGAGAATGCTAAAGTATTCAGATCCCTTAACCCTTGTGGGAGATCTATATCATTTAGTCTATTCCACATTACATGAATTCCTAATCCTTCAATAAATATGTTTTTCTCAGGAGAATTGTCCAAATTACAAAGTGTGGCAAAAACATCAGCTTGTTCATCCCTCTCCATGCAATGTTTAGCCCACGCAGTTAACTCACGCTTTTTCTCTGAAGACACAGCATTACGAGTTACAACCCTCGATCCCACTCCCCGATCTACTACAAGTGGTGTAGAACCACTTGGAAGAGGGAGAGTAGGCAAATATTGAACATCTGGAAACAAAGATACTATCACTGGTGCGTCAGGCAAACCCACCTGACCCGTAACAGCAGGCAAAGGTAGAGGAACAGGCAGAGGAGCGACAACAAGAGGAGGAACAACAGCCGGAGGAAGAGGAACATTAAGAGTAGCAATAGGAGGAGCAGGAGGCGCTACGGGAGGAGGAATAACAGCAGGAAGAGGAACATTCAGAGGTGGCGCAGTGGCACCAGGCCTTCGTTCATTTAGAAGTTTGTCAATAAGTTCATCAGATACATGAAAGTTTTGGAAGGATACATTTTCTGGATACCACGTGAAAAAGGCCTATCCATATTCCTAACTGACTCAGACTGTTTATTCTGGTCATATAACAACGCTTTTTCGGCGTTCGTCATATGACAGCGTGCATGCTTTTCTCTACTCTTAAGCTGCTGCATAGCTTCTTTCTTCCAATTCTGTAATACATCGAATGCTGCAATTCTCGCCTTTTTCTTCAATAATATGGATTCTAAGTATTGAATACGAGGAATTTCAAAACTACCATTGATTGGCCACTGAAGTTCCGACGCATGTCTAGATTGTCTGTGCCAAATATCATTAAATACTATACTACCAATGCTGTGCTTACAGTACATAGTACACCCTGGTGACCCCTCTATTGGCACCTGTCAGCCAAATTTCAAACATTGTCTGTCACTGCGGAATAACGCCCTGAAGCAGGCAGACAAATTCCCAGGCATATCAGAATACTGGTGTTACCTGGTCAATAATTGTACTCGCGAGTGCAATACGCCAAAACAAATGATCAGGATACTTAAGAATCGGGTCACGACTCACCTGATCAAATCCTAAGGAGGTCCAATCGGATTGCAAAGTTCTAACTAAGGTCCTACGTGGTTGGTGATTTCGGCAAATCTGACTGCCTTGATATATGGACCCTCGTCAAGATACCAACTCGGACCGCAGGCTCACCATCCAGTGATTGGATCGTGCAGCGCTGCTGAGGTGTCGCTTCTCATCCAAGAAAGGGGCCCCCTTTACACCGTCCGATCCCGGTCCGATAGCCGCGTCAACCTTCAACAAGATGGCATCAATCTTGAGGGTCCCTATTCGGGCACCATCTGTAAAAGCAAAAGGAAATATCGAGGCTGAGTACCCCAAAAGGAAATACACCAAACACGGGTTTACAAAGATACACAGATCTTTATTCTATAACTGAACATTTTCAAAGGAACAAAGTATCAGATAGCTATCTGGCCCTCAGTACATGACAGCGAATACCAGCCCTTTCGGTGTGAGAAGTGAGTTAGGCTGTACATCTGAACATTTACTCTTTTATACACTTTCCAACATAAGGTCCAGCCCATCTGTAGGTTAATTATTCTCGGTCTAGGCTTTCGTGCCGAGTTCACTTCTAATTTATTCAACTATATGCATATGGTTTATTCCTAGTTTATACAACAATAAGTCACAATGGCAACAGTGTATCTTCAGATTTAACATTAAGCCTTAGTACATATCTACTAACTACAATGTAGTTCAACAAGTGCTCACATTTCGTATTTTAACAACATTTTATTTAATATATGCTCGTAGATCAGTTTCGTTGGCACAGGTAATCCTCGATCTACAGGTCAACGAAGGTCAAGGTCTCATTGCATGACCCTAACATTTGGCCTACGGGCAGTTTAGACATCAACTTGCATGTAGAGGTCAGAACGGCCAAGTTATAAACAGAAAAACACTGTCCACCATTTTAGAACACAGGGTGACTTTGGAGTGAGATTCAAAATGACGAATGAACCTAAAATAGCGGCTAAGTCGATCTAGATCGGAACTTTACAACGCGGAATTCCTCGCAGAGCGACTGGGCTTAGTCCAATATATACAATAAAGGATGCACAATATGATATCCCGTTTAACAGGATGTAAAAGCAACACACGCTATACTAAATATTTTACGATTCTATTTCAATGTTTTTCCGATTTAGAATGGCTCAAATAGGTGCCGAGGTAGCAGCAGAGCGACGTGCAGACAGACTTCAGGATGCACGGTTGCAAGCACTGCGATCGCGTTCTGCAGCTTCAGATCTGCTTTGTTCTCAACAGAATGAGCGCGACAGGCTGAGAGTGGCTGAAAGACATCAACGAGAAACAGCAGATCAGTGTCAAACACGACTCCATGCTTAGCAATCACGCAATTACAATCGCCTTCCATTCCGGTACAACCCAGCTGATGATTATAGTTTGAGCCGGCACGTTCTCATCGGCACTATGACTGAAGTGTGTCCTTATTGCAAGGCTTTGAAATTTAATGGGGAAAATTAAACTGCCTCAACTTGGAGAACTGCCAGAGCCATTAAAAACGACCTACAAGCATTGTGAAATTAAACATACTAGAAATGTGCGCTTTCTCTTTTCTTTCTTTTCCATTTAACCAGATTGATTCACAGCAACGCGTGGCCAGCAACAGCTAGTGTATAATATATTCACTAAGCATTTGTTCGATGATCTAAACAACCTGGGTGTCATCTACACTAACTATGCAGATGACATCCAGGTTCTCATACCTCTCACAGGAGATTATGACAAGGACTTGGCCTTGGTGAATAGAATATACCTCATCATTCAGGGCTGGATGGCCGCACATGACCTATGTGTGAATGATGACAAGACCGAACTCCTAATACTCGGAACCACAGCTAATCTCAACAAATTGAGCTCAAACTAGACCGCCTTTAATAGAGACGGTAATACCTTTAAAGTGGTAAAAGAAGTAAAAACTCTAGGTTTTTACCTCAACTCCACCTTCAAGTTTAACAAACAAGTCAACAACATGGCATCCTCTACTGTCTACACTTGTAAATTGATCAAGGCAGGAAAACCTTTCCTGTCCAAAGATAGCTGTACAATCCTTTCTAGAGCACCTATGCTCTCCAAACTGGATGATCGTAATTCTTTGTACTTGGGAGCAAGAAACTACATTACCAACAAAATCCAAATCCTACAAAACAACACCGTTAGAGCAGCCCGGGGTATACCAAAGAGAGACATATCGCATCTGAGAAGACAGATCAAATGGCTTTCTACTAAGGACAAAATTATGCTTAAAACTGTATCACTAACGCATAAATGCCATAACCAAGCTGCCCCTATTTACCTTACCGACAGAATCATGAAAAAATCCACTTCACAACCTACAAGGACAATCAACTCAGCCTGTGTAGTAGTGCCCAGATTTAAACTAAAAAAAACAGGAGGAAGTAGTTTCCCTGTCAAGGCAGCACAAGCATGGAATTCCCTACCTCCTTCTCTGAGAGCCAACCAACCGTTCTCCATGTTCAGTCACAATACCATTAACTGGCTGGTTACTGATGACCAATTTGGATAGTCCTAGCCTGCTCACACCAAACTACCATACCTCCCGACCCTGCTCAGTATATGCTCCTTGACTACCTATGTTTGCTATTCTGCACCGGCACGTTATGTGTATATTCCCCTACCTTATCCTGTATCACTCAATCAGTCTGTTACACTATTTTCCTGCTTCTGTTGTATATATGCATCGGCTGTATAATTCACTGCAAATTGTGTAGAATTTCTCTGCTTGTATAATTTTTCTGTACATTTTGTACATTGGCATCCACTGTAACCAAGCTGAAAGTATACTATAACCTCTGTGGTAAAGGTGCCCAGATACCTTTGGGACGGGGGCACCATACAAATAAATAAACAAACAAACAAACAAACAAACAAGCAAAGCATAACAGTCCAAAATAAAGGGAGTGTCTAATCAAGGTTCTATAAAAATGGATATCCTTTAATAAATCACACCATCTGCAAGATAACTTTATAGAAAACATGTTACAAGGCCCACCCCTGTGGAAAGACAGATAAAATGCAACAGACTGAAGAAAGTAGCACTCTGAGCATGAATACAGGGGTGACAGGTAAATTACCAACCACAAAAAAGGATATGTCTTTGGGTGGATGAAGGTGCTGAGGTGACCTAATCTAGGGTTCCAGTGGACTGAGGGAGCAGTTTGCAGACAATAGTACATGGTTTCTGTTCTTGGCTGATTGATGGATGTCGAAAACTGGTGTCAAATGTAAATGCCGATCAGATTCGGGTATGTTGAATTGTGTGCGCCCATGTAACAAGGAGCTGTCGAGAGTTGCTCTGTGCTGTCGAATGGGGGCTCTCAGTGATGCAGGTCAGGACAGTACCAGGATATCTTGGCAGTTGGGCCAGGCTGAGTCAGGCTTCTAGTCGCTGGGAGGGGTTGATGAGTGATGCTCCAGCAGTTTGAGTCAGCAGTGATGGTCATCAAAGGTGGTGATCTTCCGTGCATCTCTCACCTCTCTCACCTCTCTTGCATATTCATGTCTGGTCGTATTAATGTTCTTAAGTTTCCCTCTGAGATATTCGGTGTAGAGATAGGGTCTGTCCCTGCCTGCTGCCACAATGTCTATCTGATGTAACAGGCAAGACTACTGGGGACCATACCTCCAAGGGAAAAACAAAAAAAAGGCACAAAAACCCCAACAGTCAGGATGTTAAGAAGCAGCTTTGAGTAGCTGGTAGTATGCAAGGCAGGAGTCCATTGTTAAGCAAGGGCTAAATCCAACAGGATTGCAGCACAAAAGAAGGTAAACAACAGGAATCAAGGAGGGGCAGAGCAACGGAGAAATGGCGCAAAGAAGGAATCCACTGGGCTGAAAAAAGAGCGAAACAACAGGAAAAGCAGGACAAGGGGACAGGAAAGGAACAAACAGCGCCTTACCCTTTAGGAGAATAACAGATGGTTCCAACGCATAGTGCTGAGTGGCTCCACAACTTAAAAGAGTAACACAGATCGCTGGTGCCATTTATAAAAAGACTAGACTGGCAATGACATTGCCAATATAGCATGGTGGCACATTAGGTGAATCTTTTTTGCCAACATTGCCACAGCGACCATCGCCTCACTTTGACAGTGTCAATGTGCAGGTTGGTGAGGTGGCTGTTCGAGGGCTAGCTGGGTTTAGCCATGGTTGTAAGCCCTGGTCAGAGTCACTGTGTGACTCAGCAGTGATTCAGGTTGGGTTCTGGCATCAAGCAGTAGCTTTGGGTCTAGCAAGTGACAGGTGCAGCTGGGGCACAATGCAGTGTTGCGCTAATCAAAGTGCAAGAACACGCTCAGATTGGGGGAGGAGCACAAAAGACAGTGCTGGCATCTTCCCCCTTGCTCAAGATGTGGTGAACATGGATGGACCAGTTCAGTGTGGCAGAACAGGGAACTTCAGCTGGTCGGGTCATCTGGGTGCTGTGAGGCTCATACAGAGGGACTCAAGGACATGAGGGTTCCGTTCAGTGTCTGCTCCCCCAGGTTTAGGAGATTCCGGTGCAGAGTGTTAGGTCTTGGTCTACAGCATAGGGTCACCCTCAATGTTCCCTGGGAGTGTGTAGGGAGCAGATCTTTCTTCTGCCTTGGATGGCTCCTTCTTTACCTTGGGGTCAGGACTTAGTGAAGTGCAACTTTCCCAAAGGAAGTCAAGTGAGTTCTTCTCAGGTGCTTCATAGCGATTCTTTAGATTGTCTTGAGAGGATCTAAGAAGTGGTGCGAGACGCTTTCTTGTAAAGTCAAAGGCCTGCAGGTAATTGAACTAAAGATAGCCTGCCTTGGTGGTCCAATCACTGATATTGAAAGAAGTTTTCTTTGCCCTTCCTATATCACACCCAATGTGTTTTGCTCTAGAGGAAATGGAGGAGACATGAAGGCGAGCGAGAGGCTCGAATAAACACAATGGTGGAAGTCTCCATCAACTGAACAGATCACTGCTGACTACTCTGCCCCCTTTCCTTCTCACTAGGATCAAAGGTCTTTAGAAATGCAGCACCCTGGCTGCGAGGCTACTTCCTTTGAATGGGTGTGCTCATTGGAAGTCTGGGCCCAGGGAACCTGCCTGCTGTGTGGCTGTCCCTGGCTGAGGGTGCTACCTGCCCACACAAAGAGATCAAAGAAGTGGCATTGTCATTCAGTTTACTGTCCGGTCAGGCTCAACCCATCTGGCCAAATACACATCACATTCCACAGCTGAGCTTGGCTCATAGGTGCTGACCCATTTGTGATATCAAATTGGATGTGGCAGTAATAATTATGACAATACCATCCACCATACCCTAACTAAGCTATGGCTTATGTTTAAAGATTACTAGCATGGGAAGGCACCCAGAACCATGAATCACACCTCTGGACCAAAGAACCAGGCAGGTAATTGCAGGGTTAAGAGCCAACTCACCACTCTTTGGTTTGTGTCTTTTGTGACATGTTTAACCAATTGAGAGCAGCATGGAGTGCAACCAAGGTACATTTTCATCCAGAAAGATGAATGCCTTTACTTCCCACCTCACAGGCACTCCATTTTATGCATACTTAATGAGAGGAAACCTCTTGTGATTTATTCGTAATATCTACATTAATAACACATAAAAATGACACATGCAGAATTGATCATTTAAAAATGCAAACACCACTTATTTACACATAGTTTTAAATTTCTCACAAAATTCATCCGTATATAACACAGTGTTATGTGATTAATTGCGTGATTGAGACTGATGATATGAGCATCCTAAGATCTATAATGAACTAGCAGTAACCCCTGGCGTGGCCCAGTTCTGTAGCTGACATACATGAGGGGGCCTGCTACAGCCTTGTGTGTGTTATATTGTGTCCTAACTTTCTATTTTTGAAAAATTGATTGATAGCACAGGTCCGGACATGCTCCACCCCTGTGCAGGGTGGGTTTGGTTGGTCAACTTTCTCTATCGCCAGTACACAGCAGACTGGTATGCCAACTTTCTGTCCTAACTTCCTATTTTTGAAAAAGGCACAAAATTGTCAATCTTACAAACTTGCCTATTCTGATAGCACCGGGTTGGCCCCCCACCCTGTGTGTGACAAATTGGTAAGTGGTTGGTCAGATTTAACTATTGCCAGTACACCACAGACTGGTATGCTGACCTTGGGCCAAGATTTAAGCCCACCAACTGTTGTGGGGCTGGAGCCAAAAATCGCAAAATCAGCAATCTGCCCAAATCGCCTATACTGATAGCACACGGCCAGACCCCGCCCTGTGCACAGAGAATGGATGGGGTTGGTAAAATTCCACAATTGCCAGTACATTGTTATACTGACCGTGGGCCAGGTTTTGAGCTCACCAACTGTTATGGGGCTGTAGCTAACCCCGAACATAGAAACACACTATCACAAATATATTTATATATATAGATTGTGGCACCAGCTCTGTGGGGTACATTTACCAGCCCAACAGACATCCTTGCCTCACAAAACTGTGTTTTAGCAGTTACAGAAACCATGGCTGCGCTGTCTTCAGTGCACATATGGGGCGAGATGGGGCACAGACACCCCGAGAATGGCTGCACTTATTTTCTTCATTGGAATCCAAAAAGAGCAATTCAAAAGCTGCCTGGCTCAGCGCTGCAGTGCTGTGATTTGCATGAACTTTAAACTGCCAAAGGATATGTTCTATGTATAACGACTTTGCACTGGTGCGATCTTTATTTTGAACATCACCCAGCCTGGGTTTTAGTAAAACACAGCCATGTTCATCCATATTCAGGTTGTACACCAGCAAATGGGGGCATTCCTCACTGAATGGCATGTTGTGTCAAGCAAAATCTGTGAAGAGCAGGCAAATCCATTTCAGGCCGTACAACCCGCGTTCACTCTTGCAACAAAGTAACCCATGCAGAACACTTCAAAAAGAAAGCTTTTTCTCCCTGACCGTGCATCAATTACAAAGGACAATATTTCCAGCATCTTTCCATGCCCTGAAACTGATCTGATCTGTCAAGGCTTTTCTGGAAATGTGTGCCAAAGAAACCGCATCTTGTGAAATCCAAAAGTAAAATAAGTATGTGTAAATTCGTTTTGCAAAGGCAGGGAAATAATCAGTTTTAATGCTGAAAATGTGAAATCATCCCAGATACTCAAACAAAAACAATATGTTATGGGTGGAACTGGGGTGGTTTAGGTGTATATTATACTTATTTACTAAAGACTTGCTTTCTGTGAAAGAAAGTAAGGAAGAAACAAATGTGTGTTTGAAAACAGCAGACCAAAGGTGCCGGGTCAGGAAATTCAAAGGCACTAAACCTTCCTGGGACAGGAATCTCCCCCCACAAACTATGAAAGGGCCAAGGTGTGAGAATTTGTGACTTCGTCAGACTGACTGCCATTTCCCCAGCAAGGGACAATGGACCAAGGGGAAACACCACTTCACAGAAAGGTGTGAATTCCTTGTGACACCTCTCCTCAGCTGCATCTGTCAGAATGTAAGGGCGCTATGGTAACCCTGCTGCCTAGAACTGACACAGAGGGGGCAAGCTGGCTGTGGAAATGTTAAGGACCACCCTCCAGTGACAGATGCCATCCATTTTATTTAAAAGACTTTTTATATTAAAGCATTTAGTTCAGTGACCTGAAGAAGCAGAAATGTGAAATTATGACAGTTTTTATGTAAATTGTGTACCATTTAAACAAGATTATGTGGGTTATCCTACCATGTGGGGGGCGCGAACAACAGTAAAAAGACATTTCTGAAGAAAGCGTACCTGACCATCGTTATGAAAGTTATTTGAAAATATGCCCGAAATTAATAGGCTTCGGTGTATCCATTTTTAGAATTTTAGAAGAATTTTTTTCATAGAAATGGCGAAAGATTGCCCGAAGGATAAAACAGCATTGTACAAACTTGGGAGTTGGAACAGCATGTTACTTGTAAAATATGGGGTATGTCTATTTAATTTTCAAGAGGCTAACAATTGTAAAAATGAGCATTTTGTGTCATAACTGATTTTGGCTAAAGTAACTGTGGTATAACAATGCACATCATAAAACACATACCCTAAAGCTGATTTCACTTCCCTGGGTCCAGTCTGCTTACAGGGAGGCGGCGACATCCACAGACTGATCTGTCCCTTCTTAGAGGTAGGTCTAGATTAGTTCTGCCCGCAAAGTAAAAATCCTCTGTCATCCGGTTTATAAAAGGGGGAAGCTTAGGGAAAGTCAGGACATTCAAGAATCAGGACAGTCATTAATCAACATCCAGAGATTCAGACATTCCACATTCACCCTGCAAGATTCCAGACTCCAGTGCCAGGCCAGGGGTAGCCGATCCAGATCCATGCAGTACCTCCTATCCAGGCAGAACCACCATTCAGAATTATACCCTATAAAAATACCCAAAAATCAGGAAGAGATGATGAAAGGCTGCTGACTCTTTGGGAGAATCCCGTGACAAGACCTGTCCTTGCCTAGCTGATGCACCCCGCCGTACACTGTGACCCGACCCTGATTGCCCCGCTGTGTCCCTAGAGGAGATCCCAGTTGTTGCTCAAGTGATCATATCCTTGTTCCGTTGTCCAGAGGCCCGGCTGGCTGTCCAAACTACCCCATTCAAGTGTTTTTTATAAGTATGACCCTTCCCCAGTAACCAAAAAGCTGCATCAATTGCTTTGTTACCTTGTATTATATCCAATCCCATAGAAATCCTATAAATCCCCTAGTAAATTCTTAAATTGTCTGAATCCTTGGTGTATCCTGTCCTTAGGAAAATCTGTGTTACTCTCCATGTGTTAGCGCAATTCGTTCCAAATCATTTCAGTTTGTTGTATAAGTCCTTCGTACTAGTTGTAATAAATTAATTAATTCCCATATAAAGAGGCACACGGTGTGAATTGGTTAACATTACAAATTAACCTTCTCATGGGCAGTGTCCTTTTTTCATAATATAGCCACTAAAAAAATAGTCTCAATAGAATATTTTCCTCTCAAAACCGATTTTGCCCGTGTAACTGTTTTCATACTGTGAGCCATCCAGAGTCACCCTTTCACTTTAGTATCATACATGTTATGAGCCTTTGTTCCTTAGGATTAAAACCAACTTCCGATTTTGACTGTTTAGCCCAATTCCTAAGTGGTTTGCTCGTTTTACACCTGTGAAAATCAAGAAATTGCAATTCTGCCACGTGTGATTTTGCTGCCCTGTTTTTCTACCCCAAAGTCAATTTTCCAAACTGTACAGCCACGCACATTCTTGCCTTATCCGTTCAACTGCACGTGTAAAGTCACCATTCAGTAATTCCAAGTGCCATTTTGCTCATTTTTCAAGGGAGATCAATCCGATTTGGTCTCCTATTCATGGGTTTTAAGTCGGATTTTCATTCTGATTTGTTCCTAATATACCTGACCCCTTGCAACCCCTCTCCACAAACACATAATTTGTTTAACAGGGGTTTGAAGGAGTGTTGCAGGGGGAATGCCTAACTGTAGTGGCATTTAAAAATACTACCCAAAAAGTAATCTTTCTTTCATTCATTTGTGCATTGTGTATCTGATGTTAGAAGGTTAAACTAAGTGTATCCTAGCATTGTACTGTGTAATTATCACCACACTGGTGACTGCTGCCCTATATTAAATGTGTTTGATTTTTATTCAAAATTAAAAATAAATAAATATGTCATTATTACACACCAGCCTGGTTCATGGTCCATTACGACACAGGGAGTATCTTAAGGGGGGTGTGAGACGGGCTGGCTGCCTTCTCAAAAATTGAATCTGAATGTAATAAACTTAAAAGGGTTTTATTGTGTGTCGCATCGCCTGGCCAGTAGAAACAGTACTAGTCTGGAGTGTGCTGCATCTTTAAAATCCTTAACACAGTGGGGGCGTGTTTGCTGGGATTGATATAGTGTTTCCACCCGTGACAGTTTAACATAGCATGCTAACTCAGGAAAGGTAGTGATACTTTTTGAGGTTAGAAAGCTGTGCTAAACTGTAAAAGCACCTTCCCAAAACTTAGACCCTACGTATCAGATCTGTGTGTAAGAATAAAGTAAAATCAACCCTGAACTAAACAAAAAGCAACAGAATAAAGGTTTACCCTTATATAAATAATTTAATAAAGGAAGAACACTCTTCATAATGACCACAGTGGAGATTAAAATGGCTAGGCAGCATCTTCTGCACAAACTATTCGCTAGAGGAGAAATGGCAGAGCAGCAACAGGAAGCCTGGCTATCCAGCATGATGCAACAGGTCACCTCCATGAACATGGATTTGTGCCGGGTGGCCTGTTACATTAAGCTTTCAGCAAATTGTACATGACTCCAAGTATTAAAGAGGAGCAGATTAAAATGGTCATACTCACAGCCTACATATATCTCCACATGGGGGTTATGGAGGAAAAATATGAAGCAAGTAGAACTCTTGCGCAAAACCAATCTGAGCTCCTAACTCAAATCCAGACTGAATTAAAACTAGTAGAAGAGAAATTGCAAAAGAGCCGAGATTCTGAGGTAGAAGTTGAAAACTACATCAAACAGCTAGAAGAGGACTTGGCACTACAACAACAACATAATTAAAATCAAGAGGCCAAATTAGATACATTCAAAGTGGAGTGTCAGGAAAAGGTTGACTCTCTGGAGTCAACGGAAATTGAATTAACAGATATCATATAACAGAGCTTGCTCAGAACAAATAACCATGTTACAATTCAAAAATTTGGAAGAGGAGCATAATAAATTAATCCTTAAAGGACTCCACTTCCAAACATAATTTGACCAAGAACGCCAGCCATTAAGTACAATCAAACAACAGCGGGATGACCTAGTTGAACAGAGGGGCGGCCTTTATCAAGAAAAAGATGCCCTATGTCAGGAAGTGTGCAACTTAAAAACAGACTTACAGAAATTAGAGTTAGACCTCCAGGAACTGAACGAACTAAAAGTAGAACATAAAACATGATTGGGGCACACAAGACGAATAGAAGGTGCTCTAGAAGAGAACACCCACGCTAAAAATGTGCAAAACTAGGAGATGCACCTCCTGCAACAGAAATTGTCTCAGTGTTCCCAGGCCATACAGGCAGCACACAAATACATTGAGGACCTCTGTGATGAGAACAGGGGACTCCAGAACCAGGTGGCAGCTCAAGAGCAGGTGATAGAGGTAAGTCAAGCCCTGATAGCAGAGCAACAGGCTCAGGCCTTAGTCTATTGTCAGAAAATAGGGGCTGAGAGGGAGAAACTAGAGCTTTCAGAGTATGCTAGGCGAAATCAAAATGTGAGAGACCCTGAACAAGTAGAGAGGGACAGGCCCACCACTGATCACAGTGTGATGCCATCTGTACTAGGGGCCTCCAAGCCATTTTCTGCCTTGGATACACCAGGTATCACTAACTTCATGTTCACTGGTTCGCAAGAACCAGGAATCATGGGGCAGCCAGACTTGAATAGGTCCAGCATGATTGAACAGCCAGGCCGCCGCCCATCAGAGATTGATTGAGGGGCGTCCCTGAACAGATTCCAAAATGGTATGGCCAATATATCTGGTCAGGAAGACTCCTATGAGGAGAAACTCAGGGAGCTAAACCTGTAGAAGCATCATCAACAAAGGAACAATTTGGTTCACATTGCAGAACAAAAAGAGTGTGAATTGAGGCCCTAAAAGAGCATTTTAACAACCTCCACCCAATCAGGGCAGTGTGGGGATTCTCCACCAAACCTGGAAGCAGAGAGGAGTCTGAAGAACACTCTGCTGTGCGAAAGAGGGAGTCCAAGGGGAGTGACCCAGAGAGCCCAAAGTACAACAGGGGAGAAGGAACTATGCCTGAGAGCAACTCACAAACTTTAAGAATCAAGGAGCGCCTAGAAGATAATGAGGGGACCTCAAACAGTAGCAGCTCTGAGTCTGAGGGTGAATGGACTCAGGTGAAGTGGCAAAAGAAGGCCAATAAACAAAAGGGAGCTCTAGTGAAAAGACCCCATTAGGCATATTAAGGCTATTAGGAATTGCATGACCCTATATCACAAAAACGCTAAATATTCTGTCTGGGAGCATCTGGAGCTATATGAACAGATGATGGACTCTTTCAACATAATAAATAGCCATAATTGCATAGACTATGCCAAATGGACGTTCTCTCTGGAGTACTCTGGCTTCTTTGCTGGGCTGGAAGACCAGAACCATTCAAGGCGGTCCACCTATAAGGCAGCCATCTTGAAGCACTTTTCTGCCCACAGAAATCCAACGGAGGCTCGCAAAGTGGCCTACAATCTGCAGTGCAGAGAGGATCAGGCCCCAAGAGAATTTGTGCAGGAGCTAAAACGCGCCTTTGCACAAACTACCAGGCAGGTGCGCACGAATAGTGGAGAATTTATAACCACCTATTTTCATGCGCTCCCAGAATATATAATGACACAGTTGGTAAGGGATTTTCACGACAACAGGAGCCTGGACTGGGTAATAGAGCAGGCTACCCAGATCTATGAGGTCCAAAAACCTGCACAAAGTAAAAACCGAATGAAAAACCCTAAACCAACCAACACCCCCACTTCTGTTAAGGTGGCAGAGGTGAAGGTTGCCCCCATTTTGGAGCTAGAAATGTGGGGGCCTAAAAATACACCTTCTCAAAACCATCCAAATCAGAGGCAATTAAGGACTTCTGATCAATCAGCAGCAGGTGGTAGTTAGGTTGGTAACCCCACCAATATGACCTCTAACTCTAATTATATCAGTCCCAGTTATAAAGACAATAGACCTATCTTGGGGTATGTGTGGACTCCCCCAGCCCAAGGGGGGATCCAATCAGGTGAGTACTGCCCCAGGAAACTTCCCTCCTAACTTCCCACAGGAGGGAATGACATCCTGTGGCGGTTGTCTCCCCTGATAGACTGCATAAATAAAATCCTCTGGGCTCAGACTAACCGGCCAATGGAATTAAAACAAAGTGTCAACCATGTTAGTTTAAATGACACATGCCACACCGTTGAACAAAAATCTGATCAAATCGAGTTTCATTTCCAAAATAATCAAATACCTGACATTACAATAATTGCTGTAGGACAACAAACTGGTGATGGGAACTCCTCTCTAATTTCAAGTGGCATTCCACACTGAAAAGAAATACTTTGAAATTTTATACTAAAATTCCCAATCTGAAAATCCAAATTCTGTCGTCAAAAGTGATGAAAAACCAGCTCAAAGCTTAGCTAACATTCAGAAAATAAGATAACAGTTGTTCTTCCCTATTGAGTTGAATGAGGGGGGGAGCCTGTTCGTGCCACAGTGTGCCTGAACAACGGAAAGAGCTTCATCAGCGAAGCCCTGTTCAGGAAACTCCCAAAAGATCCAACCATTCCCGCATTTAAATTGATTGATAAGTGGGAAATGTGCCTGGAAAATCTCAATTCCAAACATCTCCTGCCTAGCAGGTGTATGCTAAAAATTTTGATAGGTGACAAAAGCATAGAGCATAATTGTTGGGTCGTGCACGATGACCCTGCTGCTTTCTACTTAGGCAGTGACATTCTCAATCGGTTTGCAATTAATTTGGACCTTATTAATTACAAGGTCTGGTCTTGACTGGGAGCAATCTCATGGGCTTTGATGAGTCTGATAAAGCATTTTGGTCAGCTCAATTGTTGCCGTATGCGGTTGAAGTTAGAATTGGAGAGGAGGTCACTATCCTAGGACGGACCCAACAATTCCCACATGACTTAAAAATCAAAAGAGGACAGAAACTACAAAATCCAGACACATATGTGCACCTCAATGCTCATCTCCAACAGCAGTGTTTGGGGTTAAACCCAACATCATTAGTCAGTGTAGAACACAACACCATTATAATAGTGGTGGATAACAGCGACCTTAGGAGTATCACTCTGGGCGCAGGCACCATTATTGGAATGGCGGTTGATGACCAACATTTTTCCATGGATTTAGGAAATGAACTGATAGGACCAATCCCCAATGACTGCTATGACAATGACGTACCACCAAAAAGGATCTTCACCCGGCAAAGGGGGAATTTCATGGTGTACTCTTCCTGCCCTTACAGGGGGAAGAAGTGACCTGTGACATTAGGAAGGATGAGGTGATCTTCCAGGTCCACAATGACTGTCTTTTTAACCTGAAACCCTCTGTCCAGATCAACACCCTAAGCAGAGACCTCTCCACACAGCTGGAGGAGGCCGTTGAGATCGCGAAACCCAAAGTCTTTCCAGGCTTCAGGCAGATGGTTGAAGAGCGGGTCAACCTTGCTGATGCCTGTGAGACTGAGGAACACAAGCAAAAGTTGAAACAGGTTCTCAGATTTTCAAGATATCTTTGCTGTGGACTCATACGACTGTGGTCGCACCGTGATACATACTACCTCAATTCCCACAGACCCTGGAATTACTCCTGTATTCATGAAGCAATATCTCTTGCCTCTCGTGTCTATGGGGTCCCTGACAGAAATTATCAAAAACCTAGAGTCCCCTGGGATAATTCGTCCAGTCCACAGCACCTTTAATAATCTGGTGCTGGGGATTTTAAAACCTAATGGCAAATGGGGACTTTGCGCAGAACTTAGGGAGCTGAACAAACGGGTCCATATGTCCCAATAGCCTCTTCCCTACATTGACCAGGGGCTGGCCCAGCTCTAGGGGTCAAAGGTGCACACCGCCATTGACCTGACAAATGTATACTGGACCGTTCCCGTCAGTAGGGAGGACAAGTAGAAGCTGACCTTTACCTTCAGGGACAGCAGTACACATGGACTCAGACTACGTTCAGATACATAAACTCCGGCAGAAAATTCAACATCTTCTTACACAAGGCCATGCCCGACTTGGCGAAAGGGGTAACCTGGCCTATGTGGATGATGTCCTGATTAAAAGCTCAACTATGGAGGAACACATAGCAGAAATCTGCTATGTTCTGACCCAGTTGAGGGCTGCTGGAGCAAAACTGACCTTACAGAAGGCACAGTGGTGCAGGACCCATGTCAACTTCTTGGGACATGAAATATCGCCTGAGGGTCTCTGTCGCCAGTCGAAGAAAGTGGAAGCACTACTAAAACTGAAAGACCCCAAAACTCTGCGTGAGCTAAGAAGCCTTCTTGGACTGACTGATTACATTCAGAAGTTAATTGAGGATTACACAGAGGTCACAAGACCCCTGGTCCATCTGTTTAAGGGGCGGTCAAGTGGGAGTGGGGTCCAGAACAAGCCGAGGAAGTAAAACGACTCAAAAGAAGACTCTCACAAGCGCCTTGTCTAGCTTACCCTGTCAAACACAATGAGTTCTTCTTCGAGACGAGGTTCTCGAATACATGCTTCACAGCAGTATTATATCAAAAGCATGACAAGGTAAATAAAGTAATCTCCTATGCAAGTAAGACTTTATCCCCTGTGGAGGAAAAATCCAAAGATTGTGAGAAGGCACTCCTGGCAACGGTCTGGGCATTAAAAAATTACAGCTTGTTCATCGAGGGGGAGCACATAACAGTGGAGACTCCACGCCAGCCGTTGTAATACCTCCAAAGTGACAGAATCTGGGAAGGAAATGTAAGAAATTTCAGAATTACCTCCTGGATTCTGTCCATGCAAGGATTTCCTGTGGAGGTCAGATATGGCCCAGTCCCCTCCCACAAGGTCTAGCTGACTTGCATGATCGTGCCAGAGAAAAGTGAAACTAAAGTCTCAAAACCCAGGACAACATGGAGGCATACCTGAATTCCCTGCACAAAGTCTATGAAGAAGACAAGTGTGAGGAGATGCCCACAGTTTATGTGGATGTGTGCTCCTACCATGTTGACAACAAAGGGGAAAAGGAACTGGTGGCCGGCATTGGGAATGCATGGGTGGATGATGCCCGAACCCTCCACTGGGTACAAAATTGGTCCCTGCAGTAGTCAGGTGGCAGAGTTGAAGGCAGTTCATCAGGCCATCCTCACTGCCGTGCAACAGCAACTCCATGAACTGGAACGGGTTTGTGGAGCACCTGATCAATTGGAGAACCAGAGGCATGCTGTGTGCAAATAACAAACCACTTAAACATGGCAAGCCCACACAAAATATTGATGATCTGGTCACCTCTAATGGGATGACCAGCCATTGGAAAAAGATGAAGGGTCATTCTAGAAAAGAGGGGCCAGACAAAACTGGAAATGACCTGGCTGATCAGGTGGCCAAAACCAGAGCCATCCAGGGGGATCTCCTTGAGATTGAGTCCCTGTTGATAGAAATCCAGGTCACTGCTGTCACCAGGTCCCAAACAAATGCTCACAATGAACTCTCAACTGCCCAGTTGAGTAAGGAGACCCCAGATGCTGATTTAATCATGGTACAAAAATGGGATCCGAATATTGGGAAATGTTACCAACACATTGAGGACCCTGAGAACTTTCCCCTGACGGATACCGATTACATTGGGAAAGAGGACCTAAGAGTGTTGATGAAATTTCCAAAAATGTTCCGAATCCAAGACGGTTTGCTGGTAAGGAAATCCAAAGCTGGCCACGATCAGTGGGTGGTTCCTACCTCATTCCGAAGCCTGATGTTAAGTCACGCCCATGATGCGGCCACCGCCGGTCATAGGGGGTTTCCTTTTACGGAAACCGATTACAATGTGAAAGTGGACCTCAGGGTGTTGATCAAGTGTCCCAAAATGTTCTCAATCCAAGATGGTTTGTTGGTAAGGAAATTTATCTCTCCATGTGACCAGCGGGTGGTACCTATCTCATTCCGAAGCCTGATGCTAAGTCACGCCCATGGCTCGGCCACAGCCGGTCATCAGGGGTTTCATACCTCTCTGGAAATCTTGCAGGAGGTTGCATGCTGGCAACACATGGGGCAGAACCTTGACCAATATTTGAAGGGGTGTCTTGTGTGTGCACAATTTCAGCCAAGTTCACTCACACACCGAGCTCCCCTCCAGAAGAGGGGCAGATTTACAAGTATATTTCATCGGGCCTGTGATTCGCTCCTCTAGGAGGAACAAGTACATGTTAACAGTAACATGCTTGTTTACCAAATGGGTAGAATGTCTCTCAGCCCCAAATTGCAAGGCAGAAACAGCAGCTGCCATGATGATCAACCACATCTTCTCGTGCATTGGCCTTCCCCAAAGGATTGAGTCAGACTGAGGAAGCCACTTCACCAGCAAAGTGATGATAAAGATGTGGGAGATACTTGGGGTAAGCAGGAAACTTCATATTGCATACAGCTATCCTCTAGTGGGGGATTTGAGAGGTACAATATAACCATTGTGAGCATTCTAAAAAAGTTTGTGCCAGATTCTGGGCCAAGTTGGGACATCTGATTACCACTTGTCCTGGTGACCATCAGATCCACACCATCTTCTGTGACCAAAATGTTGCATTTATTTAAAATGTCTCCATTTGAGCTAATGACTGGATGAAGAATGGTGCTACCTCAGCATCTGCTCTATAGAACACAAGAGGAGAAGACACTGATAAACACCTCTACAACACATGAATATGTTGAGAATCTAAGAAAACCCCTTCAGCATGCTTTTGCGTACTCTCAGCAGAATCTGGAGAAATCGGCAGAGGGGATGAAAACTCAATATGAATTAAAAACAACCAAAAAGGAATGCCAAGTAGGAGACAGGTTCTACTTGTACAATTTCAAGAGGAACGGACATTTCTCCCCTCCTGGCATGGTCCCTTTGAAATTGTAGACAAAATTTCACCTGTCGCCTACAGAATCCGCATCCCCAAAGGAGAGCTGTCAGAAGAGAAATGGGTCCACATTAATCAGTTCAAAAGTTATCACCCCAGACACACTTTGCAGCTGATTGAGGACCCCAAGGAAAGTCAAATAGAAGAGACATCTGGAGAATGAGAAAAAAGAAAAAGAAAAAGCAGAAGGGAATAGGTAGGTCCATAGGTATATCTGTCTAACACGGAGTACTTTTCTTCAATGTTATTGCAAAAATATGTAATGAAACTATGGTGTAAAAGTTCAAAAATGTCTTTGCATTGTTAAGTAATTTGATGATATTGTTCAAGTACTTTGACAAATGTGAATATATGCCTTGTTCCACTGATGTCAACCTTCCGTGAAGACTGGCAGTGAAAGATTCTAAAACCTGTTTTTCCTAATAGATTACTAATTCCATTCCCTCCTAGAATGATGAGGACATCCCCGATGACCTGGAAAGGGAAAGAAATGCTGGGCGTGTCACTCCATACTCTACAACGAAAGACCGAAGGAAGATCTGGGTGGACCGCTCCCTGATGAAAAAGAAAAACAGAAGGAAGATCTTAGCATATCGCTCCCTGATGAAAGAAGAACTCTGCTAGATGAACCCCACTTTGCTCTACTTTCCCTCAACAAGAAGTCCCGGGAAAGCAGGGTGGGGATTCTGTGGGGTACATTTACAAGCCGAACAGAAATCCCTGCCTCACAAAACTGCATTTAGCAGTTACAGAAATAATGGCTGCGCTGTGACGGAGGAGCACATATTTCTTTGCATCAAAACTGCATTTTAGCAGTTTCAGAAACCATGGCTTCGCTGTGTCTGCTGTGCACATATGGGGCAAGATGGAACACAGACACCCTGAGAATGGCTGCACTTATTTTCTTCATGGGAATCCAAAAAGAGGAATTCAAAAGCATCCTGGCTTAGTGCTGCAGTGCTGGAATTTGCATAAACTTCAAACTGCCACAGAAAACGTTCTATGTAAAACGACTTTGATCTGGTGCTATCTTCATTTTCGAACATCACCCAGCTTGGGTTTTAGTAAAACACAGCCATGTTCATCCATATTCAGGTTGTGCACCAGCAAATGAGGGCATTCTTCACTGAATGGCATGTTTTCTCAATCAAAATCTATGAAGAGCAGAGAAATCCATTTCAGGACATACGACCCGCGCTCACTCTTGCAACAAAGTAAGCACTGCAGAAGACTTTAAAAAGAAAGCTTTTTCTCCCTGGCTGTGCATCATTTACAAAATACAATATTTCCAGCATCATTCCATGCCCTGAAACTGATCTGATCTATCAAGGATTTTCTGGAAATGTGTGCCAAAGAAACCACATCTTGTGAAATCCCCATATAAAATTAGCATGTGTAAATTTGTTTTGCAAAGGCAATGAAATAATACTTTTTAAGGCTGAAAGTGTGAAATAATCCCAGATACTCCCACAGAAACAGTATGTTATTGGTAGAACTTGGTTAGTTTGTGTGTATATTATACTCATTTACTAAAGACTTGCTTTCTGTGAAAAATTCAAAGGCACTTAACCTTCCTGGGACAGCAATCTCCCCCATAGACTATGACTGACTGGCATTTCCCCAGCAAGGGACAATGGACCAATGGGAAACAGCACTTCACAGAAAGGTGTGAATTCCTTGTGACACCTCTCCTCAGCTGCATCTGCCAGAATGAAAGGGTGTTATGGTAACCCTGCTGCCCAGAACTGACACAGAGGGGACAGGCTGGCTGTGGACATTTTAAGGACCACCCTCCAGTGACAGATGCCATCCAAGGGTAGTCCCCTCTGTTTATTCATCAACCATTAGCAATCAATTAGTAGCAACCAATAAACAGGAGGGCATGGTCACAACTTGGAGCGGTTACTCAGCTCAGGCAAGCCCTGCCACCCTGCACGGCCCTACCCCGGAACTACTAGTTTGTTTCACATCTCGTCAATAATTATTAACGTTAGCCCCTACTCCCTAAGATTGCACAATTGTTTTTACCATCCTGCGTCGCATCTAGATGTGATAGTAAAAACTAGTGGGTGCTGCCCATGGTCATAATTGTTAATACTAGTGTCTGCCTCACTCGGACACAGTGGGAGTACTGGTAGGTGCTGCGCTTGGACGGAGTTATGAATGCTAGTATGTGCCGCACCTTTATGTAACGGCAAATATTGTCATGTGCCACACGTGGGCAGAATCGTGAACAGGTGCCAGCATTGAAATCACTCCACAGGACTCTCAACTCGAGACGTAGCTTCCACCTCTTGCTATTATATGAGTTGAGTCGTGTGTTCAGGTTGCTCCATGGTTTGCGGTTCCTCTCTCCCACTGTGCAGGACTCTCTAATCTAGTGGTCCTTGGACGGCACTCAGTTCACACTGTTGGCTGTAGGCTCTAGCTCTGCTTGGTATTTTACTCATATCTACACTGTTACGTTTAGGTCTCCAGCCTGGCTTATTCCTGTACACAAATAGTACTGTCAGGTTTAGGGTCTGGGCCCTCTTTAGTCGCGCACTCTGATTTTGCCTGTATCCAAACATGCACTGTTGGGGCAGGTCTCTCTCCCACTAGACAGGATTCATACCTACCACTTTAGGAAAGCCATGCCCCCCTGGTATAGACCTGGAGCAACATTTCAGCCTAAGGTATATATAACTCACACCACTAGCGTGGAAATGGCCGCAGGCATGGCCAGGCATCCATCCACGATAGAACATGCCTACGGCTAAGCACATCTGGTCTAGTGCACACATAGCTGTCCAGACTGAAACACCAGACGTACCTCAACACCTCTGCCACTAGCATACAGCGACCACCACCCGAAAGGAACTTGGAATAGCTGGCCTCACATAGACACTCTCAACAATAGCAAGCTATCTCTAACCCTCACCAGCACCCACCCATGTGTCTGACTTCTCTTGGGTATGCTTAGTCGCACCTTGCCAGCCACCCAAGTCCTAGAACGGCAACATGCATACACGCATCTCCTAAACTAAACCCCCTAGCACCTTACAACCACATAGACTAAAGTCACCAAGGACGTTCAACGAAGGAAACAGTGTATTGAAGCCACACAAGTGGGGAAAGAGCGCTATATAAATATACAATACAATACAAATCATTTCAGTCCATTGTATAAGCCCCTAGTACTATTTGGAATAAATTAAATAATTCCCATATGAAGAGGCACACAGAGTGAATGGGTTAACATTGCAAATTAACCTTTTCAAGGGCAGTGTCCTTCTTTCATAATCTAGCCACCAGAAAAATAGTCTCAGTAGAACCGGTCATTTTCCCCTTAAAACCGATTTCATTTAAAAATCTGATTTTTCCCTTCCGTTTAAGAATCCCATACTGTCACCCATCCAGAGTCACCCTTTCACTTTAGTATCATACATGTTATGAGCCTTTGTACCTTAGCATTAAAACTGACTTCCAATTTTAATTGTTTGGCCCAATTTCTAAGTGGTTTGCTCGTTTTAAACTGAAAAAATCAAGAAATTGCAATTCTGCTACATGTGATTTTACTGCATTGTTTTATTTCCCAAAGTCAGTTTTTTAAACTGTATGCCTGTTTTTTAGCACCTTGCCTTGTAGCTTGTAAGTTTTCTTGCCTCTTTTGTACAGCCACACACATTATTGCCTTATCCGTTCAACCGCACATGTAAAATCACCATTCAGTAATTGCAATTGCCATTTTGCTCATTTTTCAAGGGAGCTCAAACCGAATTTGGCCTTCTATTCAGGGGTGGTAGGTCGGATTTTCATTGTGATTTTTACTTAGTGTACCTGACTCCTTGCTACTCATCTACACAAACACATACTTTGGTTAACAGGGGTTTGAGGGAGTGTTGCAGGGGGAATGCCTAACTGTGGTGCCATTTAAAAACACTACCCAAAAAGTATTGTTTGTTTGTTTGTTTGTTTGTTTAGTATTTATTATGCGCACCGGACCCTGGGGTATAAGGGCGCAGAAAGTAAGAATATGTACAGCTTAGAGCATAAGTTACAGGTTACAGTTACAAGTTACAGAGAATACCAGTTACAGGTGCAAGTTTACAATACAAGTTTAGAATCGTATGGTGCAGATGCTGTGTAGCAAACAGGCGTAAGCATTATCGTAGGTTCAATTAGCAGTTACTGTCGTTAGCCAGTTGATTACAATTTGCCTGAATTTGGAAAAAGAGCATTCTAGCCTTGCGGTAGTGGGTAATTCGTTCCACAATTGAGCAGCTTTGACTGGGAAGCTAGCTCCGCCTATGGTGGTCAGTTTAAAGCGTGGTACTTGTAGGCGATTGGTGTAGGCAAGTCTGGTTTGTCTTGTGGGGTGTGATCTAGTGAACCTGTCCTTTAGGTATTGAGGGGCTTTGTTATGTATAGATTTGTGTGTGAGAGATGCAGTTTTGAGTCTGATTTTCTCATGGGTGGAGAGCCATTTGTGTTTCCTTCTTATTGCTGTAATGTGTTCTCTCCTGGGGATGTTCAATGCCGCTCGGAGGGCCTTATTTTGCTGTATCTGGATTTTGTTGATGATGGATTTAGTGGCTCCTATGTATAGTGCGTTACAATAATCTAGTTTAGAGATGATAAGGGCTCTGGCTAGTGTTAGACAACTGTGCTGAGAAAGGAATTGTTTCCCTGCTCTAATGAGCTTACATGTGTAGGCTGTTGAGGAAGCTAGGGAGTTTACCTGTTTGGAGAAAGATAAGGTAGAATCAAGGTAGATCCCTAATGTTTTAACTTCTTTGGCAACTTGTATGCAGTTCCCATCTATGGTGAAGGAAGAGTAATTTGTACTTAGTTTATTGATGAGGGGTGCGGTGCCTAGGATAAGAAGCTCAGTTTTATCATCGTTCAGGCATAGGCCATGGGTTGCCATCCATGCCTGAACGATACTGTATATTTTGTTCACCATAGCTAGATCTTTTTCGTAAACCCCTGTGAGTGGGAGGAGGATCTGGGTATCGTCAGCATAGTTAGTATACGTGATACCCAGATGGTCCAAATCATCAAACAGGGGCTTAGTGAATATGTTATATAGCGTTGGTGAAACGCATGATCCCTGTGGCACACCGCAGGTAATAGGGATGGGGTCTGCCGCTGCTGTAGGTGAGAAAACCCTCATGGTGCGGTCACTAAGGAAGGATTGTATCCATGCTATAGCCTCAGTGGAGAAGTGTGCTGCTGAATCTAGGTGGTTACATAGGACTTTATGGTCCACTAAATCAAAAGCGGCCGATAGGTCTAGTAGCAGGAGGAGTGCTGGTTTTCCAGAATCTCGTACTTTGTCTATTTGGGCTTTCAGGTCAATCAGTGCAGTTTCTGTGCCGTGAAGAGGGCGGAAGCCAGATTGTCGGGAGCCTAATAATTGGTTTTGTTCCAGGAAGTTCTGGATTTGGATGTATGCCACCTTGTCCAGTATTTTCAAGAGGAATGGAACCGTAGTAATAGGTCTATAATTAGTGGGTATAGTGGGGTCTAGAGTAGCCTTTTTTAAGAGTGGGAGCACCCAGGACTCTTTTAAGTTACTGGGGATAATGCCTGTGGTAAAGGAGGCATTAATTAACTTAGTGATAAATGGTGCTAGATCTCGTGCGGCATCTTTGATGAGTTGTGCTGGACATAAGTCTCCTTTGCAGTTGGACGGTTTTAGACCGAGTATTGCTTTCTCTACTTCTAGTATGGAGACTTTGGAAAAGTGGAATTGCGTAGTGGGTTTGGAGTTAGGAGGTGTCTTAATAATAGGCTGTAATATATTGGGTGCTAAGGTCTCGCGTTTTAGTTCTATTTTCTTTTGAAGGTTTCGGACTTTGTTAGAGAGGGCTTGCTGGATTTCAGAGCACCACTTTTTGTCTTTGAGACAGTTATCTTGAGGTGTTATTGGGTTTTCCAGTTCTCTGAGTATGGCGAACAGTTCTTTAGTACTTGATTTAGCTTGTGTGATTCTGTTATTGTAGGTCTCTTGTTTAGCTAGGATGATTTCTTTTTTATAATGAGAAGAGATGTTGACTAGTTTCAGTTTATTTTCTGGACTGGGGTTAGTTTTCCACGTATTTTCCCATTTCCTTTTTTCTAATCTTAGATTTTTTAAGAGGGGGGTGAACCAGTTGATCAGGTGGCTCTTAGGCTTGCTGTTTCTGAGCTTGAGTGGTGCGATGTTGTCAAGGGTTTTGTTCATGATGTTGTTAAATTCTTCCACTAGGCTGTTAGGGTTAAGGTTGTCAGGTAGGGCGTCCAGAGTGGGCATGATGCCGGGGAGTAGTTTGTCTAATGTCATGTTTTTTTTGTTTCTGGTAAGTGCAGGAGGTGCACACGGTTGTTGTAGTTTGGGGGTGGTAGTGTCCAAGGAGAATGAAATTAGATGGTGATCTGACCAGATTTGGGGTGAGATGGAGAGATTGGCTATATTGCAGTTGTGGTCGGCAATCCAATCAAGGGTTCTCCCTTTGATATGGGTGGGCTCAAGCACTCTTTGTGTGTAACCCAGTTCTGTTAGGGTGTTGGAAGCTGCTGTGGCTTGTAAGTCGTTGATATCATTAAAGCCAATATTGAGGTCACCTAGTAGTATTGATTGAGTAGTATCTTTGAGGTTTTCTGATAGGATGGTAGTTAAGTCTTCTATGAAGTTCTTGATAGGACCTGGAGGTCTGTATATCAAGTGAAGGTTAAGAGTTTGTGAGTTAGCTGTGGGTGTCTTGGTGGACATTATCTCACAGGATTCAATGGTTGGTGAGGGGGTGAGTCTCATCCCAAGTTTAGTTTTGACGATGATGGCTAGTCCGCCACCTCGAGCTCCGCGCCTATCCGATCTGAGGATAGTATAATTGTTGGGCACAGCTAGGGATAGTGCTGGGCCTGATGCCTCATGCAGCCAAGTTTCTGTAATGGCTAGGAAGTCGTAGTCTTCTGTCAAGATAATTTCAGATATTTCTATGGCGTGGGCGACTAAGGATCTAGCGTTTATTAAGGCTCCTTTGATTTTCGGTGTGTGGTTAGGGTGTGTAGCAGTATTTATTGCGGCATTAGGAGTTATGGGTGGCATAATGTAGTTATGGGTGAATGGTTTGCGAGTGGGTTCCTTTTTGGTTCGAATGGTATTAGTTTCGTATTTGATGAGTGGATCAAAGATTCTGGGTAGTCTTGCTCGTAGTCTTAGGTTTCTGTCAGCTATGTTACATTGTGTAGTGGATCGTTGTGTTGTGATTGCTGTAGGAGGCGACATGGTGAGACGTTCCCTTTCATTCATTTGTGCATTGTGTATCTGATGTTAGAAGGTTAAACTAAGTGTATCCTATAATTTTACTGTGTAATTATCACCACACTGGTGATTGCTGCCCTATATTGAATGTGTTTTATTTTTATTCAAAATTAAAAATAAATAAATATTTCATTATTACACACCAGCCTGATTCATGGTCCATTGCGACACAGGGTGTACGTTAAGAGGGGTGTGAGATGAGTTGGCTGCCTTCTCAAAATTGAATCTGAATGTAATAACCTTAGAAGCGTTTTATTGTGCGTCGCATCCCTGGCCAGTAGAAAGAGTCCTGGTCTGAAGTGTGCTGCATCTTTAAAATATTTAACAGCTGGTACACCCATAATTATTTGGTTCTGGAACAGAGGTGCATATCCTAAATGCAGCCCCTTTTCTGCACAGACTTGGGTGTCACTGCACCTGTCAAATGGGCACCTGTGACTTCTGAACCTGCTCTGTGCCAATGGTAGGGCAGGTGCTGCAAATCAGGGTACTGATGCAGCAGGCACAGGTACACACTATGCTTTTGTGATGGAGCTTTTTTGTTACATGTTGATCGGTGCTAGGTTGATTGGGTCTTTGATGCAACACAAAACCTGCCTGGATGTATTGCAAATTAGCACTGAGATGCGTTGATTAGATGGACACACACACACAACTTAGTGTAGCACAATATCTGACGTGAGCATGTGAATTCACTTCATTATATTACCAGTATGTTTAGACAAAGGAAAATGCGTTTGAGACATGCTGGGAGAAATTGTTTGTAGTTTGTTGGTGATCAGGCAATCACATATGTGGAAGGGTACATGGGTGTGAGGCAAAACACAGAACCTCCTGGATGAATGAGTAATTTGTTTTGGGCAACTTGATTGAACACAAACCTTAAATAAGTGCAATAGCTGAAACAAGCAAACAAATGTGTGTAAATATATTACCACCACTTTTTGGCAAAGAAACCCGTGTTTGGGTTGAGTTGGATAAAATCGTGTTTGCATATTGTTGGTGATTGGGCAATGCCATTAGGGCAGGATGACAGAGTGTGTGATGTATCACACCATGTGCATGGAAGGATGAGAAATGTGTGCTGAGTCGGTACAAGATCGCTGCTAGACAATAAGAGTGTGGCTAGCCGTGATTGGTACAGCAGCCATTTTGGCCTCAAACTAAAGTGCCATTTTTATAGCATGCCGCTCAATTTCATTATTAACAGCCATTATAAAGTCAGCATAGTTGAAGGAACCGTAGGTGCCTATGCAAATATGGAACAAGGACATTGGGCCTCATTACGAGTCAGACGTTAAGGGGTTAACGGCGCCGTAAATGGCGCCGACCCTTAACGCCTGATTACAAGGTCCCTTAGCGCCATAATGATTTTAACGCCTGCTTTTTGCAGGCGTTAAAATCCATGGCGCTAAGGGACCATGGTGCTAATTACGCCACCGTAATTTACGGTGGCGTAATTAGCGCCTTCCCCACTCCCATTATGCCCTATGGGGCAAAATTGGGAATGGGGAAGGGTAAAATGGGAAATGGGGATTTACCGCCCCACTCACCTTGGAATGGGGCGGTAAATCCGCCATCCACCATGGTGTAAACGTAAACGTAGTTTACACCATGGTGGTCAGCGTACTACCCAGGCGGTAACTTACCGCCTGGGTCGTAATGAGGCCCATTGTCTGCCCTTGATAGAGCTGTGGCTCTGCGGTTTTATCTGTTGCATGTTGACAGTAAGATAGCTCAGCAAGTTAAGTGCTTGCTGCTCCGATCTGTGTGTGATCTACAGGTTGCAGGTTCCAATTCGGATAAAGCCAACTCAGCCTGTCATCCTTACGAAGACCATAAATGAGAACCACATTCGGCAGGGTGCTTTGAAATACAATTTCTTGATGTATAAGCACCTTACAAATGCACAATAAATAAAAAAATAGGGTATTGCACGTAAATGTTCCATGTACAGCGCTTTGGTGAAACTGCTATATATATATTTATCAGTGAAAAAACTTTGTTAAAGGGACGTTATGGTTAAGTTGCGCTACTAAAAACCTATGAAATTCATTTAAAAAACTTTGTTAAAGGGACGTTATGGTTCCAAGTAAAACCGAAAAACCCCTGAAATCCGCCAGTTATGGTAAGCTAAGCAACCATAACTCGCGCCACCACCGTGCACTGCTAAGACTAACACCCACGACATCAAAAATGACATCACAAATGTCATTGATGACATCACGGATGACATCACATGTACATTTACTTTTCATGACATGTCTGTACAAGGGATTCTTATTATAATGTTGAGAAAAATGTGTCAAGGATCATTGGAATAAATATCATGAGCTAATTAGTGCATTAAGAAATGCATTGATATAAATAACATTCTATTATGAAGTTCTATCCAGTATACTAAGCTACTCATGCAGAAACATAGGCATTGTGTGCAGCATATATGATGAAGGTACAATATTCATAATGTTGATATGTTGAATAATGAAATGGTAACTGTTTTTTATTAGAGTTTTGCGTACTGTGAAATATGTAATAAGTAGCTAATAAAACCCACGTATTACATAATCCATTATTACAAACAAAACACAAAGAGACAAGAACACATACAAATATGGGTATATACAGGGAAAGTGAAGTAAGCAAAAAAGCAGAAGTAGTAGCACAAACAATTCATAACCTAACTGATTATCTTTATGCAAATAATGATTGCTCTGTTTGAAAGCTGCTATTTACCCTATGTATATGTACAGGGAAAGTACAGCAATAAAAAAAAAACAGAACTATCAGAAAGTGCTGATAACTCTACTGATTATCTTCATGCACAGAAAGGATTGCTGTCTTTCAAGTTTGTGTCTTCCCCTATGTATATGTTTCATATGATATGACTGCACCCTAAGAGAATTACTATAAGAACATACTTGAAGGATAAGTCTACAAATATAGTACGTAGTACGTTTACAATGTTTAGTTCCTGAATGTTACTGAAGAATACCATGTGGCCTAGATATGTCAGTAAAGGAAAAAAGAGGGAGACAGACATGTGATGTAATCAGTGATGTCATCAATGACATTTGTGATGTCATCTTTGATGTCGTGGGTGTTAGTCTTAGCAGTGCACGGTGGTGGCGCGAGTTATGGTTGCTTAGCTTACCATAACTGGCGAATTTCAGGGGTTTTTCGCTTTTACTTGGAACCATAATGTCCCTTTAACAAAGTTTTTTCACTGAATTTCATAGGTTTTTAGTAGCGCAACTTAACCATAACGTCCCTTTAACAAAGTTTTTTTCCTGAATTTCATAGGTTTTTAGAAGCGCAACTTAACCATAACGTCCCTTTAACAAAGTTTTTTTCCTGAATTTCATAGGTTTTTAGTAGCGCAACTTAACAATAATATTGCTGAATTTCTGTACAAGTAACATAGAACATACTGAACCCGCTCTACTGAATTTGATGTCCGCGAACTCTTCTACTGTCCGCTGACATATGCGGACAGCAGCACCACTACCCAAAAAGTCTGGGGGTATGTTTAATTTTTATATCATAACATATGAACATTTTTCAAATTCACAAACTAGCACACATACACATTATATGTAGTACTAAATAAGAAGTGTAACCCATATATATATAACACATTAACCATTCATTTAAATACAATATGTTCTAAAATGGAATATACCAAAAGAAGAAAGATAGTCTTCCAACATGATTACCTCACAGAAACTCCACAACTAAGAGCAACAGCAGATCTACAGACCAGTAAGAACACACCTTACCAGAAGCTAGTAAGTGTACTGCATTTTACTCATATATTTGTAAACTTTCTGAATTAGATACAAAAGTTCACATGTACCTGTACTCCCTCACCATATCCCAGTCAATTATCCCCAAACCCTCTCCATGAACCAAAACGTTTTGATGAGACTTCCATCCCTTCTTCACCTCATATAAATCCTATTGAAACCCCCAATTCTCCTGTTTTTGTTTCAGTTTCCACCTCACCTTCTCTGTCATAAATTTAACATCCATATAAAATAAAGTAAAATGATTATATTGTGTCCTAATTCATTTCTTGTCTTTTTTTAAAAAGCAGTTCAGGTGTCCGTGGACAGCGCGGGTGTCCGGAATGTCCGTAAAGAAATGAAAATGGGAGTTTCCTAAGGACACTATATCTGTCTGTGATGTTCACATGCAAGTTGAAACTGTTCTAAGAACAGAGCTGGTGTTCGGAATGTCCGCAATCAAACTACCACATGCAGTGACCTGAAATGTTCGTCAATAAACAAAATGGAGGTGTCCTGTCTGTATTCTCCGCAGGAGAGTTGAAACTGTTCTAAGAACACAGGCAGTATGCTGAAATGTTTGTAAATAAACAAAATGGGGTGTACTAAGGACGCAATACCTGTCCGTATTGTTTGGAGGCAAGCTGAAACGGTCCTAAGAACACACACGGTGTCCTAAAATATTCATAAATAAACAAAATCGGGGTGTCCTGAGGACGCTAGACCTGTTCCTGCTGTTTGTAAGCATGTTCAAACTGTTATAAGAACACATCAAGTGTCCCGAGATGTTTGCAAATAAACAAAATGGGGTGTCCTAAGGATTCCATGCCTGTCCGTATTGTTCGCAAACGAGTTGAAACTGTTCTAAGAACAAACGCCTGTCTGTAACTGTTCGTTTAACTAGTGACGCACTTTTAATTAGTTTCAGGACAAAACAGAGTCCGTAGAACACCAACACGCATGCGCAAAACAGTTACAGTGTATTCGATGTCCTGAGCGTGTGGTCTGACTGCGAACACTGTTTGTGTCCCTGAACAATTTAAAACTACATTTTCAAGCAATCCACAATATTATTCAATAATAACTCACCATAGCACCACATAGTAATGCTGAGTCTCTACATACTTTTTGGGACTTTTTAAACCTTTTTTTGGTGTTCGATCTGTCCGCGGACAGCGCGCATGTCCGCGAACCGCGCACAAGCATCCCTATAAAAGGCCACACCCTAGAGCTCATTCTCATTGTGTTTCTGGCTATTTTACAGAATACAGTGCATTTTCCTGCGAACTTTCCAGATTTTCATCTGAAACCTGATGGCATCCATGGCTGCAGTACTGCCACCTGGTGCTACATCTGCCTCAGCACCACCCGCACCCCTCCACCACCACCACCTCCCCAAGGGCCTGAAGAGGGGAACAGGAGTGAGGTGCAGAGGAGGATGAAGAGGATGATGAGAATGAGGTAGAGGAACTCCCTACTACCAGCACTCGGCATGAGTCTTGGGTGTGGCGGTTATTTACCATTCATGGTAATGTTCCTAAGGCGCATGCAAACCGAGTCACCTGCAAAGAGTGCAAAATGCTACTCAGTCACATGAGGGCTGGTTCATACAGCTTTGGGACAACTACCATGAAGCAAAACCTAAAGTCATTCCACACTGGGGTCATTCGCAAGGTTGTACCTTGCGAGGAGCGTAATAAGATGACTTCCTCTACTTCATCCTCCGTTTCTGATCCTGTCACCACAAGGAACACTCCTGTGGGACAGCGTATTCCTCAAACTGCCTCACAGGCCATACGCAATACTCATGACCCTTACATTTCAAGGGTTACAGTTCTGTGTATGTACTGCTACGCAGTACTCTGCAGGGGGAGAGACTTTGAAGTGCTTTTGAGGCTCTGTTCTCAGAGCACGAGAAGATCTGCTCATTACCCAAGTAAAACCCACTCTACATCTTCCTCTCTCCACCCACCCTTTCTTATCCCCGTGGTTGGTGTCCCCCCTTACCCTCCTTTTCCCTCCTCTCCTAGTGTGTCATGTATAAAAAACAAAAAAATATAAAACAACAAAAATAAAAAAGGCTCTTTTCAGAGCCTCATTTCACAGTTTAAAAATAGAAGTGAAAATAAATGAAGCAGGGCCCTGTTTATTTTTTAGAAGTCCGAGGACAGTCTGTGAACATCTAAAATTTTGGGGTGCTGCCCTATCATAACCATTGCAGTTTTGTCTGAGAGGAAGTGGTGGCTCTGAAAATAGCATTTTGGTGGGGTTTGTTTGTGTTTGAACTATTTGAAATGCTCAACACCTACTACAAAATGGTTGCTGTAATTCCAAAAAAGGTTGCAATGCATTTTGTACATCTCAGAACAGAACAGAAAAATCTGATTGCCAGCATAAGTAAGATGGACTCCATCTCTGCGAAAAATGTATGTGCTATGAAACATAATATTTTCATTGTGAAACGAGGACATGCTAAAATCTCTTAGAAAGGCACAAACAGCCTTATTGACATTGCGCCTTGCTTTTTTCATTTGTGGACCAAATGAAGAAGAACGAAGCCACATTTGTCTCTGCGCAATCTGTGAAAAAATTACTTGAGAATTTGGAAACATGTCCATGACCTTCCCAAGTCCTTCTATCATTGCAAATTGCAAGGAAATTCCAGACACATGTCCTAAACTGTTCCCTCCACAATGAATTACAATTATGTCTGGATGTTGCTCTGTCTCCAAAATAGCACAGAGAGGTAGCAAGTCCAACCACTTTATTCCACGTACTCCATGCCAGTGCACTTCCACATGTGGGAATCCAAAATTTACAGCTACTCCACAGCTTTCTGCATGCACCTTCAACCAATGTATCCACGAGTCTCCCAAAATCCAAACAATCTGTTTTCTGAAACACACAGCCATACCTATCTGTTCTTCTCTCAGCAAAAAGAGTATCTGAGAAACTCTCTCCTGGCACAACACACCAACTAAATTTTACTGACCAATCCCTTGCTCTGCTCATTCTCATTTGCATGACTCCCCACCCCAAAATCCCCGGATGTAACACGAGATGTCCGCGGACTACCGCCATGTCCGCGGACATATCGTAACATGGACAGTCCTTCTAGCATTTTCATTTCACTTTCTGTGCCATTCCCTCATTGGATATAGCTAAGAAGTCACACGACCATCCACCAATCACATCCAAGACCTCTACATCTAACTGCATCATCATAGATCAGCACTTCAAATGTACTGTTAATCTCTCTGAGTACAAGGTCATATCATTGGAAGGCACCTTCTGCAAGAAATACTGTACAAGTCTCCAAGATTTCTACTTGCAGCTGCATGCATATCCATATGAATGAACACAAACTAAAGGTATGCATATTTTCTGTATAGTACATTCTTATAGATTCATATTAACAGATTAACTGTCTTTTAGCTTGTATAATCTATAAAATGAACTTACTGTCATTTGTCCATCTCCTATAATCAACTGTCACTTCCACACCTATCTGCTATTTAATTTCTTTTTACACATACATTTGCAAAGCATGTTGAACTAACATATTTAAAGTACAATATAAAGAGTTAACATACTCTAACAAAATTGCACGCACACAGTATGTTCAAATATCAAACAACAATACTTGTACAAAAACATGAAAATTTATTTATTTATTTATTTATATTTATATAGCGCGCAAGCAGCCCATGTGCATTGAGGCTCTGTTACTTGCAAGAGCTTGGTTACAGGAATCATGGCATTCAGTGGTACATTATGAATTCCACAAGGCATAGAACTGATATTTTGGTTGGTACAGTTAGTCATTACAATACAGCTTATGCATTAAGAACATATGATATGTATTCAACTGGTGCGACGCATAATATGTGAATAAGATAGTTTTTTTTTTGCGGAAGGCGCTGAGGGTCAATGTCAATTAAAAAAATCAATGTCTAAATTAAAAACAGTGCTATATACAAACAAAATTACTAATTTGTTTCCTTTACAATTGCAGTGAATACCATTCTCCTGAAAAGGAGCAGCCGAATTTGAAGTACAAAGAACAACTAAGAAGAAACCTGCTCATTGCAGAAAAAAAGTAAGTTGAATACCACCATAATATTTGTACTATTACTCAAACATACTGTAAGGTTAATTCATGCTATTTCTGCACCTAAAAATAGAGATTGTGCACCATTCTGTCCACAAATCCACATTTATTAAACAGAGATTTACAAGCAGAATTGCGCACAAATTCCTATTTTTCGCACACAAATGACCCAACTAAGCCCCTAGAATTTTGATATTAAAGAACAAACAACTGTTTTAATTGTATATCATTAGATTTACTATTTGTACTTCTCCACACCACTAGCTTACTTTCTATTGTCATCTGAACCCAGTTTAGTAGCACATAAATTCAAGAATGTCCATCCCAACGAGTTTTAGTTGCCCAATGCCCAATGCACAATCACACACCATCACATACATCTTTATCATCTTACTCAGACACTCATGCACACAGCACACATACATTGCAGAACACCCCAACCCATACCTTCTTTATTTTTTTCAACAGACCCTAAAGAATGCCTACCAAAAATCAGGTCCGTAGAAAGCAACGCAGAAGCAGAGCAAATTAAAATAGAATTGTCCAAAATAAGCATCCATCTCTAGCAGAATTTGTAAAAGAAGTTCAAACAAAACAGCGAATACAGTCATTTAGTGAAACAAAACAAGCTTCAAGTACAGAAGCTTTGCCTCCTCTATCAAAATGTGAAACGAATCAGAAAACAATTAACAAAAATTCAGCTCCCACAACAGATAAAACTACTCCTATAAATCTTGATGTAGTGCAAAGTAAGCATACCACAAAAAGTATTTTAGCCAAAATTTTCCATCACAGAGTCCTTCAAAATCTTATAAAAACAGGAGAGAAATCAGGCACAACCCTTAAAACCTATTGTAGGAAATTAATCTTAGAAGCGTTGATAGACAGTGCAATCCTTCTCAAAAGAAAGTTATTTATTTTAGTGTTAAACAAAATGAAACCACTAACAAAACTAATGACTAAATTATAAAAAAGACTTCTCAATAAACAAAATGTCAACAGAAATAACTTCTTAAGTATCTGTGGAGGTGAGTGGAGTCACACTACAAGCACAGAACCATATTTTAATGAAGAAGGATACAAACGAAAGCAAACAAATACAATTGCCACACATAGCAGTGGACGAGGTTATGAAAAAGTAAATAGTACCAAAATGGAACAAGAAATACTGCTTACAAAAATATCCCCAGAAAACTTAAAATTACCTCTCCATTCAACTGAATCAGAATGTCTAGTATACAAATGGCCATGCACGTCAATGTGTAACATTCCCAAAAAATCTTTCAAGTCATTACGCCAATTCCTCAATCAATATGTGAAAGGCAAAGACAAAATTAAAATTAAACTACTGCAAAATATGGATACCTGTCCAGTGTGCAAGTACACAGGACTACAAGGACATTAATTGGCCTGCATTTCAGGACCTACTTGCAAGGCCACCTTCCGTTATATCAAAATGATATCAACACATCATTCAAATATAAGAAATGTAGTCTATAAACTGTATTATGCTAAAAGTCCTGCTTTAGCACTAGCCAATTTAAATAACATTCTTCTACATGGTACAGCAAAAGACCTACTTGAAGAAATCGACTATATCCAGAAAAATGTTTTTGGAAGTGAAAGCCACTTACAGAATGAAATAGCTTTAAAGCAAATTAGCAACAATTCTATGCATGGCAACCTTCTACTACACACATACAAAAAAGAAATACTGAAATTTAAAAGTACATCTGCTGAAGTACCAAACAATGTGTGTGTATGTTGCCGTAGAACCTTTTATAAAAGTAACACAAAAACTGTAGACCTAACAAACAAAATAGAAATCAATGAAGATTCTAAATGGTTTGAATTAGCTCTCTACCTTATAGCAGAAAACAAATACGAAATAACTGACCCCTTAATACTTTGCAGTTACTACACTACAAAACTTGACAGCAACCAAACACCTTCACGTGCTATCACAAATAATTTGGAATTATTTCCACTACCAAAACCCCTTCAACAACTCAATTTATATGAGAGCATCATAATTCAAACAGTGCACCCTTTCAAGCAATAATACGCCTTCAACCAAAAACAGCAAAATTACCTCCCTCTGAATTAGTGAAAGGTATTTGTGGAAAAGTAGTGTATTTACCATTAGATCTAAAACAAAATGTGCACACTCTAGGAGTGCAACGTCCCATGGAGCAATATTTAATTATCTTAGTAAATGTTGTACCTACAAACAACAAAAAAAATTGGCAACAACTTGTAGATTTACATAAAGTTAGACAAGCCTTGCAATATCTAAAAGACAATAATGAATACTATAAAGAAATTATTATTGAAGAAAACTTGAAGGATACCACTGAAATAATTCAAGAGACACAAGAAGCTGGTAAATTTGAGCTTGTAGATCCTGCTACAATATCCAATACTTTAGACCATTATACAATTAATCCATTGCACTCTAATGACACCATAAAAGATGCACTAGAAATGTACCAAATGCGTCAAACAAAAGGATCACCAATCAGCATATGGGAAAAAAGTATAGAAGCACGTGCTTTTCCTCTACTCTTTCCTACTGGCAAAGGAGGAAGGTACGATGATAGACCTATTCAAATAACAGCATCAGAATACCGCTCGTTATGGATGTATTCTGAAGATCCCAGATTTCGACAAAAGGTGGAATACATATTTCACCTACTCTTTGAAAGTGAACTAGCAACTTTATGTTACGGAGTTGCACACACATTAAAATTAGGATCCCACATTTAAAATATGTCAGCTACACAATTATTACAAAATGTGCAACAAACAGATGAGGTTTTACAATCAAATATTACAAATCTATTAGCAAACATGCGTGGTACAAAAGAGTACTAGTTTTGATGCCATGGAGATGTACGTTGAATGATAAGAAACGTTGTGCAGAATATGCATGGGAAGATTTACATGATTTCCTACAAATATAAAAAAAAAACAAAACAAACATAGATATACTAACACCTGGAGAACTTTGTTCTCTAGATCCTGTTAATGTTTCAAGATATTTTCACCATCGCTTCATTGCTATGCTACACTTTATTTGTAATAAAACTGTTCCTCCCCTCGGAAAAGTGCAACACTTCTTTTGGAGAAAACAATAGCAAGCCAGAGGAGCACCACATATCCACATGCTTTTATGGATTTAACAATGCTCCTAAATTTGGTCAAGACAATGACGACACTGTGTTACAGTTTATTGAAAAATATGTCACTTGTGAAATTCCATCAGAAGCAACAAATAGTGATCTTCATGCACAAAATTTACAATTTCAAAGACACACATGTGACAAATGGAAACACTACACCAAATTCCACTTTGGGTTCCCTAGACAGGTTACAAAAACAGGTCAAGTGAACAACTCATGTCTTCAGTTAGACATAGTGTTAAAGGTAAATCACCTAAAAATACATATTACATAAAAAGAACAGAAGAAGAAAAATATATCAATGATTACAATCCAATCATTGCCAACTTATGGAATGCAAACATAGATGTGTAGTACATTGCAGACAATTCCACTGCAATTGCACAATATGTTACAGCATACTTAACCAAAGCAGAAAAAACAGAGCTCCAAGACCTCTGGAATGATATGATATGATATGATGTGATATGGTATGGTATTTGTAATGCGCCTACACACAAGTGTTGTGTCAGACCTGTCATCAGAAAAAACACTGTCTCAGAAATTATACAGCTTGGGAATAAAAATGCTCTCCCATAGAGAATCTGGCTCCTATGAAGCAGCAGATCGTTTAACTGGTATTGCTTTGTATGGAAAATCTGAAAATATAGTATGGCTAAGTCTTGGTCCTTCTAAATCTAGAAAAAGAGTTCTAAAATCAAATGAAGATATAGAAACAATAGCCAAAAATGATCTCAACGGCCAAGACATTTTAAAAAGCAATTTACTGGACACATACTACCCAAACAGAAGTACCACTTTGGAAAACATGTATCTATACCACATAGCCCAAAACTTCACATACAAAATAATTTAAAACGCGATGAAAAAAAAGCTAAATACAGAGTGAAAAATTGTGAAGGCAGCTTAGTAAAACTCATCAAACCAAATTTAATTAATCATATCAAAATGTCATTAAAGACTCCTCAACATAAAGAACTATATTACATGTCCCTGCTACAACTCTTTAAACCATGGAGAAAAGAAGAAGAAATACTAGATAACTGTGACTCCTATGAAGACGCTTTCAAAGCAAATGAAAGCACTATAACTGATGTAAACTTTACACAGTACAAAACAATGTTGCATAATGAACAGCAACACAAAGAAGAACTCACGGCCCAACTAGATAAGGACACTCCTGACAGTAGTCAACCTTCTGTAACAGGAAGCCAAGAAGCACTGGGAGAGCCACTAATAACACATGAGGCAGAATTAGCTATGACAGAAGTAGAAAACACCATCTGTCAGTATGAAGATAAAGAAGACTTAACTATACTACAATCAAAACTAAACAATGAGCAACATAGCATTTTTGAAGAAGTAACAAAAGAAATTTCACATGGTGTACAATATGAAAACAAAGAATGCACCTGCCAAAATTACAAACCTATACTACTGTACGTCAGTGGTGAAGCTGGTTCTGGCAAAACATTCTTAATCAAAATCATCAGTAAATTCCTTCAACAATTGACAAACAACAATCTGTCAGCTGTTGTCACTGCCCCCACAGCTTTAGCTGCCTACAACATAGGCGGTTTCACTTTATACCGATTACTACTCCTGCCAGTAGAACACCAAAACAATTAGACTATTACAAACTTTCTACAGAAGCTGCAATGGAACTACGCAGAGTATTAAAACAATTGAAAATGCTACTAATAGATGAAGTGAGCATGGTCTCCAACCTAATGTTGGCTTTGATTCACCTCAGATTACAAGAAGTACTGAAAACAAACTAGGAAGAGCTCTGTGGAGGAAAACACATTATTGTTTTTGGAGATCTTCTTCAATTGACACCAGTGAAAGGTGAGCCTATTTTTAAAACCTTAGGACACAAACCCTGCCATAAAACTGTTGGCAGCATTGGAAATGTCAACCTTTGGCAACATTTCCAATACAGAGAATTAACAGAAAACCTGTGGCAATCTGCAGATCTCACTTATGCCAACATCTTAAAAAGTATTATAGTTGGTATATTATCTCAAGAAGCACAAGCAATACTGAAAACCCGGAAAAATCATGCACTTTATGGCAATAATGCATGTGCTACGGATGTTATGGAACAATTAGCCCACAAAAATGTCAATTGTATAGCCTTAATGCCAACTCTTGCAAGCTGTTTCAAATTCAATGAAACAATGTTAAAAAAAGAAATGCAACCAAAAATTGAAATTAGCGCCACAGACAAACTAGACATACATGGTATGACACTCCCCATGTGTGACCAAGCCTCAACGAGACTAAATAGTTTAGAAAATTCAATCTCCAACACAGCTGGATTAGAAAAAATATTAAAATTATCCTTAAATTGCAGGGTAATGCTTAAATGTAACCTTGGCCTGGATCAAGGACTAGTTAATGGAGCACTGGGTACAGTTGTTGGCTTTCAAACATACCCACGTGACAACAATATTCAGTTTGTCAATATTCTCTTTGACAAACTTTCAGAAGTGAAAAGGAGAGGACGCTCAACAGCTCGATTCCTTCTCTTCAAAGACATGTATGTACGCAGAGAACAATTTTCTCTAACTCTTGCATACGCAGTCACCATTCATAAATCACAAGGTCTTACCCTCGACAAAGCATAGATAGACATTGATAACAGTCTTTAAAGAAGGCATGAGCTACGTAGCACTATCACGCTTATGTACACTTGACGGCCTATTCCTAATAAACTTTGATGCAAGTAAAGTAAATGCTGATATTCCTTGAATTTCAGAATACAATAGATTTGGTTCACTGTACACCCCCATCTAAAAACATATCCTATTCCACAAAAAGTAAAATGTTCTAAAAGAAAACTAAATCAAACAGAAATGCAACAAGATGTCACTGCAAATCCTCCAAAGAGATTAAAAGAAACTAATACTTCATCAAGTACCACAATCAAAAAAGAACCTATTAGGGAAAGTAAACCAGGTACTTCTTCAAAGAAGGAAGACAAACTCCAAAAAAAGCACTCAGACACAGAACTATCTGGTCCATTTAAACTTTCAAATGTCATTGCTGTAAGTTGCTACGCAAATGTAGCAATGAATATTCTATTTCAATTACCACCAATTGTTGACAACATTTACTTACACAGTACAGACCAATTGTGTTTGCAAATGTTAGTACTTCATAGAAACTCAACAAACAATCTTGAAAACACGTATAGTGTTTATGGAATAAGACGACAATTGGACTACTGTGCTGGAATGGTGAAATTCACTATAAACTCACAGGAAGATCCACAAAAATGTCTAATGTACTTACTACAAGTACTGGAAAACAAAAATATATCTATAAATGAAATCTTCCAGTACTAATAGTAAGTACATTAGAAATTCTTGTGGATCTTCCTGATTTTATAGTGAATTTCACCATTCCAGCACAGTAGTCCAATTGTTGTCTTATCCCATAAACACTATACGTGTTGTCAGGATTGTTTGCTGCATTTCTGTGAAGTACTAACATTTGCAAACACAATGGGTCTGTACTGTGTAAGTAAATGTTCTCAACAATTGGTGGTAATTGAAATAGAATCTTCATTGCTACATTTGCGTAGCAACTAACACCAACTATATTTGAGAGTTTAAATGGACCAGGTAGTTCTGTATCTGACTGCTTTTTTTGGAGTTGTTCTTCCTTCTTTGAAGAAGTACCTGGTTTACTTTCCCTAATTGATTCTTTTTTGCTTGTGGCACTTGATGAAGTATTACTTTCTTTTACTCTCTTTGGAGGATTTGCAGTGACATCCTGTTGCTTTTCTGTTTGATTTATTTTTCTTTTATAATGTTTTACTTTTTGTGGAACAGAATATGTGTTTAGATGGGGAGTGTATAGTGAACAAATTCTATTGTATTCTAAAATGCAAGGAATATCAGCGTTTATTTTACTTGCATCTAAGTTGATTAGAAATAGACCGTCAAGTGTACGTAAGCGTGATTGTGCTATGTAGCTCATGCCTTCTTTAAAGACTGTGTTACCAATGTCTATCATTGCTTTGTCTAGGGTAAGACCTGGTGATTTATGAATGGTGACTGCATATGCAAGAGTTAGAGAAAATTGTTCTCTGTGTACATACATGTCTTTGAAGAGAAGGAATCGAGCTGTTGAGCATCCTATTCTTTTTACTTCTGAAAGTTTGTCAAAGAGAATATTGACAAACTGAATTTTGTTGTCATGTGGGTATGTTTGAAAGCCAACAACTGTAACCAGTGCTCCATTAACTAGTCCTTGGTCCACGTCAAGGTTACGTTTCAGCATTACTCTGCAATTTAAGGATAATTGTAATATCTTTTCCAAGCCTGCTGTGTTTGAGATTGATTTTTCTAAACTATTTAGTCTTGTTGTGGCTTGGTCACACATGGGTAGTGTCATTTCATGTACATCTAGTTTGTCTGTGGCGCTAATTTCCATTATTGGTTGCATTTCTTTACTTAACATTATTTCATTGAATTTGAAACAGCTTGCAAGAGTTGGCATTAAGGCCATACAATTGACATTTTTGTGGGCTAATTGTTCCATAACATCTGTAGCACATGCATTATCACCATAAACTGCATGAATATGCTGGGTTTTCAATATTGCGTCTGCTTCTTTAGAAAGTATACCAACTCTGATACTTTTTAAGATGTTGGCATAAGTGAGATCTGCAGATTGGCACATGTTTTCTGTTAATTCTCTGTATTGGAAATGTTGCCAAAGGGCGACATTTCCAATGCTGCCAACAGTTTTACGACAGAGTTTGTGTCCTAATGTTTTAAAAATAGGCTCACCTTTTACTGGTGCCAATTGAAGAAGATCTCCGAAACAATAATGTGTTTTCCTGCAAAGAGCTGTTCATAGTTAGTTTTGAGTACTTCTTGTAATCTGAGGTGAATCAAAGCCAACATTAGGTTGGACACCATGCTCACTTCATCTATTAGTAGCATTTTCATTTGTTTCAATACTCTGCGTAGTTCCATTGCAGCTTCTGCAGAAAGTTTGTAATGATCTAATTTGTTTTGGTGTTCTACTGGCATGAGTAGTAATCGGTGTAAAGTTACATCACCTATGTTGTAGGCAGCTAAAGCTGTGGGGGCAGTGACAACAGCTGACAGTTGGTTGTTTGTCAATTGTTGAAGGAACTTACTGATGATTTTGATCAGGAATGTTTTGCCAGAATCAACTTCACCACGGACATACAATAGTATAGGTTTGTAATTTTGACAGGTGCATTCTTTGTTTTCATGTTGTACACCATGTGCAATTTCTTTTGTTACTTCTTAAAAAATGCTACGTTGCTCATTCTTTAGCTTTGATTGTAGTATAGTCTTCTTTTTCTTCATACTGACACATGGTGTTTTCTACTTCCATCATAGCTAATTCTGCCTCTTTTGTTATTAGTGGGTCTCCCAGTGGTTCTTGGCTTCCTGTGACAGAAGGTTGACTACTGTCAGGAGTGTCCTTATCTAGTTGGGCCTGGAGTTCTTCTTCGTGTTGCTGTTCATTGTGCAACATTGTTTTGCACTGTGCAAAGTTTACATCAGTTATACTGCTTTCATTTACTTTGAAAGCATCTTCGTATGAGTCATAGTTATCTAGTATTTCTTCTTCTTTTCTCCATGGTTTAAAGAGTTGTAGCAGGGACATGTAATATACTTCTTTATGTTGAGGAGTCTTTAATGACAATTTGATATGATTAATTACATTTGGTTTGGTGAGTTTTACTAAGCTGCCTTCAGAGTTTGTCACTTTGTATTTACGGTTTTGTTCATCAGGTTTTATATTATTTTTGTATGTGTAGTTTTGGGCTATCTGATATAGACTCATGGTTTCCAAAGTGGTACTCCTGTTTGGGTAGTATGTGTCCAATAAATTGTTTTTTAAAATGTATTGGCTGTTGGGATCATGTTTGGCTATTGCTTCTATATCTTCGTATGATTTTAGAACTCTTTTTCTAGATTTAGCTGGACCAAGATTTAACCATATCATATTTGCAGATTTACCATACAATGCAGTACCAGTTAATCGATCGGCTGCTTCATAGGATCCATATTCTCTATGGGACAGCATTTTTATGCCCAAGCTGTATAATTTCTGAGACACTGTTTTATCTGATGACAGGTCATTCCAGAGGTCTTGGAGCTCTGTCTTTTCTGATTTGGTTAAGTATGCTGTGACATATCGTGCAACTGCAGTAGAATTGTCTACAATGTACTGCATGTCTATCTTTGCATTCCATAAGTGGCCAATTATTGCATTGTAATCATTGATATATTTTTCTTCTTCTTTTCTTTTTATGCAATATGTATTTTTAGGTGACTTACCTTTAATACTATGTCTAACTGAAGACATGAGGTTGTTCACTTGACCTGTATGTGTAACTGGTCTAGGGAAACCAAATCGGCATTTGGTGTAGTATTTCCCTTTGTTTTTGTATTTGCGACGACAATATTTGCCATATTTGTGTCTTTGGAATTGTAAAATGTTTGCATGAAGATCACTATTTGCGGATTCTGATGGAATTTCACAAGTGACATATTTTTCAATAAACTGTAAAACAGTGGCATCACTGTCTTGACCAAATTTAGGAGCATCTTTAATCCATAAAAGCATGTGGACATGTGGTGCTCCTCTGGCTAGGTATTCTTTTCTCCAAAAGAAGTGTTGCACTTCTCCAAGGGGAGGAATAGTTTTGATACAAATAAAATGTAGCATAGCAATTAAGCGATGGTGAAAATATCTTGAAACATTAACAGAATCCTGTGAACAAAGTTCTCCAGGTGTTAGTATATCTATGTTTGTTTTGTTTTCGTTTGATATTCGTAGGAAAGCATGTAAATCTTCCCATGCATATTCTGCACAACTTAATGTAACAAACCAAGTTGGTGGGCCAAGGTTTCTGATCATACAACGTACATCTCCATGACGTTGAAAGCAGTACTCTTTAGTACCACGCATATTTGCTAATAGATTTGTAAAATTTGCTTGTAAAACCTCATCCTTTTGATGAACTTTTTGTAATAATTGCGAAGCTGTCATATTTTGAAAGTGTGATCCTGATTTTAATATGTGTGCAACTCCGTAACATAAAGTTGCCAGTTCACTTTCAAAGAGTAGGTGGAATATGTATTCCACATTTTGTTGAAATCTGGGATCTTCAGAATACATTCGTAATGAGCGATATTCTGATGCTGATATTTGAATAGGTCTATCATCGTATCTTCCTCCTTTGCCAGTAGGAAAGAGTAGAGGAAAAGCATGTGCTTCTATACTTTTTTCCCATATGCTGATTAGTGATCCTTTAGTTTGACGCATTTGGTACATTTCCAGTGCATCTTCTATGGTGTCATTAGGGTGCAATGGATGAATTGTATCTGCAACTGGGCCACTCTCAGTGACCTCGGTCCAGGGCCCAGCCACTCTCCACTTGCACTGCCTCCCTGGCACCCCCCTGCACTGCAGGACTGTCACTGTATCCTTACAGCCCCCCCTTCCCAGCACTTGTTCTGCATCTACCTTGCACTTGCCACCAGCTGGCCTTATTTATTATTATTATTTTTTTACGCTACTTACCTTGTACTGCACTTCCCCGCCCCTTCCCCTTGCACTTTTCCCTTCCCTCCACCCCTGCACTTGCGCGATCTGAATGGCACCTGGCCTAGTAGGATCGTTGTCTGTCTTCCCCTTGTTCCCCCCCGCCTGCCTCGTCGCGCCTTGAAACAAACACTTGTGTATAGGTGCGTTACAAATGCTATATCATTGTATAATGGTCTTAAGTGTTTGATATTGTTGCAGGATCTAGGAGCTCAAATTGACCAGCTTCTTGTGTCTCTTGAACTATTTCAGTTGTATCTTTCAAGTTTTCTTCAATATGAATTTCTTTGTAATATTCATTATTTTCTTTAAGATATTGCAGGGCTTCTCTAACTTTATGTAAATCTACCAGTTGTTGCCAATTTTTTTTGTCTTTTGTAGGTACTCCATTTACCAAGATAATTAAAGATTGCTGCATTGGACGTTGGACTCCTAGAGTGTGCACATTTTGTTTTAGATCTAATGGTAAATACACTACTTTTCCACGAATACCTTTTGCTAATTCAGAGGTAGGTAATTTTGCAGTTTTTGGTTGAAGGCGTATTATTGCTTGAAATGGCTGCACTGTTTGAATTATGATGCTCACATATAAATTAAGTTGTTGAAGGGGTTTTGGTAGTGGATACAATTCCAAGTTATTTGTGATAGCACGTGAAGGAGTTTGGTTGTTGTCAAGTTTTGTAGTGCAGTAACTGCAAAGTATTATGGGGTCAGTTATTTCGTATTTGTTTTCTGCTACAGGTAGAGAGCTAATTCAAACCATTTAGAATCTTCATTGTCTTCTATTTTGTATGATAGGTCTACAGTTTTTTGTGTTACTTTTATAAAAAGTTCTACGGCAACATACACACACGTGGTTTGGTTGGTACTTCAGCTGAAGTAATTTCAAATTTTAGTATTTCTTTTTTGTATGTGTGTAGTGAAAGCCATGTGCAGATTTGTTTCGAAATTGGTTTACAGCTAATTCATCTTGTAAGTGGGTTTCACTTCCAAAATATTTTGTCTGGATATAGTCGATTTCTTCTAGTAGGTCTTTTGCTGTACCATGTAGAAGAATGTTATTTAAATTGGCTAGTGCTAAAGCAGGACTTTTAGCATAGTACAGTTTATAAACTAGATTTCTTATACCTGCATGATGTGTTGATATCCTTTTGATATCATGGAAGGGTGTTTTGCAAGTAGGTCCTGTAATGCAGGCCAATGAATGTCCTTGTAGTCCTGTGTACTTGCTTACTGGACAAGCATCCATATTTTTCAGTAGTTTAATTTTGATTTTGTCTTTGCTTTTCACATATTGATTGAGGAATTGGCGTAAAGACTTGAACATTTTTTTGGGAATGTTACACATTGACGTGCATGGCCATTTGTACACTAGATGTTCCGATTTAGTTGAATGGAGGTGTAAATCTACGTTTTCAGGGCATATTTTTGTAAGGAGTACTTCTTGTTCCATTATGGTATTATTAACTTTTTCATAACCTCAACCACTGCTATGTATGGCAATTGTATTTGTTTGCTTTTGTTTGTAGACTTCTTCATTAAAGTATGGTTCTGTGCTTGTAGTGTGACTCCATTCACCTCCACAGATATTTAAGAAGTTATTTCTGTTGAAATTTTGTTTATTGAGAAGTCTTTTTTGTAATTTAGTTATTAGTTTTGTTAGTGGTTTCATTCTGTTTAACACTAAAATAAATAACTTTCTTTTGAGAAGAAGTGCACTGTCTATCAACGCTTCTAAGATTACTTTCCTACGATAGGTTTGAAATGTTCAACCTGGTTTCTCTCCTGTTTTTCTAAGATTTTGAAGGACTTTGTGACAGAACATTTTGGCTAAAATACTTTTCTTGGTATGCTTACTTTGTACTATATCAAGATTTATCGAAGAAGTTTTATTTGTAGTGATAGTTGATTTTCTGTTAATTGTTTTTTGGGTTGTTTTACTTTTTGATAGAGGAGGCAAAGGTTTTGTACTAGAAACTTCTTCTGTTTCACTACATGACTGTATTAGCTGTTGTGTTTCAACTTTGTTTACAAATTCTGCTATAGATGGATGTTTTTGTTGGAGACTTTTCTTTTCATTTGCTCTACTTTTGTGTTCCTTTCTACAGAGTTGCTTTTTGGTAGGCATGCTTTAGGGTCTGTTGAAAAAAATACAGACGGTATGGGTTGGGGTGTTCTGCAATGCATGTGTGTTGTGTGCATGAGTGTTTGAGTGAGATGATAAAGATGGAAGTAATGGTGTGCGATTGTGCATTGGGAAGTACAACTACTAGGGATGGGTATTCTTGAATTAATGTGTTAATAAACTGGGGTTCAGATGACATAAAAAAGTAAGCCAGTGGTGTGGAGAAGTATAAATAGTACATCTAAACCTATACAATTAAAACAGTTGTTTCTTCTACAACATCTAAATTCTAGCGGCTGAGTTGGATAATTTGTTTGGCGAAAAATAGGAATTTGTGGGCCATTCTGCCAGTAAATCACTGTTTAAGACGGGAGGATTTTTGGTCAGAATGGTGCAGAATCTCTATTTTTAGGGACAGAAGTAGCATAAATCAACCTTAGATTGTGTTTGAGTAATAATTCAAATATTATGGTAACAATCTACTTACTTTTTTTCTAAAATGAGCAGTTTGCTTCTTAGTTGTTCTTTGTAATTCAAATTTGGCTGCTTATTTTCAGGAGAATGGTCCTCACTGCAATTGTAAAAGAAAAAAATTAGTAATTCAGTTTGTACATAGCACTGTTTTTAATTTAGACATAGATTTTTTAAATTGAAATGCTCAGCGCCTTCCTCAAAACCATTAAAACTATCTTATGACTAACTGTAGGAAAGAAAATATCTTTACTATGGCTTGTCAAAATCATAATGTACCACTGTATACCACTATTCCTGTAACTAAGCTTTTCCACGTAATAGTGAGTCCATGTGATAGCCTGCTTTTCCACGTAAGAGGGAGTCAATGTCATAGCCTGCTTGTCCTATATAAATGTAAGCAATTATATAAACTAAAAAAATGAAAACCAAGTATGTGTTTGTACAAATATTATTCTTTGAGATTTGATGATAGAGTGTGCATGTTGTAATTTTTTTTGATCATATGTAGTCTATACATTTTATTTAAAAAATGTTAGTTTAACATTATTTGCGTGCGTGTGTGTGTACAAAGAAATTAAACGGTATAAAGGTTTGTAAGTCACAGTTCATTTTAGGAGAATGAAAAAATTATCATAGATTCATTTTACAGATTATACAAGGTAAAAGTCAGTTGGAAAATGTGTTCATGTACTGTATAGAAAATATGCATACCTGTAGTTTGTGTTCATGCATATGGATATGGACGAAGCTGCAAGTAGAAATCTTGGAGACTTGTCTAGTATTTCTTGTAGATCGTGCTTGCCAATAGTATGAGACTTGTAGTCTGAGAGATTCACCGTACATTTGCAGTGCTGATCTATGATGATGCAGTTACATGTAGAGGTCTTGGATTTGATTGGTGGATGGTCATGTGATTTCTTAGCTACATCCAATGAGGGAATGGCACAGAGATTGAAGTGGAAATGGTAGAAGGGCTGTCCATGTTACGATATGTTCGCGGACATGGCGGTAGTTCTAGGACACCGCGTATTACATCCGGGGAATTTGGGGTGGGGAGGCATGCAAATGAGATTGAATGTAGCAAGGGATTGGTCAGTAAAGTTTAGTGAGTGTTGTGCTAGGAGAGGTTTTCTCAGATATTCTTTTTGCTGAGAGAAGAACAGATAGCTATGGCTGAGTGTTAAAAAACAGATTGTGTGGATTTTGGGAGACTCGTGGATACATTGGTTGAAGGTGCATGCAGAAAGCTGTGGAGTATCTATAGATCTTGGATTCCCACATGTGGAAGTGCGCTGGCATGGAGTGCGTGGAATGAAGTGGCTGGACTTGCTATTTCTCTGTGCAACTTTGAAGATAGAGGAACATCCAGACATAATTGTAATTCATTGTGGAGGGAACAGTTTAGGACATGTGTCTGGAATTTCTTTGCAATTTGCAATGAAAGAAGGACTTCAGAAGATCATGGACATGTTTCCAAACTCCAAAGTAATTTTTTCACGGATTGCGCAGAGACAAATGTGGCTTTGTTCTTTCTCATGTGGTCCACAAATGGAGAAAGCAAGGCGTAATGTCAATAAGGCTGTTTGTGCCTTCCTAAGAGATTTTGGCATGTCCTCTTTCCACAATGAAAATATTATGTTTCGTAGTACATACATTTTTCGCACAGATGGAGTCCATCTAATCTATGCTGGCAATCAGATTTTTCTGAGAAATGTACAAAATGCATTGCGACCTTTTTTAGAAATGCAGCATGCATTTCGAAGTAGGTGTTAAGTATTTATCATTTTTGACATACAAACTCGTCCCAAAGGCTCTTTTCAGAGCCACCACTTCCTCCAAGAGAAAAATGCAATGGTTACAATAGGGTAGCATCCCAATTATTTTTATGTTCGCAAACTGTCCGTGGACTTTCAAGAAATACAAAGGGCCCTGCTTTATTTATCTTTACTTCTGTTTTTTAATTGTGAAAGGCGGCTGAAAAGAGCCTTATTTTTTTTGATTTTTGTTATTTTGTATTTTTTTTTGGTTTTTTACACATGACACACTAGGAGAGGAGGGGAAAGGAAGGTAAAGGGGGGACACCAACCACAGGCATAAGAAAGGGCGAGCTGAGAGAGGAAGATGTAGAGTGGGTTTTATTTGGGTAGTGAGCAGGTCTTCTCGTGCTCTGAGACGATAGTCTCAAAAGCACTGCAAAGTCGCTCCCCCCTGCAGAGTACTGTGTCACAGTACATACATACAACTGTGACCCTCAAAAGGTAAGGGTCATCAGAATTCTGTATGGCCTGTGAGGCAGCTTGAGGAAGACGCAGTCCCAGAGAGGTGTTCCTTGTGGTGACAGGATCAGAAACGGAGGATGAAGTAGAGGCAATCAACCTACTACGCTCTTCACAAGGTACAACCTTGCGAATGGCCCCAGTGTGGAATGAGTTCAGGTGTCGCTTGGTCCCAAAGCTATACGAACCATGCCTCCCGTGACTGAGTACCATTTTGCACTCATTGCAGGTGACACGGTTCGCACGAGCCTTAGGACCATTCCTGTGAACGGTAAAAAACCGCCACACCCAAGAATCACGCAGAGGGCGGGTAGTAGGGTTTTCCTCTACCTCATTCTCGTCATCCTCTTCTTCCTCCTCTGTATCCCCACTCCTGTTCCCCTCTCCAGGCCCTTGGGAAGGTGGTGGTGGTGGAGGGGATGGGGGTGGTGCTGAGGCAGATACAGCACCAGGTGGCAGCAGTGGAGCCACAGAAGCCATCAGGTTGAAGATGGAAATCTGCAGGTTGCAGCAAAAATCTCTTTGCTCTGTAGAATAGCCAGAAACACAATGAGAATGAGCTCTAGGGCGTGGTCTTTTGTAGAGGTGCTTGTGCGCAGTTCGCGGACATGCGCGCCGTCCGCAAGACAGATCGAACACTAAAAAAGGTTCAAAATGTCACAAAAACTATGTGGAAACTTAGGATTAGTATTTGGGATTTGCGGTATGTTGAGTTTTTAATGAGAAATATTGTGGATTACTTGGAAATGTACTTTTAAAGTGTTCGGGGACACGAACAGTGTCCGCATTCAGAACACACGATCAGCGTGGGCACGGTCACATGATTGTTTCATGAGCATGTTCGCTAAGGTAGCAGCCGTCCGCAGGACACCCAATGTTCAGACATTGTTTTGCGCATGCGTGTTGATGTTCTACGGACAGTGTTCGGGTCCTGAACTAATTAAAAGTGCGCCACACGTAAAATGAACAGTTATGGACAGCCGTTTGTTCTTAGCACAGTTTAATTTACTTGTGCACAATACGGACAGACATAGCGTCTCAAGCACACCTCCATTTTCGTTTATTTACGAACAAATCAGGACACCACGAGTGTTCTTAGAACAGTTTCAACTTGCTAGCGAACACTACGAACAGGCATAGTGTTCTTAAGGACACCTCCATTTTCGTTTATTTACGAACATTTCAGGACACTATGAGTGTTCTTAGAACATTTTCAACTTGCATGAGAACATTACAGACACATATAGTGTCCTCAGGACACTTACATTTTCATTTATTTACGAACATTTCCGAAGAACCGCGCTGTCCGTGGACACCTAAATTGGTTTTACCACAAAGAACTGAAAGTAATTACAATACAATATAAAAAAGTAACTTTATTTAACATATGTAAACAATTTATGACTGAGAAGGTGGGGCAGAAACGGAAACAAAAACAGGAGAATTAGGGTTTTCAACATAAGTGGGGTCAGGTGAAGATGGGATGGAAATCTCATCAAAACGTTGTGGTCCATGGAGAGAGTTTGGGGTTAAATGAATGGGATATGGTGAGGGGGACAAGTACAGGTGGGACAATGGTATGTTGTTGGTGGTTTTAGCTGATCTTCCACAAAGTTCTTTAAATCCGTAAAGAGTGTTCAAGAGTGTTATCCACCGCTTCTTTTTCTTTGGAAGTTGCAATTTTTGTAGGGTCTGTAAAAAAAAATGTATATGTTGAATATATACAAAATAATATTTATTAATTGGTTTATATAGTAAAGTGTGTACCATTAGGTAGACTATCTTCTAACATTTCGTCTCGTGGGAAATGCTCCTCTAGCCAGTCCAGAGTACTACACATTTCTGTGAGAAAACAAAAAAGTAATATGTTTTTTTTTCTAATATAGAAAGTTTATAAATATATGAGTAAAATGAAGTGCACTTACTATTTCTGGTAAGATATGTAATCAGTAGTCTATACGTCTGGTCTTGCTGTTAGTTGTGGAGTGTCTGTGAGGTAATTATGTTGGAAGCCACTTTATCTTCTTTTGGTATATTCCATTTCAGAACATATTGTATTAAATTGAATGGTTAGCGTGTTACATATATGGGTTACATTTCTTAAGTATTACTACATGTACTTTGTATGTGTGCTGCTTTGTGAATTTGTTAAATGTTCCTATGTTATGATATAACAATTACACATACCCCCCAGAGTTTTTAGGTGCTGGTACTGTTGTCCGAACATGTAGCGGACCGTCAAATTAAGCAGAAAGGGTTCAGTATGTTCCTTATTACAAGTACATAAAGTCAAAGTTATTATTGTTAAAGGAATGGTTCGCCCAAAAATTTGCATTTCAAAAATAGATAGGCAACATAAAAAAAAAACGATTGGCGTTTTTTTTCTTCGAAGTCCCTATGTAAAATTTTGAGCAATTCAAGCTCAAAGATAGCACATGGGGGCATCCATTTTGTGAAATGGATGCCCGCCGCTGTGCTCGCTTTGGCTTTTGCGGCACTAATGAAGGAAAAGCCAACCAAGCTGTAGTAAACAAAAGCTACCACTGGGTGGCTTTTCCTTCATTGGTGCTGTACGCGGAGGACGGGGACCAGAGACTACAGGCAGAAAAGCTGCAGCTGCATCTTGGTAAGTGCTATTTTTTAAATAAAAAGAAACACTAGCTGCTTTTTTTTTTCTAAGTTTTCCGGGCTGGAGGAGCCCGGAAAACCTAGAAATAAAACTGCAGCTTTCAAAACATTGTATTTATGTTTGCGGTTGCTTTTGAAGCATCCGCAAACATAAATACAACGTTATTGTGTTTGAAAATGCTGTGGTTTTTCTTTCTAAGTTTCTCAGGCTGCTCCGGCTCGGTTTTTCTTTTTAAGTTTCTCAGGCTCCTCCGGCTCGGAGGAGCCTGAGAAACTCAGAAAGAAAAACCGCAGCATTTTCAAACACAACCACCTTGTGTTTCTGCCTGCCGTGGCTATCACTTTGGGTCTCCGGTGCTCCCCCATGTGTTTACATGCCGCAGTGTTTCTGCCTAAATCTGATTTCCCATTTGGGGCTCTCGGGCTCCCCACGGGGGGCCCGAGAGCCCCAAATGGGAAATGCTAAATGCTATAGTGTTTCTGCCTAAATCTGCTTTCCCATGTGGGGCTCTAGGGCTCCCCATGGGGAGCCCGAGAGCCCCAAATGGGAAATCAGATTTAGGCAGAAACACCGCGGCTTGTAAACACAACCGCGTTAAATGGGAAATGCTCACGGGGGGGGCGAGAGCCCCAAATAGGAAATGCTAAATGCTGCAGTGTTTCTGCCTAAATCTGCTTTCCCATTTGGGGCTCTAGGGCTCCCCATGGGGAGCCGTAAAGCCCCAAATGGGAAAGCAGATTTAGGCAGAAACACTACATGGTTGTTTTCCGCAATGCTAAATGCTGCAGTGTTTCTGCCTAAATCTGCTTTCCCACTGGGGCTCTAGGGCTCCCCTTGCGGAGCCCTAAAGCCCCAAATGGGAAAGCAGATTTAGGCAGAAACACAACGCGGTTGTGTTTGAAAACGCTCAGAGGAGCCTGAGAAACTTAGAAAGAAAAACCGCAGCGTTTTCAAACACAATAACGTTGTATTTATGTTTGCGGTCGCTTCAAAAGTGACTGTAAACATAAATACAATGTTTTTAAAGCTGCGGTTTTATTTCTATGTTTTCCGGGCTCCTACAGCCCGGAAAACTTAGAAAAAAAATGCAGCTAGTGCTTATTTTTAAAAAAAAATAAATAGCACTTACCGAGATGCTGCTGCAGCTTTTCTGCCTGTAGTCTCCGGTCCGCGTCCTCCGAGTCCCGGCACCAATGAAGGAAAAGCCACCCAGTGGTTGCTTTTGTTTACTACAGCTGGCTGGCTTTTCCTTCATTAGTGCCGCAAAAGCCAGCACAGGCGGGCAGCCATTTCACAAAATGGTTGCGCCCATGTGCTTGCTTTTTCAATTTTTGAGCTTGAATTGCTCTAAATTTTACATAGGGACTTCGAAAAAAAAAACGCCAATCATTTTCTTTTTTATGTTGCCTATCTATTTTTGAAATAACATTTTTTGGGTGAACCATTCCTTTAAGTTGTGCTACTAAAGAACTATGAAATTCAGTAAAAAAACTTTGTTAAAGGAACGTTATGGTTAAGTTGTGCTACTAAAAACCTATGAAATTCAGTAAAAAAAACTTTGTTAAAGGGACGTCATGGTTAAGCTGCGCTACTAAAAACCTATGAAATTCAGTGAAAAAACGTTGTTAAAAGGGACGTTATGGTTAAGTTGCGGTACTAAAAACCTATGAAATTCAGTGAAAAAACTTTGTTAAAAGGGACGTTATGGTTAAGTTGCGCTACTAAAAACCTATCAAATTCAGTAAAAAAAACGTTGTTAAAGGGACGTTATGGTTCAAAGTAAAACCGATAAACCCCTGAAATTCGGCAGTTATGGTAAGATAAGCAACCATAACTCGCGCCACCACCGTGCACTGCTAACACTAACACCAAGGACATCAAAGATGACATCACAAATGTCATTGATGACATCACTGATGACATCACATGTCTGGCTCTCCCTTTTTTCCCTTTACTGACATATCTAGGCCACATAATTTTCTTCAGTAACAGTCAGGAAGTCAAAATTGAAAAGGTACTATATTTGTAGACTTAGGGTCAAGTCACATCATATGAAACATATACATAGCGGAAGACACAGGCATGAAAGAGAGCAATCCTTTATGTGCATGAAGATAATCATTAGGGTTATCGGCACTTTCTCATAGTTTTATTTTTATTACTCTTCCTTCCCTGTATATGCTCATATTTGTATACATTGTACTCACTCTCCTTTCCTTTGGGTGCAGTCACATCATGTGATACACATACATATGGTAAGTAGCAGCTTTGAAACAGAGCAATAGTTTCTCTGCATAAAGACAATCAGTTAGGTTATGAACTCTTTCTGCTACTACTTCTGCTTTTTTGTTTCCTTCACCGTCCCTGTATATACTCATATTTGTATGTGTTGGTGTCTCTTTGTGTTTTGTCTGTAATAATTATGTATTAAGTGGGTTTTATTATCTACTTATTGCATGTTTCACAGTACGCAAAACTCTAATAAGAAAGCAGTTATCATTTCACTACTCAACATGGCAAGATTATGAATATGGCACCTTCATCATGTATGCTGCACATACTGCCTATGTTTCTGCATGAGTAGCTTAGTATACTGGATAGAACTTCATAATAGAATGCTATTTATATCAATGCATTGCTTAATGCACTAATTAGCTTATGAGATTTATCCCAATGATCCTTGACAGTTTTTGGTCAGCATTATAAAAATCGCTTGTACAGAGTTTTCATGAAAAGTAAATGCACATGTGATGTCATCAGTGATGTCATCAATGCCATTTGTGATGTCATCTTTGATGTCCTGGGTGTTAGTGTTAGCAGTGCACAGTGGCGCGTGTTATGGTTGCTTATCTTACCATAACTGCCGAATTTCAGGGGTTTTTCGGTTTTACTGTGAACCATTTGAACCATAACGTCTCTTTAACAAAGTTTTTTTACTGAATTTGATAGGTTTTTAGTAGCGCAACTTAACCATAGCGTCCCTTTTAACAAAGTTTTTTCACTGAATATATATATATATATATATATATATATAACACATCCTTATCATTAACAGGCCATACAACTTTTCTGGTGCCATCATTTCTCGCTACTTACCACAAGGAGTGATCCACTACATTTCAATGGTAAGTTTCCGCCAAAAGGGCTGGTCAAATTATTATTGTTTATTTTTCATGTTGGCTTAAAAAAAAAAAAAGAAGCAACTCCATTGAATTGTTACTGCATATTTTGTGGAGTGTACTAGTTAGGAAAATAATCACACATTCACTAGCACTGGACACTACTTAAGTTCTAGTGACACATTATAAAATATGAATCCAGCTATCGCCTGCATTAGGAGAAGGTGGTGTTCTCTAAAACTCAAATGGTTCCCCTTTGGGGAATGGACTGGTTTCAAGAGGAGGGTAATGTAGTCTCTCGTCTTCTACTCGGGGATCACGTTTTTTTATAAGTGTTTTGAAGTTTTGTATGCAATAACGTCATCGGAAGCATGTTGTGTAGCTGAGGTTTTGGGGTATTTGGGAGTGGGGCCATTGGAAATTATTCACTTCTGATTTGCAACGATAATTTTAGGTGTACCCAGAGGCACCCCAACATGTGCAATTAGTTTGGGGTACCAATGGTTCCTTTGTCCGTTGTGGCTCTGGCAGCACCACTTGGATATCTATTTAAGAAAGCTGCTGCTGGATTTCCCAAAACATTTCGGACCCACATAAGTGGGTATTGCTTTGGAAAATTAAGGCAGCTTTCCAAGCGGATTGGTGAGTGGGGTATTGAGTATTAGCAAATAACGTAAGATGCGTAAACAGGTTGGTAGCAATAATAAAAAAAAAAGCTCTGGTATCAGAAGGTTATTTGAATAATATGCATTTTCCAACTCTGACAAGTTTATTAACCCGCATGTTTTCGATACTCATGACAAGCAGTGTTTAGGAACAAGCATGCAAGGCACACAGACTTTGAAATTGGTGGGAGAGACGATTTAACACACGTTTTTGCTGTCCTGTACCAAACACACGAGTTTGATGAAAATGTATATTAGACCACACTTATGCACAATAAGAGTTAGAATGAGATTAGAAACTTTTAAATATGAGTGTGTGTGCTAATGATTCTTTTGTTTTTTTAGTCAGGACATTGCCACTTTATACAAGAGGCAAGGTTGATCAGAGTCCACCAGCAATACTAACTTCATTTAAGTTTTAAGGTGCTTTCTGATTGAACATAAGGTCCTTTGGGTTGCGTATCATGCAGTGGATGGGAAGCAGAGTAACTCTTACACCAAAGAACGGATCCAACTCAGGAAGATGGCATGTTTGTCTGTTTTACTATCAATTGTCTAAAACAGGGAGTTACAACGGACATCAACGGACGTCGCACAAGCGTTCTCAAAGCATTTCATAAAAAATCACTCTTGTATAGTAAAAAGTTGTCATACGTGACGTCATTCTATGTGGCAAATAAGAAAAACTTGTGGGATTTGTGATTCGCTCAAGAGAAACATCTACGTATACATTCTATATGGTAAAGTCAGTTGTGGGTTAGTTTGCGAGGCTCATAGCACGACAAGGATAAATGAATTGGAAAGAAACCACTGATGTGATTAGTATCTTCTGTCTCATTGTGTGCGGGCAAGAGAGTTGTCCCACTGTCCTCTTGTGTGAACAAAGAAATTGAATGCTCCAGTTACAAAATAATATTTTTATTCACTGGTCATAGATTCCAATTGGAAGTATTAAGTCACTGGTGATGTCCAGTATATGACACGTGTTTCAGTCTTTGGCCTGTTTCAGAGCTGGACAAATACTATTCAAAAATGTAATGGGACCTCCGTTGGCAGATAGTGCAGATCTAATTGCATAACATCAAATTGAACAAAACTGAATTATCGGATAATACACCAAACAAACATATAACATGTGCGTCGTTACACAGAGAAAGCACATTTTTCATTTGATATACATTGTATTTTAATCAGGATAGAGACAGAGAGAAGAGGGGTTGGATCAATGTAGGATGTGTTGGGGAGAGAAAGGAAAAACAATAATGGTTGCAGAATCATGTAAAAATAAAGGCAAAAAACATGTTCCATATGGGATTGGGTTGTGACTGGACATCTACTTTCAGGTGGACAACTCATGGCCACCCCTAGTGCAAGTCATCTTCAACAGGTATTAGGTACACAGCATATTGTTGGCTCTCAAACTATAAGGCCCTTCGTTATATGGCCCTCTACGATTGGTTGGCACGCTCGTGCCAGTCTGGACCATTCGTCTCACTAGCACCACGTAAGCTCATACCCCAGGTGTCAGGAGGTGGACTTGACTGTACTTCCCCACCAAATTTAATTTTTATTGTATTTTATTTAGCATTTTTAAAGCGCACAGCCCGTGGGCATCGAGGTGCTTTTACAGGAATTGTTTGTTTTTTAGTTGCATAATTGTTTTTTTTGTCTTAGTTGCATATTTATAACATGCTTAAATACCCAGATGTTTCTAAGCGCGGACCTAGGGATCGACCTGTGTTGCTTCATGTCGTCTTCCTTCCAAAACGAGCATGTTGCCACTGTGCTATCCTCCCCGGAAAATTAGCCCATCATCTCTCATCACCCATGCCTTCTGCCATGAAGATTGTCTTTGAACTTGGCCTTGCAAAGTATCCTGGCCTCTGAGAATATCGGAGAGTGTGAGCAAATACTATTGTAGTTCTGGAACTGCATGCCCAACTCTATTTCCATCCTTGGCTCTTGTGACAAGAGACCGCAATTCAGCCCATCTCGGAGAATTTAATTGTCTTAAATGAATAAAAAGTGGCACTCATGGTGTTCTTTATTTACACCTTAACAATGGATGATTTAGTGTCTCACATTCACCGCCTTCAAGAAAAGTTAACCAGTCTTTACTGCTTCAGCCTTGATACCAGGCCAGACAGCCCTTCCAGCATCTTCCACGATCCCAGCTAATTATTTGCTGCAACACAGCTTTCGATCCTTCTCTTCATGGTTTAAGCTTACTAAAGTTGTGACACTCAAGTCCAGCTTCTATGTAATGGTGGCTTCGCCTGCAGTCTATTCACTATGTATAGCCAGCCTATGTGATCACTTAATCTACTTGTGTTACTGCATCTGTACAGTTATTGAACGTTTTCTGCAGTTCTCTTCTCCTGTGCAATCTTCTTTTCGCATATGAAAGTTTACTCAATTCTTTACTTCGTCATTAGTTTCTATGAGATCTATACATTCTCTTCTTCAGCCAGTATTCTCTTTGTGTCAAGTGCGTTTCTTGTGATGTTTCTTCTGAAACTTCCTCCACGAGACTTCAGAAATACATCTGATAGGGTTTTCTTAGTGGGTACCTTCTTTCGAATATTCGCTGCGGAATGGTCACAATTGCTGGTGTCAAGCATGGCACAATTTCAGGCTTCCAGCATATAGGTGGGAGGGGGTCAGGACTTCCTGCAGAGGCATTTGGCTTCTCTTCTACACAATGTTTTACGTTTTTGAAATTATGTTTAGTGAATATTTTGTAATCGTTTCATATTACATCTTGTTGTTATATATATATGTATGTCATGAATATATATATACATATATATATCTTTTGAGCACTGATGACATCAGGCAGGGTGAGTAGCACTCTTCACATCACCAAAAGTAGTGAAGTTCGGACAGCAAAGTTAAAGTATAGTAACCATCTTTATTAATGCCTTGCACAGTGGCACAAAAGTTAAAAAGCCATCAAAGTTTGGCTCTCCCAAAGTGCAAATGTCCGTGCGTGTTGGGAACATTAATGCGTTTCGAGGCTTGCCTCGCCACTTGATCACAACAATGCGTCCCCATTCAACCACAGAGTTTTAAAACATGGTGCAGAGCAAATGGCGACCATTTCCGCCGAAATAAAAGAGGGACTCCATTGGGAAACCCAACTCTTTTGAAGCAAACCCATGGCAGACATCTTTACCTATTGGTACCGCAGTAATGGCATGCATGTGCATAAAATTGCCATCTCTTGAGACTGTGAGGTCCCTGTCGATTATCCGTGTTTGGGATCTGATACAGAGTTACCATGTGTGTTGATTACACTATTTGTCCGTCATGAACTGCCACAGATAATGAGCGTGTTTCAATGGAGCCCCTCGGTGCCAAATATATGCTGAAATGCATTGCATACATTTGAGACATCGTGTTTTGCTTAGATGGCTGGCGCATTAAACATGCAATGAACATTGGCATAGTTCACAAATCGTAAAAAATGAAGTTGATCAATTTGCTTTTCCCAGTCCCAGATGTGATAGCATGAATACTTAATCAGCCCTTTTTATGATCCAAATGGATCAGAGTTCAGCCATAGTTTGATGGAGAGGAGGTCTTGCACAAGCATAATGATTCCATCACAGGTCACATCATGAGGTACGTCAATCAACCTGATGTACATTCTGTGTACTATCCTCAACAGTGGACTTCGTATAATACTTCGGACCTGAATGTTAAACAAGACCTATCTATTTGTTGCTAGTTAGCAAGAAGGTCCTAAATGAGCTGCCTGTTAGCAAAGTGCCAATATAATGGCTGCGCAACTAAATACACACACCTTGTATACCATCTCGGCATACCTTTCCTTATCTTGCCTCAAACCCAGCACACAATATACTGCTGGGTATAGAATCAATCAATAAAGTGCAATGGTCACTTTAAAGTGCATAGTACAAAAAGCATGATAAAGTGCATCAATCTCTTTAAGGTGCATCAGTCACTGTAAAGTGCATAGTGCAGAGGAATTATAATAAGGTGCATCAATTATTATAAAGTGCAAAGTGCACAATTCAGCAATCTGAGACTTTTCTCATTTGATCATAGTGCCTGCCATGTCGTCTCCCAAACATTCTGACTCGGCAACTATTTCCACAAACTCTGCACTACATATTCAAAGTCAATCTCTGGTTAAGAAACAGAATCAAATATCACACATGTGTAAACATATCACTAAAAAGACAACCACCTAGTGATTTAAAAAATGTGCTTACAAACAAATTGAAACCAGTATTAAAAAGAATATTTACAAGAAAAAGGGTGGGAGAGATAATTACTATCCTCCTCTTAATCATATTTCATAGTTAAGAAATTAGCATCTTGCAATGTTTTCGGACTAGACATTTGCGGAACACAATGAATGCTTGGATCTTGTTGTAAGTATTATCTGAAACTTGCGAGAAGAGGAGAAACAGGGGAACAAAGAGGAAGAAAGGAGGAAGAAGAAGAAGAGGAAAGGAAGAGCAACGGTGGAAGAAAACAGACGCAGAAAGAATTACTCAACTATCAATCACTGGCCTAAAAATGTGTAGAGTTCCTCGTCTATTTTGTGTCCATTTGGAAATTTGCTTTCAAAGTCCAATATATAGCGAGTCTCTTTCTGTCTCAGGATTTTTTCTTTGTCGCCTCCTCTTGGTCCTGTCTCAATTTTATGAATACCAAAGAACCCAAAACTTCCAATATTCTTGTCGTGAAATTCTGCAAAATGTTTGGCCATCGGGTAGTTAGCATCATTGTTGACAATTGCCTGTACATGTTGTTTGATACGTGTCTTTAATTCACATTTGGTGCTTCCTATGTACCACTTGTCACTTGCACAGGTCAGCACATAGACAACGTATTCCGTTTCGCAGGTGATTTTACCAGATATAGAAACTGTTTGGCCAGTGATGGGATGTTTAAAAGAGCCCCGTGTTTTAGCATATTTACAGATGTTACAACGGGTGCATTTAAAAAAGCCCTCTTTTTTGTTGTTGGATAACCAACTTGTCTTGTTGCTATCCTCTTCTTGAGTCATGTAGCTCTGAACCAAGACATCCCTTATGGATCGATTTCTTCTGAAGGTTATCTGTGGGCTGCTTCGGAGGTTTCTACTGAGATCCTGGTCCGCCATAAGAATTCTCCAGTGATTGGTTAAGATTTGCCTGATCTTTGGTGCCTGAGTGTCGAAAGTTAAAATTAGCCGAGTATTGTCTTTTTCCATGTTCCTCTTCTCATTGTGTTCGGTTCCTGCTATGAGACTAGAACGTTCCTTAGCTCTGGCTTTGAGATATGCTCTCTCGACCACTCTGTTTGGGTATTGTTGTCTCGCGAAGCCTTGTGCAGTGATTTTGCTCTCCATATCATAGGATTTCAAGGTGCTGTTGTTTCTTCACAACCGGATAAATTCTCCGTAGGTGACGCTCCATATCAGGTTTTTTGGGTGTCCACTATGTGCGTGGAGTGGTGTATTTGTCCCTGTAATTTGTCTATGTAATTCACTGGTTAACTTGTTGTTTATTATTCTCACATTCACATCGAGAAGAGTAATCAAAGTGCGACTATGCGTTTCTGTGAACCGGAGATTGTTATCGTTGAGATTGAGACGGTTGACAAACTCCATCCATCCTTGTTCGGTTCCTTTCCACAGTATGAAGAGATCATCAATGTATCTCAGCCAGAGAATGATGTTGTCTGTATATTCATGAGTATTATATATATTTACAATTCTATTCTACATTCTAATGTTTTAATGGTGGAAGCTGAATAAATAAACAAACAATCATATCAAGTACATTTTCCGAGCTTTTTTGGGGTTTTATGGAAACCCTCAGGATAGCAGTAGGATTTTGAATAATAATCATCCTCTTCATGGAGAACACACTGGAGCAAAGCCAAGAGTAACTATAATTGACAAGTGTGTTCCAAATTGAATGGGCAGAATATGTAATGTAAAAGCAGGCACATTTAGAACCGAGAAAGAGTTTCAGAATATATACAGAATAAATGTTGTTCATCTATTTGAAACTATGCAAAGGACTGGATTTTAAAACATTGAGAACTTTTTCTGAAAATGTATGCCATGCATTGTGAACACTCCTTTTTAAAATTGATATGGGTGCACTGTGAGTACACACAATTGCCACCAAGTCACTGAAGCAAAAAAGCATGCCATCATCATTCATACTTTGATAAACTGTGTCATCAGATGATATCAGCCTACTATAAATTAATGTTTTAAAATCTGGAATACAGTTTTAAAATCTCGAAATAACCAGGCCCACATTCTGGCCAAACTGATGAATATGTTTCATGAATAGGTGAATGACTGAAATGTGGTGCTTCTTTGTTCCATGTATGCAATTAAACCAGCTACCCAAGGGTTCCCAGAGCATTATCAAATACATAAACAAACAGACAAACAAACAACCAAACAGTATTTAATAAGAAGATCCACGCTTCCTGAACGCTGGCCAGTGTAATCACATTGAGCACTATCAGTGCTGTGCAGCCAGTATAGACTGCCTTTTCCATGAATCAGGCCCTGTGTTGACACTGTAGCAGATTCTAAGCGCTTCATTTTAACTGAGAAGAAAACAGAACTGATTCTCGTCCCACACTTATGAACTATTCAGCCGCAAATGCACCATTCATCATATGGCTGAACAAACTCATTGTTAAGTGGAGTATTTTTTTCAGCAGTCTATATTATTCTCATTTGTTTGCAATATTTTAGTATTCTAAAATCAGTCATTTGATCTACTAACCTTTCTAAAAACTGACAATTAGATTTATAGTAAATTGCAAAGCAGGCATGTACTAGTAAATTGTCCTTGCCAGGTCTTCTGAAACTGTAATGTATGCATTAATGGAAGGCTACTCGGTTGTTTTTGTGTTTGTTTGACTAGCTCTGTGCAAGAACCACAGTAACTGGTCAGTGTTCTAATGTACAGAGCATGCCAGCTAACATTCTCAGTGTGACTTGATGTTAAACAATGCTATTTGTTATGCTGAAATGGCCACTGTGATTCTGGTGTTGACTGAGGGTTTTGAAAAGAACCCCAGGCATCTAATGTTGCACTAAGACAACCCAGCAACTCTGCTCGGGTAAGCCGGGGCGTAAGAAGATCTGGGAGGACATCACAGCTGCCGTCAACGTGGAGGGTGTGGCAGTCCATTCCATCGACACAGTGAAGAAGCACTGGCTTGACTTCAAGCCCTGGAGCCAGGAGAAGGTGAAGGCAGTTCTCGATGCTGGTGCCATCATTGAGGTGCACCATGCAGGTGGCCATCGGTTGTTGCCCCTTCAGCTCTGGGTCCTGGAGATGTTTTATCCGGCTCTCCACTCCCAGATCCTTTGTGGCAGTCACGTCTGAAAGCTGCTGGTGAGTACCCATGGGGTGCACTGCGCCAAAGTCTATGTGTGTTCTGTACGGGTATGTATGGTTGCAGGTACTCCCAACTGTACACATCATGGTAGTTCCCCTGCTCTAGACTGGAATGCAGCCTCATGTCCATACCGTTTCTATGTGATGCCAGACATCTGGGATGTGGACAAGCGTAGTAGATATGTGCACTGTCAGTTTTTGATGAGTCGGTACACTTATGCGCATGCAATGTGAGTTAATGACTGCATGTACTCATATAAGTGGACAAATTGTGAGGTTGTGGACATGTGAGCAGAAGAACTCTATGGGTCACACAGTTGTAGGTCAAAGTTTTGAAAACAAAAGGATCGAATGCCTTTTGTTCGGCAGTCAAAGGAACGAAAAAAAGATCAAATTTTTTTTAAATTATTTTTCTTTTAAGGGGGGGTTCCCCCCCAAACCCCTGTTTTCTTTATTAAAAACACATTTTTTACCTACCCAAACTAAGAAAATATATAAATAAATAATAAAAAATTTGTATTCGAGCAAAAGGTAATTCGATCCTTTATTTTCGATCCTTTGACTGGACACCGGGTCACACATTACCTACTGTACATTGCATGATCCACGCACAGCAGCTGAGACTGACACATGTGTATGAAAATGGAAATGACATGTCAGAGCATCAACCTCTCAGGGACCACAGTGTGTTCTATCAGCCCAATACATGAGAAACCAGGAATTACTTGTGATCCTGACATTTGTTTGTGATGGGGGAAACACCATAGGTGCTTGTACCTCAGTAATGGGTGCCTGTACGTATTGCATCCTTACTGCTAAAACTGACATGGGTGCATGTTGCTACAAGTAATTGTATGTGGAAGTGCTGAAGCAGGTGTCATGTGACATCTCCACCAACTCACATGGCCATGCTGTGCATGATCAATCCATGGCTGGCTCAAGGAGCCCTGCATGCTACTGTGTGATATTGTGCAAGATATTTTGTGATCAGCACTGCACTCTGTTTGCGCGGGCAGGCCCCCCAGACCTACACTACTCACATGCATTTATTGTTTGCTCCCCGTAACATGGGAATCAGTGCCCACCCCTCTACCTCTGTGGTTGGTCTCCCAGGGCCCTGCTGCAGTGGGACAGGTTGTGGTCTTTGCCAAGTGGCCAGGGACATGGGCAGCCTGTACCCATTGTGGTCCTTTGGATTGTTGTTTGTCCGCTCCACATGCCTGGTCATCTGGTGGTGGACATGGGGTGTGCATGGTAGGTCCGGAGGGCTGACCGGCTCCGGAGGTCTGGATGGGCTACAATCTGGGATGTACTCCTGTTGTGTCTCTGAGGAGTCATGACACTTTTTGCCAAACAACCTCCTCTGTCATCCACAGTGCACAGTTTACACATAGGCATATTTGCCTTCCTCAGGCTTACTGATGGCAGTGTGTAAGGGTCATGTGTTTCCTCGACTTTGTACTTGCAGATACACCCAGGCTATGCACATCTGCAAGATGTACACAGGCTGTGCCGCACACAAAGTGCCAGCAGATCTTTACTTATTGTGGACGTTCTTCTGTGTATTCAAGTTCATTAGCAGCCCTACAGGGTGCCTGACTGATGATATGTCCTCAGATGACTTGCACCACAACAGCAGCACATTCTGTCCATCTGGCTCCCTGCAATCCACAGGTTCATTTTGCGCACTTGGTTCAACTTGTGTTGGACTGCTTGTCCAGCTATGGCCATTAAGGCAGGCATCAACTTGCCAAATGTGTTGAGATAGTAATGACTCAGGAGAATTCCCCCTCAAGGAGAGTCCACTTGCATGGTGGTCCCTCCCATCCATGCATTGCAGGGACAGGGCAGTGCAGCAGTAACCCTGTGGTAATTTGAGACTGCAAGGATGATGGTGTGACCACAGGGACTGAGCAAACCACAGTGGTTGTGGGCTCACAAGAGCCATGCTCTTGTGCCTCTCAAATTGACTCTTTTGTCACATGCAGACTAGGGTGGTGACAGCTTCACAGTGTGGCAGACCACCCTTCCCCATACCTGTGGGGAAGGGTGGGAAAATGTAGCAGGCACCCTCTCCCCTTCTCGCAAGATGGGTGCCTGTGCACAGCATCTCCCTCCCACCCATCCAGCTGGCCCCTTGGCATTGGGCCGTTCACTGACACTGAGGTTATGATGGCCATTTCAAGTCTAGCCACAGTGAGCTATGGTCACATGTATACACACTCATGTCAGATGTCAGATGTGGCAGACTGTGATGTTCAGCCAAGCTACTTGAGTGCGTCATCATTACATGTCCAAGAGTCCCTCTGTCACCTTGAGTAATGTGGAATGTCCACAGTGCTAGTTTCACATCCAACAGAGAACAAATGGAATATGGCCTAATATGACCCACATCCCAACAACACTCATGGGGGAACTAGCCATTTAGTTGGAACTGACCCCACATACTCTGTTGCAGTATTGGTGGCTCCAGACTGCACCCGAGATGGTGTCCTCATGGGTGGACCTGCATCATGGCCCGACATCTATCTGTTACTTCAGCCAGTTCCTTCAGCCTGGCCCAAATGTACATGTGGCTGGGCCTGACCCACCAGATGGACTGAGTAAGATCTAGGCACCACATTCTGACAGCTAAGATCCAAGAACACCACTTAGTGCATGCATTGTTGTATGTGCTAGGTATCTCCCTGTGTGAAGGACATGTGGCAGAGGGGCTTGAGGGGCACCTCTGTGCTGGTGCCAGGGGCACACACGCAAGTTTGTTAGTACTGGCATGTCTGCTGTTGGAGTGGCTAGGCAAGACCATTTCTTGAAGGGCCAGACAGGACACATGCTCTGGTAGGTGTCGCTGGGAAGTGCTAGTGGAGCTCCATAATTCATTTGGGGTCCCAAGGACTCTCTGGAGGGAACTGCTCTGGAGCATCAAAGGCATGGACTCAGTTTTGCACATTTTGGTCCCTCATTTCTGTGCCACGTGACTCTTCATGGCCGTTCTGTTTGTATCCTTTCCTACACTGCATGTCTATGCGAGTGAGCTAATGGTGGTACTGAGACATGTGCCCAGGAGCAGTTCCCATGGACCTGCCTGCATGTCCAACTTGGGTCACCTTCACATTGGTGTAGTGACGTTTGATGATTTGATTACATGTGTATGTGGCCACACGTGAATATGCTGGGTGGACACGTGCATGTCTCAGAATTATAACAGTTTTTTTATAACGCACTTAATACAGAAATGGTTTCTAAGCACTGACCTGGGATTCAAACCTGTGTAGCTCTGCATCATTTTGCTTCCAAGACGATGACGCATTGCCACTGAGCTATACTACTGGTGCCATGATTGTGAATCATTGTTGTGCTTACAGTTCTGTGTCACTTTTGATGCTGATTGCATGAGTGTATGCATCTGTGGAAGTTGATGGTTGGCGCACCCTAAATTATTGGTATTGTTAATGCTGTCTATGTCACACATGCATTGTCACTGTTGACTGATGTCTATGTTCTCTGTCCACTTTTCCACAGTTGCTGCACCTGGAGAAGAGGACATTAGTAGTGCTGTGGAGCAGAGGAGCAGGGACATGGCCTCCAGGCCCAGGAGCAGACCACAGCCATGCCCCAATTGAGACAACCTCTTCAGAGTGTGATGTGGCTGTTGGAGCGCCAATTACATCAGGTACGCCTGTTGAGGGTAAATCCAAGGAGGTGATTGTCTTGGGGGACTCCTCAGCAGCGGTGGACGAGGGTGCTGCCACACAGCGCCAACTTGGGCAGAGAGCTCTCTGGGAGCTTTTGAGATGATGGGGGTGGATGTGGTGAAGGAGGCTATTGCAGACCATCCCACTGGGTCAGGTGGGGGCATCATAGAGGGTGTTCAGGCTGCCCCCCTGGCACAAAGACATGAGGATGTACAGTCCACCATGGAGGGTTGTGCATAACCTCATGTCACTGGGCCATGTTCGGCAGCAGTGATCACCTTCTGTGATACCTCCACACAGACCAATCCCCCACTTGTGGCCAATGAGGCCATCCGAGCTGTAGTGCAGACCCTGCTGGCAGGTATGGCCAGGCAGATGGCTGCTATTTGTGATACTGTACAGGTTTCCTGGCACAGATCTTGTACAGCACCACAAGCAGATATCTGTCTTCCTGGCCCAGTTGGAGACTGTACTCTTCTCCGGTGGTCTCTGTAGGCTGGTCCATGAAATGGCCCCCTCCACTACTTCCTCCACTGACTGTAGCTTCTGTGCCACCTCCCACCATGACCCCCTGTGCACCAGTTGCAATACACCCCGGTCTGGATGTGCCCCTGTGCCTGGTTGAGGTGTAAGACCCTACATCAGAAGCAAAGGTGGTCACTGAGCCTGCCCAGGAGCTCACACAAGTACAGGCAATGGTGGAACAGCTGCCACTTCAGGACAGTACAGGTGCCATACTCCCCTGACAATACTCCACCCATGTGACACTCACTCCCAAGCAGCAGCAGATGGTGACAGTGATAGTTTTGGTGTGCAGTTTCTATGCCGGTTTAAGTTAGGGTTGAGGCTTGGAGCTAGGGATGACAATATGGAGTTTTTCTGGGTTGCTGCCATGATTTACAGGGTGATGGTACGAAGATTTGCTGGTGCTGCCTTGAGTTACGGGGTGATGGCCCACAATTTCATCAGTGTGCTGCCTTGAGTTACAGAGTGATGATATGTAGATTTGCTGGTGCTGCCTTCAGTTACAGGGTGACTGACCACAGTTTCATCAGGGTGCTGCCTTGAGTTATGCAGTGACAGTGCGCAGATTCGCTGGTGCTGCCTTGCGTAATGGGGTGACAGCCCGCAGTTTCATCAGGGTGCTACATTGTGTTACTAGGTGACGGTAAGCATATTTGCCTGGGCTGCCTTGAGTTTCTGGGTGACAGCCCGCAGTTTCATCAGGGTGCTGCCTTGAGTTACGGGGTGACAGTGTGCAGGTTTGTTTGGGTTCTGCATTGTGTCATGGAGTGATGGTATGCATGTTCACCGGTGCTGCCTTGAGTTATGGGGTGACAGTCCGCATTTTCCCAGGTTGCTACATTGAGTTACAGGGTGACAGCTTGAAGTTTTTCTGTGCTGCTGCCTTGAGTTACAGGGGGACGGTATGCAGATTTGCCAGTGCTGCCTTTAGTTACAGGGTGACTGCCCACAGTTTCATCAGGGTGCTGCCTTGAGTTACGGGGTGATGGTGCGCAGATTTATCAGTACTGCCTTGAGTTATGGGGTGACGACCTGCAGTTTCGCCAGGGTGCTGCATTGAGTTACGGGGTGACGGTATGCAGATTTGCCAGTTCTGCCTTTAGTTACAGGGTGACTGCCCACAGTTTCATCAGGGTGCTGCCTTGAGTTACGGGGTGATGGTGCACAGATTTGCCAGTGCTGCCTTGAGTTATGGGGTGATGACCTGCAGTTTTGCCAGGGTGCTGCATTGAGTTACGGGGTGACGGTATGCAGATTTGCCAGTGTTGCCTTTAGTTACAGGGTGACTGCACACAGTTTCATCAGGGTGCTGCCTTGAGTTACTGGGTGACGTGCGCAGATTCGTCAGTGCTGCCTCGAGTTATGGGCTGACGGCCCGCAGGTTCGTCGGGGTGCTGCATTGTGTTACGGGATGACGGTACGCATATTCTCTGGTGCTGCCTTGAGTTGCTGGAGGATGGCTAGCAGTTTCGTCGGGTTGCTGCCTTGTGTTACGAGGTGACGGTATGCATATTCGCCTGGGCTGCCTTGAGTTTCTGGGTGACGGCCTGCAGTTTCATCGGGTTGCTGCCTTGAGTTATGGTGTGACAATGTGCAGGTTTGTTTGGGTTCTGCATTCTGTCATGGAGTGATGGTATGCATATTCACCGGTGCTGCCTTGAGTTATGGGGTGACAGTCCGCATTTTCCCAGGTTGCTACATTGAGTTACAGGGTGACAGCTTGCAGTTTTTCTGTGCTGCTGTCTTGAGTTACAGGGTGACGGTATGCAGATTTGCCAGTGCTGCCTTTAGTTACAGGGTCACTGCCCACAGTTTCATCAGGGTGCTGCCTTGAGTTACGGGGTGATGGTGCACAGATTTGTCAGTGCTGCCTTGAGTTATGGGGTGACGACCTGCAGTTTTGCCAGGGTGCTGCATTGAGTCACGGGTGACGGTGTGCAGATTTGCCAGTTCTGCCTTTAGTTACAGGGTGACTGCCGAAAATTTCATCTGGGTGCTGCCTTGAGTTACCGGGTGATGGTGCGCAGATTCGCCAGTGCTGCCTTGAGTTATGCGGTGATGACCTGCAGTTTCGCCAGGGTGCTGCATTGAGTTACGGGGTGACGGTATGCAGATTTGCCAGTGTTGCCTTTAGGTACAGGGTGACTGCACACAGTTTCATCAGGGTGCTGCCTTGAGTTACCGGGTGACGTGCGCAGATTCGTCAGTGCTGCCTCGAGTTATGGGCTGACGGCCCGCAGGTTCGTCGGGGTGCTGCATTGTGTTACGGGATGACGGTACGCATATTCTCTGGTGCTGCCTTGAGTTGCTGGGGGATGGCCAGCAGTTTCGTCGGGTTGCTGCCTTGTGTTATGGGGTGACGGTACGCATATTCTCTGGTGTTGCCTTGAGTTGCTGTGTGACGGCCCACGGTTCTGCCTTTAGTTTTGGGGTGACAGTACGCAGACTTGCCAGTGCTGCCTTGAGTTATGGGTTGACAGTCCACAGTTTGGGGTGCTTCCTTTAGTTTTGGGGTCACAGTACGCAGATTTGCCAGTGATGCCTTGAGTTATGGGGTGACAGTCTACAGTTTCGCCAGGGTGCTGCATTGAGTTACGGGTCGACGCCTTGCATTTTACTGTGCTGCTGCCTTGAGTTACTAGGTGATGGTACTCAAATTTTCTGGTGCTCCCTTGAGTTGCAGGGTGATGACCCTCAGTTTCACCATTGAGCTGCCTTGAGTTACGGGGTGATGGCCCACAGTTTCAACAGGGTGTTGCCTTGCGATATGGATTGACGGGCTGCAGTTTCATCTGGGTGCTGTCTTGAGTTACGGGGAGACAGTATGTAGTTTTACCGGGGTGCTGGATGCTGTGGCAAAGGTAGACACCAGGATTTTTAGTTGGCTTTGGTTTTTGTTTGGGTGGGGGCATGTTGTGGGCGTTAAAGGCACACATCGCTATTCTTTGCACTGCAGGTTACTTAGTGCTTTTGAATCCATGAATACACGGAACACACTAACATAATCAAAGTGCAAGTAGGTGTAAAGTTGTATATGGCGCTAAGTAGTTTTCTGGAACTTTGAACTTTTTCTGTGAATTAGCCCATTAGATCTTTGGAGCAAAACTCATTGTAGCCATCACTAATCAACACCAATGATTTTCTTTTAGGGAAATTAATTTTGGTTATATTTTCATTTTCTTACTTTTTGATACTTTTAAATAATTTTAGATTTAGATTTTAGATTTTAGATCCGTTGGTATGATCTGAAATAAGTCTAATTTCAAAAGGAAAGACTCATTATGCCTCTTGTGGTAGCCGTGCCAGTAAATACTGGCACGGCTGCCGCCGGAGTCATGAATTTTCCGGCACCCGGCAATTACAGCCCCAGCAAACCCAGTAATTGCCCATTCCTGGGAGCCTGGAAAATATGACTCCCTATTCCCATTTGAGACCTATTGGACTCAAATGGGAATGGGAGGATGGATGTACCGGCACCATTCATCAATGGTGCCAGTGCATCCGTCAAGGTCTGCGAGCGGGTGCCATTCCGCCCACCAGGTCAGACCTGGTGGGCTGTAAGGAACCCACTCGCAGAACCCAGAATTTGCCGGTCCGGAAACAACAGTACCGGCAAGCTTACTGGTACCATTTTTTCCAGACCGTCAAACTCATAATGAGTCCCACTGTCTTCAGATTTTTCTTTCTACCAACTACTCATCCCTAAGCTTTGGTGTTTGCAATGTTGGTATGTGGAATCACCCTCCTCAACAGTACTTATGTCATCAAACTTAATATGATGAAACGCTGAGTCAAACAACCCTACCTTTCAACTGAATGCGAAGCACACTCAATTCAATCTGCTTCTATGCATCTAGCACCGTTGCTAGCTTGTAAAACACACCATACTCGTCTGGGAAGATATCCTGGCATATACAATTGCGCTTCTGTTTCCTTGTTTAATAGTTCATTCTTTTTCACAGGCTAGTTGAACATTGCATGATTGTGTTTCTTTTACCTAAGGCGAGTTCTGCTAATGATCCTTCATGAAAGGTAGGACGGTCTGGAATAAACTAGCATTTCTGGATTGAAACAAAGCCAGTGTTATCTTCTGTTTGCTTGGTTTCCACTGCTTTATCCCGAGCTTGGTAGCCTCCCCACACATACCTCAGGGGGAGGGAGAGAACGGCGAGATGGGGTCCATATGTGAGGTACTGAGAATGCAGGTATGTCTTTCTGCCTGGCCGCTGCGGTTTGTTATACACCACTGAGAAAAGCTGTGAAACATTATCTCGGTGCCAATAAATCACTCTGTTTTACTTGGATGACACCCAGCATCTTTTTCAGAATGCCAAGTCATTTATCAGAACGCAAGATCCCAAACTATCTAATTGAGAAAGCAGATGTTTGGTCTGAGTGGGCAGGCAGGAATGCACTTCGTTGCTGGGCACTCTCTGCAGTAGAACTAACACACTGCTCCAGCACACTTAACATTGAATTCAAAAGGCTATCCCGCTCCCAAAAATGATCCTCTAGCAGAAAAGCTCTGTCCAAAATAAGAGGAGGGCGAATCCGAATTAATTGACACACTTACATTTAGTGAATTCAAGGTCTGAGGCAGATAATTATATCACATGTTAACTACCGTTCAAAAACGGGTTAAAACGCGCTCCCGCTTAAAGTGAGCTGCCATCTGGGGAATGCATTTCACATGAAGGAGGAAATGGTTGCTGTGCTTCCGTGACGAAGAAAAACATTGCAAGCGAGAGGAAAGAGTCCAAACACGTTATGTGGCGCAAGGGTCCCACGTGCTTACATACACACACGCAGTTTCTCGTTTATTTATAGTGACACGGTTTACTTTTCTTTGCAAATGAGACTGGTGCGTGCACCTACGCAGTACCCACTGTATATTTGAAAAGGCAAGTTCCACTCCAGGCTTGGGGAGGTTGCTAAAAAGTCTTAGCACTCAAACATGCAACAAGGATCTTATGGGGTTGCCTCGCCCTTCAATAAATAAGGCAAAAATTAGACGTTTGGAATACTTTCAACCACAACATGCCCTCTTCTACATGGTAAGCACAGCCTTGTAAATTAGGCCTGACAGAAATGTGCTGCATAAGCAGTGCAGAGTTCCAAGCACAGCCATTAAGTAACTGTGGATTTGAAGTGCCACTCTATATGCCCAGGTTCCACCACGCTGAAGGCACAGAATGAAAGGCTAACTTTGTCCATTGCGTTCGCCAGCTGCACCCCTTACGTGTAAGCCCCCTGATTCATGAAGATGACTAGGGTTCAAGAGGAGGGAATGGCTAGGGTGGCCAACTTTCTGAAATCATTTTGCAGGCCACTTGTCCACAATGCAGAAATAATTTCATAGCATCATTCACCCATGTCCTGCACCCAATTGTTATTTACTCAATGACATCATGGATTGGATAACTGCATTTGAGTATGCATGTGAAGTGCAATCAGTTGTGGATGCTGATAGGATTGCATAGTTGCTGAGTCGATTACCCCATTCTGGCTGCAGGGCCATTATGGAAATGTCAATTGTGAAAGAAAAGACTTTGCAAAATTGAAGCAAACTCTGGTCTTTGGGAAGACTCCTGCCCAATACGTGAAAAGATTCAGAGATTACAAAAACTAAGATGGTAATACTTGGGTCTCATATGTGGATGATACCTTGAAAAACTTGACTGGCTGGGTGGAAGTTTATAAGGTCACCACCTTTGAGGGTTTGATTTATTTAGTCATTCTTGAACATATTTTTGATTCTTGTTCCTCAGAGCTTAAGCAGCACGTGGTTGATTCTAACGAGATAGATCCAAAGACGTTAGCTATTCCAGCAGATTTATGGGTGTCACACAGAGTGGCCCATAAGGACACACCTGCTCCTGTTAAGCAGAAGGAGGGGAAAAGGACACAGATAAGGAGGGTGGGGTTACCGACAAAACCTCCTCCCATAAGGGCCACAAAAAGCATAGTAAGGGTAAGTCACATGAGAATGTACAGAATAGTGTGGATCACCCTCCCAAACATAGCTCTGGTCACAGTAAGCCTCCCTATGTCCCAAGTCCCGGTGGATCATGTGTGGCTTGTGGAGCAAGTGACCACATGAAGGGGTACCCTTGATGTATGGTCAAAACCTTGGGGGTCCAATCTGTGAGTCTGGCCTTCCCCTCTTATGAGGATAAAAAAATTGCCACAGGGGCATCCTTCTTTTTGGACTCTTTTCCCAGTGGGATAGAATCTGAAATATTGACTGACAGTAACAGTCGCCTGGAAGGATACAAAACAGATCTGGAAACAAGAAAGATCAGAAGATTTCTCTGTGGAACACATGATTATCTTAATGATGAAGTTTATACATCGACTGACAAATATCAATTCTAGTCTCCACGAAACAACAACCCGACATCAGACAACAGTAGTTCAGAATCGGATTCCACCAGAGGGGCATCGGCTCCTGAGCACCTACCCAAAGCTGAGAGTCTACACGCACAGGACCAGCAAAACAGGCACCACATGACCTTTTTTATGAGGGGTCCAGCAAGGAAAAGAATGAGGAGGGGGGAAAAGGAAAAAATCAAGATCAAGGAATGGTAACAAGATTTCAAACACAGCAAACCTAGTAGTTAATCTTTCGAACAGGACACTTACCAGACAAGAAAACAACACATTACAAAAGGGATATAAAGTTGTTTTATGGCACAAGCATGTTTAACACAAAAGTGGAGATACACAAATTGACACGCAAACTGAAGCAGAAAGTATTCTTTGCAGAATTATCCCCACAAGATAATGATGGTTCAAGAACATCAAACTAGGTTGAATTCAAACCTAAAAGCACCTTTATGGCACCAATTAATGTACCTGCAATTGGCATTTCTGAAAAAATGGTACTGCCGATTTGAAGAAAATTTATTTTGAAAAACAAAAAAATAACATTTTGAGTAGAGGTGAAATGTCAATAATCATAACACTCTACACAGATGAGAGTCTCACAATAAGACCGGCAGACAAAAGAGGAGCCCTCGTACTCCTCAACATGACAGACTACAAGAGGGAATGTGAATGACAGGTGAATGACAGCACAATTTACGCTAATATCGATTATGAGCCCACTAATGAGATCATGTCACATTTGGATGATATTCCACGTAAGGCAGAGGAAATGTAATGGATAACCCATAAAATCAAGGCATTCTTACGCACCAAAAAACCATGAATCCCACATTTCTATCTACTGCCCAAGATCCACAAGAGTATACTGGACCCGCCAGTTTGGCCAATAGTAACGGCCAGAGGGGGAATCCTGCAGCCCTTGGGAACATATATAGACTATTTCTTACAACCTCTCATACAAAAGACTTCTACCTATGTGAAAGACAGTACACATGTCCGTAACATCTTGCGTGAGATCAACCTGACCGAAGAAGACATTCTATTCACCATAGATGTGAACAGATTGTACACAAGCATACCCCTTGATCTGGGACAAGAAGGAGTAGAATGGTTAAAACTTCAGGAAGAAGAGATGGGAGCGGCAAAGGAGTTCATTTTGATTTTGCTAGAATTTATCTTGTTCAATTCCTACTTCATACATGAAAAGCAATTCTACTTAAAGATATCAGGAAAGGCCATGGGAGCTACAATGTCACCTTGATACGCCAACAGTTTCATGTACCATTTTGAAAAATGTCATATCCTAGAGAACCCTCAGTGGAAAAACAACATGAAAACCTGGGTGAGATATATCGACGATATCTTTGGCATATGGCACAGAGAAAAGAAAGAACATACAGAATTCCTAGCAGACATTAACAACATAAACCGGAGAAATCAATTCACAGCTGAAATAGGTGACCCAGTAATACATTACCTGGATGTTAAAGTGCAAGTACATGATCAAAAAATCTCAACAACACTATTCACAAAAGCTACAGATAGAAACACCCTTTTACACAGACTAAGTTTCCACCCACACATCCATACACCCACACAACACCCTAAAAAATGTACTGCATGGTCAGATGTTGAGGATAAAAAGAATAATCAGTGACCCAGATGAGTGTGAGATTGAAAAAAAAAAATTACAGAAGAAACTTCAGGATCAAGGACATACAAGTGAGGACTTAACAGCAGCTACCAACAAGATGATGACAAGGACAAGGGAGAGCTTAATACAAACTAAACCGAAACAGGAAGCATCATCAATAGAGTTTGTTTCCAAATACTCTACTCAGAGCACACAGATAAAAATATGTATTTCAAAGGATTGGAATATACTAACAAGAGATACCAGAACAAAGGAATTGTTCCCAGAGCTGCCAGTGTTCGCTTACCAAAGGAGCAATAATTTGAGAGATATTTTGGTCAATACTAGAGAAGGAACAACAAACACAACGAGAAGGAAGCTACAAAGGACTTTCCCCTATTTGAACTGTGGTAACTGGAATAACACTATCAAATGAGTCGTAGTCTCCCACCCTCATACTGGAGAAAAAAATCAAACTTAGATCCTTTGCTACATGCAATACTGAACATACTGTATGCTGCATAAAATGCCCATGTGACACTGATTATGTTGGAGCAACAGGAATAAAGATTAGAATACAAATAAACAAGCACACGTCATGCATTAGAAATAAGAACATGACGTCAACAGTGGCAAGGCACTTCACTGAAAAGAAACAAAGTGTGGTACAATTAAAATTTCAGGTATTAGAGGTGCTAGAGGAAGGCAATCATAGACAAGACATGAAGATGTTGAGAGAACAACATGAGGAATATTGGATAGATTGCTTCAACACTCTGTCACCAAATGGCATGGACGAGGAGTGGGACCTTAATTGCTTTCCGTTAGACTGCTACCTGGGAGACCGGTTTCAATATTAACCTATTCCTTCAAACCAAACAGTTAGAGTGTATCCTAATTTAATCATCGATGAGATTTTCCAGGATGTTGATACATAAGTGATCTCAACACGATCACACAAACATAAGGAAGAGTCTAACACAGTAGTGAGGTACTGTCTAAAACGCTTTGCCAATTTAGAAAACACTAACGATATGAATGTGTGCTTTTCTTACCCGAACTTGTCATTTGAATATATTTTGACCAGCATGCAAGGCGACATCAAATTACACTATTTTGACCACTCTATACAGGTAGAATGTATAATCACTAGCTATCAGCAAGAGTGAGGGAACCTAAGATCCCACAGACCATTATGCAAATGGCACAAATAGAGAGAATAATGTGATTGCTACTCCTGTATTTTAGCCGACATGTCCATAGACGTTTGTGTTGAACAATAACATACTGGTTCACATCACATTAGTTATAGTAACTTTCAGCTGAAATTGGCACCCTGAACCAAGATGGCCATCCGTGTTCACCACGGATGGCTCTCTTGTCAGGCAACATTTATTTTGGTGTCCAAAGCAACATGCTAAAGCATTGACGATCTGCCGTTTCAGATAGCTGCACCACCGCTATATGGCCACCGCAGGATACATGACAAGTTTACTACAAGGCATGATAGGTAAGGATTTTCGTGATGCGACTAAACATACTGAATATCACAAAGTACAAAGTGAGCGACCAAATTCTAATTCAACATGTTTACCCACAGACAGTGAACATGTGCAGCCAGCGTTAAATACCACGATTGAGCATTATATATGACACGCTTACAACACGGCATGATTGGTAAGGAGATTCATGATATGACTGCCCAAAGTTAAAGAATAAGTGAGCGACCATATTTTAATTCAATACGTTCACCCACAGACAGTGAACGCGTGCAGCTGACGTTAAACGCAATGATCAATTTACATAGGTCAGTGTTTTACAGATCACATCAGTTCCTTGCAAGATCACTTGTATACACCTTGTTATTTTTACAGGATTATCAGAAAATCAGAGTTTAAACACCAGTAGCACCTGGTAATTAAGTTATAAAGCCAAAGCGCCTAAACCACACACTTCATTCAGTAGCGGGAGATGGTCACACAGGTGAATTGCTGACATAAAGCCTATATGCTAATAGTGTAGAAGTTTAGTGGATATCTTTAATTGAAGATGATGCCTAGTCTAAGAAAGAAACAACTAATAACGTTTAATATTATGTTTATGTTTTATTTTTCAGTTTTTCTCATATATGTTGATGCACACCAAGTAAACTGATGGCCCCCCTCTCAAGTTCCTAGAAATGCCTGTAAATCTAACCATGCATGGTACAGTAATAAGGACACCTGTGAATGTACAGAGGAAAGTCCATGGAATGGTTCGGCTGGGAAATGACCTCATAGTCTTAGGCCTTGTGGGGGACACTACTGAAATACCATGCACACTGTTGCAAACAAAGGCTGGCCTCTCCAAGTCCAAAGCTGAGCCGAAGCCAAAGGGGAAACACAAGGCTAAGGGAGTCAAAAAACTCAGAAGAGGGAAAGAGAATATTCCCCCTAATTCACCTGCCACTGAGGTGTAGGTAGTTGGCCAAGTACGTGAACCTGACGAGTAAGAGGTGCCTCCTGAAATTCTCAACCCACATGACCATCCTGAACTCCAAAATGTATTGGTTGAAGGTGGTCCTGATAGGGAAGAGTTTAGTAGTGGCCAACGTGAGTGCCCATCTTTAGAAGGCCTAAGGAGACATACATGTTTCCAGATTGACGGAGAACCACCTGGGAAACATATGATTTATTGGGAAGGTGGGCTCCTGTAATGTGAGCCCATATAGTCTACTTAAGGGGACCATAGGAGGTTTGTGGTCGCCCTTCAAGTAAGACCTTTCCACCTACCACTGGCACACAAAGTTCCTCTAGCTGGTCACCTTGGGAACAAAAGAACCAAGCAGAGGTGATCCATGCATTTCTACAGGCCCAAGATGGGGTCCAGGTAGGAGGCCATTGTAGGAGTTGTGCCACTTGTCAGATTTCAGGTAAGAGTGGCTCAACAATCCAGGCTCCATTGGTGACACTATCGGTGGTGGTGGTGCCATTTGAAATGGTAGGGATTGACATTGTTGGTCCCCTTGACCCTCAGACATCCTCTGGCTTCCCTAAAGACATTGTGTCAGACAGAGACAGTAACTTCATGTCTAAGTAAATGCAAGCCATGTTGAAAGAGTGTGGGGTCACATATACGTTTTCATCAATTTATCATCCAACAACTAATGGCTTAGTTGACAGGTTTAATAGAACTCTCAAAAACATGATTGGGGCTCTGGAAGAACCTCAAAGGAGAAATGGGGATCTCCTGTTGCCTTGCTTACTCTTTGCCTACAGAGAGGTACCTCACAAGAGTGTTGGTTTCAGCCCCTTGAGCTGCTTTTTGGTCACCCTGTTAGGGGACCAGTGGCCATAGTCAAGGAAGGGTGGGAGCTCCCTACTTCTTCCGTCACTACCAATGTAGTGGACTATGTGCTGGGGTTAAGAAAGAGAAGGGTCCTCCCGAGGGCTCAGGCCAGTGATAAGTTGAAGGCAGGTCAGGCTCTATTAAAACATTGGAATGACCAGACGGCTTCAATTTTTCACTTCTACCAAGTCAAATGTTGCAATCAAATCAATTGAAGCAACGTGTATGGTTTTGTACCGACCTTCCCTTAATGAAGCTTCAAAACATTTTAAAATGCAACCATTTATAGTTGTTCTATGGTGTTTTGGGAATCCTACCTGCCTTTTTTGTAGTCTCCCAGCTTGTTTTGCCCAAATTTCAAGATGACTTAACAAAATTTCTGCAAAGATTTTACCGTCAGCATCTATGATAGAGATAGGGCAGTAGTGGTTGGGATCACTACAAGGACCATGCTTATTAATTGGTATAATATAGAACGCACTCCAAAAAGGTAGATAACACTCGCTCTTAGCAATGTCTTTAAATAAGAATGATAAAATGGCCGCCCAAGACTTCAAACTCTCTTTCAGTTTATGTGATAGTTTGCTCGGGCCGGGTGCCTTTGACTTGCTGGCTCTTCTGATAGCATCAAATATAATTTTGGATGAGAAATCAATAATATATGTGTAATTTTCATTTGATAACTCTGTGTTAAAAGATAGTTCCCAATCCGCTCAATATAAAGACAAAAAGTGATTAACCCACTGTGCTACAGATAGCGTGTTATTTTGTGCTCTTTTGTTTTCTCAATTTCAACTCTTTAGGAAGGCACACTATTTTTATCTCCATAATCTCCTTTCTTGTTTCCGTCTGCTTTACAACTATCTTAAGACCATACATTTGTGTGATAGTTCTGTTTTTTCTTTTGTAACTTGTCCTGCTCTGTTATTCGCACAAAATTGATTCTTGTTAGAAATCATTACATTTTCTAAATTGTCAACAGTAAACAATCCCAATTCACATTCATAACAGGGGTTTTGCAATCGCAGATTTAACTGATTATTACATCTTTTGATGCCCTTACCCCAAGAAATTCTGTTACCATTCAAATTGGATTGAAATGCCTCCCTGTATACAGTGGCCTGATGTTCTACCTGCAAGTCCACTTTAGAGCTAAGAAAGCAGTGATCGCTCCACTGGGTATAAGTCTCAATAACATGTCTACATCTATTGAACACAAATCTGTCTATAATTATATAATCAAGTGTTGAATATGAATTTCCTCTTGGCCAGATATGTTTTCCCAGTATGTCACCGATAACAGCACCATTCAGTTTGTCCCAAAGAACACCTGCAAATCATCCCTTTCAGACCATTATGGCCTTTTTTATGTCTAGACTCTTCTATTAAGGTCACTGATTTCTCAGTTCTACCTATTTCCATCTGAGGGCCTTTTGAATTCAGATCACCCAATCTAATTACGTGACCTGGTTTAGGATGATTCAGCCAGTCTTCCACGCTATTGGGGATCTCCCTCAGAAAATCATCCAACGGGGAGACCCCCTCATGCCAAAAAACATTAATTAGTAGCATATTGATTTCACTGTCTGTTAGGGAGAATTCTCTGTTTAGGCTGAATTTCCTAACCTAGTGAGTCCTCCAGCAGCTTTGCTGGATTTCTGGAGTTTGTTTTTTTCCATCCTGCCAAGAGTGAGACTCTTTTTCTCCCACTCTTGGACATGAATGTGTGTAATTCCTTTGAACGTCCATGTGTTCTATGGTCTATGGGGTCTTTTACTCCATAGGGTCTCATATGTTTTGCTATGTGTGTTACACCGCACCCTCCGTGCCGTAACACTGGGGCGTCCTAGCGGACCTCCATCATAGACTCCATACCCGGGGACTGACTACTGTCTCCCCGGGCATGTAAAGTCACCATTGGCTTTACTAGACCTAAATTTACTAACAGAACTAGTACAAACCATCCTATTGTGGACGTACTAGTAGGGGTAATTCGATTACTCCTAGGTCTGTTATTCGAGGGGGCACTGTCCCGTCCCCCCTCGTCGAGTTTTGGCTTTTGGCAGTGGAAACTACTTGTTATATTCGACCCCGAATATAACCCTATGGGATTCTTCCCATTGTTGGAGATTGATACTGTTTCTCGTTAATCTCTAACGTACCTCTGGTCTACTTATCTTAAATAAGTCTATCGGATGGTATTTTCTGCCAGAACTCGGCTTTTTAAAATGGCGTCTGTGTTCGTCTCTGTGACTCCTAAACCAAAGGTTGAGCCCTTTGTTCCACTTTTGGCAGGCTTCTGTACAGAGACCCTCCAAAGTGGTGCCATTCTGTCTGGGTTACCACAAGGGTGTAGGAGGGGGTTTAGGCACCCTGGACCGAGTTGCCTTGCCAACTCCGGTCGCACTCTGGTGTGATTGGCCCAAGTGGTGAGCCTCCCCGCTCACCACTTAGCGTGTTTTGATTGACAGCTAGGCTGAATGAATGGGGGTTTTCTGCATAAAAGCAGGGCTTTGGGGACTGGATCTTCAGAAGTCGCCACAGGACCTAAGAATCTGACGAGGGTAAAGCTGAGCCGACCTGCAACGACGACACCTCCGGTGGAGCCCTGCTGAACCGACTCACCACTTCCCGACGACAGAGGAGATCTCCCTGCCGGAGAGTCTCTTCCCCTGACTGGTGGGAACAACCAGTCCCCTTTGCTTTTTCTTCGCCTCAGGACGCAGTGGTCGAATTGCCCATGCAGAGCACCTCGGCAACCGGATAGCCACTACCCCTGTACCACGACCAAAAGGTGGTGCCTTGTGACGGAGCACTCTGCGGCTGGTCTCTTCCCTGGTGGTGCAACGATCTTCAACTTTCCTTCGACGACGAGATCATCCTCTTCTCTTGGCAAAGACCGGACGTGCATCCACCACCAGGAACAACTGCCCCCGCCGGAGCTGTCTCTCCACAAACCAAGGTACTGTGTCCGCCTGGCTTCCCTTGTTTCCGGATAGAGTGAGGTGTCTTAATCCTCGCCTCTCCATAGGGTCGCCTCCAAGCTTTCTCTAGCGTGTTGTTCTGAACTGGTCCAATCTGCCGATAACAATTTGCTTCAAAGACTCGAACGCATTTCCACTAAGATACTTTTTGGGACATATCGCCTTGCCTCTCTCCGAGTGGGCCTGGCCTCTGAACTTTGGAATCTATAGTGGTTCTTGTCTTCTTGCCTTGCATCTTTGTTCTTACACGTATTGGTATCGAGTTGATTTCGTAACCCGCCTTTTTCTCTCCCATCCTAACGAATACTAGAGTGCCATCTAGGTTAAAGCATACACCTCTGCCTGCAAATAAGTGATGCCGTTGAACCTAGACTTGTCGAACTATTGTTAGAGGGAATGATCTGTTTTTCTCATAGTAATAGCGATTGAAGTTGTTTGCCGTATTAGTGCCAGAGTGTTTTCTATAGATGTGTCTTTATAAATAAATTCCTTTATATCTTTACACCGAAGCCTTGTTCCGTGTTTGCTTGTTATACTGTGTAGATTGCCCTATTTTGTATACTCCACATACTGTCTAACTCTTCTTGAGGGAAGTCTGACTGCTCAGCCAGAGCTACCAAGTGAATCTGTGTGTGCAGACTGCTACCAAGTGGGTTTACTGCCAAACACCTGTAGTCCTAAATCTTTTGCAGTGGTCCCAGAGGGAACTGCACAGGTTTCCGCCTAACACTGTCCCCCACTTTCAGGACTGATGTCACACCCGAAAATCCCCTTTGATTTTACGATTTTGACATTCGTTACACCCGTTCCCAACCTAAAGAATGACATAACGCCCCCCGCTGGCCAGCCACCCTAACTTATTTTTGTTGTTGTTTGAAAACAAGTATGGTATCCTTCCATACTTAATGGGGATGTAAGCCAACGTTCCTATATACAAACTATGTCATGTTGGCATACATATTTGTTTAATTCTGTGTTATTGCACATTGTACAGTGACCTATGGAATTCTAAAAATGTAAGTGGATATAAATCCCCTATAGTCTTTTTTTTTCATTTTTACTTTTTGTGTGGGATGGTGATGATGTAAGAGTCCCTGCTAACCAAGACCATTCCTGCTCCTTAGCTCTTCCCATTCTAAGGGATTGAGTGAATCTCACCGGGTAATTAGCCTGACCCCTTTTCTATATGGACACCTTAATTTCACTTCCAATGTTTGTGGTCTTATTATCCTTAATTCTACTGTTGCAATCATTTTCAAAAAGGCTTACATCAGTAACCATGAAACCAAAGCTCCTCATATTTTTCATGTCTCTTCTAATAACGTCTGCGATGAAGTTAGATCCTGCATGTGTAATTACAGAACTTGTGCATGGAAGTTTACAAATTACGACTCAGAATATATCCCTACTACAGTTCACTGATAAATTAGCTAACTCTGAGAACAACAGTAAAATAGCCAATCTATTTAACATAATGGCATCATCCTTTAAACAAATCTCGATTAAGACATTGTGACAATTAGCCATGTGATGTGGACCTATCTCCTCTGGGTAGAAATCCTTTGTACCACCTCTTTTATGGTCAAATGCCCAAAAGCCCATAACTTCCTGTTTTGCATCATTGCAACCTGCCCTCTTCAATATGCTATGCACCTTCGATGTATGTGAATATGCTACGTGAGGGGTCTAGCCTCCTCCATAGGAGAACCCTTTTCTCCTCATGTTTCACAATCAGATAGCCAAACACAACCCACTTCCTCATTGACATCCCTGCTGCTTGCACCCCTCAGAATGCAGCAAACTTTAGGTTTCCCTTCACTCTCTGGTATGTGTGACCTAGAAGCCAAAGAGGACGAATGAGCCGGCAATCTGTTGTAAATTGACAAGTCGTTTGAGGCGAAAGCATTTGTGTGATCCGACAGCGATAAAGAAGCATTACCATTTGAAACAGCAAAAATCATGGGACCTTCCTTTTGTTTTATCAATTGTTCATCAGAGTCCCTTCCAAGTGCCACTGACCGATACTCCAAGCTTTTAATAATGGAGTAATCAGACCGATCCTAGGATCTGGCCAATTGATGAAAAATATGATGGCACAAATTTGTATCCTCTTATGTGTGAGCCATTAGCCCATCTTCCAGCCGAACCACAGATAAACCACTAACAATTTGAGACTCTATAGGTCTCGTGTGTAAAGGCATATGCTTAATCAGGGCATGATTGTGTTGCGGATCACACTGGTTGCCAAAGCTGGTTAAATCTATGGTTACCGTTGGTTTTGAAAACATAGGAAATGTAGCCGTAGCAGCAGAAGCAAATGGCAATGTTTTCCATGAGGAGGTGCCCTCCGTTCCTGTTGTATTATTAGCGTACTTAAACACACGGGGTCACCACTATCCCTTTCACTTACCTGAATTTGTGGTGGTTCCTTTTGTGTTGACAGCCAAGTTGTGAGTGACTGAATCAGCTGACCTAATTTACCATTCGTTTTGTCGCCGATTACAAGTTGAACAGCGAGCTCATTGTAGTCCCTGACCTCTGAAAAGCTGTTCACTATTGCCTCTAAATTTGATTTGTTAGCCTCCTGGGGCAATTTAACTAAGGGTATTTTGAGATTTGGTTTTGTAGTATGCTGATTCATATTTGCTATGGCATCTTTAATTGACACATTCCTAGAACAAGAATTATGCACTGGAGCTGATTCTGTTTTTTTTGGTTTTTTATTTGTTGTTTTCTGGTACATTATGTAGGCAACGTGTCACCTTTAACGCGTAAAGCCTTTTCCGATAAGACGTGCTCATTCCATGTAAGCCTATGAGTGGGAGAAGTTGTTTGATTGGGGAGCTGGTTACCCAGCTCCTTAGTGAGCAGCTGATTTTGCCCCATGCCTTCATGTACCGACACTAAGGTTTTACCTATGGGACCAGTTACTGCTGCTATAGTTCTGGTAAATATTTCATCAGTGTTAATTGTATCCACTGCTGCCGACCTAGCAGAAAGTTGTTTTCCAGAATTATGTATCATTTAGACGGCTTGTGACAAATTGGACTGGCCCTGTAGTTGGGAAGACAAACAAATAAGGAATGTAATTCAGCCTCATTTGTTACCATTTCCAATGTTCTCTAGATTCATACCAAAGTGATCGTATTCATTTGAACTTCAGCCTAAACTTTTAAACAGTGAAACAAATGAGGAAAGTACATACTTCAAGGCAATAAGGGCTTTTCTTGAGTACACTCCATCTCCTAGTTGAATCTGCGCTGCAACATTTTCTATATCTTTGTGGGAGGGCAAAATGAACATGTTTTTTTCTTCTCTTCGGATGGGGGTTTGAAACGTAAGAGGAAATCAATATGTACGTTTCACTCTCATCTTCCTCTGAGTCAATATAAAACATGGGAGACTGCAATTGTTGGTATTTTCCTACCATTGTCCAATAAATCTTCAGTTACTGTGTCAATCATTAAAGAGCTATGCACTGCCTTGCTTGTATTGATACCCCGTAGTTGGGATGATATTCTCACAGGGATGTTAACTTCAGTTCTAGGAACTCCATCACAAGTTAACATTGGAGGACTGCCCAACTCCACCCTTCCACCTGTAGATATGGCAGGGGCAATGCCTGTGCCATTTCGAAAATGTCTTTTGCTATTGATTTTTCAGAGTGTTTAGATGAACTACAAATTGCGTACATCGCCCGAGATACTGAAGAAACAGTAATTACTCAGCAGGCCGACAGCCCACAGATGCCCTGACCTGCAGTACTGCTAATGACTTTGCTGCCGACTTCACGGGTGGTTTTGCGCTTTTCTGGGCCTGAAGTGTCTTCCAGCCACAGAAGTTGCATGTCGAGCACCCACTGCTCCCAGACATGATCAGTTTGTTTGTTTGTTTGTTTAGTATTTATTATGCGCACCGGACCCTAGGGTGTAAGGGCGCAAGAGGTAAGGAAACATACAGCTTAGTGCAAGGTTACAAGTTACAGAATGTCATTCATGCGAAAGGATTAAACAATCCAACAATTTAGTAAAATGAACAATATGTAGATAGCAATTGTAGCAGGAACAAATGCAGGCAGGAACAGATTTGTGCGTTCATTATCATTTTGTAGCTATTAACCAGCTGATCACATTTTGCCTGTATATGGTGAAGGATTGTTCCGTTCTCAATGTGGAGGGTAACTCGTTTCACAATTGGGCTGCTTTGACTGGGAAACTGGTTCCTCCTATGGTGGAGAGTTTGAATCGGGGTACCTAAAGGCGGTTGGTGTTTGCTAATCTCGTTTGTCTAGTAGATACTGTTCTCAAGAATCTGTCTGCTAGGTATTGTGGAGCTTTGTTGTTTAGACATTTGTATATGAGGGACGCAGTTTTGAGTCTAATTTTCTCATAGGTAGAAAACCATTTGTGTTTCCTTCTTGTTTCAGAGATATGTTCTCTCTTAGGAATGTTCAATGCTGCTTGAAGAGCATTATTTTGCTGTACCTGTATTTTGATGATAGTGGATTTAGTCGCTCCAATATACAGGGCATTGCAGTAGTCTAATTTGGAGATAATCAAGGCTCTGGCTAAGGTCAAGCAACTGTTCTGGGATAGGAATTGTTTGCCAGCTCTAATTAGTGTACATGTATAGGCTGTTGATGAGGCTAAGGTATTTACCTGTTTGATAAATGATAAGGTGGAGTCTAGGTATATACCTAGTGTTTTTACTTCCTTAGCTACTTGCAGTTCTCATCGATAATGAAGGAAGAGTAGTTCATGCTTAGTTTGTTGAGGAGGGGTGTGGTGCCCAAGATGAGAAGCTCTGTTTTATCATTGTTCAGGCACAGGCCATGGGTGGCCATCCATGCCTGAACGATACTGTAGATTCTGTTCACCATTGCTAAGCCCTCATCATAGTCCCCGGTAAGTGGGAGGAGGATCTGGGTATCATCTGGATAGTTGGTGTAGGTGATACCCAGATGGTACAAGTCATCAAACAAGGGCTTAGTGAAGATATTATATAGCGTTGGTGAAACACATGAATCCAGTGGCACACCACCAGTGATGGAGATGGGGTCCACAGCTGCCATTGGTGAGAAGACCCTCATGGTACAGTCACTAAGGAATGATTGAATCCACACTATAGCCTCATTGGAGAAGTGTGCTGCTGTATCCAAGTGGTTGCATAGAACTTTGTGATCCACTAGGTCGAATGCTGTCTATTAGGAGGAGTAGTGCAGGTTTTCCAATGTCTCAGAATTTATCTATTTCGGCTTTAAGATCATTAAGTGCAGTTTCGGTGCCACGTAGGAGACGGAAGCCGGATTGACGGGAGCCTAATAGCTGGTTCAGTTCTAGGAAGTTCTGGATTTGGATATATGCCACCTTATCCAGAATCTTCAGCAGGAACGGCACAGTTGTAATCGGTCTATAATTGGTAGGTATAGCCGGGTCTAGGGTTTGCTTTTTGAGGAGTGGGAGCACCCATGATTCCTTTAGGTTGCTGGGGTTAGTGCCGGTGGTAAAGGAGGCATTGATCATCTTAGTGATAAATGGAGCTATGTCCTGCGTGGCATCTTTGATCAATTGTGCTGGGCAAAGGTCACCTTTGCAGTTGGAGGGTTTAAGTCCAAGTATTCCTTTCTCCCCCTCTATTATGGAGACTTTAGAGAAGTAGAACTGGGTGAAAGGTTTCGTTATTTAAGGTGTTGTGGTATTAGGCAAAGGATTGGTGGCTAGTGACTATTTCTTTAATTCTATTTTCTTTTGGCGGTTTCGGACTTTGTTGGTTAATGCATACTGGATTTCAGAGCACCATTTTTTATCTTTGAAACAGTTATCTTGAGGAGTTATGGGATTTTCCAGTTCTCTCAGTATAGTGAACAGCTCTTTCATGCTTGAGTTTGCTTGTGTAATTCTATTGTTGTAAGTCTCTTGTGTTGCTGAGAGGATCTCTTTCTTATATTGAGATGAAATGTTGATTAGTTTCAGTTTATTTTCCAGAGTAGGGTGAAGTTTTCAGGTATTTTTACATTTTCTTTTTTCTAGTCTGAGTTTTTTTATGTGGGGGTGAACCAATTGTTCAGATGATTATGTGGTTTGCTGTTTCTGAGTTTTGAAGGGGCAATATTATCAAGGGTTTTGTTCATAATTTTGTTGTATTCTTCAACTAGGAAGTTAGGATCTGAGGTGTCAGGTAAAGCGTTTGGAGGAGGCAGGATACCAGGGAGTAGTTTGTCTACTGTCCCTTTTATGTGAATAGGCTCATTCACTCATTGGGAAAAGCCAAGTTCTGTCAGAATGTTAGATGCTGCCGTAGCTTGCAGGTCATTAATGTCATTAAGCCTTAATTGGGGTCACCAAGCAGTAATGTTTGGGTGGTATCTTTTAAGTTTTCTGAGAGAATAATGGATAGGTCTTCTATGAAGGTCTTGATAGGACCAGGAGGTCTGTATATCAAATGGATGTTCAGGGTTTGTGAGTTGGCTGTAGGTATTTTAATAGACATTATTTAGCAAGATTCAGCGACAGGTGAAAGAGATAGTCTCATGCCAAGCTTAGTTTTGGCAATAATGGCTAGGCCACCACCTCAAGCTTCACATTTCTCCATTCTAAGGATAGTATAGTTGTTTGGAACGGGTAAGGACAGTGCTGGGCCTGATGCCTCAAGGAGCCATGATTCAGTGATGGCTAGGAAGCCATAGTCTTCAGTGGAGATAACTTCAGATATTTCTATAGCATGGCCGACTAATGATCTGGCATTAATTAAGGCGCCTTTGAGTTTAGGTGTAGATTTGACTGGAGGAAGTGAGGTGGTACTTATAGGGACTGTAGGGTGACTAGTAATTCTGTCTCTTTTTATTTGAAGGTTATTATACCTTTTATAATTATAATGGTTGGATTTGAGTGTAGGTTCAGGGGCCGTTTTTGTTCGGAAGGTATTAGTTTCATATTTGATAAGAGGATCAAAAATTCTGGGTAGTCGTGCACGTAGTGTAGCATTTCTCAGGACTATGTTACACTGTGTAGTTTGATGTTGTAAATTATACTGATGGCTAACTAATTTAGGAGACAATAAGTGGTTGTCAAAGGTGTCTGTTGTAACTCCTAAAGGGGACATAGTGTAAAATAACACTTGTATGAGTAAGGTACCCAAGTATGCTAATTTGGTCAGTATTAGGTACATTGTGTGAGGTGTGATGTAGATCATCAGATTGGTCTGAGAGTCGAGTTAGCACGTAGAAACAGAACACCAGCTGTCAGAGTATCATGAGCAGTAATTCCTGCAGAACTGCTACACGACTTTGCTGCAGACTTCGTGCAGCAATAATATTTGCCTACCCACGGAAAAGGCCATAACCTGAACCAATACTGATAAAGTTGTTATCAAGTATAGAAACACACATTTATTATCAGCAAACTTGCTTAATCCCAGTTCACAAAAGTCCAACATTATGTCAAACCCCTCAGAAGGTATGCTTGGATCGTTTGCCTGCTGGGCCGAGAGACCCAAGTTACTCCTTACTGATTTGGCCCAATGAGGCTGAAACATGTCTGGGAATGCTTGTTGTCTCGTGCAGACCAAGCAGTTCAGGCTGTACAGCCCCTTTGGGGGTGAGGCCAAGCCTGATTTGCATATGGCCTTTCCCCTTTGTTATGGCTTTGCAGGTACAGAATGATGGTGTAACGGGTTTCCCAAAGCAATTGCAAGAGGTTTACAATGAACTCTAAACCTTCCAGACATCACCTATTAGTTTTGCTTTGTCACCCCAAGTGGGACGGGTATGCCCAGACATGGGTCCTGTGCCTGCTGGGCCTAGAGACCCAAGTTACTCCTTACTGATGATGCCCAATGAGGCCGAAAACATGTCTGGGGATGCTTGTGATCTTGTGCAGGAGGGATGTGACCTAGCAGTTTGGGCTGGCCTGCTCCTTTGGAAGTGGGACCGTGCCTGATTTGCATATAGTCTTTCCCCTTTCTGTATTGGCTTGCCAGGCCAAGAACGATAGTCTGGAGGGTTGCCCAGAGCAGTTGCCAGAGGTTTAAGGTTAACTCTAAACCTTCCAGTCATCACCTCTTTATTTTGCATATTAGACACAAAGTCAAGAACACTATGGAAATCCAACATATAGTGAGATGCCGGCAGGACTAACAAATTATGTCAGAAGATTGGAACATAAATGGAAGTGTGACTCAAACCCTCAAAACTCCATGACTCTGAAATGTTTTAGAGATAAGTATAAGGCAGCCATTATTTTGGCAAAAATAGACATTTTTTGCAGAGTAGATATTGAGAGCTTGAAATTCCACAAGGGCCATTTTAACATGTATGCAGGACCTGCAAAACCCTCTGGGTCAAGTAAAAGTGGTGGGAAATGCAAACTGGTGCAATCAAATGCAACAGGCTTTCAACATAAAAGTTAATGATCACACGGGTCTTATCTCTCCATCTCCAATTCAAAGTGAATCCCACTTGGGAATCCTAAAAGACAACCCCCATAATAACATTCAAAATCATGAGGCAGTAGATGACTAAACAGAAAAGCAGGGGGAGAGCAGGATATGTTGTCGGAATGTGACCCTTAGGGACATTTCTAATTCAAATGTTAATCCTGCCACTGCAATTCACAGATTATTAAATCATGTATTGATACTTGGCTCTTATGATCACCTTGATTTATGTGCAACTCTTTTCGATATCCCGTCCTCTCTGATGCCTCAAAACAGGTCTGGGTTACACCACTGCTTAAAAAGCCTTAACTGGATCCAGCAAGTTTAGGGTATTTTAAAGTAATTTCCAGTGTGACATTTCTTTTTAAAGTAATGGATAAAGCTGCAAAAATCCAACTATAAGGTCACCTGGAAAACACTCAAAATTCTGCCAATGACACACAATTAGCATTCTGGCTAGCAGTTTCCTATGAGGACAACATGGCATTTATCAGGTAGATTTCTCAGGGTATTGAGGGATGGGTGTCAGCTAAGTGCCTGGGCCTCAATCAGGCTTAGACGGAAATCCTGTTAATACCCCATCTCAGACTATCTACAAATAGATTCCTAAGTTTAATGGATTGGATGAAACGGGACATTGTGCAAGTGCTTGATCATGCCAAATATTTGTGTATCATTTTATATTCCTATTTGTGCCTCACGACCCATTTTGGCAATTTTCTGGGCTCTGCACAATATTATCAGATGACCATGAGACAGATCAGGCCCCTCATTTTAGAAGATAATCGTGGCACTATAGCTCATACAATAACAGGGGAAGAACTACTGCATCAGTAGCAACTATTTGCAGGCCTAAAAAAATCAGTCAATTAAATGACTTCAAATCTTGCAAAATGCTGCTGCCCATGCCTTTACAAAATCTAAGGGTCGAACCCACATATCCCTGATTCAGAGAAGGCTGCATTGGCGTTCCATATCTGACTGACTTAAATTTAAGCTTCGACCAAAATCCATAACACATTTTATGGTAAGTCCCCCAGATATTTAAAGCAGAGATTTGTATTGTGTAAGGCTTCTAGACCCTTAGATATTTAATAGGCTGGTCTTTGGTAGTCCGAAGATATAAGAAAGCACATGCTTATGGATGCTCAAGTACCATTATCAGTATTAAACTGTGGAACAGTCTTCAAATGATCATTAGAGAAATGTAATCTCTATGTGATTCTGCTCTGATGTATCCTCTTAGCTTCCTGGTCCGTGTCTGCTGCATGCGGTTTGAGAGCTTTTAAACCCAAGGGTAGTAGCACCATTTCGAACAAACATAAACATAAGCATCCCAACAGGGGCAACACGCCTCAGGAGTGCATGTAAGGGAGCCCTTTAAAATGTGTGAACATATTATTGCCAGTTACCACTTAATGCAATATCATTAAATATAATGTAATGAAAAATGTATGCAACCCTCATCAGTCTTTTCAATACAATACTTTCTTGCATCATTCAGAACGTGCTAGATGAAAGCAAAGTCACTACACTTTTGCTATTGATCATTAAACTGGCCGACAGAGTCCACTGTTCCAAGTGCTCTCAATGTCAAAGATGCCCAATGATATTGCTGGCTCTAGGTTGATGCACGCCAACACATGCACTCCTGTTGACCCCTTCACACCAGGCACATTTAAGGAACTGGAAACCCCGAAATGATCGTAACTCTCCTCTCTCGTCTTCATTTCATTGTATTCTGGGAGGTAACAGAGTATCATATAAAGAGGAAAGTGAGCGGCTATTTCAAAATAGCCTTCTTCATACCCATCTTGAAGAAACATGCACACCTCCCCAACAACCCAGTCAACAATAAACTTGTCAAATATTCCAGTGTTGCCAAATGTGTCGTGTTTTACTGCATTTCTGTCTACATGGAGGCCTGGAGTCTAGTGTTCCCTCCAACAGATTCTCCACATCAGACACTCAATGGAAACAACACCCTCCCACCCCCAGGTGTCTATTACTCTCAATGGCTTAACACTGCCATTCGTCAATATCCGTATTCCCCATTATTTCTCTGCTTCATTTGAAGATGCTGATCATCCCTCCATCCTGCACAGTCACTCATATGTTGACCTTCCGGACACTGCCTTAATTTAGGAGGTCTCCTTCCTAAAACCCTCACTTCCTCTCCATTTCCTGAAAAACGTGAGGCAGGCTCACGTACATTGCACTGAAGACTAGAGGTTTTGCACTCAAAAAGGCAATGTTGCACCAGTATTAGCTGAGAGCAAAAAGTGCCAAATGCGGTTCTTGCACTCATCTGTCAGAGCAGATAAGGTTTTTGCACTGGTCACTCATTTCCATGCTATATATGAATTGGTAAGACAGAGTAAATGTCAATAGAAAATGCCTGACAACTGAGCAGAATGACCATCAACCAGGATAAATTGACCATTATTGTTGCACTTTTTGGGAGTCAGGCCACACACATCCAGCTGAAACCCAGTTCTTTCCTGCAGGCCCTATGCATCCACTGCAAACCACGTGCTTTCCTGCAGGCCATAAGCATCCACCTGAAACCCAGTGCTTTCCTGAAAGAGCCTGTGCATGGTACATTGCTCTTCATATGCTACAGTTCCTCTCTTGGCAACACCACCTGCTCCTTTGACTTCAAACGTCTGCTTCCTTCTCTCCTTGCCCCTTCAGCTATCCTCTTATATTACCAAGTGCCTCTAAACTGTCTATGACTGGAGCATGCAGTGTTCCCCCTTGCACAACTCCTGAAAGTTCATGTGATCTTTCGCCTGACGTCCCATGCCACACTCCTTCTCCTATGTTTCGGAAGCTAAGGTTCTTAGTAGTGTTTCAACATGCTGTTCAAAGGCTGTGGTAAAATGTGAGGGTTTCTGGAATTTGTAAAATGTTTCATTTGCTTTTTTTTTTTTTCTTTCGTGTTTTTTTTTGTTGGATATTTACATTTTGAATAGTTCCAAGCATGTTTCTTGTGTGAGTCTCTCATTGGTGTTCTATTGGAGATGAGTTCTCTATCCCGAAGTGAGCCACCTAGGCACAGGCTGACTTCTAATGTGCACCATAACCTAGTAATCATATTATTTTCTAGCTGTACCCTGCAAGGTGAGGACAGGCTTGGTATTTGGAGACTGTATCGCTGCATTGGTATTTCATGTTTCATGTAGGAATGTCACCATCATACTGAGGGCACATTGAATGTGGGAGGTGACGGGGCCTGCTGGGGGCTGACCGAACTTGTGACGGACCAGGGGACCAGGCTGCAGGGTGTACACCTGTGTCTGTTATGCTCTATTGTTTTGGTAATTATAAGTGTTTGTGCATCATTGGTTTTAACCCCAGTGAGAACATTTCCAAGAATGGACACGATTTTAAGTGTCAAAATGGTGTAGGTTCTCAGCAAAAGAAGCAATTAAAAAAGTACAACAATTGAGTATGCTAATATTATAGGCTGGTTCTTTTTACAAATGTTCATTTGCCAGTAGCACTAACAGCAAATACATTGAAGTCGTAATACGTTTGTTGCACATGTTTTACTGAGGAGAGCACAATATCAAAACGTGTACTAACCGTATACATTGTTTTCCGATAGAAAGTTAATATTCCCAGATGGAACGCCTTGGCGAACACGCTGCACTATAGATATATATATATATATATATATATAACGCTATAAGCAACAGGAAGAGGACACATATCTCCCATGTCGGTTCTTCTCTGTTTTGCATAAAATCAAATAGCGTTTTGGAAACATAAGAATGCTCACAGGTCTTTGCATTTTACAAATATATCTGTAATAAAAGGCATCACAACTTAAATCACTAGCCACATAGTGCACACTTGGACTGGTGCTCATTTAATTTCAACATTAAAATGTTGGTAACCATGGACCATGCACTTATTCTGACAGCTTTTGGATGTGCATGTGAGATATAAAATGGCTGCGTCATCTGTTACTTCGGTGGGGAGGAAGAATGCCCAATTAATAAGAAGGTAGGTCAGAGGAAGGCAGGGACTGTGCACATGGCCAGTCCCTGATGCATATGCAGGGTTCACGCCAAATGCAGGTGCAGGCGTGAAAAGCTGAAACTGGAGGACTATTTGCGCCCCCTGCATTGAGAACAGACGTAGAGCTACTTGCAGGAAGTCGACAAAAGTGATACACTTTGCAAAGACGTAAAAGCATTCTCGGGTATTTGAGTCATGTATGACAATTTAGAAAAGTTTGTGATAGATACCGCAAGCAACAGTGCAGGAGAATGTCAGGCACAGAGGTTGAAAACGAAATGCTACAACGTTCCTCTATTTTTTTAGAAAATCCTAAATTCATTCCCAGTTTTTGCTACCCTGAACACTGTTCCGGGATGGCGCTTTGTTTTTATTCCCCGCCCTACTGCAGATTCTACCCCAAGCCATGCCAATAACACGCTAGTGTCATAGGTTTTTGAGTTCCATCACGAGCACTGGTTTGCTTTTCTTTATTTGACTAGCATGTTTGGTACATACATCCATTGCCAAGCCACACCCCAGCTCTGTTTAGTTGCAGAAAACAAATGCTGGTTACTGCAGTATGCAGAGATAAGTGTTTGTTTTTGCTGCAATTAATCACGATTAACCTGAAATTGCTGCAGACAAAGATGTGTGTGCACGTAGTGGTGGGGGGCATAACGGCTGTAGTCCTGGTCATGTCCCTTAGGAAGTGTGAATGGTGGCTTGAATGGTGGGTGATTGGAAAAGGGAGTGGGAGGGTGCATAAAGCTGCATGCTGTGAAGGATAATGACTGAAAGTAATGGTGGTCATGTTCTTTTGGTGTTGATAGTACAGTTGTTAAACATAGTGTTGGGCAATGGAGTGAAGGGAAGACCAGACACTGATATGGGGTTTGTATTGGGAGCGAGGGTGGTTATGAGTCAGTGAGGAGCAGGGCAATTGATGTCGGGTTTGTGCGGCGCAGAGAGGAACATAGTTCCACAATGTATTTTTGTGCTCTTCTATCCCTGCTCAGGGGAAAGAAGAGAAACCATGAATTGAGATTATGGCATAATGGCTCTCTTAAAAGCATTGTGACAATATTACAGTTTTCAGTGGGAAATACAGTGCTATTTTAAAGACAGTGGGCCTCATTACAAGTGTGGCAGTCTGTAAATAAGGGTGCTGTTGCACCGTGCCTGCACCCTTTCTGGACCGCCACACTACAATTCTGCCAGCAGGGGCCGTTGTGCCAGACAGGTCTGCCCATCCGGGCGCAACAGCACCCGCCTGCAGAGTTTCCACGGAAGCACCCGCCCCATTAGCAACAGTGCCAGTGCTTCCGTGTCCCCATTCCCATGGATTCCTGACATCCCGGGCGGCCAGGATTTGTATGTCCCAGTGGCACCGGAATCTCAGATGTCAGAAACAGTGTTACAAGTGAGGCGTCAAACCAATGGTAGCACCGGTGGGTTTCCGACAGACTTGCAATGAGGCCCCATTTCTTGTATTCATTCAATTACCAATTTGGCACTTAGCCAAACTCAGCATAACATTGTTTATAAAATATTTAGCCGTACGTGGGCTGAGGTATTTTATTCTGCAATTTGTCTTCCATCTTGTGTCTCAGAATACATATGGAATTCCACACAATATTTACTTGCTGAATAGACTAAAACGCCTTACCAATCACAAACTTTGTTATCCACTTCTCGGAGCATAAGAAAGCTCAGTCAGAAACGTTCTGAAAGCCACAATCCAAAAATAGGTGCCACGGGGTTGAAAGCACTTGTAAAATGTGATGGAGGATTACAAGTCACACTTTGAAGAGAAAAATGAAACCATTCACACCACATCACGCTTAGCTGAAGCAGACCGTGAGAACTGCCAATGGAAATGTCTGCTGTGATGAAGGGATGTAATGTGTTCTCAGCTGCAAGAACATGATTCATTAGTCACATGTCATTCCCATGGATGGATATTTAAAACAAACTTCCAGAACTACTTTCAACCAAAACTGGAGATCATAACAACACACTTATTAGTGAATAGACTCCCCAGCCTTTACATCAAATAATCCCCTTACACAACAGGCACTGGAGAGGAAGGCATTTGTATTGTATTCATTTGTTTTTAGTGAGTGGTAAAGTCGCCATTTTAAGACATTGAATGATGTTCAAAGGCATAATGTGTTGGTACGCACTGCCAGAAAGTGTCAGTAACCAAATTACTCCCAAATAAACAACACAAACTAGTAATGAGGCCCATTGTCTTTAAAAACTACCAGGAAGAATGTCAGCTAATACTCTGCCATATCCCGGGTCTGCGCTTAGAAACCTCTGGGTATGAAGCACGTTATAAATAACCTATCACATGATATCATAACTAGCAGTCATCAGTTGTTTTATGGTACTTAGTATGTGGGAACTTCTCCCAAGTACAACAACGACCCAGCTAATTCAAACTTTACATATAACTTAATGAAGAACTGATCGACTTGTTATGAGCAATGCTGCAGGCACGAAGCGAGGCCTGGTAAACAGTGCCCCATGGTAGCCAGAGGAGAGAGAGAGGGGCAGCAGCCCAGGAAACAGGGCCCTGCTCCCCCTCTCTCTCACCACTGACAGGCGGCACACAGAAGGAAAGGCGAGGTGCCGAATCTGCGCCCCGCCTTTCCTTCCAAATAGGTGCTAAGCACTCAGGAAGTCAGGATGCAGGGAACACACCCACAACAATGGAAGGCAACCCCCCCGGGTGTCCAGACACCAAAACAATGTTGCTGTGTGATATTTGGGTGATAGTTTCTGACTGCATATGGGTCCTCTGGTTATCAATTTAGCTCAGAGGAACAACACGACATTTATTTCTGCCTCAATACGAGTCAAAATAAAGTAACTGTGTAAAATGAAATTCAAAGCGGAAAGGCCTTGCACATTGTGTTGCCATGACCTCCCTGCTTTTCTTAACCTATCAGAGCCCTCTATTTTTCCAAACTAGTGGTTGTAAATCGACAAGCTCCATGAAACAATATTTCGAGGAGAGGGTGTGCCATAGTGCGGCTGCTACACTAAGACACCATTCGTCAAGTGTTTTCATTCTGGACACAGTAAACGTCTCAGTGCCATGTCTTTTTCACATTTCCTTTTAGTGTTTCAAAACCACATTACAAAAAATGGGCCTCATTTTGGGTTAGACGGTTCAGGAAAAAAGTGGAAGTGATCCCATTACCGCCACTTTTTTGGGTTGTACCAAAAGGCCTCAATTCTTCTCACAATCACAAATTGCAAAAAGTGAAGGATTTCCACCAAAAATCTCCAGAAATTGTGACTAAGAATACCTTACCACCACTTGCAATCCTTTGGTAAACCAACAGGACCAATTGGCGGTAAAAGTATCTAATTTACTACCAAATTACAGCCAAACTCGAAATGAGGCCAATGTACAAGATTTTCATAGACATACCATATTGAAAAGCCAGCAAGCTTTGTCTTTGATATCAACATTTTTCAGAAAACTGTATTTTCAAAGTGTCATTTTTGGTGTTAGGTTTTGTCCCACTCTACGCCCGCACTCCTCTCTTTGAATTATTTTAACTATGCACAGTGCTGAAAATGGAAAATAAAATTGTGGGATTCCAACTCTGGTTAAAGTGTAAAAAGCGCAAAATACAATGATATTCTTACAGGCCATGAACAGTAAGGATGTGCAATTAACTATCATACTCGGCCTGACAACATTTCAGATAGTGCAAGAGCTAAGACATAGATAAGGAAGGGCGGGAGAGTGGGAAGGAAATGAAGACAGACAGGCGACTACCGTACTAGGCCTGACGACATTTCTGGTGGACCCGGAGAAAACAAAAGGTGAGGGAGAGGGGTGCAGAAAGGGAGGGGACAAACAAAACAAACGACTATCGTACTAGGCCTGACGCCATTTCTGGTAGACCCAGAGAAAACAAAAGGTGAGGGAGAGGGGTGCAGAAAGGGAGGGGACAAACAAAACAAACGACTATTGTACTAGGCCTGACGACATTTCGGGTAGTGCTGGAGGAGGGCAGGGGGAGGAAAATAAAACCAAGTAAGGGGAGGGGGGAGGAGACAGACAAGGTTATCATACTAGGTCCAGGGACAATACTGATAGAGTAAGTGCATAGAAGAAAGTAAGGGGAGGAGGGGAGAAAATAGGAAAAGGGAGAAAGGGAGAGGAGGAGAGAACAGAGAGTAAGTAGTCAAAAAGAGTGGATAAGCAAGAGGGGAGAGTGAATATAATTCCAGAAGTCAGTGGTAACACATAATGTTGCAAGCCAGGATACAAGATGAAGATGGGAACAGCATGATTCCGGGCCACCATGAGTATAAGATGCACAGGAAGTCCAGTATGAGAGTTGAGAAAGGGTGACGCACCATGAATCAATGAAGTCCATAAAAGTCAAATCCAGCATTGGCCGCAAGACGGTGATGGTGAAACCAGAATGTATCAGGACAGACTCCTGCAGAAGTATGCTGGGGGGGAGCAGGGTAGAAGAATCAAGCAAAACAGGCAACATCTTTGTGCGCAAAGGGGGGACACACTGAATATCACGGGGACCAGAGGGAGTGGGGTGGCCTGTGGGCAAAGACAGAGTAAATACCTGTTGGTGCATGCTTGCCTGCTGTCTGATCAGGGGTTCGGCCACTGGATCCTCCTTGTCCGAACAGGTCTGAACAGGAATTGCCCTTTTCTTCATTTGCCCTTTGCTTTGAACGCCAAATAAGAGACACCCTTGAGCTAAGAGTGAAGAGCAGGAAGGAAGAGGCAGGGCTAAGAAGGTGGACGGGGCTTATACCAGGTGACCTAGATCCACTTGCACCTGCTCCCCATATGCAAAGGAAAAGAGGCTGGAGGGCTCCTTAAGTAGGGATAAAAGCAGCAACCAGGAAGGCACCAGGTGGGCAGGGCTTGCTAAGTGGGGAAAAAGAGCGGCAAACAGGAAGGCACTTGGTGGACGGGGCTTGCTAAGTCGGGAAAAATTGCAGCAACCAGGAAGGCACCAGGTGGGCGGGGCTTAGGCCAGGTGACCTAGATCCACTTGCACCTGCTTCCCATCAGCAAAGGAAAAGAGGCTGGAGGGCTCCTTATGTGGGCAAAAGAGCGGCAACAAGGAAGGCACCAGGTGGACGGGGCTTGCTAAGTGGGGAAAAAGAGCGGCAACCAGGAAAGAACTAGGTGGGCGGAGTTTAGGGCAGGTGACCTAGATCCACTTGCACCTGCTCCCCATCTGCAAAGGAAAAGAGGCTGGAGGGCTCCTTAAGTAGGGAAAAGAGCGGCAACCAAGAAGGCACCAGCTGGGCGGGGCTTGCTAAGTGGGGAAAAATAGCGGCAACCAGGAAGGCACCAGGTGGGTGGGGCTCAGGCCAGGGGACCTAGATCTACATGCACCTGCTCCCCATCTGCAAAGGAAAAGAGGCTGGAGGGCTCCTTAACTAGGGAAAAGAGCAGCAACCACATAATTTAAAGGTTTGCAGAATGTGGACGTGCTCCATTTTGCAAAGACATCCAGATATTAACACACTGCTCCATCCGCAGGATATAGGCCACATGTAGAGAAGAAATCACCACCTTCAAAATTTTGGTAGACACCTTTCGTGACAGACTGTGGCCAAAAAGTCCCAGTGGTTCATTCTATTGAATCCCTCTGCAAAGGTTAATACAATGTGCCTTGACATTCTGCTTTCAAGACTATAAACTGTAGTGGGAGAGGGAAATATGGCATTTCAATTGTGAGGGTCTTTCCTGGCCCAATGGGAAGGTTAGGCGGAAATGGCAACTATGAATCTACCTAATTATTATCATCCTGAGGCTGAGATTGGCCCAGACTTGGTGCCAGCTGTGTTCAATGCTGTGTTCAATGCTCTTATGCCCCCCCCCTTTTACACCTTAGCAGCCAGCAGAATATTGAAATGCAATTGTGTGATACTGAAACCCAGTTTCATTAACAATGTTACGGCGTAAAGGACATGGGGCCTCACTACGAGTTGGGTGTTAAGTGGTAAAAATGGCGATAACTGAGTTACCGTCAATTTTGAGGTTGGGTTTTGAGAGGAGGATTTACCTCCAGCAAAACCCTGGAGGTAAATCTTCCCGCTCAATGCTAAAAAATTGGCAGAATTGGCAGAATTTCGCAAAAAAGCCCCATTGGGTCCATTGGACCCAAAATATATGGGGAAATACACCACCAGCACCACTTGTAATCAGGCAAAGATTCTGCCTGACCAAGTTGTGGTAATGATAATACATTTTCAGCTGACTTATCACTGAATTACCACCAAAATCGTAATGAGGGCCAGGGATTAGAATTGTCCAAACTCCTTTTACCATACACACAGAATGACCAAGGTTTAAGACATTGTAGTCAATCCCAGTATGAAGCGAAAGATGGGCATATAGTCCCTACTACACATATCATCAATATCAAGAGAAAACATTGAAAGGAATTGTAAAGCACATAGTTTGAGTGTAATAATAGAATGTAAACTAGCCTTGGATCAACAAGACAAACAAAAGTTAACTAGCCTCATTACAAGTGTGGCGGTCTGGAAATAAAGGTGGCAGTAAGTTTACCGGAACCCTTGTTTCCGGACCGCCACACTACGAATCTGCCTGCCGGGGTGGCTACGCCAAGCAGGTCTGACCCTGCCCGGCGCAGCAGCCCCAGTAGGCAGATTCATCCGTCTTCCCACTCCGGGATTGCCAGGGTCGTTATGAGGCCCTATATATTTTATACCTTTTTTGCTCTAGTCTTTCCACCAAAAGAGCTTCCCTTCAATGTTCAGTTTGGGATTATGCCATACCTGGGCCTCTTCGTGTATGTAGGGATTTATACCTAAATGTCCATGGAATTTATTCCAGCTGCAATCATGAAATATTCAGAAGAATGTCCATTATATTGGATTATTGCAGTTGGAGAATGCCATAACTACCTAATATTGTTGATAGAGGTTTCATATAGATAAACTCTAGACAGGACAAAAAACAATTATCTCCACTTAACACTCTAAAACAAGTTATAATTTCTTGTTATGTGATAAAGCCATGAGGTCACTTACCGTGTGCCTTTGATAATTTAGAGATATGAATGGTGTTTAAAAACCTATCTTCTTCATTCAAATGTTGTAGGAATTACAATGATCTTAGAGACATATAGAAATTGAGTAATATCTAATGTGTGAGTAGAAACAATATGATCAGGAATTTTATGAGAGAGATGTGCCTGGAGGCTTCAACATGTTTCAGTTGGCGGGTGACATTCTCCCATCTTTCCCCCCTTTTCTTACTGTTTTGTTTAAATCTTTACAATGGGAATCGAGCTCCTTTAGAGAAATACATATTACAATCATTTTTAGTTTTCTTTATTTGCTATAGGAATTGTTGCTCTGTGGGGGGATAACATAGTGAGTCATTCATTGTTTTATTTTCCACTCCAGGTATTCAATGTGCATGTTATTCCATTAAAAAAAAAAAAAAGAATCTGTTAGACCTACTATCAGAATTCCTCTTATACAAACCTTAGATGATGGCCATAAAACTCTAGGAGAGGGAAAAAAAAACTAATAATGTATAGTTTATTGTTTAACACATCTCCATAAATGTTCTTTATCTATTTGGGTTTTATATACTCCAATATTTATTCTCAAGCATGCTGAAGTTCATTTTATCAATCTATATGAAAATCTAATATTTTCAAGGAATTATCAGTTATATCGCCTGGTAAAATACAAACTGTTATTGAGCAAACGGGACAGTGTAATAAAATAGTATATTCTAATGCTGATGTGGTATAGGCAGGACACATATGTACAGTCCCAACACATATGATCAGCTGTAAGATGGAGGTAAATGTGCTGGAAAAATGCAGATTTTCGGTGCAGTAATCCCACCAGCAGTAATTGCGCTGAAAATTCCCATTGGGTCCACGACCCAATGGGGAATTACGTTTACCGCCCAATCAGTGATAGGGCGGTAATACTGTGGGATGGTTGGACATTAATGCAAATACAGTTGGGCAGTATCCTAGCCAAGATACCGTCCAACTCGTGATGAAGCCCTAAATGTGGAACTGCTTCTGTCAATGTTGGGGGTTCTTAATTTTCATATTATAGGGTTGGCAGGCCAAAGGACTAAAAGCTATCATGTATCTGATGCCCCTGATGTCAAGAAGATGTTGCATGTTTCTCAAGATGCTTTAGGTTAATTTTACATGTATTTCTGCTGAAACTCTCAGTTATCATTGCATTTGTTGTTGAGAATATGCAATACGTTGATCCTCATGTGGATGGTGTTGTACTGGTAGCTCTTGTTCTATAAAGAGACATTGGGCCTCCTTATGACTGTGCTGGTCCGGTAACAATGGTGCCGGTAAGGCTACAGGCACCGTTGTTTCCAGACGGGCACACTGCAACTCTGCGGGCGGGTGCCGTTCCACCCGCCAGGGTCAGACCTGCCGGGGGATGGCACCCGCTTGCAGAGTTCTCACAAGAGCACTGGCACCGTTCCTAAGAGTGCCAGTGCTCCTGTGGAGTCTCATAGGACTCCATGGGAATGGCGACTTACAAAATTACTGGCGCCTGACTTCCTGGGAATTCATTACGGGTCCAGCGGCTACTTGTTGGTTTTACCGGCGCAGCTACCGCCAGACCCGCAATGAGACCCATTGGCCCTCATTCCAACCCAGGCGTTAAGGGTTTGAACGGCGCCGTCTGCAATTATTTTTCCTGTCCTTGATAAACACTTGGAAGTGTCTCTCCTCACACGATACCAGATACAGAAAAACCTCACCAACTTCACTATTCACTATTTCAACTGGAAAAAAAAAATGATTACTGTAATCCATTCAGTTGCAACAGACAAAACCCCTATTCCAAGCAGCAGAAACTCAGAGTTTTTCTGTACTTTCTTGGAAACATTACAGCCCTACATCTCTTTGGAATTATATACCAACCTTCTGAAAAATGATATGACTCCAAGTTCAGTTTTACAGAATGATACTGCCAAAATGATTGCTCTATTTCCCAAATAAATGGGGAATATAATATATATCCAAAAATGTTAACTTCTAGTTTAGCGGGTATCAGATGGATCCGGTCTCACCAGAACAGGTGGTGTTCGTGAGTGGAAAATAGCTTCAGATATTAAGGGATAGAATGAAAGATGCTTAATTCAGGAAATGGATCACTGACACCTATGCCAGCTATTTCGAACAAAGCTCAAAACGTTTTACACCATTGTTAGGGGAGTTTTTCGAAAGTCCACCTGTGGTGAGACTTTATAAAACTATCCCTTGATATACAGAGCTCCAACTTCTAGTTGAGGTCTGTACCACTCAAGGTTCTGGTAGTATGGCAGAGCAGCCAGGCTTATTTTAGGAGGTAGATGTGAGCTGTAGGTAAGTACAAAGAACTTAGAATACACATGGGCTCAAAGAAACACTTACACACATGTAGTTATATCAAAATAGTTATTTATTCTATATACACAAGTAAAAGTTAAATCTTCAGGTAATTGAGTACTTTTTCAAGCTAATAAACACAAAAGAAAAGCAATATAATACTTCAGGTGAGTAAACCATTAGGTTAAACTCCTACCATTCTTCTACCTGCTCCCCCACCCCACCCGTACAGCCTACTTCTGCAGGAGTCCATCCTGATACATTCTGGTTTCACCATCACCGTCTTGTGGCCAATGCTGGATTTGACTTAATTGATTCACTGTGCATCACCCTTTCTCATGGTGGCCCTGAATCATGTGGTTCCCATCTTCATCTTGTATCCCGACTTGCAACATTATGTGTTACTACTGACTTCTTCAATTGTATTCGCTCTCCCCTCTTGCTTCTCCATTCTTTTTGACAGCTTACTCTCTGTTCTCTACTCCTCTCCCTTTCTCTGTTTTCACATCTCCTCCCCTCCTCCCCTTGCTTTCTTCTATGCACTTACCCTATCAGAATTGTTCCTGGACTTAGTATGATAGCAACCTCATCTGTTCCTCCTCCCTCCCCTTACTTGACCCCCCTTAACCATCCCCAGCACTATCTGAAATGTCATCAGGCCTAGTACAATAGTCACTTGTTTTGTTCCTCCCGTCCCTTTCTGCACCCCTCTCCCTCACCTTTTGTTTTCTCCGGCTCTACCAGAAATGTTGTCATGCCTAATATGGTAGTCGCCTGTCGGTTACCACTTCCTTCCCACTCTCCCCCTCCCTTCCTTATCACTACCTTAGCTCTTGCACTATCTGAAATATCATCAAGCTGAGTGTGATAGTTAATTTCACATCCTTACTGTTCATGGCCTGTAAGAATGTCATTGTATTTTCCCTTGTTCCCTCTCTTGCCTTGAAGCGCTTTGAAACACATTGGACCTCATTATGACCCTGGCGCTCACGTAATAAAGGGTGCCGGTATGGGACCGGCACCCTTCATTACGGGAGCGCCGATTACGAGGTTTCCTTTGCGGGACCCGGACGGAACAGACGTCTGGTAAAACCAGACGTTCTTTCCGGGTCCCGCGAGGGGAAGAGGGAGCTAATAATGGGCCATTCGTAATGTGCCTGTTATAACCTCCCTCCCCATTCCCATTGAGCCTTACGGGGGCTCAAATGGGAATGGGTTATGGTTCCTTCAAGGAGGAATTACCGGGTCCTCCAATGTTGGAATGACCCGGTAATTCCCCATTGAAGGAACCTGCTATTGGAGCCCGGTTTGGAGGCAGCCATGGAGATAATAGCACCATGGCTACCTCCAACCTCGAAATGAGGCCCATTGTGCATAATAAAGCTTGATGCCTTCATTAGGCAGTAGCGGTAGACCCTGTTGCCTGTTCCTTGGTCGTGCTGATAAAAAGAGAGACTCTGGAGTGATTGTTGCAGCTGCCTTCAAGAGAAATTACTTCCAACCAAGGATTATTCATGCTCCTGTACTAAAGGTGCTAATTTAGTGCCAGATAGGGGACACACCTACCACATTTGAGAATAAAAAAAGGGGGTCGACGGAGCATCTGCAAGGGGGGAACAACAAGGGGACAAAAAGCCACAGTAACCCTCTAAAAGCAGCCCTCACTGGGAAGGGCAAGGGTAGAGATGCATTGGGCCTCATTACAACCCAGGCGGTGGACCATGGTGCTATTAGCACCATGGTCCATGCCAGAATCTGCCATGGTGAATGGCTGAATTACCGCCCCATTCCAAGGTTGGCGGGGTGGTAATTCCCCATTCACCATGGCCCCTTCCCCATTCCCATTTTTGGCCCATAGGGCTCAATGGGAATGGGGATAGGGCTAATTATGGCACCGTAAATTACGGTGCCGTAATTAGCTCCTAGGTCCCTTTGCGGGTTGGTTTTTTTAACGCCTGCTGAAAGCAGGCGTTAAAGTGCAACCCGCAAAGGGACCTCGTAATCAGGCGTTAAGGGTTTAACGGCGCCGACACCTTTTACGGCACCGTTAACCCCTTAACGCCTGGGTTGTAATGAGGCCCACTGTGTGTAAACTTAGCCCAAGGTATCTTTACTTAAATAGCACAAGATTCGGAAAAAAACAATCTTTGGTAAACATATTCAGCGAGGAAACCCTGGGGACAGGCTCAAGCCAGGAAAACCCGATCTGAAACACATGACCAGTACTCCATGGGCCAGGGAGGAGGGAGATGGAGCACAAGCTGCTTGTCACAGACAAATTGAAGAAGATAGAAGAACACTGGCTGATGTAATTACAGGGCGGTCAGCCAATCCAGCAATTACAGAGGGTGGAAGGAAATGGATCTGAACCAGCGCACCAGTTGCATGGCCACCCGTGTCCATCGGCAGGTGGCTATGGGAAAGGGACACTGGACAAAGTGGCGTTGCTGGAAGGACCAATCAGATGGTAAGTCACTGTGCTCTGTGGAGGTGGCCAGTCTTCAGAGTAACCACCACAGGGCTTGCAAATGTCATCATCAAGCAGGTGTCTTGGTAATGTCTCCTTTCCCACCAAAGATATGGTGTCTCATGTCGCATTCTCAATGGTGCTGAGCAATGGCAGTGTATTAAGGTTCTGGCGGTTAGCAAAAAAGTTATTTTACTAATTGATAATTCTTCCGGGGTGGGCTGAGAATCGAGGTGGCACCACATGGGGAGGTGATGTGTTGGGATATTGTTGAAACTGTTTGCTTCAATCGTATTTCACTAGCATACATTAAACACTAAGGGTACGATGTAGACTAGCCAATGACATTTCTGGGAAACATCGAAAATGTGAACATACCAAATTGCAAGTTTTTCAATGAGTTCCGATCATTGTTTTTTTATGGTATAAAACTAATGTCTGCGGAGCATTCAGATGTCATGTCTCATCATTGAGAACTATTCCACTGTTCTGTTTGATTTGTGCTTGCCCAGCTGGAAAAAACAACGATGCTTCTTGCCCTGTGTGTGCTCCTTTTTCGAGTACATATTTCTATGCTGTGATCAGAGTACCCCTGAGTACACTCCAATGTAGCTCTGTGGTTTTGGCACCTTTTCACTGAATCCAATGAAGAATGATTCTCATCCAAAAGATTCATCTTGTTTGCTCAGTCCTGCACTCTGTTAAGGGTACTTTGAGAATGGGGATCTTGCCTCTGGAGGTCCAGAAGGAGTCCACCAAATATTTGGGAGGGTCTGTTTATGGCAAGATGATTCACTTCACTTAGGTTTGAGGTCCCCGGGTATTGGCAGTTTGCAGCCCAGGAAGATCGCATCACATGATGGGATGGCTTGAATTGAAGGTCGTCTTAGGACCGATTATGTCCACCAGTCCAAGGGAGGAAGCTATCCTCTTCTGAGCTTCCCTGTCGATTTAAAAATGTGGTAAGGATAGCAGTGGTATTTCAGCATGCTTCTCTCAATGCTGGAAGGTTCTGCAGGCGTCACTGGTCATATTCTTCTTCAGTTTTTCTGCGCCAATGATTAACTTGTCTTCATCCTCAGAATGTTCGCCATTTATCCAGGAACCAAGCCAATCAACACTCCCAGCTGCAAATGGATCCAGGCAGGCATAACAGAAGACAAAGAACAACAGAGTTCCAGACTCCATCCCTGCTTCCTGTCCTCGCAGACACACTGGAGCCTTGGTGGGATTCACAAAGGATTCCAGCTGAAGACACAAATCAAACCAGGACCTCACCCACCCAGCATTGCAGAAGAAGGACCAAAAAAGGTCAAGCACACAAGAAAATGCAAAATATACAGACTTTTCTGTGTAGTGCCACACAGCTGTGAAGACAGCCTGTGATTAGAAATTACACAAAAGTCGGTAGAACATGCCCACTGCCACCAGCCATTCAGTTATGCTTATCACTGTAACAGAAATGTTACAGGAGCAGTGAGAAAAGGGATACCATGTAACCCATCAGCACTCCACAAACGTTGGTGTGTGCTGATCTCACAAAAGCAATGGCAAAAAGGATAAAAGGTATTCCCCTATTCTTGGAGGCAGTAGTTCACAAGGAAAATAAAAGAATATAAAAAGAAAAACCGAAAGGGCTCCGAGCAACGCTGCAGAAAAGGTGCTCTGTTCTGCAAAAGTAAAACACAGATGCCTTAGAAAATATGGAGGAAAGCAAGACTCCATAAAATAAAGTAAAAGCTAAATGGACAAGGGTTCCATTAGTCAGAACAAAAAGTATTAATGAGTGAAAAATGCGCTCTGCATTCTGGAGCACAGATAACAAAATCGAGTCCAGAAAAAAAATGTGCTGGGGTTCTCAGAGGTAGAGGGGATTTGGCATAAAAATGAAAAATCTCCCTAACAACTATGTGATATTGAGATACCAGAAAAATATTCTTAATGGATAAGTTTGGCCCTCCAATTGTATCAATGATAGATCTCTTATATGAAATGTACAAGATCATACATATCCATCAATGGTGTTTTATGACAGCCATTTGGTCTCCATCACAGAACCAAGCAGGAGTGACATGTATTCCTAAATTTGAGAAGTGTATGGGAATTACCCTAACACTTGGGAGAGTGGCCAACATATGGAGGAATGGTTTCCAGTTGCCAATTATGCAGCCATACTTGAAACTTGTACTGTATTGGCACAACAATTATACACACAATACCTTAAATGGGAAATTGATAAACATAAATACATGCTTGCATTGTGCTGAGGGGGTCATCTCTGACTTTAAATGCCTGCATGCATGTTGGCAGCAGGTCTGGAAAGTAATTAACAACACGTTTTGGATAAATACGCTGTTTTCCTTACATCCGATTATTTTGGACTATCTCGTAATTGCCCCGAAGTGAATGATAAATATCCCAACCCTTGAGGCTTTACTACTGTTGTTTCTAAAAGTGATAACCAACAGTTAAATAGGCAAGCCCTATATCAAATAAAGGTGTCATTAGAGTGAATCCTGGTTTCCGAGTTCCCTATATTCCTAAAGTGGAATTACATTAGAGTTAGCATTTGTCTCTCAGATTGTATTATTACACTTCAGGTCTAGAGAATTTTCTGGACTACAATACTGAGTCTGGGATTACCAGATCCAGGATGTGCTACTATTATTTAAAATCTAAGCTGTTCTTGAAATCTAATTCTCAATCTTGAAAGACTATTGCTCCGTAGTTTTGGTGTTTACTACCCTTCTCACGCACAGGTGTTTTCATCCCATAGCATGTTAAATGCATCAGATTACAATGGTTTGTGTCTGATGTTTGTCACATATACATTGTCATCATATTTCTTGCCTATGTATTACTTCCGTCCTGACTATAGACCCGGCTTCTCCATAACTTGAATGCAACTCTAGGCAGGATCTTGACTTTCTTTGACCTTGTCTGTTGCTGGTTTCAGTCATCATCAGCTTAGATGTCTGTTTCATCCTGCAGAAAGGCTATAGGTTGTTTCATCCTTGGTTGACAGGACATGTACATTTTTTTTAATTATAATTATCAATGTATACACAAAGTTTCACATCCTTCGTGCCAGTTACCATTGATTTTGTGCATGCTGTCACTATGTCTGCATTTCATCTATTCCATGTCTTTCCATGTTTCATGCCTGTTTTTATGGGATGGCTAATGCAATGTTGGATCTCCAACTCTATCCAGTACATTTGGAACAGACTCCCAAACTGTCCAGAACATACTTGCCTCCTTGCATCCTCTATTGCTGACTTCCACTGTCTACATGCTTGCTAACATCACCCTACAAATACCCATCTGTGTGTCCCTGCTTGTCTGTTCCCTGTCCCCAGTTCTATGCCTTTCTGCTGCCATCCACCATCACCAAAAAAGACTCAGAGAAAAATGTTTGTCTGTGTTATGTTGGTGACTCAAAGGAAGTGGGGATAAACTAAAAATTAGATGGACCTCTAAGGTAGCCTGTCAAACATAACAAGTATGTTGGTCACTTCTCAGGTAGTGTGGAGAACCCAAACAAATCATATGTTGTGAGCACTCACCACTGGAAGCTCTCCTCCACACTAATATGGTTTTAAAATAACAGAAGTAGGACCTTTAAACAAGAATACAGAACAGGAGAGTAGCAGTACAATGGCATGTCATCCAGAGGTCGAAGTGGGCGGGAGCGGTCGGGAGCGGTGCTCCCATACTTTTTATTTTCAGGTTTCACTGTTCCTATACTTTTATTTTAAAATGAAACCGTTCTGGAATGGTTTTGTTTTAAAATAAAAGTGTAGGAAGAAGTTGAAGCTTGCACTTCGGTGCACTGCAATGCACATTCCCATAAATAGCAGGTGTGTTTGTTTGGGGGTTTGGATTGTGTGTGGGAGGGAGCCGAGGGATGGGGTTTGTGGGGAGTGGGGTGGACCAGCAGGGAACATAGTCCCACTGCTTCTTTTCGTACACTTCGACCACTGAGGTCCTCATCATAACAACAGAAACACCTCACCCATACCAGAAGCCAATCACAATGTCTACCCATTTCACAAGCAAAAGCCCAACTCAATAATGCTGCTCGCCTTTTCAATGCTTGACTTTAATTGAACAACACATCTTCATTTGAGCTGGACTATTGTCTACGGGTAGATGGCCTGCCATAGTCTTCCTCATTGTAGTTATGGCTCATTTAATAAATGTTAATTGTTCAAGATGGGGCATTGCAGGTTTCTCGTGCAGTCACATGCCATCGCTCTGACAGCACTATTGACTTGCTCAGACTGTACACTGCCAGAGGAACAGCTTAGGGATTCTATGGCAACTCTTGCCAGTGGTGCTGGGCAGATGGTGATTTACTGTACCAGTACTATGTCGGGCCATTGTGAAATGTATCATTTCTTTTTTTAAATTTGTTTATTGGCATTTGCAAATGAACATAAATGCCATATATCTTGTGCTTTAGGAACATGTAAACATAGATTGACTGATGTAAAGTTCTAACCATTGACAAACAACAGATGACACAGTTTAACAACAACAATCTGCGCATGTTAACAAGTAAAGCGTTACTTTAATGGTCGGGACCCGGGTGCAGACCGGCATTATCCTATTCTTATTCAGTTGGGGCTCAGCAGTCAGGACCACATGATCCATGTATGGCAAATCTTGAGAAAAGGTGAGGGGGGCTGGGCCTTGTACCTTTCATGCCACCGTGGAATCTATAACAGGGTGTTCATCGTGGATTGTCATCTGAAGGGTGAAACATGTCCCACACCAGTTGCTTCCATGACTCATATGCTCCACTTGTGGCCTCATCTAGGTGCTGTGCCGACCCAGCCCACATGTTGGTTTCTACCTCTGTCCATGTTCCAAAGTCCCTGTACTAGTGCAGGTATTGCGGTCCCCTACAGGTTTCCAAAATATGGTGATACAGCATTTAACAAGGATGCACGCCAGATCTATAAACTTAGTAATATGCTTATGTTTACCACTCCTCTGATATGCACCTAGTAGGCACTCCATTGGGCTAAAGGAGTTCCTTGTGACCCCGGCTCTCCTACATGCCTGTTCAAACCGGGCCCAAAGTCTCTTCGTCTTTGCACAGCTCCAGAGCATGTGTGCCAGGTCTGCCCCCTCCCCCTGACACCAAAGACAAGTTTATTGTTTGCCCTTATAAAATGTAGCTACTCTGCTGGGTGTCATGTAAGTATGATAGCAAAAACAAAGAGCTGATGGCTGGAAGGTTTAGAATGAATCTTAACCACTGGCATTGCTCTGGGCAACCCTCCAGACCATCGTGCTTTGTCTGCCAAGCCATTACAGAAGCGGAAAGACCATAAGCAAATCAGTACTGGTGCCACCCCAAATAGGGCAGTCCAGCCCGAACTGCTAGGTCACATCCCTTCTGCACGAGACCACAAGCATCCCCAAACATGTTTTGGCGCTGTTGGGCCTTATCAGTGAGGAGTAGCTAGGGTCTCTAGGCACAGCAGGCACAGGACCCACGTCTGGGCATACCTGTCCCACTTGGGGTGACAAAGCAAAAACATGGAACATAATGTTGACAGGGAGTGTCCCAGTGGAGAAGCACATTACTCATAAACCAATGAAAACTGGGGAATTTCATAAAAAAAAAAATCATTAAAAAAAATAGAGCAGGAGGGCAACTGCCAAAAAGACCATTAGATTAGCGATGAGTGAACACACAATGTCAACCTGTGATATTTTTGTCCTCACTCAAATGCCTATATCACCCTTACCTGGTGCTTAGGGTTAGTATCCATGTGTGGAAGTCTAAGTATCCAGAAGCTTCATCAGAATATTGTTTTCTTGATTCTCCATATGAGCTAGAAGAGCAATGGTGATTGGCTGCTGAAAGATGGCCTCAGTTGTGGTCTTGTGTCACCATCTCATTCTCATGTACGGTACAGTTTCATGCGGGATCACAAAGGTATGCTACCCAAGTCCGTACTAGATTTCTCCTGAAAATAGTTGGCAACCATAGAGTACAGGTGGCCAGAGTTTGTTGTTATTTATCCTGGTTGAAGAGATGCCAGACGTTGGATTGTCATGTTGCACATACATTATCTCTTGTTTAGCAGGTGCGGGTGCTCATCTCCTTCTGCCTTCCAAGAATTCTTAGACTTTTCTATGCATGCATCAGGCAAATGCAGTGGTCTGAAAAAGACAAACGTTTCAGATACAGCAGCGTGATACAATATTTTCCTGCCACCAAATAAAGGAGATAAGTTAAATCCTTTGAAATATCATTATATTGCCCTAATTGAAGTAAGACAACATTATCTTGTTTAGTTTTATAAGATCTTGAAACTTGGGTAAGCAAAGCTGCCAGACGGTGAACATTCTAGACATGCTTTTGGAGGTATTTGGGAACATCTTTGAATTAATGGATCCTCAGTCTCCTACAACATAAAGCCTGTTTGAGAATTTCAGTGCAAGTCTATTTTGCTGCATATAGCTTTCTTTGGCTTTTGCACGCATGGGTACATCTATTTCGTCATATAAACATATGTCCAGGGATATACCTGAAGGTCTGTCAAAATGACAGTCCTCATGCCTTCCAACACTAAGATCCAGGTAACATTAAAAGGGAGCGGATAGCTTTTTGATTAAATTACGATTTCTCAGGGCCTCAGCCAGAGTTGTGTTTTAGCGCCCTACATACTAAATCTTATTTGTCCAATATAGGGGAGGCTCTGAACTCAGGGAGGGACATGCCTCAGAGGCTGGGTGATTTGAAAATGAAATGTCTAGCCTATGTGGATAACACAATTCTTTTTGACTCAACTCCGATTGGACTGCAGTGTTGTTTACATAAGTTCCAGTCCTATATCAATGACAATGATTTGGTAATGAACACCTCTAAATCAAAAACCCTAAACTTTTCACAAATGAGGAATGTTGTAAAAATTAAGTGGAGGCGGATAAGTGTCTTTGAAGAAGTGAATCATCTATTTAGTGCCCTTTTTCATGATTTAGACTCTGTTTCTTTCTATGTTGCACAAGTAAGAATAAAATCTACAATCTATATTGTTGTCATTTCTTTCTCTCAGTTATTAATTTCTGTAAAAAGAAGGATGTGCCAAGTCTTGTACATGGGCTGGAAGATCATTTAATTACAGGTTGGAAACAAACAATTTATTTGAAGGTGTTGTCTGGTGATTCGTTTTGTCACTACCATCCTGTGTCCCATTTGCTGTGATGCTTTATGCACAGGGTCTTCTTTCATTACAAGCAAGTTACTTTGGGGGCACTATTCATCTATTATAAGATGTTGTGTCCGCTGGCTAATTCTTTATATGTAGATCTTGTAGAGTAATTTGGACTTTGTCGAGTATTGTGAAAACGTTCTAGCATTTTTAGGACTTTCAGGCGCTTCCGTTCTTTCAAACACTCAATTAGTTCAAAGTGAAGGCATGGGATAAGGATTAGTGTTGACTATAGAACATTTATTGACTTATAGGTCCTATCAGAAATTCACTCAGTATGTGAAAAAAACATGCGCCTGGCCAAACTATCTTATGAAATGTCAGCATGGATTCAATGATTCATGAGATTTTGTTTGATCGTGTTACCACCCCTTGAAGTCCCCAGGTCCCAGGCATAATTTGGACCATGGTAAGCACACCTGTCTACATTGTAAGACTGATGGCCAGTTAAAAAAAGTAAACATCTAGTCTTGCACAGTTAAGGCTTGGTTTTGTTGGGAGACACATGTTTTAGGCAAGTCATTCATAACCCTTTTGCCATATCCTTGGACAGGTTTTGATATTGTTTGCAAGCTGGCATCCAATTCTCCTTGGTGCTGGCAAACATAACGTTTGTTTGTACTGCATTTGATAACTGTGATGGTTATGCATTGCCAATTTTATAGCACACTGTTGTTGTAATTAGATTTAATTCATTTTTTTTTTTTGTATTTGTGCTTAGTTTCTCATTGTTTAAATTCATTTGTACATGTATGCATTTTATAATTGGTGTTTTTGTTAGATTTGTGAGAAACGTGTTCTTGTTTAAACCATATCATTACACAAAAACAGCCCTGTAAGACTTTTTGTTGGCAAACCGAATTCTAAGACGTCTCTAGTCAAGCAAGAGGTGTGTGGACTGGCCTCACAAAGACAGCACACTCTGTTATACAGTACGAATACAATGGCATGCCTCCTAATATCGCCAAAGAAATCTGTCATCCCAGTTTCCTCAATCTGGCAAGCAATGTCATGTGGGTTTATGTGATGCAACATGCTATGCAGATTTCTCTCCTCCATGGCACTGAGATGACACACTCATTTACAACCACTGAATATATTCTCCTCCTACCGCCTAAGAATTGTATGACTATTCCATGCATGCAACATAGATATGCAATGGTCTCAAAAAGCGAAAGCTGTCATTTACAGCCACTGAGTATAATCTGTTCCCCCCATCAAAGATTACTAATATGTTCTATGCAAGCATCAAATGCGAGAAATAGTTACAAAAAGATGACACATTCTGTTGCAACCACTGAATATAATAATTCTATGCAAGCCGCCAGGATGTTGATTTGCTGCACACAGACAATACCCTCAGTTGTAGTCACTGAATATAATCTCTTCATGACTCCAAACACTTCCAAGACTTTTCTATGCAAGCAGTATGCATACAGAAGAGTGGACACACGCACTTACAGCCAATGAATACACTCACTTGCTTAAAATGGTGAATACGACTTTTCATTTACAAAACGTATGGAACACTCAGGGACAACGAATGGCATCTCCTGACTACAGCTGCCACCAAAGATGTATGTGATCCTAGCCTCCATAATCAGACAGCCAATGAATAGTGCATATATATCATGCAAGGTGGTCATGGAACACCCCCCCACCGCTGTAATAAGATGGTGCACTCAGCTACAGCCAATGGGGGTCATTCCGAGGTTGGAGGTAAGGAATTACCGGCACCGGTAAGGGTGCTGATGCCGGTAATCCCTTACCTCCGTATTCCGAGGTCCCTTTGCGGGTCCTTCCTTACCTCCTGCTTTTAGCAGGAGTAAAGTACAGGACCCGCAAAGGTACTTCAGAGGTAATTACAGTACCGTAATTTACAGTGCCGTAATTACCTCCTTCACCATTCCCATTGAGCCCTATGGGGCAGAAATGGGAATGGGGAAGGGCAAAAGGTGAATGGGGAATTACCGGTCCCTCCAACCCTGGAATTGACCGGTAATTACTCCATTCACCATGCCGGATTTGGGACGGTTTCGGAGGCAACCATGGAGCTAATTACTCCATGGTTAGCTCCAAACCCGGAATAAGTCCCAATATCTTTAATCTCCTCCTGCCACAAAAGAATTGCAAGCCTTTTGTTAAAAGAAAAACAACAATTATGTGGACTGGCAAGAAATAAACAATGCTCCCCTTTACATCCACTGAATGATCTCTCTGTCTAAACAGATGTATAAGACTTTTCATTCCCAAAAAGGTTTTCTATGACATGTTCATTGGCAAAAAAAGTATTCAAAGAGTTTCCTATGCAGGAAGGACATATGTGGACTGCTCACAGAAACATGATACACATAGTTTGAGGTAATTAATGTAATGTGCTGCCTTTATATAATTCTGTGATGCTATTCACCTGAATTAACAAGTCCTGGAATGTGTGTTTATGCCTGCAAGCATGTCACTGTTTTTCATTGAGATTCCCTCCTCCCTACTACTGACAAGGCACTTTGAATTGCAGCCAATTAATATAATCTCCTCCTGCCTCCAAACAATTCGAAGGCTTATCTGAGCGGGACACAACGATTGCAGCCTCAAGAAAATGACACACGCATTACTCCTCCAGCCTTGACCACATTCTCAACTTTCTGGCAAGTATATGAATTGGTCCCAGAAAGAGGTTGCTGAATTATAGACAGTGAATGTACTCTCTTGCCTAAAAAGATGACTACAAATGTTCATTCACAAAACGATTTCTATCATTTTTTTCTCAAAAGGTTTTCCAAGATTTTCCTTTGGTAACTATTTTTTTTAAAAGTCTTCCTACAAATCAACACGTTCATGGATTAGTTACAGGGATATGGAGCACTCAGAGACACTGGGCCTCATCATGAGTTAGGCAGTATACAGGCCAACTGTAATAGCATTAGCACCCACCGGTAAATCCCTATTCCCCATTGGGGCCCAATGAGGAATTTTCGACTCTAATACTGTGCGCTAATACATCCGGTAGTAATACATAGCACTAAATTTGATTTTCAAAAAAAGCCAGAGGTAAAACAGCCCATTTAGTGCCCAGCTTGTCATAGGACCAGCCCTTAAATGCAGCAGTAATACTGTTACCGTTGCATTTAAGGGCTACCCCCGAACTCTTGATGAGGCTGAATGTAATCTCCTGACTACTGCTGCCACCAAACTATGTGATTCAGCTCTGCTCAATCTGACAGGCAATGGAACTGGCATTTGTGTCATGCAAGCTGGTTATGATGGTTTCCCCTCCTCGTACTAAAATGGTGAACTGAGCTATAGCCACCAAATAAGATTTTTTTTTATTAAAAAAAAAGCAGCACATATGCAAACTGTCCACAAAAAGCCATTGGTCCCTGTTACAGCCACTGAATGCCCTCTCTTTCCTAATATGTTTTTGACGTTGCATTCACAAACATATTTCTGGGACTTTTCATTGGTTACAAAAATTCAAAAAATATTCTATGTAAGAAAAACATATGCAGACTTCCCCCGGAAAGGTGGCATACATAGCTGTACATAATTAATGTACTCTTCTGCCTGCTGATGCTTGCAAACAATTATGTTCTGCCATTCACCTGAATCTTTTAACCGCTGAAATGTGTTTTAATATCATACACGCAGGGCACTGAAATTCAATCGGATTCTCCCCTCCTTTTTACTCAGATGGCCTTCCTGCCTTACACAAATTCTAGGATTTATCTGAGCAAGTCACAAGTACGTGCACTGCCCTAAAAAAGGTGACACACTCAATGCAGTGGCTCAAAATAATCTTGTTCTGCCCCAAAGAAACTTTCCTTGAAAGTAGCAAGGATATGCACTAGTCCCATAAAATGTGCACTCCATTACTGACACTCTCTTGCCTAAAAAATTATTTCTAATACTTTTCGTTCTCAAAACAGTTATATATATTTTCATTTGGGAACAAAATGTTTATGGCTTTTTATTTGCAAAAGATTGTTAAGACTTTTCTTTAACAAAAATGTGATGCCCACTTTTTCATTAGGGCAGAACGCATGATGGAGTCATCAGGTCCACAACTGCATCATTAGCTTGCCACTAGTCACACATCCATACTCAACACTTTGAACCCTGACTATAAACACTGCTCGACAAAAGGCAAAGTTGCTACAATTTTATACTCATTACGAGAAAAGTGGTAAAAGTAAACTATGCAGTATTTCTGAATTCCTCATGCTTAAACACTCCACACTATTATGGTGTTAACATGCTGATGCCATGTTCTAAACATAGGAGAACATATAAGCTGTGAGGATATTATTGAACACTATGGAAATGAACAGGTCTGCCATTTATTAAGTCATTTCTGCCATTTTTTTAAATTTAATTGTCAGAAAAAAACAAATTTTACAAAATTCAAACAGTCTCTAAAAGACAATGGCCCTCATTACGACCCAGGCGGTAAGGGGTTTACGCCGGCGTAAACTTCGCCGACCCTTACCGCCTGAGTACGAGTTCCCTTAGCGCCATGGTGATTTTAACGCCTGCTTTTTGCAGGCGTTAAAATCCATGGCGCTAAGGGACCTTGATGTTAATTACGCCACCGTAATTTACGGTGGCGTAATTAACGCCTTCCCCACTCCCATTATGCCCTATGGGGCAAAAATGGGAATGGGGAAGGGTAAATGGGGATTGGGGACTTACCGCCCCGCCAAGGTCGGAATGGGGTGGTAAGTCCGCCAACCACCATGGCGGAGTTGGCAACTTAGCGCCATGGACCATGGTGCTCATAGCACCATGGTTCTCCGCCAAGGTCGTAATGAGGGCCAATCTCTATAATCCAATGTTATTGAGTTAGGGTTGAGACTGTGTGATTAGTGAATTCAGCTAAGGCCTGGGGAACATTACTGGAGGGAATGCACAGCACAGTGCACACCAGGATGGCTGGGCATCACAAATAAGAACTAGGCCTCAGTTATGTTTTCTAATGAGAGCTTCCTCAGATTTCTTTTTTATTTACTTATTTGTCTGTATATAAAGCACCAGAGCCGCAGGCATCAGGGCGCTACATGTACACATTAGACTTTCATAACGGGACAAACACACATTTCCAAGCAGGAGGGTATATCAGCGGAATGAGTATTTAATTCCATCGAACAATTACATTTTCAATAGGTTTTGAAATACAGTGCAGGGAGCAAGCTATTCCAAGCTACGACTGCAAGAACTGGGAAAGAACGTCCACGCTCTCTTGCTTTTTTTGATCTGGGGACTGTCAGCAGGCCGAAACATGCTTGAACCAAGTTGTCTAGGCGGTCTGTAGGATTTCATTTTGTCCCTTAGATAAACGGAGGCATTTCTGTGTATACATCTATGCGTTTGGGTGAGCATCTTAAAACGTATTCTTAGTGACACAGGAAGCCAGTGCACGGTTTTCCTGGTATGTGACTCATGCTCTCACCTAGGAATCATTTTTTAGTACCTTTAGATGCCTAACATTGCCCTTCCTTGCCTCTGCCAAGAGTAAATGATAGTAGTCTAAGCAGGGCATGATGACGGCCCTAAGCATAATAATCCGATGGTTGGGGGACAGGAGGGGTATGGCATGTAAATATCAGTGTCTTCACTTTTTCTTTTACCAGAATGCAATTGTTCTCGATGTTCATACTGGTACATTCTTGGCCAAGCTTAGCTCTGGTTTGTGTTGAGCCAAAGATCAATAATTCCGTTTTAGCTGGGTTCAGACACATCCCATTTAGTGACATCCAGGCTTTCACTTGGCCATAGATGTCGTCAAGCTTAGCTGCATCACGTTTGTAGTCTCCACTCAGCTTCGATCTGAGCGTCACCCGCGTAGTTGGTAAAGTGGATATCTAGAGATGCACGAAGGTCACAAAAGGATTTTATATAGATTGAACACTAATGGGGATAAACATTGGATTGGAGCACACTATGAAATAATGGTTTGTGTCCTTGGCATATGCAGATGAGTATGCAATAGTAACAAGGGCAGGGTTTTAACATGGAAGAGCAGCAGGTTTTGGTGTGAGCTTGGGGTGCCAAAATGTCTGGTCACACAGGAGGGTACATCACTGTATCTATTTGTTGTTGGGGGACACGTTTGACTCCCCTCACTGGTTTCACGTTAGGTCCTCTTAAATGGGATGCAAGTAGAAAGTTACATATTGTTGCAGTAGCCAATGAGTATACGCCAATTTCTGTTGTAATTAGTCGTTAAATGCAGGAGCCAATGGGATGGTTAGAATATACTTATACCAAATGTCTAGAAGGTCTACAAATGTATTCTAATTTTGCGTTTTTGTCTTCAACTACTACAGCCTGCTGTGGGTTTCAGTTTTTCAGTGTTCCAGTCTTACAAGACAGGCAGACCACCCTTCCTATTTGCACTTTGCTTTCTTGCAATTCACGCATCCCTTTTTTGTTTCCTGAACATTTCTAAGGTTCTACATGGGTTTTGAAATCCATATATGAAAATTCCCCCTGCTTTGTTTGTCTGGTATTCCCACATGCAGTAATACCACATTTCCCCAATGGAGTGCAATGGGACTGCAAAATGGGAAAATAAGAACAATTTCCGTCTGACTGTAATTCTGCAGACCATTCCTGTAACTTTATCTACACTCCGTGTGGTAGCAGTAGTGTTTGGCTATATTTTGTAAGACATAAAACCACGCCAAATGTCTTTGGGGAAGCACCAAACTCAAAATGAGGCTCTAAGACTTTTTTCTATGAAAGCAAACAAATATATGCACTTGCCACACAATGTCTGAACACTCAGTTACATATATTGAATAATACAGTGTGGCAGCTGCTGCCTCCAAACAATTATGTTACCCTGTCTGAAATATGACAAGCACTGGCACAATCATTTGTTTGATGGAAGGTGTTGACTGTGGCTCCCTCCTCCATAGTATTCAGATGGCAAACTTTAGCTACAACCACTGAATATTGTTTTATTCCCTCTAAAGAAAATGTTAAGACCTTTCCAGGGATGTCATTCTGGGGTTACCATTGGTCCGAACTTAAATTAAAATGTCAAAAAATACTTATTTAGTTTTTTTTTTTAATTAGTAGAAGCTCCTGGGCTGTGGCAGTCACCATGTGGCTCTTTGTTTCTGGAGTGGCTGGCTGTCTTGGTCAGGTCGCTTAAAAGCAACAGAGGGTTCCACAAGTGTAACACTTTGAGCAGCGACCGTAAATAAGAAATAATAGGAATAACAAATAATGTGTCTTTCTGGAATACTATACAATAATTGCTAGACTCATTAAAGGTTTATTTCAGGTACACTTCAGGGGGTGAGCCACTGATTTAAGCACCTCAAATTCACAATGCAGACAGAAACTTCCAAACACCATTTAGAGCAGAATAAGCATCCTTTTCAGAGTATGTATTTTGCTTTTTTTGAGGTTATAGCATGTTTTTATTTCTGCTGTTGTCTCTGTTACGATCATCACAAGACATTCCATCTCAGTGTCCTCCGTTAATTGACAAAATCCTTGTGCCTAAAACTAAAAGCTTGTGTACAGTGTAGAAATGTTTCACCATAGCACATAAAGTGGCCCTTGATTTCACTCTGCCACAATTAATGCTTTGTTGTAATGTGTCTATCTTTCCAATCTCCATGGCATGCTGTCCAAAATGTTTGCATGTATGAGGTAGTGAGTGCCCACAGTACAGGATGCTGTGGGAGTGCAATGCTTTCCCTGCGCTACTCTAAACTCTTTAATACACAGTTATGAACCCTCCCAATGGTATGTATTTTGCCAACCTCAGAAGACTGAAAATTAGATCCACGCAGGATTGACATGTGGCCAACTTTGCAGCAGACCTGCAGATGAGCTTGCCTGCTTTTAAATCTCCTTTACCAGTTCAATGCTATCCACTACAGAGTGGAAATTGCTTACTGACTTTGAGGACATTCAGACATGTAATTGCTCATTTTACTATAGCCTGTAAGATACCTATAGCCGGTAATATAGCTCAGTGGGTTGAGTGTTTGCTGCTACAATGTGTGTGTTATATGCAGGTTGCAGGTTTGAAACCCCACAAGGCCAACTCAGCCTTTCATCCTTATGAGGTTGATAAATGAGTACCAACACAGGTTTGGTGATATTGTATGTATATTTCTTCTATATAAAGTGCTTACGTGTAAGTGCTGTATAATAACACATCATTTTCATTTGGCCATGGGCATCTGCTTGCATTCACAGTAATTTGGTAATACCGGCCTATACATAATGATATTAATGATACATATGGTAATCCATTCTTGTATGAAATGTATATCACATTGCCACTTCCTGTTTTGTCACGGGTGAAAGGTTGTGTTCCATTGCTTCCAGAGATATCACTTCAGGGTGTGGTCAAATGGCATCACTTCCTGTGATATCATCAGAGGTTAAGGGTCATTCTATGTGACTTCCGCTACTGGCCTTTTGGTGAAATGGTGACCCTGGACTTTTTGATGGAAGCAACAAGTATGTGGACTGGAACAAAAGGGCAGTTCTCCCACTAACAGCTATTCACTATACTCACTCTCTTGCCTGAAATGATTTCTAAGACTGTTTGATGCATGCACTAAGTAGATGGAATGGTCACACAAAGACAATACGCTCAGTTACCAACAGTGAATGTTATCTCCTGCCCACAATTCTGTGATCATATTCTCCTCAATCCAACAAGCAAAGCCACATGTGTCTTTGCCATGGTAGGTAAGAAGTAGACAAAAAAGGCATACTCTATTTTCATGTTCAGCCTCGCCCTTGACTGTTTTCTCACACTCTGGTAAAGCCTATTTTAACTTTCTGCTGCTCGCTCAACTAAATCCGATCAATTGTTTTACCTATACCTCATCTGAAGGCGGATCTCTCAAGCGCTGGCCTACTTGCTGCCTCTGCCTATCCCGACGCACGAATGATTCCACAATGCACCCAGGCAGCCCTCGTTATGCTATTTAGTCCACACGGGCAGCCCTCGTTGTGCTATTTAGTCCACACGGGCAGCCCTCGTTGTGCTATTTAGTCCACACGGGCAGCCCTCGTTGTGCTATTTAGTCCACACGGGCAGCCCTCGTTATGCTATTTAGTCCACACGGGCAGCCCTCGTTATGCTATTTAGTCCACACGGGCAGCCCTCGTTATGCTATTTAGTCCACACGGGCAGCCCTCGTTATGCTATTTAGTCCACACGGGCAGCCCTCGTTATGCTATTTAGTCCACACGGGCAGCCCTCGTTATGCTATTTAGTCCACACGATCAGCCCTCGTTGTGCTATTTAGTCCACACGGGCAGCCCTCGTTATGCTATTTAGTCCACACGGGCAGCCCTCGTTGTGCTATTTAGTCCACACGGGCAGCCCTCGTTATGCTATTTAGTCCACACGGGCAGCCCTCGTTATGCTATTTAGTCCACACGGGCAGCCCTCGTTGTGCTATTTAGTCCACACGGGCAGCCCTCGTTGTGCTATTTAGTCCACAATACATTGCCCACTCCGCAGACACATTCACAAAGTTTACAAATATCCATTTCGGACAAAATGGCACTATTGAAGGTTTTGGTTTATAGACGAATATGTTCTCCCAGACTTAAAGGAAAGTAATAGTTCTTTATGCAGCTCTGGCTTTGAATTGCTGAATGCCCTGCTCTGCATGTCCTAACAAGTACATTGGAAACCTAAACAACTTATTTTAATAATGTAAAATGGGGAAAGTCGTTTGCTTTTTACCTATTATGTGATTAAAAAAAATCCTTCCTTTCATTCTATATTAGGTCTGGTTTACAATGTCTTCATATTAAACATTAAATGAACATGTGTTGCGAAAGGACGCAGGAATATGGGAATGCACCTGGCAAAGCGATATGGGTCATGAGCACACTGTAAAGGGAGCAGTGTACGGGGAGTGTATGCCCTTTGAAAAATGGGGCATGAAATTAGCTGTGCGGCTAATTTTCAGGTGGAGCTCAAAGCATTTACTGAGCCCTGTGATCTGGTGGAAGGGTATTAGTTACAGCATCTGTTCTTTTAAACTTCTAGGCCTTGCATTTTTATTGTGCCTGTTGATAGGTCGAATTTTAACAACTTTGCTTTCCATCGAGCAGTGTTTACAGTCAGGTCTCAGAGCATTGAATTTGGATGTGTGACTGGTTCTTCCCGCATGCAAACACAGTGCATGGAATCGGGTTACTGGAAAACAAACCTTTACTGCCGTGCTAATACCAGAAGCAAGGACACGAGAGCTGTTTCATTATTTGGTTATGGACGATTCCTCTGGAAAAAAATAGAGCCATGTAAGAAATCGAACCAGTTCTACTTGTAGCACTGGATTTAGCTGATAAAATACGTGTCCTCAGCAATGCAATGGGAGTGACCCCTACACACAAATAAGTAAAGAAAACACATGCAGTTTTTGACATACATGAATATGTGGGGTGCATGAAATCCAGGAAGGCTCTTTGTGGCATCTGTTTTGAAGTCCAACTACGATGGCAAAATTGGAGCAAAGTTTGGTAAAAATGACTTTGCAGGATTGCTCCATTATTGAAGGGGTTGACACCCAGGGTCAATGCTGTTGAAGCAGTGCAGCGTCCCTAAAAGGGTGTGAGTTGGAGTAAAGTTTGAATTTGTTGTTGTCTGCCTTGCAACAAATCACTGTAGGTTCTGTAGGTTTTTTTTTTTACAGAGTGCACCGTATGACCAGTTACTCAGGACCTTAGCTACAAAGCCTTTTTCAATGGGTTTTTCCCATTCAAATGTGTTTTTGTAAATCAGGCACTCGGTCTGCAGGACAATTGCCGAGCGGGATGCGGTGGCGAGCACCCGTCAGTCCCACTGCCAGGCCCCCTTCAAACCCCAGGCATTGCAGGTAGTGCAGGTCGGACAGTCGGGGAGTGCGGGCATAGGAGGCACACCACAGGTGTATTACAGAAGGTACATGCAGATGGGAAGTCAAAAAGATCAGGAGTCAGCAGGTCGAGCTGCAGGCTGGTTCCACAACTGAGCAGCGGGTAGGCCTGGAGACAACTAGGAGCAGGAGCCGGTGGTTATCAACAAAGGGAGTCGAGGAGGAGCTGTGATTAGGCAGCTCACAAGCACTCTCTGCAAAGTATCAGGCAGGGAGCAATGTGCATCTCCCTGAAAGGAGGATGATTTCACATTTCTGGTCTGCCGGCATTTCAGGGCTGCATGGGTCCCAAGGGCTGTCAGCTTGGGGATCATCAGTGGAGGAACCCACATCCTTAAGGGCCTGACAAAATGCCAGAGTCTGAGCTTGGGGCAGAGGCAATCAGAAAGGTCCTGATAGGGTAAGCAACTAGCATAGCATTGAGGTTGCAAACACCAAATGGGTCCATAAGGACTATGGTTTGGGGATAGCAGGGTGGCAAGGGAATCATGTGACACTGGCTGCAGTGGTGGGTGTTAGGTTAAAACCGGGACCACCCCCAATGTCTGCAAGAGTGGCTCACCTCATTTGGCGTATAACAGTTGGTACAAGTGAGTGCTTTTGGATTAATGAATTCATTGACATTGCTGGAATATGAACAAATACGGTCAGGAAGAAGAGAACAATTAAGAATTAGCTGTATACATTTAGGACGTTGGCTGCTCTAATGGTGGAAAGGCACCCAGCTTTCCAGCGGCACTGATTAAATATGAGCAAATGATCCATGAAGCCTACACGCATTTTGGCAGGGATGACGGGCTGCGAAATGATGAAGGTGCCTGTGATGAACATTTTCCCTACCGGGAGCCCAATCATGAGTAGAGGCTACATGGCCTACTCAGCCTTCACACTTATACAAAACAAGAGCACATCCAATCATGAAGGGAAGACAGGCACAGTTAAATGATTTACCTCATTTGCTGTCTGTAGTAATGTGATCCAGTAGCAACCCAAACAGCAAAGTAAAACAGTCCAAAATAAAAGGAATGTCAATCAGTGTTCTATACAAATATATATTCTTTAATTGAACACACCATCTGCAATAATAACCAAATAGAAAGAGAAACCTACACAAAACCCACCCCTGTGGAAGGTACAACAAATGCAAAGATAAGAACAGCCAGCACTCTGGATAATGAGGCAGGGAGAGAAAATGTAATAATGAACCACAATGATTTAAAAAAGAATATGTTCTAGTGCAAAAACAGATGACTGGTGACCCGGTCAGTCTCTAAGGCAAAAGGATGGACCATGGAGGCGATTACCAGTCAATAGAACCTTTTGCTGGTCCTGGGATTTTGACAATGGTGAACCAGGCTACTAAGTGCTGTTTGGGAAGATTGAATCAGATTGAATGTGACAGTCACATTTTTCCAGATGTGGAGCACTACGAAGCAGGCGTCAAGCTGACGTTTGTTGCAGTTCAAAGCAATGATTGAAGATGAGATTCAGGTAGGAGGGTGGTATGGCAGAGAACTGCTTTGATTGCGCATAATAGCGTCTCAAACATCGATCAAGTAACAAAGGAAGCTACCGAGGGTCATATTGGCTTGACCTGGCTCCAGTCATTACTTGCAGTGGTTCAATGGTGTCTGACTTGGCTCTCAGGTGCTGTGAATCCAACCCTGGTGTCTCAGTGACAAATGCAGTCCTTGTGTTCGGGATCCCAATGCAAGGGAGGCTGGTGCACACTTCCAGGAGTCTTTCACCATGATGAGATCCTGGACAGCAGTGTGACTGGCAGAGATAAAGGTCTTGTTCTAGCAGCAGCCCTCACCCCAATATGCCGAGGTGATGGGTAGGGAACAGAGCTCACCTCCTCCTTCGACACTCAGTTTTAAGCTCAATGGTGGAGGGCCTTGAAAAGTCAACTCTCCCAACAGAGATACAATGAATTATTCTGTAAGTTTTTATTTTAAACTGAATCAAAGAATGAGTGGGAGATTATTTTAAAGACATAGCTCCACAGGTGATTGGACTAAAACAAGCCTAATTTAAGGAGTTTATTGCATTTCCTTGAGACAAGTGGTCTTTGTCTTCTGTCATCACACCCAAAGTGGTTTGTGCTAAATGAATTGGAGTCTACAGGAAGGAAGGGTAGAGATAGAGAGAAACATGAAGGTGGAATAATCCTCCCAATGGAATGAGCTCACTATGTCTAAACCCATTTCACCTCTTCCCTTGTTAATAGCATGAAAGGCCCTTTTGGTATGCAGCACCTTGGTGTGAGGCAAGCACTTTTTGGATGTGTGTGTGTCTTTTGATGCCTGCCTCCCATAGCAGATCCTGGTGGATGTTGTCCTGCTGGTGAGACCTGTTGCCAGACCTCACAAAGACTCAAAGCAGAGGCCCAGCCATCCATTCCCTTGCCCTGCAAGTTGGCAGGGCCCGCCTGTCTGACCAGAAAACACACTACCCTTCCAAAGCTGACCTGAGTTTACAGGACTGACACATGTGTGATATCAATACAATATGACTTGAATACATTTTGGAGCGTATAGCCATCATATATTAAAATCAGGTATGGTTATATTTAAAGTTTATAACTGCCACCAGGATAATCACTCTCATAGTTATGTGGTTGTAAGAACATGGGTGCATATTTTAAATGCAGCCCCTGTACTGCAATGACTTGGGGTACTACTGGTAATTGTCATTGCGCAAATTATTTTTTCACTGCTTGGCTCTATTATCACAGAACCTAAGAGGAGGAGGAGCGGATTGTCTTGGTAGTTTGCTAATTTATTTTATATCTCCTTGTCCCTGGTGCTTTGGTAAGTTTTAAAATAAGTTCACGTTTTTCTAGGCTGTGTGGGTTCTGTTTTGCATGTAAAGCATTCAAGCAAACAAACATTCACCCAGTGAACACCCACAGACTCGAACACCATACCACTCCACATCCACAACACTCTCAGTCCACACTTTTGAAAAACCTCAATACATACCTCTTTCTCCACACCTAATCCAGCCATGTCACATTCTATGCTATCACCTCTCTATCCTTTCTGGTTCTAACTTCTATTTCGCCCAACACCATCTGAACCTTTGAAACTTGTAAGGTGCTCTGACACCCTAACGGTCAGTTCCACACACTAATTAAAATAAAATTAAATACAATAAAATATTACACAGCCCACGATAGTGGCCGTGTAGTTATGGTTAAGTTGCTAAACCCATAGGAAGAGCACTTTTTGGGCGGCTTATAGCTTTGCTCCCTCTGGACGCATCCACACCAAATTTTGCAAAATAAAGTATATGGCCCACTCTGCATTTCTGTGCAAAGTTTGGTGAGGTTTGGTCCGGGGGCGCAAAGTTATAGGGGGGTCCCAACATTTTTTTTTTCCCATAGACTGAATGGGGAAAAATCTTTGATCACGCCTACAGCCCAAACCGCTGGACGGATTTTCATAAAATTTGCGGCAGGAGCAGCGGCTTGGTCCCCAAAGCATGCTTTTGTAAATTTGGTAAAAATCCGTACAGTAATTTTTTTTTTAAATGACAAAAAAGTAGGTCACAAAAAATCAGTGATATCTATGTCCGCTCTGCGGACACAATTCCCTGTTCGCTCGCGGACAGGACACCAATTCGTTAATCGGCTTGCGTCATGTCTGCGGACATGTGACGTGTTCGCTGATTGGATGGTGAAGAGCGTGAAGATTTTTGGAAACGCCTGCCATCTTGGATTTGCGTACTTCGCCGCTGTCCGCGGATATCATGGTAAAAACATATTAAAAACACAACATTGCACTTGTCAAACTTATCAAATAATCTGTGGGGAGGTGAGGGGTGATGAGGATGGGATGGGATATAGCTGCAAGAAGCAAAAAAACAGGTGTTTTTGCTGCAAAAGTCAGAGAACAGTTCAGATGTTCTCGAACAGTCCTGAAAAGTTCACGGACACCTCAGCATTACAGGGTTGGTGAAATGCAGTTCTTGGATGGCTTATAACTTTGGCACCACTTAATGGAACTGCATGAAATCTTGCATGTATATTTCTGAGCTGATTCTGAGTGAGTATGCAAAGTTATTGTCAAAGTATGTCAAAGTATGACACTACAAAATAACGCTCTGAGAACAGCCCTCAACCTACCCTCTAAGGAACACATCTCCAACAAAAGGAGAGAACACACATGGCTCAAAATCTCTGACCGCATCGCTCTCAAAACGGCATCACTCACTTACAAATGCTTAAACAACACAGCCCCCCTATCTTGCATCCAGAATAAAGAAAAAACCTCCACCCGCCCCACCAGATTGATGAACTCTTACTGCTTGCAGGTACCCAATTTCAGACTAAAGAAAACCGGCGGCAGTAGCTTCCCTGTCTTGGCAGCCCAATACTGGAACGCTCTCCCACTCAACATTAGGACAGACCAATCCTACTATAGCTTCAGGTGAAACACCCTCACCTGGTTGCGGGCCAATGATCCTCATGACTAACCCTGCCATCTCATCTGCCCATGCCGTTGTTCTAACCTGACTGCCATGCACAGCTTTAAATATGTAAATATGTAAGTGCAACCAAACTGCCCCTATGCACAGCACTAAATATGTAAATATGTAAGCATTTGTTTAACTATATGTATATATGTACACTCCACGCAATGTAATGCTATGCCTCTTTTTTTTTGTTCTTTGCTCATGTGTGCCTTAGTTTTTATGTAATCCTATCTTCCTGCCCTCTGTTGCCCCCTGTTACCTCTGGGTTTTGCGCACCATACTAAATAAATAAACAAACAAATTGTTTGGATTCTGTCATGAGGGGTCAAAATTAGAGGGGGGTCCCAAAATAATGTAAAGACTTATAAATGAGGCTTATAAATAAGGTGCCATTTGACGAATATGCACTTTATTTGGGAAACTGATAATATATTTAGATATGAATGTTTTTCCCAGGTTTGATGGGATTTTGTGAAGAGGGGACAAAATTAGAGGGGGGTCCCAAAATAATGTAAAGGCTTATAAATGAGGTGCCATTTGACAAATCTACACATAGGTTTGCAAAAAGATTATAGATCTAGATATAGATGATTTCATAAAGTCTGAATGGATTTTGTCAAGTGGGGGCTAGGTTATATGATGGTTGTATGTGCATGCATTTGCCACTTTTGAAAAAATAAAACATGAGTGGATTTCCAGCAAACCTGTGTAAGGAGCATTGGCAAGGACCTACAAGCATGGTTTTGCAAATGTGCCAGTGTTTTATTATTTGTCATAATGTATCTACAAACAATAGCCATATACCTTTATTGACTGAGGGGTAGCCTGTGGCCTTGGGCAGTGGCCAGATCCGGTTCATGGAATAAGGTCATGATCTGGACAATCTGGCTAGTGGCCATGATCACAAGGGACAAAACATAGGATTGAAGTGGCCATGTCCAACTGGGACTGGCTTTGTGGTAACGTTATTCGAAATTAGGATAGATATGAAAAGGAAGAAAAATGTGCTCATGGTAATATAGTCATAGGGTTCTCTTTTTGCCTTCTGCAGGCTGCCATGGAAAGCGAAGAGGGGCCCTGTATGGAACCCTCGCCTTTCCTTTCCATGGTGGCCATCTTGGAAAAGGATTTTCCTTCCTCCACCAGGATGCCACAGGCGTCCCGGGGTAGGAAGAAAAATCCTCTTTTTTAGCAACCCCAGATTCCTGCTTTGGGAACCTAGGTTGCTAATGGCCTTTATCCCCCATTTCAGGGGCTGGAATGGGGGGATAATGGTCCAGAGACCTTGTTATCCACCCTTGCTTTGTTTGGGCTGATAACTTGGGCTGCTGGGCCGGTATCCACCGTTGCAGTCCCTGGAACGGAGGAGGAACGCCACAATATTCCCATTAGCAGAACACAAAATGCAAATGGGATTGTTAGAAAATCTTATTGAGTCTATGTACTTTACTGAGAAATATAAAGTAGATGGAGTCTTAACATGTTTTTGTTTTGTTCTATTTTTTAACTGTGAAAGGTGGTTTCTAAAGGAATATGTCTTTTGTTGTTTTTGGATGTATTTCTTTTGGCAGGAGAGCTGAGAACGAAAGGTGGGGAGGGAAATGAGGGAAGAGGAACCAAACACTAATATGGAGGGGTAGGTGGACAAGGGAAAATGTTGCACGTGTGTTATTTCAAAGGTAGGGGGCAGTGTTTCCCATGCTCCTTGATTACAGTAGTGGTGGTGGCTCTTGGGGAGGAGGGATGACATTAGCTGATGCAATAATAACCAAATAGAAAGAGAAACCTTCAACATATGAAACATATACATAGGGAGAATGCACACTTGAAAGATACCAATGCTTTCTGTGTATGAAGACAATCAGTGAAGTTATCAACACTTTCTTATTGTTCTGCTGTTTTTTTATTACTGTACTTTCTCTGGATATGCTCATATCTGTATTTGCATTACTCTCTTTAGGGTGCAGTCACATCATGTGATAGGTATTCATAGGGAAGTGGTAGGTTTGAAGCAGAGCAATAATTTCTGTGCATTAGGATAATCAGGTAGGTTATGAACAATTTCTGGTCCTACTGCTGCTTTTTTGAGTACTTCACTTTCCCTGTATATACTCATATTTGTATGTGTTGTTGTGTCTTTGTGTTAAAACCTCATGTGATTTGCCCTGTGCCTTTTAGCCAAAACACCCACTGCATTGCTGAATACAAAATAATACATCTTTCTTGTGCCTCCTGCTCCAATAAAATGCGATGTCTTTAGGAGCGGATCTTCATATTCCTCAGCTTGCAACACAGATCCAGCCTGCATTTTTAAATCATATTGTCTTCTTCATTTTCATAGCATCATGCATTTCCCTCAATATGCATCCAGCTTATATCATGGACTAATTTGCACTAACTGGTATTATGGAATCAGTTCCATGTTAATTGGTCTTGGATTAATTAGTATATTAGTTTCATGTTAGTATTATTTTTCAGTGCAGCTCAGCCCATTACAGTAGCATCATAGAGCAAAGTGATCTTTTTCTAGAATGTGCTCCGTGCATTGGCATCAATTTAAATTCAGCCGGAGACTCATACTCTTGAGTCCATCAATGAGTCTCACACCCTTGTCCCTAGTTAAAGTGTAAACCCTCACCTTAATGTGAATGCTGAAATACAGAGTCTAGATGTTGAAATGTGGAGTCTAGATTCCTACATCACAATATCTGCCAGTATTAAAATGTTTTCACACTAGCTGTGCTCATACATATCCATGCTAGCTTCACCAAAATATGCAGAATTCCAATATCCAATATAAGAACATGTGTGTTTTGCGCAGAACGCCAGCAATGATACTATAAGAAAACATGCCCACGCTAGTTCTGTCAACATATGACAGTACCCCCATGTAAGAATATACTCCTCGTGGGTTTGATTTTAAAATGCCTTGTCACAATAAGAAAACATGTCCAAACTGGCTGCACAATGTAGGTCAGTCTAGCCACATAATAACACTTAACATTCTGGCTTTATCATAGATGCCCAGTAAAACAAATGCCATGCCACAGTAAGAAATGGCTGGATTGGCTGCTCCAACGTCCAAGTCTAGCCACGTAATAATTCTTATCATGCTTGCTTTTATCATAGATGCCCAGTAAAAATGTCATGCCACAGTAAGAAATGGCTACACTGGCTACCCTAAAATGCACATCATCCGTTCTTTTTTCAGCCACATCTTTCACTGGGAATCTTCCATAGATGCCTTTGTTTCCATGTACCCACTGCCACCTCTGACCCCCCAACCACCGAAATCAGCTCCCCAGCCATGCACAGGCACACACAGGCACACACATACACATAACATTCACTCACTCGTTCACATACAACATTCACTCACTCATTCACATGTGCACCCATGGATCATCTACTCACTCATTGACACTCACATGTCATAATTCCAAAAAAAAAAATCAATGCCTGCATGTAGCTTCGGACTGGGCTCAGCTATGTTGTGGCTTCAGAAATCCCTCAGGATCCCACGCAGGTACAAATAGGAACCCAGAAAGCAAAGAGCACTTCCTGCTTCTGACATAATGCTCCAATCCATTTTGATGTGTGGAGAGGCACAGGAGCACCCTCGCACACATTCAAATGTGCAGTACCCCAGCTTGTATCCCCAATGCGCTGTGCAATGCTTGGAAAGCAAAACACCCCAGTCTTACATTGCCCATTGAGCATGCATTCTGTGGTATGAACTGTCAAAGGAAACTGGCATTCCTTTTCACCATTCAAACCAGCCCAGAAGTGTCCCCTCAGCTCTGACAAGCACCCGATTGAGTGCCCAGGGTATCCACTGGGCTGGTGGAGCCCCTCCATGATGGGCAAGGGGATAGGCAGGTTGGCGCCTCCTTGCACATTATGGGCAAGCTGGCCATGGTCTCCATGTTTCTTGTTGGGTTTAGGACATTCCAAACCTAAAAAGAAGCAGTCCTTTTTTTAAGGAGAATACTTTTGGATTACTTTTATGGTGACAGTCTGGCATATTAAACACACACAGCTTCTCTTTTCCAAGTATCCAAACACTCACCAAGCCCAGAAACAATTCTGCAGTATGGTGAAAACTATTAGTATACAACTGACCCTAACACTTGGGAATCCTATTTGTCAAAACAAATCATATGAGCTTTAACCCAATTTGCAAGATTTTCAACAGAACACATTTCGTGGTTAGTTGGATCTACATGAACTAACAAGTCAGGTTTCAATTATTGCCTTTCCCTCTGCTCTCAGTAACGTCAACTCACCTCTCTCGCAGAAACATGCACCAATTGGCAGCCAGAATTGCAGACGTCATGTTCTACAAGAACCAATTCGAATACATTACATTACTAGCACTGGGGCACCACACACTTCTATGTACAGATAGCAGCAGTGAGTGGGCAGCACGTGAATATCTTGGTAACAAACAAAACAGATGTACAGTTTTGCAAAACAAAATATTTCTGAAATGCAGAACAGGTCAATGACCTTCCTGGCCAGCCACACAAAGGAGATAAGACAGGAAAGCACCTTTGTACATCTGAACTTATCTGAAAGCTTGCAAAAAGTATTGTGTAGATCTATGTGCATAGGAGAAACTTTGAACTACAACATAGATATTTTCAGAACACAGCTTTGTATTGTTCAATAGTGGTAAAAAACTCCATGCTTGACTTATCATTCACAGATGGCAAAGTACTAACAGCAATAATACAACTTTAACCTCACAAGAGTACAGATCCAGTGAGCTACACAGCCCAATTTGACACAAATAACACTTGCATAGAGGACACGCCAAGTATAGAAGTATAGAAGAAAAACTGTAACAAGGTCTTGTTCCAAATTAGATAATCTAATTCTTTATAACATTTTAAATTGAACTTGAGGACCCAAACAAGATTTCTTTTGGGAGAATATTATAATTTTACAAACATTAAACACTACTTTGTCATAATGATATACATTCCATACATGTTTTTGTCACATATATACATTCCATCAAATTCTGTAACACAATAATAATTCATAGATCATTGAATGAACTAATTTCATCCCAAATATTCAAAGTTTTAAATTGATCATAATTTGTAGAACTAAATAAAAAATTACAGTATGTCGCTGCATACAAAACACACATTTCTTTTATAGCAAATTCCAATAGGTTGTATTGACCAACACATGTTTCACAACATTGTATTAAAATAAACAATGTGCACGCTCCTTCAGGACCTATATTTATTTAAGCTGGCAGCTGCATGCATGCAAAATGAGAATGAAATAGGAAAACATAGAGAAAAAGTGAAAAAATGAAGTCAAAAATAAGGAATTGTATTATTACGTGTTCTACTTTAATTGTATTGAATCACACCTTTATTGTTCATTAACTGTTCATGTGTAGTTTACCTAATTTGCAGATTTTAGAGTTGTAGGTTCAAGCATTCAAAAATATTTCATCAGTTGCTTTTTAGCTTCTTATACTCACTTTTAAAAAGAGGTTTTTGTTCATTGTTTGGTGAAAGTGCTGGAACCATAAACAATAATTTATGTTAATTATTTATGAATTAAAGATGGATATAATCTTATATATGTAATGTATTCAATGTTCAATGTTATGTCCTATGTGTATAGGATACTTACTTGATATGTGTTGCAATCATATGCATAATCTTATTAGGTTTTCCTTTTTCAATAAATATAGATTTTTTATTTTTTTAATTTTATTGGCTTATATGGTTAAACGTTATAGCAAAACCTTTTGCCGTTTCTAACATTTACAAATAAAATTCACACAATTTCAGTCAGTCCAATACCATAGCATATAGATAATAATTCCATCTGCACAATTTTAGAGCTGTTTACAAGCAGTTTAGTTAATGCCAAAGTTATTGTAACTCTGTTCCCCTCCACCAGTATCTGCCACCATTCGTCCATTGGTCTTGGGCCGTACTTGGTTATCACTTCTTTCATCAGTTTCTTTCTCAAATCTTGTGTCGCTGAACAGCTCATTACCAGATGTTTTAATGACTCTGTCGTGGATTCTCCTTTGCAAAGTCTACATGATGATAATCCCGGAATGGCTTCTCTATACATCAGTGTTTCTCTCGTGAGAAAAAGGTTCAATCAAAATCTCATGAAATGCTCCCTATGGTACCAATTTTGTAAAGAGTTTTAGATACTTTGGTAAGGTTTTCAGATGTCTTGCTTCTTGAAGAGGTCTCCCATACAATTTGTATCATTGTCTTTCATCCTGAGTGAGAATCCAATCTTGTATATACATTTTTGGGGGGATTTTGTCCGGATTGTGTAAAAATGGATCTTCAGATTCACCCAGAGCTAGAATTATCGCTTGGCAGTTGTTTTGCCATTGCAAGAGAGTGATTTCTTCTGTTCCTTCTAGAGCATTGTTTAGTGCCACAAAACCTAACCTCCCTTTGGCCGTTCTTCAATGCACTTCCTATAAAGTGCGGGAGATTCCCATGTCACTATGGCTTTTAATAATGTTAAGCCCCTATACATACAAATTGATTGAATAGGGGTACTTTTTGGAAGATTAAGTACTTTCTTCTAAAAGATGCCTTCGATCTTAGACCAATTCTCGCCCCCAAAAGTGAAGGAAGTTTCAGCTCTGTACGTTAAGATAGGTATCACCTTCAAACTGTGCGGCAGACCCCCTTTGGGGGGCTCTTCCAAAAGGGAGTAAAGTGACTGATTTTAATAGAAAATATAAGATGAAATGACATCTATCGGGGCCCAGCAGCAATATTTTTATCCAAGGGGGGCTCGGCATAAACATGTTTGACTACCACAGCTATAGAAAGAAATCAGAGGTATCAGTGAGAATCCACAACATTTTCGAAGCAGGATTCTGTCTTGTCCTGCTAGACTCTTTGCTTTTCTTCTAATGGATTCTAATCTTGGTGTGGCACATTTGGTTGTGTTTAAGCAAATGCCAAGATAGGTGAATGATTTTACTATTGGGATTTTCTCAGCCAGCAGATACCATGCCTTGGCTTTTTCCCATCCATGTCCCAAAGCGTCACCCAAAAGCATTATCCTTGATTTTCTTCTGATTAATTATGAGTTCATTTAAGGCTATGTAAGGCATTCAATTGCCTCTGAAGGCCAACTTGCGTTTGGTCCATCAGGACAATGTCATCAGCAAATAATAGTCGTCCGACTCTCATATTTGGAATTTTTGGTGCAAAGCATCGGATCTCTTCAAAAGCTTGATAGATATCGGATACAAACATGTTGAACAACTCGGGTGCCAGAGGATAACCTTGTTTTAGTCCAATAGTCATTGGAATTTCTCTCGTAACTGAACCAGAGGCGTTCATCTTCACTTCTTCGACTAAAGGTATTGGTACCAAAAGTTCATTAGGGCAGCCCCAATTGTTCAAGCTTATTCCATAGTTTGGGACATGAGACCATATTGAAGGCCTGCGTTAGATCTATAAACACAATGTAGATTTTTTGATCTTTCTTCCTCTCTACTTGGGCCTTCAAAATATTTATAATGAAGATGTCAAGAGATGTTTCGATGCCTTTTGCAAATCCAGCCTGCCATTTGTCCCTGTGGCCAGATGTAACAGTCCACTTCACCAAGGACTTCAAGATTAGCGATGCAAACATTTTTGAGTAGTATTTCTAGCAGTAAAAAAGAGAAAAAAACAAAAAAGGAAGCGAACAACACATAATTTCACGCAAATATTATACTAGTCTATTAAACATGCTAAATATGTTATTGTTGGTATATTTCAATCATTTAATTAGAATCCTAATGGTTGCTGCATATCAACAGCATTCTGTAGAGAACGCTGCAGCGTTACCATTGATAGAGCTTGCATTTATTTCAGATTGATAGACATAGAATAGGACTCACATCAGGCTCATGACCTCTATTGTAAATATCGATGGGCATATTCGATGGTGTAGTTAGTATATTTATAGCATTTACACCTCCATTAAGCCCAACTCCAAAATCTTAATCCTTGGGGACCTCAACCTAGGCCTCAAAGACCACAAAGGCACCATTGTCACCAGTGTAGCCACTGCATTCAACCAAACCAGCTTCACGCAATGATCCCTTGAGCCCACCCACGATCAAGGCCGCACCCGTGAATGGACCAGCGACCTCAACTGCAACATCAAAAAACTCTGTCACCTCTCCGTTCCCACGCTCGGACCACCACACTATTTCCTTCTACATCCCCCCATATGAACGCCTCAGTCCAGTTCACCCCTCTAAACCAGAAAGCCTGGCATGCTGCACATAATATCTCATCAACATCGACCTCGCCACGCTTCTTGATACCCTTGCTCACTCCCTAACTTCAGGGACAGACCCAGCAGCACGGGTCGACATCTACAATAAAAACATTGGTTAAGCAGTCAACACGCTTGAACCACTGAAACATCAGAAAGCCAAACCTTCAATGAAAATAAATGGCTGGTTCACTCCTCAGCTTCTCGAAGCTCATGCCAAAAAGCATGCTGCTGACCTAGCATGGAGCAAAAAACACTTCCCCTCCTCCAACACCTTTTTCAACTCCCCCACCAAAGACTATAGAAGGGAAATCCACACTGCAAAAGCCTGCAGCAACAACTCCAGGATCAGTAACGCCAAATCCAAATCCTGGGAACTCTTCACAATCCTCCAGGAAGTAGAGACTCCCTCTCCTCCCCTGCCAGACCTAACAGTGGACAGCACCTGGTGCAACGAAATCCAAGATGCCCTAACTGGGAAAGTCAACTCTCTCAAAGAAAAGATTCTCTCCAAACAACAAGCCATGCTTTCTAAACCACCACCATGCATAGCTCCCAGTGTTTTAATGAGCTTTACCTGCGCCCCTTTCAACTTCCATCTTTTTATAGTCACTGAGGTCACCAAAATCATCAGTAGTCAGTCTCAAACCTTCTCGTTGAAAGGGTGACACCTGCCCAGCCCCGATTATCAAAGACTGTTCCGAGACACTTTCTCCAATCATTTCTGCCATCATTAATGCCCCCTTTGCCTCCAATTCGGTGCCAATGTCCCGAAGGAAGTGTGGGTCCTGCCACTGCTCAAGAAGTCCTCCATCGACCCCTTTCTATCGACAGTCTATCACCCCATTACAATGGTACCCTACCTCCTGAAGATTCTGGATCGCGTAGCCTACATCCAAGTTCAACATTATCTCAAGGAGAATAATATCTTGGGTTTCTGCCAATCAGGATTCCATCACAAACACAGAACGGAAACTGCCTTACTTGACCTGAAAATTCAACTCAATGCCATCAAGGACACGGACAAGCTTGCCCACCAAACTCTCTGCTCCAAGCTTGCCTCTACAGCCAACTTCTCCACATCTACCACTAACTGTATTAAATCTTTCCTAGCCAACAGATCCTCATGAGTATTCATCAATAGCTTTTCTGCCGTTCCCAAGGTTCCTGCCTCACCCCCACTCTCTACAACATTTACATGAAACCCCTCTTTGAATACCTTGACCTCCTCGGCATATCATAAACAAACTGCTCTGACGGCACACAGCTACTTATCCCCCTTTCTGGTTCATGCGCTCAGGACCTACCAGCAACTGGATGACATCTCACCTACTATGCCTGAATGATGATAAAACTGAACTATTCATCGTTGGCTCCCACTCCACACTACGCAACATAGACCCTGCCTACAAGGAGTTTACCATCAACGGAAAACAAATCCTCACCTCCTTTGCAGCCAAAACCCTAGACTCAACTCTTGTCCTCTCACATCAGGTGAACTCTATCACCTCATCAGCAGCCTACACTGGCAAACTGCTCCATGCCAGTAAGCCTTTCCTCTACGCACCCAACTGCCTATCTATTGCAAGAGCCATCACAGGAGTCAAGCTTGGCTATTATAACACCTTATTTGTTGGCTCCTCTGAGCGCAACTTGAGTAAACTACAAACTATTCAGAACAATGCCCTCCGAGCAGCCATCAGTCGCTCCAAATCTCACCACATCTCAGAAGCCAGGAGAGAGGCCCACTGGCTACCTATTCACGAAAGGATCAAATTTAAAACACTATCCATAGTCCACCAATGCCGTTCCAACACAGCCCAACCTACTTCTCCTTCTGCATAGAGAAATACTCCCCCACCCAACCTCTTAGATCCATGAACTGTCACCACTCCAAGATCCCCAACTTCAGTTGCCTCTCAGTGGGGGGCACAAGCTTCCTGGTCTTGGCCACCAAACTTTGGACCATCAGAAGAGAACCTGCCTACTTGACCTTCTGCAAAATTCTGAAGACCTGGCTTTTCAACTAGCACATCTCCTCCTAAGACTCGTCATTCATCCTGATGCACCCCCTTTTTCTCGCCCTCCCCCTTCTTCTTTTTTCCTTCAATGTAACTAGCGCCAGAAATCCAAGGGTTTTGTGTGCTGTTTTAATTGCAAAGCATAAATAAATAAATAAATAAATAAATAAATAAATAAATAAATATTTTCTGTCAGATTCTTAAATGTATTTATGATTTTAATTGTGATACTATGCTACTACAATTAAGTACTGAAAACTACTGGGATGTAGAAATATCCAGTCATTATTTTTTTTAATTAAGAATATAGTCCTTACAGAAAATGATAATCTAGTACAATTAATTTATCCCAATTTCATTTGGCAATGTCCATGGTAAGCTAGAACACAATTTACTAATTATTTTATTTATTGGCATTTCGTGGTTATACAAATTAAACCTTTACGCCACATATTTAATCCATAAAAAGAGAAAAATAAAAGCTTAATCCCCACACTCCAATGACTTTACCCTCCAGTCGTAACATTTGTTAGTTGCATGCAGACTCATCAATATTCTTAAAAATTGCAAGTACCAATTTTACAAAAGCCAGCGTGATAGAAACCCGCTCTCCCGATAATAACATTTTCCACCCTTCCTTTTTTGCGCGGTTGCCATTCTTCTGGATTGATTCTGACATCAACCGTACCCTTAGATCAATTACATCAGGGCATATGATATGATATGATACGATATGGCATTTATAACGCGCCTATACACAAGTGTTTCAAGGCGCGGCGAGGCAAGGGAGGGGGAACAAGGGAAGACAGACAACGTTCTTACTAGGCCAAGTGTCATTCAGATTGCACAAGTGCATGGAAAGGTGGGAAAGGGAAAAGTGCGAGGGGGAAGGGAGAGGGGAAAGTGTAGTACATAGGATAGTAGAACAATTAAGATAGTAAAACGGCCAGATGGTGGCAAGTGCAAGGTAAGTAGTGCTGGTAGAGGGACTGTAGGGATACAGAAAACAGGCCCCCGGGGTAGGGGTTGCCAGGGAAGCAGTGCAGGTGTGCAACTGGTGGGGCCTGGGCCGGAGATCAGAAGGGTGGGCAGGTAACCAGTGCAGTATCAGCCAGGAATTAGGCAGGGGAGAGGGGGAGAGAAAGCAGAAGTAAAGAGGAAGGTTTTGAGGTGCTTCCGGAACCGGAGATGGGTCTCCTCAAGTTTAGGCAGGAAGGCTCTTTCAGAGGAAGGCCCCTGCCGAAGAGAGAGATCTACCACCAACTCGTTGCTTGGAGAAGCAACTGACCCTGAGGGAGTTGCGATAGAGGGTTTCCAGTGAGTTGAGTTCTTTACACAGGTGAGATCGAAAGGGACCATCTCCCTCCGCCCTTGGTCTCAGAATCTCCCTTGTCAGGAACAAATTCAGTAGTATTCTCACAAATTGCTATCTGAGATACCAATTGGAGAAAAGCTGCAGGTACTTCGGCGGACAATTCAACTTATTTTCCTCTCCCCAGGATTTACCAAACTTTACTCTGTCTGGGTTGCACAGCAGGTTAGTAACAGTTTCGTCAATTTCTTCAAGGTCCATAATACATGCCACTTCACATTCTCGTAGAGGCTGTTCAGAGTTGGATGTTAGGGCGTTTCAGAGGGTCATAAAGCCACCACTCGGGTTTTGTTCCCTGCATTTCCTCAGCAGTTGTAAAGTTTTCCACCTCACTATGGCTTTTAGAGATGTCAACCCCAGCTCCATCCTTACAGCCTGTAGCGGGACGCTCTTAGGCAGACCCAACACGTTCTTCCAAAATAAGCCTTCGAGAGATGGCCAGATCTTAGCTTTGCAGTTCAAAGAAGTTTTTGCTCCATATGTCTATATAGGGATCACTTTCATCCTATAAAAGCTGATGAGCGGGATCATTGAGAAACCTCAAAACTTTTTCATGATAATTCGACCCTGGTTATAAGGTATTTGCTTTGCTTCTCAGTAATTTAATTCAAACAGTGTCACTGTAGCTTGTACAGGACGAGCCCAGCTGGGATGCCCAGCAAGGCTTGCGTGGTCTCCTTACATAATGCTGAGATGCCTGGCAGCCGCACTGCAACATATTCAGGGTCTGGATGCCCTGCCTGGCTCAGTCCCTCACCCTGGCTGGCCTGACTCAAAGTCAGCAGCCAGGGTGCTGATCTGGGTGTTGCAGGGACTGGCGCCTGTGCTGCCATGCTAGCAGCAGCACTTCCAGGGCCGCGACTCAGAAAATCACTTCCCAGCATTGTGTTTGTGCAACATCAGACAGGAGCTAGGAAGCTCACCCGTGCGGTGTACATGAACACTTTCATTTACACCAAAGCCAGCAGCTTCAATGCTGCAGAATGTAACGTTGAAGCTGCTCGCATTTGTTTAAATAAAAGTGTTCCTATACAACCGTGCGGTGTATATGAACACTTTCATTTGCCGGATGCAACGTTGAAGCTGCTCAGTTTGGTGTAAATGACTGTGTTCATATACACCCGTGTGTTGTATATGAACACTTTCATGTACACCCAGAGCTTAATTTCTAAAAAAATATGTGCCAGTGCCCAAAAAATATTGGCCCCATTATGTCAGGCGTGGCGCCGTCCGCATCGCCGTCCGCAACGCGGGGGCAGCGCCGCCCTCAGTGCAGGCGCAGCGCCGCCCTCAGCGCGGGCACGCCTGCCGCCCCAGTTCAGTGCTAGACCTACCTAGATCGGCCCACCACCAGCCCATCACAAAGCTGCTGCTCCATGTCACATATTTGCCGCTGCAGCAACTGCTGGCACAGGCTAGTAGTAAATACGCAACTAAGGCATGCTCCTCCTGTAACTGCGCCTCAATGCCCCCGGGCTGTGTGAGTGCTTTAAAAATGCAAATAAATAAAAAAGCATTCTGTTTCAGTCACTGTTGCACTGTATTTGTCTCCACCCCTTCTGCCCCATCTGACAGTCTGTTAAAGTAACCAAGTACTGTTAATCGGTTACCTCCAGGAAGAGCACCCTCCCTCAGCCCGTTTTGTTTTGTGTAATCAATTTACTCTCAAGCCATTATCAGTCATCACATCATAAATGCATCCCCCTTCATCAAAGTCATTTTTGCAAGACGTTGTGAAATCAACAGCCTGTGCTACTTCTGCTTTAGAGCCTCTTTCCGCCTTAACACATTAAAAAACTAAATATGTTTTGTCACCCAATATTCAGGAGCCAGAGGAGAATGCATATTTGGATACCTCCTTCCCACTGACATGTTCTTGACATACTTCACTAAACTGCGGGGTGTAACAGACACACACTTCCCTATCTGAGGATTCCTATCTGAGGATTGCATGTGCTCTGATTTGGAGCACATGCTCGGAGTGTATTGTACCCAGGTTAAGGGGCCATATCTGGTGTATAAACCACACATCAGGATATAAAACATGCGCTGGAATTATGTAAAGAAATGACAGCAAAAGACGGTTGAGAATTATATACAAATACTCAACTAGTGCTTTTATTTATGACGACAGATTAGTGGGCACGTGCACCATGTTTATCCCCGTCTAGTTTCCATATGTGTATCTTTAAGCCTGAAAAGGCATTTCAGAAGTTCGTCTTTGCATTGGCTTTTCTCGCAAAGTGCAGCCAGTTCGGTTTCGGCCCAATATGTGCACCGTTTCGGATCCCCTCGCTGAAGCTCGTTTGTGAACTAATGAGGCCGATATCATTAAAAGGAAGAACGGAAACACCCAGGCAAAAATTCACAGTTCATGTTTCGCTTAGATAAATGCTATCCAGGGTCGGACTGGGGCATACAATTGTCTCGAGTCGGGCTTGGTACCAATGAAAAAGTGGCCAAAGTTGCAAACGACAATTCATTCTTTTTGTCACAGACACCAGTGGGACAACGCTGCCACCCGTGCCCTGCCCGGTCCTGGGTTTTGTCCTGCCTTGCCTCAATCACTTAGGCTACCTTCCGTGGGGCCACCACAGCCACGGCCATGCTGAGCCTGATGATCACAAAAATTGGTGCGCGGCGCAGCGGCCCCATGGAAGGTAAGATTTTAAAAGAAAAAAAACATATATTTGGGCGGATGGGGCCCATCACTTTCGAAGTGATGGGCCACAGCCGCCACTCAAAATAAGTTATTTCTTTTAAAACCTACCTTCTGTGGGGCAGGGCCCCGGCCACCAGCCCCACGGAAGGTCAGGTTTTCAAAGAAAAAAGTAGAAAACATACTTTTGGGCACAATCCACAGGCCCGGCCACCTGCGGCAGAGTCATCCAACTCAGTCTGTGGCAGTCGGCAGCCCCTGGTCACAGAAATTGGCCTGGGCCTGGCACTGACTGCAGTCAGCAGCACACTGCACACAGGTCACACAGACAGAAGCCCGGGCACGGATGGGCCCCTGGTGGGGTCCTACCTCCTGGGCAGTCAGGGCACCACCAGGGGACCATGCCACTGCCCGGGCCCTGACCTGGGCATTCCTTGCCTGATCACTTGACTTTGACAGCCTCTGGCTGCACCTCACGCAGCAACAAGTGACTTACCTGCTTTGCCAGCTGGAACTTGGTCTCCTGTCGGGGCCTCAGGCTGGGGTGGGGCGGGTGAACACACTGGCACCCGCACAAATGAAAAAGCAGGCAGAGGGGGCCCCAGGAAGCAACTAGGCTGAACCAAACAGTGCAGCAGGGCAGGCTCTCTCTCTCACAAGTCAGGACCGACGATGCCACGCCTCGACACCTTCACTTCACAGTAACTTGTGAAATTAAGGTGGTGCTGCTCTGCATCCTGTGGCAACAACAACAATTCACCATGTAATTTCACTGGCTCAGATGAACAGCCAATCAAAACTGCACATTCTGTGTTACTATACAGAATGTATCAAATACTGCATAGTAACAACAGAATGGTAGTTTTCATTGGCTGTTTGTAACAGTTTTTTGTTCATTGCTATTGCTGGCCCCTTCCAGGCCCAGCCAGCCATGGCCTGCAACCTGCAAGCACGAGAGAGATCGAGATCAGAATGACAAATCCCAATGGGCCTCATTACGACCCTGGCGCTCACGGAATGAAGGGTGCCGGTACGGGACCGGCACCCTTCATTCCGTGAGCGCAGATTACAAGGTTCCCTTTGCGGGACCCGGACCAGACGTCTGGTAAAACCAGACGTCTTTTCCGGCTCCTGCGAGGGGAAGAAAGAGGTAATAATGGGCCACTTGTAATGTGCCCATTATTACCTCTCTCCCCATTCCCATTGAGCACTATGGGGGCTCAAATGGGAATGGGGAATGGTTCCTGCAAGGAGGAATTACCGGATCCTCCTAGGTCGGAATGACCAGGTAAGTCCCCATTGCAGGAACCCAGTAATCGAGTCCGGTTTGGAGGCAGCCATGGTGCTAAAAGCACCATGGCTGCCTCCAAACTCGTAATGAGGCCCCATGATTTATAATCGAAGCAAAGCGAAGTGGAAGAACAAATATAGCAATGGCACGTGCGCTGGCTCCGCATGAGTTCTGGTGCCCAGAAAAGAGTGCCTGTGTTGAGCACTGGCAACCACCCCCACAAATTAAGCACTGTGTACACCAAAGCAAGCAGCTTCAACGTTGAAGCAACGTTGAAGCTGCTTGCTTTGGTGCACATGAAAGTGTCCATATACAACAAGGGTGTATATGGACACTTCCATTTACACCAAACAAGGCTTCTTGTGGCACTCCTCCAGTTTAACGGCACCAAAAGGGTACCATATATGTGTGCTAGTTTAGCGCACATATTAAAATGAAGGAGTGCCACAAGAATAGGCTTCCAAAAAGCCAGTTTACAAATGTGGCGGTTTCTAGGTTGGTTTCCAACCCATCCTAGCAACCACCACATGTATTCCAAAAGTGGCGCATTCCTTCCGACTTTGGAAGAATGCGCCACCTTCAGAATAGGTTTTAAGTACCGAAAAGGTTGTTAACCCTTTTAACGTCCTTTTCGGTACTTAACACCTTGATCAGAATCATGGCATGATACTCTCTGCCTATTCCCACTATTAATGTTCTAAAGCTACCTTTACTCATCCTTTGTTATGTATATTTTATTCAGCTCAATAACCAATATTGGTAATCTGATTGCGATTTTACTTTAAGAAAAAAAATGTTAATGAACATCATTTACTTCTCATTACTATTTTGACCATATTTATAATTAATTTACGATATATTTATGGCTGTCATGCATTCTTGTTTTTTATTAATTTATGATGTTACTCCTCAGCAATTTGAATTGGATTTGAACCTGATATCCGCTGTAATTTTAAATCACACATTGTTGTAATGTCCAAGTAGTGTCTCATCAATGTACCTGATAATTTGCGTATCATACAATATTAATTTGTTCAGCTTGCACATACTACTACAAAAATGATGCAATTTGTGATCTTTATTTAAAAGTGTAACAATACTGTGTAACAATGTAGTTTGTCGCAGATTTCTGCCTCCCTCTCATCTGTTGCCTGCCTTATCTCAATATATGTTCAGGACCAGAATAATACAATGTTACATTGTTTTTATTTGTAAAAGAAAAAGTTAGTGGTTTGGATTGTTTCGAGGAAGTGTGGCAAATTCCAGGGCCATTTTTGGATTTGGTGAATGTTTGTGGCGCTTGTGCCACAGAAATTGCCAAAATCATTGTTACAGAGGAGAGAGAGGGGCGGGGGGCTCTGAACAGAGACTATCTGGTTGGCATAGCACCCGGCAATGCCAATTCACTAAAGTCTCTTTTTCCAAACTCCTCTGCCATACTACCCAATTAGGAGCTCCCTAATAAAATGTGCTCCAATCAGCAGCTTTTATGAAGCAAATAGGGTGCAGGGCATTACATTTCCCAGCTGCGCAGTGATTTTTAAGGATTCAGAATTGGGTTGTTTTTGGCTATTTCACATATAATTTGGCTGCTTTTTTGGCTACTTTCAACTGCAAATCTGTTTCTTTAGTCCTCCCAAGGCTTCCTCTATACAACCACCAATCATCTCTACCACTGCCCACACTTTCCTATACCTGCCCAATCCACTCCCACTATTGCTACAACCCATTTTGAATGTGTTGGTTAGGCTTTTTTGGGCCATATTGGGCTACTTGCAATGCATCCTCTTGAGACAGCTTTGTTCTTCTTGTTTTCAGCCCCCAACCAACTGCCACTGCCACTCCACCCCCAGTCTCTCTACCAACACACACCCGCCAACCCCATCCACTTTTCCTACTAACACCCACCCACAGCCGCACTCTCCCTACCCCTGCACACCCCACTACCACTCTCTCAACTACCCATTTTCTGTGTACTGGTTGGGCTGTGTTTGGGCTATTTTTTGCTACTTTCAATGCATCCTCCTGAGACAGCTTTGCTCTTCTTGGTTTCTGCCCCCAACCAACTGCCACTGCCCACCCCATCCCCAATCTTTCTACCCACACATATCCTCCGACCCCACCCCACACACTTCTCCTACTAACACCCACAAAACTCCCTCCACTCTCTCTACCCTATCCACTCACACTACCCTCACTCACTCAACCCTCACCCACCACTCTCTCTACATACCCATCCTCTCTCCGCCCAGCCACCTACCCTACCCCCACTCTCTCTACTCCTAGCCACCTACCCTACCCCCACTCCCTCTAACCCCACCCACCCTACCCCTGCTCTCTCTACCACCAGCCACCAACCCGACCCACACTCTCTCTACCACTAGCCACCGACCTTCCCCCACTCTATCTACCACCAGCCACAAAACGTACCCCCACTCACTCTACCCCAGCCAGCCAAACTACCCCATTTGCTCTGCCCGCACCCACCCATGCTACTCCCACTCTCTCTACCCCTATCCATTCTAAACTCACTCTCTTCAACCATACCCACCCCAACACAATCTCTCTAAAACCACCCACCCCACCCCAGTCTCTGTACTCCCAGCCACCCCATTCCCTCTAACCCATCCACCAATGCTACACCCACTCTCTCTGCCCCTTGAAACACTTGTGTATAGGCGCGTTATAAATGCCATATCATAACCACCCACCTTAGCCCAACTCTCAATATGCCCATCCACCCACCCCACACCCTTTCTCTCTCTAACCACACCAACCCACCCCACCGACTCTCTATCGCTGCCCTATTCCCTCTTTCTCCAGCTGCGCCTATTCTCCTCCATCTAATCCCCCTCCCTCCCTCCATATCCACCCATATCCTCGCTCACCCACCCTACGCCTCTTCCCACTCCTTCCCATCGTTCCTCTCCCACTCTCGCTTTATTTATTACCTTCTCACTAACACTGTCTTGCTCATATTTCCTCTTGCTCATCATCGATGCGACCCTCTGTCATGGGCTTCCTCCCTTGCTCTAGTCCCTTTCCCATGATCTTGCACACAAGCACCCCTTATCACATCCTCTTTTGAAACTTGTCACTCTCCTCTTTGCACCCTGGTGCCTATAAATGTAATATGCGAAGAACGGAAGTAAACAACAACCCTGTTGACTTTGTCAATGCTTGTTATATTAGGGGACAACTGAATGTGTGGTCACAGAAATGGCTAAATGTTTACTACAATTTCTCAAAACAGCACCTGTCCACAGACACATATTTTAATTTACTAAAAAAACGTATGTAACAGAGATGTTGCAGTGCTTGTGCATGTTTTATTCTAATGCTTCATATATTGGTATAGCCACAAAGACAGCCTATGAGAACAAATACACATGCAGTAAAATCTATGTTACATCTTTGTTTAGTTGAAAGGTATTAGTCAGTAGTCTATTTTGGGGAATTGTGGTACATTTTGAGATATGTGTATTTTTGGGGTGAATTCATTGACACATATAAAGGCTAAAACCTAGCTACAATTGCTCAAAATAGCACCTGCACACTGACAAATACTTTACTTTACAAAGAAAATGAAACATACATTGTTTGGTATCTGTGTATGCCTTAATCAAACCCTACATTCGAGGGACTGAGGCACAAATAGGAACACTGAAAAATCCATATTAAACAATGTTTGGTAAATACAAATCTTTGTCACTGGTCAAGGGCATTTTGAGGAATGTTGGCCAATTTTGAGACGTGAATAAGCAGGTACACCAGTGGTTCATATTTGTCAACAATTTCTCAAAATAGACCCTTACCATTGCCAAATATATACATACATATTTGTTAATATCTCCTTTTTCAGCCACCTCTTCACCCGCAAACTTCCTCACATCCTTGCTCATGCTAAGGGACCTCTGGGAGGAAAGAAAACAGTTTTCTTTCAGTTTAAACGGAGGAGGAACTTTTTCTCCCAGTGGTGCGTTTCCAGGGTATAGCTGATTCAACTGAAAACCGAAAAGCCTCTGTATAAGACATTACATAAAGGGATAAGCTATTGGAAAATGCTGAAAACGAAGAAGGTCCCACAGTGTCACTCACCATAGTATTCAGCATCAGGCTGACAGCTAAATGGCAAGCATCCAGGCCACTGGACTCAAATACAAAATCCTTGATAGATGGCACTGCACCCTGATAAAGAGATTTGCAGCTGAGATTTGGATCCACAATGAACTAAATCATTGTTTCTCTTGTTCCTGATGGCTTTCTTCGTCTCTGTCCTGGCACAATAGATGATAAAAACTTCCTTCTAGGGACCAACCACAAGTTGTCAGCCTTACTTCACTTTGCATCAAGGTGAGGCATAGCGACTTTATGTAGGATACAAGATATGATTAAAAAGCATATGTGTCTAAATAAGGTATTTAATATTATGGCTTTTTGAAAAAAAAACATGCTATCAACGAACTGTCAGACTATGTCACTTTTATACAGACGCACTTTTTATGCTCTGCTACAGAGGATTGTAGCTCTTTCACATAGACAACAAAACAGTGTTCAGTAGACAACTGCATATAACTCAACCTATTGTCAATGAAACAAACTGGTTCAATACTGTCCATGTGACAAGCTGATTCAATATGTGTTCATGTGGTCTGTTATGCTTGAGCTAAAACATGGCGCTGGTGCGCAGTGTATCCTGGGAGCACTCAGAGCCATGATGGATATTTACTTCATGCCGCAGTGAAAAGCTGTACTCATTTTGCTGAGAGCTAGATTCACGATGCTGAAGAAAACATGCTTTCCAAACCTGGTATGCAGTGAAGGACATTTCTGTTGGGAAAGCTAGCTTTGTTATGTCTTGTTATGAGTTACGGGACTGTTTTCCGTGGTGCTTGTTTTTAGAGGAGGGAAGCATTTTGCTCCTTGCGGTTACTGTCGGTTGACCCAGCTGGCAACCAACGGCTGCTCATCAATGCACAAGTGCATTGCCAGAAGGTTCGAGAAATTGCCACCCCTTTTTGAGGGGTGCATATATGCGGAACCCCTTAGCGTTCAGGTGTGATCTCAGCCGGAGGGAGGACGCTTTCATCCGGCATACCTGTGGGCTGTTGTGCTCTCGGCCTGTCTGTCATTGGGGTCTTCCAGCCGCTTCTGGCGAGATGAGGGATCCAGTTACGCCCACGGTGTTGTATTTTCTTTTGAACTCTCTGTTTCTTCTGTGATTTATTTCTATGTTATCACTTGTTGCTTCCACGCTTTCAATAAATAGCCGTATAAGTGCTCATTATTTTCTAAAAGTGTGTGTGGTTGCAAGTTATCACGTCTTCCTGCGTTTAAAGTATTGGCTCCGTAATTGCACTGGTGATTAATGACTGTCCGTGCACTCTGGGCGAGCAATACATTTTGGCGCTGTGAGCAGGGTATTTGTGATGAATTGTTCCAAATACTAAAGAATCTGTTTGAACGTGGATAGGCTTTGTTTACCTTGCAAGCGAAAGTAATTTAGCAGTGAGTGCTGAACTGTGTTAAGCTGTTTTTTATTTCTCTTTGCTGGTGTGTGGGCGCTTGCGTGAGTGATTGCAGTGTGGAAAGAAAAAAAATATATAGATATAAAGAGGTTTTGTACCGTCTTGCAGTAATTAATAGTTTGTTCAGGAAGAAGAGTGTTTCCGCTGGTGGTGAATGTTCTGATGTTATCATTCTAGGCTGGACTAAGAGCCCATATGATAAATTGGCCCAGGTGTGGGCATGCCGCATGGGGCTAAGTGAAACATGGGATCAGGGATTGGGAGATGCTGATCCGTCTGATGTAATGTTGTGCTTACAACAAGTTCCAGTGGAACGGGGCAGAGAATGCGCTGCACTAGGTAGGCGAGGTTGGGTCCTCTTGCATGCAATTCAAAGGAATTTGGAAATGAAAAATGAGGTTTTGCAATTGGAAAGAGAGCTGGCTGCAGAAAGGCAGACTGTGTTAATGCAGCAGATTCAAATGAAACTTTTTAAAGATAAGGCTGACACATACCATGCTGTGGCCGAGAGGGCAGCAGTCAGAGAAGCCCGGCATAAGTATAGGAAAAGACGGGGAGGGGTCAACCAAAGAAAGGTGGCAGCTGTAATCGCTACCACCGGTGTGGACTGGGACCCGGATAACTGGGATGGTGATATTTTTGACTCAACCAGTCCAGACAGAGAGTAGTTCCGCAAATGAGTCAGACCCCAAAATGGAAATTAAGCAGAAGACAGTGGCTGCTAAGCCAGTTAGAAGACAGAGAGACCCGCCCCACCCGCAGAAGCCTGCAGGCGGAGTTGTGGATTTAACCATGCTGGAGGATTATACCCAGCAGGATTTTGGGGGAATTATTACCCGTTTGAGGCAAAAATCGGGGGAACCTTTATTGACATGGATGGTGAGGTTGCTAGATGGGGGCGCTGGTGGGTTGTTGGTAGATTCCACGGACTTACCGCATTTTCTACCCTTGTCAACTGACAGCAATGTACAGGAGGTCTTAAGGGCAGGGCCGCCCCTGATGAGAATGGTCACGATTCACAGGTGTCTTTGTTGCACCTAGCAGCCCAAGCATGTAACCTTAAATACCCCATTACCACACACTGGCCTACTGAGGAAACAAAGTGGTATACTTTGAAAGAGGCAATTCAAAAGGTCAGAGAGCATACTATGAAAGAGGCAATTCATATAGATGCTCCAGGACACATGGGGGCCGTGCCGCTCTCAGTTCCAACTAGAAACATGGTGATCAGAACTGCACCACCCGCATACAAAAGTGTAATTACGACTTTGCTCGTAGGTATGACGGGCAAACCCACAGATGAGGTAGTGGATGCCATTCGGCAACTGGCAGATTTAGGGGAGTGGGACAAGAGTAATGACAAGCCACGGGAGAGAGAGGGGCGTAGTGAGAGAAGAACTGAAGGCAGGAGGCAAGATAGTAGAGACTCCCGAGTGTCCAGAAAGGACATGTTTCTGGCTTTGTTAAAAGATGATGTGCCACCAGAAGAAATTGATGGCATTGAAACAAGGGTAATGTATGAATTATACAAAAAAGAGGACTTGCAGCCAAAGAGTGCTATGAACAGGTCAAGAAACAGGTAGTAACCAAGCCACAGGGGGACACCTCACCTTCCGCTCCTCCTGAGGAAGAACAAGAAGAAGGGTCTATGGGGACACCTTCCCCGTACCAGCCAACATACGCTGATTTGAGGAAGGTGGTGAGTGCAATGCTAGAGGCAGAGTCAAGTCACACTCATTTGAAATTTGACTAGGACTATGGCCAAGCTCCAGCAGCGCCTGCTCGCATAAAAGTTGATAGGCGGCCCCATGTTAATGTTAAGATTTTTTGGGGGCCAGGAAATACGCAAGGGGTATGAGCATTGATAGACACCGGGGCGGGGGGCTCTCTGATTCATGGCAATCCAGCACGATTCAAAGGCAGACAATTTACTATTACAGGTCTCGGGGAAAGGAGACCCCTGCAGTACAAATGAAAGTGGAGTTAAAAATAGGCAATTTGAAAAGGCAGAAATACCAAGTGTTGATTGTCCCGATACCTGAGTATATAATTGGCTTTGACATTCTGGAAGGGTTGACTTTGGGACTTGGAGGTAAAACGTACCAGTTTGGGGTGAGTGCATTGACCTGCACACCCATTACCGTACGCAAATTGAAGATGCCCCCAGTGCAAGTGCCTGTGGCAATCAAGCTGGTAGCAATGAAGCAATACCGCATTCCTGCGGGGCACAAGGAAATTTCAGACACCATCAAAAAGTATGTGGAGGCGGGTGTGTTACGCCCTATCACCACTGCATGGAACAATCCTCTCTGGCCTATTAAAAAGGGGGCTATGGCCTATTAAAAAGGGGGATGGGTCTTGGAGGATGACGGTGGATTACCGTGAGTTGAATAAACACACTCCTCCCTTAGTGCCCACGGTCCCAGATGCCATTACCTTGATTGAGAATGTCCAAAAGTTTGAGGGGACTTGGTATGCAGTGGTAGATTTAGCCAATGCATTTTTCTCTGCGCCAATTGCTGAAGAGTGTCAAGAGCAGTTTGCATTTTCTTGGAGCGGGCGTCAGTAAACCTTTACAAGGTTACCTATGGGGTACATACATAGCCCGCCTATCTGTCACTGGCTGGTGGCTGAGCACTTAGACAAGATACCGTGTAAACCAGACATGCAAATCTCTCACTACATTGATGATATTTTGATTCAGGGCAAGGATGGGCACAGTGTGCAAACCCAGTTAGATGTCATTATGGAAGGATTGAAGAAGGAAGGGTGGGAGATTAACCCGAATAAAATTTAAGGCCCAGCTGAAACAGTGATATTCCTAGGGATTCAGTGGCATAATGGGCATCGAGAAATGGTGCCGAAGGCCCGACAGAAAATACTTGAGTTCACCACTCCAATGAACAAAAAGCAAGCTCAGCAGTTTAAAGGGCTGTTTGGGTTCTGGAGACAGCACATTCCCCATTTAGGGCAGATATTGGCCCCCCTCTACAGAGTGACACAAAGGAAATATGAGTTTCAGTGGGGGAAAGAGCAGCAGAAATCAGCTGATTTGGCGAAAGACACCGTGCAGCAGGTGCTTGATTTATGGCCATTGAAGGAAGGCGAAGTGGAATTGAATGTGTCTGTAGAAGACAATTATGCTAACTGGAGTGTGTGGCAGAAACAGGACAGGAAACGTGTGCCATTGGGGTTCTGGAGTCGTAAGTTACCCGATGCTGGTAACTCATACACTCCGTTTGAAAAGCAGTTGCTAGCATGTTATTGGGCCCTTGTTGATACCGAGCAGATGACGGTGGGCCATGATGTATTGATGAGGCCAGAAATACCAATTATGCAATGGATACTGAGCTCTCCTAAAACACATAGAATAGGACATGCTCAAGAAGCCAGCATAATTCAATGCAAATGGTACATTCAAGACAGAGCCAAATCAGGGAAGGCTGGAGTTGCGAAATTACTTGAGCAAGTAGCCAACATACCGCCCTCAGATTACATACCACCGGAAGTGCCTGAAAAACGCGAGTCTCCCGTGAAATGGGGAGTAACTTACGCGATTTGACCGTGGAGCAGACAGAGCATGCCTGGTTCACGTATGGCTCAGCCCGATATGTGGGAACTGAGTGATACTGGAAAGCAGTGTCGTACAATCCCAAGACTAAAATGATTTAGACAACGTCAGGGAAAGGGAAGAGCAGTCAGTTTGCAGAGATTTACGCAGTTTACCAGGCATTGAAACAAGAGACCCCTGGTCGATGTCATGTGTACACGGATTCATGGTCAGTGGCGAATGGGTTGGCGGTGTGGTTGCCAACCTGGCAAAAGAATGGGTGGAAGATTCATTCAAAAGAGTTGTGGGGAAAGGAACAGTGGCAAGATACTGCAGAAATGTTATCACAAAGTGAATTCACTGTGTATCATGTGGACGCGCATTGTGCCACAGACTCATTAGAATGTTGGTTTAATTCTGTTGCAGATGAACACACCAAGATTTCATCTGTGGATGCGGAAGCTCAGGAAGATGATTTGGAGGGTTTGGCCAAGTGGGCTCGCCCGAAATGTGGGCACCTTGGAGAAAAGGCTACTATCAGGTGGGCACAAGCTCGAGGAATCAGTATTCCTTTAGAGGTAGTGAAAAAGATCATTTTGCAATGCCCAGTGTGCCAGCAACAACAGCATAGCCCTATTCCTCAGATTGTTTGGGGTACATCGCGAAGAGGAAAACTACCAGGTCAAATTTGGCGGATTGATTATATCGGTCCTCTGCCAATCAGTAAAGGTTGTCAGTATGCATGCACTATTGTGGATACATACTCAGGTTATATGATGGTTTTGCTGTGCAAGCGTGCCACACAACTGTACACCATTAGGTTGTTATATCAGATCATATTGCATTACGGAGTGCCTTTGCAGATTCTAAGTGACAATGGGTCACACTTCAAAGGCAAATTAATACAGAAATATTGTCAGGAAAAGAGCATTGAGTGGCTCCATCATGTGCCTTATTACCCTGCCGCTTCAGGGCTGATTGAACGAATGAATGTGTTGTTGAAAGAACAGCTGCGCAAATCTGGAGATGGCAATTTGGCAGGCTGGCGTGGTCGTGTGTTTGCTGCGGTGCAAGTGCTAAACAATAGGCCTGTGAATGAGCATGAAACTCCTTTGATGCGGCTAATGACTCCTGCTTTACAGATTCAACCCAATTCAGTCAGAGAAACCCTATTGTACTGGGAAAGTACCACGGGTTCTTTAGCTCCCTATCGGGCGACTCCAGAGTCAGCAGGGGTAGACTAGCATTCCCATGAGGAAATCAGATTAGACCCAAGAGGGATTGTTGTAATTGAAACAGGGATTGGAGTACAAATTCCCCCAGAGCATATGGGATGGATTGCCCCTAGATCTGGCCTAGCATTGAAGGGAGTTCAAGTGTTGGGAGGGGTAATTGATGCCGATTACCAAGGCGAGATCAAAGTCATCCTGATGAATAGTGGGGACCAATTGTTACCGATCCACAAGGGTGATCGGATGGCCCAATTGATTATCATTCCCGTTAAGTTGTCAATGATTAAGAAGGGGGAGCTTCCTACAGTGTTAACTACCCGTGGGGATCGTGGTTTTGGCTCTTCAGACAGTATGGTACCAGGTGCAAAGGTGTGGGTGGAAAGGCCAAGTGGCCCACCAGTGCCCGCAGATGTCATTGAATCAGGCAAAGACCAAGTAGTTTTAGTAATGGATCCCGGTAGAAAGAAATGGCAATATGTGCCTGCAGACAAATGTTACCTGAGAGAGTGATGTACAACACTGACATCTCTTTTATGGGTTTGCCTTGTAGATCCTGTGTCTGGCTAGTGTAATTGTGGGACTAAATGGACTCCGTTTGGGAGAGTTAAACGGCATGCTGCTACCAACGAAAAATGTCACATCTGTGCCAGCGAACAAGGGGAAACTGATAATGATGAGTAATGATGTCCAAAAGCAGCCTTATCCCAATGCCGAAAATCCAGCCAGACCGAAGACATGGATTCGTGAAATGCAGCAAACACGTCAGGCGCAAGTGAAAACAACATTGTGCCAGTAATGCGAGAGGCATCTTCAAGACGGCGAAAACATTCTCCCATAATCACCCAAACGGAGAATATGTGGTTATACCTGGCACAACGCACTTACTTGCCTTACTGACGTGCCCAATGCTGAAGCCTTATTGACTACATGCTTAGTAGCAGTGCCGACGCCAGTTCCGGTTCTAAAGCATATTTTCGGCATCACGCACAATGATTCTTTGGTTCAAGATTCCGATATCAGGCAATCTTTTTCCATCTATGAGTACTGAAGGTTTTGCCAGGAAACAGATCGCAAATGGAGAAATTTCACATGTATTATAACCTATAATATAACCCAAGGCGATGTGTGCTACCTTATGACATGCAATGCAAAAGAAATTGGCAAATGCCAACAGCTCAATTTAACCAAACAGCAAAATAACACTGTGTTCGAGCAACAATTGTGTTTGCGAGTTCCACGCACATGTACCAGCGTGAATAACACTATGGGCCTCATTACGAGTCCGGCGTTAACCGAGGCGGTAAAACCGCCTGGTTAACGCCGGACTCGTATTACCATTCCGCCTCCGTGATTCCCGGAATTACCGGGGCATTACAACCCCGGTTTTCCGGGAATCACGGAAGCGGAATTGTGTAAATCCCCATTCCCATTGAGTCCTAATGGACTCGATGGAAATGGGGATCATGGAAACACCGGCAGCATCTCGTAATGCTGCCGGTGTTTCCTCGTCCGCCTGCATGCGGGAGTTGTTAAACCCGCCAGGTCAGACCTGGCGGGAACATCACCTCCTGCCTGCAGGGGTCGGAATCAGGCGGTCCGGAAACAACGGTGGCGGCGGGTTTACCGCCGCCGTTATTTCCGGACCGCCTGGGTCGTAATGGGGCCCTATGTCTTGTAATCATACAGTGATAGCTGCCAGTCATCTGAATCATGTGAAACTTCCAATAGGATGGTTCTTTTCATGTGGCAACATCACATGCACTTATATTCCAGCTAACATTTCCGGAGGTCCATGTGCCTTATCTCGATTAGGACTAATGATGTTCCCTTTACACCCAGCGATATCTCGAGGCAAAAGGTCAACTTTTGAGTCTGTGGGTCTGTGAATCCTTGTGATTCACATGTGCCTTTGCTATCAGAAGCTGAGGTTTTAGCATTAACCCTTTCATTAGTGGGAGTTTGGGGTTTAGCTGCTGGGGGTTACAAATCTTTGATCAAATTAGCATGTTTAGTAGTCAAAGGACTTAATCATACTTCTCAGGCATTAGAAGAGTAATTCCTTGATAGCAAAGTCATTAGAAAAGCAACTTTGCAAAACAGAGCTGCTATTGATTATCTATTGATAAAGCATAATTTAGGTTGTAATGCAGTTGAAGGTATGTGTTGTTTCAATCTAAGTGATCATTCACGATCCATTGAAAGTCATATTCGAGGTTTGAGGGATCTCATTTCTCAAGTGTCCCAAGATCATACTGGGAATTGGTGGGATTGGTTATTTTCATGGATTCCTGATGTTGGGGGTACACTGCGTTACGCTTTTGCTTGTATTTGCATTATATTAGCTATCATAATAGCTTGTTTTTGTTGCATTCAATGCATTCCCAACTTAGTTTTAATATTTCGTCGGTTTCAGAGACCGGCTCCTCTGCCACTGGGCTATGGAAGATAAATATCCAAGGGTGGAATTGTTATGCTTGAGCTAAAACATGGCGCTGGTGCGCAGTGTATCCTGGGAGCACTCAGAGCCATGATGGATATTTACTTCATGCCGCAGTGAAAAGCTGTACTCATTTTGCAGAGAGCTAGATTCACGATGCTGAAGAAAACATGCTTTCCAAGCCTGGTATGCAGTCAAGGACATTTCTGCTGGGAAAGCTAGCTTTATTATGTCTTGTTATGAGTTACGGGACTGTTTTCTGTGGTGCTTGTTTTTAGAGGAGAGAAGCACTTTGCTCTTTGAGGTTACTGTCGTTTGACCCATCTGGCAACCAACGGCTGCTCATCAATGCGCAAGTGTGTTGCCAGAAGGTTCGAGAAATTTCCACTCCTTTTTGAGGGGTGCATAAATGCGGAACCCCTTAGCGGTCAGGTGTGACCTCAGCCGGAGGGAGGACGCTTTCGTCCGGCATACCTGTGGGCTGTTGTGCTCTCGGCCTGGCTGTCATTGGGGTCTTCCAGCCGCTTCTGGCGAGATGAGGGATCCAGTTACGCCCACGGTGATGTATTTTCTCTTGAACTCTCTGTTTCTTCTGTGATTTATTTCTATGTTATCACGTGTTGCTTCCAAGCTTTGAATAAATAGCCGTATAAGTGCTCATTATTTTCTAAGAGTGTGTGTGGTTGCAAGTTATCACGTCTACCTGCGTTTAAAGTATTGGCTCCGTAATTGCACTGGTGATTAATGACTGTCCGTGCACTCTGGGCGAGCAATACATTTTGGCGCTGTGAGCAGGGTATTTGTGATGAATTGTTCCAAATACTAAAGAATCTGTTTGAACGTGGATAGGCTTTGTTTATCTTGCAAGCGAAAGTTATTTAGCAGTGACTGTTGAACTGTGTTAAGCTGTTTTTTTTTTCTCTTTGCTGGTGTGTGCGTGCTTGCGTGATTGATTGCAGTGTGGAAAGAAAAAAAATATATAGATATAAAGAGGTTTTGTACCGTCTTGCAGTAATTAATAGTTTGTTCAGGAAAAAGAGTGTTTCCGCTGGCGGTGAATGTTCTGATGTTATCATTCCAGGCTGGACTAAGAGCCCATATGATAAATTGGCCCAGGTGTGGGCATGCAGCACGGGGCTAAGTGAAACATGGGATCAGGGATTGGGAGATGCTGATCCGTCTGATGTAATGTTGTTCTTACAACAAGTTCCAGTGGAACGGGGCAGAGAATGCGCTGCACTAGGTAGGCGAGGTTGGGTCCTCTTGCATGCAATTCAAAGGAATTTGGAAATGAAAAATGAGGTTTTGCAATTGGAAAGAGAGCTGGCTGCAGAAAGGCAGACTGCGTTAATGCAGCAGATTCAAATGAAACTTTTTAAAGATACGGCTGACAAATACCATGCTGTGGCCGAGAGGGCAGCAGTCAGAGTAGCCAGGTATAAGTATAGGAAAAGATGGGGAGGGGTCAACCAAAGAAAGGTGGCAGCTGTAATCGCTACCGCCGGTGTGGACTGGGACCCGGATAACTGGGATGGTGATATTTTTGACTCAACCAGTCCAGACAGAGAGTAGTTCCGCAAATGAGTCAGACCCCAAAATGGAAATTAAGCGGAAGACAGTGGCTGCTAAGCCAGTTAGAAGACAGAGAGCCGGGCCCCACCTGCAGAATCCTGCAGGCGGAGTTGTGGATTTAACCATGCTGGAGGATTATACCCAGCAGGATTTTGGGGGAATTATTACCCGTTTGAGGCAAAAATCAGGGGAACCTTTATTGACATGGATGGTGAGGTTGCTAGATGGGGGCGCTTTGGGGTTGTTGGTAGATTCCACAGACTCACCGCTTTTTCTACCCTTGTCAACTGACACCATTGTACAGGAGGTCTTAAGAGCAGGGCCGCCCCCTGATGAGAATGGTCACGATTCACAGGTGTCTTTTTTGCACCTAGCAGCCCAAGCATGTAACCATAAATACCCCATTACCACACACTGGCCTAGTGAGGAAAAAAAGTGGTATACTTTGAAAGAGGCAATTCAAAAGGTCAGAGAGCATACTATGAAAGAGGCAATTCATATAGATGCTCCAGGACACATGGGGGCCGTGCCGCTCTCAGTTTAAACTAGAAACATGGTGATCAGAACTGCACCACCCGCATACAAAAATGTCATTACGACTTTGCTCGTAGGTATGACGGGCAGACCCACAGATGAGGTAGTGGATGCCATTCGGCAACTGGCAGATTTAGGGGAGTGGGACAAGAGTAATGACAAGCCACGGGAGAGAAAGGGGCGTAGTGAGAGAAGAACTGAAGGCAGGAAGCAAGATAGTAGAGACTCCCGAGTGTCCAGAAAGGACATGTTTCTGGCTATGTTAAAAGATGGTGCGCCACGAGAAGAAATTGATGGCATTGAAACAAGGGTAATGTATGAATTATACAAAAAAGAGGACTTGCAGCCAAAGAGTGCTATGAACAAGTTAAGAAACAGGTAGTAACCAAGCCACAGGGGGACACCTCACCTTCCGCTCCTCCTGAGGAAGAACAAGAAGAAGGGTCTATGGGGACACCTTCCCCATACCAGCCAACATACGCTGATTTGAGGAAGGTGGTGAGTGCAATGCTAGAGGCAGAGTCAAGTCACACTCATTCGAAATTTGACTAGGGCTACGGCCAAGCTCCAGCAGTGCCTGCTTGCATAAAAGTTGATAGGCGGCCCCATGTTAATGTTAAGATTTTTTGGGGGCCAGGAAATACGCAAGGGGTACGAGCATTGATAGACACCGGGGCAGGGGGGCTCTCTGATTCATGGCAATCCAGCACGATTCAAAGGCAGACAATTTACTATTACAGGTCTCGGGGGAAAGGAGACCCCTGCAGTACAAACGAAAGTGGAGATAAAAATAGGCAATTTGAATAGGCAGAAATACCAAGTGTTGATTGTCCCGATACCTGAGTATATAATTGGCTTTGACATTCTGGAAGGGTTGACTTTGGGACTTGGAGGTAAAACGTACCAGTTTGGGGTGAGTGCATTGACCTGCACACCCATTACCGTACGCAAATTGAAGATGCCCCCAGTGCAAGTGCCTGTGGCAACCAAGCTGGTAGCAATGAAGCAATTCACCATTCCTGGGGGGCACAAGGAAATTTCAGACACCATCAAAGAGTATGTGGAGGCGGGTGTGTTACGCCCTATCACCACTGCATGGAACAATCCTCTCTGGCCTATTAAAAAGGGGGCTCTGGCCTATTAAAAAGGGGGATGGGTCTTGGAGGATGACGGTGGATTACTGTGAGATGAATAAACACATTCCTCCCTTAGTGTCCACGGTCCCAGATGCCATTACCTTGATTGAGAATGTCCAAAAGTTTGAGGGGACTTGGTATGCAGTGGTAGATTTAGCCAATGCATTTTTCTCTGTGCCAATTGCTGAAGAGTGTCAAGAGCAGTTTGCATTTTCTTGGAGCGGGCGTCAGTACACCTTTACAAGGTTACCTATGGGGTACATACATAGCCCGCCTATCTGTCACTGGCTGGTGGCAGAGCACTTAGATAAGATGCAGTGTAAACCTGACATACAAATCTCTCACTACATTGATGATATTTTGATTCAGGGCAAGGATGGGCACAGTGTGCAAAACCAGTTAGATGTCATTATGGAAGGATTGAGGAAGGAAGGGTGGGAGATTAACCCGAATAAAATTCAAGGCCTAGCTGAAACAGTGATATTCCTAGGGATTCAGTGGCATAATGGGCATCGAGAAATGGTGCCGAAGGCCCGACAGCAAATACTTGAGTTCACCCTCCAATGAACAAAAAGCAAGCTCAGCAGTTTAAAGGGCTGTTTGGGTTCTGGAGACAGCGTATTCCCCATTTAGGGCAGATATTGGCCCCCCTCTACAAAGTGACACGAAAGAAATATGAGTTTCAGTGGGGGGAAGAGCAGCAGAAAGCATTTGATTTGGCGAAAGACACCGTGCAGCAGGTGCTTGATTTATGGCCATTGAAGGAAGGCGAAGTGGAATTGAATGTGTCTGTACAAGACAATTATGCTAACTGGAGTGTGTGGCAGAAACAGGACAGGAAACGCGTGCCATTGGGGTTCTGGAGTCGTAAGTTACCCGATGCTGGTAACTCATACACTCCGTTTGAGAAGCAGTTGCTAGCATGTTATTGGGCCCTTGTTGATACCGAGCAGATGACGGTGGGCCATGATGTATCGATGAGGCCAGAAATACCAATTATGCAATGGGTACTGAGCTCTCCTAAAACACATAGAATAGGACATGCTCAAGAAGCCAGCATAATTCAATGCAAATGGTACATTCAAGACAGAGCCAAATCAGGGAAGGATGGAGTTGTGAAATTTCATGAGCAAGTAGCCAACATACCGCCCTCAGATTACATACCACCGGAAGTGCCTGAAAAACGCGAGTCTCCCATGAAATGGCCAGTACCTTACGCGATTTGACCTTGGAGCAGACAAAGCATGCCTGGTTCACGGATGGCTCAGCCCGATATGTGGGAACAGAGCGATACTGGAAAGCAGTGTTGTACAATCCCAAGACTAAAATGATTTTGACAACGTCAGGGAAAGGGAAGAGCAGTCAGTTTGCAGAGATTTACGCAGTTTACCAGGCATTGAAACAAGAGACCCCTGGTCGAAGTCATGTGTACACGGATTCATGGTCAGTGGCGAATGGGTTGGCGGTGTGGTTGCCAACCTGGCAAAAGAATGGGTGGAAGATTAATTCAAAAGAGTTGTGGGGAAAGGAACTGTGGCAAGATATTGCAGAAATGTTATCACAAAGTGAAGTCACTGTGTATCGTGTGGACGTGCATTGTGCCACAGACTCATTAGAACGTTGGTTTAATTCTGTTGCAGATGAACACACCAAGATTTCATCTGTGGATGCGGAGGCTCAGGAAGATGATTTGGAGGGTTTGGCCAAGTGGGCTCGCCAGAAATGTGGGCACCTTGGAGAAAAGGCTACTATCAGGTGGGCACAAGCTCGAGGAATCAGTATTCCTTTAGAGGTAGTGAAAACGATCATTTTGCAATGTCCAGTGTGCCAGCAACAACAGCATAGCCCTATCCCTCAGATTGTTTGGGGTACATTGCGAAGAGGAAAACTACCAGGTCAAATTTGGCAGATTGATTATATCGGTCCCCTGCCAATCAGTAAAGGTTATCAGTATGCATGCACTATTGTGAATACATACTCAGGTTATATGATGGTTTTGCCGTGCAAGCGTGCCACACAACTGAACACCATTAGGTTGTTAGATCAGATCATATTGCATTACGGAGTGCCTTTGCAGATTCAAAGTGACAATGGGTCACACTTCACATGCAAATTAATACAGGAATATTGTCAGGAAAAGAGCATTGAGTGGCTCCATCATGTGCCTTATTACCCTGCCGCTTCAGGGCTGATTGAACAAATGCATGGGTTGTTTAAATAACAGCTGCGCAAATCTGGAGATGGCAATTTGGCATGCTGGCGTGATCGTGTGTTTGATGCGGTGCAAGTGCTAAACAATAGGCCTGTGAATGAGCATGAAACTCCTTTGATGCGGCTAATGACTCCTGCTTTACAGATTCAACCCAATTCAGTCAGAGAAACCCTATTGTACTGGGAAATTACCCTGGGTGCTTTAGCTCCCTATTGGGCGACTCCAGAGTCAGCAGGGGTAGACTAGCATTCCCATGAGGAAATCAGATTAGACCCAAGAGGGATTGTTGTAATTGAAACAGGGATTGGAGTACAAATTCCCCTAGAACATATGGGATACATTGCCCCTAGATCTGGCCTAGCATTGAAGGGAGTTCAAGTGTTGGGAGGGGTAATTGATGCTGATTACCAAGGCGAGATCAAAGTCATCCTGATGAATAGTGGGGACCAATTGTTACCGATTCACAAGGGTGATCGGTTGGCCCAATTGATTATCATTCCCGTTAAGTTGTCCATGATTAAGAAGGGGGAGCCTCCTACAGTGTTAACTACCCGTGGGGATCGTGGTTTTGGCTCTTCAGACAGTATGGTACCAGGTGCAAAGGTTTGGGTGGAAAGGCCAAGTGGCCCACCAGTGCCCGCAGATGTCATTGCATCAGGCAAAGACCAAGTAGTTCTAGTAATGGATCCCGGTAGAAAGAAATGGCAATATGTGCCCGCAGACAAATGTTACCTGAGAGAGTGATGTACAACACTGATATCTCTTTTCTTGGTTTGCCTTGTAGATCCTGTGTCTGGCTGGTGTAATTGTGGGACTAAATGGACTCTGTTTGGGAGAGTTAAACGGCATGCTGCTACCAACGAAAAATGTCACATCTGTGCCAGCGAACAAGGGGAAACTGATAATGATGAGTAATGATGTCCAAAAGTAGCCTTATCCCAATGCCGAAAAGCCAGCCAGACCGAAGACATGGATTCGTGAAATGCGGCAAACACATCAGGCGCAAGTGAAAACAACATTGTGCCAGTCATGCCAGAGGCATCTTCAAGACGGCGAAAACATTCTCCCATAATCACCCAAACGGAGAATATGTGGATATACCTGGCACAACAGGTGCTCAACATTACACACTTTTGCCTTACTGACGTGCCCAATGCTGAAGCCTTATTGACTACGTGCTTAGTAGCAGTGCCGACGCCAGTTCCGGTTCTAAAGCATATTTTCGGCGTCACGCACAATGATTCTTTGGTTCAAGATTCCGATATCAGGCAATCTTTTTCCGTCTATGAGTACTGTAGGTTTTGCCAGGAAACAGATCGCAAATGGAGAAATTTGACACGTATTATAACCTATAATATAACCCAAGGCGATGTGTGTTACCTTATGACATGCAATGCAAAAGAAATTGGCAAATGCCAACAGCTCAATTTAACCAAACAGCAAAATCACACTGTGTTCAATCAAACAATTGTGTTCGCGAGTTCCACGTACATGTACCAGCTTGAATAACACTACGTCTTGTAATCATACAGTGATAGCTGCCAGTCATCTGAATCATGTGAAACTTCCAACAGGATGGCTCTTTTCATGTGGCAACATCACATACACTTATATTCCAGCTAACATTTCCGGAGGTCCATGTGCCTTATCTCAATTAGGACTTATGATGTTCCCTTTACACCGAGCGATATCTCGAGGCAAAAGGTCAACTTTTGAGTCTGTGGGTCTGTGAATCCTTGTGTTTCAAATGTGCCTTTGCTATCAGAAGCTGAGGTTTTAGCATTAACCCTTTCATTAGTGGGAGCTTGGGGTTTAGCTGCTGGGGGTTACAAATCTTTGATCAAATTAACATGTTTAGTAGTCAAAGGACTTAATCATACTTCTCAGGCATTAGAAGAGTTATTCCTTGATAGCAAAGTTATTAGAAAAGCAACTTTGCAAAACAGAGCTGCTATTGATTATCTATTGCTAAAGCATAATTTAGGTTGTAATGCAGTTGAAGGTATGTGTTGTTTCAATCTAAGTGACCATTCACGATCCATTGAATGTCATATTCGAGGTTTGAGGGATCTCATTTCTCAAGTGTCCCAAGATCATACTGGGAATTGGTGGGATTGGTTATTTTCATGGATTCCTGATGTTGGGGGTACACTGCGTTATGCTTTTGCTTGTATTTGCATTATATTAGCTATCATAATAGCGTGTTGTTGTTGCATTCAATGCATTCCCAACTTAATTTTAATATTTCGTCGGTTTCAGAGACCGGCTCCTCTGCCAATGGGCTATGGAAGATAAATATCCAAGGGTGGAATTGTTATGCTTGAGCTAAAACATGGCGCTGGTGCGCAGTGTATCCTGGGAGCACTCAGAGCCATGATGGGTATTTACTTCATGCCGAGGTGAAAAGCTGTACTCATTTTGCTGAGAGCTAGATTCACGATGCTGAAGAAAACATGCTTTCCAAACCTGGTATGCAGTGAAGGATATTTCTGCTGGGAAAGCTAGCTTTGTTACGTCTTGTTATGAGTTACGGGACTGTTTTCCGTGGTGCTTGTTTTTAGAGGAGGGAAGCACTTTGCTCCTTGAGGTTACTGTCGGTTGACCCAGCTGGCAACCAACGGCTGCTCATCAATGCGCAAGTGCGTTGCCAAAAGGTTCGAGAAATTGCCACCCCTTTTTGAGGGGTGCATATATGCGGAACCCCTTAGCGGTCAGGTGTGACCTCAGCCGGAGGGAGGACGCTTTCGTCCGGCATACCTGTGGGCTGTTGTGCTCTCGGCCTGGCTGTCATTGGGGTCTTCCAGCCGCTTCTGGCGAGATGAGGGATCTAGTTACGCCCACGTAGATGTATTTTCTTTTGAACTCTCTGTTTCTTCTGTGATTTATTTCTATGTTATCACTTGTTGCTTCCAAGCTTTGAATAAATAGCCGTATAAGTGGTCATTATTTTCTAAGAGTGTGTGTGGCTGCAAGTTATTGCGTCTACCTGCGTTTAAAGTATTGGCTCCGTAATTGCACTGGTGATTAATGACTGTCCGTGCACTCTGGGCGAGCAATACAGTGGTCTTATGTGGTGATGGTAATAGGGAGATGGAAAATATATATATACATTTATATACAGTGAAAACATATGTTTTCTGTTAAAAAATTAAAATAAAAACGTGTTTAATGAAAACTTTTGCAATTCTTATGATTGGCCATTGCTAATGGTCTGCCCTGCATTTGATGAGGCTTTCACCTTTTCATGATTGATCTAAGCTGATCTTACCTCAGTATCTGCAAAGACCAAGAACTGACTTTCATCAGGGGTGGCCTCAACATCCTTGACAACGCCGCTCCTGCCTCCTGGTTCTACCCGACCTCTCGGCCGCTTTCAACACAGTAGACCACCAGGCGCTTACGGACACCCTATATCGGTGCATGGGGATCAGCAACCTTGTCCTACGCTGGTTCAAGTCCTACCTTGCCAACCACAAGCAGTTTGTTCAGATGGACTCCTCTAGATCGCCAATGCTACCCATCACCTGTGGTGTCCTGCAGGGTTCCATCCTCTCCCCAATGATCTTCAATCTATATATGGAGCTGCTGGGAGCCCTCCTATCCGCACACAACATCCACATTCACCAATACACCAATGACACACAGCTATACCTCAAGATTGACTCCATCAAAGACATCTATGGGCTCAAAACCTGCCCCTCGTTGATCCAGTCTTGGATGTCCAATGCATACTTGAAGCTCACCCCTCCAAGATTGAATTCCTACTCCTCACCAACAACACCAAACACCCAGATATACAGACTTAGCAATCAACTATGAACCCTGAGGGCTTCACACCCGAGCTCACCTCCTGCACCAATTCCCTCAAGTTCCACATCGACAAACACCTCTCCTTAAAGAAACACATATCTAAGGAAACTCAGAGAGTTTGGTATCAGCTCTCCCTCCTGCAAAAAGTCCAGCACTTCCCCCCTCCAGACCACATTAGATCCACTGTTCAAGCACTGGTCCTATCCCACCTCGATGGTTCTAAAGCACTCCTCAATTTCCTCCCATTGTCCTCCCTTGTGCCCCTGAGAAGTGTCATTCATGTGGCTGCATGCTTCATAAAGGATATATGCAGATATGACAACATCTCCCCGGCCATCATCAACCTCCACTGGTTCCCACTGCATGCACAAATCACCTTCAAGTCTTGCTGCATCATCTATAAGGCAGTCACCCTCAAGTCATCTGGCTACCTCGCTGCAAAACTCAGCCTCTATGGTGAACAGCACACCACCAGAATCCAGGACACATGCAGACTTGAAATCCACCATTGCAAAAACGAAAGGACCAGAAAACAAGCCTTCTCTACCTATGCCCCAAGACTATGGAACCTCCTCCCCATCGGAATCTGACTTACCCCCACCCTCCTACAATTCAGAAATGAAATGAAGGCCCACCTCTTCAAAGAGTCTCTCCTCCTCAACACCTAGACTATGACGTTGTCCCTTACGCCACCTGACTTGCTAGACACTGCCCACCACCTGGTACAGCTGTACCCCTTCACTGTGCTCCTCTATAGCCTACCCCCACTGTATATCTTTTCTGTTGTTACCCCTGAAAAGTGTTCCGTTATGCATCTGTAATGTTGTACACCTCTAAAAAAGTGCTCTGTTATGTGTCTTTATTGGTGTATACCTCTGTAAAGTGCTTCATTGCTTCTTAAAGCTAGGTCTGCGCCAGATACATTCCATAATAATATTAATCACACAGTTGGCCCATATGGTCAAGCCATGTTTTTTCATCTGATTATGCATAGAATGTTTGTTTTACCATCTGGATACCAGCAAAAAGGTCCAACTTGTGATTGCAGTGAGGATCAACTATGCAAACCCATTATCATTGATCACTGATCATGCCACAATCACTAATTAACAAGCCACACCATCTTCAGAATGCTAAAGCCACAATGCTCCCAAACACTAATTATAGTATTAATATCTCATTCGGGCTGGTTCGGTCCCACGGGTTCCCCATGAACTAAAGAAAACACTACAGCTGCACAGTCACAATCTAATATCATCCAAGTTGCCCCTTGAGATCAGCTGATGCTGGTTACACCACATTTGCAACCGGGCATGGGCGCTCAGACAATCAGGTGGCTGGAAATGCGAGCAAGAACACACACACGGCCTGATTTACAAAAGTGTTTTCCTATGGGAAAACCCCATTCAAAATTACTTTTCAAATCAGAACCATTTCGGCTCATTCGTGCTGGTTCGATCCCACGGGTTACGGCTCCACTTGAGTGAATTGTTCATAGGTCTTAAAGGAAAATGGGAGTAAATTAGGCCAAGCAGCATTGACTGGTAAGTTCAAGAACCCATTTCAACTGGTTATCTTTATCGCAAGTTCATTTCTGACTCTGAACTCATCAAACAAAGGAAGTGAAGTCAGTTTAAGTTAATTTCAGACTTGGTGTCCTTCAGCTGGCTTCATTTGCTAGTACAGAGTCAAATATCCAAGTAAGTTTTGCTGGCTGGAGTCATGAAAAAGTGGTTTTGTTTTGTTTTAATTGATGCAATGGAAGTGGCTGACACTCAAGTTGACCAATGGATATCATTTCAGATGGAGCCACATTACACTGTTGTCACCCGCACACCCTCCCAAAATCTAAGAATTTCTTTCAGGGCAGTTATTTTATTTTTTGTTAGCTCGGATTGCCACTGGATGGGGTACACGGAGAGCTGAAGCCCGCATGAGAGTCGTTCTGGCCTTCTAGACATTTAGCAAGTGCCAAGCACCTGCACATGTGTTCCATTAAGGGTGACATGGCCTCACTGTTGCTACTCAACCATGTTCTTGATTTCAGTTTTCAATTTTTCATTTCGCTCCATTCGATGGCAAGGTACTGTGTGGTATGTTCATATGTGAGCGTTGTGGTAAAGGTTAGATTCAGCATGAACGGTAAGGAAGCCTGTTGTGTTGCTTGTGTCCTCGCGTGTATGTTCTTTAACCAATGACCTCTTTACTTTAGAAACTGTTTATTTGATATCAGGCTTAAGATTGTTTTGTTTGCATGAAAGGCACTTTTCAGAAAGAGGATGTCATAAAAGTTAATTAACTGAACGCTGGCCATGTTTTATTGTCCCTTACTTGCACTGCTGTGGCTTATTTACTTTCTCTCACAAGGAGTTTTCATTCATGCCTCCAATGTTTTATATGGGAAATACAACTCTAATGTGATGAATTAGGAATGAGCACTTCGAGGTTTCTGTTTCAGAGTGCTATACTGTCTTTGTTTTCCTCTCAACACACACGTTGATCTGTGTCCAAGATAAGCTGATGTGCAGCAGCATGGCCAGAACCTGCTCATGAAGCGCCGTCAAATGCTGAGCTTTGACACCATCTTTTCGAAACACATAGGAGCATTTTAACCCAGCATGATACTCAGAGCAGCTAACTATGAGGAGGGATGGCATTCTTGAATGAGCACATCTACAACAGTGCAAGAGTATGTGGATCACGTTCGTGCCTCTTCGGTAGTAACATTAGTAACATCTTTATAACATGTCCCTATTCCCTCTACTTTATATGTATCAGGGTTATCTATTGCCTGCTTTTATTATAGTACAGAGGGATTGTAAAATAATTCAACCATTGAAACCCCTAATATATTTTGTCTTATTTATTTATTTTTCAATTTATAAAGATCCTAATCCCGAGACCATCAAGGCACTGTTACATATACCAGTTACAAGCAGTGAGGAAGCAAGGGGTTGATGTACTTAAGGTGGACAAGAAGCAGTGTTAGGCAAACAGCCAGGTTTCCAGGGCTCATCGGAACGCCCAGTACGATTCCTCGGCTCTTAAGGCATGTGGGAGGGAGTTTGAGTGGTTGGTGGCCACCGTCGGGAAGCTTGAGTCACCTCCTCTGACTTGTTTGAATTTTGGTTGGACAAGATGGTGTGCATAGGCTGGTCTGGAAGATCTGGTGGGATTGGCTTTCAAAAACCTTTGTGGCAGGTTGGATGGTGCTGAGTGAGAGAGGAACCTATGTGTAATCGATAGTTTTAAAGACTATCCTTTCGCGAATGGGTAGCCAGTGGGTCTACCTTCTTGCTGCTGAAATGTGGTCTCTTTTCCGGATGTTCAGGGTTGAGCAGAGAGCATGGTTCTGGATCGCGTGCATCTTTCTGATGTTGTGCGTTGAGCTTCTGGCAAAGAGGGCCTTATAGTAATTGAAACTTGAACCAATGACCGCTCGAGCAATTTTGAGACGAGTGATTGGTGTTAGGAACTGTCTGGTGGCATTTAGCAGCTTAATTGTGAGATGGACCTCCAAGGTTTTTACTGAAGTGGTTACTGGGATCTGTAGGACATCGATGTTGAAGGAGGTTTATTGATAATTGAGCTTTTTCAATTAACAATAAGGCAAGGAAGGATAGCACAGGTGCTACATGTTTGTCTTGAAAACAAGATAACGCAGCGCTAATGAGGTTTGTATCTCAATCCCACGCTTAGAAACCACAACGCTGGTATTAAGCACGTTATAAATTAACAATTAATTAAATAAAACACTGATGGGGGATCTACCAGCAGGAGCTCAGTGTTGTCTAGGGGTGTCACAGTATTAGTTTTATGACGGTACAATAACTTTCTTGCCAAACGATGGTATATCATGGTTATCGCGGTATAGCAGGTGGAGTAAATTAATCTTAACAAATATTTTCTAAAAGGTCATAAATTGTCAGATTTATCATCACAAACAAAACCAGGCACCCAGGGCCAGAATTGGGCTTTTCAACATATTTTCCACTGAAATGCCACCCCTTGCTTCCACCAAACACAAACACACGTGTGGAGAGGAGGAGGGGGGTGGGGGGAGCCCTGCTGCGACTGGCAAAGCAAACTGAATAGCTTTTTTAAGTGCTCATTTAGGCTTTTAGCTCCCCCACTGGCTACTGGTGAAGATGAACATGTTGCCATCTTGATAACCTGCATGCCACAGATCAATGGAGTCTGATGGTAATATACGCTTGTGCGCATACACACGCACACGCACTCTCTCTTTACGTTACAGCCTTTAATTTACTTCCAGGCCAAAAGGTGTTCAGTAATCACGGACATGTTACCCTTTGGTATGGCAGCAGGGAATACCCACAGAGATGGGTAAATTTTGCAGTGTGACTTATTACATGTAAATTCAATGATAGAACCAGGGAAATCCCCCATTGTCATATGTTTAGAAAACATTATCCATTATAAATATATAAACCCCAAAGCCGCCAACCCAAAGTCCCGGGAGGATAGCTCAGCGGCAACGTGCGTGCCTTGGAAGCAAGACGACACGAAGCAACACAGGTTCGATCCCCGGGTCGGCGCTTAGAAACCTCTGGGTGTTTAAGCGTGTTATAAATACTCAACTAAGACAAAAACAATTACGCAACTAAATAAACAAAAACAATTTCTTTAACAGCGCCTCGATGCCCGCGGGCTGTGTGAGCGCTTTAAAAAAAATGTAAATAAAAAAAAAGTAAACCCTTTTCCTTCTTGCAACTCTATTTATTCTTCCTATTGCTAACATATTGATTTTGTGTCAGGCACGTGTAGTTTATGGAATGGCATTAAAAACTTCTCAAACTGAAACTACTTTCTGTAACGCTCACCTGATTCCCGTAGAGGCGCTGGTCTTGACTGGGCGTATACCGTATCTTCAAAGGTGATGTGTAACACACGGCTGGCTCTTTGGGCTGGACCTCTGTGCACTGTATGTCTGGCTCGAAGGGTAAGATGTCTGCAGATAGAAAATGTGGGATTAATGAACTGGGTTATTGAATGTCTCTCTCTTCTTCCCTTTCTCTTCTCCTGTAGAACCCCAAAGGTTAACGCTCTCACCTTAGGTAAGTGAACGCCGTGCTCTCCATCTGCCTCGAGGCAGGGTGCTGTAATCAGTTTCTTCACTGGATAAGTGGAGCAGGCCTCTTGACTTCAGAGGACTGCTGTCCGTCGTTTACTGCACGAACGGTAAGTTTCGAGTAATTCTAATGTCTTTAAAGTCTTTAGTAATGATGTCTCTTGTTTTGCAGGGTTGCGGCGATGGCGGATGGCGGGCTGAAGTGAGTTGAAGATGGAGCCCGTGTGATGAATAGAAGCGCCTGGAAGCACGTAAGTAAGCGCTTGTTGCCTGCTTCACGATGCGCTCTAACTGTCTTTTTATTTTGCAGGTACATTTTCGGGGCGGCTGCAGGGTGCCGGAATACCCACTGGGTTAGATGTGGAAAGGAGTAATGGCACGTGAGTATTAAAGTACCCCAATGTCTTTAAACGCACCTTGTTTTGTCTTTCAGATGCGGGATGCAGCGCCGAAGCCCTCCGGAGCGTGCAAAGAGTTGGTAAGCTTTTGTCTTTCAGATGCCGGAATGCAGTATGAAGACCTCCGGAGCGCACGAAGAGTAGGTAAGCCTTTGTCTTTCAGATGCCGGAATGCAGCGCGAGGCGTTGGTGACAGCCGATGGAGTAGGCAAGTGAAGAGCTGTCACTGAAGACCCTAATGCTAACCTGTTCTTTCTTGTCTTTATAGGTGTTGCTGAAGACTGGATTCAGAATGGTAAGCCTTTTTCCTTAGGCCCAGGATCAGATGCAGAAGACACGATGAGCGTTCTGCTGCTGAGGATGCAGAATAACGCAAAGCAAGATTCATCCATCGGGTGTGGTTTAAATAGCCTCCTGTAGTGCTTAGGTGTCTCCTTCCACAGCCACGCCTAGGTAAGAAAAGAGTTCCTGCTTTCCAGAAGAGTTCCAGTGTTCTGAATCTAGGGAGTGGCTCCTGCCCCACCCAACAGGAAAAGTAGTTCCAAACAGAAGAGGATCAGAGACTCAACTGGCAGGCAAGTAAGCAGCATGGTCTGCTGCAGGTAAGTCCACCCAAGCATTATGAGCCCGGCGCTTCCAGCGCTGGGACTGGGCATATTTATGAGCCTGGTGCCACTGGCGCCAGGACTGGGTCCAAAAGGTCCCAATTGGGACTGGTTGGCACTCGGAACCTGGGTTATGGATCTGCTTCCAAGGGAGTTGGGAAAACCCTGACCTTTTGGAAGCAGAGATCATGACACTACTTGGCAGACGGCACATCCAACAGTGCAAGACCAAGACTGCGCAGCACTTGCTTACTGCAGCCTTTCCAAATCATATTGAAAAGCACACTTAACGGTATGAACGGTATACCGGTATAAACAATGTGACGGTTATTATTGTTCAATTAAGTGGTTCACGGTATCATTAACGGTATACCATAATACCGTTGCATCCCTAGTGTTGTCATTGTTTAGGGAAAGACGGTTTGTAGCCCTCCATGCTTAGATTGTCGTGATGAGGGTGAGGGAGTCATTGCTGTAGTTGCTGAAAGGGGAAGTAGGATTTGGTTGTCATCAGCATAGTTGGTGTAGGATATGCCGATAGAGTCCAGAATGTCAAAGAGTGGCTTGGTAAATATATTTTATCGAGTGGGGGATACACAGGACCCTTGAGGTGCACTGCAAGAAATGGGTTCAGGAGGGCCGCCGATAGTTTCCGCAAGCACTCATTGATCTGCCATCCAGGAAAGAGGCAACCCATGTAATGGCTTGCCTAGGAGAAATTAGCGGCTGAAGTGAGATGGTGGAAAGGGATTTGATGATTGGCCAGGTCTAAGGCATCTGAGAGGTCAAGGAGGAGGAGAAGAGCTGGATTATGCTTGTCCCTGATTTCATCAAGCTGATTTTTCATATCCAGCAGGGCAGATTCAGTGCCATGCTCTGGCCAGCAGCCAAACTGTTGCATTCCCAAGATGCGGTTAGATTCCAAAAAGTGCTGTATTTGGATGTATGCTGCCCTATCTAGTATTTCTAGTAGAAAAAGGACTGTTATTATTGGGCGATCGTTGTTAGGTGCTGTCAGGTCCAGTGCAGGTTTTTTTTAGTAGTGGGAGTACAGGGTAAAGACGGTAAACCCCGAGCAACACTAGATCATTGTTATGTCATATGATAGACTATATTTATATATGCCTGGTATACTGCTGTAATCTAAAAGTGTGTAACTTGGATTGGATAACGAAGATATATGTAAATTATGCCGTGATACCCAAGGGTTTGGGCGTACAACCAAATGCAATAAATAAAATAAAATAAATAAGGCTGGTTGGGACGATGCTTGAGGAGGAGACATTGATGAATGTGGTGAGAAATAGGACTAGGGCCTTAGAGCAGTCTTTGAAGACAGATGCAGGACAGATATCACCTTTGCACCTAGAGGGTTTCAGGCTCTAGAGAATGCTGGCTGTTTCTGAGTGTGTGATCTCCCTGAAGTGGTGTTGGATTTGGGGGTAGTAGGTGGAGGGATGGGATGGCAGGGGTTTTGATAAAGGCTTGTTTTACAGAGATTTGTATATGTAGGGAGTATATTTTGTCGAGAATGCCATTTTGGATGTTGGTACACCATGACTGATCCTTGTTGAAGGTCGGCGGGGTACAGGGTGGGGCTTCCAATTCCCTGAGTTTTCTGAATAGCTCTTGGGTGTTAGATTAAGTGATGCTCATTCTGGGATTGTAGGCTGCACATTTAGCTGCAACAATGGCCTTATTGTATTGAGCAGAGGTTTCCTTGAACAGTGCAGAATGAGTCTTTTTCCAGGTACCTTCAGCCAAGCATGTCTTAGGTCACAGTTCCTGAAGGTCGGGTGTAAACCAAGAGTAGATGTGTTCCTTTGGTTTGGCCTTTCGGGGAACTAGCGGGGCTACAGTGATGACTGCCACTGTCAGTAAGCTTAAGCAGAGGTCAGCAAGAGCAGACGAGTCATTTGAGTGAGGGTGTACAAGTTGGAATTCTTTAAGTAGGGGAGTGGTACTCTCTTTGGTCATCTTGCAGGAGCAATGAGACCAGGTAGGTGGGAGGGATGGCAGGGCATAGTTGGGCTGCCTGGTAGGAGAGAAGGTGAAAGTCACAATATGTTGTTCTGGCCATGGGCATGGGGCATTAGACCAGATATTGACCTGGCTGTTCAAGTCAGCTATCCAGTCCAATGTGCAACCTTTGTTGATGGTTGAGGCGGTCACGCAGTGTCTGAAGCCCTGGGCACTGAGTGCGTTGGCAACAGAGGTTGCTCTGTGATCCGTGGGGTCATTGAGGCCCAGGTTGAGGTGCCCTAGAAGAATGCTTCTAGTTGTGGGCTTAATGTTTCCTCCCATGGAGTGAAGGAGGTCCTCTTTGCAGGTTAGGGGGGTCCTCGTGGGCGATAGATTAAATGTAGGTTTGGAGAGTCAGCAGGAGATATGGACAGTTTGGCCAAAAGTGTGTCACAGTTACCCTCCATGATACTATTGGTTTGTCTTATTGAAAGTCTTGAAAGCTGAGTGATATGCCTCCACCTCTGGTTTCGGGTCTGTCGCTTCTGAGAATGAAAGATCCATCAGGCATAGCTATTGACAGGGCAGGTTTCTGATATGGCCAGGATGTCTAGGTTTTGAGAGGTAATGAGGTCACTGATATCCAGCGTATGTGCGGGTAGGGACCTTGCATTCACTAGTGCTTCTCTTAATGGTGGACATGGTGGTTTCTGAGCTCTGGGAGTGTGGGGTCTGAGAACTGGGGTGGTGGCTAAGGTGTGCTCACCTGCCTAGCTCTGTGAGGGTGGTCTATGGTGGCTGATTTGGATGTTGAATAGTTCTAGCAGGGAGGTCTGGGAGTGGCTGACTTTGGTGGTTTCAGCAGTTTGTCTGGCACATGAGGCCCGGCAACTGTGGAAGCGGCTTCTGAAGGAGGTGTTTGTGTTTGTGCGCTCCCTCAGCCTGAGGTTCCTCTTTTTAATGCTCAGTGGACGACATTGCTGGGGTACACAGTGCTTCCTCTGTTGGAGTCTGTGGTTTGTGGTGAGAATGGCCGCAGGTCGCTTAGTAAATAGCTCCTTGATGGGAGCAGTAGGAGGTGGGGCGACCAGGTTGCTGGTGGGGGATGATAGTTCAATGGTTATTAGGTGTGGTGATGGCAGGGTTGGCTGTTAGTGGATTTAACAAAAGAAGTGACATTTGAGGTGCTGCGGGTGGCTGCGTTGTGGGAAGCGACAGAACTGAAGTGGCAAAAGTAATCCTAGTGGTGCAGAGGGCTTGGTCCATAAAGGTGCAGGAGATTATTACTCCATAGCAGGCCTGAGTTTGTGGAAGCAGCATGAGCTTACTGGCGCTCTCCTGCATTGCCAGGCATGCAGCCAGAGGTAGTTGCTGTCTGAGATGGCCACTTATCGGTGCTGTGGCAGAGAAGGGGCGCAGGTGCACATAGCAATGGCAGTACATGTGGAAGGCGCTGGTTGGGTGGTGCAGTAACATTATAGTAAATGTGATTCGGATGGCAGATACCAGCAGGAGTATTACCATCAATACCAGCATAAGGGACCTGACTGCAGGCTTACCTGTAATATCTGCCAATAATGGTACTTTCGTGCTGAATTATCTCGGCAGGGTGCAGTGGTCACAGGTCTCACAGACTCGGCAGAGACTAACAGAGACCCCAGAAGCAGGCCTTGTGTGTTGGCCTTCTGTGGGGGCCGGCTTCACCTATCGGCTCATAGGGTGGGCACACCTAATCCAGGCAGCACCCAATTGCAGAGTCAAGGCAGCCTGGGAGACTTTAGTAGCCATAGGCATGCCGGCAGACATCTTAGAGAGGTTGAGTAGGCCTCCAGATCCAATGTTGCTTCCAATGCTGGTGGTGCCAGTCTCCCTGTTAGGAAGGGGCCCCTGTGCGTTGATGAGACCAGCAGAGACCAAAGAAGCAGGTCTTGTGTTTTGGCCTTCTGTGGGGGCTGGCTTTGCCTGCCAACGTATTAATCAATTCATCTTTTATAACATACTTAACACCGAAGACCAGTCTCTAATCTGTGTTGTCTTGCTTCCAAGACATATGCATTACTCCTGAGCTATTCTCCCGGCACAAGAAGGATCTCTGGACCCATTGATTATAATTAGGCTTTCTCGATTCCGGTACATGATAAAATCGGGTGGGTACAATATGAATCCATTTCTTTTCCACCAGCATTAAAATACCTGCTGTCATAACCTAACAAAGAGATAAAACGGACTCAGAAGGAAATCTTTGTTCTTTGTGTTTAGTATACTTACTTGTAAAAATATCACAAAACATTGCAACACAACTGTTAACCTGAGACTCCATTTAGCAAATTGCATGTTCACGTGATAATCTGTCGTTTAGAGCTGAGGCAGAAGTTGTTTGCACTGATGTCATTGTGGGACCAATTTGTACTGTACTGAATTTCTATCAAACAATGTTGTGCATGCTGGTACTTGTAGACCAATATTTGAAATGCAAAAGGAAAACATACAAATCCAGTTTACAAATATCTGGGGCTAGAGAAGGGTTCCACTAATGATGTCATGTCATTTTGCAAACCAAAAACAACTAGACACAATATCTTTTTTGTGTGTTTAATATATTACTTCTGGGGTACTAAAAGGAGAAAGTTAATGTTTTAGCAAGTTAACTTCCTTTAACAGCTCTGCTCTATCTTAAATATTATATTTCCATTCTGGTTGTAATGGTAGGTAGGTATGAGTTTTACATAGCGCAGCAGCTCGCCTCAGGGAGGCATCAAGAGGCTGGAGTTGGTAGAGCTAGTAATGGTTTGTCTGTTGCTGTGTTTTGATTTGCACTATGGTACTTGATTTGATTTGTAACTATAAATGCAGGTGTCCAATAACCAAATAGCAAGACACGGGTCACTGAATGTACTATTACACCAAACATGGGACAATAGGATATCTCTATTTTCAGTGGATCATTGTACTCATTCTAGCTTGATGCCTACTGGATCACCACTGCTAAATAGGTCTCACTCATAGGAACCAAGTTATTTAACATTCCCCTAGTCTAAGGACTATGGGAGTGGGTGACTGAATCTATTCCCTTTTTCTGCTTTGAAATCATGATAAAATGTAGAAGCATGAACTTTCCATTCTTAGATTGCCATGCAGCAGCTTCACCAACATTGTGAGTAATTGCTACATGCATATGCATTACTAGGACATTCTATGTCTTGGGTTCCCTGCTCTGGAATCACCCTTAGCTTCACCCTTAGCTTCTCCCAGCTTCTCCCAGTTTTTCGGTGGATGGTTACCAAATATTTGTCCAACCAGCTACCAGAGCTGGGGAGACCTAAGGGTGGCTTGAGCATAGGCCTCAGGCAAGGTTATGAGTCAATGAAGTAAAATATTGTCAGAGCTTGTGACAACGGCTTAGTAGTTGAATCTAAGAACTTTCTTGACTGGAATGGCAGCACCTTAATACTAAATCTATATGATCCCCAGGCGGAATGCATACTGCCTCACTGTTGAAATGGGTGGCAAAGCTATTGTCAACATGGAAGTCAAAGAACCCTAAGGGAAGTACAATGATTGCTGGTGACTTTAATGCGCAGTATAGTAACTTGGTAAGTAATGACATAAAGGACAACAAATGGAGGCTGCTCTCTGAACATTCTTGAGTACTAATAATGAAGGGCTGGAGGTGGTCGGAAGTACTACTGGAATTTAATCTCATACAATTGCTGCCAAGCAAGAATGAAGCTCTGTTGGAGGTTGTAATTGTTATTGTTTATATATACAGTGCTCATACACAGGTGGAGTGTTCAAAGCACTTCAAGACGGGAAGGGAACAAGAGAATTCAGTAATCATTCTTTGGCCTTGAAGTTTCTGAATGATCTAAATAAATAAATTGCATACTAGGCCTGACGGGATTTCTCCTAGTGCAAGTGCATGAAGTGTTACAATTGTGCCAAGGCTAGGGAGGGGGGACAAAAAAAGGGGGGCTGCATGTTTGGATAGTATATTCCTTAGAGAAACTCTGCACTGTAAAACATTGAAGTATGAAGTTGTATTTACTACAGTTAGTGATCACACAGTGATGAACGCTACATTTCAAGTATATTCTCAGAAGAAAAGGAAGGTAGAATTAGGCAAGGCGTTGGGCAACACCCAGCGTGACAGAATTGTGTGGTCTGACGCCAACTTAAAAAGGGCCATTGAGTAAATAGTGTGGATAGATTGCTCTCCAGAAGAAACATTAAACCTCGGTAACTGTGATTTGGGTGAATTATGTGCACTAATTAATCCTTGGATTTCCATGGCAGGGAAGATGATTGTATAAGGCAAGGATAACGCTAGAATCTTTGATAACAAAATCCATATGGAAAAGTGCTTGCTATGCAAGAAAGTGAAGGCCATTAAGGGAAATAAGAACCTGAACTTCCAAAAACAAAAAAAATAAGTTTGGGGTTATCTTCTAAATATAAGAATTGGTTACGTGGCCATAAATCCAGTCTTGAATCAGCTAACTGGAAGATGGTATACGGGCTGATTTGTACAAATGACTCATAGAAATTCTGGTACTTATATCAGACTTATTTGGCCGCAATGGCCCCTTAGGAAATGTGTGCCATAGCGGAAGATGATTGGAAGGCACATGTTAAAGGCCTCTATTGGGACCAAGGTAATGTAAAATGTAAGGCTTGATTTCATTACTTGGTTGTCCCAATTCTGAATATTGAAATCAGTGACATCCTTGACATCTTGGCAAGATTACAACCATCCAGGGTCCCAGGGCTGGATGAGCTAACTAATGTTGTCTAACCTCCAATTTTGGGCCAACATGTTGATTGAGACATGCTGAAAATATGCACACTGGAAGTACTCCCTCTGAGCTGGCTTAATTCAATACTGGTTCCGATACATAAACACGGCTCCCGCATAGACCCCAACAACTATATACTCTTAGCCATGCTAGATACTAGCAGCAACATTTTTGCAACTATTTTATCACAATTGTTTAACAAATGGGCTAGTGATAACAGGTTACTTAAACCCCACCGGCTAGGATTTAGGGAAGGCTATTCCACTTTACAGACTATGTGGGTTTTACGCATGTTAGCCGCTGATGTGCTAAGTGGGACTGATCACAACCTTTTTTTATTTTTTCTCGATTACATGCCAACATTTATTTGTGTTGACCGCTACATCTTATGGTCTAAACTAGAAAGATGGGGTATTGATAAGCATCTGCTGTACATTATTAAGGCCCTATATACTGACACAGTCTGTCTCTCGCAAGATGGGGATATTGCCTCCCCTATGCCTACCAATAGGGGATCGAAGCAGTCGTGTGTCCTTGCACCCCTGTTATTCAACCTCTATGTTGTTGACATGGGGGAGAAATTAAGCATGACACAGACTTTTCCATCACGTATTGGTGGGGGTAGCGGTACTGTGGATTACTTATGGCTTTACTGGATTGCATCCACCTTGACCTACAAAGATTCATTGATATCCTTGTTCAGTTTGCGTATGTTAACTGCTTGAAGATCAACTATGTAAAAACCAAGGTTATGCATATTTGCAGTAAAGGTCGTCATGCTACCAGGTTTAGCTGGAATATTAATGGTACAGAATTAGATCAGGTTAAAACATATGTTTATCTTGTGCTACCTTTTTACTGTGTTCCTACATCCTCTCAATACTATGGCAATGTTAAAGATAAAGTGATGCGACAATGGTTGGTATTCAGGGGATCTATTAGGAGAGTTGGTGGAGCTTGTAGAGGGACTACTGGAAGTGTATACCAATGCAGTTCTACCATGTATTGTATATGGCCTATACACAGTTACAGAAAAGCATGTGGGCTGGCTAGATAAATGAGAAGGAAACATACTTAGGTCACATTCGAGCTTACTAACGACTGTTCCTGTGGCTGCTTTGATAATGGAACTGGGCACTACCTCCTTATTCACCATTAGGAAATTAACTTTTACTAAAATAATCTTAAAAATAAATCAAGCTAGGGCCTTAATTGACACACCTGATATACATACTATGTCTAAAGAACATGTACACTACCTAATGGGTAACAATGCACACCTCGAATTGGTTGATTCAGTAAAAGTCCATGTGGAGAATATTTGACTGTCCCTGAAAGAGTCAACAGATATTAGGGGTCATTACGAGGTAGGCGGCAAGGGGTTAACAGCGCCAGTAAAGGTGCTGGAGCCGTCAACCCCTTACTGCCCCATTAAGAGGGCTGCTTGCGGGAACCCGCTTAGGTCACCTGGTTTTACCAGGCGTCCTTAGCGGGTTGTTACGCTCACCTGATATCCCCAGGGGCGTCTGGAAGGCTCTGAGATCTGGAACCCTGGATGCCTAGTTGCCCAGTGAATCAACAATTACAGAAGGGAGGATTTGTGATAACTTTCTCTAATGGGTGAATCTCCAAACTCCTTCTGACCAATTCCCTTCCCACTGGGTTCTTTTCTCACCTTGGTTATTTGTAGGGTGAGCTATCCGTCCTGTGGTTCTTGTGCAGGGGTGCTTGACATTTGTTGGCGAGCTGCCCTAGTTGCTTCACTGTTGCAGTTTGCCTTCCTTGGGCCCAGGTCTGCTGTGACCGCGAAACTGCTGGTAGACAGGTAGGTTTGTTAATTGTAAGTCTTTGTTCTGTTTATGGTGGGAATTCGTTAATGTCTTTATCTCCTTTTTTCAGGTGCAAAGGTCTTGATGCTGGCGTGCCGGATGGAGAGGCACGTTTTCTAGGTAAGAGAAAGCGCGAAGCTCAGCGCCTATATTGTCTTTTAAAGCTAACCTGTGTTTCCTTCTTCTTCTCCTCACAGGCTGCTGTGCTGCTGCGAGTGGATGAGAGCGTGATGAAAAACAGGCCCCCGGAATACATAAGGTAAGTACAGCGCTGTGCGGTTGTTTAATATTGGCAGTGAACCTGAATATGTCTCTTTTCCTTTGCAGATGTTGCTGTGGTGCTCCGAATGGAAGCGTGGCACAGCGCGATGGAACTACGGTAAGACTGATGGAAGGCACCAGGAATAGCTCCAGGAGCCCTTTTGCAGTGCTTTTAAGGCCATCAGGGTTCTTGTGTGTGGTGCTCCGGATGGAAGCGTGGCGTAGCGCGATGTAACTCAGGTAAGACTGATGGAATTCAATATTTTGGAAGCGCGCATTCTAATATTGTTTTTCCCTATCTCGTTATTGCAGGTTGCAATGTTCGAACAGAATCTGTGGTAGCGGTTCGCCGGAAGTCCTTAAGCTAGTACTCACAGGTGAGTGATGTTTCTTCTTCTCTCGGTTTCCACAGATTGCAGACCAGTTGAGATGCTGAGTGCTGGATGGTGTTTTCTCACTTAAGACAGAATAATCTTGTTCTTGTTCTTGCAGGATTACAGGAAGGTGCTGAAGACCAGGAGCTGGACACGGTTGAGCATCACGCTGCGGGTTGCAGAATAACTCGAAGTGTATTCTGCAGTCAGGGTGTGGTTTATATAGCCCAGGTAAAGTAGTACTATGGAAAGTAGTTCTAGGCTTGCCACACCCATAACACTAGACCGCATGGCTTGGTTCTTAGAACTAGACTGTGTGGGTGCTTCCATGTTGGATTTAAAGGCCCATGTACATAAATGGGACCTAGTTTGAACATCCCTTCCTTCCTACATATGAGCCTGGTGCCAAAGGTGCTAGGACTGGCTCCCGGAGTCCTTTTGCAGTGGTTTTAAGGCCCTTGGGGTTCTGGTCGGAGCCTGCTTGTGGCACAACTTGTGCCCCCTCACAGTGGTCATGATACGGGTTCCGTGAGCAGACCAGCATGTTAGGATCATCCCCATAGGGCTTCAATGGGAATGGGGATGTACCGGGTCCGGGTTCCTTGAATGAGGAATTACTAGGGCCTCTGAGGTCAGAATGGCCCGGTAATTCGTCATTTAAGGAACCCGGACCCGGTACCCGGTAAGGGGGTAGCTGTGCCGCTAATGGCAGCATGGTTGCCTCCTACCTAGTGCTGACCCCCATTGTTTTTAATCTACATAAACTAAAGCTCAAGACACAGGAATGGTACTGAGTGAGATCTATTGGCATACTGGAGAAATAAATGGTGTTATAAAGAGTATGCTAACCAGAGTTTTGAATATCATTACTATGCAGATACCCGATTAATGCATGTTCACACACCAAAAGCCACTTTATCATGTATCTATTTGCGTCTAAATATCTTGCTGGTTATGGAACATAGTGTTGCGTGGCAGAATACTGAATGCGAAAATAGATTATCTCATTTGTATGCTAATTCTATAAAAACCTGTAGGCACATTCTGCCAGCATGTGAGAAGGGAACTCTCCTTTATCTCAAGGGCTATGGGTGCTTCTGCAGCATTGTAACAGACCAGTTTTGGTCTATGATTGTGGCGGCAGAGTCCCTTGTGATTACAAAGCATACAAGGTATGTTATTTATACAAACTCCTAAAAGGAAGTGTCAGGATTAATTGTATAGAATAGATACAGAGGTAGATTCCAGGCATTGATGTGTCTAATGACATTTGATGGGTAGCTTTATCTATTAAATAATGCAATTTGTATAGGCATTTATTAATGAATAGTATAATATGAATTAGTAGTAGATGAATTGTAGGATGATTTTTAATGTTTTGATTTGATATGAAATTGATAATTGATTGCTTTATCTTTTTTGTAATTTGTGTGATATGTATGCAAAAGGCTTAATTGTATTAGCCATATGCATTAATAAAACATTTTTTTTTAAATCTCCCAGTTTCAGAGCTCACGTTTTAGGAAATCTCCCGAAATGTACTCAGCATACATGAAGCAACATTTTGCATATGATTTAAAATGGTAAAAAAAAATGTGACAATGGTAAAACAGCACTGGAATGAAGAACGCATAAGCACTGAATAAAGGAACCCATAAACATATAATTACCATTGTGGTCCATCGTAGTTTTGTAGATTACGCAATGATCCAATAGTGCTTTACTCTTCTCAAATGTCAGTAACAGATACACACTATTAAAGGTAAAGTGGGTTCCTCTATCATGCCAGAATCCAGCATCTAAGGGCGCAACCAGGTTTTGAAGCCATGATCCCCTGTGTGGTTTTGCTTCAAAGTCAAGTGTGTTGCCCCTGAGCTATGTGCCCTATTCATGCAATGTATATCAATTAGGGCTTTATTTAATTTCATGCTTGCTATTAATATTTATACTGCTTTAGTCGATTTTTTCACTCTTGACACTTGGGCTATGGAAAAAAGTACAACCTTCATTATAATAGTTATATTATTCCAACGCTCATGCCCTCGCTTTGTAAAACTCAATTTTCTTCTCTCTATGTCCTCTTCCTGCTCCTAGTTATCCTTCCCCCTTCCAACTCCAGCTTCCTGCATATTGGTGTCAGTAACACTCCCTCTCCTCCTTCTTATACTACTTACACTTCCATTTTTAGGTTGGTCTATTAGGTGGTGCATCAGCACCACCTATAAGCAGAAACGATTGCATTAGTGTACAGATAGGGAGAAATGGCATATGAGGAGGGACATAAAGCTTGCAGGTGTTATATGGTTATTTGCCCACCCCATTACTGCCCATGGCTATGCTTATCCCTATGACGATTCCCACCCAGTTCCTGCCCCTCCATGCTCCAAATCACCACCTCATGGGAACTTGCTGTGCTCACTTTAATCAAGCCTTACCACCAAATTTGCATTCGAAGTGCCTGACAGTGTTTTCTCAAAACTGTCTTCTAAGAGTCAATGACTTGATTGGAGCTGTAAACACACTACTGGTATAATAAAATAGTCTTAACCAGGTCTGCCTGCAGCCACTTGATTTAAAAGCACTATGTCTGTCCTTTACTGAAGTTCTGTTAAAAACAAGCAGTGGCAGAGCCAACAGTTTTGGCTTGTGTATATGTACTAGGCATTTTGCCAGGCACTGCTATTAGATGCTCACATACTCGCACAATTATGCGCCTGCTGCCATCAATAGCCAGTTAATGTCACTACGGCAGTGTCTGGCAAGTACCTTTCCCATTCATACACAAAAGTCCCAACTGTTGAGGATACTGCTGTCCCATTTTATGGTACAAGCAAAAAAGTGAGGGGTGGAAGGTTTTGAATTAATCAAACAACTAGCACTGTACTGGGAAACCCTCCAAACCACCGTTTTTAGCCCATTTACACCATTGCAAAAGGGGTCCAGCCATATGCAAATCAGTCAGGTACTGCCAACAATGGGAACAACCCAGCCAGTCCTCCAGGTCCATGTCCCCTCTGCATGGAAATGCAAGCAACACCAGACATGTTTCGGTCTCGTGGAGAAGGGATGTGACCAAGCAGTTCAGGCTGGACTGTCCGATATGGGGTGCGACCAAGGCTGATTTGCATATGGTCTGTCGCCTTTTGTAATGGCTTGGCAGGCAAAGAGCGATGGTCTCGAGGGTTGCCCAGAGTTGTGTCCGTGGCTCTGATTAATTCTAAACCATCCAGCCATCACCTCTTTTGTTCTGCTATAGTCATCCCGAGTGGGACGTGTATGCCCAGACGTGGGTCCCATGCCTGCTGAGCCTATCGACCCATGCTACTCCTCACTGATGAGGCCCAACACGGCTGAAACATATTTGGGGATCCTTGTGGTCTTGTGCAGAAGGAATATGACCAAGCAGTTAGGACTTGACTGCCCCTTTTGTGGTGGGTCCAAGCCTGATTTGCATATGGTTATTCCCTTTTGGTAATGGCTTGGCAGGAGAAGAACAGTGGTCTGGAGCACTGCCCAGAGCAATGCCAGAGGTTAAGATTGATTCTAAACCTTCCAGCCGTCACCTCTTTTGTTATGCCATTTTATGGTATGCCAAAATGTTATACTTTTTCCATTTGGTTTTTGTAAAACCTTTAAATACGAGTAACATGTATTTTGTCACCTGAACATAGACATTTTTCCTGGCCCCCTTGGGACCTGACATTTTCTACCAATGACTAGAATTCTACTTGCCATTCTGATTTTGTACATATTTTTTTTTTAACATTTTTTTATTGATGGTCTCAGCAGTTACATTGGCACCCAATTAACACAGTATACAGTCGCATATACAACAATATTACCATTGAATGTTTAACAATGTGTCATTTACATGGTTGTTTCGTTGTCTGAAAGCATATCACAGAGATATGCCCTGAAGGGGCCCCAGATGTCCTTTGGCCTACGCATACTTGGTTGAGTCAGTACATACTGCTCCTCGCATTCATTAATGTAGGTTAACTCACGCTGGAAAGTGTCCATGGTGGGGGTGTTCGGCTCTTCAACGCTTTCAGTATACATCTCTTGGCTATGACACATGACACATTGAACAGCCTTCTGATTTTCTCGGAACATTTACCAATATCACCAAACAGATATTTTTGTGGGGTCAAGTGTGGGGGGATCTGTGTAATTTCAGTTAGCATATCTGCAACCCTCTCCCAGAACCGTGCGACAGCTGGACACTCCCAATACATTTGATAGGATCCCGCTGCCGGGGACCCACACTTAGGGCAGTTGCCTGGGTCATCAGGCATAAATGTAGCATTCCTGGCGGGGGTATAGTCCAGTCTGTTTAGGATTTTAAACTGTATTTGGCACAGTTCCGCATTAAGGGACACTCTCTTTGTGAGTGCGCAGCATCTTGCCCACCTATCTTCGGGTATTGGCATTTTCATATCTGCTTCCCATTTCTCCTTCACCTGATTGGTCGTAGAGGAGTGAGTCTGTATTATCTTGTAAAGTTTGGAAATTCCCAGTCCACCCTGTGTTGTGACCAGCTGTACGCACGGGTGGGAAGGGGGTTCATCAGGGAAGGATGGCCAGCGTGCTTGATATGCGGACCTCATTCGGTAGTACTGTAGTGTCCGGAGTTGCCCACCTCCCATACCGCTCGTGAACACAGCCAGGGTCACAAATTTTCCCTCTATGTACATGTCTCCCACTTTCATCTATGTGTTCGGGTCCCAAGTTTCCTGTACACTGGTGTCAAATGTGGGGGGGGAGGTTGGGGTATTTCCACAGGGGGATTTTGGGGTTATATGGGATCTCTATTTTCAGTTTTTTATATATAGCTCCCCAGGCTTTTAACGTGCAGCTCACAGGGTCAAATTCACAAGAGTCCTTATGTCGAGCGCTGAAGATGACCGACTTAATGTTGGTGGGCATCGTGGTGTATTCTTCTATTCGCGTGTGAGGTGAGTTGTCCGATTCATCGTACCAGTACCTTGCAAACTGTGCCTGTGCCACCGTGTAATAAAGCTCAAAGTCTGGTGCAGCTATACCCCCCGTTTCGTATGGTTCTGTCATTCTCTCCCAGCTGATCCTAGCCGTCTTCCCGTTCCAAAGAAACGACACTACCATGGATCGAAGCCTGGAGAAGAACTCCCTCCACGACCATATAGGGATATTTACAAATAGATATTGCAATTTTGGAAGTACAATCATTTTAAGAATGGCAATCCTACCATGTAATGAAATTGGGAGATGCCTCCAAACCTGCAGTTTAGTGTTAAGTGTTTGTAGTGCCCGATCATGATTATCAGCGTATAAGGTTTGTCTATTGCTAGAAACCAGTACCCCAAGGTATCTGATGTGGTGTTCAGACCATTTGAGGCCGCACATTTGAGCTGCGAATTTTGTGGAGGGGGTGAGCGGGAATACTTCTGATTTGGCACTGTTAACCGTATATCCCGAGTACTCTGCAAATTCGTTGTTGTCTGTCATGATAGGGATAATGTTTTTGTCGGGTTCACAGACATAAAGCAGCGTATCATCCGCGTATAAAGATATTATTTGGGTGGCTCCTTTCAGCGTTATGCCTCTGTTGTTATGTCTTAACCGTATTGCCGCCACCATGGGTTCAATTGTCTGGGCAAAGAGGACAGGGGAGAAGGGACACCCCTGCCTGGTACCCCTGCCTATCTTGAAAAATTCAGATATAGTCCTATTCCTGCATACTTTCGCACATGGAGCTGTATAAAGCAGTTTGACATATTGGATGAAATACGGGCCCACCCAGAACGCCTCCAATACCAGAAAAAGGTATTCCCAGGAGACCGAGTCAAACGCTTTCTCGGCGTCAAGGGATATCGCTACTGCTTGCTTGTTTGGATTAATCTGTGACATTATGCCGAATAGCCTGCATAGGTTTAAGGCAGTGGATCTTTGGGGAATAAACCCGCTTTGATCCGTGTGTACTAGTATTGGCGTTACGGGTAGCATGCGGTTCACCAGTACTTTCGCAAAAATCTTGGCATCCACATTTATCAGGGACAGGGGTCTATAGGATGACATATCCTGTGGCGGGCGTCGGGTCTTGGGCAGCACCGTAATAATGGCCTTGCGCATCGATTGTGGCAGAATTTGTTTACCCAGGGCCTCTCCCCACACTTCCAGCAAAACGGGGACCAATTCTTCCCGGAATTCCTCATAAAATTCCACTCCAAGGCCGTCCGAGCCCGGCGCTTTGCCAGACGCAAGCCCCTTGATTGCCTCGGTGAGCTCCTCTGCCATGACAGGTTGCTCCAATATTAGTTTATTTTCTTCTGTAAGTTTAGGGAGGTCCAAAATAGCAAGGTAGTTTTTGATCTCATCAGGGGATTTCCTATCTTTATTCGCGTAAGTGTTTTGTAAATATCAACAAATTCATCGTTTATTCCCTGCTCGCTTGTTATTATCACATTTTGTGTGGTGTGAATTGATGCGATCGGGGCCATTTGTTTTTCATGCTTAACCAAATTGGCCAGCATTTTCCCTGCTTTGTTCCCTTCCCCGTATCTGCGAGCCCTTGCAGGGGCTGCTATATATTGTACTTCCCTTACTGCCAGTCGGTCAAATTCCAGACTTGTGTATTTCAGCGAGGGTGTCTCCACCGTGCGTCCGGCTGTAAACTTTCTCTAGTACATTCAGTTCCTTCTCCACCCTCTCCAGGTCCCGTCGTACCTCCCTTAGAAGGCCCGTAGTTTTAGTTATCAGGGCCCCTCTCGCCCAGACTTTAAATGCTTCCCAAACCGATGAGATGTGGTCAACAGACCCGATGTTGTCTGCAAAGAAATTGGCAATTTCTATGTGTAGGGTTTCAGCAACGTTTGGGTCTTTTAATATATCTCTAGGCATTCTCCATCTCCTAATCGGCCTAGGGGCATCTCCCAGAGTAATTTCCAGTATCACCGGGGAATGATCAGATAGTGTGCGGGGAAGGATTTCGCAATTCTGTAGGGCGTGTGTTGTATTTGAGGGGACGAACCAATAGTCTATACGTGACTCGCTGTCATGTACAGAAGAGTAGAACGTGTAACGCTTGCTTGTTGGGTGGAGCACTCTCCAGGCATCCAGCATGGATAGTTGCTGGATGATCTGCTTCAAAGCTAGCACCGTCTTGGATGGTGGCCTGATTGATTTGGCGGATCTGTCCATAGTCTGGTCGAGCACCACATTAAAGTCCCCTCCCCATAGTATAGTTGCCGCTTCGTGCTTAACAAGGATCTCAACTATGTGTAAGTAGAAGTCCGGGTCATCGAGCTTGGGGCCATAGGTGTTCACCAGGGTCGTGTGTTCCCCCGCAATTTCCCCCCAGACCAACACATATCTGCCCATCGGGTCCACAAGGTGGCCCTTGTTGATGAAACCTAGTGATTTGTGAATAAGAGTGCATACCCCTCTGGACTGCGAGGAATAATTCGTGTAGTAGCGCTGTTTGCCCCATTTTGCCAGTATTTTCTCATTAACCGAGCCCTGTGCATGCGTTTCTTGCAACATTAAAATGTGGGGCTCATGTCTGGTGATATAATTACCAACCTTCCTGGCCTTCATTTGGTTATTTAGGCCTCGAACATTCCATGACATTAGTTTAATCTTCAACCCGTCACCCATTTTCTATATATACACATTGCAATGTATTATAACAACCATAAATGCACGAGTGACCAGAACTAGGGTAGCACCAGTACCTGCGAGACCTTATTTCAACAAACCAACAACCTTCAACAGTGCAAACTCTCCTCCCGACTTAAAATCGTCCGGTTGGTTATCACAACAAAAAAACGTCCCCTTTCGCCCTGTCCCACCCTCCACCCACATCATCTGCCCCAACTTGACAATGGACCCAAATAACTGATTGGAACATTCCTGAGGGTGCTTCGTTGCCATCCAATGACCAGCCATCTGGTCGCCCACATGGGAGACTCTACGGCCCGATAACATCGGATCTTAGTCCAGTACAGCTGTGTTGACTTTGCGGAAAGAAAAGCATGTTACTGCTGCAAAGGAGGTGCAATTCATCCGTCTATCGGGTCTCCTCTGCCTCCACCAGGGCCGGGTCTTACATTTGGGCCCCTTATGCGATCTCTGGGGGGCAGTGGAATGGAGGCCTCCACGTATGCTATTGCCTCTGTAGGGTTTTCAAAAAAATGGGCCCGGCCTCCATGTTGGATTCTCATTTTCGCAGGGAAAATTAAAGCATAAGGCGTATTGCGGAGTCGTAACTGTTTCTTGACCAACTCATAGGATCTATGTTATGTTTGTATGTTCGCAGAAAAGTCTGGATATATATGGATCCTGTTTTCTTCATGGTGCAGTGTCCCTTTTTCCCTGGCCAGACGGAGTATCGTGTCCCTGTCCCTATAATTCAGGAGATGTGCAATAATGGTTCGGGGTGGAGCGCCGGGCTTGGGGGTTGGTGTAAGGGTTAGATGATCACCTTCAATGAGGAAATGGTTTGAAGGGGATTCTTCCCCCAGTACGGATTTCAGCAGTTCTTCCACCTGCCTTTCCATGGAGCCTTTGCCAAACGTCTCCGCCCCCCCAACAATTCGGATATTGTTCCTGCGGGACCTGGATTCGAGATCCTCGCACTTGTTCTTAGTCTTGCGTAGCTCCGTCTGGAGCAGGGCTATATCACGGCCATGTTGCGAAAGCACATCTTCATTTACACTTATCCTGTTTTCTGCTTCCGAGATGCGTGTGCTTTCCTTTTCCACTCGCGCTTTCAAGGATTCAATCATCGCCACTATGTCATCCAGTTTTACATTGACGGCCAGGAACCCATTCTGCACAATTGTTGCCAGGCGGTCCAAGGGATCTGTGTCTCGATTTTCCGGTGTTTGTGTTGCCCCTCCTGTTGTCACCTGCGGCTGGGAGCTGGTGAAGGAGTCCATTGGGCAGGTCTTTCTGCCCCCTGTGGCCTTCTTCTCAGTGCGGCCCATTAGGCAAAGTGACCACCTGCAGAGTGGATTGTGCTCTCCACATGAATGGAACCACTGTCCCTGCGTTCAGTTATTGCCCACTGTGGCTACAATGGAGGTTGGCAGTGCAGCCCTTGCCCTGATCCCACAGCTAGGGTGCGCTGCAGTACAGGCTGGAAACTGGGCCTTTGTCGCTACAGGCGAAAGATCTTCACTGCAGGGGCCTAGTTACGGAACTACACAGCTCCGGCATATGCACGGGTATTTGCCACAGGGTATGCCGTCCATATGGTCACTACATGATTCCCTGGAGCAATTGGCATTGTGGCGGCCAGATGTTCGCTCCGGCCTGTCTCCCCGCCTCGTTTCCCTGTGATCCTGGAGTGGTGTCTTTGCACTGTTGCCAGCCTGTCCCCAATATCTCCCCGCCAATTGCGCCCCCAGCTCTCAGCACTTATATGCCTGAATTTCTGGTGTCTTCTGAGGAGTTAAGCAGATGTGGAGGCTGACACACTCCAGCAATTTGTGTCTATTTGCGGTAGTCTGGCCGTGTCACAGTGCACCTGGAGGATCCAGTGCTAATTTATCTGGCGTGTGCTTCCCTGTCTGAAGGATTGTGACAGTACAGTTCTCTAAGTTGGTGAGGTACTCGGTGTGTTAAGCAAATTTCACACCCTGCGGCCAGCCATGCACTCCGCCTCTCCTCCCAGCCGCTGCCAACCAGGGAGGCCTCGGTCTCGTTGATGCGTTTACTCCCCGTGCCCAGGCGATACAGGCTGGGCCTTCTCGCGCTATGTGCTTCGCAGACCGCAGAGATGGCTGCCTTTTCACAGGGTGTCTCACCTCCCGCCGTGCCTCCCCTTAGTGTTGGCTGCCCGATGTCACAGGGCCCGCAGCGCTCCCCGCCTCCCACAGCGGCCCACTTACTTCACCAGCGCGCCTCTGCTGGACTTCTGCCGCAGGGGTTTGGGGCACGCGCTGCAATCCAGGCCGTCTTTAGGCACTCGGTGGGGGCCCTCTCAGGCCCGATGCGGAGGGAGCTGCCCCAAGCTCTCGTTCGGCGAAGAGGGGGAGCCGGAGTGCCGCCGCCCCCTAGCAGTGCCCGTATGTTGGTAGGCCGCACCTCCCCCTCCGGGCTCGCACGGGAGCGGCGTGGAGCCTAGCAGTGGTTACGTCTCAGCTCCCTGAGCGCCGCGACTTCACAGACCAATATCTCCTCAATCCCAGTGTCAGCAAGCTCTGTTTTCTAAGGGGCACTTCCTCGGGTCCTCCGCCACAGTATTTTGTAAATATTTTCCGAGCAGCTGCTGACTGGAAGGATATTCGGGGTAACAGGATTTCGCTCGAGACGGAGCTCTCTACCTAGGCGGCCATCTTCGACGTGCGCAACAGCGTCCCCTTTGTACATATTTTTTTAATCACTGCATTGCCCCGGTCTACTGAAATGTCCTAGGACACTATGAATAACTGTTGATTATTTTGTGTCTAATTGTTACTAAGATTGTAATGAGACCATAATGGTCTGATACTATAAGCCTAACCCCATTCCGACTGTTGCGTGGCTGTCTGCGCTTTGCAGGGGGATATTAACTGTAACTCTAGTTGCCACATAAAGTATTGCTTGCCCGCACCACAAAGGCATGCAGTGTCTTATTGATGATTATTCTTTATTTATGGACTCACTGAACCTAAACGGTAATGCCCAGAAATCAGATGTCAGGGTCTGTAGCAGGGGGAAGCGTCAACCTAACCCTCGGGCCATGTTTAGCAAGGGTACTTTAATCCCCAGGGTGGAGAGTTTTGACTACCTGGGGGTTTGATTTTCATCAGACTTTAGGGCAGAACCCCATATCAACAAGAGGATGGCTAGATCAAAACAGGCGACTGGGGGATGGGTGGCCAGAGCTATTTCCATGTTCAAAGCAAAACCGTTCGAGCTGCTGTTTAAAGTTTATCATTGCAAAGCTACCTCTGTTGCTATGTGCGACATGGAGCTCTGGCGGCATGGTTAGAGTTAACCCATTCAGGTGGTAGAGAACATCTTTTTTTAAAGAATATTGGGGCTTCCCCAATCTTCTCCAAATGTTACAGTGCTGCAGGAGCTGAGCTGCAGGTTTGTAAGTGATCTCACTGCAGTTTAGCATGTAAGTCATTGGCACATTGTTTGGGGTAACAGTAAAGATGTTCTGAGTTAAATATCTGGTGCCCAGGGACTCCCATGGCTTAGGCATTTAAAAGCCACATTGGGGGAAGTGGAGGAGGCTGAATGTTTTCATATGACAGATATTATGCCTTCGAGGGATTTAAAGTCTGTAAAAGTAAGGGTACATCAACACATCCTTGAAATAAGGGTGTCATCTGAGATCATCAGGCCTGCCAATTGGAAGCACATGATCATCGCGGGCCTAAGTCTCCAGAAGTATTTACGGTGGGCCCAGAATAATTTGCAGCGTATTGTTATTACTGGGGCACGGCTTAATTGTATTCATTTGAGAGCTGTGGTGGTGGCCTGGTCCAATGGGAATGAGAACCAATCATGTATTGTTTGTGATGGGACTGAGTGCCAAAGCGTTAAAACCCTTCAAAACATATGTATTGTTAGATTTATTTTAAGAAAGAACACCAAATAATGACAGGTTTAAAAAAACAGTAAAACTTCAAAAATGTTGTAGATTACTCATCTATGGTACAATATTTAAAGCAGATTTTAAATAAATATTCAGCAAAACCATTACCAATGAAGTATTTGTCCTAAAAACAAATGTTTGCAATCTTATAACAGGGATTCTATGGTAACAACATATTCTTAATCTCTGTGAAGATTTCAATGTAGCTGTAGTGAGAGGGCTTTGATATGGTTGTATCGTTCAACTGAGATGTTGGATTTGAAGAATGTTTTATAGAAGATCACAATATTTGGTTGTCTTTTATGCAAAATATTTCAAAATCAATATTTGAATGTGGTTCCTTTAAATGGGGAAATGCATTTCAGAGATATATTTCTGCACTCCTGGACTCCTGCAACATTGGGTGCAGGAGAGAGAAGCTTATGGTTGTCTCCAAAATCTATTTTTGATTGAACAATCAGATAACCCAAATGTGTTTTTTAAATGTACCTTCAGGCTTAACCGCTGCTTCTTTGGAGCCTTATATCACTGACAATTCATTGGTGAAGAAAGCCACACTGCTGGTGTCCGATACCACTAAGGTGGCATATCTGGAAGTATTTTTATTCATTGGGTATTTATAATGCACCTATACACAACGCTTTGCTAGGCGCACTCAACAGTGTGATTTCTGCTGCATTGGCACGCCACTGTTGCAGGAAGGTCAAAATCCTAGGGCCCCCAGAGCACTTACAGGACAATACGAGTGAAAGCTGATTCAGGATACTGGCAATAGAACATGGTGAGTGAGAGGCGATCAAGACAGACCCATCCTAACACCATTCACATTCATACACCATTGAAGTTGTCACACAACATTCACAGGCTGCATTAAGAGTGTGGTGCATGCTGATCTGGTTATCAATCAAAAACTCACCTATTCATAAACAATAACCTGAACCGCAAAACATGTTGTTCTTCACAATTAATTGTTTCTTTTCATGCACATGTGCTACATAACACACACTGGTATTAACAAACATAAGTCAGAAATACAATTATGCAGAATAGAGTAAACATGAAATTCTTTCTAGACCAATTAGCCTAATCTCCCCTCCTTTTCTGCACTGCTATTCCCCTCTCCTACACCATCTCGTTTAGGAGGAATAGCTGTGGAGTAAAAAAGGGGAAATACATGTTTTTAGTATGCATGACAAACTATTTTGCCGGTATTTGTATTTCTACCCTGTTATCTGTATGTATATTGCACACAGCAACATGATTCAGTCTTTTCTGAGATATAGTTGAATGCAGACAGGCGTTCAGTCATTGCAAAGCACTCGTGCTTTTCTCAGACTCACAGGAAGAAGCAGGAACATTTAAATTGATCTACAATGGCCTCACCTGTGCACAGAAAGCGTTTTCTGTGGGAAGGATCCTTCCACTAAATGTCTACCTGTTCTCAGACCAAATAATACTTGTGGACACTTGATACGGTTGTTAATTGTGCATAGAATAGGAAATACTAGATTTCTGGTTATTTAACTTTCCTTTTAGAGCTTCTATTTGGTCACTGAAATAGAGTAATGGAAGAGATTGCAAAGTAGAAATGTGGGGAAGTGAAAGAAGGGGGTGGACAAGAGGACAATGATTAATGAATTAGAGTGAGAGTGAGAGTGATTGTTAAAGTTGATCTGGATGGTGGAACATTTGAGAGGGGGAAGAGTAATAAGTAACTAGATAATGAAATTATAGGTCACTTATAACGCACTTAATACCCAAAGGTTTCTAAGCGCGTACCCGGGAATCAAACCTGTGGTGCTCCGTATCGTCTTCCTTCCAAGGCGAGCACGTTGCCCTTGAGCTATCCTCCCAAGACAACAGCAAAGGTTGTCACGTCCAATTACTCATTTGTCTATTACTATAACTGTTGTAACATATTAGGTGCCATTTAGAACAAGCACTGGTGAAGCCAACACGCATTGTATAGGCATTATCATCATATCTCTAGGTACTAATGCTAATTACCAGCTATTTCCATAATGAGCCCAGGGAGCAACACAATTTCTCAGGTATTGGCATGTCGTGCACTCTCCCCATGTGCCATATCTTGCTATCCTATTCCAGGTAATGCCATCAAAAGCATGGTTACTCGCCATTTTACATTTAAAATAAAAATTGAAATCTAATGTAATCATACCAATCATACCATTACCAGCAATTTCCAGCAATGCTCCAGGTTCTTGGCCCTTTTATTTAATGCCCAGTTACTCACTCATGCCTATGCACAATTATGATAGCAGTGCCAGTCTCCTCGATCGCCAATTAAGAGGCAGTGCCAGATGCCATGATGTCTAGTGTTAGTTTTGCTTGCTGTGCCACAGGGAACCAGGCTGCACCTCACTCAGGAGGTCCAACAAGGCCGACACATGTCTGGGGTTGCTTGGTTTTCTGTGCAGAGGGGACCTGGCCTAGCAGTTCGGGCTGGGCTGCTACCTTCGGTGGCGGCAGCTGCTGACTGATTTGCACATGGCTGTTCCCCTTTTGCAATGGCGCAGACGGGCTAAAAAACTGTGGTGTGGAAGGTTGCCCAAAGCAATTGCCTGTGGTTTAGATTCATTCGAAACCTTCCACCCATCACTTTTGTGATCAGTCTAGTTAGCATAGCAGTGACAAATTCTATCACGTCCACTTCAGACATTGATGGCAGGTTCCATTATACCCACTTACCACATAAAGGACAGTTGCCAATAAGCCACGCTATCATAAGATATGGCAAAATCAACTATCGTACGCTAGCACAGTAAGGCCACATTCCATTATATGTAGTTATGACAGTAAAGCAAGATACTATTATGATGTCTCGCACAGTAAACCCAGACTTCAATATGCACTGTTAGCACTGCACAGACATATTCTGTAGGGGGCTGTATATGTATGGTGCTGAGGCAATGTGAGTGTGCAGTACAGTGGCACTATGTGCAGCTCGGGGTGATATGTGTGCAATCCAGTGCTTGAATGTTGTATGTGTATGTAGTGCAGTTCTGATTGTGGTGTGTGCACAGTGCTTCGAGGTAGGGATGGGGAGTGTGTGTATGCATATGCATGTTGGGGTGGTGTGTGTGCATGCAAGTTAGTGGTGAGGCCAGGCTGAAGCAGTTCTGCAGTGCTCTGTATGGCATGCTCAAACAGTTTTTGGACAGTACAATACAGTGCTGGGGACAATATGTGTGCTGGTGAGAGAGAAGTGTGTGTACAGTAAAATACTGGGAGCAATGTGTGAGCATGTGTGCATTGCAAGAGTGTGTGGTATGCAGTGCTGAAGGCAGTTTGTGCTGAGCAGTTTTGTGGGTGTGTCTGTACACAGCCTGTGGATAGTAAATGTGTGCAGTGTGGGGATGGTACAAGTGTAGAGCAGTATAGAGGCTGTTTCCAGTGTGGGTGGATGGTATTATTATGGAGCAGCGCTGGAGCTATGTGCATGTCTGCAGCGCAGTGGATAGTTTGAGTGTAGAGCAGTGTGAGTCTGCAGTGGAGTGGCCTATATGCACTGTAATAGACAATCTGGGTGTGCAGTACAGTGAGGCTGTGTATATGCACAATGCAGTCTGCATAGGAGCTGTGGGGTGTTTGGGTGCACAGGGGGCTGTTGGATACACAGTGCTGGGGTAGCTTGTGTGTGCAAATAACTAGGGTCTTGTGTTAGCTGGTGTTGGTGTTTGTGTTTGTGCATGTCCAGTGCTATGAGCTCCCTGTGCAGTCCCGGCATGTTTATTGACAAAGCACACATGGGCAAATGCTCTGCCTGCTTTATTGCTTTATAATTAAAGAAGGTCCTAATGGTGAACAATTCTCAGAACACATGTCCTTTCAATTGACCTAATAAATGAACAAGGAATACCTTTCTCATCTTTTCAAAGAAGTTCCACTTTGTCAACTTTCAGCCTAAATGAAAAATAAAAGTATGAGCGTTCGAAAAATTACATTTGTTTTAGCATTTCCTGAGGCAATCCTGCTGCTTCTCAGCACTCTTGTAATCAACAAATGTTTTGAAAACCCACTCAATGGCCCCAATTGTATTACCTTCAGTAGCATGGAAGTCTGAGTTGGCTCTGCTGGTGCATGAATGCACTGAGCTATTTTACAGCACACTTGTACAAGCATACGCATATAAACTGAATACATTTACATTTGTTGATAAGCAGAGAGGCAAAGCTGGGTTGTGTACAATTTGGGTCATTCTCACAGTTGGCTCTGGGGCAGGCCCGGCTGAAGATATGTCTGGGCCATTGGGTATTTTCACTATGATGCATGGGAGCCTCTTTCGTTTTACAACTGGGAAAAACAATCAGATGTTCAGGTGGGGTATTTAAATTATAATAAAGTCAAAAGAATGCAGAAAGTTGGTTAATAGCTGCATATTAACACAGGAAATGCAGCCAGCAGGGGGCTGAAACACCTTGCTATGCCCAAATAAAGCAATTTAAAGGTAAACGATGGGCAGGATCTGAAATACTGTAGCACTCCAATGCCCCGCCTGTGCCTTTGTCAGAGATAAGTTGTTGTGGGGGGGCGGAGGCAGTGGAGGGCTGCGAGGAAGGATTAAAAGGGTTTTATTTGCATTTAATATATTACAACATTGCATGCATTGTATGTGTATACTAATACCTATTAACTCCGATTCATACAAAGAAACTATGACTTAGTGACTTTGTGGTTTTAACACTCAAATGTTTTCACTATCTTTGATAAATTCGCTCAGATTGTCTTTGATTTCACAGATTTGCCCTCCAACCTTTGACAGGAAGGTGAGAGAGGGTGTCACTGCACCCCGGTTGTGCACCCACTCACCCCCTACTCTATCAGGACAGTTGTCTTAATGAGCAATTCAAAGGAAGGAACGCATGAATTTTGAGCACCTGGAAAAAGAAAGTCAAGCTTCTAAAACGACAACCATGCTTCCCAATTGGAAACATACACAGCCTTTCTTTTCACTTGCTCCAGATTGTTGGGGGATACATCACATTGTATCCCCCTGATTAAAGTTGTAGGGGAGTGTATCACCCCTGCCCAACCCCGTTTCCTATGCCCATAGGAGGATCTGATCTTTGCAGGAGCCTATACTGTATTGCAATGCCTGTTAGACGCAGCTGGCGCAAAATTAGGGTTGGGAGGATGAGTTGCACCCCTACACCAACCGCTCAGAAATGACTCTCTCCTTCTGTTCCTAAAACAGTGGAAAATGACATGCCATTCGCCAATGACACTAATGTCACGGATTGTACGCAACACTCCTTTTGAGCCGTGAACTTGAAATCAAGGCTATTTGCCTAACACAGAGAACATTTTAGCAGATTTCCTGGAAATGTCACGTCATTATGCGCAGAGTGTTTGTTTTCGTTGTCAGGGTTTTAAAATGACGCTTGAACAATGTGAAGAGCAGGCAAGCATCCTTATGTAGATGAATGCACATTTTCCGGTGGGTACAACTCAGCCACAAATTGCAAGCATTCAAGGAAATGACCAGATGTATCGACTGCTTCCAAATGGCAAGCATACCAATGCCTTTTTATGAGAGTCTTACAGTTTTCAAAAAAGGTATTTATTACACTTTGCAGACATACAAATATGTTTAACGCTCAAATGTTTCTCAATGCACCAAACCTGCTGTAAACTGTTTGAAAAGGTATATGTTTCCATAGTCCAAATATCAATAAATGCGCTATCGAAAGTTGTGAATTCATGGATATGGGGGGGAAATCAAAAACGCTATGGAAATCATTTGTTATGAGCTGTAAAGTAAATGCATGGAATAAAAGCCTTGAGTAAGGCTTTTACACCATGTATTCATTAATGTTACAGCTCATTTTCATTCATTTGTATGGCGCAGAGCAGGGGTGGAACACAATTTGTATTTTTGCCGCTCCCTTCCTCTCTGCCATTCAAAAGCTCCAGCATTTACACTGGTATGCATTTTCATGCTGGCACACATTTCGAGATCTACATGGAGTCTGTCAACGTTATGTGCCAGCAAAAAGCAGGTGTCCACCATATGGATCTATAGTAAACGCTGCCTGCCATGCATATATGTCAGGCAGCGTTTACTTAATTTGCATGTCAGACTGTAAAAGGGGAGGGAAAAAGGCACTCTGCGCACCTGTATGCTGCATTTGAAAGGGGCCCCTAGGGGTCCCTCGTGCTATGGAAGCAAGGCAATGACCATACACGAAAAGATGCGCCAGACACGAGGTTTCAAATTCCCAATGCTAGGGTTTATTGCAAGCAAAAGATAGTATCAATTGGCCAATTCTGATCTCACGCCCCGCGACGTGAGTTTCCTAGACCTCGAGGGACGCAAGAGAGCGAATTACGTACATCAGTTACATATATACAAAATGCATATCATACAATCAGCAAAGTCATGTTCAACACCCCTCTGTATTAAGTTCCTTTGAACTCGGGATGACGATGGACATATCCGACGAGTATGACAATCATAATGCGTTCGATGTCTATTCTAGTAACAATGTGCAATTTAGAAAGTGTGGAGGGATCTTTTAGAACACGGTGCTTCTGTTCTTGGAAGCAATCTGTACACGGGGGAAGAGCCACATTCCAAGCTTTGCTATCTATGAGGTACTATTCGTGTCCTGGGAGCCGACACGTTCTAAGGGGTTTTGCAAAGGGGGGCCGTAAGAGAAGCATAATTCAAGCCTTTAACTGTATTATTCTAACATATTCTACCATCGTACGAGACTGTCTGGCAGCTGTGAAGTGATTAAATGCCCTGCAGCTTCCTCCCAAGGCTACAGAGAGGGAGCATGGGCATTCCTTTCTGGGCTACTCATGAGAAGTTCAGCAAACTCTTCAGTCCCCCGACCTTGTCCTTTCATATTCAGACAACAATGTTAACAGTTGAGCAGAGTAAGCAGAATCCACAAGAATTGCAAGCTGCAAAGCAGTTTTTAGACAGAAAGCAATGAGCAATGGTTAACAAGCAAAATGGCGATTCTGCTACGTTTAAAATGGCCGCTTGTTGGTCAAGCATAACAGTCTATATTTCTATAATTCGGTGCATAAAACGGTTGGCCCACGGCCATCAAGTTACGTCTATCATTCAAATGAAGGGTATTCATTTTTCCAGATTGACAAACCCTCCTTTTGGCCATGTGCCAAACATCTTATTTATTCATTGTATCCTCCTCTTCTGAGGAGGAGTCTGGGGTATCTGCATCTGAATCATCTCTATCATTAATGTCTATCGCCATGAATTGTTTTACTATTTTTGTTTCCTCAGTGTGTCTGTTATTCCGACCATGCGTTTGTTTTCCTCTGAACACCATGTGCATACATCCCTTAGTACATCCATCAGTTATTTCAGTGCATATTATTGGTAAGCATTGTATGCAACAACAGCATGTTATGAATATCCCAAGTACCATCATTAGTATTGAAATTAACTTCTATCCCCAAAACCGCAAAAATCCCCATAACCAGGATTCTATCCCCCAACCCCCTGCTTCAGTAGAGAGTGTGGAACTTATGACATGTAATTTCCGGATCGCTTTAAATATCGTACAGGAGTAATCATCGATATACACACAGCATGCAGTTTTTACGAGCTTGCAAACTCCCCCACGATCAACTAATATTATATCGAGAGACATCCTGTTTTGAAGTGCCATCAGTCTTATTCCCTTTTCTTCTAACGTCATATTCAATAAAATATCCGTTGTGGAATCTATTGTTTTTTGTAATATTCCAGACAGTTTTCTTATATTGTAAGAGTTTTCTATTTGGGACAAGAACGGTATAAATGATTTGGCTATATCCATTGCTATCATTCCATCCTCACTACTCCTTTGAGTTCTACCTTTTGTTCGTCTGGCTACTTCTGCTGTCTCCAAGAGGAACACTCCTGGAAGCAGTAGACCTAGGTAGCATGTACCTCCCCAGTTCCTAGGTAACCATGGATATGCTTTTTCTCCACATATAAAATAAACAGGGTCTCCCACGTACACGGGTTCTATTTCATGTTTTAAAACCACTGTGTTCAGGCAGTTTCTAAACGTTCCTACTTTATAGGAACCCTGTTTCTGTAGACATAGGGGAGCAGTTTTGGGGCTGTGATCTACTGCATAGGCAGGGGGCACAGCTTCTTTTTTTCATTCATCCCTCATCCGAAATGTCATTACTGATGCTCTTTCTGCTGGTGGGGTTGGTCTATTCTGCCTATGTAATCTATCTAGTCTTGTTATTTTTCGTGTATTCTTTCTCACAGGTTCTAGTGCAAATGCGCGAGCTTTTTGGAATATGGAACAACCCACAGGTCTCATGATTACTTCCTCTGATTCATTCATATTGGTCTCATCTAGCTGACCCGTATTACTCTTGTTCCATTTCCCAAAGAACATTGCACTTAACGTTACTTCACAGGGATAAATCAATGGCAATGGTTGTGCATACCATCCTATCCCTTTCCCACCGTGCTGTGGTAAATGGGCGCAAACCCAGCAATCTTTTTTCTTTAACATCGCATGGGTCATGTTCATGATGAGCAACAATGTATTGTTGTCGTAACCTTCTCTATGTCTTTCTTCCATTGGGGACAAAGTACCAGTGATTGCATGAACCGGGCTTTCAGTAGCTGTTTTGGCAAAAGTGTTTCTAATGGGTGTACGTACTCCAGGAACCATAATGTAATAGCTGTTATTGTTGGTATCATCATACTTAAGAAACATAGGACCAATGTCCAAATTAGTACCTTATTCTTCTCATCATGATTTTTCCCTAAATTTACAGTCTCTAAATCTATTATCTTTTCAGCAAGGGTGTAGGAGGAGGCTGAAACAGGTCTTGACTTGTTCTTCATCGTCCTTCTTCTTGCTGGCGAAGTTCGTCGTGAATGTCTCTCATTCTTGATGCCAGAAAAGTTCAACGAAAAATGTCACAGTTCAATTCTCCCAGCCTTTTCACAGCCTGGATCTTTTATCCACTCCCAAGCAAGATTAGTTGTTCTTTCTCCCACTGCTCAGACGATTTCTGAACAGTTCTTTATTGATAGAGTACCATGTGCATCTAGCTTGGCCCGCTCTGGCTTAGGACACAGGTACTCCATAAGCGCACCGGGGAGCCGTGAGTTTTGAATTGTCTGACTTGCACAATTCTCACACTTCTCTCCTCTACGCCCCTTGTTCCTACTCCATCCGTGAGTAGAACCAAAGGCTAAAAAGAAAAGCACCAAAGATCTGTGGATCACTTTGCCTGTCGAGGCCGCAGATTATATCGATTCACTCCTGCTATTGTATGATCCGTGAATAGTGCCCTTGCATTTCCAGTGTCAGGCTCAGTGTCAGCCTGTGGCACAATGATGGGCAGTGATGGGCGTCGTGGCAAGGATGTAGTTTCTTTCTCTGGCTTTGGTGCATTCGCGAGAACTGGTGGGCGCCAAAGGGGTACACGCGTTGTTTCTGCTCGTGTTTGCAATGCAGGGTTTGTGTCGCTCGGCAGTGATGTTCTTTCCGCTGAGCAACGTTGGGGCACTTATTGCCCTTCCCCCTTACTGGCAGCCTCCTCAAACTCTGTTTCGAGTTTCACTTCTCGTTTGCACTTTGTTTCAACTTTCACTTTTCGCTCAGGCTGATGCTGTGGCACTGGACTGGCAATAGTTTCTTTCGTTTCTGAGACCGTTGTCTTTTTCTCGTCGTCTGGATCAGGCAAAGTTTTCAGTGACGCTGGGAACCTTTTGGCATGGGTAGCATGGATCCATGCCTTACGTCCGTCCACTCGGATGGCTGTCTGGATTGCCAAAAGTACTTGATAGGGGCCACGCCACCTGGGTGCTAGTGCTGTCTTCCGTCCAAAGTTCTTGATTAGCACCCAGCTCCCAGGCTCCAGTGAGTGTCCTGGTCCTGTATATCACATCGGCAATGCCTCCTGCACCTGCTGATGAATCAAACGCAACTTTTGTATTAAAAGTCCACAGTAAGTGCTTAACATAGGATGCTCGACCTCACATAATTTTCTAGGCTGCGGTGCGCACCATACATTTGCTGGTCTCCCCATTATAATCTCATAAGGGGAGAACCCAGTCTTAGCCTGCACAGACGTGCGCATACACAACAGCGCTAGGGGTAATGCATCCACCCAACTAAACTTGCTCACAGCACAAATTTTCGCTATCTTTGACATCAGGATTCCGTTGTGTCTCTCCACAAGCCCGGCAGAACTGGGATGCCTGGAACTGTGGAATCGCTTCTCTATTTGCAGACCTGCACAGATCTGTAGCACTACTGCGCCCACAAAGTGGAGGCCATTGTCTGACCACAGGACACGAGGCAATCCAAACCGGGAGAAATACTCCTTTAGCATTACTTTTGCTGTGGACATGGCAGTACAGTCTTTTAAAGGATATGCCTCCACCCACGTGCTGAATGCACAGATTACCACTAACACATACTTGTAGTTATGGCACCTTTCCATTTCTATGAAATCAAAATGGACCACCTCAAACGGCATAGAGGGTGGGCTGAAACTACCTGCTGGAGTCATGGTTCCCTTTCCTACATTGTGTTGCACGCACGTGATACAATTCTGCACTAGCCTTTCTGCATTCTTTTTTATGTGCTCATTCTTCCATACTGTGGATAAATGCTGTACCATTTTCTTTGCACAAATGTGGGTAGGGCTATGCGCCATTATAACCATTGCGGTTACGTAACAATTTGGCAAAATCCAGTTCTTTGTTTCCTTGTCCACACAACATCCTTCCAAATCTAACTCAGCAGAGCCCTTGGCCCACCCCTGAATCTCTTCAGTCGTGGCCTCAGCCTGCATTTCTTTGACTGTGGCAACTCCATTCTCTATCATACAAGGTACTTCCTCAGTCTGTACTTTCATCACTTTATTCCTCAAATCTGTGGCTGTTTGCTTCGCAATCCTGTCTGCAAACGCATTTCCCTCTCCCACTCTGCATGTTACTTTCTTATGCGCCTCGCACTTTACTATAGCTAGGCGTTTTGGAAACGTGAGCGCAGACAACAATCGCACAATCAAAGGGCCATGCTGAATCCTGGCTCCATGTGATGTCAAGAAACCCCTCTCAGCCCAAAGTCGGCCAAAATTGTGAACCACGCCAAAGGCGTACTGGCTGTCAGTATAAATATTTACGTTCAGATTCTCAGAGAGTTCACAGGCTCGGGTCAGTGCTATTATTTCTGCGGCTTGTGCCGAATTGTAGGGGATCCGTCTGCTCTCTACAACTCTCTTTAGGGTAGTAATTGCATATGCAGCCGTTGATGTGCCATCAGGTAATTTAAAACAAGAGCCATCGCAAAACAACTCCCTATCTGGCTCTTTTTGCGGGATATCGTTCAAATCAGTCCTTCCCTTTGTTTCCTCTTCAGTGATCATTAAACATTCATAGGGTGGTGATTCGTTGTCACCAATTTCTGCTATGGGCAGTGGCATTAATTCTGCAGGATTCAATGTGCTACACCTCATAATTTGAATGTGGGGTGCAAACAAGATGAACTCATATCTTGTCAGTCTAGCTGAGGTGAGGTGTTGCGTCGGCGTCCTATTTAATAGAAAGTCTATAGCATGTGGCACCATCAGAATTAAAGTGTGCCCCAATACCATTCCTTCTGTTTGTTTCACTGACGCAGCAGCCACTGCGACGGATCGCAAACATCGTGGTAGTGCGCGCGCTACAGGGTCCAGCGTGCAAGAAAAATAGCTGCACGGCCTATTTCTTCCACCTTGTTCCTGTGTCAAAACCGCCAATGCAGATCCTTCACTCTCACTCACAAATAGTCTGAAGATCTTTTTATAGTTAGGAGTGCCTAAAACTGGCGCAGCACACAATGCAGTTAAAGGCATCTCTGCATCCTTCTTAGTCAACTTTATCATCGGCTTCACAATCAACGCAAAATTACTGATCCACTGCCGACAATAAAAGGCCATGCCTATTACAGCTCTCACTCCTTTTTGAGTTTTTGGAATAGGCATACTAGAAATACTTTCTATGCGTTCTGGTGTTAATCTTCTTCCTTCTTTCGAAAGTAGGTATCCCAAATAAGACACCTCCTTTTGATTATACTGGAATTTCTTCAAACTTGCCTCATGACCATGGGTTGCTAAATGTGTCAAGAGTAATACAATACTTTCTTTGCAGATCTCTTTCGTGTCAGCAGCTAATAACAAGTCATCTATGTACTGCAAGAGTACGCAACCTTCGTGTAATTCTAGCATGTCTAGCTGTTCTTTTAGCACTCTGCTGTAAATGCTCGGGCTTTCTGTATATCCTTTTGGAATGCGTGTGAATCTGAATGATCGACCTCCTAGAGTGAACGCGAACAGATATCTACTGCTCTTATCCACTGGAATGCTAAAGAATGCGTTCTTCAAATCAACTACACTAAAGTATTCTGCAGTGGCCGGTATCATTGTCAGTATTGTTGTGACATCTGGGACCAAAGGGAATTGTGGGTCTACCACTTTGTTTAATGCGTGCAGATCAATTATGAAATGATAGGGTACTTCATTGCCTCCTTTCTTGTAAACTGGAAGAATCAGGCTGTTGCACGTGCTTCCTGCAATTTCCTCAACCACCCCCAATCTCACCAGGTCAGTAACAATGCTTTTCAATCCCTTCTCACCTTCAACAGAAATCTTATGCTGGGGAATTCGTGGTAGTGTTACACCTTCTTTCAAAGTTATTTTTGCTGGCTCTATTTTCAAGCATCCTACATCATTATCATGCATTGCCCACAGAAAGGTTGGTACTCTACTTAGCTCTTCTGGCAACTCTTTTGACATAAATTCCGTCACTGGTGCATCGTGAGGCCACATCGTGAGGAACACCCCGTCTGCTGTACAATGTATGACTGCCCCCAATTTTCTCAACAAATTTAATCCTAGCAAGTTCTCTCCACAATTCTCTGTCAAAAGAAATGGACACTGTTCCGTAAATGGTCCTATTGTAATTGGGACAGCTTCGGACATGGGGTTAATTACTGGTGTACCTGCGATCCCTACAGAAACATTCTTCTGCCCCGACAGTGGTATCTCCGGAACCAAGTGGTGGTCTATCGAGCACTTCTGTGCCCCTGTATCTACAAGGAAACAGTGCTCCTTATTCCCGACTTTAATTTCTACGTAGGGTCCTCTCTGATTCACGGGAATAGACACTGGTTCCGACCCCTGTCGTGGGCTGTCCTATCGCGAAAATAACACATCGTCCGATGTTTAGTCACCGCTACTGCTATAATACGTGTTTGGTTGTGTATCAAAAATATTCCCATTTCCCCCTCGATGTCCTCCACTCTGATCATTTCTCTGTTGGCCCTGCCCGCCCTGATTTTGGTTCGAAAAACTTTGGTTCAATGTCTGGTTCTGTTGTGCTTGGTTTTGGCCATATGATTGGGTTTGAGTACCTCCATTGGTATATCCCTGCTGCTGCTACATGTTGCTTCTGCTTGGGCCATTCGACCCCTGATGTCCTCTATGAGGCCTTCTCTGACCAAACCCACCTCTATTCTGTAGGTGCGGGCATGGCGCTCGCCAGTATCCTTCCTCCTTACAGTACGCACATTGATTTAATCCCAATGACACCCCATGCATATTATTCAAATTTCCCCGGCCTTGTGCATTACCTCTACCTCTATTGTATCCAATGACCTGCTGCAGCAACACCCCTACTATCGTTTGCATCGCTTCCTTCCTCATCTCCAATGGGTACCCATTACATATCTTGCTTACTTCTTTTATTGACGTTCTTTTGTTCGACATCCATCGCATTGTTTCCCCTACCCATACCTGCAATCTTTGTTTATCGCCTATCTGTCCCGGTATCGGCAAATGCTTTGTACTACCTGGAAAAACTCTCGGCCATGATTTTTTCATACTCAACCTTGACGCCTCCTTCCTACCTTTCTTAATAAACTCTCTACCATACTCAGGTATAGCAAACATTTCAGCATATCTGTCTTACATTTCATTCTTTACTTCAATCAGTTTGTGAACATGTTCTCTTACATCCTCATCTCTTTGCTCACTGCGTGCTAACTTATTCAAATCTAACAACCGCTGTGGCGGTAAATTCCAAAGTATCTTTTTCCACTCTCTCACCAGAATTTCCCCCATGCATTCCAACACTACCTGTCTCTCGTCTCTTGTTCGGTACCCATACAATGAGGCGAATGCTCCCGTCTCATCATTTCCTTCTATGTACATTTCTGCCTCTTGCCGTAATTCAATCTTTCTCTCTTTGCTGATCGCGCTCCGAGTTACCCGTCCAAATCCTGTTCCTGCAGCCCGCCTCTCGCCTCCCCCGTCTCAATCTCGACTTCGGGAGGGGCGGATGGTGCTGAATCTGTCTCTAGAGCGGGAGGTGCGGATGGGACAAGTGACACAGGTGGCAGCTGTGAAGGGCCTTGCTGGGTGCTGGGAAATTGTGTGTCCGCGGTCAGCGCTTGTGGGAGTGCTTGTGCTGTGGGCGTGGCTTGGGTTAACGCTTGCGTGAGTGGAAGTGCTCGGGCTGCGAGAGGGGGTATGAGAGCTATTGGTTGGGCCCGCGCAGTCACTGCTGGCGTGTTTGGTTTCGATTCTGGTTTTGGGCCTCGACCCGTGTTAGTTAACAAATGTTCTATTAATTCATCTGCTATGTGTAGTTCCCGCTGCGGGTATATTCTGTCTATGTTCATCTGGTCCCGTCTCCCTTCCCGTCTTAGACTCTCAGTCCACTCCTCCTCTTCCTTCTCTTCTGCTATCTCAAGCTTTGTTTTATGCCTACGCGCATGCTTTTCTCTACTCCTTAATCGGAGCATCGCTTCCCTCCTCCAATCTTTGACGGTCTCAAAAGCTGCAGGTCGCGCTTTCTTTCTAATCAGCACCCTCTCTAGGTTATCTATCCTCCCCATCTCAAAACTACCATTAATCGGCCACTGATGGTCGGGTTGCTTTCTAGTTTCCCTATGCCAAATTTCAAAAATATTATCGCATCCACACCATATTTCGCATACATATCATAAGCCGGCGTTCCCCCAGGCGGTGCACTTTGGCCATATTGCAAGGACTGTCTACTGCAGCTGAAAAGCCCCGCTAAAGTGGATAGTACTCCAGCCATGTTTCTTTAACCTTCCCCTTTGGTTAGCCAACTTTACCTGGACGTTTGAGTTTGCAAAATCAACACTCTACCAAAAATCAGGGTTCTCTTTGAATCGGGGAATGACTCACAAGTCGCCTGTTCTAACGCACCCTCTCCCCACGTCGTGTCTGCGCTTCTCTGGCTTCTGCCTCATCTCGGGACCCTCGCCTCCTTTGCCCTCAGGCCCGGTATGTCGATCAGGGATCAGATGTGTGCAGATCTGCGGAAGGAATCTCTCCTCTCTTCTACAGGGCGCCCCGTACACTTCTTGATCCCGGCTCGACCGTCCCGTCCTCGCCGTTCTTCCGCCTTTACTCCGTCACAACGTATACGATGGGGCAAGTGGGGGAGGGTCCCTATTCGGGTGCCATCTTGAAAGGGGCCCCTAGGGGTCCCTCGTGATATGGAACCAAGGCAATGACCATACACGAAAAGATGCGCCAGACACGAGGTTTCAAATTCCCAATGCTAGGGTTTATTGCAAGCAAAAGATAGTATCAATTGGCCAATTCTGATTTCACGCCCCGCGACGTGAGTTTCCTAGACCTCGAGGGACGCAAGAGAGCGAATTACGTACATCAGTTACATATATACAAAATGCATATCATACAATCATCAAAGTCATGTTCAACACCCCTCTGTATTAAGTTCCTATGAACTCGGGATGACGATGGACATATCTGACGAGTATGACGATCATAATGCTTTCGTTGTCTATTCTAGTAACAATGTGCAATTTAGAAAGTGCAGAGGGATCTTTTAGAACACAGTGGTTCTGTTCTTGGAAGCAATCTGTACACGGGGGAAGAGCCACATTCCAAGCTTTGCTATCTATGAGGTACTATTCGTGTCCTGGGAGCCGACACGTTCTAAGGGGTTTTGCGAAGGGGGGGCCGTAAGAGAAGCATAATTGAAGCCTTTAACTGTATTATTCTAACATATTCTACCATCGTACGAGACTGGCTGGCAGCTGTGAAGTGACTAAATGCCCTGCAGCTTCCTCCCAAGGCTACAGAGAGGGAGAGTGGGCATTCCTTTCTGGGCTACTCATGAGAAGTTCTGCAAACTCTTCAGTCCCCCGACCTTGTCCTTTAATATTCAGACAACAATATTAACAGTTGAGCAGAGTAAGCAGAATCCGCAAGAATTGCAAGCTGCAAAGCAGTTTTTAGACAGAAAGCAATGAGCAATGGTTAACAAGCAAAATGGCGATTCTGCTACATTTAAAATGGCCGCTTTTTGGTCAAGCATAACAGTCTATATTTCTATAATTCGGTGCATAAGACGGTTGGCCCACGGCCATCAAGTTACGTCTATCATTCAAATGAAGGGTATTCATTTTTCCCGATTGACACCTTTTGTCATGCAAATGATGAAGATTCGGGTCCCTGCTGCAGAAATACAGGCTCTTATTGATTTCTTGTTTATTTATAACACACTTAACACCAGCGAGTGGTTTCTAAGCGTCGGATCGGGATTGGAACCTATGTTGCGCCACGTTGTCTTGCTTCAAAGACAAACGTGTTTCTCCTGGGCTATCCTTCCTGCATATAAAATGTGCTCCAATGGGGGTCAGTTTATAATGTTTGGAGCAGTAAACCAAGTTTACAGTCTAGGTGTAACAGGTTTACACCTTACTTTACAAATTTGGGCAATTTGAATTCTCTTTAAATGTGGCTAAAGCAGAATTAAAGTTTCAACATTGCTTTCCTCCTTTTCTGTGAGATTTTCATGCAGGTGTAAAACAAATGTATTCTTATGGAATCGGCCGCCTCGTAGCACCTGCAAAAAGGAGGTGGATTCCAGTTGTGGAAGTGGGCACAAGCGGTTAGGAGAAATGCTTCTCTACTTTTGTTTTAAAGTTTTACTGTTCCTATACTTTTATTTGAAAAATAAACTGTTCCGTAATGGTTTAGTTTTAAAATAAAAGTGTAACAAGTTGAAAATTGCACCTCAGTGCACTGCAGTGAACATTCCCTTAAACAGCAGGTGTGTTTGGGGGTTTGGACTGCACATGGGAGGGGGCATGTCAGTGGAGTTTGTAGGGGGCAGCGGCAGGCCAGCAGGGAACATAGTTTCACTATTTCACTTCGTACACTTCGACCACTGGTGCATTCCATACGATTGCATTGAACATGCTGTCTACAAAGTGTCATTTGCATGATGCATTTACATGTGTAACCAAATGAAGCATAAACTCCAAGAGTAAAGGTAATTTCTATCCTTTTACTCTTTAGTTTTGCACTTTGTAAACTATTCAATTTGCATTGAGGGGATCCAACGCCATGCAAGTTCTAATGTCGTTCGTCCCCATCATTGAATACGCACTTTTCATAAAAGACCCATTGCATTTTTCAAACATGCAGTCAACAAGCTACACTGCTCAAATGCCTTTCCATCACATGGAAGTTGTAATTAATTAAGCTTTTATGAAGCAGTAAATACCGGAAGTAGAAGACGGTATTTGAATCTGGGTTGCTCTGTTTCCAAGACAAAGGAATTGCCCCTGACCTATCCTGCCACGCTGGAATCCATGAGTGAATTGTTAGGTCCACCTTGGAACAAACATAATGGAAGCTCTATTCACTATCATTTAAAGACCAAAGCAGGAAAACATTGCCAAATCAAAAAGGGGATATGCCAGCAGATGCATTAGAAGCTAATATTTATTGTATAAAATAAACCTAGAAGTCATATCACTAAAAACAAAAAAAAAATAAGGTTAATCTATATCTGAGTGATCAAGTAACCTCTCCTTTGCAAAGCGTAAAAAGACCTTGTGCACATCTATGATAACAGCACCTCATGTATCCCCTGAAATGACACTGTGTTCAATGGAATGAACCTATGTTCAACAGTAATCTAAAATGTCTCCCCCTCCAACAAATTAGCCTATAGTGACAAAAACAGCATTAGTGACAGGAAGTCTGGATGCTCAAATTCTATCTACCTGAACTAATAAGCAGACTTCAGCAAATACAGTACCAGGCAGCCTCAACATTCCTGAATGTATGGAAAAATCATCACAGGAAAACAGATAGGGAAGCCCTTCCCTGGATTCCTGTTAAATTCAGGGATCACTTTTAAGTAACTATGCCTGCTTTATAAAACATAGAGGTCCAAAGGACGTGTGCACCTACAAACACTGGTTCCCTGCAACACAAATGCTAACAATCTAAGACCAGCAGCATCTCCCTCGATCCACATAAGAATATACTAACATCTGAATCATGTGGGGAGGTTAATATGTGTGTCCTTGACCCCAAACCCTGGAACAAACTTAACTCTTAACTGAGAGCATAAGCAGACAAAAGAAAACAGACTTTTTTACATTTATCATCTAGAAACCCCTGGTAACGATTGAAGAAGACAGAAATGCAGACATTCCATACTTCTAGTTTCAGAGTGTTTGGCGAACGCTTGGAGGACGTTCCGCTTATTGTGCACAGCAAAGGCTGCGAGACCGGACTCTGTCATCTCTTACTGCTGTCAAGGAGGAGGAGTCCAATAAAGCAACCTCCCCTGGCAGAGCCTCGGTGGAATGTTGCAGTGTGTTTGGTGTTTGGAATTTCGGGACACAGGACTCTGGCACCAGTGGTGGTTATTGCCCATACATTTCGGCCCAGCAACCGCATGAAAGCTCCACACCACTTTATTGGGTAAGAGACATAGGGCCTCATTACGACCCTGGCGTTAAGGGTTTAACGGCACCGTAAATGGTGTCGGCGCCGTTAAACCCTTAACGCCTGGTTACGAGGTCCCTTTGCAGGTCCCGACCTTAATGGCTGGTTTCACCAGTCGTTAAAGTAGGGTGCCGCAAAGGGACCTTGGTGCTAAGTACGGTGCCGCAATTTGTGGCACCGTACTTAGCGCCTTCCCCATTCCCATTGAGCCCTATGGGGCAAAAATGGGAATGGGGAAGGGCCCATGGTGAATGGGGAATTACCGCCCCGCCAACCTTGGAATGGGGCGGTAATTCCGCCATTCACCATGCCGGACCCCGGTATGGACCATGGTGCTAATAGCACCATGGTTTAGCGCCGGGGTCGTAATGAGGCCCATAGTTGCCTATTGGTGGCATTCTAGTAGCTCTTCTATTATAATTGACTGGAAAAACTTTCGCCCCTTTCTTTCCCCCATATCATCCCCCCACTTACACCAATCTTCCCCTGAGTCCAACAGACAAACTTTAAAGCCCCAGCACCTTGCGAGAGTAAGCAAGGAGTGTGCAGGGAGCCCGTGTCAGGTGGATACAAAGAAAGAGTAACTTAGAAAGCCACTTGTAGCAGAGTTGCCCTACTGGAAGATCACTTTTGATAGAAGCAGCCTGTGAACCATCATGCCTCCCATCTCGAACACAAAACCCTGGCTGCAAAAGCAGTGTAACGGAAAAGCCCGGACTAAAAACCCATCAAGGAAAGGGGGAAAAGAAATGATGGAGACAAATGAAGCCCGGCTACAGACCCGAACGGCGTCCCGAGGGTGCAGATCTGCACAGAGCGATGAGGGGGTCAACGGGGTAATTACTTCATATTTTCAGACTGCTGGCACTCCGTCTGAAGCAGCCCAGATGGCAGTGCCTGTCAGTATGTGACGGCCAACACTGGACTTAACAGCTACAGACTACAGGGACATAGATAACAATTCTCTATTAGCTCTGTGCTACAAACTTTCTGGCACAGTGGCCAGATGCATAACCCCCTCGGAGAAGCCCGCCCTAGAGAAAACCATTGATCAGGCTTCTAATGGGTGTGCACCTGACATTATCAAGGGCATAGTACATGCAAGTGCTACGCATGGGGTGACCAAGCTCTCTAGTTCGGCTGTGCAGGACTAGCCGGCAGTAGGAGTATCGAGGAGATCACTAGGAAGCAAACAACCTGTGTACCTAATCTCTGAGGCTGCCAATGTTGCCAAATATGTGTCCAGAGACGGCGAAGGAACCAGTGGAGGATGTGGAGGAATCAATTGATGAGATGAGGTTGTCAGATAGTCCAAATGCTAGCAACAGCACTACGGCAGCCGATGGAGTATTGCACTTCACAGTGGAAATTGTGTTAAAATAAAAAAACAGGGGCTAGTGTTGGAACAAATATAAAATCAGCCCACCAGTAAGGATACTCCAGACTATATTCCTGAAAGGGCTGTGCTGGAAACAACCAGAGAGCGAGATCAGCAAGGCAATAATCATCCCCTCAGGGACCATAATACAGCATGGAGCAGAAACAATACATGATGCCTCAATATCCAAAACACAGAAGGAAAGATGCATGGAGAAAAGGGCAAAAATGTGACAACAAGCTAAAAGTTGAAGAAAAAAAAACAAAGAACAAAAGAATTAGACAGAACCCTCAAGCTCCACATCAATCACACTGCATCGAAGACAGACCAAGGAACCTCAGAGGAAACAAACAAAGAAAAGGGGGGGCACACAAAAGCCCCCAGGCACACTGACCAGTTGGTTGTTGGGGGAAGGGCCTCCAGTGGATGTAGATGACATCTTTACTTTGGGCAGGCGACCCCTTACATTCACATGCAATCGAACCAACAGGTCAGACCTGCTAGAAGTATGCAAGACTATACCAGCATTGGAGTCCTATCATTTGCTGACTTCAGTTTTGTACAACCAAGATTGACAAGGGCACCTTTGTGAAAGTACACTGTGGGCCTGATTCATGGAATAAATTGCATGGGAAAAAAAGGGGACTTGCTCGCAAAATTGTGTGCAAGTCCGTGTTAGTCGATTCATGGTACACAACGCGCTGGACTTAACTGGGACTTCATAGCAATTCTCGCCGGTCCAACACATCACTGTGACACCACGAAGCCCTTGCGCAAAACTCCCATTGAAGTGCCTGCTGGCCCTGCGCAGGCACTAAAAAAGGGGGCAGAACACGTGGAATGGGGAAGAACAAGCGAAAATGTGGGCGTTACGAGGGATGTTGTAAGCGATATTCAATCAACACTACAGCCAAGTCAATGCCTAGTCTGGGATGCTGAGGAAAACCCTTATTAATGTATTTTTATGTCTAGTTCAGTACTCTGGATGACCACACTTGTATAACACCCCCCTCTTAGAATCCCCCGACCCCACTGAGCCAAGAAGTAGGTTTGTTTTGCAAATTAAAAGGTTTATTTGAGAATTTAAACAATATATATATATCACACTTTATAATAAATTGATAATGGATATGACACTTGTGAATATGATGTTGATCAACAATGAGTAATATGGCACTAGCACACTTCTTTACAATCAATGAGGAGTTAGTATAGGATGGATAAAGTAGCAAAAATACTTTTATGATTTCAAGGGAAAAGCAATGAGGAATAAAATGCAGTACAGAAATACTTGATATGATTTTAGCAAAAGATAAGATAATCACTTTTTCTCTGGCAATTCACCCCCCTCCCCTATGCAATGTAAGAAATGGAAGGAGATGGAAAGAGGAGCACACAGTTCTCAGGAATGCAACCCAATACAATACAAAATTCAGCCCCCCCCCCAGCAAGCTTAGAGAAAACAGGTATGAGTTTTAAAACACAGGCCCAAGTGCTTTGAATGTGGTGGCAGTGAAGTGAGAAATATGCTGAAAATGCTTTTAATTCCCTTTAGGAGGTTCAGGGTGAGTGAGAGATACTTGGGATGAGCTCAGGCTCACTTTAGCAATGATTCAGGGATGGTTATTAAGAGACAAACACATTTTTAGCACAGGAAAGCAAAAAGCTGCTATTTTTTTACAGGTAAAGAAATCAGGCCAAATTGCAAATCGTGGCAAAATTCGCGAGTGCGTGAATCACGATTACGGCAAAAGTATAAGGAGTAGCAAGTCGTTCCTAGCCCAAACGGTTCCAGAGATACGGACGATTAAATAAAGGTCGTTTTTCGGATTTACAGTAAACTCAAAATGACAGGTGACAGCTTGCAGCTGCAGAATTGACAGGTGACAGTTGTGCAGCTTTAAAAATGACAGATGACACGATTTCTAGGAGGCAGTTCTACTTAGGTTAAAATAGTTTGGATTAGATTATTTGAACTAAGAGATTGATTCTGCACAGTTCTGCTAGGTACTCACAATATATTTTGTGCAGGAATGGGCCTCGCCACGGATCTGGTCAGGTTTTGGACTGGACTCCGGTTCTGGTCTCTGCACTTCACAGCGATCTGGGTCACTGGTTCTGCTCACAGAGGTCTGGGTCAGCTCTGCTCTGCTGGTCCAGCCTCTCTGGATTCAGCGGCCTCTGGTTCTAGATACTGCTCTGCTTTCCGGTCCGGATCAAGTGGATTCTGGATGTAACACTGCTTTCTGGGTACTGGCAAGAGTTCTTGGCAAAAGAATTCAGACAGCTCGCCCGGCTGTGGAATAGTTTGCAAATGATTTTGAGGCCTGCTGACAAATACTTTTACTTGCAGTGGGCCTTCTTGGTTTAAAGTTCTGTAGTCTCTGTTTAGCTTGGAAGTCTAAGAGTTGGATCTCTGAATGTGAAGTCGTCGGTCAGCATGCTCCGCAGCAAATGGAATTCAATGTCTCTACCTGTCCCAGCAGTCTCTTTTTATGTGTTTTGAAAATGGGTGTGTGCCTGGGCCTGGCTAAGCCTGCCCCTCTCTACTTGTCATTGGCCCAATTCTCCCCTCTCCCATGATTGGGGGAAGGAAATGGATTGTCATCATGATGAGGTCTGTTTATGGGTCAGAGGATCCTCCCCTGGTCAGTTTGCCCACAAATCTATATTTGATTCAAATACATCTTTCCCAGATATACAATTTGTTGAAATTACATGTGCACATTATATATTCCTTATGGTCCATGCTTGTCCGCCTCTGATCTTCCTGGGGGCTTGCATTCAAAAATGACAACATTTTGCGCTTTTTAACTGGTTTTGCAATATCGGACATTTACCCAAAATTACACACATGTGCGCAAGGAGTATGGACACTAATTGATGAAGTGTCAGATTTTTAACATGCAGACATTTGGAGTGAGACCCTATTTTCCGCTAGCAACCCCCCAGAATACACCACAGGGTCCTAACGCCTCTCAAAATTTTCACAGAAAAATCACAAAAATAATGATATTACTTATATAATTCTGACAAGTCCGCACTATGAGTTATCTATCTTTTTAAAATTATGCCCTGGTCAAAAAGCGGTGTGGTTTCCCACATCACAGGGTGGAATAACCGGTTTATCCACTTCCCCCAAGCTCAGCTGCTAGCAGAGGCACTGCCCCTCCCAGTTTCCCCTAAGAGGAAGCCACTTTACGACGGCCGCAATATAACATTTGCCTGAGTCAAAGGAGTTGCATTGTTCTGTTCCTTCCAGTTCCCAGGTGCTCCACCCCTAATCTAATCAGAGAGGTGACAACTCCCTTTTGGCAAGGGGCCGCAGGATGCAGCTAGGCCTGGGATGAGTGGCTGAACAGGTTTCTCCTGTCGGGGGTAGTTGTCAGGCAGAATCCAGTTTCACTAAGCCAGGTTTCAGCTAAATGTCACTTTTTGTTCCCAGTTTTCTACATTCAAATCAAACTGACAATTTGTACCTATACATTAAATAATTACTTCCTTCAAGTCATTTCAGAATATGGTTTTACATTCTTCCACCTCTTAGCAAGTCTTTCCTTGGTCTGGTTTTGTTTCATTTGTGCAGTTTTACACAAAAGTCTGGTGGTTTTAAAACACCGGCTTTCTGATAGTGGTGAGTACTGGTAATGCGACCATTTTTGGGATTAAGAAAATGAATTCCCCACAGTTCTGAGTTGCTTTTTTGGCAATCAGCATTGCCATTCCCAATGATTTCAGGCTACTGTGTGTGTAGCCCAATGGTGGTTTTAGGCAGTGCCCTCCTGTGCTCACAACATAGGCAAAAATGGGTGGCAGCCTATCCTTCATGTTTTCCCTGTGCACTCTCTGGGAAGTTCTGGCCATCATGATGTTTTCCATGCCAGTACTGCACAGTTTTATGGTAGGGCTTGTATGCATGGATAAAAACATCCCACAATGTTCCACATTCAAACAATCGCACCGCCCATACGAGCGCCAAACAACTGTATTCATGGAATTGAACAGGGATAACTGGCACGTGAAAAAGCAAACGCACATCCCAAAACACCTACACCATGCGCTAGCAGGCATAAATGTCACAGCGCACACAAACAATGCATGAAAAAGCAAGCGCAATTAACAAACGCACGTATACAGCTATGATGAACGTACCATTTGTTGCAGCAGTGATTGTGGGACACTGCAGGAGGAGGAGGATCATCCACCCAAGAGCCACCTTTTTTGGGATGCCTGACGACCAGGTCCATGCCAGGTTTAGGCTCCCCCCTCATATCATCTTAGACCTGGTCACGGAGTCGGAAGATGACCTCTCATCAACCACCCTGTGCTCCTAAGCACTGAGCCCCTTGAAAAGGGTGCTCAGTGTATTCAATATTTTTCCCACTGGCTCCTTCCAGCGGACCACTGCCATACTTAGGGGCATTTTACAGGTCACTCAGTCATGCTGCCTACACCAGGTGTTGGCCATAATAACTGCACGTCCCTCTGTCCGCCGGCATGTATATATGCCCAGAACACCTGCAGAAAGACAGGCAGTAGTGCAGGATTTATATGGGGTGGCACAATTCCCTAAAGTGCTTGGTGCCATTGATTGCACCCATGTTGCTCTGCATCCACCTAGAGCAACAGAGCATATATACCACAACCAGAAACACTGGCACTCTATCAATATGCAGGTTGTGTGTGATGCCAAGGGCATCATTACTTCTATCTATGCCAACTATCCTTGAAGCAGCCGTGACAGTTACAGTGTGTCCCCCTACACCAAGCCTTGGAAGCCGGGAAGCATGGCAACAAATGGCTCATTGGTGAGTAGGAATGGTCATCCACATGCATGCATGGTGCACACCTACAAATATACACTGCCAAGAAATGACAAACATTCTCACCTCTACAGGGGAGAGTGCCTACCCTCTGAACACCTTCATGATGACGCCAATCTGCAACCTCAACACACCTGCCCAGGTAAGATACAACACTGCCCAAATTGCAACACAGGGCATAGTGTAGTGCACAGTTAGAGTGCTCAAGTTACGTTTCCGCTCCCTTGACCACTCTGGTGGTGTGTTGCTATATGCACCACTACTAGTCTGTGGGATAATCGTGGCAGAATGCATCCTGCCCAATGTTGCAACATGGCATGGCGTCCCAGTGTACATGGTGGTGGCACCACATCCATACCCACAGGCCCACGATTGCATATTGACTGGGCAAAGGGCACGTGGAGAGGCTGCACGCACCCAGCTTGTGGCAACTTTTTTCACCTACACCTGTGGAGTGCACACAAGGCTGCTACATTCCAGGTGCCATTCAATGATGACAATGGGCCAATCCCCTGTGCCCACAAAACCACCCTGAAGTGCCAATTTGTATGCATCCCTTAGAACTAAAAGACTAATCATTGTGTGTAGCCAAAAGAAACACATTGAAGAGGGTGTACACCACTACCACCATGCCAAACAATCCCTTAAATCACCTCTGTGTGACCCAAAGCATCCCCAAAGTCATGTCAAATTATCAATAGACTGTTTAATGGTATGGCATATCATGTAAAAGTATTTTCATAAAGGACTGATACACAAGGCAAGTGTCTCAAAGTGCTCAAAGATGGATGGATCAAGGGCAAAATAACACTTGTTCAAAGCCCTTCAATTTCTGAAGCAACAATAGCCTGTACCGGCAGAGTAAGTGCATATTATACAATTAACAATGGAGGTAACAGTGAATAAGTTTGACGATAATTCTACAGTTTTACCAATTGCATGAATGTGCCACCAAGCAGGGAGCCAGGACAGGGTGGAACAGACATACGATCTAAAGGCATGGTGCAATCCGAACGCTCAAGTGCACAGACGTTTCAAGGGAGGGGTGGTGGAGGGTGGGAGTAATCCAAGTGTATCCAGTCAGTGTAGGCGGGGTAAGCATAGAGAGATATAACTCTCTAGGGTCATTCACCAAGTGCAGTGATGATGAGGCTAGTGCAGGTCCCGGAGGAAAGTGTGCTAAACACTGCCAGGGGTGCCATGGGCCTGTGAGACCCTGAGGTACATCAGACGGCCAGTTATCGAGCTGTAAGGAAAAAAAGGAGGGAGAGAGCAGAGGGATAGGTTAGCAGGAAAGAGGGAGAGAGAAAGAAGAGTAGAAGAGCAAACTCTGGAGGAGGTCCAGGAACTAAAGGAGATGAGGCTCCATACAGAGGGCATCAGGCAGGCTATTCCAGAGGGAGGCCCCTGCCGAGGATAAAGATCTTCCTCCAAATATCTTCTTCCAGAACTGGCTCTCTCGAAGAAGTGTGAATGTATATGAGGAGAGGGCTCGGGAGGGAGGGTATTTAGGCATGAATCGCTGTAGATAGGTACTACCCAGGCACCACAAACCCTTGTGGACAATGCATAGTTTCTTACATTTGACCCTTACAGCCACGGGTAGTCAGTGGAGGGATATCAGTGCCAGACAGATGAGGTCCCTGTCTTGATGACAAGGATAAGTCTTGCAGTCATGTTCTGCATGAGTTATAGAGGGTGTGGATTTGAAGCATGGAGGGTGAGAAAGAGACGGTTGCAGTAGTTCAGACTGGAGATAACAAGGGTTTTGGAGACAGTGACCTGCTGGGGGAAAGTGCGAAAAGGTACAGTACCTCTGAGGAGGTGTAGCTGATAGTTGAACTTCCTAGAGATGACTGAAATGTGACATGAGAAGGAGAGAGTGGATGCGAAGATGACCCCAAAGATCATTATCCGAGCAGGTGGGTGTGGCTGCAGGGCCAAGGGAGTCTGGCCATAGAGAAAGTGGGGAAGCTGGAGCAAGGGTCCTAATGCAAACAATCTCAGTCCTGCTGGTGTTAAGGCAGAGGTTGTTTGCAGCACACCATGACTGAATCATGGACAGTCAGATGTGAGTGATGAAGAGGAGGCGCATGAGGGTAGCCTGAAAGAAAGTTCTGTGGGGAAGAAATGAAGTGTCATTGTGATGAGATAGGTTTATGGGTCAGAGAATCCTCCCCTTGTCAATTTTCACACAAATCTATTTTTGATCCAAATACATATTTATCTATGTACAATTTTTCTAATATTATATGTCCAGTTAACATATTTTCTGTAGCACCAAACCATCTCATCCCTGTCTTTGTAAGATGTTGTGTACCCTTCTGACAGAATTCTGCCCTTTTCTTCAAGAACACAATCTCTAAACTTTTCCAGAATTTACACAAACATGCGCAACGAATATGGCCATCAGATGATAAAGTGTCAGATTTTTAACATACAGACATTTGGAGTAATACTCTATTTTCCGCTACTACCCCACAGAACATACCACAGATTCCTAACACCTCTTAAAATGTGCACAGAAAAATCACAAGAATAAATTATATTATTATATAATTTTGACAATTTCGTACTATGAATTATCCATCTTTTTAAAATTATGCTCTGGCCCAGATGGGTGTGGTTTAGGTTCCAAAGCACATGGGAGGATTTCTGGCTGTCCCCGCCTACAGCTCAGGTGGCTCCCAGAAGCACTGCTCCTCCCAGTTTCTTACAAGAGGAAGCCATTTAAGACCCCCCCTAATTTAACATTTGCCTGAGCCAAGGAAAGCTCATTGTTCTGTTTCCTGCAGCCCCAGGTACCCCACCCCTAATTCAATCAGAGAGGTGTAATCTCCTTTTGGTGAGAACAGCAGAAGGCAGCCAGGCCTGTGAATGCAGTTGCTGGGCAAGTTTCAACTCCTGTCGGGGTTAGTTGCCGGGCAGAATTCAATCTCTTCAAGCAAGGCTTCAGCCCAATGTCACTTTTGTTCCCAGTTTTTCTTCATTCAAATCAAACTTACAATTTTTACACATGCAGCTAGAACGCTGTTTCGAAGTTCAAAACTATGACATTTAAACAGTTGCAACCTATGTGACACTCAAAAATAGGTCACTCATTTATTTTAAACATTTCGATTTTAGTGGTTTTAAATCCAATTTCACTTAAGCTACTGACATCCACAGCTCAGCTGTTAAAGACTCCAATCAAGCAGTCCCACTAAGTCAGTGCCTTGTCTGGGATTGCTCATTGTATTTTATTTTGCAAAACAGACTGTTTCCTTAGAGCGTTCCTTTGAGGAGTGCTTTACAGCGTAACACAGCGTGGTGATCTAACCGGATATGTATCCTGTCAGCTGGCACACTGTATTAATCTGCACAAGTGATAGATCTAATCCAGAATCCCCGGCTACGAGCCCCCACTTTGTTAAAGACTCCAATCAAGCAGTCCCACTAAGTCAGTGCCTTGTCTGGGATTGCTCAAGGGAAGCCCTTATTTGTATATTTTTATGTCCAGTTCGTGTACTCTGGATGACAACCCTTATATAACACCCCTCTCTTAGAATCCCACTGACCAAACTGAGCCAAGAGGTAAGATTGTTTTGCAAATTTAAAAGGTTTATTTGAGAATTAAACAATATATATATATCACACTTTTATAATAAATTAATAATTGATATCACACTTGTGAATATGAGCAGTAATCAGCAATAGGTAATCCTACAATAGCACAGTTCTGGTGACTTATGACTAGGAACAGGGGAATACGGTTTCAGAGAATGCTTTATGGTTTCAAGGAGATGCAAAGATGAATAAAAAGCAGTACAGAAATAAACTTGATATGATTTCAGCAAAAGATAATGTGATCACTTTTTCTTTGACAATTCACTCCCCCCTATGCAATGTAAGGAGATGTAAGTAACACACACAATTCTCAGGAATACACACAAATGCAATACAAAGTTCCAGTTCCCCCCAGCAAGCTTAGAGGAAAACAGGTATGATTTTAAACACAAGCAAAATCCTTTTAAAGGTGGTGGCAATGAAGTGAAAAATATACTCAAATTGCTTTTAATTCCCTATAGGAGATTCAGGGTGAGTGATAGCTACTTTAAATTAGTTCAGGATCACTTTAGCAATGCTCTATGAATGATTGTCAGGTTGCAAACGAATTTCAGCAAAGGAAAGCAAGTAGCTGCTATTTTGACAAGTGAAGAAATTGAGCCAAATCGCAAATTGCGGCAATTTTTCTGAGTGCGTCGAGCGGGTTTACGGAAAAACTATAAGGATTTAGGTTTGCTGGGAAGCTTAGAATCTTAGCTTTAAAATCACAGTTAAACCTCACTCCTAGCACCAACGGTTCAAGAGATACGGACGATTTCGTGGAGGTAGATTTTCAGAATTGAAATTACAGTTTCAGAATGACTGATGCGCTTTGGAAGGTTTTGAATCAACAGGATGGACACGATTTCTGATGATGCAGTTCTAATAGGTTAAAATAGTTTGAATTAGATTATTTTAAACTAAGAGATTGGGTTTTGCACAGTCCTGGCTGAGTACTCACAATATGAATTTGAAATAGGCTGTCAAGATCTGGTCAGGTTTGGACTGCGGTTCCCTCGCCACGGACGGTCTCTGCCTGGTTCTGCTCACAGCGATCTGGTCTGAGTCTGCTATCGGCACTTCACAGTGGTCTGGTCTCTGGTTCTGTGGTTCTACTGGTCTGGATACACGGGATTCTTAGCAAGCAGCAAACCGCACAGCCCGGCGGTTTTATTCTGATGTGCCCCTTGGAGATCTGGGGTAATCAGTTTGCAAACTTGTAAGGCCAGCTGAGAATACTTTAGCTTGCAGTAGGCCTTCTTGGTTCAAAGTTCTGTAGTCTATCTGGAGTCTGAAGTCTCTGGATGTGAAATCTGAAGTTTGGATGTGAAGTTGTCTGTCAAAATGCTCCACAGAAAGGGAAAAAGAAAATCCTATCTGATTTCCAGTGGCTCTTTTTATGTGTTTAGAACGTGGGTGGGTCGGCTAATTCTGCATGCCCAACCCTGTCAAGATTTGATAGGTCAAAGGATTCTTTGGTCCCTGATTTCAGAAAGGATAGTGTGTCAGAGTGATGTCAGCCATTTACGATCTATTGAAGAAATGCCCCTTTGCTTTTACCTTAGAAATCATTTTTCATAACTACACATATTTCCCAGATACACAGTTGTTTGACATTACATGTACATATTACAGATTACTTAAGGTACATTCTGGCCCAACTCTGATCTTCCTGAGAGCTTGCATTAAAAAATGACAACTTGTTATCATTTTTAGTTGATTTACCAATATCGGATGTTTACCAAAAATGCCACACATGTACACCGCCTTTCTACCCATATTCCATTAATTTACTAGCTCTCTAGCAAAAATACAGTGTCTGTAGTATTAATAATTAGCAGGGTTTTGGCTCAGAACATCACAGAGCGACCAGCCTAGTTTTGAACTGGGAGTGAATGTGTCAATTTAAAGATCCCAAAGTTGTACATTTCTGTCATCTGGTTACAATTAGTTATCAGTGTTTTTATAAAACATATATTTGCCTTCAATTCAATTCACTTCAGTGTTTGGGACCGCCGCCAGAAACTTGGGAGTCAGGGATCACATGTCTCTTCTGCCAGGCAGAGCTCTGTTTACAGACCACACCCAAATTAACATACCTCATTCAATTGCAAGAGTCTACTGTGTCGGCTGAGGTCAGCAGGCCAGGGGGCCACTCTCCATTTGCTTAGCATGTCCATATGATCTCCTGGCTTCTTGTGTGTAGTTCCGAGGTGAGAAGGTTTCCCAGCCTCTTGCAATGTTAATTGAATCAGCCTGTCTTCAGGGACAGCAGGTGTTTACATTCTTAATTAACCAAAAAGGCTTTGAAGTTTCCAGCTGTCTCAAGAGGCTGGCAGCTCCTGAAGTAAAGTTCTACTGTCAGAGTTTAGACCGCTAGCGCCGGCTTGTGTCCAAAGCTGGTACTGCATCCATTTTTTTTAGGAGTTGTCTTGAATTTGTCAGGAGGATTTTGCTTGACAGCTCTAATCCTTGCTGCCATTGTTTTGATGGGCATCCTTACAGTAGAGTGGTGATGTGGAACCCCCCTCAAGAAGGTTGAATCTTTAGAGTGGTCTTGTGCCCATGATTTTAGCAACTTGTTGACATCAATTAAAATGGATTTTGAACAAATTGAAATGGACATTTTGAGCTTGCACTTCAGAGAAACAGCAGTGATTTCAAAGTGCTTTTGATCTAACAGGCACTGCTATTTTTCCTTTGGCACCACCTTTCACCCCTGGCGCTTCCGGTCCATCACGCTTGCACTGGTGGGTGGCAGGTTAGGCGACCAATTTGGTGTGCGCAAAAACTGCACGGTTCTCCTGGTTCTGGGATAGGATGATGGGCGGCGACAGCTCAATCCCCACATCTACCCAATCTATTGATTTAGTTTTGTTCTGTGATAGAATGATGGGTGGTGACAGGCCATCCCCACATCTACCAAGTCTATTGATTTAGTTTTGTTTTGGGATAGAATGATGGGCGGCGACAGCTCATCCCCACATCTACCCAGTCTATTGATTCAGTTTTGTTCTGGGATAGAATGATGGGCGGCGACGCTCATCCCCACATCTACCCAGTTTATTGATTTAGTTTTTGTTGTGGCCTAATAATTCAACATATGTCAAAACCCTTGACAAGCCCCCCCGCCCGAATGCGCTTTGATTTCGAGTCGAGGGGGAGTCAGGTGCAAAGGATGTTTTGATCCACGTGCTGGTATGTCCGCATCATCTTCTTTCAATTCCGTAGATGGCACCGTTCAGCATCTTTTCCTCCCTCCAGTTGGATCAATCGGTTCTCCTCGCCGGTCCTGATGGGAATATTGGGTGGTACCCTTGGCCCCTCGGATCTTTGCTCCCGGTCCCAGGGTCGTTCTCCTTGGTCAGTCTCCGGGTTTCATCTCTCCTAGGATGATAAAGCAAAGCGGCAATACACATTCCTAGACATTTCTCCCCCACTATTGATATAGTGGGGCGACATATACATTTTATAGTCAAAATCATGAACATATACATTTTTTTTAAATCAGGAGGCAAGAACATATTCAAGAACCATAGAATTTTATAGGCTATATGTGGTATATTTTAGGGTGGAACTGAATTAATCTGGAGCAGTCCCCTCTGGTATTGCAGAGGACTCCTCCATTTGCTGCAGAGTGTGCCTGGGATGGCAACACTTTAGCTGATTTATATGTACCCACTTGTCTTCCCCTTCCGCCAGACTACGTTTGGGGATGCAGATCTTATACACTACTGGGGAGACCTTGTCTATAATTTCAAACGGTCCCTTACATGTAGGCAAACATTTTCGCTGCTTGGCCTGGTTTCTTTGGAAATTGTATAGATAAACATGGTCTCCCACATAATATTCCTTCCTGGTGGTCTTCAGGTCGTAGTGGGTCTTCATGCTATCAGCTGATCTTTCTAGATTCCACTGAGCATAGGCAAAAGCATGTTGGAGGTGTTTCCCTAAATTCTCCACATAATCATGAGTTGTGGAGGCATTTATCAACATCTGCTCTTGGGTCCTGTAGAGCAAATGCTGGGGAAGCACCATCTTGCGTCCAGTCATCAGCTCAAACGGTGACATTTTAGTTGCAGATGAAGGGGTAGATCTGATGACCATTAGGACCAGAGGTAATCGGATATCCCAATTTGGCCCAGAATCTACCACAAATTTTTTTAATATGCTCACAATGGTCCGGTTGTAGCGTTCTACTGCCCCAGAAGAAGCTGGCCGGTAAGCAATATGTAACTTCCTTTTGACCGCCAGTATCTCCCACATCTTTGTCATTACCTCGCTGGTGAAATGGCTACCTTTGTCTGACTCAATCCTTTGAGGTAGACCAAAACGGGAAATGATGTGGTTAATCATCAGGGCAGCTGCTGTTTCTGCCTTGCAGTTTGGGGCCGGGAGACATTCCACCCACTTGGTAAACAAGTATTTGACGGTCAACATGTACTTGTTTCCTCTAGACGAGCGAATTGCAGGGCCTACGAAGTCGATTTGCAAATCTGACCATGGCAGTGTCATCCCCCTCTTTTGGAGAGGCGCACGGTGTGTGAGGGATGATGGCTGAAACTGTGCACACACAAGACCCCCCTTCAAGTATTGGTCGAGGTCCTGCCCCATGTGTGGCCAGTAAGCAACCTCTCTTAAGATTTCCAGTGTTGTGTGTAACCCCCTATGACCGGCGGTGGCCGCATCATGGGCGTGACTTAACATCAGGCTTCGGAATGAGGTAGGGACCACCCACTGATCATGGCCAGCTTGGGATTTCCTTGCCAACAAACCGTCTTGGATTCGGAACATCTTTGGACATTTCATCAACACTCTAAGGTCCTCCTTCCCAATGTAATCGATATCCGTCAGGGGAAAGTTCTCATGGTCCTCAATGTGTTGGTAAAACTTACCAATTATTGGATCCCCCTTTTGAGCCGTAATTAAATCAGCATCAGGGGTCTCCTTACTCCATTGTGCAGTTGAAAGATCGTTGTGAGCATTTGTCTGGGACCTAGTGATAGCAGTGACCTGGATTTTCCCCAACAGGGACTCTATTAATATTAGATCCCCTTGGATGGCACCGGTTTTGGCCAGCTGATCAGCTAAGTCATTTCCAGTTTTGTCTGGTCCCTCTACTTTGGAATGACCCTTGATCTTTTTCCAGTAGATGGTCATCCCATTCGATGTGACCAGATCATCAATATTTTGGATTAACTTCCCATGTTTCAGGGGTTTGTTGTTGGCACATAACATGCCTCTGGTTTTCCAATTAACCAGGTGCTCCACGAACCCGTTCCGTACATAATCCGAATCCGTGATTATGACCAGTTTGTGGAGTTGATGTTGGACAGCAGTGTGGATGGCTTGATGCACAACCATCAACTCTGCCACCTGACTACTTCGGGGACCAATTTTGACCAGCGGAGGGTTCTGGAGACTCCTTCACCCATGCATTCCCTATGCCGGCCACCAGTTCTTTCTCCCCGTTGTTGTCAACATGGTAAGAGCATCCATCCACATAGACAGTGGGCATTCCCTCACACTTGTCTTCTTCAAAGACTTTGTGTGGGGAATTAAGGTATGCCTCCACGTTGTCCTTGAGTTTTAGACTTTCGTCCTCGAGACAGTTTTCTCTGGCACAATCATGCAAGTCAGCCAGACCTTGCACGAGGGGACTCTTCTTGTGTTGGCTATATCTGACCTCCACAGGGAAACCTTGCATTGACAGAATCCAGGAAGTAATTCAGGAATTAATCACATTTCCGGCCCGGATTCTGTCACTTTGGAGGTATTGCAGAGGCTAGTGTGGAGTCTCCACTATGATGTGTTCCCCCTGGATGAACAGGCGGTAATTCTTCAATGCCCACACCGTTGCCAGGAGTGCCTTTTCACAATCGTTGAATTTTTCCTCCACAGAGGATAAAGTTTTGCTCGCATAGGAGATTACATTATTGACCTTGTCCTGCTTTTGGTACAATACTGCCGTCAAGCACGTGTTAGAGAACCCTGTCTCCAGGAAGAACTCCTTGTTTCTGACAGGTTAAGCTAGGCAAGGCGCTTGTGAGAGGCTTCTTTTGAGTTGTCCTACTGCCTCGGATTGTTCTGGACCCCTTTCCCACTTGACCCCCCCCCTTCAAGAGATGAATTAGGGGTCTGGTGATCTCTGCCTAGCCCTCAATGAACTTTCTGCTGTAATTAGTCAGTCCAAAAAGGCTCCTTAGTTCCCGCAGGGTTGTGGGATCCTTCAGTTTCTGAAGTGCTTCCACTTTCTTTTCTTGGGGACGGAGACCCTGAGGATTAATCTCATGCCCCAAGAATTTAACACGGGTTCTACACCACTGTGCTTTCTGAAAGAAAGTTTTGCTCCGGCGGCCCTCAACTGTGTCAGAACATAACGGATCTCTGCTATGTGTTCTTCCACAGATGAACTTTTGATGAGGACATCATCTACATAAGCCAGGTTACCCCTCGCACCCAGGTTGGGCATGGCCTTATGTAGGAAAATGTTGAATTAATTGCCAGAGTTGAGGTATCCGAAGGGAGTCTGGGTCCATGTGTACTGCTGGCCCCCAAAGGTAAAAGCCAGTTTGTATTGGTCCTCCCTACTGACAGGCATGGTCCAGTATCCATTGGTCAGGTCTATTGCAGTGAATACCTGCGACCCCTGAATCTGGGCCAGCCCTTGGTCAATGTAGGGCAGAGGCCATCGGGAAGTATGGACCCATTTGTTGAGCTCCCTAAGGTCGGCGCAGAGTCTCCACTGGCCGTTTGGCTTCAATATTCCAAGCACCGGATTATTGAAGGTGCTGTGTACTGGACGGATTATTCCCCAGGACTCAAGGTTCTTAATTATTTCAGTAAGGGACTCCATGGATGCGAGAGGTAAACGATATTGCTTCACAAACACTGGAGTCATTCCAGGGTCCGTGGGAATTGTTGTTGTGTGGATGTCGGTGCGACCAAAGTCATATGAGTCTACCGCATAGAGATCTTGGAAATCCAAGAAAACTTGTTTCAACTTTTGCTTCTGTTCCTGAGTCACGCAGACATCAGCTGGTTGACTCTCTCTTCCACCATCTGCCTGAAGCCTGGAAATACTTCTGGTTTTGCTATCTCTGCGGCCTCCTCCAGCTGGGTGGAGAAGTCTCTGGTCAGAGTGCTGATTTGGACTGGAGGCTTCAGGTGGGAAAGGCAGCCTTCATGGACCTGGAAAATCACCTCATCCCTTCTGAAGTCACAAGTCACATCTTCATTACCATAAGGGCAAGAAGTTTACACCAGGAAGTTCCCCCCATGCCGGGTAAAGATCCTGTCTGGTGTTGCATTGCCATTACTGTCACTGTCAAAACAGTCCTTGGGGATTGGTCCTAACAGTTCATTTCCTAAATCAATGGAGAGATGTTGGTCATCAACCGCCATTCCAATAATGGTGCCTGCGGCTAGAGTAATACTCTTTAAGTTGCTGTTATCCACCTCTATTGGAATGGTGTCATGTTCTATGTTGACTAATGGTGTTGGGTTTACACCTAACCCTTGCTGTTGAAGGAAAGCATTTAGATGAATATAAGCATCAGGGTTTTTCAATTTTTGTCCTCTTTTAACTTTCACTTCCAGGGAGAATTGTCGGGTCCTTTCTGGGATGGTGACTTCCTCTTTAATCTGAATTTCAACTGCATAAGGTAGCAATTGAGCTGACCTAAATGCTTTTTCTTGATCATCAAAGCCCATGGGATTATCTGCTAATCGGGACCAAGCTTTGATGTTTATTAGGCCCAAACTTATGGCAAAGCGATTGAGAATGTCACGGCCTAAGTAAAAGGCGGCAATGACGTCTCGCACAACCCAACAATTATGGACTATGCTCTTGTTGCCAATGGAGATTTTGAGCATACACCTGCTTGGCAGGAGATGTTTGGAATTGGGTGCTTCCAGGTCCATTTCCCATTTGTCTATCAGTTTGAATGTGGGAATAGCTGGATCTTTTGGGAGTTGGCAGAACATGGCTTCGCTGATGAAGCTCTTACCGTTGTTCACACACACTCCGGCGAGAACAGAGTCCTTCCCATCATTTAACTGTACAGATATGAACAAATGCTCTCCAATTTGCTGAATATCAGCCAGTCTCTGAGCTGATTTCACATATTTCTGGACTATTGGAGTGGGAATGTCTGATTGTGAATTAGTAAAGAATATCAGGATGCTTCCCTCCAGTGTGGAATGCCACCTTAAACTGGAAGGAAGGTTGATTTCAGAAAGAGGACCCCTAATCACCAGTCTGTTGTCCTACTGCTATTACTGTCACTTCTGGAATTTGGTTGTTCTGGAAGTGAAATTCTACTTGGTCAGATTTTTGTTCAACCATTTGGCAGGTGCCGTTTAAACCAACATGGTTGACACTCTGTTTTAATTTTATTGGTCGGCTAGTCTGGGTCCAGAGGACCTTGTTTACACAATCTATTAGGGGTGACAACCTTCTCAGAAGGTCATTCCCTAGTAAATAAGGGGTGCCCTCTGGAGTCACTACTATGACCGGGTGTTTCACCTTGTGTCGTCCAATTTTGATGTCCAAATCTGCGTTCCCCTCGACAGGAATTTCCTTCCCGTCAAAGTTCTGGAGTTGTCCAGGAAGAGTGGAGAGGGGAATTTGGTACTTCTCCCCCCTACCTGAATTCAGTTCATCAAAGGCCCTTCTGGACAGAAGGGTAGCTTGAGATCCAGTGTCCACCAGTGCCAACATTGTACCCTGCCCCTGTACCTGTACCGGGGCATAATATCTTCCCTCCTTCTCCTCAAGGGGGCACAGATAATGCACATTTTTGGACAACTGGTGGGCTAACTTTTTGGTTTTGGACATTGAGAGAGAAGAGATTTGGGCAGAATTCTGTGAAGAGTCATGGGAATCTGAAAGAAAAAGTTTGCAACTGGATATTACTGCGGTTTTTGGTTCCCCTGGTTCTAGTTCTGGCCCGCCCCCCCCCCCCTTTTGGAGGCAGTCACCTGGATGTGTTTGAACCAGGGGTTTTCGGTCTTGTTGGTTCTGGGATAGAATAATTGGCGGTGACAGCTCAATCCCCACATCTACCCAGTCTAGGTTGGAATCCCTTGGAACCCATTTTTCCTTGGGAGGAGATCCCCCATCTCTGAAGGAGAAAATACTTTTCCCAGGATCCTCTGAGGATCCCTCACCCTCGAATTAGAAGACCTGTACCTCCTCCACAAAATGGGTCTGTTTGGGTCCTTTGTTTCTCCTACCTCCTCTTTGCTCCTTGGGTTGCAGACTTTCAGGTGTAGGAGATTTTGTTTCCGGTTTCTGGTTTTTCAGGGGCTGTTTACAAGTTGGGAAGGAAGCTTCCTCCAAGGCTTTACACCCCCCTTCCCCTTGTGCCTCCTCCCTGCAGACCGGTGGGTTATCGGGGTGCTCCCCCCGTCATTGTTCTGGAGCAACAGGCCCAGAGTTTGGGGCATTCTGCGGTGGCATGCTCATCTGAGGGTTCTGTTGAGCCCTCAGTATGTGACCCAGATCCCGTGCCATATTTTGGACCTGGCGCTCAAGTTGGGAAACCCGCTCACGCTGATACGGGGTTCTGTTTTCACCCCTGGGCTGATCCCGGGAAGGGTAGCTATCCCTTCTCTGGTAGTGCCCCGGGTTGGGAAGATTTGGGTACCCCTCTACCCTTGGCCTCCCCTCTCCCGGATTAGGTTGTCTGGGCTCAGGGAATTGGGGAAAGAAAGATGGATGGTTTTGGGGTTGGAAATTGGGTGGATACCTGGGGAAAAAGTTCTGCCCAGGATTTGGTGAATTTCTGCCCTCCTGGGGGAAGTTAGGAGGGAAGTTCCCCGGGTTAGGCGCTTGGCTGGATCCCCCCCTTGGGCTGGAGGAGTCCACACATAACCCAGGATGGGTCGGTTTCCCTTGTAGCGGGGACTTACATAGTCAGGGGAGCGGGGGACCCCATTTGTGGGACTACCTCCTTGACTCCCTGTCTGTGACTGGCCCGAGGGCCTTCTGGGATGTGAATTATTTGGTGCAGGCAGGTTTTTAGGTCCCCCAATCTTTACCTCTGCCACCTTGGCAACAGCAGGGGTCTGTTGGTTTTGGGTTTTTTGGCTGATTCTTGTTTTCCACCGGTTTCTGCACCTCATAGATGCGGGTGGCTTGCTCAATGACCCATTCTAAAGATATTTTCTCATGAAAATCTCTCACGAGCTGGGTCATTATGTATTTGGGGAGAGCATGGAAAATGTGTTGATGAATTCTCTGCTGTCTGTGCGCACCCTTCTGGTGGTCTGCGCAAAGGCGCGCTTCCATTCTTGCACGAATTCTTGTGGGGCCTGATCCTCACCACATTGCAAATTGTAGGCTGCCTTGCGAGCCTCTTGGGGATTTCTATGCACAGAAAAGTTTTTCAAGATGGCCGCCCTATAGGTGGACCATCTTGAATGATTTTGGTCCTCCAGCCCCGCAAAGAAACTGGAGTATTCTGGGGCAAATGTCCATTTGATGTACTGGATGCAGCTACTGCTGTCCTTCAAATGGAAGGTCTCCATCATTTGCTCAAAGAGCTCCAAGTGTTCCCACACAGAATACTTGGAGTTCTTGTGATAAGGGGTGATGACACTCCTGATTGCCTTAATCTGTTTTAAGGGGTCCTTAAGCAAGTCCCTTTTTGCCTTATTGGCCTTTTTGGTTTGGGTAACCCTGGTCCATTCATCCTCTGACTCAGAGGCACTGCTCCCAGAGGTGCCTGTCTGATCTTCCAGGTTTTCCCGGATTCTGCGAGCCTGGGAATGGCTGGCAGACTGTGGGGACCTGGTCTCCTGTGTCCTGTGATGCTCAGAGGAGTCTTCAGATTCCTCCTTGCTACCAGGATTTGCTGGGTACCCCCCCACTGACCTAACTGAGCATAGGTTTTCAGGATGCCCTTAGTGGGCCTACTCGCCTGGGGTTCCCCACTAAATTGCACTGTGCTTGGGTGCCCATACCAGAATGCCCGCCCATCCATTCCTGGGTGGTACTGGCCTATGAGCCCCATCCTTTTGGGTGGATAGTAATCTGCCATCCCTGTAGCCCTGTGCTCATGTGCGCCAGGGGACATGAGGGTGGCACAGTCCAGGGACTGGGAGAGATGAAGGCCTCTGGTACTAGGGCTCCTGAGGTTATGCTCAGGTGTTTCCCTTTCCAAGCGAACTTCATCTCTATCAGCCCCTGCTCCCGGTTGCAATGCAAGAGCCTGGGCTTTCAGTTCCTCAACCAAGGCCTTACTAGACTCTATTAGTCTCTCCTGCATGGCTACCTGTTGCTGGAGCCTATCATTGTGCTGACAGAGAGCCTCATTCTCTCTCTGTGCTTCCTGGTTGGTCCTGGAGTACTGGGCCAGTCTTTGCTGCAGGAGGGTTACCTCCTGAGTCCCATCCCTGCTGGCCTGCTCCGTTCTTGCCAGAGCATCTTCCACCCTCCTGGTGTGCTCTAACAAGTTCTGATGCTCTTTTTGGAGGTCACCCAGCCTCTGGAGGGCCAGGTGATTTCTTTCAATTTTTTCTTTTAATTGGCAGACTTCCTGGCCTAAGGTGTCCCTTTCCTGACTAAGAGCCTGCATCTGTGCCGCCAGGTCGTCCCTCTGCCTTTGAAAGGCACCAGCTTTCTGGCGTTCTTGATCACACTCTGCCTGGGTATCCAGGTCTTTCAAAATGAATGTATTGCTTTCCTCTTTCTCCCTATCTAGGTGGCTTTGCAGGGTGACTACCTGCTCTGCGCATGCCCTATTGAAGTCCAGTTGTTGCTCCAGCTTTTTCTGGTTCTGCAGTAAGGAGTCCAAACTGTCTTGGTGCTCCTTCTGAAAAGCCAGAATTCTGGTATCCTGGTCAGCCTTTTCCTGTTGCAGGATATCCATATCCTCCTTCATTTTAATGATGTATTGTCTACTCTCGTTTTCTGACTCCTGGCTTCTGTGCAGCCTCTGCTCAGAAGAGACCAGGTCATATTGGGCCTTTTCTAACGCCATCTGTTGCCTATTTTCCAGATCTTGGCCTTCAGCACATTTGTCCAGCACGGCTCCCATATATAGATACAAATATGCTGCTATCCTGGCAATATTATTGTGTTCATCTTTGGCCTTAGGAATCATATATAGTTCACTCAGGGCCACATGCAAGGGACCCTGATCTCTCCATTTATCTGACCCAGTTGTAGTGACCTGTTGTGTGATCGCCTGCACCCATACATTTTGGTCCTGTTCAGACCATTCACCTCTCACAAACAGTTTATGTGAGAGGTGCTCCCTAGCTATCTTCATATGTACCAACATCGTCATTCTGGAGATTGATTTGCTTCCTGACTTACAGACATTTGTATTTTATTTTGCAAAACAGACGGTTTCCTTAGAGCGTTCCTTTGAGGAGTGCTTTACAGCGTAACACAGCGTGGTGATCTAACCGGATATGTATCCTGTCAGCTGGCACACTGTATTAATCTGCACAAGTGATAGATCTAATCCAGAATCCCTGGCTACGAGCCCCCACTTTGTTAAAGACTCCAGTCAAGCAGTCCCACTAAGTCAGTGCCTTGTCTGGGATTGCTCAAGGGAAGCCCTTATTTACATATTTTTATGTCCAGTTCGTGTACTCTGGATGACAACCCTTATATAACACCCCTCTCTTAGAATCCCCCTGACCCCACTGAGCCAAGAAGTAAGTTTGTTTTGCAAATTTAAAAGGTGTATTTGAGAATTAAACAATATATATATCACACTTTTATAAAAAATTAATAATTGATATCACAGTTGTGAATATGAGCAGTAATCAGCAATAGGTAATCCTACAATAGCACAGTTCTGGTGATGTATGACTAGGAACAGGGGAATAAGGTATCAGAGAATGCTTTATGGTTTCATGGAGATGCAAAGATGAATAAAAAGCAGTAAGAAATAAACTTGATATGATTTCAGCAAAAGATAATGTGATCACTTTTTCTTTGACAATTCACACCCCCCCTATGCAATGTAAGGAGATGGAAGTAACACACACAATTCTCAGGAATACACACAAATGCAATACAAAGTTCCAGTTCCCCCAGCTAGCTTAGAGGAAAACAGGTATGATTTTAAACACAGGCAAAATCCTTTTTAAAGGTGGTGGCAATGAAGTGAAAAAATATACTCAAATTGCTTTTAATTCCCTATAGGAGGTTCAGGATGAGTGATAGCTACTTTAAATTAGTTCAGGATCACTTTAGCAATGCTCTATGAATGATTGTCAGGTTGCAAACAAATTTCAGCAAAGGAAAGCAAGGAGCTGTTATTTTGACAAGTGAAGAAATTGAGCCAAATCGCAAATCGCAGCAATTTTTCCGAGTGCGCCGAGCGCGATTACGGAAAAACTATAAGGAGTAGCAAGTCGGTTTTAGGTTAGTTGGAAAGCTCCTAGCACCAACGGTTCAAGAGATACGGACGATTTCGTGGAGGTAGATTTTCAGAATTGAAATTACAGTTTCAGAATGACAGATGCGCTTTGGAAGGTTTTGAATCAACAGGATGGACACAATTTCTGATGATGCAGTTCTAATAGGTTAAAATAGTTTGAATTAGATTATTTTAAACTAAGAGATTGGGTTTTGCACAGTCCTGGCTGAGTACTCACAATATAAATTTGAAATAGGTCGTCAAGATCTGGTCAGGTTTGGACTGTAGTTCCCTCGCCACAGACGGTCTCTGCCTGGTTCTGCTCACAGCGATCTGGTCTGGGTCTGCTATCGGCACTTCACAGCGGTCTGGTCTCTGGTTCTGTGGTTCTAATGGTCTGGATACACGGGATTCTTAGCAAGCAGCAAACCGCACATCCCGGCGGTTTTATTCTGATGTGCCCCTTGGAGATCTGGGGTAATCAGTTTGCAAACTGGTAGGGCCAGCTGAGAATACTTTAGCTTGCAGTAGGCCTTCTTGGTTCAAATATCTGTAGTCTATCTGGAGTCTGGAGTCTCTGGATGTGAAGTCTGAAGTCTGGATGTGAAGTTGTCTGTCAAAATGCTCCGCAGAAAGGGAAAAAGAATATCCTATCTGGATTCCAGTGGCTCTTTTTATGTGTTTAGAAAGTGGGTGGGTCGGCTAATTCTGCATGCCCAACCCTCTCAAGATTTGATAGGTCAAAGGATTCTTTGGTCCCTGATTTAGGAAAGGATAGTGTGTCAGAGTGATGTCAGCCATTTACGATCTATTGAAGAAATGCCCCTTTGCTTTTACCTTAGAAATCATTTTTCATAACTACACATATTTCCCAGATACACAGTCATTTGACATTACATGTACATATTACAGATTACTTAAGGTACATTCTGGCCCAACTCTGATCTTCCTGAGAGCCTGCATTCAAAAATGACAACTTATTTTCATTTTTAGTTGATTTACAAATATCGGACATTTACCAAAAATGGCACACATGTACACCGCCTTTCTACCCATATTCCATTAATTTACTAGGTCTCTAGCATAAACACAGTGTCTGTAGTATTAATAATTAGCGGGGTTTTGGCTCAAAACATCACAGAGCGACCAGCCTAGTTTTGAACTGGGAGTGAATGTGTCAATTTAAAGATCCCAAAGTTGTACATTTCTGTCATCTGGTTACAATTAGTTATCAGTGTTTTTATAAAACATATATTTTCCTTCAATTCAATTCACTTCAGTGTTTGGGTCCGCCCCCAGAAACTTGGGAGTCAGGGATCACATGTCTCTTCTGCCAGGCAGAGCTCTGTTTACAGTCCACACCCAAATTAACATACCCCTTTCAATTGCAAGAGTCTACCGTGTCGGCTGAGGTCAGCAGGCCAGGGGGTCACTCTGCATTTGGTTAGCATGTCCATATGAACTCCTGGCTTCTTGTGTGTAGTTCTGAGGTGAGAAGGTTTCCCAGCTTCTTGCAATGTTAATTGAATCAGCCTGTCTTCAGGGACAGCAGGTGTTTAAATTCTTAATTAACCAAAAAGGCTTTGAAGTTTCCAGCTGTCTCAGGAGGCTGGCAGCTCCTGAAGTAAAGTTCTACTGTCAGAGTTTAGACCGCTAGCGCCGGCTTGTGTCCAAAGCTGGTACTGCATCCATTTTTTTTAGGAGTTGTCTTGAATTTGACAGGAGGATTTTGCTTGACAGCTCTAATCCTTGCTGCCATTGTTTTGATGGGCATCCTTACAGTAGAGTGGTGATGTGGAACCCCCCTCAAGAAGGTTGAACCTTTAGAGTGGTCTTGTGCCCATGATTTTAGCAACTTGTTGACATAAATTAAAACAGATTTTGAACAAATTGAAATGGTCATTTTGAGCTTGCACTTCAGAGAAACAGCAGTGATTTCAAGGCGCTTTTGATCTAACAGGCACTGCTATTTTTCCTTTGGCACCACCTTTCACCCCTGGCGCTTCCGGTCCATCACGCTTGCACTGGTGGGTGGCAGGTTAGGCGACCATTTTGGTGTGCGCAAAACTGCGCGGTTCTCCTGGTTCTGGGATAGAATGATGGGCGGCGACAGCTCAATCCCCACATCTACCCAATCTATTGATTTGGTTTTGTTCTGGGATAGAATGATGGGCGGCGACAGCTCATCCCCACATCTACCCAGTCTATTGATTCAGTTTTGTTCTGGGATAGAATGATGGGCGGCGACAGCTCATCCCCACATCTACCCAGTCTATTGATTTCGTTTTTGTTGTGGCCTAATATTTCAACATGGGTGAAAACCCATGACACAGCCAGTTTTGTTATAAACATTGCTTTAGGCTCTTCATCTTTCCCGATTGTGTATTTACACAAAACTTCATTCTGCCAAATGTCTGAGATTTTTGAATATCTTGCAATTTTTGGAATAGGCATCTTGAGCTTGCATTTCAGAGAAACAAAGGTGATTTCAAGGTGCTTTTTGAGCTAACCGGCACTGCTGTTTTTCCTGCTGTTTTTCCTTTGGCACCACGTTTCACTCATGGCGCTTCTGGCCCATCACACTCGCACTGGTGGGTGGCAGGTCAGGCGACCATTTTGGAGTGCGCAAAACTGCGCGGTTTTCCTGGATTCTGGCGCAAATGTGGGCTTTTCGGCCATCTTGGATTTTCTAAGCCCACAGCACCAAATGTTGTAGCCTAATAATTCAAACGTGGGTCAAGACACCTGACACAGGTCAGTGATTTGCAACAACGTCTGGAGTTGTCTGGTGAGTATCCATGTGTTGCTATACTCTACAGTGCATGTGCATGTTGCAGCATGTTGGGAGTGTGCCCCTTGGGCTTGCAGCAAGTATGCCTGTGATACAGATGTCTGGCTGCATGCCCAAGACATTGCTCTCCATGTGTGTATTGGAGCATACGTCTTCTGAATGAGATATTCCTTGCCTTGTGTGTTGTACTGCTGCCTTTGAGACCATGCACATGTGATGGAACTTGTGTCTGAGACGTGCCGTGTCACAGGTATTGTTGCCCGTGTCGTGTGCTTGCATGATGTTCATGTGTATGTGTGAAAATGGGAATGTGTGACTGGCCATCACTCATGGCTGGATGCAACACATGCATTTCAATGTGTGATGTAGATATGTTTCGGGATTACAGTTGATGGGACTCTGATGTGATTGCTCATCACACTGCTTGTGGACTCTCAGTTGATGTGTGTGCATGACATGTGTATGAGCACATGATGTATGTGTGTGTAGCATACGCAATTGATTGGTTGTGAGAGTGGCATGTACCCTGATGTGATTGTCTGTTGTGATGGACAAGCATGTATGTGCATGTATGTGGATTGCATGTAAATGTGTGTGGTGGTGGCGGATGATGGCTGTTCCCTTGACTAGTGAACTTCATGTGAATGTTTGTATTGCCACGCACACATTGGTGCAGTACACTGTTGTTTGTGTTCTGTGTCTCCTTTTCCACAGTTGCATTGGATGAGGAGGGTAAATGCAGTGCTGTGGAGCATGGCAGCAGGGATGTCTCCACCAGGCAGAGGTGCAAGGCTCAGTCACTGCCCCATGACAGCACATCATCGATGAGCGAGTTGGCTGGGGCCGTGCCAGGACCATCGAGCAATGCTTCTGTAGGTAAGTCCAAGAGGGCAAAGATGGGAGTGGACTCCTCAGCAGGGGGGGCAGGTTGGGCAACACAGGGGTCAGCCAGTGTGGAAGACGCTCCGGAGTCATCCAGGTTGGCGGGGGTGGAGGTAGAGGAGGTGGCCGTAGGAACACAGCCCATGGTGCTATGACAGAAGCAGGTTCTAAGTAGGAGGTTATTTTTCTGAGGACATAACATCACGAGGGGACAGATACACAGCGTCAGGCAGGATGCTAATGTCGACCTACGATCAAGGATGTCTTCCATGTTCATGCACTATGGGCAGTGTATAGGAGCAAAGAGGCAGCAGGATCCGGAGGCGAGGGTGATGAGGGCCAGGGCAGAGTTTGCGCTGCGTCAGTCAAGAAGCCAGGCTGCCATCCTGGAGGCAACTTGCAAGGAGGCGGAGGGGTTGGGAAGATATATGCTGGAGGCCCTGCAAGCCCTCCAGGAAACAACGGATGGCCATCTGGGGGTAGTGGATGCAGCGCTGGATGATGCCCTGGTGGAGAGTTTGAGTAACATTGGAGAGGAGGAGATGGACTAGCCCGCTGCCTGTGAATGTAGTTAATTAGGTGAAGGTTTCCTTTTTTCCCACCACATTTTTCGTGCATTACTTTCCATTTCACATTGTATATAGTGATTTAGGCATGATGTTTGTTCTTTTTGGGAATATTTACATGAGCAGCTTGATTTTTTTATTAGAAATGCATGATGTTAATACTACTTGAAAATATATATATTTTTAGTGTAATTCATCGCTTCTTGGTGATCATTTTGGTGTGGGCCTGTTTGCTAGTTCTATTTTGAGGCAGTGCTTCTCTCCATTGGTAGTCATGTGTCTGGTTGAAACCATGCTTGTGTTTTGTTGTTGCTGGAACGGTTGGCGAGGGCAGCATCCACAGGCAGCTGACAGGTGGTGGTGTGTCAACTAGACAGATGGATGTGCACTGTCAAATGGCATTTCCTTCCACATGTGCTGCATCACTCTGTGTTTGGCTTCACTGTGGTTGGAGTTGAGGGAGTTAGGTTGACTATGGGAGTGTTTCATGGTGTTTGTCAACCTCTACCACTGGGATGCAGTAGTGGCACTTTTTGATTATTCCACAGTGGCTGCACGATTCATCACTCTCTGTGAGTCATGCACTCTCTGACTGCCCTATCCTTCACCTATGCCTGCACCGGTCATGTCATAGTTCACTGACAGTGTTTTTTACAACCAGCTAACTCATGCTCAGGTTGTGACATACTTCCCCATTGTTTGTGGGTTGCTTGTGGATGTCGCACACATTGTTGGTATGTTTGCTTCTGTCGTGGGCACAAATTTGGTCACTGTGCTTTGATGACATGCCATTGTCGTATGGGCAGCATGAACCAGTTTTACAAATCACTTTTCACATGTGTATGTTGGGGGATGGTTGCAGTGCTTAATCTGTAAAAAAATAAGTGCCAGTGCCCAAAAAAGATTGGCCCCATAATGCCAGTTCAGTGCTAGACCTAGATCGACCCACCACCAGCCCATCACACTGCTGCTGCTCCATGTCACATGTCTGGTGCTGCAGCATCTGTTGGCACAGGCTAGTAGTGGGATGGATGCGGAAGGGCACATATGGGTTGAGAAAGTATAATGCTTTAAAGTTGGAAAACACTTCTTGGTTGTTGGAGAATGAGGCTGTTTCCCTCACCTCCCCGTGCCTTTAAGCCTGAGATAGGGGATGGTCTAGGCCGCTCCCCCAACGCCCCTTTTGAACCTCCTTGCTCCCTCCCTTCTCCTGTCTCCTTGTGCCATCCAGTTTTAGGAGGTCCCCCCACCACTGATCTCCCCCTTCCTGTTGTTGGAGGGGGATGGGGCACATGGGCCCGAGTGTGTCCGGCTGTGTGTAGCGGCTATGATGGTGTCTGCTACATTCTTCCTTGCACTCGGCACATCCCCCTGCTTAGCCACAACACCCCACACCGGCCTTCCACAGGCCCTGCATTTGATTTACCTGGTTTATAAATTCACTTTGGTTTAACCTGCGGCCCTCCACACATTTCCCTTTTCCCATAACCTCCCCCAACACCCCCCCAGAAATAATACACTGACTTGGGTTGTGGATGTACAGGCCGCAGTTGCTTTATTAGCAGGAGGTATCTTACAGGTGCTCTCTTACTTGTTACTTGGTAATACAGAATCAGGTTATTCTGCTCTGAGCTGCCCACCCTTACACTCCCCACTCGGTGGCAAGCAGCATCCGCTGATCGGAAGTGAAACCGTTACTTTTCCACTTTAATTTGTATAAACTCAAACTTGAAGGTAGGAAAAAGAAAGCCTAGGACACAGTAGGCCAAATCGCAAGTGAGACATTTTACTAACATGGCAAAGTGTCTATGGCAATGTGGACTTAACATGACAGGATGTTACACACTGCACAATATTTTACTGACCTCCATCACAGCACCCGCAGACATATGTTTGACTTTCACTTGCCTAAAAAATGCAGAGGGGAAGAAGGGGGTAGAGTGACACCCTTTGCAGTTGAAGTCAGGGTGAGATTACATTATTTGCCCGGGATCACACACTTATGCTGAACAGCGAAGCAGGGATTTTATCCCAATTTGGGAACAGAACAGCCACCTTCTTCCATGCTTTACATGGAACAAATATTTCAGTTTCATTTGTCAACAAGACCTACAATACTGTCCTATAGTTTACTTGCAAAACGCACAAATTGCATAAAAGCTTCATGACAACATGTTTAGTTTAGTTTAGTTTATTATTTATATGGCGCGCCATACCCTGGGGCATCGGGGCGCAAACAGACAAGGATATGCTCAACTTAGTTACAAGTACATGATAAGTAGGAAAAAAATACAGACAACAACAATGTTACAATAGGCAGGTATGTACAAGGTAAGATCAGGGTCAAGGAACAAAGGGTAACAGGGTACATGTTTCCTGCATAGTCATAAGGTAGTGATATACAGTTATGTACAGTGTGACATATCAGGTCACCAATGTAAGAATGATGTGCTGCACACGGAGCTTCAATCGCATGGTAAATAGGCTCCGGAGCAGGGAGTGGGAGTCAAGGGAGTAGCATTTAAAGGGTCATGCAGGTTAGAGTCGTTAGATGTCATTGGCTCTCAGCCACCTAGTTAGGTTCTGTCTGAAATTGGCGTAAATCCTTATAGCAGCATCTTGGGCCAAAATAATATCAGTGTACCTTTATTTTCCACATCCTGGATGGAAAACTATAAGATGCAAAAGGCAAAATATTTATTTACCCAATTATTTTCATCGCTTTAAAACGCACAATGAAATAGGTTGTGTCATAAACTCACTTAGGTTTGGTCTATACTGATTGCTCTAGCTCTCTAGCTATGTGTGCCAAAGAAGACAAAGTCCTCACTGGCGCATACCAAGCGTTCTTTTTTCAGATCTTGTTCTTGCCATCTTTTCCAGGGTTGGAGGTAGGTATCCATTGTGTACTCCCATCAAGTAAAGGTCCCTTTTCACTGCTGTGTTGCAATCATTGTCCCGGGACTCAGGATAGCTCAGCGGCAATGTGCTCCACTTGGAAGCAAGACACGAAGCAACACAGGTCCGATCCCCAACTCCTCACTTAGAAACCTCTGGGCATTAAGCACGTTATAAATACGCAACTAAGACATGCTCCTCCTGCAATTGCACCTCGATGCCCCCGGGCTGTGTGAGCGCTTTAAAAATGCAAATAAATAAAAAAGCATTCTGTTTCAGTCACTGTTGCACTATATTTGTCTCTACCCCTTCTGCCCCATCTGACAGTCTGATAAAGTACACCAAGTATTGTTAATCGGTTACCTCCAGGAAGAGCACCCTCCGCTCGGCCTGTTCTTCAGTCACCTCATCCAGGTGTTTTGTGTAATCAATTTACTCTCAAGCCCTTATCAGTCATCACATCTCATAAATGCATGCCCACTCGCCCTTCCTTCAAGCATGAGCATGGTGTTGTTGGGGAATACAATTGTCTTGAGTCGGGCACAAATGAAAAAGTGGCCAAAATTGCAAACGACAATTCATTCCTTTTATGACAGACTGAGTAGTACCGACGGGGAAGGCTTTTTGATAAAATGTGAGGCAAATTGTGCATTTTAAAGAGTATTTTTGCAGTGACCCTGGCCCCAACTACTAGCCGAATGGTGAAGTAACTAGTCAAACTGGCCCAAATGGGACAAAAAAGTGGCCCAGATGGACCATAAAAGCTGGCCCACAGTAGCATGTTGTGTTTTTGGTTCGTGTATTGCCCCATAGGCCAGTCCGAGCCGGATGCTATCTTTGCCCTATAGGTCCGTCCGAGCCGGTGCTATCTTTTCAATGAAAACGAAAAACTCAGCCCCTGCATCGCCTGAATCCTTTCCGGTACTCTGCCGGGTGTGCGTTTTGGGGTGAAGGAACAAGTGCAGTATGTTAGTGCAGTGGAGAGAGGCATAGGTGACAAGACCATGGCTGCTCCTGCCTGAAATCAAAATGGTGTCAAACGGGCGGACGGGGGTCCGAAGGATAGAAATTCTGGAAAAGGAAATATGCAAGTGTAAAAACCTGCACATGGCCCCGTGGTGTACCATGTACCGCGTTGTGAAGGGCGGCTAAACGCATGTCACTTGGGCCAAGGATTTCGGGACCCCCACCCGCCACCCCCAGGATATTGCGGCTCCGCTCAGGTGATGTGGGGCATGGGGCTGGATTGCTAACTGACACAAACAAAGCTGCACGCGCTGTGCAGTCCTGAGGGGCTGTGCTGTGCACAGTGTCCTGGAGGGCTGTCAGTGCACATGCTGTCCTGAGGGGCTGTGCACACGTTGTCCTGGAGGCTGAGAGCACCCAATGTCCTGAGGGGCTGTGCATGAGGTGTCCTGGGGGGCTGTGTACGTGGTGACCTGGGGGGCTATACATGCAGTGTCCTGGGGGGCTGTGTATGCGGTGTCCTGGGGGGCTGTCCATGCGGTGTCCTTGGGGGCTGTGCATTAGTGATCCCCTTGGCTGCCTGTGCACGTAGTGTTCTGGTGGGCTGTGCTCACATTGTTTCAGGGGTCTGTGGCTGTGCTCATGGAGTCCAGAGGGGGTGGGAGGGCTTTGCTCACAGTGTCCCGGTGCTGCGCTCATGGTGACCTGGGGGCAGTGCACGTAGTGTCCTGGGGGGCTTTGCACGCAGTGTCCTGGGGTGACCCATCCCATGTTCAATACTCGCAACTTCCCCGAGACACGAGGGCCACCCGGCTACGGCCACCCCAGTCGGACTGTAATACAAAGGGGTCACAGACCCAGCAGGACTCAACCAGGGACGAGGAACACGCAGCCACCCGTGGCTCGCCTGGTCCTGGGCCTTGCTGCCTGAGCTGCCTCAATCACTTTAGGCTACCTTCCGTGGGGCCGCCCGCCACCGCCACCGCAGCCATGCTGATGACAAAAATAGGTGTGCAGCGGCCCCACGGAAGGTAAGATTTTAAAAGAACAAACGTATATTTGGGCGGCTGGGGCCCATCACTTTCAAAGTGATGGCCCCAGCCGCCACTCAAAAATACTTCTTTTTTTCAAAACCTAACTTCCGTGGGGCGGGGCCCTGGCCACCGGCCCCACAGAAGGTCAGGTTTTAAAAGAGAAAAGTAAAAACGTACTAATTTGATCACAATCCAAGGGCCCGCGTTGCGGCAGAGTCATCCGACTCAGTCTGTGCCGCGGCAGCCCTGCCTGGTGGTCACAGAAATTGGCCTGGGCCTGGCACTGCAGTCAGCAGCACACAGGTAACACAGACAGAAGCCGGGTGCGGATGGGCCCCTGGTGGGGTCCTGACTCCTGGGCAGTCAGGACACCACCAGGGGACCGCACCACTGCCCTGGCCCCGACCCCGACCTGGGCCTTCCTTGCCTGATCACTGTGACAGGCTCAGGGCAGCCTGCTGTTTTACGGTCCAGACTTACCTGCTTTGTAACAACAACACGTCACCGTGTAATTTCACTGGCCCAGAAGAACAGCCAATGAAAACTGCACATTCAGTGTTACTATACAGAATGTATCAAATACTGCATAGTAACAACAGAATGGAAGTTTTCATTGGCTGTTGTTTGTAACTTGTTGTTCATTGCTATTGCTGGCCCCTCTCAGGCCCAGCCAGCCATGGCCTGCACCTGGAAGCACGAGAGATCACAATGACAAACAAACCCAATGATTTATAAGGAAGCAATGTGAAGTGGAAGAACAAATAAAGCAATTGCATGTGCGCTGGCCCCCCCATGATTAGTTCCGGTGCCCAAAAAAGAGTGCCGGTGTTGGCCACCGGCAACCACCCCCACAAATTAAGCACTGGATGGTTGGTGCCAGGAAGGGTGTGTGAGCCAATGCTCCACTCATGGATGTAGCTCCGGTGAATGCATTTATTTTGATTTGCAGGATACATGTTCATGATGATAATCATGCTGCAGTCACACCACAGAGGTTCAGGTGAGCTACAGATGATCATTGGAGTGGTGATGTGTCACACTGTCACGGTACTGCCTGCAGGTGTTGTCATAGGTTAGGGGGCCTGAGGGTGGTGTCCCTTCATGAGTGGGCTGCCTGCAGGGGGTGTCACAGGTGATGGGCCTGGGGGTGGTATCCCTTCATGAGTGGGCTGCCTTCAGGGGGTGTCACAGGTGATGGACCTGGGGGTGGTGTCCCTTCATGAGTGGGCTGCCTGCAGAGGGTGTCACAGGTGAGGGAGCCTGGGGGTGATGTCCCTTTATGAGTGGGCTGCCTGCAGAGGGTGTCACAGGTGAGGGAGCCTGGGGGTGATGTCCCTTCATGAGAGGACTGCCTGCAGGGGGTGTCACAGGTGAGGGGGCATGGGTGTGGTGTCCTGTCATGAGTGGGCTTGCCTGCAGGGGGTGCCACAGGTGATAGGGTCTGTGGGTGGTGTCCCTTCATGAGTGGGCTTCCTGCAGAGGGTGTCACAGGTGAGGGGGCATGGGGTGGTGTCCCATCTGGAGGGGGCTGCCTGCATGGGGTGTCACAGGTGAGGGGGCCTGGTCGTGGTGTCCCTTCATACGTGGGCTGCCTGCTGGGGGTGTCACAGGTAAGGGGTCTGGGGGTGATGTCCCTTCAGGAGAGGACTGCCTGCAGGGGGTGTCACAGGTGAGGGGCCATGGGGGTGGTGTCCCTTCATGAGTGGGCTTTCTGCATGGGGTGTCACAGGTGAGGGAGCCTGGGGGTGGTGTCCATTCATAAGTGGGCCGCCTGCGGGGGTGTCAAAGTTGAGGGGGCCTGAGGGTGGTGTCCCTTCATGAGTGGGCTGCCAGCAGGGATTGTCACAGGTGATGGGCCCTGGGGGTGGTGTCCCTTCATGAGTGGACTGCCTGCAGCGGGTGTCACAAGTGAAGGGGCCAGGGGGTGGTGTCCCTTCATGAGTGGGCTTGCGTGCAGGGGGTGCCACAGGTGACGGGGTCTGTGGGTGGTGTCCCTTCATGAGTGGGCTGCCTGCAGGTGGTGTCACAGCTGAGGGGGTCTGTGGGTGGTGTCCCTTCATGAGTGGGCTCCCTGCAGGGGGTGTAACAGGAGAGGGCATCACGGGTGCCAGGGCATGGGGGTGGTCTCCCATGGTGATTGGGCTGCCTGCAGGGGGTGTCACAGGTGAGGAGGCCTGGGAGTGGTGTACCTTCATGAGTGGGCTGCCTGCAGAGGGTGTCATAGGTGAGGGGGTCTGGGGTGGTGTCTCTTCATGATTGGGCTTGCCTGCAGGGGGTGCCACAGGTGACGGGGTCTGTGAGTGGTGTCCCTTCATGAGTGGGCTGTCTGCAGGGGGTGTCATAGGAGAGTGGGCCTGGGGGTAGTGTGTGTACTACAGTGGTTCATGTGCAGTAGGGGGTATGTGGACAGGGTGGATGGCGAGGGTGTAGGGTGGACTTAGGTTTTTGAAACGGTGTAGCCTACACTTACGAGGGGGCACACAATTTTTACTGGGGTGCGGTCTGGGCTTGCGTGGGAGGGCACACGTTTTGTCTGGGGTGCAGCCGGGGATTGCAAAGTTTTTTCGCATGATTTTGATGGGGTACGACCTGGGCTTGCGTGGGAGGGCACCCATTTTGTATGGGGTGCGGCCAGGGATTATGAGGTGTTGTCAGTTGATTTTGCTGGGGTACGGCCTGGGTTTGCGTGGGAGGGCACACCTTTTGTCTGGGGTACGATCAGGGATTACGAGGTGCTGTCACGCGATTTCCCTGGGGGATGGCCTGGGCTTGCATGGGAGGACATGCATTTTGTCTGGGGTCCGGCAGGGGATTGCGAGGTGTTGTTGCATGATTTTGCTGGGGTATGGCCTGGGCTTGCGTGGAAGGGAACGCGTTTTGTCTGGGGTATGGCCAGGGATTGCAAGGTGTTGTTTCGCAATTTCGCTGGGGTGCAGGATGCTGGGCCAGGGATGGCACGGAGCCTTGCACCGTGTTCATCCTTTCACTTGCTTTTTGGCGTGCATGGCGGTGTGTTGGCGGCGTTCCTCGCACAGCTTGCTATTACTTGCGGGATGACTAATAATTCCTCTTGGAATCCATGAATTTGCGTGGCGTGCAACTTTTTATCTGTGCCACGGCTCGCGTAAGGTCCTTCTCGGCGCACGGCCTTGTGCCATTTCTGCGCCGATTCCATGAATTGGGCCCTGTGTGTCCTCCGCAGTGACAGCGCTCATATGAGCACACCAGAACTCAATCCGGAAGACAGGATATGTGGTGGATTGTCCAACATATGTGATTGTCCAACAGCAAGTGACTGCTAATCCAATAGAAACTCCTGTTCCCAGTAAGGGGCTGGGGGAAAGGGTGATTGCTTTGGACGATGATGTGGGATGGGCACAATTTAGGCAATTCCTTATGCAGAAACTTGAGGTACCACAGTGAATTTCGAAAGTCGCTATTTGGAACACCAGGAGTTATGCCCACTTATTGGATGGTAAAGGCTCTCTCTCCCTACTTAATGAATTTGGTGTGGTATATCTTCAAGAAATGTGGCTCACAACCAATATTCTCACAGAGGGTTTTGTTCTCTTTCAACAACTGGCTGGTAAGGGTCCTAGAGGACGCCTGTTTGGTAGCCTAATTATAGAGATCAAACAAAGGGTCCCTTTGATGAATGTAAAAGTGATCTTGAGCTCTCCTGATGTTTTGGCCATAGAGACGGAAGCAAAAGAAGTGGGGGACCAAATGGCAGTGCTGCTAATCAACATCTACAACCCGCCAGATAGGAAAAAGCTAGATGAGATCCATGAGGCTATTGATCAAGTCTGTTCGGACTGGGCACTAGCTGGAGATCGGGAATTTATTTTGCTAGAGGGAGACTTAAATGCAGGGTGTAGAGATAGAGAAGATAGTCCAGCATACAAATGTGTCAAGCTGATTAGCACAATGAAGAACCCCAGGGGAAACAAAAAAGGGAGTCAGTGGATCGACATGTTAAGAGAATGGAGGATGGTGATATACAATGGGCGGACCCTATGGGATATTCCGGGTCACAGTACTTGGTCCATGGGCAAAAAACAAGCAATTCTGGACTATTTCTTTGGTTACAATGCCTGTTCTGAAAGGGTGCCGGGATTGGAAGTCAGAGGGACGTAGTTCAGTGATCATCACATGTTGATCCTACCTATTGCAGTTGAATTGACTCCAAGGCTAAATGGCGGTGTGCAGGAGGTGGCGATAAACCATGGGGGAAACAGGATTAGCTGGACACCCAACAAAATCTCCACGGCAACTAGATACAGATATATTAATCTGTATCTCAAACAGGAAACAAACTGCTGGGAAGGGTGCTCAGTTGGTCAGTTTGGTGTATGGCTGGACGCCCTGTCCATTGAAAAAGCAATGGTGAGGGTTATAACAGGTCACCGTACAGGAAGGTAGAGAGGGTAATATCTTTGATATTGAAATACGTGACACCAAAAGGAGGATGAATCGAAGGTTGAGGAAAGCTAGAGAAGTGAACTGTCTACCCTTACTCTTGAGGCCAAAACAAGGAACATAAAAAGAGAATATAAGAGCTATTTGAAAATGAGAAGGCACACAGCGTTAATTAGTCACTGGAAGCAGATGCTTGTCGCACTTTGTAGTGGAAATGTGAGGACCCTCTGGCAAATACTGGCAAAGTCCAAGGGAGAGACTAGGGGCAGTATGATCAACCCTATCCCGGGGAGTAAACGGGTAGAGTTCATAGGGGCAAACTTTAAGACTAATGTATAGCACCAAACAAAGGTAGGTGAGATTGGGAGATGGCAACTTGTTCTAGAAATAGATGGCATCTACTTCGCAATAACAAAACTAAAGGGATCGTGGGCACCGGGATCAAATGGAATGTCGAACGCTGTATTGAAAGACTACCCCAAAGCATGGGCATCGGTCTTGAAAATTCTTTTTAAAAAGGTGTGTGAAGAAGGTGTAGTACCCGATTCATGGTTGGAGGCCATCCTCTTGCCAATCTACAAAAACGGCAACAGAGAGAGTCCAGAAAACTATAGGTTAATATCCCTGTTAGATGAAAAAGGCACACTGTTTTCCGGCTTTGTGCTCCAAGCCCTAGAGTACTGGGCAAAGGAGAACAACATCTTCGATTGCACGCAAACAGCCTTCCACCTGGAGTCTGCAACCACACACAATATACAACTGCTTGACAGCCTTATCAAGCAAGCCAGGATCAAGGGAAACCCAGCGCTTTATTTAATCTGGGTGAATTTCAGTGCAGCATTCGATTCAATCAATCGGGATCACCTGTGGTCAAGGTTGAGAAATTGGGGTTGCCCAGAATGGTTATTGGGAATCCTGATCCTATTACACACTCAGAGCAGTGTCCAAGTGTGCCTGGATAATATGGGTGACCTGTCCACCCTGCAAGAAGTAAATTGGGGTGTTATACTCTGGCTCCGCTGCTGTTCTGCCTCTATATGGCTGACCTGCCCGCTAAGCTACTGGGGAGTATGGGTTGCCCTGTGAAGATCTGTTCAAACCACATAGCTAGCCTGCTGTATGTGCATGATCTTGTCTTGCTCGACCGTACAATAAGAGGCGTGAAATAAAAACTTAAGACACTTCTAGAATACGCCAAGCAGAATGGTCTAGTTATCAACATGATCAAGACCAAGATGATGGTTGTCTCAGGGAGAAGGATAGCGATGGTTGGTTTGCAGATAAACACGAATAAGGTGGAATATGTTGGCAGCTACCCCCACCTGGGTCATGACTTATCGGCAGATGGGGGGCATAGTGTTATAGTCGAGAGTAAAAAGAGGAAGGCTCGACAATTATCATGTTTGATCCACAAATTTGCCAAACAAACAGCAGAGTTCTCGTTGGAAGGGATCCTGAAGCTATACAAACAGAGCTTCTCACCTGCGTCCTTTATGGTCTTGACGCTTTGGCCATCAGGGACCTGATGTGGCTAAACATGGTGGAGAGTCAATTCTGGAGAAAGCTCCTAGGTCTCCCACCTAACATGCCAATGGCCTACCTCAGACTAGAACTGGGATTAGTGTCCCTCATGAGCCAGGCCCTAATGGAAAAGGGCATTTTGTATATGAAAGCGAGAAATAGACCAATGTGCAAACTGTTAAATTTAATAGGATAAAAGTAGGAAAGGGAAAGCAAACATGATTATGTCACCTTGAATGAGATATGTTTTTCAAATATAGGTTGGTCCCCAGATTTTGCAAGAGGAACCAGGCCTGAGCTATTAAAACACTGTTTAAAAATGAAGTGAAACAATAGCACTGGCTGGGAAACTTTATACACCTGGAAAAGCTGCATAACTTCAAATATCTACGGGGGATAGTCCATTGTTATTTTCAGCCTCAAACATACCTCCGGAAGTGCCCTAGTCCAGCAATTCAAATGTTAATTCCGAAACTACGGACACATCAGTTGCCATTGTTTGCATTGCAGGGAGCGCAAGCCAAAACAACGGCGGACGAGAGAATCTGCCGTATGTGTGGGTTCAAAGATCATAGGGAAACACCCAGACATGTGCTGACTCTGAGTCCAAGATGGGAGCCCACGTATATGACAAGGTTGGGGAGTTTGTAGGAAACTATGAGGCAATTAAAAGTGATGAATTCTAGAGCTATTCTTTAAACACTGACCTTGAATCTGTGCATATAGCTTTGTTTTCAGTTTGGCAAGTGGTCTCGGGGTGTATGAATAAGACGCTATAGTGTCAACAGAGGTCCAAAAGAGGGGACATTACTAGTTACTAGTAGCACTAAACTATAACCACAGACTCTATGACCGAAAGAGAGAACCTAATAATAATCCTAATATGTGTCTGTTAAATACTCCTGCTGAGAAACCGTTTACACAATTGTAAAACAAACTTTTATGTATTTTATGAATGTTAAGCTTTTTTTACGAACACTTGAATTTACTAAAACTAGAAAAATTTAAATTTCTATCGTTGTTTTATATACGTTACATTTTGTAAAGGTTCTCTTTGAATCAACAGAAATTAAATTAAACTAAATTTAAAAAAAAAAACTTTGGGTTCCAGATGCTTCAGCCTACACTAACAATCTAGTTATGAAACCATCTAGCAATGTGCAAAGAAAACTCGTCTAAGCACAATATATACTTTGAATGCATAAGAGAACTGCTAAGCATTTTGCACGCTTCATCTTTGAGTGATTCTGTGACATCATGTTGACACTGGAAACCCCCCCAAATCTCCTAAATAAATGATTCAATACATGTTGTACTCTGATATGAAGTGCAATTATAGTAGCAAGCACATGGTTAATAACAAATAATGAACAGGTACAACATTTGGGATGTTTTGCTTTCATTATAATTCAAGGGCATTTGGCGATTCAGAGGATTATTCCCTGAAATGTTGTACATTCGTAAATAAAAGAATGTTAAAGATTCTACATGTTCTGTTAAAATGGTTTACAATAGCTTGTATTAACCATTTGAAACTAATTACAGCTCACACATTCATTATTCATCTGGTTAGCAAAACACTTCCACCACATCAAATGCTCTAAAATAACCTGAAACATATTGTTTTTAGAACAAACTTAATAATTTAAAAAAATCACTCAAATAAATTAACAATGTAATTTTACATTTTAAAAAAAATGTTTTATTTGTTTATAATATAAAAATAGATTTTTACAAAAAAAGAAGCAGAAGATAAAAAGAAGAATTTCAATTCAATCATTCCTTCAGATTTAACGATCTTGAGTCAATTAAAAAATGTGTTAAGACTGATTTTCAGAGACTTTGGTCTATCTATTAATTCTATAGTAGTTACACTCTTCAGTTCTTTTTTAAACTAACGCCACAGGTGTTGAAGGAAAAAAACTCTTTTACTACGTTGCATGATGTTGATCGTCGCCAGTAGCCATGATGTTTTGTCCCCTCCAATCAGTTTTAGCCAACAAAGTTCGTCGTCTCTGAGATAGAAATTCGATAGGGTACTAGGCAGGTATTTGGTTCGAATGCTTCGGGTCGCAGGGCAGGTCAGAAGGAGATGGCAAATTGTTTCTTTAATCGCCGGATCGTTGCAGAATCGGCAAAAGCTTGTAGTTGTTAGGCCTCTAATTGGCAATATTTCTTTTGTTTCAAGCAGATTAAGTCTGATTTTCATGAAGGTATTCCGGGCCCGCCTGTTAGGTAACAGTTTGATGTAATTTTGCAAGACGTCCAGTTTTTTAAAGATATGAGGTAGGTGCTTGGTGAGTTTGTTTTTACTGGCGATGTCGAGTGTCTCTATCCAGTCCAGTTCTTTTATCTTTTTGATGACTTTTGTTGGATTGTTTATTAGTTCTTCCTCAGAACTTTCTACGTCTACTAAGAGAGCCAAATTCTCAGACTTCCATCTAGTCAGCATAATACATGTAGCACTTGACATTTCCTGGTTTATCAATTTATAGACGTATGAGGTCTCCGGTAGTCTCCATTTCCTGTAAAGCATAAGGCGCCGACAGGTCACTGCAGTTTTTAATGAGGTGAGGCTGAATTTGCGTCTAATCAGTGCTAGCAAAGTAGATTTTGGAAGACCTAACACAATTCTCCAAAAATGTGCTTCTAATTTCGGCCAAATGTCCATAGGTAAGTTTGGCATTGCATCCACACCATAGGTGAGGGCCAGAACCACAATTTTTTTGTAGAAGTCCCAGACCGGGATAGTCGAAAAGCGGTCATATTTAATGTCCACTGCTTTCCCTTGGGCAGTGAGCTTTTTTGTTTTTTCGTAAAGGGCATTTTGCATGGCTTTTTCTTTCATCGTGTTGTCCAATGTTATCCCTAGATATCTAACGTCGCTTACTCTATCAACTATGGATGCATCCAAATGAAGCCTAATCTTTGCTTTTTTCGTTGTTGTTTTTTCGAATATCATCATTTTAGTTTTGCCAACATTGATGTCCAGGTTATTTTCCACCATGTATTGCTGTAAATTGTTCAATTGACGCTGCAAACCTATTGGTGTAAAATCTGTAAGGATTAGGTCGTCAGCGTGCAGTAGATGATTAATCTGCTCGCCACTGATTTTTGGAGAAAATGAACAAATCAGTTTTTCCGCTTCTTGAAGGTCTCCTAAATAGGTCCAAAAAAGACTGGAGCCAGAGGGCAGCCCTGTTTCACTCCTCTGGCTGTTGTAATCTTCGCCAAAAGAGACCCCTGATGGTTTATGCAAACTCGCATCAAGGTGTTAGAGTATAAGGCTTTTATTGGCTCCAAGATGTTTTTTGGGCACTTCCAACCAGACAGTTTCGACCATAGTCTTGTTCTATCGACTTGGTCGAAGGCCTGAGAGAGGTCCACAAAAGTTACAAACAGACTCTTTCCGCCTTCTAGGACCTTCCTTTTGAGAGTATTCAAAATAAGGATGTTAGCGTCCAAGCCCATATTCTTTTTAAATCCTGTTTGGAAGTGATCTTGACAGGCAGCGCTAGAGGGCCAGGTTGTGAAGTGACGAAGGAGGAGGGAACCAAATACTTTGCCTATTGGGTCTAAGAGGCTTTCGGGTGGGTTTTCAGATCAAGGTTAGAAATATCGTCGGGTCCCGGGGCCCTAGACGATTTCAGTTTTTTTATTAGGTCCAAGATATCTGACTTGTCAAGTCGAATCCAAGGCAACTCTGTGTTCTTATATTCCCTAAACTCCATGTTTGGTGGTAAAAATAGGTTTGTAAAGTAGGACTCCCAAGTTTTTTCACCTATACAATTCTGTAGTGAAGGTGGGGGACCAGATGATGCCGAGTGGAGCAGAGACCAACAGTTTCTAGCTTGGTTACCGTTTATCGCTTTGAGAATGGTTTCAGCGTCTTGTTGGTATAAAACAAATTCCGATGAGCTTTAAGCCGAGTTTCATAGATTATTGTGGCCTCAGTGGACATGGTTAAAGAGGAAATTTGGTCTAGTCTTTTGTTGAGTCTCAAAGTTTTTTTGAACTCTCACATTTTGCCTACCACCAACTTATCAAAGCCATGTATTGTTGGTGTATCTGATTGATTAGATTTGTGTCGCTGAACTTTGAAGGCTGTAAGTAAAGAGGCATAATCAACCCGAATTTGATCTCCAATGTTGGTTAGGTTGGTGTAGTCAACTGTCATGGATCTTACTGCATCCTCCGACTGTCATGGATCTTACTGCATCCTCCGATAGTTTTAGCCTTGTTCCTTGGTTGTTAAGTTCGATGTTGGTAGGCATTTTCGCGTATGAGGCATTTTGTGAAGCCCAAGTTGTTAGCAAGAGATTATGGTCACTCGCGCCGTCCTCACAACTTCAAAAGATAAGATTGATTGCAGTAGAGATCTTGACACATAAATGTGGTTGATCGTTGAGTGTGAGTCATTTCTTTCCCAAGATGGAATTTGACTTTGGTTGGGATAGACAGAGTCTAAATGGAGGAAGCCTTTTTTAATTTCATCAGATTCATCCATGATGAAGCCCGTAATTCAGAAGGCATTTTCTTAGCCTTTTTTGTGTTCCAGCTCCTTCTTTTTGTACATGGACATTCAAATCTCTGCATATGATGATATGATCAGTCTGGTGAGTGGCCTGGGCTTCATCATTTTTGTGCTCCACCATTGTAAGAATTTTCTTAGTTTCTATTACAACAGGATTCCAATAAACGTTGATGATTACTATAGATTTGTTTATGGTGTTAATTTTCCCATTGACAGTTATTATAGACCAGTTTAGCTTTAATGATTGCATCAGTTGGTTACCCTCAAGCTTTTGAGTTAAGGTGATGCCGCTACCATTTTGAATTGCCACTAAAAGGCCAGAGGTAGGTCGACCGGCGATACCTTTTTTTGCTGGAACCGCGCTGATTTCATAGCCATCCAAGATAGGGATCTGTAAAAGGCAAGTCTCTTGTAGACAAATAATATCATAATCCCCCAAGTGAATGTCGTCTGGCATAGTTAAGTGCTGAAACCCTCTACTATTCCAGGAGCACATCCTGATCGTTTGTTGGTTCTGGACGATACAATTGACAGACTCAGGAATGTGCTGTGGGGTCTTGGATGGCCATCTTTGATGCTGGAGGGACAAAGCTTTTGGAAGCCATGACCACATAGATTGAAGCGATCGACCACTTTCGGTCTTTGAGGTTACAATAGGGCAATTATTCCGGACTTGCCTTATTAATCTCAGTGGAGAATTTGCCGGTGGTGCTTGGGTTTGGTCGCTTATTGATAATGTTTCCCTCGCTGCAGTTAGACATTGATTGTCAAGTGCACCACACTCTGGTGTGACTTCGATTTTCATTGGATTCCGGCAGTCTTAAATGCAGGAGGTGAGCCTCTCCGGCAAGGGATTGACGTGGGGTTAGATATCTTTCGATACCTTGAAGAAGAGGGTTTTTCCCGACTAGCTCTATTTTGCGGGTTCAGGTCGTTTTCCTGATCCTTTAGTGAAGGAACTCCATTAAGTCATACCCCAATCTAAGTAGAACTTCTGTAGCATCTCTGAGTAGGTTGTTCACTGTTGAGCAGTTGATGTAGAGATGGCAAATCGCCTTCTGATGATAATGACTTGGGTCCACAATTTTCAAGTCAGATGACCTTAACTTGCGAAGCGATGGGATATGATGAAATAGTTTGATAACTGCTTCTCTATTCAGTATGACATCATCTATGTTAACCGGTATCTGTTCCAATTTCAGTATCCATTTATGTCATAGTCTTTGGATTGTGTCAGTCGCTGAGCCTCTGTTCATGATCTAAAGTGTGTTTTGCTAAATGTCTAGACTGCTGTTCCTTGATACTTGTTTTCTGAAGTCTCCCATCATGGGTATGCTCGTTTTGCCGGGAGCTTTTTAATTTCAGGCTCTGATGATCGTGATTTTTTACGTTGATTATTTCCTTCATTGTTTGATGGGATATGATGAAATAGTTTGATAACTGCTTCTCTATTCAGGTCCACAATTTTCAAGTCAGATGACCTTAACTTGCGAAGCGATGGGATATGATGAAATAGTTTGATAACTGCTTCTCTATTCAGTATGACATCATCTATGTTAACCGGTATCTGTTCCAATTTCAGTATCCATTTATGTCATAGTCTTTGGATTGTGTCAGTCGCTGAGCTTCTGTTCATGATCTAAAGTGTGTTTTGCTAAATGTCTAGACTGCTGTTCCTTGATACTTGTATTCTGAATTCTCCCATCATGGGTATGCTCGTTTTGCCGGGAGCTTTTTAATTTCAGGCTCTGATGATCGTGATTTTTTACGTTGATTATTTCCTTCATCGTTTGTGCAAACAGATGTTTTTATATTAGCGTTGTGCGCTATGGATTTATTTCTCTCAAAGGGCTATTGATTTTGCTTACATATTGTAAAGCAATGTTTGTCTTCTAAGGTAAGGAAAGGCGACGTTTCTGAAGTCGACCTTTCCATTCTTGTCTCTTGAAAGTTGACAACCATTTGTTTTTTCGAGGCAATGTCGACAATAGACTCCGTGGAGGATAAAGGAGTAGTCTCCATTAAATGGAGAGATATGTTCATCATCTCTGAGTCTCTTAGGAAGTCTTCGGTTGAAATCGGCAAACCACTCGGACAGACAGGCCTCTTCTGATGGAGTGGTTGGCTGTTTTTGCTATTGGTGTCTTGTGAGGACTGAATCATTGGCACTTTCAAGAGAGTCGCTGGAGTCCACTTTTTACATTTTGTTGTTACTTGAGGTTGGAAAATCGGTTCCAGCTGAAGCTTTTCACTTGATGTTAAGTTAGCAGAAATCCTGTTATTAACCGGTTGTTGCCCTTGAACCGGGGAACTTGCAGTTGTTGTCAAGTCTATGTATGTTAAAGTTTGTGAGCCTTCGGACTTGTATATTTTGTTCGTAGTGGGTAAGTGATCAGCAGCTAACGGTGATGCTTGCTGGTTTAAAGCAGATGCGTGATGGTAGTCCTTGTTTGGAGACCACAACCCAATTTTTTCTTTTATAAAACTAACTTAAAAAACAGAATTTTCAGTAAAATAGACCCTACAACACAAAGTGGATACATCTACAATACAAATTACTAGTTTCACACACATACATTCCTATAACATGACAATACAATACAACAGCATATAAAATTTATATAATGATTTAAACATTTCCAATCACTGAGTATTATTAACTCAGATTAAACAGTCCCGACATGTTTCAGTTCCTCATTGCGCTTGGTGCATGAACCTTCTTCAGGGGAAGAACGCTTTTATTATAATTCTCCACCATGTAATCCAGGGCCACAACAGTACTCTTCAAAACCGTACTCCTATAATTTATTCAATACACAAAAAAAGAATGGGGTATCACTACAAATCTACATCATCACAAATACATAAGTCAGCTCTATAATACTAAATATACTACAGTACCATTGAAATATATACCAATGTACTGATCAGATTCAATAAAACCAGAAAAACCACTACATACCTCACATGTAGGATTACTGCAGTGTAGGTGTGCCACAATGCACCAGAATAACCACAGACCTCTTAGATAAGTCTGGTAATATTTTCTTAATGGTTCTTAAATAACCAGGAGCCCGATTTCTGCTGAAAAGGAACATCAAACAAAACAAACAGTGGTGTGAACAACACAACCACTACTTCCTCACTTTATCAACACCGTCACGTGACCACACAAACTAAGGTGAGCTTAGAAAACCATGCCACTCCTGGTGGAGCCCCATCGTGTACCACTATCATTCAATGTGGGCATGCCATCCATGAAACTCCCCTGTAGTGCTGCTGAGACTACACCCTTCACCATGGCAATGTCACCAATTCAAAACAATATATAAATATATACCTATTATATCACACCACCACTCCTGCGTCAAATGCTGAGATTGTTTACATATTCTTCATCGCTGGTTGGTGATCCAAGAAAATATCCTACAACGGAAGAAACTGGATCAATACTCTAGCCACGCACTATCGTGTATATTTCTATACCGTACTCTGCCCACTACGTTATGATTAGCTTAATATAAACCATTATTGGCGAAAATAATTCAGATAATGCTCGCGTATGACGATGGCCCGTCATTTCATACCCTGTAGTAGCCTCTACAATACAATATACTCAATGTCACTCGTAGTTACCTTAAATAAGGACAGAAGCTTCACCCAATGTGACTACGAGAACCCCAGAGTCGATTCCGGTTAGTGCGGCGGTTCGGCTGTTAACCACCTACTCTCGCGATGAGCAACAGTTAAAGTACACTATAGCTCAGACATAAACGAAGGACTAACCTTCTTTGTTTCGTGATGCGTCAAGCCTACTATTGTGGGAGACATAAACAACGGACTAACCTTCTTTGTTTAATAAACATAGACAACATGTCCCACTCAACCCTGGCTAATGGGCCGGCAAGCGAACAACGATTCCAGGTTACAAAAAATGTAGCCCAACCATTATTGTAGTCATTATCAGCACAAACAGCGGCTGCACGCCGGCACATATCTCATCCTAAACACAAAAATGTGAATCAAATCGCATCCATCTATCGCGGTGGGCACAATGGTGATCACAATTGCAATTAGCACAGGATTCCATGATGGAGAACCTAAAATCCACTAGACAATTTCGAAAACCTAGGGATTATAGCCCAACTCGGATCTAAATATAATTGATTATCGGCAATCGAAATTTCTCACCCAACATATAGTGATGCATACAGCCCATTGCACAAGTACATTACACTACTCGAACATAATTGACTCATCACGTTATATTTTCTTAGTCTAAACATGTACCATTTTTCTATTCAGTAGATCATATTAAGTCTTCATATTTTACACTCATTACCAATGAGATATATCCATATCTCCACACGAATGTATAAACATCAATGGTCCATTTATCTCTGAGCATGTGGCCAATCAATTTCTTCATTAAGACCAATAATATGACTTTGGCACTTGTAAATCATTTTTTGTTCAAATACAATGAGTTTGCCATCTATTTCTGATTTGTTTTTGCCACAAATTTTCTTTAAGATCACCCAACTGAAATCCTCGTATGAATGTTTCAACTGTACAAAGTGTTTGACCATAGGGGCTAACAGTACTTGATTTTTTATGCAACTACGATGTTCTATCATACGGGTGCGACATTTCCTGTTAGTTTTACCTACATATTGTAATCCGCACGGACACGTGATTAAATAAACCACATTTTCAGTGTTGCAATTGGTCATTTCATTGAGAACCCACTTAGTATTGGGATTCAACATAATATGTTTAGTTTCCTTCGTCTTGGCACACATCACACATTTTCCACAGGGAAAATGTCCCTTAACAGGCGGAAGACCCCATAGCGTAGTTTGTCTGGGTTCTAATGATTGTTTGATGGATATATCATTCCTAATTAGCATCTGTCTGATGTTTTGGCTTTTCCTAAATGCCATCAATGGGGGACGAGTCGATTCGTCATTATACACTTTTTTCCATACTTTGTTAATAATGCCTTTGATCTTATATGACAAATTTGAAAACGTGTTAACAAATATAATCCGATCCCCTTTGTCATCTCTTTGTCTTTTCTCTAGTAAGGCTTCTCGATTATTGTTGAAAGCTCTTTTAGAAGACCTCTTTACCAACTTGGCTGGATAGCCCTTATTACACAATTTTCTTGACAACTGGGCTGCACTTTCTTTATAATCCTGCTGCAAACTACTGTTTCTCTTTAGCCTCAAGAACTGCCCAAAGGGCAGGTTGGCCTTGATATGATTGGCATGGTGGCTGGAGAAATGAAGAAGAGCATTTTTGTCAGTTCTTTTGTTATAAGGTTTCACTTTAAGATAGCCTTCATAATGAAATATGGTGATATCTAAGAAATTAATTTCTTGTGCATTGATCTCTTTAGTGAATTTTAAGAAAGGGTTCTGTACATTAAGCCACTCAACAAAAAGTTCTGCCTCTGTAACTGTTCCTTCCCATAATATAAAAATGTCATCTATATACCGAAGCCATTTCAAAAGATGTTTCCTATATGGGTTGGTGACCGGATAGATGAACATTTTTTCAAAAAATTCCACATATAAATTAGCAAGATTGGGTGCCATGGCGGCACCCATAGCTGTGCCCTCAATTTGTTCAAAAAATGCACCTTGAAACTGAAAAAAATTACGAGTCAAAGCGAACTCAGCACACCACATGATAAAGGCATTACTAACAGGATGACCATCTACCCTATCTCGTAGAGTTTCTTCTATAACCTCCAAAGTGGCCCTTTGAGGAATAACTGTATATAAGGATTGTATGTCCAGACTAATCAACAAAAACCGGCCTGAAGTAAAAGGTAAATTTTCAATTTTGTTGATAGCATCCGATGTATCTCTCAGATAGCTGTCCATTTTGAGCACAAATGGTCTTAAATAGAAATCAACAAATTTGGACAAGGGTTCAAGGATAGAGTTTACTCCGGAGACAATAGGTCTACCTGGGGGATTAGTGAGGCTCTTGTGTACCTTAGGTAGAATATAGAAAACAGGTACACGTCCTTGTTTTCTAATGAGGTAGTCACGTTCCTGTTTACTAATCATTTCTGTTTCATATGCTCTCTGTACTTTGCCTTCTATAATCTCCATCATAGAAATAGATGGGTCAGAAGGTATAGAATGATAACTGGTGCCATCACTCAGTAAACGCTGGCATTCCCCCACATAATCAGCGCGGTTCAAAATCACTATGGCTCCACCTTTGTCGGCCTGCCTCACTATTACATCTTGTGTTTTGGCCAACCGTGATACCAATTCTCGCTGAGCATTACTAAAATTAGAATGATGCGGTATGCCTAGTTGTTCCAATTTCTGTACCTCTTTAAGAACTTGTTTTTCAAAGACACGAGATTCAGGGGTATAACTGTGTGTAGGGGCACAAAAGGTAGATTTATTTCTAAGACCCGTGTGGTTAACGTTCTCATACACGTTGTCATTACGAAAAAACTCATTCACATTTTTGTGTTTAGGATGAGATATGTGCCGGCGTGCAGCCGCTGTTTGTGCTGATAATGACTACAATAATGGTTGGGCTACATTTTTTGTAACCTGGAATCGTTGTTCGCTTGCCGGCCCATTAGCCAGGGTTGAGTGGGACATGTTGTCTATGTTTATTAAACAAAGAAGGTTAGTCCGTTGTTTATGTCTCCCACAATAGTAGGCTTGACGCATCACGAAACAAAGAAGGTTAGTCCTTCGTTTATGTCTGAGCTATAGTGTACTTTAACTGTTGCTCATCGCGAGAGTAGGTGGTTAACAGCCGAACCGCCGCACTAACCGGAATCGACTCTGGGGTTCTCGTAGTCACATTGGGTGAAGCTTCTGTCCTTATTTAAGGTAACTACGAGTGACATTGAGTATATTGTATTGTAGACGCTACTACAGGGTATGAAATGACGGGCCATCGTCATACGCGAGCATTATCTGAATTTTTTTCGCCAATAATGGTTTATATTAAGCTAATCATAACGTAGTGGGCAGAGTACGGTATAGAAATATACACGATAGTGCGTGGCTAGAGTATTGATCCAGTTTCTTCCGTTGTAGGATATTTTCTTGGATCACCAACCAGCGATGAAGAATATGTAAACAATCTCAGCATTTGACGCAGGAGTGGTGGTGTGATATAATAGGTATATATTTATATATTGTTTTGAATTGGTGACATTGCCATGGTGAAGGGTGTAGTCTCAGCAGCACTACAGGGGAGTTTCATGGATGGCATGCCCACATTGAATGATAGTGGTACACGATGGGGCTCCACCAGGAGTGGCATGGTTTTCTAAGCTCACCTTAGTTTGTGTGGTCACGTGACGGTGTTGATAAAGTGAGGAAGTAGTGGTTGTGTTGTTCACACCACTGTTTGTTTTGTTTGATGTTCCTTTTCAGCAGAAATCGGGCTCCTGGTTATTTAAGAACCATTAAGAAAATATTACCAGACTTATCTAAGAGGTCTGTGGTTATTCTGGTGCATTGTGGCACACCTACACTGCAGTAATCCTACATGTGAGGTATGTAGTGGTTTTTCTGGTTTTATTGAATCTGATCAGTACATTGGTATATATTTCAATGGTACTGTAGTATATTTAGTATTATAGAGCTGACTTATGTATTTGTGATGATGTAGATTTGTAGTGATACCCCATTCTTTTTTTGTGTATTGAATAAATTATAGGAGTACGGTTTTGAAGAGTACTGTTGTGGCCCTGGATTACATGGTGGAGAATTATAATAAAAGCGTTCTTCCCCTGAAGAAGGTTCATGCACCAAGCGCAATGAGGAACTGAAACATGTCGGGACTGTTTAATCTGAGTTAATAATACTCAGTGATTGGAAATGTTTAAATCATTATATAAATTTTATATGCTGTTGTATTGTATTGTCATGTTATAGGAATGTATGTGTGTGAAACTAGTAATTTGTATTGTAGATGTATCCACTTTGTGTTGTAGGGTCTATTTTACTGAAAATTCTGTTTTTTAAGTTAGTTTTATAAAAGAAAAAATTGGGTTGTGATTTAACCTATTAAAATAAACTATTTTTGATATTGCAAAAAAATAACTAGGTACTAGGTCTATTTTTTCAAGATCATTGGTACAAAGAGGGTTGTATAGCATCATACAAAATGATAAAGATCAGTGTTGAATGAGGGAATGTAATTACTGTCTCCTTTATATGATGAAAATGTTGGTTATCCCCTAACCGTGAGAGAGAGGGAATGTTAAAACAAGGGGAACGGTAAACCTTTGTTGAAACAGAGTCCTTGTTTGGAAACACTGCTTTATCATTTGAGTCCCTAGCCATAATGAATCCTTCCAAAAAAATGTATTTACTCAACATCTTTGCTTGGATTGATGTATGGTCCTTTAACGTGTCATTCATGGTCTCATATAGTTTGGTAAAGGGAGATAAACCAGTTGTAATTGCGGACATCAATGTGCACATGTCTGGTTTCTTAGCTGACAAATCCTTTTTTTGGCTTGAGTCCAAAGGATTGGACCTACCCTTAGCCGGAGTGAATAGGCTTGAAGAGGAAAAGGATCTTCTTGTTCATCTGAGGTGTTCTGAGGATCCTCTAAAGATCTTACTGGGATGTTGGGGAGGATTGAATTTGAACTTCTGGGAGCGGCCAATTTCTCATAGGAGGATCTGCACTAGGAGTGATATTTCTTGATGAAATCCCCGTCATGAAAGGTTGCGATCTTAGCTGTAGATGATCTGGTCTGTTGATAGCTTTATTTCTCTCTTTGTCCAGATTAAGAACTAGAACCTCATCATTAATAGGGTTTAGTATGTCTTCTGTGAAGTTATGTTCCGATGCCTGGTTTTTGTCTTCTTGTGGGCTTTCTTGTAAGTCTGAAGACGGAACACAGGCATGGGCCTTTGTGACCTTTACTGGCATTGTTCTTTCCGGAGAGGTGTTTCCATTATAGCAAGGATTAGTCTGAGTAGTGTCTGGTTGTATGCCTAAAATATTACTTGGAGGAGGATCTTGTTCTGAACTCCTTAGAGGGCGAGGGTCACTGAAGCCTGGTCTTAGTCAATAGGTTTGTTGAAGGAGACTGAGAAGCACGAGACAGATCAGTTTCTTATTCTGGAGGTGGTGAAGATCTAGTTGGGTCCAGACCTGAGTCAAAAGGGTCCCTATTAAATTCCCACCCATTCTTGCTGGCAGGACATTTTTGTTTCTCCAGAACATAATTGCTATGTGAAGGTAGTCTACGGCTGGCAATGATGGTCTTACACTGTTTGTTAGTTGGCGTGGACTCTTCTGCCACCTCAAGTATTTCAGCGTCAGTGAGTTCTTTGTAGCGGGCCTGGATGGCTCTTGAGTGTTTACAAAAAATGTCTGACAAAAGTTTGAATGGTGGCTGAGAGGTTTTAGCATTTTTTTTATTTTTGTTAACACCCGGCCAGCGGTTTTCTTTGTTGCTGACAGCTCTCCCAGATTGTCTTCACCGTAAAGGAGCTTTAGCTGATTTTTTACTAATCAGAAGATGTTTATCAGCTGGATCAGGTTGAACTCTTGCGGGTCTTGGTCTTTTCTTCATGTTTATCAAAGTATTTTCATCTTGGTGAGACTCTAAAGCGTCTTTTTGGCTTTCAATCAAGTCCTGGTCCCCTGCCTCCGGGGTGGGACTCACTGGGGATGTGTGAATCAGTGCTGTAACTGACACTGTGCCTGTGGGCGGGGCCATTGGCTCTGCGGGCTCTGTGTCCTGTGGCACCGACAGACCTGCTCCTTCCAGCGCCTGCTGGGGGTCCATCACCGGGGGCTCATAGGCAGTCCGGCCCCCCGCCAGCTCCCCTCACACACCATCCAATGCTATCACCACTTTGCGGCCGCCGACGAGACCCGTGATGGGCCATCACACAGAGGAGAAGCCCTGCCCCCACCAAGGGCCGTTAGCACTACGGGCCGCCGAGCAGCAACGCTCCCCGCCAGCCCCCCTCTGGGAGATCGCGGTGAGTTTTGCTCATCAGGATTTCCAACGGTAACAGCTGTGGCAGGGGTAGGGGTGGGGGTGGGCAAGTACATTAACTCGACCGTCTCGATGTGAAGCGGGGAGGAGGAGGGTTTATAGCTAACGGACACTTCCGTGGCAGGCTGAAGCATATTTGTGTCTTTTGGCAAGTCGCTTAATGATGTTCTTAAAACAGTTTGAACAGACCTTGGGCTCATAAAGTTCAACAGGCAGTCATTATGAGTGGATGCTGGTTTACCTGTGTTTAACGCAACTTGCTGTAGAACAAGTGTAGAGTCTAGTCGAGCTCCAGAGCTCCTCAGGCGTCAACCCGCCTCATCCTCAGGTGGAGGGGCAAGGGCATGAATGGGCTGTAGACCCTTTGCTGTCTTTTCAGTCCTGCCTGTCTTGACTGCAGGACTGCCACTCTCCGCCACTCTGCGTCCGCTTCGTGGATGAAAATGGCTTTTAAGCAGTTCTGGCCAGCACTTCCTCCACCAACAATAGTAGAGAGTGTAGAAGGACAGTAGGTAGACCGTAGAGTCAGGAAACAGGTAGCAGGACTGGCACTCTCCACTACTCTGCGTCCGCTCCGCGGATGAATTTTGGCTTTTAAGCTGTTCTGGCCAGCACTTCCTCCACCAACAATAGCAGAGAGTGTAGAAGGACTGTAGGTAGACCGTAGAGTCAGGAAACAGGTAGCAGGACTGCCACTCTCCACCACTCCGTGTCTGCTCCGCATATGAAAATGGCTTTTAAGCAGTTCTGGCCAGCACTTCCTCCACCAACAATAGTAGAGAGTGTAGAAGGACTGTAGGTAGACCGTAGAGTCAGGAAACAGATAGCAGGACTGAAACTCTCCGCCACTTCGCAAATAGGAGCGTATGAATCCACATTGAAAATTTTACCAAATGAACAGTAAAAATGGTACACACATTTACTACTAACTATGATATAGCTAAGGGAAATATTTAATTTTCTCATATGTTTACCTAACCATTTATGCTAAAATCCCAGCAAACCATTTGAATTCAAACATTAAACAACTCTTAAAACGTGAAAGATTCTTTTATCTGAAAATGACAACTTTTTATGAAAACTCACTTTGTGAACTATTGGTATCTTAAAAACACTGTTCTGACTAATGGTAACAGACTTGCTTTATTTTCTTTATTTACTATTTAGTGCAGCTTGCTTTTAACTAAACCATACACTTTCAAAAATATATCATCTAAAAGAAGGTTATAAAATGATCAATAAAATGTCCATCATTTTCTTTGAAATGCCATATACAGTCAAAATAAAAGAAATGTGTTTCCCTAACATAAGCCTGTCCGGAACATTTGATTTTCACAACATGTTCACAACACTTAGACTTGGTACAATGAGATTTTTAAAAGACTTGAAGTTGAACGGAGAAGGAGACTTGTTCTTTTAATAAAGCAATGAATGAAAACACATGATTTCCTTTTTTCCTTTTATTTTCTCTATTTCTAATGTAAATTTTTCTTCTAATTTTATGTTGCTGTAATGAATTGTATTTGTACATAATTGTATTTCTATCTTTTGTGTTTTATTCCTTTTAATTGTATGTTTTAAATATTGTAAAGTTGATGTATTTCAACTAATAAACAATATTAAAAAAAGAACGTTCGATTTTCTAAGGTTTCTAAGGTTTCTTCCTTATATGCAAAATCGTTATATCATGAAAGAACAGTCTCTTAATGTTGGACCCAGTCTTGCACCACCCACATCTGATTACAGCAAAAAGCATGTAACAGTGTTTATCACGTAAATCCAATGTTTATAAAATAGCATTAAAAGATTTGACAATGCAGTAACCAAGATAAGAACTATTTTACAACAATAGATCATTGTCATTACATAGGCTGACTACTCAATCATTGATCAACCTTTTTTTCACAATGTTGCCCTAATTTCTAAATAAAACAAAAGTCTGCAAATAGGGGAAAGCATTGTTACACATGACGGCTATCCATTTGCTGATTGCCTTTTCTGTTTCTTAATGTATAAAGTCATCCAAACTACAATGGTAGAAACATGGTGTAGGGCCTCATTACAAGTTTTGCAGTGCAGGAAAGGTGCTGGTAATTCCATGACTGGCACTTTTACCACACCACAAAACTTCACGTTTGCTTGTTGGGGTCAATGATTAACTCCAGCCAAGACCTGGAGGTAAATCAGGCCCCAACCAGCCAGAAACTGCCATTATTACTGGCACCAGTAATACCGGTGTTGGTAATACCAGCAATCCCCTCCACATAGTCTTATGGAACTCCATGGAATGGGGGTTTACTGCCCTTTCCACCGTCTGTAATATCCCAGAAAATCTAAGATATAAGAGGGTAGAAACGGTAGGTCAGTCTGCTGGTATCCCACCGGAATTACCGATGGGATACCGGCAAACCTTTAATATAGGACAGGTTTTGAATGTATGTCTTTTGGGAGTGTGTTCTATATTAGTGGACTGACCAATGAAAAATATCCACTTTCAACTGTATGTTCATGTACTGTTTACATCTGTTATTAGTATGTACCTTTGCAATTGCAGCATGGTCATTCATTTTGTGGATTTGTTCATTTTAAGTATATTGTAATAATCAATATCTGCCCACACTGTCACTCTCAGTAATTGGTAGCCCACTCAAGATTCTCCCAATAAAGGTATCAGTTTGCTACAACTCAAACGTCATGAAAAATAAATCTTATGTTAAAGTGTCAGCTCTTGGTTATGTGATTGATGCTCTGCAAAACACAAAAAGACAACAATCGGTGCAAAAGAAATTGTACTCTTTACCTTAAACATTTGTTAAATTAGTAAAGTACCATTTTTACCCGGGGCCTATGTACCAAATCTTGCCCCGAAAAAACATCATATTCATGCATGATCCATATAAATGCCACATCAGCATAACATTTTTGGTAAATAGTTATTAATGTAATATTTGCACATTTCAAGTTACATAAAAAAGGAAATTTTTACAGGTGAGAGTTTTGATATGTCAAACGCAAAATGTAAGTACAATAGAAGGGGTAGTAAGAATTCGTTGCACAATCCTGTTGTTTAAAATAGTGGTGAAAGATGGAAAAGGTAGTAATGCAAGTGAACAGAAACACCGGGGCTGGAGGGAAAAGAGAGTGAAATAAAGAAACATCAGCAAGCAAACATCTCTGAAATTAGTCAAGTCAGAAATGTTCTCGCAACAAGGAGTTCGATGAAAAAATGAGAATTTGTAAAAAACAAATGACAATAAAAACCTCTGGGTATTGAGTTCATACGCCAGAGACTACTTTGCGTATACTTCTAGTCCAGTATGTATACACATTAACCCTATATTTTAAATTCCAGGTTGGGTTGATTTTCACAAATATGGTGCTGAATACAAATTTATGAATAATAAAACAAATCAATCAAATGTTGAGAAGGATTATACTAGAGGCAGAAGCAGTGGTAGTGATAGAGGACACCAGGTTTGTGAGACTTGGTAGAAGGAGCAAGAAAGTCAGGTCTGAAGGATATGGGAGATGAGAGGGTAGGGATGGTATTTGAGGCTTGATTGAAGAAGGCTCACATTTTCAAAGAGTTCAGCATGGGACAATGGAGAGTCATCTAGTGACAGATTGTATTGTGGCAATTTGCAATTTGTTCTGAGATGGCTGGGCAAAAGAGGGAAAGGAAAACATAAACTGAGTGCTGTCTGGAAAGAGGTGATACTGAAAACCACGGGTTGAGATCATTTCATTTTACATAGGGCAAAGGTAGATAGGATGAAGAGCAGAGGTTCAAAGGCTTGGAAATGCATATAGAGAGAGAGGTGGGGTCAGAGGTTTGCAATTTCCAGAAGATTTTGAACGAGTGAACTTCCAGATGGAAGACAAACCAGGCTAGAGCAGATTTGCAATATCCAAGGTCCTGGAGATTGAATAATAGAGGGGAGAGGTCAACCGTGTTAAAGTGACAGAGAGGTCCAAAAGGATGAGTAGTATGAGTGCAGTCTCGGTGGAGTGTTTACAATGGAAGCCAGATTGAAGTGGATCTTCAAATTTGACAAGCAGAGGGTTTATTCAAAGGGGCTAGTACAATAGCAGATTTAAAGAAGGCATGCAAACGTTCAGCTGAGAGTGGGAGAGAGGTTAAAAAAGCACAGAGAGATGCAGGGAGGTCACTGGTTAAGCGTTTAGCCATTTCAGGAGCAAACAGGTCACTAGGAGTACTGGATGAGCTGAAGCTGTGACAAATGAGTGCCAATTCAGTAAATGGGGTAGAGAAGAAGAAGTTTGGAGTGGAAAGAAAAGATGGATGACAGAAGGAGGCTGCAGTAGGGAGAGAGAGAAGGGCCATGAGAGTATTACAAATGTTAGAAACTTTAGTGAAAAACAATTCATTAGGAGAGAGGGAAGAGGCAATGAATATTAATTTAGGAGATGGGAGCAAAGCATGGAGGGTACATGATACATTGCAGAGGTGATTGCAAATGGAGGAGATTACATTTGTGAATTAGGAGGAAATGGCAAAATCCAGTGCAGAGGAGAGAACAACAAGGGGATTTTTGGAAGCTAATAGTAGAGTGGGAGTTTGGATTTCAGAGGTGATCTCAGGCTGGGGGCATGGGTTGGAAAGGTGTGAATGTGCATGCAGAGTGAAAGTCAGAAAAACGCAGTCAATGGAAGAGGCATAACTAGGGGAGAAAACAGCATGCAAGCCCTCACATCATCAGGGCAAACAGTCCTCCTTGATTGTCATCTTGGTCCGTGAAGAGTGGAAAGGAGTTATAAAGTGTGGAAGGAAAAAAAACGATAATTAAACGATGTGGGCTTGGGTCAGTATAGAGGTGAGTGAAGGAGAGAAATACAAGGCCGTGAGAGTTTTCACCAAAGTGGTGGGAGTAGAGGAAATGGTCAGATTAGAGGGAGTTACGCCCAAGGCAAGTGTCTGAGGCGGGCTTGGAATTGGAGGGAGTCATGTTCAAGGCACATGTCTGAAGATGGCTTGGGAAGGAGGTTGAAGTCCCCCATAATGATAATGAGGATATCAGTAGGATGTGGCACAAAGAGAAGGTTCTGGTCAGCGAAGAAAGGAAATGAGATGGCCAGGGATTAGTTAGTTAGCCAGAACAGTGAAATGAGTAAGAGGTGTGAACTGTATAGTGCCATAGAGAATAAGGTAATGTTTGGGGCCTAATGGGGCAGTTGAGGGGGCCTTATTTATAAGGAGGCCCCTCCACTGCCCTTTCCCAAAAGGTCAGGAGAGTAGGACAAGGTAGGTATGTCAATGTGGAGATCCACTAGTTGAGCAGTGTTATGGAGGGAGATACACAAAAGGTAGCAGGCACCCCTCTCTAGAAAGAACATGCCATGATGACCTGTTCTGTGGTTTTTTCCCACTGTGAGAATCTGCAGCCATTGCTTTTTGCTCACCGTACTTTTCACAAAGGAGGAATAACCATTTGCATATCAGTCTTTGTCCCGTCCACAAGAGCAGCACCGAAATGGCAGGCAAACCTCCTTTGTACCAACAGCAACCCCAGTCACTGGTTTCAACCTTGTTGGGCCTCATCAGTGAGGTGGAGGTGTGCCTCTATGAGCACAGTGATCAAGGGATCCACATCTGGGTTCCCCCAGGTAAGTTAGGATGACTAACCCCAAGTTCCTTGCAAAAATACAAAAGAAGGGGTAGCAGGTGCCCCTCTTTAGAAAGAACATGGCATGATAACCTGTTCTGAAGGGAGATGCAGGTTTTTGTGAGAGCAAGAAGTGAATATTAAGGGTGATAAGAGTAGAAGTGGGCAGTGATGTAGGAAGACTTGCTGTCAAGGGATTGAGTATTCCAGAGTCCAAGTGAAAGAGCAATACGAAGTGGATGGGCAGGAATTGTTTGGTAGTTGATGGGCATAGATGAGGTTGGAGATCCTGGGAGAATGGGATGCTTGGTTTTTATTTATTTATTTATTGTGCATTTATAAGGCACTTATACATCAACACATATGTTTCAAACTGTACACAGGTCAAAGGGAGGGGACATGGGAACAAAGGCAAATAGAATAAGCTGATGAACAGGACAGGGGAGGTCCTACTAGCCGTGTGAACATTCAGAACGAGCAAGTGCAGGGAGATAGAGAAGGGACAGGCAGAGGGTCAATGCTCGGAGTTCCACAGAGGGAAGTGCAAAGGAGTCAGTTGTGAGCAACAGTAAGTATCTGGCAGAGATCACTTGGTACAGAGTGATCACCTGCCAATAATAAGTGCAGGCCTGTGAGAACACAAGCCAGTGGATGCCCGAAGGCAAGTGCTGGGATGGGGCTGAAGGCTGGGGGCGATTGGACAGAAGGCCCGGACTCAGGAGGACACATAAGGTCCCAGTCCACCAATTTCAGTGACTGTGGGGTATTAGCATGGGAGTGAGAGGGGGAAGGAGGAGGTGAAGAGGAAAGACTTGAGGAGCTTCTGGAATTTGAGGAGATCCGGCTCAAGATGTAGAAGAAAGGTGTGGGTGTGGCTTTTCCAGAGTGGGGAGCCAGCCAAGGAGAGAGATCTGCCCCCAGCTTGCTGCTTAGAAAAGCGCCTGACACATGGAGAGTATGAAGCCAGAGGAGCGTAAAAATCTGGAAGGAAAGTATTTGGTGAGAGCGAGTTGTAGATAGATTGGTCCTTGGCCCCAGACAGCCTTATAGATGACGCACAGGGATTTGAATTTGATCCTTGCAGCAACCGGGAGCCAGTGGAGAGATTTTAAGGCTGGAGAGATACAGTCTCTAGGCTTGAGGCCAAGGATAATTCCTGTAGCCCTATTCTGTATAACCTAGAGGGGGGCGGAGAGAGGAAGAGGGTATATTAAGGAAGATGCTGTTGCAGTAGTCTAGCCTAGAGAATACCAGAGCTCAAGAGACACTGAGATTATGGGGAAAAGTGAGGAAATGAAGGATACCTCTGAGGAGGTGGAGTTGAAAATTGGCCTTCATGGGAAGGTCCAAGATGTGAGGGAGGAAAGAGAGAGAGGAGTCGAAGAAGATTCCAAGGTTTCTGGCTTCAGATGCAGGATACAAGGCAGATCCCATAGAGGGTGGCCAGAGTGAAGGGAGGAAAGAGGGAGTGGGAGTTCCAATAGGAAGGATCTCAGTCTTGCTGGCGTTGAGGCAGAGATCATTGAAGGCACACAAGGACTGCATAGCAGATAGATAGTCAGGAATGGAAGAGGAAGTAGAGAGATCATCAGCGGGAAGTTTGAAGATGAGTTGGGTGTCATCTGAATAACACTAGAAGTAAGGGGAGAAAGTGAAGATAAAGTGAGCAAATGGAGCGAGATAGGAGTTAAAGAGTGAAGGTGAGAGATTAGAGCCCTTGGGAATGCCACAAGTGGAGATGGAGGTAGCAGAGGAGAAAGAGCCCAGTATGACCTGGGAGGGATAGTCAGTGAGGAAGGAGGTCAACCAGTTCACTGCCTGCTCCGAGATACCAAGCGTATCATGGAACCATTTTATGAGGATGGAGTGGTTGACCGTATCAAATGTAGAGAAAGATCCAGTAGAATGAGGACAGCAGAAGAGTTAGTGTCAAGAGATGCAAGCAGTACTTCTCAGGTGTTGAGAAGAGCACTTTCCATGTCTCTGGGTGCTCAGAATCATCCATGTTTATGGTTGTTTAGGCAAGCAACAAGCTCAGTATGCTGGGTCAGTTGGGGGAGGATCAGCTTCTCCAGGAATTTCCCAAGGAAGGGAGTGATAGAGATGGGGCGCTAGTAAACCAGACCTGAGGGGTCGGTGGAAGGCTTTTTTAGGAAGGGGTGCACAATAGAGTGCTTGAGGGTAGAGGGGAAAGACCCAGTAGCAAGTGAGTGATTGCAGAAATCAGCAAGTTCAGGGTCAAGGGAGCCGATGAAATCCTTAAAAGTTCTGGAAGAACAGGGGGAAACCTTTTTGGAGGAGACCTTCATAGAGCGGACAACCCTAATGACCTCGTCCGAAGTGATAGGAGAGAAGGAGGAGAGAAAGGCTGAGGAAGGTTGGATGGCCAGGGAGGTGAGAGGAGGGGGGTGATAATGGGAGGAAGAAAGAGTGCTCAGGATGTCCCGAGTTTTTGTTTGTTTGTTTGTTTATTTATTTGTTTGGTAATGCGCACCAAGCCCTTGGGTAGACGGGCACAACAGAAACAAGAAATCTTAAAACTCACTTACAGTGCAAAGGTAGCAATACATAGAACAGTGATTGCAATAGGAACAAGCTACAAGATACATTAAATACAAAGCAATGGTCTTGGTAAGTCAAGGAAGCATTATCAAGAATATCAGTATATGCACACCTATATATACACTGCGTGCACAGTTAACCAAGCTACAGTGTAGTTTGGTGGAAACAAAGGGTTGCGTAGGGGCTGGAGAGGTAGAAATGTAGTTCATCAGTTAGGTGTCATTGGTGTGTGGCCAATTGAGTATCTTATGTCTGAATTTAGGGCAGGGTTGTACTAGTCTGAGGTCAACTGGTAATTTGTTCCAACATTGTGCAGCTTTAACAGGGAAACTGGTTCCTCCTGCTGTCGAGCGGTTGAACCTAGGAGTCTACAACATAAATGAGTTGGCAGATCTCGTAGGGCGGGTAGCTGTTCTCCTAGTAATTCTATCCATTAGGTATGGAGGTGCTAAATTATTCAGGCATTTGGAGGTGAGGGATGCTGTTTTGAGGAGAATTCTGTCCGTTATTTTCAGCCAGTTAACCTCTTTCCTGAATTTGGTAATATGCTCTCTGTAGGGGATGTTCAAAGCTGCCCTCAGGGCGTTATTCTGTGTTCTTTGAATTTTGTCTGTAATATATTTGTTGGCTCCTGAGTACAGGGCATTACAGTAGTCTAATCTTGACATAATAAGAGCATTGGCTAGTGTAGTGCAACTCCCTCTCGAAAGGTATGGTCTGGAGGCTCTGATGAGTTTGCAAGTGCATGTTGTGGATGAGGCAAGGAAATTGACTTGCTTTTTGAGAGTGAGAGAGGAATCCAAGTAGAATCCTAAAGTTTTAACTACAGACATCACCTAGATAGGGTTGTTATCAATGTTGAAGGATGTGTAGTTTGGGCTCAGTATTTGGATATTGGCTTCAGAGCCTAAGATTATTAACTCTTTTTTTTCGTCATTCAGGCAGAGGCCATAGGATGCCATCCATGCCTGAATGAGGGTGTATATTTTGTTCACCAAGGCTGAGTCCGCCTCGAACTTGAGGATCTGTGTGTCATCTGCATAATTAGTGTAGGTGACACCTAGTCTATCCAACTTGTCAAACAGAGGCTTGGTGAAGATATTAAACATATTGGAAGATACGAAGGAGCCTTGTGGGACCACGCAGGTCATTTTGATAGGGTCAGCACAGGCTGAAGTAGAGAAGACTCTCATGGTCCGGTTAGCTAAGAAGGATTGGACCCAAGCTGTAGCATCATTGGTGAAGTTGGCGGAAGATTGTAAGTGGTTGCATAGCACTACATGGTCCACCAAGTCGAACGCTGCCGACAAGTCCAGTAGGAGAAGCAAAGCTATTTTTCCATTGTCCTTTAATTCTTCAGTTTGTGTTTGAAGGTCTAGCAACACTGTTTCATTGCCATCGAGAGCGCGGAAGCCCGATTGTCGTGAGCCAAGTAGGTGGTTGGCTTCCAGATAGTCCTGGATTTGTATGTAAGCAGCTCTAGCTAAAATTTTAAGAAGAAATGGCACAGTGGTGATGGGTCTGTAATTGGTGGGGATGGTGGGGTCCACAGTTTTTTTTTTTTAGTAATGGTAGAACCCAAGATTCTTTAAGGTTGGCTGGTACTGTATTAGTTTTAAATGAGGAGTTTATCAACTTGGCGATAAAAGGGGCTAGGTCTCTAGCTGCATCCTTTATTATCTGTGCTGGGCACGTGCTGCCTTTACAGTTAGACGGCTTGAGGGAAAGTATTATTTTTTCTGTTTCAGTTATAGAGATAGTCTTGAATCTAAAGGGTGTGGTTGTCCTAGTCGCCGAGGGTTGACTGGTTTGTTGGTCAGTGAGTGGTAATGAGGCCTTTTTTTTAGCAATTTTGCATTGTAGGGACAACATTTTATTCGATAGGGCATTTTGTATGTTAATACACCATGCTTTATCCTTTGGGGCATTGTCTACCGGTTGGATTGGGGATTCTAGTTCGCGGAGGATGGAGAACAATTCTTTAGTGTTGGATTTAGCTTTCTCAATCCTATCATTGAAGGTGTTCTTTTTGGTTTTGGTTATTTCTTTTTTGTACATTTTTGCAAATTCCGTTATTTTTGTTATTTTCAGAGGGGGAGTGGCGCCAAATAGATTGGAGTTTCCTTTTTTGTGATCTTAAGGATTTAAGTTGGGGGTGAACCAGGCATTCAGGTGCGCTACTTGCCTAGCTTTGCGCAGTTTGACAGGAGCAATCGTGTCCAGTGCCTTAGTCATTGCATTGTTGTAGGTATTTACCAATGCGTCGGGTTTGTTATTTTCCATTCCAGATATGGCCGGGAGGAGAAGAGGGATACGTTTTTCAGCAGTAATATCTTTCTTACTTCTGATAGGGAGAGGTGGTGCCATGTTATTAGGCTTGGGGCTGAGGAGGTCTAATGCGGCAGAGAAGTTTATTAAGTGATGATCCGTCCAAGATTGTGGGACAATATTGGTAATGCTGATGTTGCAGTTTAGTTTGGATACCCACTCCAGTGTCCTTCCTTTGATATGCGTTGGTGAGAGGACTTTTTGTGTAAGACAGTGGTCATTTAGTAAGGTTGCAATAGATTCAGCATGTTTGTTGTCAGTATCATTAAAGCCTAGATTGAAGTCTCCCAACAGTAGTGTTTGAGAGTGATCTTTGGTGTTGTCGACTAGAAAGCTGGTTAGGTCATCTTCGAAGGTGCCTAGAGGCCCAGGGGATATATATATCAAGTGGATAGTTAGAGTACGGTTGTTGGAGAGGGGCAATTTGGTGGTGAATACTTCACAAGATGTGAAGAGAGCTGAGGTGGTGAGTCTAATGGGGTAGGTTGTTTTGAAGATGATGGCTAGGCCACCACCTCTGGAATTAGGTCGGTCCACTCTAATGATTTGGTAGTTGTCAGGTACTGCTAACATGAGAATTGGTCCTGCGGCCTCATGTAGCCAAGTCTCAGTTATGGCCAGTAAATCGAGATTGTCATTGTTTAAGATGTCTGCAATTTCAGTAGCATGGGCCACCACTGATCTAGAGTTTATGAGGGACCCTGTTAGCATTAGGGTACTGTCATGGTTGGCAGTTGGCAAAGTTTTGTGAGAAAGGGTATCTCGGGGGGGGGGTGATTTTTGGGGGGAGTTTGGTCAGTGGTATTGGTAGTTTGCGTTAATGTGGAAGAGGGGTTCTTAGACCGGGTCATAGTTTGATTATTGTCGTTGTTAGGTAAGTTTCTATAGGGTTCATAGATAGGAGACAATCTAGACCTAAGTCTCAGATGTCTATCCTTAAGGGGGTTTGTTATGATGGCGGTGGCCATAATGGTTATGATGGCACAGGTAAGTAGTGCCATCTGGGCTAGTTTAGTCGAATAGGCCGAGGTCATTGTCAAACTATGCTGAGGTCATACTAACATCTAAGTGATTAATTTAGTGTAGATGAAGGAGGGGCGGGATTTCTATGCTACACCTAACAGATGCTAGTTGTAGTTAGATTGCATCTAGGCTAGTCAATGCAATACACACATAGGCTAAATGCAGTTGTAGGCGCAGGGCAAATCTAGGCTAGTCAATGCAAAGCACAGATAGACTAAATGCAATTGTAGGCGTAAGGCACATCTAGGCTAGTCAGTGCAAAACATAGATAGGCTAAATGCAATTGTGGGCGCAGGGCACATCTAGGCTAGTCAGTGCAAAACACAGATAGGCTAAATGCAATTGTAGGCGCAGGGCACATCTAGGGTAGCGTCTAGATTAGAAATTACACAGTTTGGCTAACATGCAATAGCGTACCTCCTATATTTGAGAGATCACAATTAGGTAAAGTGTAATGGGTAGCACCTAGATTCGAAATTATACATTTGGGTGAAATGCAGCGATACAGCAACTGAATATAGTAGGACACATTAGGTGGAATACATAGTATAATAATGCTGTCGAGCAGTGGGCACTAACTGGGCACAATAAGGCAAGATAAACCAAGTGCTTAACATAGTTTGGCTGTGATGCAATGAAGCAACGCCAGGGTTCAGGTGGCACAGTTAGGTTAGGGTGCTATGGGCAATAACAGAGTCAATGTGGGAACAGTAAGCTGGGGTACAAGGGGCAGGAACTAGATTTGCCCAGAGTTAATTAGGTGATGGGACACACAAATGGGCATATTGAGTTATTCTAATGCAGTGATGAAGTGGGTGAATTAGACTTTGCTACTGAAGTGCGAAAGTCGTTTTTTTACATTAGGCTAGTGCAATGCAAGAATGGGCACGTTCAGTTAGCTGCAGGAGTGCAAAGCGCAATATGTGTCCATGTAGATCACGCAGTCGACATCATTTGAGGCATAGAGGCGTACGTGGGTATGAACGGGCAGATGCGTGCACAGTGAGCCGAGAATCGGCAACCAAAAGCAACACTGTGCTCGGAGTCTAGTTAGTCGCTGGCGGTGATGGTAGAGGAGGTTGTGCACGCACATTTAGGCAGTGGGAGTGGATGAATGAGGAAAAGAGTGACTGTGCACGTAGCTCGGGCTGGAGACCTGATCAGAGCAGTCAGGCAGCATAGACATAGACAAGACCATCAGTTCTTGTGGAAAGTGGTTGCACATACGTGCATTGAGGCAGAGTTAGACTACTGTGGCAGTGCAACGGCTGGGGAGGGGTGGAAGTGTACCTTGTATAAAGAGGGCCAGGGGGTCTGGCAGACCGCAGTCACGGCACCAAACAGGCTCAAAACAGGTAACAGCCTTGCCTCCCGTGGGCCTTGGAGGGAGTGGGCCGGCTTCGCCTGCCGGCGTCAATGGGGATAAAGATAGGCCAGTGAGCCAATCAGCTGGCTGGTGGAAGGCTGGTAAGGCAGAAGGGGCGGCAGGCATCAGGCGGGCGGCCATCTTCGAGTGATTAGGTATCTCGTGTACCTTAATGGTGGCGAGGAGCTCACTTTAGCCTTTAAGGGGGAAAATGATGCAAATAAAGCCTTTTTGCATTCCAAATTCAGTGGGAGCTCGCCTGCAGTAAAACAGGGGCTGTTGTGGCGCTTTTTCGATTCGTTGCGCAGAGGACATCAGCTCTTACCAAATATCGTGGTGAATACAGCTGGACACGTGGATTCCTCCGTGGGCCCGCTGCTCCTGCAGGGACATAGCCTGGAGCTCCTGCTCCTCCGGTGGGTGGTAGGGACTACTGCCAGGCTCGAAACTTTTCAGTCTCGAAAATTTGCAGTGAATTAGGAGGCCAGTGCAGTGCAGATGTCCTGAGAGGGAAGAGGCGAGGTGGAGACTGCGGAAGGCATGGCTAGGGGTATGGGAGCAGGGCGAGAGGTGGGAGATAGGAAGGAGAGAGTACGGTAGAAGTTAGAGCATGTATTGCTTGAAGACTATGGCCCTCATTAGGACCCTGGCGGAGTGGGTTTCCGCCAGCGGTAATCGCGGCGGACCCGTCCGCCGTACTACGAGTTCCCTTAGCGCCATGGAGGTTTTCTCCGCCTGGTTTTACCAGGCGGAGAAAACCATGGCGCTAAGGGACCTCGTTGTTAATTACGCCGCCGTACTTTACGGCGGCGTAATTAACTCCTTCCCCACTCCCATTATACCCTATGGGGCAAGAATGGGAATGGGGAAGGGTAAAATGGGGATAGGGGATTTACCGCTCCGCCAAGGTCGGCATGGGGTGGTAAATCCGCCAACCCCCATGGCGCTATCGGCGGCTTTCCGCCATGCTCCGCGGTGCATTTAGCACCGCGGATTCCGCCAGGGTCGTAATGAGGGCCTATGAGAGAAGTGGAGGAGAAGAGCGAGGACAAGGAGGAAGGTTGCAGAGTAAATGTGTGAGCAAGTAAAGACAGTGAAGCAAGGGTTCACCCCAAGTGAGATCAGGTAAATGAGTGAGTGGAAAGAGATGGAGCTAGGAAGAAAATAACCTGCTGGGAATGAGAATGGGGCCTCAGAAGACCAAATGACAGTTATCAGTCCAAAACAAGGATGTCTCAAAGTTCTTCAAGGTAATAATAGGTGTGTAGTGAATGGGGCGTAACAGGGTTCAAGTGTGGAAGTTGGAGTCAGCCTTAAGTAAAGATCATCAGCCTATTGGGCTTAACCAGTAGCTGGTGCCACTGTATCCCAGGGAGAACGAGAAGATTGGCTTTGCCACACCACAAGATCTGTTCCATTTCAAGGCATTGTCGTTAGGACTTCATGAGGCAACATCAACTTTCCAAAGCGTATTGGACCATCTTGTAACATCACAGAGAATATCCTGGGGCACCTCTTGACGATGTGAGAGCACTTTAGTGAACCAAGAATAGTTTGATGAAGTCCGGAGTAGTTTTTCACAAAATGGCTTATAATACCGAGTACCCAGGTAATTATTAAAGTTTGAGAAGAAAGTCTGGTCACATATATTTACGTTAGTTTCTAACACTAATACGAATGTGCACTACCTCAAAGAGCTAGAAGGAGGTGACTTTTATACACATCTTCAAAAAGGGAAATAGAGAAGTTCACTCATGTTATCGCCCCATTTCAGTATTTTAAGTGTGAGGGAGCACCTGAGAGGGCCGCTCCTCAACCTTTTAAAAAGGGTTCCACCATTCCTGCACCTATATTTGAAAAGAAACCGTTCCTGGATGGTGTCTTTTTAGAGTGAAAGTATAGGAAATCAGAAGAAGAACGGATATCAGTTTACGATTGTTGTTGTTTTGAAATCTGTGACTGGCACCTGCATCATGTCACTTCACGTCCAACATAGCACAGTTCAAAATATGCACACGTGCAAAGGCAGTCCTTGCATGGCCCTGTCTGTGACGAGAAGGGTGAGTAGATGAGTATCTCTCTGCCACTTGTGACATCTGCGTCCTGTGCCACTTCAGATATCAGCTGCTCCATGGAGCAGGTGGTCCATGTGTTGTGTGTACCCTTGCCTAGCTCAGTGGTGCAGCTCCTTGAAATTGTCATTTGAGGCCATCAATCGCCATTGCATATCCCCACTGTTGAACACTGCAGGTATGTCTGGTTGCTGTTGTCACTGTTATTTCATTTGTAATATGAAGATAATATTTAGGCCAGCAAAACATAGAGGACTGTGTCACAGCCACGTTATTTCATTGCATATGAGTATTTCGTAATCAAAACGGTCAACACGTTACCTGCTCAATATTCACATGCATTAAAACAATTAAAACAATTGTAATTGTCATTTTGTAATTGTTTATTTATACATTGCTTATACACAGATGGAGTGCTTCAAGGGAACAAGGGAATACAGTAATCATTCTTAGGCCTTGCAAATTATCTAATACAAAACTAGCATACTAGGCCTGACTGCATTTCCCCTAATGCAAGTGCATGAAGTGTTACAGTTGCGACCAAGCTAGGGAGAGGGGACAAAAAAAAGGGGTGGGCTGGACAGACAAACTTACTAGTCCCAGGACATTTCGGTCATGCATGCGTACAGGCGAAGGTGCGAGGAAGGAGGGAGTGGGGGGGAACAAAAGTGTCCAGTCCAGCAGGGCCCTGTGTTAAGTGCCGACAGGTTGCCCCGCTCATGGAGCGTCAGCTAAAAGTGCAGTAATGCTGAACAAATGCGGCGGCCCAGAGGCAAGTGCAAAAGACTGGTGGGGTAGCCTGGGACCTGTAACGCTCTGGAGGTGAACCAGACAGCCAGTCAGCAAAACTGAACAGAAATAGGGAGGAGAAAGAGGAAGGAAGGTGGAGAGAAATGAACTGAGGGTAGCAGGGGAGAGGGAGAGAGAAGGAGGAAGAGAAGAGGAAGGTCTTGAGGAGTTTCCGGAACTTAAGGTGCTCCGGCTCAAGACAGAGAGAGGCAGGGAGGCTGTTCCAGAGGGAGGCACCTGTAGAGGATAAAGATCTACCCCCAAATCACTGTATGTGTAAGCTGCTCAACCGCAGAGAGTTGGAGGACAAGCGGAGGACTCTAGAGGGAGATTATTTAGGAAGAGAGCATTGTAGATAGTGCGCCCCCGGCCCAAGAAAGCCATGTTGATTATACAGAGCGTCTTGAACTTCATCCTTGCATCCACGGGGAGCCAGTGGCGGTTTTCAGCACCAGAGAGAGGCGGTCCCTGGGCAAGTCTTGCGGTTCTGTTCTGGATACGTTGTAGAGGACGGAGAGTAGAAGTAAGAAGATTGAGAAAGAGGCGGTTGCAATAGTCCAGCCTGAAGAGAAACAGGGATCTCAAAGTGGTGAGCCTCTGGGGGAAAGTGAGAAAAGGTAAAATACCTCTGAGGAGGTGCAGTTGGTAGTGGGACTTTTTGGAGATGTCTGAGATGTGAGAAGAGAAGGAGAGAGCGCAGTCGAAGATGACCCCTAGATTTTTTGCCTCTTTGGGTAGGTGAGGGTGCGAGGCCAACGGAGGCAGGAGCAGGTGATCCAATTACAATAATACACTTTTTAAACCTACATGTTCAATATCCACAAGGATTGATTATTTGACACATGAAAATACATGTTTCCTGTCAAATTCCAGAATTAATCTCATCATGTGTTGGAGGGTGTCACAGTCCTCTGCCAAAGAATGACTAAAAGAAGAGCTGTCACTCAGGCTGTGGTGGAGTGCAACTTTAAGTTTTTTAATTAATAGGAGCGTTTGCAAAGCTAAAGGTCCCACTTGTCTTGTGGTAACTGCTCTGCCAGCTCCAGCTTTTAAGATTATGGGCCTCATTACAACGTAGGCGGTAGGGGGTTAACGGCGCCGGTAGAGCTGCTGGTGCCGTTAACTCCCTACTGCCTCATTACGAGGTCTGCTCGCGGGACCCGCTAAGGATGCCTGGTAAAACCAGGCGTCCTTAGCGGGTCCCGCGAGCACACGAGGATGCTAACAACGGGCCCATCATTAACGGGCCTGTTATTAGCATCCTCCCCAAACCGATTGAGCCCTATGGGGACTCACATGGGAATGGGGATGTGCCGGGTCTGGGTTCCTTGAATGGGGAAATACCGGGCCCTCCAAGGTCGGAATGGCCCGGTATTTCCCCATTCAAGGAACCCGCTAAAAGCGGCATGGCTACCTCCATACTCGGAATGAGGCCCTATGCCATTTTGCATTCTGGTCTTTTTAGGTCAATATTTTTAAGGTAATCTGACTTTATAAAACATTACTGGAAGGGCTGGGCATGGAAGCCATCATGTGTAGTCTCTACATATTACTTTTATTTTAAAGTGAGAATGATCAAGGCATGATGTTGCAAGATTAATATGGGCAGTAGTTGTCATCATCAATAGCATTATTGGAATCAAACATTTCCTCTTCTGGATTTGCTTTGAATGCAAAGTCCTGCTGTGTGGTACAAAGGCAAATATGTTCCACTCTAAATCAGGAAAATATATATCAAGGTGCCAGGTGCCAGGTGCCCCAATTTACTAAAATGGATTTGCATTGCCTTTCTGTAATTTCACATCCTCTGACGTCACATACTGTGGTTTTGAACATTTTGTATGTTGCGCTCTCTACCTATTTATTTAGGGCTTGTGCCCTTATCATGTGTATTTATTCAGCATTGTGCAGGTTTTGCTTGATGGCCAGTGCTCCGCCATTTTTCTGCACCAAAGTGGTGAGCCCGCCATTAGATGGTACGACTGGAAGGAGGGGCTGTGTATGGGCCCAATCATTCAATTGACAGGAAGGATGTCCTGCTGTATCACTGTCTTGGTCAGGGTGGAGAGGAGATCTTACGCAGGCTCCCAGATCCTCTAGTGGTGGATGGTACTTCCCATAATGTAGTCGAGTCAAGCCTCGCCAAGCAGCATACGTATTTTGAGGCCAAGGAAAACATAATGTTGGCCTTTTACCGGTTTGCGATGAGAGAGCAGAAGAAGGGGGAGAGCATACAGGAGTTTCTAACTGTTCTTAGAGGATTGGCCACAACGTGTCTGTTTGCTCTGTGATGCCCCGAGCAACTCTTAAGGGACCAACTCATGATAAAGTGCAGTGTGAGGTGCTTTGGCGGGAGAAGGATCCCAATCTCGACAGGGCGATAGAGATTGCCAAGCAAGTGGAGCATACCTCCTCATGCATCAAAAAGCTATGCAGGCATGGTAGGGATTCTGACAGTTCATCCAATATGAATGTCATTGGCCTTAAGGATAAGGCCAAGTTGGTGAACACATGGTCGAACGATGCTTTCTTCAAGAGGGATGTGGATGTGAGACCAAAGGACAAGAATAAGAGCCGCACACATGACCCCTTTCAGGCAAGATGTGCAGCATTCTTGCCAAGAAGGGAACTCTTCTTGCCCCTTTGGCTGACCATTGAGACATTGCTACCAGTGCGACAGCACGCATCATCTAGCCATGGACAGAGAGTGCCCTGCTGCTTTTGTTGAATGCAGATTGTGTGGAAGGAGGGGTCACATGGCTTAATGTAGATTCACAAGATCTCGCTCTGGAGCTGTGAGTGAGAATGTTGCGGCTGGATGTGATTTGGAGGTGTATGATGGGTTGGATGTTATCCAGGTGGTCAATGCTGTATGGGATGTGAGGATTGAAAAAACAAAGGCCATCATTCTAGTTAATGGAGTGGGTGTGGGGATGCTTATTGATAAATAAGATGACTACACCCTGATAAGCATGGAATCATGGGAATAAGATTTGGCATGCTGCGCATTGAAAGAAGCCAGGGACAGAGCTGATGCTTTCGGTGATAACCCAATTGTGTTCATATGGGAATTGCAGGCCACCCTGATGTTTAAGGGAAAGAGTACGGTTAGTCAGGTATTTGTCACTAATGTCGGCAGGAATTTGATTTTGTGGAGCTGCCAAGCAGCAATCAGGATTAAACCCAATCCTAATTCAATTCTATTCTATGAAATTCTTTTATAGTGCCAACACGCCCAAAGGCCCCAGGGCGCTCACAGAACAAACAACGAAAAAACACAAGCATGGTTGCCAGATGCAAGAGGAAAGAATCAGAGAGGCACAAGGTAAAAACGGAAAGAACTAGATTCTGCCTCCGTCAAACAGGTGTGTTTTCAGAGCCTTTCTGAATTTGGCGAGTGAGGGCAGCTGCCTAATTGAGCAAGGGAGATCATTCCAGACCCTCGGAGCCCACACATCAAAACTCAAGCCTCCAAAACTCATAAGTTTAAAACGCGGCTGAGTCAATAGATCCTTGTCATTAAAGCGTAACATTCGCCTGTATGGCAATCGCCTGATTCGCAAACTGAGATAATCTGGGCCGTCACCCACAAGGCATTTATACACTTAACATGATGCCTTGAAATTGATCCTCTGATGAACGGGGAGCCAGGGTAGCTTCCTACAGGCATCAGAGACATGGGGCCTCATTCCGAGTTTTGCGGTAAGTATGGGTTTTTACCGGCATGGCGGAAAGACCGAGTCCGGTCTGGTACGACGCCGCAATTTACAGGCCATTCCGACTTCGCAGGCACGAGCTTTCCGCCATGCCGGTAAATCCCCTAGCGGCATACCGCTAAAGGGCCCGTAAACCCCTTAGCGGCATGAAGCGAGACGGTCATTACAACACCGCCACCGAAGCTTCGCTGTCAGTTACTAGCGGTGACCGTAATTTACGGTATCCGTAAATTACGGTCACCGCTAATTAACGGATACGGAAATTACGTCATCGCACAGGAACGGGAAGGAGCGCGGCGGCCATCTTCAAAAACACAATCCACTGCCATCCTCTTAATACAGTACCCAGAGGTATATTTCGACCCTCAAAAAAGCCATCAGTGACCAGTATCATGCCGAAAGCACTGAAGAAAGGTGCTGCCCGCATCAGGAAGGAGCGTTTCACGCAGGACGAGCTCCAGGTCCTGGTGGACATCCTGCACGCAAATGCTGAGACAGTATTCAGCAGTGACATGCGTAGGCCAACCATTGCCAGGAAGAAGGAGATCTGGGACTTGGTGGCACAGAGGGTGAGCGCCGTAGGGAACACCCCCCGTACGACGAGGGACTGCAGGAAACAGTGGGATGACCTCCGTCTCAGGGTGCGGGCCATCCTATCGGCCAACCGAACACAGGCCCTGGAGACAGGAGGAGGCCCAGCTTCTCCAATCAAGATGATGCCCTGGGAGCAAACGTGTGCGGACATGAACCGCACTGAAGCCATAGAGGGGGTCGGCGAGATGGAGTGCGGTGCCCCGTCATCCGCAGATGGAGGTGAGTGTCATGAGTGAAGATAGTAAATGCATTCCCAATGTAAGGCACCGGCAAGGGCTGGCCAAGCAGTCACATCACGTATGGGAACCCCTCCCCCCCATCAAATCATGCCGTCACAAGTAAGACCCAGGCTGATGCCAGGTGCAAGGCTCCAACCCATATTGGCCAGAGCACACAAAGAGGCAGTCAATGTGAGTCAGCACAGTACTCCACCAACATGAGTGACCCAGACACCTGCATGCATTTACCATCCAAGCCCAGATCACTGTCCCACTCCCAACCCAAATGTCAACAAAACGCTGCAATCCCATTGTCATACCATAGGCTTGAAGAAATGCTGACCCCCAAATCATAGCTCATGCCATCTCTCTCTTCCCCCCCACAGGCAGCGGCGATGAAAGTGAGGGTCAGGAAGCCACACAGCCCTGTACCTCCAGGGGCACAGCCAGGGGACAGCATAAACCTGCAGGAAGGAAGAAGGCACAGGCAACACCACCTGCACCAGCAACCCCCATGGAGGCTGCACAACCCACACCGACACCCCTACCCATGCCTGCACTGCCGACGGAGACATGCCCCACAGTGCACTCAGAGGAGTCCAGTGTGGCTGGGGAGAATGCTGCCATGTGCCTCCCCGAGGAGCCAGATAGCCCGACATCTGTTCCCGTATCCGACGTGGCGGAGCGCCATGACATCGTGCACAGCCCAGACACCCCATCCTACAGTCAAGTTGCACACAGCGTCTCCAGGGAGAGTGACACCCCAGGCCTCACAGGCAAAGGAGCACCACCTGCCAGTCCTGGATCCACCTCCCCTGCAGAAAGTCCCGAAAGGGCTGCAGGCTCAACACCACGGCTGCCTAGCACATCTGCCACACCGGCCATGGATGGATTGCACTCCCAGCGCCTCACGGGCCTGATTGAGGACTTCATCCGGGACAACCGTGAATCCAGGTTGGAGTGGCACAATGACCTGCAGGCCCTGGGCGAAGTCATCACTGCCAACACAAACCGGCTCTGTGAGGTGCTGGGCCGGATCGCTGATGCCCTGGAGGCAGCACCCCCCAGACCACAACCCCAGTGGGAGTGCCCACCCTCACAGTGCTCCGCCACGCAGACTGGCCCTGTCCGTCGGTCAATGCGCACACTCCGCCACCAGAACATGGATACCCCTGGCTCTGGAAGCACACAATGACCATACTGCCACACACAAGTGGCCTATGTTGCACTGATGGGACTATTGTGGGGTTGTTGTGGGGGAGGGGGAGGGGGGTGAGGGTGTGTGTGGGAGTTGGGGGGGAGGGGGGTGAGGGTGTGTGTGGGAGTTGGGGGGGAGCGGGAGGGGGGTGAGGGTGGTGGTTTTGTTGTACACGTTCCTACATAAATGTTGAATACACTGGTTGTTCATTCCCAAAAAACAGAGTGGACATTGCTCTTTTTGCTTGTGTCTTTTGATGTCGCACATTGCATGGTGTACATGTATCCCCACACCCAGTGCCCAATGTCCTCTCACCCTCACACCCTCAGCTGACTTGTGAGTCAGAAATATTGTCCAATCAATGATTGACACACTGAACGTCCCTCCTGTGCATCGGCACCGTGCTGCTGTCCTGCCATTCCTTCCTCCTCCCCCTCATCATCATCTGGTGGTAGCAGTTCCACGTCAGGGGGCAGTGGCGTTCCGACGGATGCACATGTTGTGTAGCATTACACATGCCATGGTGATCTTGCACACCTTCTCGTGGCTGTAGATGAGTGCCCCACCAGACCGGCTGAGGCAACGAAATCGTGCCTTCAACAGGCCGAAGGTCTGCTCTATCACCACCCGTGTACGGGTATGGGATCTATTGTAGTCCTCCTCGTGCCTGTTCTGTGGGTTGCGGACCGGGGTCATGAGCCACGGCTTTAGAGGGTAGCCAGCATCACCTGCATGGAAGTGGAAAGGAGGTAATTGTGTGTGCATTCATGGTGGAGAATTGTACTAGTTTTACATGGCCGCAGGTGATTACTGGGATGAGTGTGCATCCACCCCCCTTTCCCACCCAGGTGGGGTATGCATCCCCCCCCTTTCCCACCCAGGTGGGGTATGCATCCCCCCCCTTTCCCACCCAGGTGGGGTATGCACCCCCCCTTTCCCACCCAGGTGGAGTATGCAGGCGACCTACTCACAGCCCCAATGCACTGCCATGGCCCATTTAGGTTACTCACCAAGCAGCCAGGCACGTCGTTCGGCATGTCGCTCCATGTAGCGTGGTAGTGTTGAGTTCTGCAAGACCAAGGAGTCATGAGTTGATCTGGGTATCGGGCATTGCAATGTGTGATGGTTTTACTGGCATTACACACCATCTGGACGTTGATGGAGTGGTATTGCTTGCGGTTGCGATAAAGCACCTCCATGGCATGCGGGACCACTAATTCCACGTGGGTGCAGTCGATGGCACCTATGCAATTTGGCATGCCTGCCAGTGCATGGAAGGCACATTTGGTGTCATATATCTCCTATGTAGTACGGGGTAGGGATATGTATTCCCTTGTGTGGGTGAGGAGGGCATCCAGCACTTGTTTGAGTATCTGTGAAAATATGGGCTGTGAAATGCCATGCATGTGCCCCACTGTATGCTGGTAGCTGCCTGTGGCGAGGAAGTGGAGCACAGACACTACCTTCAGTAGAGTGGGGGTGGCAGTGCGGATTTCTATGCGGCTCACTGTATCATCATGTATCATGTCCACTATGCTGGTAATGGTGTCCCAGTTAAGCCGGTACAGGGTGTGGATCTGCTCTGGTGTGAGGTTGAAGGGGGTGGCTCTGATGCGGGGGATTGGGGGCTGCCGGCGTGGTAATGGTGGCTGCACCGGTAGGGCATGCTGGGCCTGTCTCACCCTCCTTCTCCTCCTGTGTATCCTCTGTGGTGGGGGTTGTGGTTGTTGTGGTTGCTGTTGTTGTAGTTGCTGCCTTGCAAGCAGGGCCTCCAGCTCCAGGAATGCTGCTACAATTGGTATCATCTTGGTGTGGGGGGGTGTGGTGTGTGGGTGTGCTCCTTTTGTGCTGTGCCAGACTCCATTGCCTCCACCTGTGCTGATTGAGTGCACCTGTTCCTCTTGGAAACACTGCTCAGGGTCCTTAACACCTTCTCAGCGATGCCGGTATTTACTCCATGGCGGTAAGGTACTTTGCGGTCTTGTGGAGGCCATTTTTCCATGTCCGCTTTACTTGGGATCAGCTCCGGTTTACGCCATGCCGCTAATTACGGCATGGCGTGTCGGGCGCGCGCCACTAAACCGCTATTTACGGCATCGTACTTTACTACGCCGTAAATAACGGTCTGGTGGGTCAGAATGGGCCGTAACGGGAAACGATGCCGGTATTCCTTTACAGCATCATTTTTCCCTTACCACCCAACTCGGAATGAGACCCATGATCTCTGCGTCTAACATCGCCGACAGCTCTGACTGCCCCATTCTGAATTGTCTGTAGCCTTTTCACATTGGCTGGTGCCCACCAACAGCCCATTAAAATAGTACAACCTTGTGATTATTGTGGCTGTGGCCCTGTTTTCATCTGACAAATAAGGGTGTATCTGCCACAATGACTGTGTCATAAAAGTACAACTGCAACTGACAAAAGACACATGTTTGTTAAAATTTAAGTTGCAGTCAAAGACAACCCCCAGGGTTTTGACATGCTGGGAGACCTGTATTCTGGGACCCCCTATTCTGAATGCCTTATACTGGGAGTCAAAGTTCTTCAACTTTGCCGAACTGCCAAGAATCTGGATCTTGGTCTTCTTGTCATTCAGGGCTAGAAAATTATTTTCCATTCACTTCTTGATAGCATTGAATATCCTGCAGACCATCAGTGAGTCAGCTTCATAGGATCCAGACACTTGCAGGATGATCTGAGTGTCATCAACATAATTTGCACACTTGACACCCAGACCATCCAAGAGATCAAAAAAGGGTTTTGAGTAGATATTGTACAGCAAGGGGGAGAAGCAGGATCCTTGTGGCACTCCACAACAAAGTAGGACCTCTTTCGACTTGGTGTTGCCTCTTGCTATCCTAGCTCTCCTTGTTCCAAGAAAAGACTTGAATCAATTCACTTCCGTTGTGGAACACTTTCTGACCTCATCTAGCCTGCCGCCATCCTATTGTGGTTCACCAGAACGAATGCGGCCTACAGATCCAGCAATAACAGCATCGCCAGTCCACGCTGATCAACAATTTCAGGCTCACTGCACTTAACGTTCACTAGTGCCATTTCCATCCCATACTTCTTCCTAAGCCGGATTGATCTTTAGACAAGATCCCCCTCTCTTTCACAAAGGCATTGTTTCTGACTACCGGCGACTTTATCTATGATCTTTAACAGGAAGGGGACGTTTGTTATGGGGCAGCAGTTAAGGGTTTTGTTGGAATCTAAACCCTCATTCTTTAGCAGTGGCGTGATCCAATCGTCCTTAATATAGTCAAGAACTATCCCCTCATGAAGAGATGTGTTAATGAATGATGTGATTGGTGACACAAAGATGGAGAAGTATTCCTCGAAAAATTAAGCTGGGAACACGTCACCCTTGCATGATGTAGGTTTAATTTATGCAACCATTGTAGCCACATCGAGAACTGTAACTTGCTTGACCATGAAAGCATCAGCCTCACTATATTTCTTTGGGCAATTACCCCCGATATCCATACCCCTAGCTTGATCTGTATAGGGACATGTTGAAGTAGTCCCTTGATGTTGACTGACCTTCTGAATGAAGCTGTCATGGATCTATTGGCACCATGCATCATTCACAAATATATGTGTCTCTGATGTCTTCCCTTTTAACTCATTAAGAATGTTAAAGAGCGCCATAATGCTTGATTTTGCCTCTAAGATGCGCTCTTCCAGCTAATCTTCTTTTGATTTAAGAATAGCATCTTTATACAGCTTAGATCCCTCTCTATATAAAGCCAATGTAGATTGTATAGGGTTTTTCTGCCATACTCTTTCGGCCGCTCGTTTAATTTGCCTTGCTGACAGATCATCAGGGGAGAACAACTGATTAGCATTGGTTTGCACTTCTTCTTTTTTTAATAGAGAAGGCTTAAAAGCTGTGAGTTAATCAAAGGCATCATTAAGAATGTCTCGTAACTGAGTCTTAAACTACTCCAGTGCACAGTTTCCCTCCAGAGCTAGTAGGTGGGTGAATATAGTAGAGTTAAAAGCCTCTTTGGAAACATTTCAAGTGTTTCTCGGCAAGATGGTTTTTGGATATGGACGTACACTATCCACTGCTTGATCTGGCATAAGGATCGAAAAAATGAATAAAATGGTGATCGAACCAGCAGCAGGTTTGCACATTTAATAAGGAGATAGACTGATTCCTAGATAAAACCCAGTCCAATATATTCCCTCCTTGGTGAGTGGGCACAGTAACATATTGTTTCAGCCCAATACTCTCCTGGAGATTCAGGAGAGCGCTAGCCTCAGAGTCAGATGAATCGTAGGCCCAAACATTAAAATCACCTAACACTACTAGTGGGGCATTTGATTTTGCAATGCAGTTTAACAAGTTTATACTGGGGAAGCACTGATGTGTCTGCTGTCAGAGTGTTGGATGGTGACAAAGTGGTTAAACCGGCACCCAGCGTGTCTGACAGGAGGCTTGGATGTCACAGAGGGTTCATCCAAAGGATTGGGTTGAAGGGAGGTGTGATTCCTTTTGCAGTCAAACTCAGGTCCATGCCTTCATCACTTTTCAATGAGGTGGAGCTTCTTAATAGGTGAGCCCATTGTAGTGGTGAGAAAGGAAAACAGGACCATCAGGTTGTGCATTGACCTCAGGGAGCTCAACAAGAATGTGGTGACAGAAAGATTCCTGTTGCCAAAGATTGATGAGATGATCTTGGACTTAGCTGGTTCAAGGGTTTACTCCGTGTTGGATTTGATGTTGGCATACCATTAGGTCCGCATGCGTCCAGACCCCTATGACATACTGGTGTCTATCTCACACACATTGGGTTGTTTTCAGTCTGTTAGAATGCTGTATGTTTTGGTGTCTGCAGCCAATGTCTTCCAGAGAATAATGCTCACTCTCCTGGGTGATGTCAATGGGGTGTAGTTGCACCAGGATGATATTTTGGTGTATGGCTGTGATAGAAATGAGCATGATGTGAGGTTAAAATTGGTTTTGCAGAGACTAGAAGATGATGGTTTAACTTTGACATTGGAGAAATGCAAATTTGGGAAGTCCTCTGTGGATTAACTAGGGCACAAGTTTTTCAGGTGAGGGCCTAAGGCCCAAGCTTAACACCGTCAACACAATTGCTGATATGTCTCCCCTCAAGACTTAGTTGGAGGTGTCCTTATTCTTGGGACTCATTGAATATTCCTAGTTTGTGAGGAGTTTGGTGGATAAAGCCGTGGATCTGAGGAGGATGACTAGGAGAGGAGTCACATTTGAATGGTCTGCTGACTGTGAGGAGGAGTTTGGGGTGGTTAAGCAGGACATGTTGCCTTCACTTGTGTTGCAGGGGTTCAGAGAGAGTTGAAAGACGGTTGTTTACACCAATGCCTCTGAGTTTGGTTTGTGAGCAGTGCTCGCGCAAGAGTCGGGCACGACACATCACACAATAGCATTTGCCTCTCGCATGCTTACGCATGTGGAGGCTTGCTATTCTGTTAAAGAGCAGGAGGCACTTGCTGTGATCCGGGCCATTCTGAAGTTCAGAGTGTACTTCTTAGGTGAGCAGTTTGTGATACACGCCATTCACAAGCTGTTGATTTCCATTTTCGACAGCAAAGGTCTGGATAGGGTGTCAGGGAGGAATTTGAGATGGATCACACAGCTTCAGGGTTTAGATTTTACAGTTAGACTTGTGTGTGGCATTAAAAAAACCGTTGCTGATGCTCTCGCTAGGATCATGGTTAGTGACAGGATTGGGGTTCAGATCATGATGAAGGGTAATGTCAGAGACATTTGTGTGGTGGATGACAATTTACAGGAAAGTCATTGGGCATCAGTGTGTCTAGAGGAGGAGGAGTACCAAATTGTCAAGAGGCTGATCAAAGACAGCTGGAGGGGTGAGAATCTTGATTTCTACAGGAGAGTGAAGGAGGAGTTGAGTCTTGAAGGAGGGTTTGTTTGTAGGGGACAGAGACTTTTGGTTCCACAAGGAATGAGGAAGATCACTTTTGAATTAGGCCATGGAGGCCACAAGGGTATTTGCAGTACAGAATGTATCATTAGTGTGTGATTTCTGTTGGCCGACCATGGACGCCTTCATAGAGATTGGTATCAAGGATTGTTACACGTGTCGCAGCAGTGACAAGGTGTTGCAAACACAGGTGCCACCCATGGTGGTTTCACAGGTGGCATTGTTTCTGTGGGGCGTGAAGCAAAAGAGGACTGCGTTATGCAACCCACATAGCAATGGGTGTGGAACACTTTAACAGCACCCTCATGGATGGGGTCTGGTGTCTGTACAGAACAACAGGATTGGGTCAGAATTTTATTGTGAGGGTGTTCCAATGCAGGGTGATGCCTCACCTGACCACAGAGGTTACGCCCTTTGAGGTAACGAGGGGCCACAAGCTGAATAAACCGTTGACCCCTGGTTGGCTGGACTGTCCATGTATGGTGCATATGAATGTCAGGAGTTTTGGTGAGAAGGTGTAGGATTGTGGTTTAGCCTCCAAAATGCGATATGATGTCAAGCATGGGTGCACATTGAGGGAGATGATGACAGGTGACCATGCTAGGCCGTAAAGACCCCTCATATGGAAACTAAGGCACAATCACCATATGCTAGTGACACGACAGACACAAGGTCCGTTTTTCCAAACAAGTCTGGTGTATTTTGACGTATTCTCAGTTGGCCGACTGGGGTCTAACGTCTCCCAACGTGTGTACCCAGACCTCGTGAGACACAAGAGAGCGAGTAGCGCTCAAGCAGCAATATTTATACATGACATGCAATCTTTTTGAAGGGAATTCAACACACCCATAATGTATCTTTTAGGCTAGGGTTCGATGAGTGACAATCATGACAATTAAAACACATTATGACAAGTCCTTATTCAGTCTAAATATACTTAGTCTAGCAACAGTGACAGAGACAGTTCTTTGTTATGGAGAGCATAGAGCTCTTAGTACAGCAAAGCTATCATTTTCGTAGGAGAGACATTCTTTAACACGTTATCTGTGCGTTTCTATTCATGTACCAGAGGTCAGACAGTTATGAGGCGGAAAATACCATTCTCCATGAAGGAGTACCGCTAGAAAGAATATAATTCCTGTTTTAACTGTATATTGCTACAGAGTTTGCGAGACAGGCCGGCACCTGGGCCGCTGCTTACATGCAGTTTCTGCTCGCCTCCAATTACATCATGTGGGAGGAAAACAATGTATTTCTGTACCGTCTAACATTCCTGTCTGTGTTAATCTTTCAGCATTCACGCTGTGGCTTTGTGCCGGGCATGAGTTTGAAGTATAGAATACATTTTCCGAAGCGGTTTTACAGAGAAAGGAAAAAGCAAATGGCGGATATTTCACAAAATGGACGCCCTCTAGTTATTCCCAATACATTGACGATTCCGTGCTGGCAATGTATTGTGCATGATGCGATTGGTTTCTGGCCAACATAATATGCATACTATACATGCTATAGGGTCGTTTCTGGACTAACAACCAAGCCAGGGTCAAACTGCCTAGGAAAGGGGGAACGGTGCCTGGAAACATTCAGGCCGCATGACGGTTGAGAGGGATTGTGGGAACAGTTAAATCATAGTGATGTGTGGAACAAGAGGTGAGTGGTCAAGGTAGACTAAATTCATGGTCAACCTTTGACATCCGCAGCCTGTTACTTATAGATTTAATATCACTCTTGCTTTGCATGTCTCCTTTTTTCCTTGTCCTATCCTTTTCTCCCCTCCTTCCGACCCTTCCCGTCATCCCTGTGTTATTTCACCACCCAAGGAATGGCAGTATGTTATAGAGCGTAGCATTTATGTTATTACACTGTTCCCCTGACAGCCTGGAATGCTAATGCTTGACTATTACATTGTTCCACTGGCAGCCTGGAATGTTGCTGCTTGAAGGCAGGGTGAAAGCTCTAGAGTGTGGAATGAGTGACCAGTGAGAGAGAGAAGCTGAAGGGGAAGGAGTAGTTTGCAGCTGGCTCATACTCTGGTACTTTTCATCAATAAAGTTAACATCACTTACCTTCAAGTAGAGTGGCATCCATCTTTATTTCAAAGGGCAGTCCTTGACATCAGAACTTTAACCCTAAATTGCTGTACATATCCATCTGTTCAACTTCATTGTGTGGTTACTTAAACATCTTGTATAGTAGTTGCATCAAAGTGAAATTTACCACATCCCTTACAGCGCCTCCTGCAACAAAACCATTATTTCAATAAAGTCAACAGTTGCACTACTTTCTTTTACCCACTTTGACCATTGCCCCATTTCCTTAAAAGACACAATGGTCAAATGGCTCAGCAGGGTAGGGAAGGCCAATATAATGGACTGGGTGCACAAAAACAGAATTTTGTTTGTCTTTCAACTTGGATTCTGTGAAGGGATGTATTTAGTGTTCAGGGACCGTACCACTACATTTGATTGTGTTAATTGCAATACATTTTGGATTACTCTTAAGGATCCAGGTATTATCCAAAACACTACGCCAGATACTCAATGGGATGCATTGCAATGTTGCAGCGAGAGGTCGATATGATAATCGTGGCTAATTGACCTCAACCTTTTGATATACTGCTGGCATAAGACTGGGCTATGTTTTTGTCCCCGTTTTTAAAAAAATCTATATGTTAATTCCCTTCACATAGAATTGTGCAAACTGACAGGTGATGTGCCCAAGATGGAAGAACAGAAAATATGTGTTATTGCATATACCAATGATTCAGTGCTGATTGCAAGAGCACAAATGCCCTCCAAACATGGAATAAGGCATAAGCAGGATACATGAATGAAAGGAATTCAAAAGTGGATATAAATGAACCAAATGTTATGTGTCTCGGTAAGTTGAAAAGGCCGGTCGGATCCATACTAGCTATAGGGGAAACATGGACTGGGTAACCTCATTTTGATATCTAGGTGCTACCCTATTTTGGGACCTAAATTGGGGACCTTAATTGGTTAAACCATATTAAGAAGCCAGCCTCTAAATTAGCTCAGGTTAATAGATATTTACTAAGATATGGGAAAAGAACTGGGAAGCTCCCCGCTGGAGCACAATCTTTGAACCTGTAAGGCAAAATATCTCCTGATAGCTGGTGTCTGATGGCATCATAGTTTGGGAATAATACAGATTAAGGAGAACTGATTTTTATCTTCATCAATGGGAATGCTTCTGGACTTTCTGGCCTACCCATTGCACATTGAATGTGGTCTGAATTACATTGAGGCTCATGTAGGATTACAACCTTGACTTTATTAGACGTGAATATGGAAGAACAGCCAGAAGCCACTATTCATTTCCTCTTGTTTTGCTGGTTTACTGAAATCCCAGGAAGAAATATATTTTTACCAATGTTCATAAAATGTGGTGTTAGGCATGCTCACAAAGCTTTCGCTTATATATTTACTTTTCCTGATTCTCATTCTGCACTTTGTTTTCATTTTTACATTGGGAATGGTCTAAACAGTCTACTTGGTTTACTACAATTGGGGTGATGTATGTAACACTTTACCTTTCTTCACATATGGTTTATACTTGTTTCAGTATTTTGAATTTTACTTGTTTCTGGCCCTGGTTTTAACTGTATGTTTATCAGTACTGGGATTCTAGCATAAGATATGATTGAATAGGTTTGTTTAGTTTTGTTATTTCTTATTGGATTGTATTCTTTTATGGAAATGATATGTGTTCAAGGATTAATCTAATCTAAATAAGAAAGTACCAGGTTACTGTTTCTCTCGGGGATACTCATCTCTTCAGATCCTCTAAACTGAAATCAGTCTCAGCAATAAAGTGCTGAGATACATCTTGGATCCAACTCACAGTCAAAGGGATACAGCATCCAGCAGCTTCTTTGCTCATGATATAGCCACAGTGACAGAGCATCCAGCAGCTTCTTTGCTCATGATATAGCCACAGTGACAGAGCATCCAGCAGCTTCTTTGCTCATGATATAGCCACAGTGACAGAGCATCCAGCAGCTTCTTTGCTCATGATATAGCCACAGTGACAGAGCATCCAGCAGCTTCTTTGCTCATGATATAGTCACAGTGACAGAGCATGTAGTTGCTTCTTTGTCACACTTCCTCTACAGAGTAATATATCACCCAGCTCAGTATTTGTTAACAGCTGGTAAGATAGTGCTGGGCACACCTATTTCTGATCTGAGGTTGTGGTGCCCCAGTTTACTCTTAAGAAATATGTTGCCCATGTCCCCATCTAGGTTGTATGATGCCTTCCTCAATTTGAAGGGGATAAGGCTCCCTTATCACTTTAATGTGCCATGGTGACCATTTAACTCATTAAAGAGAATGAACCCAGCCAAATAACGTTTTCTCTGGGAAGGTGCCCACTCGGGAGGGTTTACAACCATAATTGAACTCACTGTACCTTTCACAGAGGAGAAATATCCATTTGCATATCTGTCTGGTCCCATCCACTTGGGCAGTCCATGGGGGGATTTTGCCACTATTATCAGCTGTGGCAGTAATACAGGCAGTATTTGGCCAGTAGAGGTCATATTTTCCTCCAGCTCTTAGCTGGAGATAAATCCTTAACCCCTACCAGAAAAGTTGTAGTTGGTAGGTCCGGTAAAATTGCTGGTAAACGCTATTCCCACCACTTTTACAGTGTGCAGGCCAACTCGCAATAAGGCCCATAGTCTGGCTCCCCATTTGGCTATTTAGCAATTAGTCTCTTAGCGCAGACCTGGACCACACAGCTAGGAAACATGACAGGAGAGTCTTTTCAGACAGTGGCCAAGATGGACGGGAAGCAGATGTTTTGCCACCATGGACAAGAGGTATTGTGTTCAGAATGTAAGATGGCGCTTTGGCATCCTCTCAGAGGAATAGGGTGGTAACTGCATATGTATTTGAACCCCATTGATTATTAAAAATGTAATCATGCATTTACATTGGCAAACTATCATAATTCCTTTATACATTTTTTTCTCTACCTAAACTCTCAACAAATGATGTTGAAATACAACTAACGGTATATATTACACCATAAACAATGACTTCTGATTGACTTTCCCATTCATTCTAGGGTGAATTTTACTGCTACATTCTTTCATCAAAAGTTGCTGCCTTGGACATGTATGACTTGGCAGCCATATTTTAAAGGTGAATATGTGTACTGCATTCCAATATAATAATGTAATAATAATTTGCATTTACATAGCACTACAAACCCTCAGGCATCAGAGCGTTTCTTATTATTACCTACGATGTGTGGTGCTCATTCATTGGCCCGGCTGGGATTCGAACTTGGGTCAGCAGGCTCTGCACACTCTACTCACTGTGCTTCCTGACCAGCTGTCAACCGCCTCCTGTCAACTGAATCTCATGAAGGTCACTTCAAAAAAGACAGAATGCTGCGATTTTTAATGTTGAAAGCATGAAAAATATACTATTTAATGGTGGTTTTTTTGCAAAACCACTAATGGGATGTGTCATGACGACTGCAGCTTGGGCGACAAAATATAATTACCAGTGGGGAGAGGAACTTCTCAGAAACGGTGCTTGCTTTGTAAGCCATGTCTCAATGTTGATTTACGGGCACTTACTTTGCCCGCCATTGTTTTTCTTGTATTTGATGTTCAGGGGTAATTTCTTGGCCTAATGAAGAACACGATTATAAATAGTAACGGAAATACATGGGAGAAAATGTCCTTGGCAATCGCGCTTGGAATCCGATTAGCACATGGCGTGTGTGCTTCAATGGGTTGGCTGTATTTTGGGTTGGCTCAACCAATATGCCGAGAAATCGAGCAAACATAGCATTCAATACTTAATTTTCACTCCCATTATTTGAAATGCAAATGTTTTCTTTGCTTTGGCCCCTTTTCCGTCAGATGCATTAACACCAAAGCGTCCTTTGATTTATGTATATGTATATTCCTTTGAAAGTGTACTTAAATTTATATTTGTGGATGTTCAGCCATTTGATTAAAGAGAACCTGTGTCTTACTGGCTGGAAAATGAGTCACAGAAGCTTGGGCAATGATTCTAGACAGTAGACCTTGTAATGGACCAAGTGAATGTCTTAGAGTTCAATTTTTAGATGTATGCTTTTAAAGAATGTGCACATTCTCTGGGCTAAGGGAAGGCCACATCATTATGCAAGTTCACCCTCAAAATTATGGGCCACATTACACGTTGTGCGTTAAAAAAAGGCATTTACCGCCATGGCGTTAATTGCGTCCTCGCAAGAGCCCGCAAATTGCACACTATTACGAGTACGCAGACACGAGCATAGCACCATGCCGGTAATCCTCCTAACGCCATGTCGTAAAAGCCCCCAAAAAGTCCATTAACGGATTCGACCAAAGTGCTAATAGCACCTCTGCCTTCTTACTGGATGCAAATTGCAGTCGCCGCTATTAGCGCTCACCGCTATTAGCGATCACCATAAAAACACGGATGCGGAAATAGCGTTATCGCACAGGAACGGGAAATAGCGCGGCGGCCATCTTTAAAAACACAATTCATTGCCATCCTCCGTATCCAGGACACCTTTCCAGGAAACAAAAATCCTTACAGGACACCCTAAAGATGCCCAGGGCCGTAAAAAAATCCACAGAGCGGCAACGCAAAGAAAAATTCAGCAATGAGGACCTGATAATGCTGACAGAGACACTAGCGGCAAATGCACATGTGGTCTTCAGCAACGACATGCGGCGGGAGACCATCCTCAAGAAGAAGGCCATCTAGGCAGAAGTTGCCAACAAGGTCAGCGCGGTGGGCACCACCACCCGCACATTTATAGACTGTCGAAAGAGGTGGGACGACCTCCGGCTCCGTGTCAGGAACATACTGGCAGTGAACCGCAACCTGGCTATGGGCACAGGAGGAGGCAGCGAATCGCCTATTAAACTCCATGAGTGGGAGGAGACCTGTGCATCCACAATTGAGTGGAATCCATAGAGGGAGTTGGAGAAATGGACCATGGCGTGGCCACTTCGTCCGATGGAGGTGAGTGTATGCATCCAAAAATGCACAGTGAAGTGTGAGGGGCCCCCCAATTATGTGTCCATATTAATGCTGTGGATCCAGCCACAAACATACATGTATGCATCACCACATACACGTGCAACATAGACCCATTCATGCATGACCCACCCAACATCCCCATTACCTGAATCCACAATAAAGAGGGCCAAATGCATAGAGCGGCATGACGTAATCATTCAGCATAAGGCAGGTCGAACCATAAATGATGAATATCCCCATTTCTCACCCCTACAGGATCACCCACAGAAACTGAGGAGGCACGCACTGCGACACCTGCTCCCCCATCCACCAAAAAACCCAGGAGAGATGCCACAAGGGACACCGCCACAGCCTCAAGGGGAACCGGGAGGATTGACCATGACCAGAGGGACAATGACAGCAGGAGCACCAGTTCCACGCAGCCTGAAGCCATGCCTGCTGCCATTGAAGCACCCAAGGTAGTGTGTCTCCCTGCAAGTGAAACCAGCATGGAGGGCATGCACTCTGCTGCCACCAGTTCAACTGGTGAGGCAGCAGCCACTGCCCCACTTTCGGATGAGGAGGAAGCACATGGCATTGTTGATCAAAGCCAGACCCCCAGACCAACACGCTCCATACTGGCAAGCCCAAGGTTGTCATCAGGTCCGAGTAGCCATGGAGGATCACCCACCCCCACCCTGGAAGGGTCATGGAGTCCCCAGGTATTCTCACCTGATGCCACTGCCATGGATCAAGGCGCAGCAGTCATCCCACCAGCACCTAGCATGCAACATGACCTCTCATCCATCATCCAGAGGCAGGCAGAGATCACTGGGCTAGTAGGGCAGCATGTGGCTGAGGCAGGCCGTCTGAGGGAGGACCTCTGTAGGTACGCACGGCAGACAAGGGAGGGCATGGAGGCATGCACCAACAGGATCTGCAATGAAATGGCCCAACTCAGGCAGGCCATGAACCGTATAGCAGACGCGATTGAGCGCCGATGCCCACTCACAACCCAGTATGAACCGGGCACCACCTCCTCTGGGAGTACCCGGCAAACTAGCCCCCTACGCCAGTCTCTGCGCAACCTGAGGTGCACCACATCTCAACCACCAAATGGCGGAGGAGGCACTGACAATTAGGGCCAGCAAGGACTAGGTGGCACATGTGTAGAAGGACACGTTCACACCATGAGGCTCACATGGGGGTGTTGTGGGGTAAGCGGGGTAAGGGTGTTCTTGGGAGTGTTGTGGGGGAAGGGGGGGAAGGGTGTTCTAGGGAGTTTTTTGGGGGGAGAGGGGTAAGGGTGTTCTTGGGAGTTTTGTGGGGGGAGGGGTAAGGGTGTTCTTGGGAGTGTTGTGGGGGGAGGGGGGGTAAGGGTGTTCTTGGGAGTGTTGTGGGGGGAGGGGGGTAAGGGTTTTCTTGGGAGTGTTGTGGGGGGAGGGGGGTAAGGGTGTTCTTGGGAGTGTTGTGAGGGGAGGGGGGTAAGGGTGTTCTTGGGAGTATTGTGGGGGGAGGGGGCTAAATTTGATTGCACAGTTGGGGCCATGCACTTAATTATTATCTTTTGTTCACAATACACTGTTGAAAAGTTGAAACACCGGCTTGGTATTCATCATTGTGTGTATGTACTGTATTGGGGAGATGGTTCTTTGTGGCACTGACCACATGCATCAGGGCAGTAATACCCATCTGCATCCATAATAGTCATACCTTGGCTGTCATGGAATCTGATACATCAGATGCTGACGCACATCGTGTCCCTCCTGGACATTGCCACTTGCATGTCCCTGCGGGCCTTTTGACCCATCCTCATCACCATCCACATCATCCTCATCTGGCACTTGCATGTCAGGTGGCATAGGCACATTCCGCCTGATGAAAATTTAGTCCGGCATCACACATGCCATGGTTATCTTTGGCACTTTGTCATGGCCGTACAGGAGAGCCTCACCCGGCACGCCTAAGCACCAGAGCTGTGTGTTGGAGAGGCCGAATGCCTGCTCCATCATGACGCAGGTGCGGGTATGTGCAATATTATTGTCCTCTTCCTGCTGGTTCTGTGGGTTCCATACAGGGGTTAGGAGCCACCTCTTCGGGGGATAGCCGGCTTTGCCTGTATGGGGTGAAGAATGGTTACCTATTACCGGCCACCCTGCTGTGGACTGTACATGTCACACATGTCTTCTTTGCATTGTGATTGGAAGTCACAACTGACAGCATGCATGCAGACAATCTGCGTGACTGCAATGTACAAAGCTGGGCTCAACCATGCAAGTCGACATGCCCGAAACATGCCTCCGCAAGTAATAAAAATGTCCTGGCTGAGGCCAGGCCTCAGGTGTCCTTGGGCCCAGGCAAATTTTGTACCGCTATGCCAGTGTGCAGCCATCCCTACATCCATGTTGCTGTGCTGCGGGGCATCACTTCAGTGGTGCTATGGGTTTGTGGTCTTGTGCCATGGCTAGGGGTGATTCATTTGCATGCATTCTAGGGCACCTTGCGGTAATGATGTTGTGCTGCCCAAATTCTGTATGACTGTCCTGAGGGCGAGATGATGATTTGTGTATTATGTGGTGTGGCATGATGAGAAATGTGGTTGTGGATGGATGTGTCATCTTTGAAATGATGGAATGTATGCAATGTTGTGCAGATTCGCATTTCATGCGGGGTCTTATCAGGTGCATTGTGAAGTCACCCAATGGACATTGAAGTACATCTGTATGACCATTTGTCCCACGCACGCCAGACAATTCACAGTTGGTGTATCGTTCTCTCCCCCCAATCACACCGCCCTGTGCATGGCCTGCTACTCGACAAGTTGCCACGATCGTTGGTCAGCTTGTCGCTCCATGTTTCCTGGTATGGTTAAGTTCTGCAGGACCATTGAATCATGCATTGATCCGGGATGTCTGGCACAACAATGTGTGATTGTCTTGTTTGCATCACATGCCATTTGGAAAATGATTAGGTGAAAATATTTACTCTTTCTATGGACTACTTCATTGTGATGTAGGACCACCAATTCCACATGGGTACAATTGCTGGCACTGATGCTATTTGGGATGTTTGCAAGTGAATAGATGCATATTTTGGTGTTTGCAATGTCCTGGGCAGTCCGTGGCAGGAATATGTGTTCATGTCAAAGCTTCAGGAGGGCATTGTGTACCTGGTTCGGCGTGCTTGGGAATACTGGTTGTGAGATGCCATGCATCTGCCACACAGTATGCTGCTGCGAGCCTGTGGTCAGGGAGTGGAGCGCAGTCAACACCTGCACTAGAGGGGGATTGAAGTTCTGATGTCTATATGAGTCTCACGCTGTCGTCATGTATCTTATCCACTATGATGGTGATGGTATCCCAGTGCAGACGGTACAGGGTTTGTATGTGCTCAGGTGTCTGGTTCAATGGACTGGCTTGGATCCTGGAGATTGGTGGCTGGCTCTGTGGTATTTCTGGGTGCCCTGGTGGTGCTTGCTGCGCCTGTCTTACCCTACTCCTCCTCCTCCTCCTCCTGCGTCTCCTCTGTGCTGCCTGTTGTTGGTGCTGCCGCACTGCAATCATGTCCTCCAGCCCATGTGATGCGGGCAGTATTGGAAGCATTTTTGTGTGGGAAGGGGTGTGGGAAGGGGTGTTGTGTGCTCTTTTGTCCTGGCACAGTCTCCATCGCCTCCACCTATGCTGGATGTGTCCACCTGTGGCAGGTGGAAACACTGCTCAGGTCTCTTAATGGGTGGTTCGCGATGCCGGTATTTGCGCCATGCCTGTAAGGGGTTTTTGGGTCTTTCCCATGCCGCTATTGCCATGTCCGCCTAGCTTGTGATAGGATGCTATTAGCGGCATGCCGCTATTTCCGACCTGGGGGTCGCGCGCCCACGGACTTGCCGCCATTAGTGGCACCGTACTTACCGGTGGCGCTAATAGCGGCAAGTCTGGGTCGTAATTTGATTGCGAATTTAGCGGTACCGGTATTCGCTTACCGGTACTGTTATTCCCTTACCGCCGTCCGTGTAATGAGGCCCTAAGTGTCCATTTTCATAGTTTTACATTTCTCATCTGAAAGTATGCACAGTTTTTATCAAAAATATTCCCCAATTTCAGCCACCTTGGAGACAATTATATGATGTACTAAAAAATGATTGTAATCGATTTGTTCTTGCCAAACAGTTTGTTGTTTAAAAGCGGTTTGAGAAGGGACAGGCAAGCGGGATATGTCCTGTCCGCGAATTCAGTATTCTTGCTGGATGTAGGATGCGCTCAGTAGATTGCTTTGCAGTAAAATGGGCAGTTTGCAAGCGCAAGTGCATATCAAGTGTTGGGCACATGTTGGCATTGTCCCCCAAAGTCCCTCTGCAGGTGCACTCTCTTTTGGAAAAAGCGTCTAGGCACAGGTACCCATTTGGCGCCAGATTATATAACATTTGCACCAGTGCAAAAAAGTGAGCAAATGCTTTTATAACACAAAATAGAGCAAACAGGTTTGTCATTATCCATATTATCTAACAAACATCTGCATGAGGCCAAATCTGAATCAGACTGTTTTTTTTTACAAGGTGTGTTGCATAACAAAAATCAAAAAAGTGTCCACTACATTTCACTTCATGTTATGCAGCAAATGTAGTTAATTCAATAACCTGCCTTCATTTTACCCTGTGAAATTGTATTTGATAATACAGATTGGCGCGAAACATGTTTGCTACTTTGTGTATTACCTAAACAGCAAAGTTGGCACTAAATTTGTTTGCTCCTCTTTTTTGCACAAGTATGACATTTTGATAATTTAGCACCTGATATATTGTCATGCCGGACGCACAAATGTACTGGTGAGGATGACAGTATATTTCAGGATTCTAAGTGATCCGACCGCGGCTGAATTTGACGCAGCCGGAATGTTTGCATGAGAAAGGTGCAAACTGCCAAAAGTTTGCACCTTTCTCATGCAAACACACTTACATACTACGGGGGCTGCAGGGGTTTCCCCCGCAACCCCCGCTCACCATACTGTAAAGTATAGTGAGCGGGGTGTTGCAGGGGTCCCCCCTGCAGCCTCCGTCTTTTTTCCTTTTTTTTTGCGGGTGTGCTGCCCCACTCACTATGCTACACAATATAGTGAGCGGGGTGTTGAGGGGGACACCCCTGCAGCTCCTGCAGTCATTTTTTTTTTTTTACTTCCCTGCAATGCTACCACCAAACGTTTTTGGTGTTCGAACCTTTGGGGTAGCATTTTTCAGTGGTTTTGTAAGGTCGGACCTTTTTTTTCGGTCCGATCGAACAAAACCTATTTCAGAAATACACAGCACACTCAGCGAATAGAAATCCGCTTTAACTGAAACATGTTACTTATGACATGCGGGACACAGCAACGTATGTGTGAAAAGTATGCGTGAATGGAGTGTTCGGATGACGTGGATGCCGTGCGTTCCTTAAATATACTCTAATTCAAGGGCCAGCAGGGCGTGACAAATGGGTCACTGACACACAGTGCACTGCACCAAAAAGCCACTGCCCAAGCATCCGCAGCCAAATGTCCGGCTTCGCCCTGTGCAGTGATTCTGTAAAGAAAAATCACCTCTAAAGCAAAATGCGTTCATGTTTTCATACGAAAATGAGCAACTTGCACATGCATGCAAAGAACACCTTTGTTTTTTTTTTATTTTTAAACGGAGGTCATTACGAAGCGAACATATATAAGTAAGGGGTCAGTTTCTGAGTTCAACGTACACAGTCGTGTTGGGCTTTCACGTCCAGCCATTAAGTTGTTATATGTTTTGGTGTGTTTGATTGTCCACATGGCCCCTCGGTCTCGCCTGCGACTTTGCACGTGAAGCATAGCATCTTCCCTTAGGATAAGAGGATTATTCTTTTGTATATATATGGGTTCTCCTAGTTGTAGGTTCTGCAGAAAATGTCATACATTTTTTTTAAAAAAATGCATATTAAGTTTTTAGATTTTTTGGGGCTTTTGTTGAAGCTCAGAAGAGAGTCCTACCTTCTAAATGCGTGTACTCCAGAAGTTGAAATGCAGCAGGGTCTTCTGTTGCCAATCTAAAATAACCAGACCACTGATAAAGGTGTGGGAAGTCAGGTAAGGAGCCAGGGCATGTCAATTCAAAGTCATGTCCACCATGCAAAACACAGTACTTTGCTGTTTGCTAATTCTTACCCTCAGAACCCAGAAAGCATTTACAAGGAAAGAGGGGTGTGATCAGATCTTTTCAAACTGAAGGCCAGACAGACTGCATTGCTTTCTGCTCTAGGCAGTTTGATAGTCTGTTTAGATGTGACCCATCATACATGGCATTGCAGAAATCTGCATGGGTTACTATGGCCACTGGGACCAGCATAAAGAGAGGATCCTGCCAAGCGCCGCATACAGTAGAAAGCCAACATGCACATAAGGAATATGACAAACATGTAACCAGTCAGTGTTGCATTCAGTCTTACCAATCATTCATCACATATGTTTACGAAGACAGCCTTATGGAACAAACACAATAACGACTTGTAAGTTAAACCCCACCCTACTTCTCAGTACACATAGCATCATTTCATACATTGTCGATGTCCATGCTGTTTCAAACACAGGCTCAAAAAGCTGAACACGCTCTCCTGCTGGGCTAAAACAGTATTTTACTTAGTTGGCTTTTAGAAACCGAACAGTAACCCATTCATCACATGTTCATTTTCTGTACTTCTTTAGGGCATACCATTGCCAATGTAAGGTTTTGGTATGTGTTTCCAATTTTAAATAATTCTCCAGCTAATTTATGCAAAGTCAATATTGTTTTGAGTAATAGCCAATAATACAACATAAGTAGGATCGACGTGATTAATACAATACGAGTTATAAACTCCTTTGTTCAGGTCACATTTGTATCGTTATCAACATACGATACAAATTTTCTCAAATCCCCAAAATCTCTCAAACAAACGTAGCTGAAAAGTATGCAAGCAGGAATGTCTCTTTTTTATGAGCAACGATTGTACAATTTCGTGTTCTACACTTTCAATTCTTTTAAATACATCTTCTACATCCCACTGAAAAAACACAACAGAATTCACAGTGCAACCAAAGGTTTTAATCACAGCACGGGTGATGATTGGCTCAAAGTGTTCATTGCTTTCATACATCAACCTTTATTGGGTTGATTCCTCAGACCCTCTTACAAAAATCACCTATCAACATTCCTGCATTACAACACACTTCCCCAACATTGCAATCATTCTACCCACTATTAAGGGTCCATATTAAAAGCTCATAATTTCAAAGACTGCTCTTTTGGCAGCAGCTCACCCTATATTAGCACATGGAGACCGTTATTGACCTCCTCTCAGCCAATACAAATGTTCAGACTTAAGTCTGAACATTCTGTCTTCAAAAGCAGATATGGAAACAACCATGTCTTTCCAGGCAATTTCTTTTTAAACACGAACTTTTCTTTCTCTGGGAGGACCTTTCTTTCACTGCAGCATCTTATCTAACACACCAGAGAGAGAGATAACACGTGGGAGAATACGTTCACTTACTTATAGGGTACCTGTTAACTTTTACACAACACCCAATGAATGTTTATGTTACAACCGTTTCAGTTTAACCAAATGTACAATTAAATGTGCATCTTATTAACACACTCTTGTAAATGCTGCAAAATAAAACCACTTTTAATTTACTAACTCTTTTTGGCGATTTACTTTACTCACTATTGAAGTAACATTTCTTTTTACTTCCCCATCAGGACTCCAAAACACGTATTGCTAGTACCACTACTTGCCAATAGCCGCCTAGATCTTGGGAGTGGTCATTATCGCCTGGTATGATGACCTGCCATCAGCTTATGGCTCAAGGCCCGACGATAAAAGGCTATAATATTGGACTGTCCTAACCATCTTGAGATCCATTGGAATTCAATTTCAAGAACAGAACCAATGGACAATCCAAAAATCAAACAAACAACAAATATTTGAGTCCAAAACCTAACTAACTAGGGCACTGATAAGATCGAAAGTAAGACCTCCCATGCCTCAATTCAATCAGAATCTTTAATAACGTGAATATGTTGCCTCCTATTGCCATACCACCATGCTTGGCATCAATTGATGAGTTCGCCCTACTGCTCTTAAGAAAGAAAAAAAGAGAAACCGTCAAATCTGTGGTTTTCAGAGGCACTGAATGATGTAAGAAATAAACTTCAGGCCACCTAAAGAGCATTGCAACAAAAGCATTCTTAAACTCTTAACATCCTACGGACCTCTGGAGGAAACGCAACAAAACGTTATGTAGGGCAATAACACAATATGTAAAGTCCAATTGATTCTGCAAATATGCAACATGAAATCATCTCCCATCAGCTGAATCTTCTCATCCTACAGAATATTGTGTGAACATTGCTGTATTATTTTTCAGCAAAATATAGAGTAACATCCTCACATCTTCTCACCAAGATATGCACATTCATTTCCCCATCGACTCTAGAGATGTGTACTGGCACACACAAGCACTGTAACTTCCTAAATAATTTCTCTGCATCCTGAATGTGGGTACATAATATTGCTCCTTAAACAAAACGAAAATATACTCTGCTTATACCTGTAAGTAAAGGAAATTACTATCGTGTTAGTTACCGTCTCTTCCATTAAAGTCTCTGAAAAGCTGCATTGTCACTCAACACATTTATGTTGGATGATAATCTCGTAGGCAAACACCAATCAAGCTTCTGACTGGTTCACAGTATCGAAAATGGCACCCATCAAATCATAGACAATGCAATACATTCTATTTTTGACAAAAGTGATGACAACTCCATGACATTGTGCATGGGTATTAAAGAGCATGGGCTTCATTATAAGGCTGGCGCTCCCGTAATGCAGGGGGCCGGTACGGGGCAGGCCCCCTTCATTCCGGGAGCGCCGATTACGAGCTTCCCATCGCGGGACCCGGATCGCACGCCTGGTAAAACCAGGTGTGCTTTCCGGGTCCCGCGAGGGGAAGAGGGAGGCAATAACGGGCCAGATGTAATCTTCCCGTTATTACCTCCCTCCCCATTTCCATTGAGCCCTATGGGGGCTCAAATGGGAATGGGGATGGGTTCCTGCAAGGAGGAATTACCGGGTCCTCCTATGCCGGCGTAACCCGGTAAGTCCCCATTGCAGGAACCCGGTAATGGAGCCCGGAACTGAGGCAGCCATGGAGCTAATGGCTCCATGGCTACCTCCATTCGCGTAATGTGGCCCCATGTCCTCAACCTTTCTTAACGACTGCACTCACATGGGGAAGCTACACTTCTCAACTTCTCAATCTAACACAATGCAGACGTTCCCACGAGGCTGTGTTGTACAACCAGCGTCACCGAACACTCATGTGAATATTCTGTGGTTTCTGACCAAGTAGACGGGTCTCCCAAAGCGAAAGATTCTGAGCTGTTCTTGAAGGTTACCTAAGAACAGGACAACATGCAGATTGCAAACATCCTAGGGGGATGATTTTCTTGAACTACACTACTCCACTTTAATATAAATCCTCAGAAGCAAAAGTGTTCTTTCTGGAGGTATCAAAACAGAGACAGGAATGGAGAGAGATGAGATAAGTGTCCTTAGCACCTAAGCAGTACAACATACCATCTGATCCCCCAATTCCACCTAATCACGCATGAGCACAAGAAGATGTCTAGGTCAATCCCCACACCAAAATTGCACCAACATTTGTGTTATGTTGTCTGCATACACACGTTGCCTCTCTCAGTGTCTCAGTGCCCCCTGATAGCTGCTGCCCAATGTGCTTTTCTCATTGCTGCTGCCCCTGCATCCTTGTGGCCCTGACTTCCTACCCACAGACCCTTGACCTTTTGATGCCCCCTTATCTTTTTGCCAATTAGACTGCTGCACCTCCCTGTCTGCTGCTACCCCGTCTCTATCCATCTGCCTGATTACCGACTGCGTTGCATCCCTTGATGACTGGCCTTGCCCTTACATGACTGCTGATATATCCCATATGCACTAGCCAGTCCCCTCTCCGACTGCAGCTACCCCACTTTAACTATACCTTCTCCTCCTCAACGGATATGCAGCCCTTCACAAATGGTGTTCTACTACCCCATCTTGGATGGTTCATGTCCTACCCCGACTGCTGCACAGCCTTTTTTGACTGGCATTGTCCCTCTGATAGCTGCTACCCTGTCTTTGACTGTGCTTCACTCTATGAATTCTGCACATCCATTTATTAATGGTATTGCCCCTTCTTGATTGCTGATACGTCTTTTTTCCCTCTATGCCGCCTCCATGGTTACTACTACTCCCACCCATTTGCCCCTGCACACCCCACACTCTTTCTCTCTACCTCCTGCTCTTGGCACCACCATCTAAGATCTGCTGCATACAACCACACTGTCTTTACTACTAATTCCCAAAACCGTATCCCCGATCATTCCCCAGCCCGTCAGCGAATGTACTGCTCCTGCACCCACTTGTGTGCCCCATGCCCTACCTGACTGGTGTACCTCCTTCTTTCCCCACAAAACCGGGCACCTAACGGGACCAAGCTACACCTATGCAGATTTTCTGAGAATGAGTGGGAGGTCCTGGTGGAGGTTGTTGTGAAAGAGGGGACACAACTTGTATGTTCAGAGTGACACAACACCCAATTCGACCAGTGCAAAACAAGATAGATGGCCATACTGAGGAAGAGAATTGTATTGGTGTCAATCCCTCACGGGTGAGCCAAATCCAGTACCTACAGGCTTTTATCCAAAAGCAGGCAGCAAAGCAACACAGGGAGAGCCTACCCATCGGAGTTCATCAGCATTGTCGCCTCTGGATCAGCTGCCGTGGGAGGAGCAGATACTGACCATCATCAATGCAAGCATCCATGTTGGAATTGGAGAAGTCAAGAAATTATTTGCAAAGTATGTGAGTGACAAAACCTTATGTGTCTGAAACAAATATGGAAAGCTCTATAGTCAACACTCACCCATCTGGCAACAGCAAAGGGTATTTGACAAAGCCAATGTATGAACTTGCAAGACATGTACCTTCTATCAGCCTGCACTTGGCTTTTGCTACATTTTGCCACTTTACATGTGCACATGACAGGATTATAACTCCATTGACTCATTACGGGTCCGGTGTTAAAAAATTGTAATTACCAGCATGCAGGTGCTACTGTGTCCGTGAAGCACTGCTGCCGGAATCAACGGTTGATTCCGTGTTAGCATGCGTGCACATTCCGGCATGCCGGAAACGGTTGAACTGGCATGCAGGTAATACTACCAACACCCCCCCCAAAATCTGAGTCAGTAATCTGAAATCAAGACTCAGTAATACAAGAATTGTGAAATTTACTTATAAATACCTTGCTAATAGGTAGAAACACCTTGCTAATACTTATACCTTGCTAATACTTATGAATACCTTGCTAATAGCTTATCCAATTCAGTACTTAATTCTTGGCTCTTTCGGCCAGCGATAGTGTGCAAGGGATGGGAGTTGCCCCGTTGACAGAACTTTAAAGTGTATTTGCATATTCCATGATCCATGTGCCAGGATCGGATTTTCTCCCATGCACCTGAAGAATTTTGCTAGTGATCAAAGATCATCTCAAATTGTATTTCATACATATTTAACAAGGGTTTCGTCTATACTCTGTATTTCACTTAATGTATATTCCCATTGACATGATATAGCCATGTAATTAAGTGGTGCTGTTGACATATAGTATATGCTCGTCTGGAAACGTCAACCAATGGTAAATCAAGACAGACTCGGGATCCTGGGACCACCCCCGCCTCCCATTAAGTTCATGACAAGAGGAAAGTCCAGAAAAGCCTACAATCACCCATTCTATTTCGGACAAATTCCATATACACCAACGATCGACAAATACACTGAGAGGTAACCTCTCAGTCAGCCATTCAGACCAGGTGAGGAACAAATCTATCCATGATATGATAGGATATGATATATCATTTATAACACGCCTATACACAAGTGTTTCATGCGTGAGTGAAGAGACGAATACTACGGTCAGAGACAGCTATATGGACAGCCTGGATTAAGCACCAAGAAGCTATGTTGCTGACGTCATTAGAGACAGCACTAGATAGCAGCGTTTGACATGAAGAACATGTGCAGTCTGCACTGCACTATATAAACACGTACCCGAATACATGAAGAACATGAATGCACATTTCCTATAGTTAGAGGACAGATACATATACATACTGTCTTGCTTTTATTATTTTGTCATTAGTCAAACGCAGTAACGTAGAAACTGCAAGGCACAAGAGATCCTGAGCAGGCTTGCTGATGCTTAAAGTCAATAGTCACGTGGACATACAGGAGAGCATATGGAACCTGACTGAACCATGTATAGCTAACCCATATCGAATGCAGAATAACATGGACAGTTTAGAAGCTGCATTATAAGGTTTAGGAAAATTACCGCGGGCCTCAAATCATTGAGCAGGAGACGAGCTAAGCTGATTCAGGCTGGACAGAGAGCAATACGCATGAGACAGGGCTCACGGTCAAGGTCGAAAGATGTGAAGATATTCCAATCCCCAGATGACAAAGGGACCAGCTGCATGAACACTGAATACATCCTCATAAATAGCAGCTGCAGAACTCAATTGTGTGGCCTCTAAACACGTGGTACAGCCGGATGGAATTGTGGACAGTCTTCCACGGTGGGAAAGAGAAGCCAGACATTGATTACAACAAGTGTTGCTACCGTTAGGGGAATATTCTCATAAGGCAAAGGAGGTGTACACAAGTTACTATACAGACACATAATGGTTCACATTACCTTGAAAAGGTACACCATGAATTGAGAACTCGATTGAATCCCAGACCTGGGGGAGGTCAGCTCTTGCCAATCACAGTGTAGTACCCTAGAGGTGGGTAGCAACATACAAGAAACAATGGTAGGACTGCTACTCTGCTGCAACAATGTATTAGTTGGTAAATTAGGGATGGGACAGGCCACCCACCTGACATGTGAGAGCAAGTAGAATAACACATATAGGTACCGATATAGGTGATTAGACTCCTGACGGACAATCCCACACAGCAGTAGGTTTTTGGAGAGCGGCTCAAGTAATGACAGAGTAATAGCATCATTTTACACTAAAACTGGTCTGCAAGCTAGGAGTAGCTGAGACGGACCAGAATTCACCTGTGTTCTTGTATTGATCCCAGTTGGTTTTGTCTGTAATAAAGCGCAGTTTGAACTTGGTGTTGACTGAGTCCTCCATCTATACTGGGGAAGGGAGTTGTGCCCTCCAAGTCTGGTGACTTCCAGCATCACTCTGGCATACCTGGGAGTCTGTCCCCAATAAGTTGGTAGCAGAGTTGATGGTACGCTGTGTCAGCCCAGCACAAGGTTGTCTCCCCCGCAGCAGAACCTGAGAGGATGCAGGACAATCACATATTTCGAGAATACGGGTACGCTTTATCCGTGGAAAGGCCGTCAGGAGCCAGCTTGGAAATTATCCTGCCCAAAGTCAGCGAGGAGTCCAGGCAGAACAGGAAGGGGAAGTGAGCACCTTCTGGTGGACATGGCAGACGAGCAGTGCCAGCAGACCACGAAGTGTAAGTATTGACCCAGTTGAATGACAACTGTGGGTGTGAGGGAGAATTTTGAATATTGTGGATTATTGTTTAGTATCATCGAGTAGTGTCAAAGTATTGTTTAGCTGTGCCAAAGTAAGTAGGCACAGGTTCACAGGTAGATGTCCGTTTTCTATGTCTAGGGTACATTTGAGTATAGAGGTAAACAGTTCTGCTGAGTAACCTAGACTATTGACTCAAGGGCACGGATGACAGATGTTATGTGAATAGTGGATTTCTGTGGGTTGGGAGTTTTAGCTCGGGTCATAGATGACAGTATCCCCGTAAGAGTTAGCAAGGGAAGCAGTCCTGGATTGCGGAAGGTGAGTCGATTGGTTAAGTCTCCTAGAGTGAGACGTTTTGCACGCTAGGCGATGCAGCGGGTACAGTTTGATTACAAGAGGATATTGGTATACCCTGCCTTTGAGGCTGGAAGATCGCTGTGGGGTTTTGTGTGTTTTGGGAGTAACAGGATATATGCATGTAGTATTTGATTTTTCAGCACTACCTTGGTTAGCCAATTGGTGATGTCACCCATAGGTTTGTACATAGGACACAGAGAGCACGAAACGGTGAGGCGCTAGCATTGGAAACTTGGGATTGTTAGACAAGGTGAACAGGTGGCGGTGCGTGTAAGGGGCATGGACAAGATTGTGGGTGTGCCTCAGGAGGCAGTGACAGCGAGCTTGTAAAGGGGCGCTGCGCGGAGAATTCCTGGTAAGTTGTGGAGCCAGAGAGGCTTGTAGAAACCTGAAAAGTATTGTTATTGCATTATACCTTTCTCCCTAAACAGTGGATTGTTGAAACCCTCGACTTGAGGCCAGGTAAAGGCAAGAGAAATGTATCAGGGAAAGTGTGAGGGTGACACACCTCTACAACACCTGTGTAAGACACTCCCACCCTACAGGGAAAATATGTAAATATAGTATATAATGGTCAAAAATCACAGAGGGAAAGTTAACTAAACCATGGCCACCTTGTGGAAGTTTCTCCAATGACGTGCAGCAATCACTACTGATACACATACAGGGTGCCTATAATAGGAAGAAGCTCACAAGCCGTTTGGCAATATTTGAGCTTTGGAGGGTGTTCCAGGAGGGCGAGGGGAAGCAGCGATGTGTCAGTGGATGCTGAGCCAGCACGAGGTGAAGGGGCTAGGGGATCATCCCTCCGCTCCCTCCCATGTCTCTCTGACTGTGGCATCAGACGACACTGATGATGAGCAAGGATTGTACCCGTTTCAAGAGATAAGGGCATGACAGGAGTTAAGAGCAGCAGAGGGGTATTCAAACCCGACACATAATCCACCACCACATACAAAGGAAGGGGGGCCGAGAGGCACAGGGCACCCAGCTACTGATCATGAGGTGAGCGGCCAGGTGCAGAAGGGTGCAAAGGAGGGGCTCAGGAGCACAGCCATGAACGAATGGATAGGAGGACAGATACTCCTAAAGTTAAACGGAAAGACACATGGGGAAACAGTGGATGCAGCTAAGGCAATGGAAGGTCTAAAGGAGAGCAGTGAAATATCAGACTGAGCTGAGATAATTGAAGAGACAGATAGGGAGAGGACGTGACAAGAAAAATTAGAACGAGAGGATAGGGAATGAAGGAAGGAGGGGGAGAGGGAACAGATGCAGAGGGAAAGAGAAGGGAGAATAGAAAGGTATCACAGAGATAGGAAAAGAGCAGAACAGGAGCAGCGGGACAGAAAGACAAGGGAAGTGGAAGAAATTGAGAGGTGAAGGGAAGCAGCAGAGCAGGAAAAAGGCAAGTTGGTTGAGAGGGAAGAGAGGAAGTTACAGGTGAACAGACTAGCAAGGGAATGTGTACGCAGGGAGGAGGATGAGCAACTAATAAGGGTGGTAAAGACACTGGGGACAATGGACAATTGAAATGACAGACTTGAGGAGGACAGACAAACAGAACAAGATAGCACAAGCTCACGGGGCAGGAGCAAGAACCTGGAGGGGGAGGAAGCAGATATGACTTGAGCGATATTGACCTCAGCATGAAATCTAACATGGACTTGACATCTAGTAGCTGAGTTTTGCAGATGATTTTTGCAGTGACATTGGCTCAGGTTCTGACAATGAAGACAGGAACAGTTGGGACGAGAGGTGGGTGCAATATCGGTACCAGTCAACAGGGACAGGGACAGACAAGCGAGTGACATGGGAGTATGGAACGTACACCAAAGGAGCAGTAGGGGGCAGCTCAGATGAGCAGGCACGGTTAGCGACCGACTTGCACACCCTAAATGACGCCACTACATATGTCAACAGACTTAGAGACCTCCCAGGATGAAGGAAGGGGGAAACAGCATAGCTTGCTAAAGTGGAAGGTCAACGAGGAAATATGACGGCAGTGTCCTAGTACCCCTACTAAAATTTATAGATCTGTAAGCAGGCATCAAAAGCGAGAACTGACAGGTTAGAGTGACTAGAAGCACACATGGGGAGGAGGGGTTTTTGCAGATTCCCCTACTGTAGAGGGGAGGGGTGCGACCACAGTATATACCTTGGAAACATGCTGACAGGGAGAACGTGAAGTGTAGACTTCCCTCATTAAGCACGGGTGCTGGGAAGTGGATTCAAGAACGGGAGAAGATGACAGTGGGAAATAGGTTAGCAATGGGAGACTTCAAGGAACTCCCAGTGGCGATCCTCTGGGATGCTGCTGATGAGGTATGGAATAGGGGGGGGGGTTCCCGAGGGTGACAACACAAAACACGGCATACAATGGTTCACCATTTGCAAACTGCAGAACTGCTGTATGGCGAGCATTAACCATTTAAGTGCCAAGGACGAGGTATCTCGTTCTTGACAGTGCACACGCAGTGCCAAGGACGAGATAGCTCGTCCTTTTCGGCACCTTGTTTTGAGCGATCCCTGCAAAGCAGGGATCGCTCAAAACTGTAATCCAACCCCCGGGCTATGTGAGGGGGAGGTCCCCCCTCACTGCCAGGGGGCTGGATTACCTTCAGTTTCACGTCGGCGTGCGTAACGCACGTCGGCGTGAAACTGAAAGTAAATTCCCTGCAGCAGCCATTTTCGGCTGCTGCGGGGAAGAGAGAAGGTAAGAGACCTTCTTTGTCGGCCTCGATCTCTGGCTTGAAGTACAATTCTCCCCTTTCCAACGATACCCATTGTGAACATAAGCCCCAGAATTTATTACCCAGACACCCCCGCAAAGTCCGAAATGTGGGGAAAAAAAAGCGCATTTTCCGCACATTTAGCTCGGCGCACCCATTGAAACACGCCCCCAACAACACATGGCCTACCGTCCCGCGTTCCCACAGGTGTCCCGATGAAAACGGTAACTCACATGCGTGGGTGCACCTACCTGGCTGACAAGGGGCAAGCCGAAAACGCAAGCAACCCCCAGTCTGTTTGCAGAGGGGAATCTCAGCCATTCTGCCGACCGGCACAACATACAGATATGGGCGTCGGGTGTCCAAGCCACCAAGGAAAACAGGGAGCCCCATACATTTCCGAAAAGAGGACACCCGTGGGAATCCGCAGAGGTATGATTTGCGCACATCGCCCCAGAATTTATTACCCAGACACCCCCGCAAAGTCCGGGGCACATTTCGGACTTTGCAGGGGTGTCTGGGTAATAAATTCTGGGGCGATGTGCGCAAATCATACCTCTGCCGATTCCCACGGGTGTCCTCTTTTCGGAAATGCATGGGGTTCCCTGTTTTCCTCGGTGGCTTGGACACCCGAGGCCCATATCTGTATGTTGTGCCGGTCGGCAGAATGGCTGAGATTCCCCTCTGCAAACAGACTGGGGGTTGCTTGAGTTTTCGGCTTGCCCCTTGCCAGCCAGGCAGGTGCACCCACGCATGTGAGGTACCGTTTTCATCGGGATACCTGTGGGAACGCGGGACGATAGGCCATGTGTTGTTAGGGGCGTGTTTCGATGGGTGCGTTGAGCGAAATGTACGTAAAAAGCGTTTTTTTCCCGACATTTCGGACTTTGCAGGGCTGCCTGAGTAATAAATTCTGGGGCGATGTGCGCAAATCATACCTCTGCGTATTCCCACGGGTGTCCTCTTTTCAGAAATGCATGGGGTTCCCTGTTTTCCTCAGTGGCTTGGACACCCGAGGCCCATATCTGTATGTTGTGCCGGTCGGCAGAATGGCTGAGATTCCCCTCTGCAAACAGGCTGGGGGTTGCTTGCGTTTTCAGCTTGCCCCTTGCCAGCCAGGTAGATGCACCCATGCATGTGAGGTACCGTTTTCATCGGGACACCTGTGGGAACGCGGGACGGTAGGCCATGTGTTGTTGGGGGCGTGTTTCGATGGGTGCGTCAAGCGAAAAGTGCGTAAAAAGCGTTTTTTTCCCGACATTTCGGACTTTGCAGGGCTGCCTGGGTAATAAATTCTGGGGCGATGTGCGCAAATCATACCTCTGCATATTCCCACGGGTGTCCTCTTTTCGGAAATGCATGGGGTTCCCTGTTTTCCTCGGTGGCTTGGACACCCGAGGCCCATATCTGTACGTTGTGCCGGTCGGCAGAATGGCTGAGATTCCCCTCTGCAAACAGGCTGGGGGTTGCTTGCGTTTTCGGCTTGCCCCTTGCCAGCCAGGTAGGTGCACCCACGCATGTGAGGTACCGTTTTCATCGGGACACCTGTGGGAACGCCTGACGGTAGGCCATGTGTTGTTGGGGGCGTGTTTCGATGGGTGCCCCGAGCGAAATGTCTGGAAAATGCGTTTTTTTCCCCACATTTCGGACTTTGCGGGGGTGTCTGGGTAATAAATTCTGGGGCGATGTGCGCAAATCATACCTCTGCGGATTCCCACGGGTGTCCTCTTTTCGGAAATGCATGGGGTTCCCTGTTTTCCTTGGTGGCTTGGACACCCGAGGCCCATATCTGTATGTTGTGCCGGTCGGCAGAATGGCTGAGATTCCCCTCTGCAAACAGACTGGGGGTTGCTTGCGTTTTCGGCTTGCCCCTTGCCAGCCAGGTAGGTGCACCCACGCATGTAAGGTACCGTTTTCATCGGGACACCTGTGGGAACGCGTGACGGTAGGCCATGTGTTGTTGGGGGCGTGTTTCGATGGGTGCCCCGAGCGAAATGTCTGGAAAATGCGTTTTTTCCCCCACATTTCGGACTTTGCAGGGCTGTCTGGGTAATAAATTCTGGGGCGATGTGCGCAAATCATACCTCTGCGGATTCCCACGGGTGTCTTCTTTTCAGAAATGCATGGGGTTCCCTGTTTTCCTCGGTGTCTTGGACACCCGAGGTCCATATCTGTACGTTGTGCCGGTCGGCAGAATGTCTGAGATTTCGCCATGAAAACAGACTTGGGGTTACTTGTGTTTTAGGCTTTCCCCTTGGCGGCCAGGTAGGTGCACCCACACATGTGGGGTACCGTTTTCATTGGGACACCTGTAGGAACGTGTGACGGTAGGCCATGTGTTGTTGGGTGCGTGTTTCGATGGGTGCGCTGAGCGAAATATCTGGAAAATGTGTTTTTTTCCCCACATTTCGGACTTTGCGGGGGTGTCTGGGTAATAAATTCTGGGGCGATGTGCACAAATCATACCTCTGCGGATTCCCACGGGTGTCCTCTTTTCAGAAATGCATGGGGTTCCCTGTCTTCCTTGGTGGCTTGGTCACCCGAGGCCCATATCTGTATGTTGTGCCGGTCGGCAGAATGGCTGAGATTCCCCTCTGCAAACAGACTGGGGGTTGCTTGCGTTTTCGGCTTGCCCCTTGCCAGCCAGGTAGGTGCACCCATGCATGTGAGGTACCGTTTTCATCGGGACACCTGTGGGAATGCGGGACAGTAGGCCATGTGTTGTTGGGGGTGTGTTTCGATGGGTGCGCCGAGCGAAATGTCTGGAAAATGCGTTTTTTTCCCCACATTTCGGACTTTGCGGGGGTGTCTGGGTAATAAATTCTGGGGCGATGTGCGCAAATCATACCTCTGCGGATTCCCACGGGTGTCCTCTTTTCGGAAATGCATGGGGTTCCCTGTTTTCCCCGGTGGCTTGGACACCCGAGGCCCATATCTGTACGTTGTGCCGGTCGGCAGAATGTCTGAGATTTCGCTCTGAAAACAGACTTGGGGTTACTTGTGTTTTACGCTTTCCCCTTGGCGGCCAGGTAGGTGCACCCACACATGTGAGGTACCGTTTTCATCGGGACACCTGTGGGAACGCGTGACGGTAGGCCATGTGTTGTTGAGGCCGTGTTTCGATGGGTGCGTCGAGCGAAATGTGCGGAAAAAGCTTTTTTTTCCCCACATTTCAGACTTTGCGGGGCTGTCTGGGTAATAAATCCTGGGGCGATGTGCGCAAATCACACCTCTGCGGATTCCCACGGGTGTCCTCTTTTCGGAAATGCATGGGGTTCCCCGTTTTCCTTGGTGGCTTGGACACCCGAGGCCCATATCTGTACGTTGTGCCGGTCGGCAGAATGTCTGAGATTTCGCTCTGAAAACAGACTTGGGGTTACTTGTGTTTTAGGCTTTCCCCTTGGCGGCCAGGTAGGTGCACCCACACATGTGGGGTACCGTTTTCATCGGGACACATGTGGGAACGCGGGACGGTAGGCCATGTGTTGTTGGGGGCGTGTTTCGATGGGTGCGTCGAGTGAAAAGTGTGGAAAAAGCGTTTTTTTCCCCACCTTTCGGACTTTGCAGGGCTGTCTGGGTAATAAATTCTGGGGCAATGTGCGCAAATCATACCTCTGTGGATTCCCACGGGTATCCTCTTTTCGGAAATGCATGGGGTTCTCTGTTTTCCTCGGTGGCTTGGACACCCGAGGCCCAGATCTGTACATTGTGCCGGTCGGCAGAATGTCTGAGATTTCGCTCTGAAAACAGACTTGGGGTTACTTGTGTTTTAGGCTTTCCCCTTGGCGGCCAGGTAGGTGCACCCACACATGTGAGGTACTGTTTTCATCGGGACACCTGTGGGAACGCGTGACGGTAGGCCATGTGCTGTTGGGGGCGTGTTTCGATGGGTAAGTCAAGCGAAATGTGCGGAAAAGGCGTTTTTTCCCCGACATTTCGGAATTTGCGGGGCTATCTGGGTAATAAATTCTGGGGCGATGTGCGCAAATCATACCTCTGCGTATTCCCACTGGTGTCCTCTTTTCGGAAATGCATGGGGTTCCCTGTTTTCCTCAGTGGCTTGGACACCCGAGGCCCAGATCTGTACGGTGTGCCGGTCGGCATAATGTCTGAGATTTCGCTCTGAAAACAGACTTGGGGTTACTTGTGTTTTAGGCTTTCCCCTTGGCGGCCAGGTAGGTGCACCCACACATGTGAGGTACCATTTTCATCAGGACACCTGTGGGAACGTGTGACAGTAGGCCATGTGTTGTTTGGGGCGTGTTTCGATGGGTGCGTCGAGCGAAATGTGCGGAAAAAGCGCTTTTTTCCCCACATTTCGGACTCTGCGGGGCTGTCTGGGTAATAAAATCTGGGGCGATGTGCGCAAATCATACCTCTGTGGATTCCCATGGGTGTCCTCTTTTCGGAAATGCATGGGGTTCCCTGTTTTCCTCAGTGGCTTGGACACCCGAGGCCCATATCTGTACGTTGTGCCGGTCGGCAGAATGTCTGAGATTTCGCTCTGAAAACAGACTTGGGGTTACTTGTGTTTTAGGCTTTCCCCTTGGCGGCCAGGTAGGTGCACCCACACATGTGGGGTACCGTTTTCATCGGGACACCTGTGGGAACGCGGGACGGTAGGCCATGTGTTGTGTTTGTGTGGTTTTCATAACGTTTTGACCCATTTGCTGGTGCCCTTTGTCTCACAACCCTTTCTTTTCCCAAATGTGACCTACATTTAGTCGCTGCTTTAGCCACCATACACTTTTGTAACCTGCACAAGTCACCTACTATTGAAAAGGTCTGCCTGTGCTCTTTCAAAAAATGTATGGCTGCCGTTCCTCACCACATTGGTTTTCCCAATTTACACATGCTAAGTGTGTCTGGTCAGGCTTTGAGCTTAAAACTCCTGTGTACCATGGCTCAGTGTTTGGCTTGTGGTATTGCTTATTTTGTAAAAACACTACAAAAATGGTATGCTCTCCTAACTGCAAGAGTCGGGGGAATGTAGCGGAGCATTGCTTTTCTCAAAATTCATGTCCAACACATACCTTTTTTTTCAGTCATTTTCCCACTTTTCCCCCATTCGATGGCAGTTTCCCCTACCTAGTTGTTGCCTGACCTATGCAAATCACCACTTCCTAAACTTGGAATTTTGTCTACTTTTCAGAAATATATGCCTTTCTGTCCTCCAATTTGGCTTTCCTGCCCTTTTCTTCCATTCCGTCCATGCATGTCCAATTGGCAAAAATGGCAAAAATCGCCTACCTCTCACAAAACGGTTGATAACCACATCAAAATAATTTTTTTCCATTTCCACTCAACCTGTTCCTGAAAGCCACGACATTGGGGAACTCAGCACAGCAAACCATTTGTTCCTAGCTCTTACAAGGAAAAAACCACAGGCTTCTTTGTACATCATTTTATTGGCATTTTTTGAAAAAAACCCATGTTTTGGCACGTTTTCCTTATTTTCTCTCACCCCCCTACAGCAACCTGGGATTCCTGGGTGGCGTTACGACCGCCTACATGTGGGAAAAAAGGAGCCAAATTTGGCCGAGATATCTCATGTAACAAAAAAGTTACAAGCCATTGAATGGCCACATACCAAAATCACCAAAAAAGGCCCTGGCACTGGGGAGAAATACCCATGGCACTTAAAGGGTTAAGGACACAATATCCAGACACATCAGATATTGTGGCAATTATGTCCCGGAAAATTAGGCAAGACAAAGATCACGTGCAGTATATTCAGGAGATTCAAGAGCTTTGGCGCCTGAAACTCGAGAACCGTGGAATAAAACAAAAGCAATATTCTATCATGTACTATGCCAAGGGCTACCAGAGCCCGTTCAGAAATAATTAAGGGAGTTGGTAGGCATGGAAGCAAAATGTTGGCCAAAAATACAGTTCAAAATAGTTCACCATTGTAGGCTATGGCAGGAGAAGCTCCATAAAAAGGTGCAGGACAGGAAGATAGACGAAGCGAAGCTAGTACAGAAGAAATTAACAAAGTACACAATGAAAGGGCCGGTAGTAACCACCCCAACCCCACAGGGGCAGCAGCAGCAGCATCAGCAGTTCATACCACCCATGGGAGGAGGATTCATGGGGCAGGGGAACAACCACAAGGGTTTTGAGGAAGAGGGGGGCAACCGAGAGGACGCAGGTTCGGACCACAGAAGCATCACAATCAAGGGGGTTTTCCAGGAGCGTTTTTGGGGCTATAGACAGCAGGTGCAGCAGAGCCCAGGGAACTTTTCAGGGGGTTTCCAAGGGCAAGGGAGGGAGCCAACACAGTGTTGGACATATAGGCAATTAGGACACATTTCGACAGTGTGTAGAAGCAGGGAGATGCAGCAGAACTGTGGTGCACAGGGCCAGCAACCATATCAAGGGGACCAGGATGACTACTATACATACGACCAACATCAGCAAGGACAGATACAGGGCACACATCAGCAGATGCCACAAGCACAAGTACAAGCACCACAGATGCAACTGCAGATACCACAAATGCAAGCCCCAATACCACAGTATTTGCAAGCACCACAGGCTTGCAGGAACACACAGCAATTGGCAAAGATACGGAGCAATAATGTGGCAGCACACGTTGACTCCATGACAACGGTTCCCGTTAGACAGCTGGGAGGAGTTACCATGGTGAGGAACAACCCCTTTACAGAATGGTATGTCCTTATACCCTCAATAGGACAGCCCACAGACGATCTTGATGTGTCCCATCCTGTCGATCACACTCAACCCTGGGGAGGAACCTCACATAGGGGTGGCGATAGGTAACAAAATGTTTTCCTTTCTTGGTGACAAAGGCGGGACTAGGCTCTGCATTCGGGAAGGAGCATTTAAATTGTCAGGCAAGGCCATAAACACTCAAGGATTTTGTGGGGCCCGGGAAGTGTTTCATTTCACAGATGATATTTCACTTTCTATAGGAGAACAATCTATCTCTGCTTTTACTTTACTCTCGACAGACACCTGTAAATATATTCGGGTGAGAAATTATGAGCAGACTGAACATGACTATTTCATTCACAGACAAGGGAATAGTGTGGTCTGGACCAGGAATACACATGCACAGTGTAAGAGAGATTGTTCAGGCTTATTGTGGACGGAGGGTACACAGAGGGGTGCCAGTGGACAAGGAGATGTTCCAGTATGGAACTGACATTTCTATTGCACGGCTTCCAGGCATTGCAGGGAAAATGTGGTAGGTTCCAAACGAGTACCTATTCAGGCCTGAGATACCATTAGACTAGAAAGATGGAACTATAGTGCCCCTAAAAATCGAGGTGGTGGCAGCGAGAGAAGACTGTATAGTGGTACATGGGATGGAAAACACAGTACGATCATGGAGAGCAGTGATCGCAGTGTCAGAACGGTGCAGGTTGATTACAGTGAAAGACAAAGAGCTATTCAGGGAAGAGAGTTTAGAGACGGAGATGGTGTTCAAGATGTGTGTGGCTTACTGGTTAAGGATACACTGCAGGGCGGTACCAAAGAAGATGGCAATTGCACTGGATGTGCCACCCCCAGTCTGTGAAGAGGATCTGCCCAAGGTGCCCAGCACCCAATGGACAACAAGTCCCTATGATGTGGGGCTCTTAAAGAGCATAGGGTGAGTGAAGATAAAACTGAAACCAGGAGCAATTTTACCAAGAGTGAAAGAGTACCCACTTACAAAAGAGGCAAATAACGGCATTTATGAGACAACTGCAGCACTAATAGAGAGAGGCATTCTTGTACCATCAGAGTCCCCATGAAACACGGCTGTGTAGCCAGTGAGAAAGGTGAAAGAGGGGTTGTGGCATTTCATACAGGATGTAAGACATCTTAACCACATTGTAGAAACAGAGTATCCTCTGGTTGAAAATCCAGTGACAACCCAATGCAGCATCCCGGCGGAAGCTGCCTGCTTCACAGACTTTAACTTGAAGAGTGCATTATTCTTGGTACCACTACATCCAGACTAACAAGACTTCACTTCCTTTATGTGTAGAAACCGGAAGTGTAAACATACAAGACTCCTCAAGGGTACTGCGAGTCACCATCTATCTTTAACCGAGTGATGCAGATGGATTTATGCAATATACAGATGGAGAGCTCAGTTTTACAGTATGTAGATTACATTTTGATTTGCAGCAAGACAGAAGATCAGTGCAAGAAGGACTTAGTGCACATGTTGACAGTGTTAGCTGACACGGACTGCAAGGTGGACAAGAACAAGCTACAGTACTGTCCGAAAGAGGTGCTATACATTGGGCAGACAATCTCCCAAAATGGCCAACAGATTACACCAGAAAGGGCAGAGACAATACAAAAAACAGCTAAGCCCACGACAGTGAGAGAAGTGCAACAGTTCTAAAGGTTCTGTAACTGGTGCAGAGTTTTAACCACCGGTGGAATGCACCAAGGTCCACAAGTCCTCACACTATGGAAAAGGTGACAAACTGTGCTGTCAGGCTCGAAGGGAAGACTGTGTGAAACCTCCTGTCAGATATAAAACCCTACCAATGTGTTCAACAGGACCAATGTTCAGCAGCACGAAGAGCGACAGGCCGATTCTGAACATACACTGCCGGGTGTAGGACACCAAATGGTTACTCGCTCACTGGCAGCAGAATAAGGGAATGGACTTCTGATCGACTTACAGTAAGGATACACTGTCTGTTTGTTATTTTGTTCTCTACACACCTTCGACGAGTAAACCGATGTAAGTTTTGATGATTGTTCATGTTGCCCGCTGCCCACCAGCCGGAAACTTTCTCAAACCAATTTGTCAACACTGTAAGAAGACCCAGTAGGTTCAGAGTAGGTTCAGAGTATGATCCCCCGGAGTATATTATCTTGCCTTTATACAGTATTTGGCCCAAACAAATCAACAGCTCGAGCACGGTGATCCTCCTATTCTCGCTACACTGGGAGACCCATCAACAAGTGTTTGTGTTTGCCATAAATGACTATTTGGTGCACAGGGCTTAAAGAGTTACCTATGATACTAAAACAATACTGAAACACTAATACACTAAACACTAACACTAATATATTTCTTCGCCCATTTCAGGCGGGCAACTACATCTTCAGGCTGCACAAGGATCAGTGAAATAATAAAAAATCTGACTGTGCTGTTGTTTCTCCTTATTCCTCGTGGAATTGTTGTGTTTATATTTTGGAGGATTTCTTTAGTTGCTAATGCTACCACTGTATCCTCTACTAATATTCCCCGAACCCAAACATGTGGAACAATCATGTCAGGTGGACAGGAGAACACTGCACAAATGGTAAGGAGAGGTAAGTGCAGTGTTGACACTGGTATGAAAGGGATAAACATGTATCTCACTGACACTGCTTGAGTGTTTAATAACATGTGGTACAAACACATGACCAAGTTAGGTAAGGAAACTACCAGGGCGAACTCCTATGTCTGGTCATTAATCCCCTATTCGATGAGTGCCTCCAGAACATTCATAGCAAATGAAATACCACCAGCAAGAGCATGATGCTTGATGTATCTCTCGATGGTGACAACTCGAGGAAGTTTCCTGGGGAAGACATCAACATTGAGATGGACGTCCAGAGCAACATTCCTGTATTAAGATAAGTACATAAAGAATTTAGACATGATGAACAACTATTGGCAATTAGATGAAGCTTTATATTACATAACCGATGGGCTCGAGAAGGGAGAAACAAAGACTATAACACTGAAGGAATTGCCATGTCCATGGATGAGAGTGAAGGAAACAGGAGGAGAGCCTTGATGCTGAGAAAGTCCGCAGATACTCGTGTATGGGCAAGTATACACAGAAGATGGATGGAAAGATGGAGTGGTGAGGAGCAAGGGGCTCACAATAGCACAGTCCCCAGTGAACAAGGAACAGGAAGAGAATGATAAGTGTCTGAAGGAGTTAAATGTGAGCGCAAGGTTACTGACATGGGTGTAGAATGAAGCTGGACCAATGCCAATAAAACCCCTGAAGACACCAGCACTGTGTTATCAGAATAATGGTGAAGTAGAAGTTGGATAGAATGTCGGATGTAGGAACATAGAGAAGCATGCAGAAATGAAGACAGGCACATCAGTACTGATGGACCACTACTGGGCATGTGGATCAAAGGCATACGAGAAGCTACCACGCAACTGGGGAGGAGTTTGCTTGCTGGTACACATCAACATGCCATCATTGGTCGTGGTGTGGAAACATGTGAAGCTCGATGCCTTCCCGAAGATAGTTACCAACAAAAGGAAGAAGAGTTCTGTGAAGGAGGAACAAACAGACAAGAAAGAGGTGCCAGCTGAGTTGAGTAAAGAGAGGTGGAAATTATTTCTCAGAAGCATCAGAAACCGCACTAGATGAAGTGCCAGCAGCGAAATGGCTATTCAGCAGGACACAAATGTTCTTCACATCAATAATACCATCTGTACAGATGTATCAAAATGTGAAGTGGCTGCAGATTACCCTTTTGGGAGCTGGTGGTGATGATCTACTCCACCGTGAATTTGTTCAACACAATAAGAGAAGAGCTCCAAGCAGTGAGGTTGGTGGTGCTCCGGAATAGATACATTCTGGATCAACTCACAGCAGTGGAAGGAGGTGTTTGCGCAAAAATAGGGAATTCCTGTTACACGTTCATACCTCCCAATGACGAAGACAATGGTACCCTATCAGAAGCATTATTTCAGCTATCAGAGATGCATGCCAAAATGGAAGAAGAAGCAAAGGGGACTGGGAAGGGCCAGAGCTGGATAGCATATATATGGTAATGGATGCGTTCATGGCTGTCCAATGGACTAAAAGTGATAATGGGAGCATTGGTACTGGCAGGAGTGTCAATGTGTAGAATAATGATTTGTTTAAGTAAGTGCAAGAAGACGGCAAGGTAGCTATCGGGATGCAGGTCCTGATGGATTTGTACATAGGAGGAGTAAAGGACCAGATTGTGGCAGAAGGAGACAAGCTGAGAGAGAGAATAGCAGCATGTGAATTGTTCCCGCTTGGAGCAATGAAGTTGGACAACTGGTTCGATTCAAAGTACTATGAAGGAAAATGCGTGTGGTGCAACACTGAAGGAATGTGCTGTTATGTGAACTGGTCTTTCAATGATCATGCAAACTACTATGGGCACCTCCGAGGAATAAGGAAGATATTGCAACCAAGAGCTGAAGGATTGACGTATAAAGATGTGGTCGACAGTTCAACCAGAGGGGTGGCTGAAGAGGGAGTCAGAATCCCGCGACCACCCCCCATCAAGTTTATGACAAGACGGAAGGCCAGAAAAGCCTGCAATCACCCAATTTAGAATCCCAAAATGCACCAATGATAGACAAATACATTGAGAGGTACCCTCTCAGTTAGCCATAAAGACCAGGTGCAGTCCAAATCTATCCATGCGTGAGTGAAAAACTAAATACAATGGTCAGAGATACCTATATGGACAGCCTGGACTAAGCACCAAGAAGCCATTTTGCTGACATAATTAGAGAGACCACGACATTGCAGCATTAGACATGAAGCACATTGTACAGTCCGCACTGCACTACATAAACACACACCTGAATACATGAAGAACATGAGTGCACAGTTCTATAGTTAAAGGACAGATACATATACATACTGTCTTGCTTTTATTATTTTGTCATTAGACAAATGCAGTAATGTAGAAACTGCAAGGCACAAGAGATCCTGAGCGAGCTTGCTGATGCTTAAAGCCAATAGTCACATGAACATACAGGTGAGCATATGGGATCTGATTGAACCACGTATAGCTAACCCATGGAGAATGTAGTATAACATGGACAATGTAGAAACTGCATTATAAGGTTTGGGAAAATTACAGCAAGCCTCAAATCATTGAGCAGTAGATGAGCTGAGCCGATTCAGGCTCAACAGAGAGCAAGAAGCGTGAGACAGGGCCCACAGCCAAGGTCGAGAGATACAAAGACTTTCCAATCCCCAGACAACAAAAGGACCAGCTGCAGGAAAACAGAAGAAATCCTCATAATTAGGAGCTGCAGAGCTCAATTTTGTGGACTCTAAACACGTTGTACAGCGGAATGGAATAAATGGGCAGCCTTCCACGGTAGGAAAGAGCAGCCAGACATCAATTCCAACAAGTGTTCCTACCGTTAGGGAAATAATCTCATAAGGCAAAGGTGGTGTACACAAGTTAATATACAGACACATCATCGTTCATATTACCTTGAAGAGGAACACCATGAGCTGAGAACTCGATTGATTCCCAGGCCTGGGGGAGAACAGCTCTAGCCAAACAAAGTTTAGTACCCTAGAGGTGGGTAGCAACATAAAAGAACCAATGGTAGGCCTACTACTCTGCAACAATGTATTAGTTGGCAAATATGGGATGGGGCAGGCCACCCACCTGACATGTGGGAGCCAGTAGAATAACACATATAGGTATCCAAATGGGTTATTAGACTCCTAATGGCCAATCCCAGACAGTGATAGGTTTTTGGAAAGTGGCCCAAGTAATGATGGAGTAATGACCTAATTGTACATTAAAACTGGCCTGCGAGTCAGGAGAAGCTGAGACATACTGGAATTCACCTGTATTCTTGTATCAATACCTGTTGGTTTGTCTGTAATAAAACACAGTTTGAACTTGCCGTTGACTGAGTCCTCTGTATATACTTGGGGAGGGAGTTGGGCCCTCCACTCCAAGTCCACGGACTTCCAGCATTGCTCTGGCATACCTTGGAGTCTGTCCCCAACATAAGTTGTATTAAAAATCTAGAGGATTGGGCTTAGAGAAGCTGTGCTTTCATTTTAGAGCACACAGAATATTGCTGCATTTCTCACTCACACAAAAATTAAATGATGGTTTTCTGTCAGTATAGTAACTATCCCCCTCTTCAATATGCAGATTGGGCCTATCTAATACAAGGTCCTTCCCCCATATGTGCAATGTTGTAAGGAAGATTTTAAAGTTTATTTTAACATGTATTATTTTCTAGGGAATGAAAGTAAGCAAACTAAGCTCCATCACAACCCACTACAATGCATTGGTCTTTGTCAATATTTCTCTTATTAAAAAAACTATGGCTACCACAGGTTAAAAGTTGAATAATCCACTTGAAGGTTACGGGATGTTGGTGCTTTGTCACATCCTCAGCCTTGGACTACACCTATGAAAACACAGTGTTTATTTTACAGAAAATGCTACTCTTCTACATTAAATCAGTTCTGCAGCTGCTTTAAATATGAGCACGAATAAAGCACCTTTTGGACTAAATATGCTGCACGATGCTATTTTGAGTTCAGTCTCCAAATTCTGCTTCCATTCCAGCTTCACCCCGTTCAGTGGACTTACCGATAAAGAATATTCTAGGACATCTATCTATTTACATTAGGGCATTGTGTACTCACTTCTGGAATTTTCTTTAAAGGTACAGAACCTGCATGGCATCTCCCAGTGCAAGTCAATTGTAAGTCTGTCAGCTAGGCCCAGCAGTCTATGTGTTCTTCTCATAACATCATGCATCAAGTTGCTTCTGGATATGGCCATCCTAGGAAATCCTCACGTCTTCTCAAGGTGTTATCCTGCTTCAGCACTCATCCATTTGGTCAAGGATTCCCCATATCCAGACTCCCAAAATTTCCACAACTCTCCCTATTTTCTGTAGGTTTGAACTTAAATAGGCTTTAGATTTTCACATAGAGGGTCATTTGAAATCATAATCTTTGATTGGCTAAACATTCCCATTGGGTTTCTTAACAGGTTGGCATTCTCAGGGAATACACTACCTAATGTAATATGCCCAAAATATTGTAGACATGTGACAGGTTGGGGTTCTTTACCATTTTACTCAAATCCCTATTTTATGCCATAACTCTTGGTAGGAATGTTCCCCATGAATAATGCAGAGCCAGCCTGCATTTTTAGAGATGTCTTGCATATATGTAGCATGTAAAATGATGACGTTATCAAAATTGCATAATATATTAACAATGAGGAAACTATAATATGTTGTGTTTAGTCTCTTGTTGTGGGGCACACTCTTCTGATTTCATAACCGTTTTTTCTTTTTTAGCTAGATGTATAGATTTTTTTGTATGATGTGTTTAGTATTGGGGACCAGTCTGTAAGCGATACACTGTAATAAAACCTGTGTTGCTCTGGGTTGTCTTGTGTCCATGACAAATATATTGCCTCAGAGCTAGCTACCTGATTGTTACAAACCTACATTGAAAACTGTATTCTGGATGATAATGCAATCTAAAGTGAAGATACATTTCATTCCTGCCCATTCTTCAAGTCAATGATTAATTGCAAGTTAATAATTCATGTGAATAGCTGACTGGGCCTCTTTCTTGAAATTTTCCATTAGTCAGCAAATCTACATCATAGACAGCCAGACTTATGATATCTTGTGATGTAGAGGGACAGGCACCCTCATTAAGCATCATGTATAGGTTCCATAATGTTCATGATGCTGCCAACACAGTTCAATTGAGAGTTTTGGATTGTGCAAATGCAATTTGTTTCTCTCTACTCTTTCAAAGTTGACCTTTATTGCTTGGGTGTACTCTGATTCATGTTTTTTTGGATGATGAATAACAGAATAAGGATCCACATTGCTAACTAGAGATTCATTTGGGCCTCCCAAGACACATGTTGTCAAATACAATGTGAACTTAAATTATCTTGTCATATGACTAAACTGAAAAAAACAAGCTCAGGCATGGCCAATCAGGAAACGCCAATGTTCAGACCATCCAGTCAGTAATACTGTGAAAACTTGTTGGTTGGAATGTTTAGCATTTAAAAAAGTGATGCTTTAATGGCATTGTTGTCCCTGTGTACTGAACACTGGTTTACATTCTGATTCAATGTACTGATGACTGTCCTATGTAAAGCGCTTTGGACAAAGGCGCTATATAAAACACAATAAATACAAATACAAATGCAATAATACAGACAGGTCCAATTCCTTTATGATGTCTAACAATCTAAATGCACAAATGTAGTTCTGGTGTTCTGGTGCATTTAAAGCGCACATGCCTTTTACAGTGGCAAGCGTATAATGTATTTAATGTTACAGGAACGGGCATTGAATGTTGGCCAGGAACGGGCAAGTCACTTTTCTTGGATTAATACATGCTGACTTTGTCACTTTTCTTGTATTAATACATGTTTTCAAAATGCATCATTTTGTTGGTAACAGCTGGGTTCTCGTTATGTCCATAACAGCACTTCTGACATGATATGCACACACATGCAGTCAGACTTTGTTGTAAGCTTCTGGTTTATCAGGCACAGATTCACTGAGTGTTCCTAAATAAAGAGTCTTGGTTGAAAGCATGCCCTTTATAGGACATTTTACATTATTATAAAGTGTCAGTCCATGTTTCACAGGCTCCACACTTTTTGTTTGTTATTGAGGAAAACGTACAGATGCATGAATACTGTAAGGTACCCTTCCAGTGTCCTGTATCTCATGTGAGTGTTGATGTTATGTATATTCAATTCAGCCAACCAGATTGGGCAATTTTCCTCTGTCCCTAAACAGTATCACCAAATTTGTCATGATAATGTCTCTGGTAGCCTGCAGGATTTTCAGATAATAGTCCATTGAATTTAACAGGTAGGCTTTTTTCTCCTTCTTGGATTCCTTTCTATGTTTCAAGACATATGATGTCTGGTTCCAAATTGATTGAGTTTCTGCCACTTTTCAAGGAATTTCCTAAATTGGGTGTCGTGTTGTTGTAAGAAATGCCAGTGCACCATTGAGGACTTGAACCAGTATTCCACAGATTTGTTTGTTTAATTCTGGAGACATGATAGGTTCTCTTCTTTATCTGGGGACAGAATGTTCATACAAGCTATCAGTATGAGAACATTTACTAACACTGGAAGTAAATAATGTGTTTTAATCCTTCTGGGATTTGTTTTCCCATGAGCCAATGATGTGGCACCAGTATAGTACACACACATATTGTACAAAACATGTTACATACAATGTACTACCTATGAGGGTAAAATGTTAATGTTTGTATATTTTCCATATCATGTTATACTACTTATGATATTTATTTTTCTTTATAGACAGACAAACCATGTTGTGGCCTGGCCATAATTATGAGCCCAAAAGAGCACAAGAACTACAAAAGCCATTAAAGCATCACTTTCCTAAATGTTAAACATTCCAACCAACAAGTTTTCACATGCACTAAACCCACACAGAAAACAGGACCAGTTAAAGAAGGTCTGATCAACTTCCCTGTCAAATAGATCGCACATCTGCCATTCATTGGCCCTCCTAATAGGATAACTGAGCTCCACTAGACACTTTCTATTTCAATAGCTACAGCCCCACCAAACTAGCATAAACCTTCACAGTCCACTTCCAACATCTTGCACCCATGACCAGGCTCCACAAAACCTGTAGCATGCTTACACACATGACTACTGCCCAGAATCCCTGGTATGTGCCAATCAGACATGTTCAATACCCCACTGCTATATCAGAATATGCATTAACCCATGCACCAGACCAAACCCAGTGCCAACTGTAATGCCATAACACAAACAATCTGGCCGTTTACCATGGCAATAGAGACCATTTACCAATCCCTACATCTGCATCCTTGCTCAGTCTCCACAATCCCTGTTGCATACGGTTCAGGAATGTAGAACAACCCACTAAACAACTCAAAATACACATTAGCCCTTCCAGAAGCCACAGCCATGCCCAGCTACCCACTATACCCCAATAACACTCACTACTGTCCACAGCTTGCAGACATGCCAAGTTGCTACAATCCATGGGCCATTGACTTCTATCATTTTGCAAAGCCCAATAAGTATCACAAAGAAAACATTGCCCATGCAGCACCCCAGCCCCAGTGCCAATGTAACCAATGAAACAGACTATTTTGCATACCCGACTAATCATCTCAAAGTACACATTGGCCCTTGCAACAAGCCAGGCCCACTGCCAACTTAAATTCCATGGGCCCTCATTAGAACCTTGGCGGAGGACCATGGTGCTTTTAGCACCATGGTCCATGCCGCTAAGGTTACGATTCCGCCATGGTGGATGGCAGAATTACCGCCCCATTCCAAGGTGAGTGGGGCGGTAATTCCCCATTCACCATTTGTCCTTCCCCATTCCCATTTTTGTCCCAATGGGAATGGGGAAGGCGCTAATTACGGCACCGTAAATTACGGTGCCGTAATTAGCTCCAAAGTCCCTTTGCAGGTTGGATTTTTAACGCCTGCTAAAAGCAGGCGTTAAACACCAACCCACAAAGGGACACTTGTAATCAGGTGTTCAGGGTTAACCCTTAACGCCTGAGTTGTAATGAAGGCCCATGTATCATTCCTCATGGCGATGGTCAAAGGCAAGATTGATCAAGGCATAGCCAACAGGCCGGGCCCACTGCCATCTTCAATCCCATATATAAATTCAATGAGCCAAACAATCTGGCCACTGGTCAAAGCCACAGTCCAACTTATTCTGGGCTCTAGCCATATCCACACTCTAACTTGGCAACAACTTCCCATACTACAATGTGGCTACTGGCAATGTTACTACATTTGTTAACAAATCACTGGCCGATGGTATGGTACCCATGGAACTAAAAAGGTCTATTATCACACCCCTGTTGAAAAAAATGAATCTAGACCCAGCTGGGCTAAAGAATTATCGCCCGGTTTGAGGCCTATCATGGCCTGGTAAAATTTTAGAGAAAGTGGTTACCTCACAACTGCAAACATTTGTTGAGAAGGAGGCCCTACTTGATGGGCTGCAATCTGGTTTTTGGCCCAAACATGGGACAGAAACGGCCCTGCTGACAGTGTATGATGAGCTTTTAGAGGTTGCGGACAGAGGTGGACTAACTCATTTTGTAATGTTAAATATGTCTGCAGTCTTTGACACAGAGCGCCTATCAACTCCTGGTAAGGTTTCCGACCACACTCTGAAATGGTTTGCATTCTTTCTTGATGACAGATACCAACCGGTGAAATCTCTGGGTTACATGTCAGACCCTACTGCAATGAGCTGTGTAGTGCCACAGGGGTCTTCACTTTCCCCCTTGTTATTCAATCTATACATGCAGCCTGTGTTGAATATCTTGAAAAGTCGTGGCATAAGGTATCATTCTTACACTGATGATACTCAGATATACATTAAGTTTGACAATATCGAGGAGGCTTTTGTTAAAGTGAACCAGTGTCTGGAAGATATAAACAGATGGATGGCTAGAAACCAACTTCAGCTGACTGCAGTAACAACAGAGTTGATTCTGTTTGGACCAGAGAAGCAGGTAGCAGCTCTAAAAGAATGTTTTTCCCCTTGCATTCTTGGGGAGAAACTCCAGTTCTCTACTAAGATCAAGAACCTACGATGCATGTGGCAGGAGAATTTGGTAGTGAGGCACAAGTAGGGGCAAAGGTTCAATCCATTTACTACTCATTATGGATGTTACAGTAAGTTATTCCATACATTCCCAAAGAAGACCATGCAGTAGTGATTGGCGCTATGGCAAACACCCATCCAGAATATTGTAATAGTCTTCTGATGGGTGCTCCAGTCAAACAATTGCATAGGCTCCAGAAGGCCCAAAATGCAGCAGTTAGATTGGTTGGCAGTCTGAGGAAAGCAGATGATGTTTTTCCCTTACAGAGGTCACTTCACTGGTTAATGGTCGAGGACCGTATTAAATTTAAGGACGCTTGTTTGATTGTTAAGTGCCTAAAAGGATTGGCCTCGGATTACCTAGGCAATACAATCTTACCCTATAACCCAATGAGGACTCTTAGATCAAGTAACCAAATATTGCTAAGTAACCCCGTCAACATTTGTTACCAGAGGGGAGAGGAGATTTGCAGTCTTTGGACCTACATTATGGAACAGTATACCGCAAAAGATCAGGGAATGCTAGACACTTGTTCAGTTCAGGAAAGATCTGAACAAGTTTTTGTTTCAGTAATCATCTAACTGTTTGAGAATTCAAAGGGACACAGTAACAAAATAACTATCAAGTGACTTTTTGTATCTTTACTTTAATAATGACAATTCCAACTGTGCCCCTATATGGTTAGGTCCGTCGTGGGCGCATTACAAATATAGAAAATCAAAAATTAAAAATCAATGTCCACAAGGCAAATTTGCATCCCAAACTATGCCACACTGCCTTTTTCCTATCTGTAAAACAATAAAACCCAAATAAACCACCATACGTGTGGCCTCAGACTCCCGCCATAGTTAATGCGTTGGTGCTTGCAGACAGCAAAGTAGTCCTCGGATTTATTCTGATGTGTGCAACCATAAAACCGAGACTGCACACACTGCACAAAATGCAACATTCTTCTTTGCAGACTGAAACATATATTATACACTTCCCTATACACTGCTAACCTCCCCAAAGGCTCCTTCATGAACAACACGTGCGTTTCTCCAATTTTATTTTACCTCAGTATCTGCAGGCATAGGCATGGATCACAAACCCCAAATGGCGCCTGGTTAAAAATATTCACCTCACGTTTCTTAGTTTACTAATCCACACCCCGTATGATTGCCTTGGATGTTACACAAACCTCTGATTGGTCCAGAGGTATCCGTGAGCAATAATTCAGAAAGTGAGTCTGCTGAAGATAACAACTTTTTTTGACCTATTCTTTCCATATCTCTTAATAACTGCTGTACGAATGCACATTACATTTCCAAAAGCATTTTCGGGGCCAGGACACTGCTTGTTGCGCAGGTGTGGTGCAAATCCATCCAGCAATTCAGTCTGTGCCTGCGAGCACATTGTATCCCTTTTAAGTCTACACAATTTCACACATTACTTTGGACCCTGTTGACGAAACTGCTCCAAACTTGGGAAAATCTTTCAAATCTTTCAGAGTCCAGTCTCTTGTTGTTTTGCAAAGTTTGTGAGAGGGCACTATAGCATTTGCAAATTATGTTTGTTTTCCACTTTGGTGGGTGTTTTGGGGAGTTTGCCCAGTGCCAATGCCCAGATCCGTTGAAGGGCGCCAAAGTAACTAGTCATACATAAAAACTGCTTTTTCTATTTGAAAGCCAACTTAACCATAACTACAGGGTCGCTACTGCAGACCCTGGAACATAAAAGCCCTGCTTAATGTTGGATTACTATTTATTTGAACAATTTCTGTTTTTCGATTTGCATCTAACATGAGGTAAACATAAAAATATCATGCTGTGTTCTTATTCTTCATCATTAAGCCTTAATGTCCTAATTTTATGTCATGGATCCATATGTTTCTGGAAATGGTTTGTAGCAGAACTCGCAGTACTGGTAACAGCTAGAAGCACAATGTGCACCGTGAAGCATGGGCCAACTCCATATTTAGTACAAAATCAGCAAAGGCATATTTGCAGCACATAGAATTGTTTTCAGATGTGCAGGAAATACATTCAAAACATATGGACATATCGCTAAGTCATTGTTTCTTTTTTTTTCTGTACAGCATATTTTTGCCCACTTTGAAATGCTCCAAGCACCAAAGTCAAACACCATCTGGTCCCGATGCTTCCGATTTAAATGTAATTTATGTGCTCGGCTTTGTACATTGATGCTAAATGCAGTATGTGTGAAGGCGGCTGATGAACCCTTTGAGAGCTGTGTTTTCCACTTGTGTTTGGAAAAGGAACCTGCCCTAATTAAGAGCACACAGACCACAGACTGCACACCTAATGGGCTACCAGGGCCGAATTACTGAACAATTGTGCAGTTCAAACGCAATTTGCAACATGCGCAAATGGGAAATTTGGAACCTGTGCAAATGGCATGTGTGCATGTTCCACATTGATTAGTACTAGTGCTGAGGGCAATAACACTATGGCTAATGCAATTGTGCATACGGAAAGGTGTTTGGGCCTAATTTCCAAAACGTTTTGTGCCTTACAAAGTGACTCTGCACAGGAAAAGTGCACTTTGAGTGGTGAACGAAGTCTAAGAGCCTGATTCACAGAAAGCACTTTGCACTGACACAGTGCCTCTTGGGAACTGGCCAAGTGCATCATGCCCACAACATTAGCGCTGCATTAACACAAAGGAAGGACTTACTAATGGGTAGAGATTGGGGCGGAATATGCATGAAGCCTGATTATATCAGGAAGAAGAGTAGTGGCAAGGGGTTTGCCAGAGAGGCACTGGACAAACTCCCAAAGACACCGGCTGAAGGGTCAAAATAACCTAATTGACAAACACTACAGCTGCCTCTCACAAACCCAACATTCCCTGAAACGTACTGCCTATCTGGAGCAGGTGCAAAGTATACATGTATCTGGCAACATAGTGAAGGCCATCAAAAATAGCCAAGCACACATTGCTTCCACGTTTGCTCACATAAAATGCAAAGAGAAGGAAATGGAGACTCAGGGCCCTCCTCAAACGTGCCACCATTTTTGGAATCGCAGATGAGGAGGTTAAGGGCACCTACAGATTGCCCCTCCACACATCATGCTGGATATGGCCAGTGAGTTGGAGGCTCACCTGGCATCACCCACTGTGGGCCCGATCATGGCATATTTGCAACATTCTAAGTGAATTTGCACTGCAGACACAAACCCTGATTCATGGAACCATGCAAAGTGTATTTTTGGGTATCAGGTAATAATATCACCATATATATGGTCGCCGTAAATAATATTGATGCGAAACGTTGTGGAGATATTATTTGGGTGACCATATATATGGGGACGGGGCAAAAAAAAAAGAAAAAAAAAAAGAAAAAAAAAGTTTGGGGGTTGCGGGAGTGTCCCCCGCATGTTCCATGCAATAATGTCGCCACAAAAAACGGCCATTTTTCGGCGATATTTTTGCATGGCGAGATTTTTGTGGCGACATTATTACATGGAACCTATTTTTGCCATGCAAAGTCCAGGCAAATTCAGCGCATAGTCATTTTTGCAGTACAAAATGACTTTGCACTGACTGCATGGCAAAAATACAGTTTGCATGGTTCCATGAATTAGGGTTTGCGTCTGCAGTGCAAAGTCACTTTTCAGCAGTGCAAATTCACTTCGAACTGGGCAAAATTCCATGAATCGGGCCCTGAGTCTTTTCATGCTGTACCTCTGCATGTGAAGATGCTATCAGTCATTCACATTTTGGCCACTGGTTCATTTCAGCAGACCATAGCCATTGTAGGGGGCATATCCCAGACAACTCAATGCTTCTGCTTGCATCATGTGTTGTAGTGAATTATCACACACCTGCATAGTCACATTGATCTGCCCCACACTCTCACACTCTGCAGGCAAGGCAAAGAGTGATCCAGGAGGACCATGGAGGGAGCCATTGACTGCATGCATGTAGTGCTGCAACTCCCTAGAAAAATAGCACATATACAAGAATTGCAAAAAATGCCATTCCATCAATATGCAGGTCATCTTCAAATCAAATTTCCACATAATGAAAGTGAGTGACAATCTTCCTGGATACACTAATGCTAGCCACATACTCCACAATCCCCCTATCCATCATGGTCTTGCATCTGAAACCTTTGGGAGCATTATATGATATGATTTGGTATTTATAACACGCCTGTACACACGGGATTCTAAACGCCACAAGGCAAGGAAGGGGGGACAGAGGGAAGACAGGACAAACAAGGCCTTGTGTCATTCAGATTGTGCAATTGCAACACCAAAAGGTGCAGGGGGAAAGGGAGAGATGGAAGGGGAAAGTGCAGTCAGGGCACTAACGATGAAAATAGTTGATGGCTACAATTCAAATTCAAGAACATTTGGAATGGACTGAAGTCTGTCATCCTAGGCAATCGCGGTTCAGGTGTTTTCATGGCACAGAAAGTGCATTACTGGACCTGTAAACTGAAATGCTGAAAATCATGGACAATAGCAAGGCGGGGCTGCTGAAACTATTAGATCTTTTAACAGCCTTTGACCTTGTGGACCATGATAGGCTCTTGGATAGACTCAAGGATGGTGGTAATTGCTCTGGTGATGCAGTCACTTAATTTAAAACCTTTCTTCAAAATAGAATGTCCAAAGTTGTTTGGAGAGAAGTTCACTCTAAAGCAGACCAATTAGGATATGGAGTGTCGCAGGGCGCATTCCTATCACAGGCTCTTTTTAATGTATATTACCACCAATTTTGTGAACTTTTGACTAAACTGGGAATACATTTTTCTAACTACGTTGAGGACACCCAGCTCGTCATTGACTTAAGTGGTGATTATGAAAGTTATGCAGAGAGGATCTCTTCGGTCTACAAATCCATCCAAAATAAGATGACAAGAAATTACATGTGCCTGAATGGTGCAAAACCAGAGCTTTTGATTTTTGGGTCGTCACAATCACGTTTAAAATTAGACAGCAAGTACTCTGGAATTCTTGTTGACAATCAATGCATTAGCACAGTTGCTAAAGTGAAAACCTTAGGGGTAGTCCTTGAAGCATCTCTGAGCTCAGATGCTCATGTGCAAAATGTCACCAGCAAACCTCAATTTTACTTGAGAATACTCCAATTGGTGAAACCTTATGTTTCTGAAGCCAAATGCACCATGCTAGTGTGTGCTTTAATCATGCCTAGGATCAAATATTGTAGCGCATTGTTAGCTGGTGCAAGTAAGGGTAGTCTGGGGAAACTTCAGACTGGTTAAAACGATGCTTTACGCATCATGGAAAATGCACCCATGAATGAGCCTATATCGATACACAGGAGAAACCTGCATTCGCTCCCTGTTGACTCTAGAATTTGCTACAAGGTTAGCACTATTGTACACAAATGTCTTTATGGGCATGCACATAGATATTTAAAAGACTTTATTAATGTGTCCAAACCTGAGAGAACCACCAGGTCTACTGATCCTATATGGCTGATTGTCCCTAATAGCAAATGGGTTAGAGGCATGTGGAAGTCCTTCGTGACACAGGCAGCCCTGGTCTGGAATAATCCCCCAAAGGATTTGCGTACCGATAGCAACCTGACTACTTTTAGGAAGCGACTGATGACAGCTTTGCTTATTTAAATAAATGAATGTTAGGCTTTTCTTTTTCGACATTGGTTTTGCCCTTCTTCTTCTTTTTGCGCCTTGATGCCTTTGGGCTCCGGTGCACTACAAACAATTAAATAAATAAACAAGGCTCTGAGTAAGTGCAGCCAGAGCTTTGCAGTTCTGGGAAAGTGCATGGACACCAGGGGACTGTAGCTGTTACAGATACAGCCCCTAAGTGTGCGTTAGGCACAGAGGCAGTGCAGCACGACTGGTCATGGAGGGGCCTGGTACCCTGTGAGACTCTGAAGGAACCCGGCAACCAGCCAGGGTAGGCAGACAGGATAGTAGGTTAGAAAGGAAGAGGTAGAAAGAAGGCAGAGGAGAAAAGGAAGGTCTTGAGCAGCTTCCAGAACTTCAGGTGGTCCGGCTCAGGTTTGAGAGGGACAGGGATGCCGTTCCAGAGGAGGCATCTGCAAAGGAGAGAGGTCTACCCCCCCACTCTCAGCTTTGAGAAAGGCCTGAACCTCAGAGAGTTTGAGGTAGTTGAGCGAAGGGCTCTCGAAGAAAGGTATTTAGGCAGAGAGAGTTGGATATAGTGTGGGCCCGGGCCCCAGAAAGCCTTGTGGATCATGCAATGGGTCTTGGACTTGATCCTTGTTGCCACCGGGAGCCAGTGCAGAGATTTCAGGGATGGAGAGCTATGGTCCCTTGGCCTGAGGCTCAAGGATAAGTCTTGCAGTCCTGTTCTGAATAAGTTGAAGGGTGTGAAGAGTAGAGTTAGGCCGATTGAGAAAGAGGCTGTTGCAGTAGTCCAGCCTGGGGAGAAACAGAGCTCTGGAGACATTGAGCTTCTGGGAAAAGGTGAGAAAAGATAGAATACCTCTGAGGAGGTGCAGCTGGAAGTCGGTCTTCTTGGCAAGGTCTGTGATGTGAGGAGATAAGGAGATATTGGAATACCTCAGAGGGGGGCGAGAGTAGAGGCCCCAAGGAAGGCAGCCATAGTGCTAGAGGGAGACATGTGGCTTCTTAGTGAGTGGGACCAATCACACACATCCAACCACACACACATAAACAAACAAGCACTATGCAAAATATTGATCAACCACAGCAACTAGAGGATTCAATTCAGCACTACAGCCAAGTCAACGCCTAGTCTAGAATACTGAATGAAAACCCTTATTGATATATCTTTATGTCCAGTTCATGTGTTCTGGATGACTACCCCTATATAACACCCCTCCCTTGGAATCCCCCTGACCCCACTGAGCCAAGAAGTAGTTCTGTTTTGCAAGTTTAAAGGTTTATTTGATAACTTAAACAATATATATTATATCACGCTTTATAATAAATTAATAATTGGATATCACACTTAATCTGGTATGATAAAGATTAACAACGGAGAATCTGGCACTAGCACACTTCTTGATAATCACTAAGGAGTTGACATGAAATGGATAAGATAGCAACAATACTTCTATGGTTTCTTTATAATCAATGATGAGTGGTTATAGGATGGATAAGATAGCAACAATACTTTTATGGTTTCAAATGGATGCAATGTGGAATGAAAATGCAATACAGAAAATAACTTGATAGGATTTCAGCAAAAGACAATGTAATCACTTTCTTGGACAATTCACCCCCCCCCTTTTATGCAATGCAAGGAAATGGAGGGAAGCATACAGTTCTCAGAAATGCAATCAAATGTGATTCAGTTCACCCCAGCAACTTAGACTACAGAAGTTGAAAACACAGGCCCAAATGCTTTTAAATGTGCTGGAAATGAAGAAAAAATATGCTAAAATGCTTTTAATTCCCTCTAGAGGTTCAGGGTGAGTGGTATCTAGTTAATATTAGCTCAGGCTCACTCTAGCAGTGATGCAGGGATAGTTTTTATGAGGCAAACGATTTTTTTCAGAGGAAAGCAAAAGCAGCTATCTTTTTGCAAGTGGAGAAATTTTCAAATCGCGGCAAAATGTCAAATCGCGGCTAAATTTACGAATGCGCCGAGCGCGATTACAGAGGAACTACAAGGACTATCACTATCGTTTTGGGGTCCTAGGAAGTCCTAGGATCTCAGCTTCCAGATGAAAGTTACTGCAAGTCTCTAGCACAAACGGTCACGGAGATATGAGCGATTAAATAAAGGTCGTTTTTCAGATTTTAAATTTTAAAGTTCAAAAAGACAAGTGCAGCTTGCAACTAGAAAATGACAGGTGACAGCTTTGCAAATGACAGGTGACAGTTAGGAGACAGTTCTACTTAGATTAAACTAGATTGAATTATATTATTTTAACTAGGAGATTGGTTCTGCACAGTTTTCTAGGTACTCACACTATATTCTTGAGTGAAATGGGCCTCGCCATGGATCTGGTCAGGTTTTAGACGGGACTCTGGTCTCTGCACTTCACAGTGATCTGGGTCTGCTCTCTCTCTGGATTCTGAAGATTGAGGGATTTAAAGTCTGGATCTTTCTGCACAGCTTTCTCTGGAGATTGATGGAGGTAAAGTATGGATTTTCCCGGCAGAGCTTCCAGCTGCAAATGGATTTGAAAGTCCCTATCTGTCCTGTCTCTCTGCTTTTATGTGTTTTGAAAATGGGTGTGTGTGAGCAGCATCACTAGCCAGCCCCTCTCCACTTATCATTGGCCAAGCTTTCATTTCTCCCCTGATTGGGGGAGCTAAGTTGTGTCAGAGTGATGTCATTTTACAGCCTGCAGAAAGTCCACTCCTCCTGTCAACTTGCACACAAATCTAGATTTGAACCAAATACATATATGCAGAGGTACATATTGTTTTAAAATCATATGCACCCATCACATATCACAGGAGGTATACCCTGTTCCAACTCTGCTCTTCCTGGGGGCTTGCATTCAAAAATGGCACATATTTCACTTTTTAACTGGTTTCGCAATTTCGGACATTAACCCAAATTTACACACATGTGCGCAAGGAGTATGGACATTAGTTGATGAAGTGTCAGATTTTTCACATGCACACATTTTGAGTAATATCCTCTTTTCCGCTAAAACCCCCCTGAACATGCCACCGGTTCTAAAAACCTCTTAAAATGTGGGCAGAAAAATCACAAGAATTATGGTGTCATTTATACAATTTTCACATGTCCGCTCTATGAGTTATTCATCTTTTTAGAGTTATGTTCTGGCCCCAAAGGGGTGTGGTTTTCCTCCAGCACAAGGTTGAATTTCTGGTTTTTCCAGTTCTGCCAAGCCAGCTTGCTCTCACAGGCAGTGCCCCTCCCCTGTGCTTCCAGGAGAAATCTCCATTTACGACTCCCGCCATAAAACATTTGCCTGAGTCAAGGCAGGGCTTTGTTCAATTTCCTGCAGAGCCCAGGTAATTCAATCAGGGAAGTGTCATATCCCTTTTGGTGTGAGCAGCAAAAGGGCAGCTAGGCCTGGGAACACAGCTGTGACTCAAGTTTCACTCCTGATGGGGGTAGTTGCCAGGCAAATTGGAATCTCTTTAAGCCAGTTTTTAGCTACATGTCATTTCTGTTCCCCAGTTTCTGCATTCAAATAAAACTAAACATTTTCACATATGCAGCTAGAAGGCTGATTCTAAGTTTAAAACTATGACATTTAAACAATTGCAACCTATGTGACACTCAAAAGTAGGTCACTCAGTCAATTTAAACATTTAGATTTTTTTAGTGTCTTTCAGTCCAAATTTACTTAAACTGCTGAAATCCACAGCTCAGCCAGTCTTGTTATAAACCTTCAAGTCACTTCAGAATATAACTTTACATTGGATCCACCTCTTAGTAAGTCTTTCTTTAGCATGTTTTGGGTTCATTTATTCAGTTTTACACAAAATCTGGTGGTTTTAAAACGCCGGCTTTTGGATAGTGGTGAGTACTGGTACTGCACCCCTTTTTGGGATTTAAGAAAATGAATTCCCAACAGTTATGGGTTTGCTTTTGGCAATCAGCATTGCCACTCCCAATGGTTTCAGACTACTGTGTGGGTAGTCCACTGGTGGTTTTAGGCAGTGTCCTTCTGTGCCCCTAACATCGGCAAAAATGAGTGGCAGCCTATTCTTCATGCATTTCCCTGTGCATTTTCTGGGAAGCTCTGGCCATCATGATGTTTTCCATGTCAATACTGCACAGTTTTGAGTTAGGGCTCGGATGCATGGGTAAATACATCCCACAAGCCCCCCTCTTGCGATGGCCATTCTATTTCACGAATGGGACTCGCAAGACCTGGGATGTTTCCTCATCTTCTTCCAATAGATGGCACAGTTCAGCATCTTTTCCTCCATCCGGTCGGATCGATCGGTTCTCCTCGCCGGTCCTGATGGGAATATTGGGCGGTACACTGGGCCCGTTGCGTCTCTGCTCCCGGTCTCCGGATCGTCCTCCTTGTCCCGTCTCCAGGTTTTCTTTCTCTTAGGACGACAAAGGAAGAGCGGCAATACCTATTCATAGACGTTTTTTCCACCACTGTTGAGATAGTGGGGCAGCATATGCATTTCATCATAACGAAACATTACATTCTTATTTTGAAAAAAAGAACAGTATAACTAAGAGACAGTTTCATGCAAATCACAATATTTTAGAGACTAGATGTGGTATGTTTTATGGTTGGAACTGAATTAATCTGAGACAGTACCCGCTAGGATTCCAGAGGATTCCTCCAGTTGTTGCAGAGTGTGCCTGGGATGGCAACATTTCAACTGGTTTATGTGGACCCACTTGTCTTCCCCCGCTGCCAAAGGACCTTTGGGGATGTGTATTTTGTAGGCCACAGGGGAGATCTTGTTGATGATCTCAAAGGGTCCCTTCAACGTAGGCAAAAATTTCCGCTGTTTTGCCTGGTTTCTTTGGAAGTTGTATAGATAGACCCGGTCCCCCACCTGATATTCCTTCCTGGAAGTCTTCAGGTCATAGTGGGTCTTCATGCTATCAGCCGATCTTTCTAGATTCCGCTGAGCGTAAGCAAAAGCATGTTGGAGGTGTTTCCTTAAATTCTCCACATACTCATGAGTAGTGGAGGCATTTATCAGTGTCTGCTCTTGGGTCCTGTAGAGCAAATGCTGAGGAAGCACCATCTTGCGTCCAGTCATCAACTCAAATGGTGACATTTTGGTTGCAGATGAAGGGGTAGATCTGATGGCCATTAGGACCAGAGGTAATCGGATATCCCAACTTGGCCCAGAATCTGCCACAAACTTTTTTAAGATGCTCACAATTGTCCAGTTATATCTCTCTACTGCCCCAGAAGAAGCTGGTCTATAAGCAATGTGTAGCTTTCTCTTGACCCCCAGTATCTCCCACATCTTTGTCATTACTTCACTGGTGAAGTGTCTACCCCTGTCTGACTCAATCCTTTGAGGTAGACCAAAACGGGAAAAGATGTGGTTAATCATCAAGGCAGCTGCAGTTTCTGCCTTGCAATTTGGGGCTGGGAGACATTCCACCCACTTGGTAAACAAGCATGTCACAGTCAACATGTACTTATTCCCCCTAGCAGAGCGAATCACAGGGCCTACAAAGTCGATTTGTAAATCTGACCATGGCAGTGTCATCCCCCTCTTTTGGAGAGGCGCACGGTGCGTGAGGGAGGATGGCTGAAATTGTGCACACACAAGACACCCCTTCAAGTATTGGTCGAGGTCCTGCCCCATGTGTGGCCAGTATGCAACCTCTCTTAAGATTTCCAGTGTTGTGTGAAACCCCCTATGACCGGCGGTGGCCGCATCATGGGCGTGACTTAACATCAGGCTTCGGAATGAGGTAGGAACCACCCACTGATCGTGGCCAGCTTTGGATTTCCTTACCAACAAACCGTCTTGGATCCGGAACATTTTTGGACATTTCATCAACACTCTTAGGTCCTCTTTCCCAGTGTAAGCGGTATCCGTCAGGGGAAAGTTCTCAGGGTCCTCAAGGTGCTGGTAAAATTTACCAATTATTGGATCCCCCTTCTGAGCGGTAATCAAATCAGCATCAGGGGTCTCCTTACTCCATTGTGCAATTGAAAGGTCGTTGTGAGCATTTGTCTGGGACCTAGTGATAGCAGTGACCTGGATTTCCCCCAACAGGGACTCAATCTCAATTAGATCCCCTTGGATGGCCCCGGTTTTGGCCAGCTGATCAGCTAAGTCATTTCCAGTTTTGTCTGGTCCCTCTACTTTGGAATGACCCTTGATCTTTTTCCAATAGATGGTCATCTCATTCGAGGTGACCAGATCATCAATGTTTTGGATCAACTTCCCATGTTTCAAGGGTTTGTTGTTAGCACATAACATGCCTCTGGTTTTCCAATTAACCAGGTGCTCCACGAACCCGTTCCGTACATAATCCGAATCTGTGATTATGACCAGTTCGTGGAGTTGATGCTGGACAGCAGTGAGGATGGCCTGATGCACAGCCATCAATTCTGCCACCTGACTACTTCGGGGACCAATTTTGTATCCAGCGGAGGGTTCTGGGGACTCATTCACCCATGCATTCCCTACGCCAGCCACCAGTTCTTTCTCCCCGTTGTTGTCAACATGGTTAGAGCATCCATCCACATACACAGTGGGCATTCCCTCACACTTGTCTTCTTCAAAGACTTTGTGTGGGGAATTAAGGTATGCCTCCGTGTTGTCCTTGATTTTTAGACTTTCGTCCTCGAGACAGTTTTCTCTGGCACAATCATGCAAGTCAGCCAGACCTTGCGCAAGGGGACTCTTCTTGTTTTGGCCATATCTGTCCTCCACAGGAAAGCCTTGCATTGACAGAATCCAGGAAGTAATTCGGGAATTACTCACATTTCCGGCCCGGATTCTATCACTTTGGAGATATTGCAGAGGCTGGTGTGGAGTCTCCACTATGATGTGTTCCCCCTGGATAAACGGGCGGTAATTCTTCAATGCCCACACCGTTGCCAGGAGTGCCTTCTCACAATCGTTGAATTTTTCCTCCACATAGGATAAAGTTTTGCTCGCATAGGAGATTACTTTATTGACCTTGTCATGCTTTTGGTATAATACTGCCGTCAAGCACGTATTAGAGAACCCCGTCTCCAGGAAGAACTCCTTGTTTCTGACAGGGTAAGCGAGGCAGGGCGCTTGTGAGAGGCTTCTCTTGAGTTGTCTTACTGCTTCGGCTTGTTCTGGACCCCATTCCCACTTGACCCCCCCCTTCAGGATATGAATCAGGGGTCTGGTGATCTCTGCGTAGCCCTCAATGAACTTTCTGCTGTAATTAGTCAGTCCAAGGAGGCTCCTTAGTTCCCGCAGAGTTGTGGGGTCTTTCAGTTTCTGAAGTGCTTCCACTTTCTTTTCCTGGGGACAGAGGCCCTGAGCAGTAATCTCATGCCCCAAGAAATTAACACGGGTTCTACACCACTGTGCTTTCTGAAAGGAAAGTTTTGCTCCGGCGGCCCACAACTGTGTCAGAACATAACGGATCTCCGCTATGTGTTCCTCTACAGATGAACTTTTAATGAGGACATCATCTACATAAGCCAGGTTACCCCTTGCACCCAAGTCGGGCAAGGCCTTGTGTAGAAAAATGTTGAATTCATTGCCGGAGTTGAGGTATCCGAAGGGAGTCCGGGTCCAGGTGTACTGCTGGCCCCCAAAGGTAAAAGCCAGTTTGTATTGGTCCTCCCTACTGACAGGCACGGTCCAGTACCCATTGGTCAGGTCTATTGCAGTGAATACCTGTGACCCCTGGATCTGGGCCAGCCCTTGGTCAATGTAGGGCAGAGGCCATCGGGAAGTATGGACCCGTTTGTTGAGCTCCCTGAGGTCGGCGCAGAGTCTCCACTGGCCGTTTGGCTTCAATATTCCCAGCACCGGATTATTGAAGGTGCTGTGGACTGGACGGATTATTCCCCGGGACTCAAGGTTCTTAATTATTTCAGTAAGGGACTCAATTGATGCGAGAGGCAAGCGATATTGCTTCACAAACACAGGAGTCATGCCAGGGTCCGTGGGGATTGTGGTTGTGTGGATGTCGGTGCGACCACAGTCATATGAGTCTACCGCAAAGAGATCTTGGAAATCCAAGAAAACTTGTTTCAACTTTTGCTTTTGTTCCAGAGTCACACAGGCATCAGCTAGGTTGACTCTCTCTTCCACCATCTGCCTGAAGCCTGGAAAGACTTCTGGTTTGGCTATCTCCGCGGCCTCCTCCAGCTGGGTGGAGAAGTCCCTGGTCAGAGTGCTGATTTGGACTGGAGGCTTCAGGTGGGAAAGGCAGCCCTCATGGACCTGGAAAATCACCTCATCCCTCCTGAAGTCACAAGTCACATCTTCCTTACCATAGGGGCAGGAAGTGTACACCAGGAAGTTCCCCCCATGCCGGGTAAAAATCCTGTCTGGTGTTGTATTGTCCTCACTGTCACTGTCAAAACAGTCCTTGGGGATTGGCCCTAACAGTTCATTTCCAAGATCAATGGAGAAATGTCGGTCATCAACCGCCATTCCAATAATGGTGCCTGCGGCTAGAGTAATACTCTTTAAGTCGCTGTTATCCACCTCTATTGGAATGGTGTCATGTTCTATGTTGACTAATGGTGTTGGGTTTACCCCTAACCCTTGCTGTTGGAGAGAAGCGTTTAGATGTATGTAAGCATCAGGGTTTTGCACCAGGGAGAATTGTCGGGTCCTTTCTGGGATGGTGACTTCCTCTTTAATCTGAATTTCAACTGCATAAGGTAGCAATTGAGCTGACCTAAATGCTTTTTCTGGATCATCAAAGCCCATGGGATTATCCGCTAATCGGGACCAAGCTTTGAAGTTTATTAGGTCCAAACTAATGGCAAAGCGATTGAGAATGTCACTGCCTAAGTAAAAGGCGGCAGTGACGTCTCGCACGACCCAACAATTATGGACTATGCTCTTGTTGCCAATGGAGATTTTGAGCATACACCTGCTTGGCAGGAGATGTTTGGAATTAGGCGCTTCCAGGTCCATTTCCCATTTGTCTATCAGTTTGAATGTGGGAATGGCTGGATCTTTTGGGAGTTGGCGGAACATGGCTTCGCTGATGAAGCTCTTACCGTTGTTCACACACACTCGAGCGAGAACAGAGTCCTTCTCATCATTTAATTGGACAGGGATGAACAACTGCTCTCCAATTTGCTGAATATCAGCCAGGCTCTGAGCTGATTTCACATCTTTCTGGACTATAGGAGTGGGAGTTTCAGATTGTGGATTGGTATAGAATTTCAGAGTGTTTCCTTCCAGCGTGGAATACCACTTTAGATTGGAAGGAAGGTTGACTTTCAGAAATAGAGAGGACCCCCCATCACCAGTCTGTTGTCCTACTGCTATTACTGTCACGTCTGGAATTTGGCTATTCTGGAAGTGAAATTCTACTTGGTCAGATTTTTGTTCAACCATGTGGCAGGTGCCGTTTAAACTAACATGGTTGACACTCTGTTTTAATTTTATTGGTCGGCTAGTCTGGGTCCAGAGGACCTTGTTTACACAATCTATTAGGGGTGACAACCTTCTCAGGAGGTCATTCCCTAGTAAACAAGGGGTGCCCTCTGGAGACACTACTATGACCGGGTGTTTCAAATTGTGTCGCCCGATCTTAATGTCCAAGTCTGCAGTCCCCTCAACGGGAATTTCCTTCCCGTCAAAGTTCTGCAGTTGTCCAGGAAGAGAGGTGAGAGGAATTTGGTAATTCTCTCCCCTTCCTGCATTCAGTTCATCAAAGGCCCTTCTGGACAGAAGGGTGGCTTGAGATCCCGTGTCCACCAGCGCTGAAATCGTACCCTGCCCCTGTACTTGTAACGGGGCATAGTATCTTCCCTCCTTCTCCTCAAGGGGGCACAGATAATGCACATTTTTGGACAACTGGTGGGCTAACTTTCTGGTTTTGGACATTGCAAGAGAAGAAATTTGGGCAGAATTCTGTGGAGAGCCTTGGGAATCTGAAAGACAAATTTGGCAACTGGAGATCAGAGCCATTGTGGGTTCCCCTGGCTCCGGTTCTGGGCCGCCCCCCCCTTTTTGGAGGCAGTCACCAGGATGGGTTTGAACCAGGGGAGTTTCTTGCTGTTGGTTCTGGGATGAGATGGTGGGCGGCAGTAGCTCAGTCTCCACATCTCCCCAGTCTGGATTTGCATCCCTAGGGACCCATTTTTCTTTGGGAGGAGTTCCCCCCTCTCTGAAGGAGAAGATCCTTTTCCCAGGATCCTCTGAGGATCCCTCTCCCTCAAATTGGAAGATCTGTACCTCCTCCTCAAACTGTGTCTGTTTGGGTCTTTTGTTTCTCCTACCACCCCTCTGCTCCTTAGGAGGCAGACTTTCAGGGGCAAGAGATTTTGTTTCCGGTTCCTGGGTTTCCAGGGGCTGTTTACAAGTGAGGAAGGAAGTTTCCTCCAAGGCTTTACACCCCCCTTCCCCTTGTGCCTCCTCCCTGGGAACCGGTGAGTTATCGGGGTGCTGCCCCCGTCATTGTTCTGGGGCACCAGGTCCAGAGTTGGGTGCGTTCGGCGCCGGCATGCCGTTCTGAGGGTTCTGCTGCGCCCTCAGTATGTGACCCAGATCCCGCGCCATGTTTTGAACCTGGCGCTCTAACTGGGAAACCCGCTCAGGCTGATACGGGGCCCTGTTTTCTCCCCTGGGCTGATCCCGGGAAGGGTAGCTATCCCTTCTTTGGTAGTACCCCTGGTTGGGAAGATTTGGGTACCCCTCCACCCTTGGCCTCCCCTCTCCCGGATTAGGTTGTCTGGGCTCAGGGAATTGGGGAAAGAAGGGTGGAGGATTTTGGGGCTGGAAATTGGGTGGATACCTGGGGAAAAACTTCTGCCCAGGATTCGGAGAATTTCTGCCCTCCGGTGGGAAGTTAGGAGGAAAGTTCCCTGGGTTAGGTTCTTGGCTGGATCTCCCCCCTTGGGCTGGAGGAGTCCACACATAACCCAGGATGGGTCTGTTTCCCTTGTAACGGGGGCTTACATAATCAGGAGAGCGAGGGACCCCATTTGTGGGGCTGCCTCCCTGGCTCCCTGTCTGTGACTGGCCAGAGGACCTTCTGGGCCTAGCATTATTAGGTGCAGGTAGGTTTTTAGGCCCCCCATCTCCAAATCCAAAACGGGGGTGACCTTTACCTCTGCCACCTTGGCAGCAGCAGGGGTGCTGTTGGCTTTGGGGTTTTTCTGGGCACTACTTTTGCTATCTACCGGTTTCTGCACCTCATAGATCCGGGTAGCCTGTTCAATGACCCAGTCTAAAGATCTTTTCTCGTGAAAATCCCTCACGAGCTGGGTCATTATGTATTTGGGCAAGGCATGAAAAAATGTATTGATGAATTCTCTACTGTCTGTGCGCACCCTTCTGGTGGTCTGCGCAAAAGCACGTTTCAGTTCTTGCACAAATTCTTGTGGGGCCTGATCCTCCCCACATTGCAAATTGTAGGCTGCCTTGCGAGCCTCTTGAGGATTTCTATGAATGGAAAAATGTTTCAAGATGGCCGCCTTATAGGTGGATCATCTTAAATGATTTTGGTCCTCCAGCCCCGCAAAGAAACTGGAGTATTCCGGGGAGAAGGTCCACTTTACATATTGAATACAGCTTTGGCTGTCCTTCAAATGGAAAGTCTCCATCATTTGCTCAAACAACTCTAAGTGCTCCCAAACAGAATACTTAGCGTTCTTATGGTAAGGCGTGATGACGCTCCTGATCGCCTTAATCTGCTTTAAGGGGTCCTTAAGCAAGGCCCTTTTTGCCTTATTGGCCTTTTTGGTTCGTGTAACCCTTGTCCATTCATCCTCTGACTCAGAGGCACTGCTCCCAGAGGTTCCTTTCTGCTCTTCCAGGTTTTCCCGGATTCTGCGAGCCTGGGAATGGCTGGCAGAATGTGGGGACCTGGTCTCCTGTGTCCTGCGCAGTTCAGAGGAGTCTTCAGATTCCTCCTTGCTGCCAGGATTTGATGGGTACCCCCTCCACTGACCTAACTGGGCAGAGGTTTTCAGGATGCCCTTAATGGGCCTACTCTCCTGGGGTTCCCCATTAAATTGCACTGTGCTGGGGTGCCCATACCCGGATGCCCGCCCCTCCATTCCTGGGTGGAACTGGCCTATGAGCCCCATGCTTCTGGCTGGATAGTAATCTGCCATCCCTGTGGCCCTGTGCTCATGTGTGCCAGGGGACATGGGGTTGGCAGAGTCCAGGGACCGAGAGAGATAAATGCCTCTGGTACTAGGGCTCCTGGGGTTATGCTCAGGAGTTTCTCTTTCCCAGCGAACCTCATCTCTATCCGCCCCTGCTCCCTGTTGCAATGCAAGAGCCTGCGCCTTCAGTTCCACAGTTAAGGAATTACTAGACTCTATCAGTCTCTCCTGCATCGCTACCTGTTGTTGGAGTCTATCATTGCGCTGGCAGAGAGCCTCATTCTCTCTCTGTGTTTCCTGATTGGTCCTGGAGCACTGGGCCAGTCTTTGCTGCAGGAGGGTTACCTCCTGAGCTGTGTCCCTATTGGCCTGCTCCTTTCTTGCTAGAGCATCCTCCACCCTCCTGGTGTGCTCTAACAAGTTCTGGTGTTCTTTTTGGAGGTCACCCAGTCCCTGGTGGGCCAGGTGATTTTCTTCCATTTTCCTTTTTAAATGGCAGACTTCCTGGCCTAAGGCGTCTCTTTCCTGACTAAGAGCCTGCATTTGTGCCGCCAGGTCGTCCCTCTGCCTTTGAAAGGCACCAGCTTTCTGGCGTTCTTCATCAAACTCTGCCTGGGCATCCAGGTCTTTCAAAATCAGCTTGTTGCTCTCTGCCTTCACTCTATCTAGATGACTTTGCAGGGTGGCTACCTGCTCCGTGCATGCCCTGTTAAAGTCTAATTGTTGCTCCAGCTTTTTCTGGCTCTGCAGTAAGGAGTCCAAACTGTCTCGGTGCTCCTTCTGCAGGGCCAGAAATCTAGTATCCTGGTCAGCCTTTTCCTGTTGCAGTATATCCATGTCCTCTTTTATTTTAATGATATACTGCCTACTGTCATTTTCTGACTCCTGGCTCCTGAGCAGCCTCTGCTCAGAAGAGTCCAGCTCAGATTGGGCCTTCTGTAATGCCAGCAGTTGCCTACTCGCCAGATCTTGGCCTTCAGCACATTTGTCCTGCATGGCTCCCATATGTAAATATAAATATGCCGCTACCCTGGCAATCTTGTTGTGCTCATCCTTGGCCTTAGAGGACATATATAGTTCACTCAGGGCCACATGTAAGGGACCCTGATCTCTATATATATCTGACCCTGTTTCAGTGACCTGTCGCGTGATGGCCTGCAACCAGGCATCCTGGCCCTGTTCAGTCCATTCACCTCTCACAAATAGTTTATGTAAGAGGTGCTCTCTGGCTATTTTCATGTCTACTAAGGTCGTCATTCTAGAGATTGGTCTCTGTCCTGACTTACAGAAGTTTGTATTTTATTTTTGCAAAACAGACCTTTTTCTTAGAGCGTTCCTATGAGGAGTGCTTTACAGCGTAACACAGCGTGGTGATCCGACCGGATATGTGTATCTGGTCAGCTGGCACGCTGTATTAATCTGCACAAATGGTAGATCTAACCCAAACGTCCGGCACGAGCCCCCAATTTGTAAGAGGATTCAATTCAGCACTACAGCCAAGTCAACGCCTAGTCTAGAATACTGAATGAAAACCCTTATTGATATATCTTTATGTCCAGTTCATGCGTTCTGGATGACTACCCCTATATAACACCCCTCCCTTGGAATCCCCCTGACCCCACTGAGCCAAGAAGTAGTTCTGTTTTGCAAGTTTAAAGGTTTATTTGATAACTTAAACAATATATATTATATCACGCTTTATAATAAATTAATAATTGGATATCACACTTAATCTGGTATGATAAAGATTAACAACGGAGAATCTGGCACTAGCACACTTCTTGATAATCACTAAGGAGTTGACATGAAATGGATAAGATAGCAACAATACTTCTATGGTTTCTTTATAATCAATGATGAGTGGTTATAGGATGGATAAGATAGCAACAATACTTTTATGGTTTCAAATGGATGCAATGTGGAATGAAAATGCAATACAGAAAATAACTTGATAGGATTTCAGCAAAAGACAATGTAATCACTTTCTTGGACAATTCACCCCCCCCTTTTATGCAATGCAAGGAAATGGAGGGAAGCACACAGTTCTCAGAAATGCAATCAAATGTGATTCAGTTCACCCCAGCAACTTAGACTACAGAAGTTGAAAACACAGGCCCAAATGCTTTTAAATGTGCTGGAAATGAAGAAAAAATATGCTAAAATGCTTTTAATTCCCTCTAGAGGTTCAGGGTGAGTGGTATCTAGTTAATACTAGCTCAGGCTCACTCTAGCAGTGATGCAGGGATAGTTTTTATGAGGCAAACGATTTTTTTCAGAGGAAAGCAAAAGCAGCTATCTTTTTGCAAGTGGAGAAATTTTCAAATCGCGGCAAAATGTCAAATCGCGGCTAAATTTGCGAAAGCGCCGAGCGCGATTACAGAGGAACTACAAGGACTATCACTATCGTTTTGAGGTCCTAGGAAAGTCTAGGATCTCAGCTTCCAGATGAAAGTTACTGCAAGTCTCTAGCACAAACGGTCACGGAGATATGAGCGATTAAATAAAGGTCGTTTTTCAGATTTGAAATTTTAAAGTTCAAAAAGACAAGTGCAGCTTGCAACTAGAAAATGACAGGTGACAGCTTTGCAAATGACAGGTGACAGTTAGGAGACAGTTCTACTTAGATTAAACTAGATTGAATTATATTATTTTAACTAGGAGATTGGTTCTGCACAGTTTTCTAGGTACTCACACTATATTCTTGAGTGAAATGGGCCTCGCCATGGATCTGGTCAGGTTTTAGACGGGACTCTGGTCTCTGCACTTCACAGTGATCTGGGTCTGCTCTCTCTCTGGATTCTGAAGATTGAGGGATTTAAAGTCTGGATCTTTCTGCACAGCTTTCTCTGGAGATTGATGGAGGTAAAGTATGGATTTTCCCGGCAGAGCTTCCAGCTGCAAATGGATTTGAAAGTCCCTATCTGTCCTGTCTCTCTGCTTTTATGTGTTTTGAAAATGGGTGTGTGTGAGCAGCATCACTAGCCAGCCCCTCTCCACTTATCATTGGCCAAGCTTTCATTTCTCCCCTGATTGGGGGAGCTAAGTTGTGTCAGAGTGATGTCATTTTACAGCCTGCAGAAAGTCCACTCCTCCTGTCAACTTGCACACAAATCTAGATTTGAACCAAATACATATATGCAGAGGTACATATTGTTTTAAAATCATATGCACCCATCACATATCACAGGAGGTATACCCTGTTCCAACTCTGCTCTTCCTGGGGGCTTGCATTCAAAAATGGCACATATTTAACTTTTTAACTGGTTTCGCAATTTCGGACATTAACCCAAATTTACACACATGTGCGCAAGGAGTATGGACATTAGTTGATGAAGTGTCAGATTTTTCACATGCACACATTTTGAGTAATATCCTCTTTTCCGCTAAAACCCCCCTGAACATGCCACCGGTTCTAAAAACCTCTTAAAATGTGGGCAGAAAAATCACAAGAATTATGGTGTCATTTATACAATTTTCACATGTCCGCTCTATGAGTTATTCATCTTTTTAGAGTTATGTTCTGGCCCCAAAGGGGTGTGGTTTTCCTCCAGCACAAGGTTGAATTTCTGGTTTTTCCAGTTCTGCCAAGCCAGCTTGCTCTCACAGGCAGTGCCCCTCCCCTGTGCTTCCAGGAGAAATCTCCATTTACGACTCCCGCCATAAAACATTTGCCTGAGTCAAGACAGGGCTTTGTTCAATTTCCTGCAGAGCCCAGGTAATTCAATCAGGGAAGTGTCATATCCCTTTTGGTGTGAGCAGCAAAAGGGCAGCTAGGCCTGGGAACACAGCTGTGACTCAAGTTTCACTCCTGATGGGGGTAGTTGCCAGGCAAATTGGAATCTCTTTAAGCCAGTTTTTAGCTACATGTCATTTCTGTTCCCCAGTTTCTGCATTCAAATAAAACTAAACATTTTCACATATGCAGCTAGAAGGCTGATTCTAAGTTTAAAACTATGACATTTAAACAATTGCAACCTATGTGACACTCAAAAGTAGGTCACTCAGTCAATTTAAACATTTAGATTTTTTTAGTGTCTTTCAGTCCAAATTTACTTAAACTGCTGAAATCCACAGCTCAGCCAGTCTTGTTATAAACCTTCAAGTCACTTCAGAATATAACTTTACATTGGATCCACCTCTTAGTAAGTCTTTCTTTAGCATGTTTTGGGTTCATTTATTCAGTTTTACACAAAATCTGGTGGTTTTAAAACGCCGGCTTTTGGATAGTGGTGAGTACTGGTACTGCACCCCTTTTTGGGATTTAAGAAAATGAATTCCCAACAGTTATGGGTTTGCTTTTGGCAATCAGCATTGCCACTCCCAATGGTTTCAGACTACTGTGTGGGTAGTCCACTGGTGGTTTTAGGCAGTGTCCTTCTGTGCCCCTAACATCGGCAAAAATGAGTGGCAGCCTATTCTTCATGCATTTCCCTGTGCATTTTCTGGGAAGCTCTGGCCATCATGATGTTTTCCATGTCAATACTGCACAGTTTTGAGTTAGGGCTCGGATGCATGGGTAAATACATCCCACAACCAATATTTACCATTTACCCATTTGCAGGGGGTGGTACATCCCACTCTCCCCAGTCCTCCTGACACCATTTCGAGGAATCCATCTAACTCATGTGAGATTGATACAGTGCTGCACACAGTGCTCTGGCAGGCATAGTTAAGCACGCCATTGTAGTGCTCAAATTACATTCTTGCTAACTTGATCACTCGTGGTGTTTTCCAGAAATAGCTATTGGTAGGCAAAAATATTCTGCTCTGTTGTGTCCTGCACAAAAGAGCAACACGCCATCGGATACCTGTGGAGGTGCAGGAGGCCCCACCGATATCCCTGTTGGTACAAAGGGCATAGCGAGAGACCACCCACAACCATGTGGTACAAACATATTTTACATGAACCACACTCACTTTTGTGAACAAACCTTAAACCCCCATCCCTGATGGGTTTCAATTATAAAAGAGGTTAAGACCTGTTTGCCCAACATAACACCTTGAGAATGCCTGTCTAGGAGTGGCAGTTAGTGTGTGCACAATGACCGAAGCAACACACTGCCAGCTCATCTGCTTCTACATTTCACAAACATACACAAACAGGACACCCAAAACCCAAGACTCACAACATCACTATCCATTCCCAACATATGGACAACATACAGTTCCATCATCAAATTATCCAGTTCCCCAACGATAACAACTAGCATTCCCACATGTCAGACACCCAGCTACAGATGACACACATACATGACTCTCCCACCAAATAACCAGGAAAACATCCCATTAAGATGGAAATGCATGCACATAACCACACATCAGACTTGCAGAACATTGTATTCATCATTCTGAGAGCCGATAACCCACAGAGATGAAGCACAACATGTACACCCTTATGAATGGCCGTGCAGTGCATTCTGTGTGAAGGATGTATATACCTATGCCTGCAGGTGAATGATCACTATCAAGCCTGCGCCATGGAACCTCACATTAACAGGGAGTACATAACTGCATTGCCAAACATTGTACCCACAACAAAAGCAGACCACATCACATATACACCATACTACCATTGACGGTCAGCCACCATGCCTTACAACCAACAAATGCATGCTAGGTCATCTGGGACTTACATCCTCATTACCGACTTCTTCTTGATATACAGAACATAAGTACAGTAGAGTCCTTGCCAATGCTCCTGTGCAGCCGCTACATGACTTTTGTGAATCAAAGCTGGACATGCGCACAATGGATACCACTAGCTAGTTTATGGTTGCCACTCACAGTCAGGATAGGGAATGATGACTGGCATGCAAAAACAACCACCCTAGACATGTGGGTAAGCACAGGACTCTATATGGCATATCAAACATGTAATGTAACCCCTCATAGGTCAGTGGCTTCTATGCCTAAAGACATGACTCATACATGAAAAGCAGTAAAAGGTATCCCAGATAGAAGCATCTGTAGTGCGGTTGCATGCCTATACTCTGACCCGACACATGTATTGGCTGCTGCAACCTGCGTGTTTCATCTAAAGGACAGTTTAGCAGGATGCCATTTTCTCTTGTTTCAAAGACAAATTATGATTGAAAGGACAGCTATGTTACACTGTACCTGGATTGATGCCTTTATGAGGTGTGGAACACACCATTAAAGGGGAGCAGCTATGCTACATGATGTGTAGAATGTGGTGAAGAGAAGGACACTTAATAATGTTCCCTGTACATATGCTTAAATTGAATCATCAACAAAAAACTCCTTGCACACGTCACTCACCAGATATGGCCATATTTGTGTCCTTATCTGTTAACATGTTTCCTTGCTGGTTCCTTCTCTTGTGGGTGCCAGTACAGTTTTGTGGCCCCTTCCTGCTAAGAGCTTGGTGCAGTCCTATTAGCACATGTGATTGAGTTGTGCTGACCTAATCCACATGTGAACCACCGGCAATTGCACAATCGAACCCCTGTGGTTGTTTGACAGAAATGGGGTATGCACATGCTCCCCTTTTCAAACCTGAACATGTGATAACTGAACATGCGTTGCACGTATAATGAGTCTTGTGGAAACTATGAACTGAGGGCCTGTCCTCACCTTTCCTCCATCTGCTGCATCAGACATCTCCAGATGCCACATGTGCCTTGCTTGTGAACCTTCCTTGCCTAATCTGTTGACTCTTCCTGTCTTCTCTACCTTCTCTGCATGACAACTCCTGATGCCTGTGAGTCTTTCATTGCTGGCAGATCACTTGCACTGGCCTGGAGTGACTGTTTGACCATCACAACCTATCATCTCCTGCTGGAGCAGTTTGCACCATTTCAACATTTAATCTCCCTGCCCTCCTTGTCCACCTCATTTGGACACCAATTCCTCCATTAGACCATCACAGCACCTTAGTTCAGGAAATGTCAGGACCCACTCCCACCCCTATCAGCCTCACCTCTGCAATGGGTGCTCCATCATCAGACCCCACCACGGCAGTAAGGCTGATGACTGCTATGCCCATGAAGTTGGCATCCTGGGTGACCAGATCCTGAGCCATTTTGAGTCACCCTTCAGTAATGACACAAGGTTTGGTGGTCTCTGCAGAGGAGGTGGCAGCCTGAACTGTTGTCAATGTCAGTAAGCACTGGGATGAGATGGGGATCTGAAGGGCGAAGAAGGTGAGGACAGCATTGAAGCAGGACTGAGTGTCGTGGTTCATTCTTGTGGCTACCATTGTGTGTCACAGCTAAAGGTACAGATCCTGGAGAAGCTGAACCCAGCAATTGATGCCTAGAGCTGTATGCCAGGGACAGAGTCTCCAGATGGCCCCATAGAACAGATGCACTCTCCATGACATCTAGCTCAAGGGAAGGGCAGATGCCTGGGTTTGTGGACACCTCCAATGGCACAGTTGCTGAGGGTAAGGTCATTGTGGTTTACACCTCAGCAGCAGAGGGACCGGGAAGTATTTGCCAGGAGACAGAGGAGCCACAGAACCTGGAGAATTGTGGTGTCATGTGTGGGTGTGGAGGGGAGGAGGCGAAGAATATTTAGGGCCTACCCTCTGTGTCTGGTGGAGGATCTGAGGGGGATTTCTGCTGTAGCCATGGGCATGAGACAGAAGGGTGTGCAGGACACCAGTGAGGTGTCAGGAAACACCATCAGGCCACAGTACTGCCACTGCTAGGGAGTCGATTGCATCAGACCACTGCTAACTGTGAAGCTGTGCTTGCCTCTTAGCAGCAGGCTACACAGCATCACAGCGGACATGTCATGATCTTTAGCCACCTAGTGATAGTGATGAGCTTAACATTCTCTTTGGACAGGCCACTTCAATGCCCACCTCCTCCACCTCCAAATCTATACCAATGTCATGCCACAGCCACCCTTGGGTCCAAAGCAGGCTATTTACCCACACCGCTCATGCACTGCAGGAATCACATAATCCTGGCCATGGTTTAGCTTGGTGAGGGTTTGGAGGCAGAGCTTTTTGCTTCAAGAACAGAACACTAGAAGAAAGCAATGTAATATGGCCAAAATAACCATCGTCCTGCAATACTGTGAGACTTTGACATCTCTATGGATCTGTAAAGTCTCAGCCACCATTTTGCCAGTGGGACTATTTCAGTCCTGTTCTCCATCAGGCACATGCTCAGTGCCTCACACGCAAACTCCGTCTCTCTCTCACTTCATAAGAACCTCCCATGTCACTTGGCAATCCCTCCCTCCCCCCTTCCTACCCACTTAGTCCATCTACTACCCATGTTTCCTCAGCTAATCCCATAGTAGCTCCCATGAGTCTTTTTGTAAACTCGATATGCGCTGTACTCTTATGCCATGTCGAGGCAGTGCTAGATGTGCATGCCTCACCATGCACAACGCAACCACCGACCCCATTTGACTGCCCCTTAAAATCAAATATGAGCATCTGCATGCGCGCACAAGCAACATGACCTTGCACTACACTACACCATGTTCTTCTGCTAACATAGGCAGCACCTCCGCGCCCTCACCCGCATCTAATATTCCATCCAATGCAACCAAGACTAGCAATGCTTTCAGCCTTGACACCCATCAAGTGAACCTGGGAAGTGCTCGCATGACACGTTCAATCATCAAGCAAGCCCTACCTAGCATACTTGCACCTACCTGCAGTGTTAGCCCTAGTGCCACTATAAGCAATGTGACGCCTAGCTATACAATATGATATGATATGTCATTTATAACGCGCCTATACACAAGTGTTTCAAGGCCCTTACCCTTCCCAATCTATCCATTATGACCAGCTCCTCTTAGAGCCCAGCCACTAGTAATAATACAACTACTGTCTCCTTAGTGGCACCGCCATCAAGCAATGCAGTGTTGCTTTAATCTGGCACTCTCTTTAACCCTACACAAGGAATTTCAACTCTTGGTCAAAACAGCAGAATTACCAGCCCCCCTACCCAAGTCAACATCAAACACAGGAAGTCCCTTCATAACCACACAGCTACTTCCCTAAATAGTGCATCAGTGAATGCAAGATCAATCCTAGCCCACCCCATGGATAGTTCTGACTTGATTACATCAAACAACCTTGATCCATTTGCCATCCCTGAAAAATGGCAACACGCTGCATCTGGCTGTGCTTATCCTTAGCCATACCGCAGAAACATGCTATCTACGGCAAAGACTGAGCTAATTCTAGAGGTAGGGGGTGGCCTTCATTGCAAGAGATGCTCTCCCTATCAGAGAAATATGCAACTCTCCCTTCTCATCAGGAGAACTACTAACTATCAAGTTAACTCTCTCACACACCTCCAGGAGAATGCTTCACCTACTGTATCGTGCTCTAGGCCCATTACTTTCATTTGAAGAAGATATCCTACATCTCTTATTTTCCAATGCTAAACTATCATCCAAGACTATCCTCCTTGGTGACCTTAACTTGGGACGTAATGATGTGACTGACTCATATGCATTATCTTAAGCCAGCTCCCTTAGGGCACATGGCTTCATACAACGTATCCTCTGCCCCAAAGGCTGCATCTTGGATTAGTTAGTTGACTTGAACTGTAACATTTCAGCGGATAACCCCCCTCTGACCCATGTCACTGCCCTTACCTCCTACATTTACACAGAGACCTCTCAACATAACCTCTACCTGCATCTTGCCCTTAGTGGATGAGCTCTCTAGCACACAGACGCTTGCTAAGGACCCTGCATCCCTGGTAGATACTTACAACCAAGCCCTCACACTGGATATTAACACTGTAGCACCTCTCACACAGCATGAAGCCAAACCAACCTCACATAGTAATGCCTGGTTCTCTGTTGAGCTCAAAGCCTCCCGCTTGAACAAATGTGGGGCTGAAACCAAACGGAGGAACAACCCCTCTGATTCTAATAAAGCTTGCTTCACTTCCTTAGCAAAGGAAATACAAACAGGCGATTCTCCAGGCGAAAAGTTCTATCTACAATTCAAGAATTAGCAACCCTAAATCAAGCTCCCGCAAGCTCTTTATTTAACTTCAAATTAGTCTTGGTAAATGATGTCATATAGATCAGCAAAGGCCTCAAACCTTCCTGCTGCCGACAGGATGCCTTTTATCAAGAAATGTCCTGAAACTCTTGCACCCTTCATCACTCCTCTCATTAATGCCTCATTCCTCACCAACACAGTACCAACAAACCTGAGCGACACATGGGTCCTCCCTCTGCTAAAAACCCCCACCTTAGACCCGTCCGTCCCTGTGAATAAACACCTCATCACCACTGTCCATTTCCTCCTTAAAATCCTGAATGGCTCTGCACACCTACAGATTCAGGTTTACTTTGAATCCCACAACCTCCTTGGTTTGCAACAAGCAGGCTTCCAAACAGGCCATGGCACAGAATCCGCATAGTTGGATTTAAAAAACCAACTGGACGAATTCAAAGATTCTGGCAATGGAGCCCGCAATCTTTTGCTTGGCTTATCGGCGGCCTTCGACCTTGTGGACCACCAAATTCTGTGTCAGCATCTCTCCTCAACAGTCCATTTCTTGCTTGAAGGCATTGCCTACATCTCCACCTTTCTGTCTGACAGATCCATGAGAGTCTTCTCTGCAGTGCTTCTGCCCCCCTTCCCCTGTCACCTCTGGAATCCCTTGTTAGGCAGAATCATAAGCAATAACCTTTGGGAACACCACACAAATTAAGTGTCAGTACAATTCACCTTTGGTACAGGCCTGTACTACACAGTAATGTGGTAGCAGTGGCTGAGCAGCCAGACTTATCTCAAGAGTAAAGTGAGCAGTACAAGAGATTACACAAAGGACTAACAATCACAGCAGTTCGAACAAACTCTTACTCAAGGTTTCTTGCTAAAAGAATATACATTTATTTAAACAGTCAGTTGGAAAACATTCCACTAGTAAGAGCAACTCAATATCACAATCTAATATACTACAATACACAACCAATAAGTTTCTGAACAAGTGGAGTGGGAGAAAAATGGCACTTAAGTTACTTTTAAAAAGAGTAAAAAGACATGGTTAAAAGAATTAAAGCACATTTACTTTCAGAGGTAGGGAAAATAGTTTCAGTTCACTACAACCAGCAATTCAATTCATTAGGCCTGAGCCAAAGTCAATAGTTCAGAGTCTTGGATATGATAGCACAGTTCTGGTAGTAAACGGTTAAGTCTTTGTCACTGTTTTGGAAGAAGTTGGTTAGACGAAAAGTTATATGTAGGTTTAGGGAAGGACAATTCTTCAAAGTTGGGAAAGTTTCACAAACTTTCACCGTGGAAGACAGGATTTCTTTACTGCACTTGCACAGTACCTTTTTAGAAAGCTGTAGCTGGGGCAGTTGTTCCTGGCAGTTCCTGCAGTTCTCGCTGTTCCTGCGCTTCAGTCGTGGGGACAAGGAGGACGTTGGGAGGTTCCTGCACTGCCCAGGGAGGAGGCCAAAAGCTTGGCAAAATGTTGGTTTAAGGTGTGAGTGCCTTAAAGACCACAAACTGATATCCTTCCCACCAGCTATGTGGTTTTCAACTACACTCTGAAGAAAATTCGACCAGTATAGAGACGGTGTCCAGGCGGCTTACGAGTTGGTTGTTCCCACCAAAATCAAGGGAAGTAGTTATCCTTGAAGAGTTTCTCTGTCGATGTAGTTTCAGGCAATTTGGACCCACAGCAGAGCTTCACCGGTGGACCAGGAGTTGCAGCAGTTGTATTCCTTCAGCTCGTCTTCGGTTCTTTCGTTCCAGTGGTCGACTCTGCTTTCAAAGTCCCAGAGGCCTGCTTTTAAATAGTTTTCCCCCATTCATTCCAGCCTGGCTGCCACTCACACAGCAGGGTGGCTGTCCTTGCCGGTCAGCCAGCCAGCTATTTAGGCCAGAGTGCATTGAGGTCTCCTAGGAGACTAAGCACACAGAGTTTCAGGCACCTCCCTCACATCCTGTCCACTCCAGACACTCAGGCGCCAGAGGAGGGCTGCAGAACTGAAGCCTGCCAAAAGCCAATGAACAAAGGGACCAAACCTAGTTTGGCGCGCAGAGTTAAACACAAGAAGGACCTTTCCTAAAAGAAACAGTGAAAAAGGTTGACCGGAGTCTGTTTTCACAGATAGGTCTTGGGCGCCATATTGGAAAACATGGTGGACCCGATTTTTAGCTACCGGTGTTCGCGGTCGGGAGAAATCATGGTAGTTTGTTGAAAACCACTGCCACCAGCCATTTCAAGTAGGAAAGGGTAACATCTGACTGTTACATGAGTGTTTAGACTCAGGAGATGCTAGGCAACCCCTCCAGCACTCTATAGGGAGATAGTGTGTGCTGGGTATGTAAATATAAAGAGACTAGTAAAGTCAATTTAACTTTACATGCTCTGGGAGTCAGTAGTTAGTCCCAGAAAAGGTATTTAAACCTTGGGGAGTCTGAAAGACACCCCTGTGCCACAGCACTAAAGGTGCTGTGTGACACACAAGAAAAAGATTATGCCTATTCAGCTGTTTTAAAACTACATATCCAAAGAACACAAAAGTAAAACACACATCAAACTACATGAAAGAGTGTTAAAACAAAGCTCACACTCTTTCCAGGTAAAAATTAAAATCCTAGAAATCCAGCAAAGTTGCTGGGGGTCTCAAAAGGTAAGGGAAATGAGCACTTTCCTGAGAATTCTCCCTAACATCCCTCAAGGCTCTTGTGTCTCCACCACACTTTACAATAAACCAAACCTTTAATCGACCTATTGGACAATTTAGGCATTTCCTATACAAACTATGTGGATGACACACAGATCTCCCCTCCCACCCTGTCTAGAAGCTACGTCACTGACTCAAACACCCTCATCTAGTCTACCAAAGCATACACGCATATATGGTCTCTTACCTCCTCTGCCACAATGATGATAAGACTGAAATTATTTTGGTTGGATCGCAAACCTCACTCAGCAAACTTTACCAATCCTACAAATCTTTCAATATGGATGGCATCACCATCTCATTATTCAGTGATGTCAAGACTCTGGGCATTCACCTACATTCCACCTTGTCCTTATACACGCAGGACAATGCTATCACATTCTCTGCTGCATGCACTACCAAGTTAATCAATGCCTGCAGACCCTTTTTGTCCACCGACAGCTGCCTCGCCATTGCCCAGGCAGTCACTGGAACCAGACTGGATTATTGTAATGCCTTATTTACAGACCTCTGCTAGTAACATTAACAAACTGCAGGTCATTCAGAACAATGACCTCAGGGCTGCACTAAACTTTCTGAGACATGAGCATATTTTAGCTGCCAGAAGAAATGCACACTAGCTACCGATTCATGAGCGTATCATCTTCAAAAAATATGCTATCACCCACAAATGCCTCTCGAACACTGCCCGGAGGTACCTTTTTCAAAAAAGTGATCTGCGACTAAGCAGCCTGGTCATTAGCTCCTAGAACTGCACCACGTTACCTCAGGCGCTAAGAGAAGAACAATCATATAAGGACTCTTACTTTAGCCACTTACAGTTGTCGACGTATTAAAAATATGTTATGTTCCACTTGCTGTTTAAATGTTGTAACCAGAGCCTTGATGCCTCATTCGCTCACCCGACCCCCTTCCCGTACTCGAATCTGAACCTCCGAACCTACGCAAATGCTGGAAAAAACTAATAATCGCCCCGGACCTAGCCAAAGCACTCCTCCAGTCTCCACCACCTACCTGCCATCTCAACAAACAACTAACCCCTGACGCCTTTAACTCATGGCTCAACACATCTCTGACTCGGCTCACACCACCTTGCAAACCATCAAACCGCTGTGGCCTCTTCCCCAAATGGTTCACTCCTGAGTTGAAGATCACTAGACAACTATATAAATATCTATAATACAAATGGCAGAAAGACAAAACCCAAGAGAGCAAGGCCACCTTGGCCCGACACCTCTATCAGTACAAGGCCGAAATCTGGAAAGCAAAAAAAGCCCACTACAACTCCCATATCTTAAACTGCAAAAATCCAAGCAAAGAACTCCACAAAATCATCTCTGAATTCACCAATCCGGCATGTACCACAACCGTCCCGACCCCCTCACAATCACTGTGTGACACACTCTCCCTCCACTTTTACACCACGGCTTTCCAAAGAACAAAAACTCTAACCACCAAACTGGCTCTCCTACATCCACCAGGCAATTCTCCGCCCGGACCGACCAGCCCACCAGCTGCGACCTCTACGCAACCAACGTTCAAATCCTTTAGTCCAATATCACCAGAGCAATTTCTCAAACTTCTATCTGCCCCTAAACCATCTGGCTCGCCGCTGGACCCTTGCCCAGCCACAACCCTCAAAGAAATATTCGCTTCCACCTGCGCAGGAGAACACGCAAGATCCATCATAAATGCCTCCCTTTCCTCTGGTATCTTTCCTGACGCATTCAAAATGGTTCATGTCAAACCTCTAATTAAAAAACCTTCGCTCGACACTCTTGAGCCCAAAAACTACCGCCCCATCTCAAACACCAGGTTCCTTGCCAAACTCATTGACCGAACCGCCTACTCCCAACTGAATGCCTTTGTTGAAGCCAACAATCTTCTAGACCCCGCCCATTCAGGTTTCAGAGTCTGTCACGGAACTGAAACCACCCTAACTTCAATCTGGGATGACCTTAAAATGACGGCAGACTCTGCGGGATGCGCCGCACTAATCCTTCTCAACCTATCCGCTGCCTTTGACACGATCAATCACTCAATCCTCCTACACCGCCTCCACTCCCTTGGAATTCGAGGAAGCGCTCTTCAATGGATAGCTTCATTCCTCAAAGATAGGTACCAAATAACGATACTCTCCACCTATACCTCCCAAGCCCGACCAGTCGACACGGGAGTCCCATAAGGAGCATGCCTATCTGTCCTCCTGTTCAATCTCTACCTGATCACCCTCCCACCAATAATTTGTTCACACAACATCCTGTGCTACAACTACGCCGACGACACTCAACTAATTATAAAACTCCTTAACTCAAAACCCAACTCCCAACCTGACCTGGCCTCCTGCCTCCTTCACATAGAACTCTGGATGACCCAAAGCCACCTCCTGTTAAACCCCTCCAAAACAGAAATCATGGTATGTGGCAACGCCGAACTTCTTCTGCACCTACTACCATGGTCATCCGTCATGGGCAACTCACCGACCGCCTCCAAATCAGTGAAAAATCTTGGATGCACCCTTGACTCTGACCTAACACTCTCGCGGCAAGTCAAGATGTCTCAAAATCCTGCCACTACCACCTCAAAACCGTTAGGTGCATATTTCCATACCTCTCCTTTCCCAACAGACTCTCTGCGGTCCAATCAATCGTTAATTCAAGACTGGACTACGCAAACCCCCTATATCTTGGAGTCCACGCGTACCAATTGAATGAACTCCAAAGGGCACAAAACACGGCAGCCAAATTGCTACTTGCACTTGGTCCAAGAGACCATGTCTCCCCAGCCCTTAAAATGCTTCACTGGCTTCCAGTAGCCCGAAGGGTGACTTTCAAAACCTTATGCATCTCCCATCAAGCACTGCATAAAACCGTACCTCAATATCTCCAAGACAAACTAAAACCCTATCCCCCCACACGCACCCTAAGATCGAGCTCAGCCGGCCTCCTAGTCATACCGAAGACAAACTCAGTCAGGTTAGGCGGATCATCATTCTCAGCCTTGGCCCCCACGCAATGGAATTCACTCCCACCCCACATCCGCCTAACTGTGGATTTAACGTCTTTCCGCAAACTGCTGAAAACCTGGCTCTTCCCATAAAACCAACCCGTACCATACTAACCCAAACAGATTAACAGCAACTCAATGACACCAATCCAACAAACTACCTGATGCGAGAAATTGACAGCTAATAACCCATAATATTAACTAGAAGGACAATGAGAATTAAACAAATAAAGTAGATCAAAGCAGTAAAAGGGTCAATAAGAGTAAATCATATGGAAACAGTAAAGAGAGTTAATCTGCTGAAATGGACAGAATGCATGAGAAGTGAACAAAGTGAATGGCATGGATGAAATAGTTAGAATTGATGAAGCAGGTGGAACAGATGAATGTGCCGAGTGGAAGAATGCATGAGGGGAAGAACAGATAACTATATAGTCCGAATGAGTGTAGAAATCGAATGAATAAATAGATTGGATGAGTGTATAGAATGGATGAACATGTTGAACGGATGGGTGTGTAGAGCGGATGGGTGTGTAGATCAGACGAGAGTGTAACACGGATGAGTGCGTAAATACAGTGAAGCAAGTAGATGGCACGAATGCGTAAAACAGATGAATGTACAGAACAGATGATCGTAAACCAGATGAGAGTGTAGAACAGATGAATATGTGGAGCGGATGAGTATGTAGAGCATGTGACAGCTCCAGGTCGTATCTGCAGATATCTGCAGGAGAAGCAAGTAAAGCGCATGAGTGTGGATAGCGGATGAATCCAGAAGTGCGGAGAGTGTGTAGATCGCTAGAGAAAATGAAGGTACAGACCGGGCAAATGTATATAGCGGATGAGTGTATAGAACGGATGAGTGGATAGAGCGGACTACTGGATAGAGCGGACAACTGGATAGAGTGGATGAGTGTATAGAGCGGAGGAGTGTATAGAACGGACGAATGTGTAGAGGGGACGAGTGTGTAGAGTGGACGAGTGCGCAGAGGGGATGAGTGCGCAGAAGGGACGAGTGCGTAGAGAGGATGAGTGCGTAGAGGGGATGAATGCATAGTACATGTGAGGGCATAAATCTGATTAGTGCCTGGAGCAAAGGAGCGCATAGAATTGTGTGATGTATATAAAATGGCTTGGAATGCAGAGAACGTTTGAAAGAGCATATAACCCATCATATCACACCACCACGCTTACTCTCTCCTTTACATCACCACTCAACTAGAACACAGAGATACTATAACAGCATTCGGTATAACTGTTCTCATACCAACATTCGCCGCTCAGTCCACATCATTCTAAGTAAACACCGCTGGTTACACACCCCCCAGCCAGGCGTTCTCCTCAGGCCTAACACAGCCACATCCGGTTTGGATAAAACCTGCCAGAACAAACACATACACCTTATCTCTCAACCACCACACCTACAGCTAAGAAGCAGCTATTACACGAATACATACCCGGTGCTCACACATACCTTTTGACTCCCTCCACTCTCTCTACTGATCTGAACTTTGGTTCCTAAGGGTGTTCAACCTACCAGCGCCTTCAGACCATACCAATGGTATATAAGGTGCTATATAAATGCAAAATAACATAACATAACATAACATTTAGAGCGTTTCATAAATGAAAAAATAAAATAAATAAATAAAGCTGTAACTGCGCCAGAGCCCTCAGAGTCTCTGCAACTACTTAGCTGTTCTTTTTGACTTATTATCAACATCTGATTTAGCTGCTCTTTGCCACTTACCTTTGTCGACACTTATCTGCTCGGCATCTGCCACCTACCAACGCTTACTTGCTTATGAATTCAGTGAATTGATTTAGGACTTAGCATATCGTAACTGACCAAATCAGAGCATGTGAGCCCAGTACTCTCCGGAGGGCAAAACTGAGGGAGAAACCCCTGAACTAGATCCAGTGCCTGAGATCTTCTAAAGCTCTGTGAAGGAAACAGAGAAAAGAGTGAATTAGAATCAATGGACTTGAAACAAACTAATAAAAGCAGCATCAGTATTTAGACAAACTATTTATAATTGCCAGCAAAAGCTGATGTCATCTGGTCTACTTCGATGAATTGAATGGAGTAATTGGTCCATATAGCTTCAAGGCAACCGTAACTCCTGACCCAGGTAACATACAGAGGGCCTATAGCTGAGGGGGTGGAAATATAGGTTGGGGATAAGGGTTCTGTACATGGTTAATACTGCATCCTTTCCTGTCTTAAAGGTGGAGTAGACACAGACAAATACTGAACACACAGGGGAAAGGATGCAAGCACACGACAAGCACACAGTGGAAGACAGCTGGCAAACAATATTCCCTTCTCACACGGATCCCTTGTGTGTGGTTCCACCCACACATCTGTGATCTGTGGGAGAGTGACTGGGACATCCACAGTGACCCTGCAAGACAAGGAAAACAGGTTAGCATTATAGCCAAAGACTACCTTAAGTGGCACCTTCCTGGCTAACATCCGCTTCGGGCTCCTCTGTTGCTGTCCTACCAAGAGCCTTTTTGGATATGCATTTGGCCCTTGTGGAGCTACATACTGAGGAAGATGAGGTGGCATCCATTGATAGACTGAAAGTGGAGGTGGAGGCCACTGGCCCTACTATGGGGCCCAGTGGAGGACAAGCTATGGTGGCCCATCAGTCATTCTAGGACTGTGCCAGCTTGGGTTCCTCTCTCTCCAACTGATCATCTTTGTGTAAGCAGAACCATCAGCAGCAACAGATTTCCAACAGGAGGAGTTGTTGCATCAGAGAAGGTGTGATATTCAGATCAAAGTAGATAGAAGGGTGTAACTTCATCCATGCCAGGCAGGATGCCAGGCTAAGGGTACGCACACAGGTGACAGCTGTGTGTGCACAGATGAGGCAACATGAGGAGGAGAGGCAGGTAGCCCATGTTGCAGAACATGCACCTGCCAGTACCAATGCCATGGATGAGGCAAAGGACACAATGACCCAGGCTTGGGCTTCGATCATGGAGCAGTATCTCATGGATGCCCTACACTTTGAGGGAAGGCTAAAGCAAGCTCTAGACACCCTCCACATGTAGAGTGAATCCCGACTACTGGAGGCCAATGTCCAGGTGGAGTTGACCTTGGGCTGGACTTTCACTGAACTGGAGGAGGAGGACATATAGCACCTGTATATAGTTGTGTGGAGTATTCATTAATTGGGGTGGGTATCATTTTGAACATAGTGTCTGATATTTTCATATTGTGTATGTCTTTACATTGCATTAGTACATTTTCTATGACAATCCATGTTATTGAATTGTTATTTGGAGCATGTGGTTAATGTGGTTGCTTGCTGCTTAATGTGTGCCTTCATGGGTTAATGAACATGTTGGTATGTATTTTGCACATCATCCCCATCTCAAAGGTATTTGACGCAAGGTTAAATGCAATACTCTGTTGGTCAATCAGGTGACTGACATGTTACTGCAGGTAATTTGTCCATGGTTGATGACGCTGTGTAGGTCTCGTCAGGGTAACATGGCCACAGTCTGTAAATGGTCACTGATTAGATTTAACATTTGACATGTTCACAGTTTTCAGATGTTTGTGTCTCGGGACAACACATATCTTGCATTACACCTTCCAGTGTTTGGTAGATATGAAAGCTGTGTATTCCTGTAAGTGATTGGTGGGTGAATGTGGAAGTGATGTGGACAGTGAGAAGCGTTGAACATGTATTCCTATTCATTTAATTTGTGTATTTAATGAGGGAGGAGTTAGCTTCAAGAAGCTAGGGGACACTTACTTGGTCATATGGAAGGTGCAAATGGATGGGAGATGGTGGTCAGGGATCATTGAGAGGGTTTGGGGACATAACAATGGGGCAGTGGAGGCAAATATGCAGAAAAGAGTAATCATGCAACCTCATGATGTAGAATAGGGATGAGATGGGACTATATCAAGTTAGGTGTGGCACAAAGGGCCTGTGGAGGTAGGTGTTGTGGAGGAGCCATTCCTCGTAGATTATATTATTGGGTTCATTCCTGAGAGGTAAAGGTGTGGTGGCATATGTTAATGGCAAGGGTGTTCCAGGGTTTGTGGTCATGAAGACAGAGAGCCTGGGTTCTGGTTCCTTCTTTTCTAGCCCAGTGGAGTGAAAGTCTGCAAATGTCCCTGCTTCTGGTGTTTTATAGGGCTGAAGCGATGAATAGGTCATCCGCAAGGTTGCTCGAGAACTTGAGGAAGACAGCCTAATGGTGAATGCAGTTTTGAAGGTGACATGTCTTTGAGGTGGGAGGTAAAATAGTCCAAATTCCAGTCTGCCTCAAAGGAACCTAGTGCTGCAAGGCCTGCTTGGCTTAACTTTTGCTTGGGTGAGACACACATATTGATTTCAACAATGTTGCAGATGGAGTTAGTATGGTGTTTTTCAAACATTCTTTTCAGACGTTTCCACCTTCCAGGTGAAGGGAGCAATGCAATATGCACAGTAATGACAGTGTATGATTATGGGCTCTGTATTTCAACAGTTAGACTCAGCATTCCAGCATGCACATTTTAATGAGGGTTTCAACTTCAACTGGGGAGCAGGATGTGAAACTCATTCCTGGACTCAAGAGTGTGAGTCTTAGGCATAATTAAATAGGCGCCAATGCACAGAGCAAATGCTTGAGATTGCACTTTGCTTCATGATGATATTTCAATGAACTGAACTGCACTATATATAAATACTAACCTAAATCTAACATACTAATTCACCCAACCCATTTAACATGTAACTGAATTCCATAATAACATTTAGTGCAAATTATCTCATGAAAAAAGCTGGATGCAGACTGATGAAAATGCATAATGCTCTGAAAACGTGAAGACAAATTGACTTTAAACGTGCAGGCTGGATCTGCGCTGTGTGTTGAGCTGAAAAATGTGAAGATCCAATCTGCTGAAAACATGGCTTTGTTTTGGAGCAGGAAGCGCACAAGAAAAAACAAAACATGTTTTTATTCAGCAATGCAGTTAGCACAATGAGAAAGGCAGATCGCTTTGTTCTTAGTGGGATGAGCTGGGCTAGGGGAGGTGCTCATGATTGACAGGGTGTGTGATAGAAAAGGGGTATGAGGCAGAGTAGAGGGGCATTCCTCTTCGGGCACTGACTGACTAATAAGCAGAGGGCTGGCTGGGCAGACGAAGTTCAGTGCTGGCAAGCTGACTAAAGCCAAAGCTATCCTTATCTGGGTTGATGATCCTTAGAAAAACTGCAGTCCCTAGATCCTTATTTGAGTTTACCCTGTGCGAGGAGGCAGAAGGGCTGGGAAGATTTCACTGCCAACCTGAGTCGGGAATCTCGCCAACAGATTTAGGTGAATATGAGGTTAAGTGAGGTGCTGGTGATGTGAATGATATTATGTAGCACAGTTTAAATAGTTCTATTCATTTTAGGTGTTGTATTAGAGATTCTAATTTCAACGTGCATGCACTACTGTGTTCATATTTCTCAAAGTCTTACTGTTTTTATAAAGGGTATTTTTCTTGCCAAGTTTTATAAGGCCAAGGTCAATTGGCAGGGGCATGCACAGACAGAGTACTGAAAACCATTTCATGAAGAAATGTAATTGCACTGTCAAGGATAATGTGGGCACACGTGTCACTCTGTGTAACTTGCATAATTATATTTAATGATAAAGAACAAATTAAAACATGTAATTTACTTTCATTATATTTATCCTGCATTCAGTCCCTTTTATTTGACATGTTTAGAGAGATGCAGATGTGTGGTAAGAAATATCTCAAAGAAAAGTAGCTGCATTGAGTTCTTTATCTAGAGAGTCTGGATGAATGTGCAGTATTTCACTTGCATGTTTTACATTTGTTGACATTCAGCCAAAAGGGCATATTGTGGTATTGTACATAATATACACAGGAGAGCATGAACCATCTATTCAGAGTGTATTAAGTCCAGTATTTGTTTGTTGTTAGTGACCCTGGTAAAAAATAATTATTAGGCAGTTATCTGAAATCAGTCTCATCACTATAAAAAATCCCCCAACAGGTTTACCACAATATATTGCCAAAGACTTAAAAATACCACCAAACCACCATAATAAATAAATACCACAAAGTAATAGATATAACCCCAGAATATATCTGGCAGCTCATACCACATTGCACTCTTATTTATGCACAAAAGGGTTAGTTATGCCCCTTTTATGCATTGCATGTGTAGGGTGGTGTCAGGTGGGGGAATGAGATGCCCACCTTTTCACCCCATTACGATGGCACTTGTTTTCACAGTATTGAAAGGAAGCACCTGCAGTTCCCTTCGTTCCCTTGTGTTTACGTAAACACATTTTTAAAGAAAGTGGGGCCCAATTTACTTTTTTAAACTCCACTTCTTAGGTAGAGGTAAAAATAGGCAGATTTTCAGCAGTATGTCTCTCTAAAATACTCCTGCCAGTATTTCAGTAGAATATTTCCAGTGGTATTTGATCAAACCCTGACTTGAGAGAACATTAAAATCGGCAGTATTTGCCATATATTACTTATTTTACTATTACCACCCAACTCTGAATGCTCCCCTGTTTTCATTTTTTGTCTTGTCCAGAACGCTCTAATCTGACCAACAAATGACACACATACAAATCAGCAACATATTCACATATATAGATAGTCACATGAAGTTACTCCTTCTCCATTACCAGATCACAGATGGGCCCCACTCACAATTCCCTCTGCTTCCATCAACTGAACTATGAAGCTGACTTTTCAAGAAAGTGCCTTTTAGTAGCATACAACAAGCAATGCCCCCTCTGTTTCTTTTGCTCTGCACTGACCAAGTACACACCCCATAACCACATTTATAAACAAGTCTCCAACCACACTTCTTGTCATGTCTGGCAGAGACTGACTAGCAAAACAAGGTAGTCTACTGTCTACATGTGAGCTAGGGAAATGGAAGGGGGTTAGCAACAAGGGATTGGGGACTGAGCAATATGTACATGTGAAGGAGGTGAAAGTGAGGTCAGTGAAGGGGACTAAGTTAAAGCTTAAGCAATAGCAAAAGGTGAACAGAAATATGAAAGGGAGTGAAAGGGCATCAAGGATATGGTGCAAAGAAAGGACACTGTAGGGTTATGGGTAAGGAGAATAAGGTAAATGAGACTGGTACAAATCTGGAGAGGAAGACCAGCAGATTGAGTGACAGTTGCCAAGATCTGTGCCTAACCTGCATGCCATTGCACCAAATTGCGGGAATGGGTAAACCCCATTCTTTTCACTGATGGGGTAATGAATACTTTCTTTATAAACATATGTTTCAATGAAGCTTTCTGTTATAATTTGTCAGGTTGATTTATCAATTGACTTGGTGCTTTGAAAGCAACATTTATTAAACAGTGTACTAGTTTAGCGCTTGAATAACAACTGTGTGGAAAGCATTTTGTTGGTTCTAATATTAAAGATGGAATAGAAGAATATGAAGTCTCCTCTGCTGTCTACATTTCAACTCTGGAACCAGGATGCTAGTGCTTAAATACCCACCTTCCGAACTTGACACCCTGTAATGCTGAGCCAATCACTTTTCTTCACTGCGCCTTGCTTTCCTTGATAGTCTGTAGGGAAAATCTCACTCATATTGGATTACAATCAATAGTGTTACATCACAAATAAATGATATCGATTTAAATAATGCATTCTGGTTGGGAGGCATTAAGCCAAGTGAGGTTCTTATGTTAGAGGATAAGGGAACTAAACAGGGTGACAGGCAATGCGCCCTCTCATTATTTTTCTCTAAGTGCAGAACTGGTTGCCTTTTGTGCGTACTTTATTTTCCATGTTCGCAATTGACTCACAATGTAAGCCACTTGTAAGCAAGCATAGTTAGTGAGCTACCATCTCAGAAGAGAGTTTGTAAATGAATTGCCCCTTCCAAACCACTGCTATTATTTAGTAATCTGCATAAAAGGTGCATTTTACAACACTTTTTCAAAACACATAGGTTAAAAAAAATGTTTTATATGTGATTAGAAAGAGAACTCATCAACCAGTTCCAGACCTCAAGATGTGCCACCATAGCTAGCAAAAGTACTCCTGTGCAGAAAGAAATGTGTGCTTTATATCACTGGAAACACACTCATGTGTATTACAAAAATTGCTTTTCCCAACTGATGTGGCTATCAAAATTCAAACTGGATACAATATTTGCCAATGGAATCAAGACAACTAAAAGGAATGTGTCAGAAAACAATGGGAGTTAATGTGCCACTTTAATGAAGTAACTCAAGGGCCAAATGAGAACACACCTCTCATAATGTGTGTAAGGATGATAATCGCATCAGGATAACGCCTCCACAGAATATGATGATCAAAATTCCCTAGCCTCTACTTACTATCCACATTACGTTGTCCTGTGAATTACTCAAAACCAGCCTTATAGCTTAGGGACATGACTGAGCACATACATCCTATAGTTTTACCCACCCTTCCTCACCACAGCCTAGACTAAATTTAACAGGAGACTTACTGAGGTTTCTTATAGAGCCCTGTTGAAGTAAATCACATGTGTATGCCTTTTAGGTTAATAGCATCATTTCTCAGAGGTACAACAGCTTGAGAGCCTTCTTCTGTAACTAGGGATCCCTCTGTAATTAATTGCTATCAGTTAAACAAGATGCAGGGGAATGCTACAGTCAGTAAACACAACACGTGTTTAAATTGCAATGCCCTCAGCAGCTGAGCATAGAAAGAAACATAAAGTTCACTCCTCTAGACTGTTACTAGAGTTTCCTTTCCTTCAGCAAACAAAACATTTTCTACACTATACTGTACTGCCAAAACAACTGACTTGGTTTTGAAAGTTACTGATTTGTTCACACCTGCAAGGAGTGTTCTCCTGAGCCCATTCACCCCTGCCCTTCCCCAGCTCATGTGCTCGCCTCCAATACTAGTTGACAGGGAACTGTAAAACATATAGCAGTGAAACACTCACTGAGATATGTGTCTACCCATAATACTTTACAAGCAAAACATATTTAGTGCCTCACCATAATATTAAATGCATTTTAAGAAAATGTCATGAATCTGCAGGTACACAATTATTTTGCAGAGCATACAAGATTGATTGCAACTTATTTCAGCCTTATATTGTTGTATAGGTTTATACAACTGATAAGTGAAATCGTTTTTGTTTAGCATCAAGTTACAATATGATTTATTAAGGTCTATGCCCAATGCAGCTCTGAACACTTAGAAGGAATGCAGATTGTGTGAAATGTATTCTACAGTCTGAATATCTGTTTCCCTAATACTATATACGAGCAATACCTGGCATATTCCATACCCATTATCCCTTGCAGGCCAAGTAAGTGATATTGCAATGTTGCTCTCCACTTACAGGGTAATGTTAGCAGTGGTAAAAACAAAGCAAAAAAGATGCTGGGCATGACATTGGTCTACTCATAATTATTAGAGAGCAAATTAATATTTGAGATTTATAATGCGTTAACATGCAAGGGACCACTTCAAAGCTCTTGCGTGACACATGTACTTGGAAGCAAGACGGCACGGAGCAACACCGTTTCGCTCCCTGGGTTCCCGCTTAGAAACCTCTTGCTATTAAGCACATTATAAATAACCTATCATATCATATCTTCATCCTGTTCTCCTTATTTATACTTGATTTAAGAAAATACAAATAAAATGCATTCCCTCCAGGGAGTATCTTGTCAGTTCTCACCACGCAAATAAGCTGGATGCCTGTACTTGGCAGCATAGTCCCTTGGTGTTCACTCTGCTGCTAAACCATTTGTTGTGCCATTTTGAAATCCTCCTCTGATGGTCACACTGTTGTGCACAGAACGTGCACAGAACTAGATTGCCATTTGGGTGGTTCTCACACATCATTTGCATCTATCGATTGCATCCATACACACTCCTTCCTGCATATGTTCCACTTTCCTGATGTATGAAATCTTCTGACACTGCAGCTATAATCTATGAAATGTAGTGTCCATATGCTGATACCCCATCCACAAGGCAAACAACCTCCAGGTTGTTTCCCTCTCTGTAAAGACCCTCCAAATCCTTCAAGGCTAATTTCATGATTCACAATAACCCTCATGCAATCATAATACTGCCAGTAAACATACCTATTTTGGACAGGTGTGGTACATTCAGAAACTCGAAAAGGTTTGCAGATTGCTCTGACCAGCCGCAAAATTGCTGAACTGCATTACTTATCAATTACCTCAAATCAACATTCATTTTCAGATCTTGAAGCAACTGTTGCATTTCACTCTATTAACCCTCTGTAAGTGATGGCGTATTATCGGTTCCATGTAATAATGTCGCCACAAAAATATCGCCATACAAAAATATCGCCGAAAAATGGTCGTTTTTTGTGGCGACATTATTGCATGGAACATGCGGGGGACACCCCCCCCGCAACCCCCAAATGTATTTATTTATTTATTTATTTCCCCTATCGCCACATATATGGTCACCCAAATAATATTGCCACGACATTTTCCCGGCGATATTATTTACGGTGACCATATATGTGGCGATATTAATACCTGATACCGTATTATCTTACAGAGCATTACTGTAGCGTGGCTTTTACCATTTGCAGGGCATCGTGGTGCCTTGGGTCTTGCAAGGTAACAGCAGAATTGTGGGGTGAGTTAGGGGTAGCAGAGCAGAAGTTGCCATCGGACCAACTGTATACGGATGGGTGAGTTTACCTCTGCCTGTATGTTTGAGTACGTTCTATTTGCATGCAGTATGCATAGGTGATTCGCTGGGTGTTATTCTTCAGTACGCAAGATCCCCCCACCTGCAGGCAGCAGGGATAGAGTGTGTGGCTAATAGAATTGGGTGCAACTGAGTTCTCGATTTATGGGGGGAAAATCGAGGGTGCAGTTGTAGAGTTGGTTGGTTGAGAGTTTAATCTCTGAAAATGTGCATTGTGATAACATTGCATGCAGAATAGCAAAACAAATCATACCACAATATAGCCTAACATGCCAAAGGTTCCTGCGTCCACCAATGTGCCCTCTTTACATTAAATGTTGAAAAACTAATAATTAGAAAGATTATGTGCTTGCTGCATCCAGCTATCAACAGAAACAATAACCAGTGTGTTGATAAAAGCTCTTCATGGCAATTTGCCTAACATACATAATTCCTGGGCTGGGCTGTCCCATCTCATAACAGAAGAAATGCACACTATGCAGATTCTGGAGGCTCCAAAGTACATGACAAAACAACTAGTGTTGCAACTATACACTCTGTCATATCACTTAAGTCAGAGGGAATAATTATGAAAAATGTCGTTTCGTTTGTTTCGAGTAAAGTCAACTTTTCAATATGTCTGGTTAACACATGTTCCGTTTTGCTGTTAACAGCATCAACTTGAATAACGCAGCTCTTTCACTGTCCCACTGATGGACTGGATGGAAGGATTGCCCACAGGTATCTAGTCAGCACAGCCCTGATTTCTCCCAACACATCAATGCTATAAATATTAATTCTAGAATTCACCCCTACGTTTATGGAAATAGTTAAGCAGATGTTACAAGCTGGTGCACAATGCTTTAGGCAGATACGTTTAGGTACACATTACAAATACATGTATGGGCAAAATGTTTTAACTTGCACGTATCATGTTTTCCCAATGAAAGCCAGGGAAAGCTGCCCAACACCCATGACATATGGTTTCAATGTGAAGTCTTGGGCAGCATCTGAGTGAATGTAGTTTGCAGCTTCTGGAGCTGCCAGGACAGAGGTGTCTTAAAGGACGGGTAACCTGTGCACATGATCTTGTTATCCTGGACAGATTATGTGATCTCACTTATTAGTGGCATTGTTCCATCTTGAAATGTTTGGCATTCTCACTCCCTCATGCTAATATTTAGACCATGGTCTGCACTTTCTTGACATGTAGACAATTGGTTGGAGGGGGGCCCTAGACAGGAGAACAACTGATCAAATTCTTCAGGCCACTGTAAAGCATTATCTTCAGAACAGTTTGCATGAGTCCACCAATAGTTTGATTTTTTTATTAATTCCCATATGGTTTTCTTCACAGCATAATTATCGATAAGTCTGTATCAAGCAAAGACTACAAACAGGGGACCTTTTAATACTTCTTTAGAATGGTGTATTTAAATGAATTAAATACAGTAGGAAAACTCATATGACGATTGTTAGGCCCTTATGAAACAGGATTCTGGTACTTGTAGAAATCTACTGATGATGGCGCAATAAAGCCACAAGCACACGTATTTTATATAATACATTTCTAGAATGATTTTTGTTTAAATAATGTCAATATAATTGATCATGAGAATGTCCTCTTGGTGTATGATGAAAACTGAACTGGGAAAACATGTGTGCAAGTCTTTGACAGGGCTCAAATCCACTCTCTGCCACTTAATCAAAGAGTGCTATCGTAGGTGAGTATCTTGACCTCATAGTGCCTAATGTATCAAAATTGCCAGTTCTTACATATTTCAAACTCTTCAGTTCCTCAGACTAGTTTAGTTATCCGGGTACACTCTTCCAAAAAATCTCACTCCTGGTTTAACTGACTATAGTGTTGTTTCACAACAGTGGCCATTCAACTATTGCACACCACGAGTTTATGTGTTTCTTGTCTCCCTCATGGCAACACCATTTAAAAACAATGACCATCTTTTATTCTCATACTACATGATTTCTCTGTGGAGGGGGGGGTCTGTACCTCAATCTCTCCCGACACCGTTACTAGTATTACGAGAGTCTAATATCAGGTCGCAGAAAGTGAAAGTCAGCGTTAAACCACCCCATTCTTTGTGTTCCTCTTTTATTCTCAGTCTACATTCCAGTGCATGTCACTATCTCATGAGACCTGAAATGGTTGTGTCCACACACCTCCAGCTCGCTGACATGCCACAAAGCTGTATGAATCTAAGAGGAAAAGCAGGGCCTCAGCATCAAGAACAATGTTGGCACAGAAACAATATTTCCTCAGGCGACAGTATGGGCTAGGACTAGGGTAAAATGGTGACTGGCTACAAAAAGGAAAGCTGCAGTTAAGGTCATGAGTTCATCCCAGCCCTCTGCTGTTTACCACATCACATTGAGCCCCCAAGGTATGGTATCCTACTTGGTCCCATGCTTCCCCAGCACACAGTTTTCATGCACCTGCAAGGTGAGGCTGCAGATAATGTTCCTGGCTGCAAAGCACAGAACTTTGTCAAACTATGCTCATCTGACTACCGGAGTGGTCATGGTTGTGGCTGGCTTTGGTAGTATGGCTACCATACACTGAGGTTTTGCAATTTCAGATATGACAGGTTGTGTTTTATTTAAAGACAATGGGCCTCATTATAAGGCTGGCGGCCGCGGTATGAACGGTGTCGGTAAGGCACCAGCACCGTTCATACCGGGCCGCCGCATTACGAGTTCTGCTCGTGGGTTCCTGACAGCCCGCCAAGAGTAGCTATGCCTTTCCCACCCATCTCTCCACCTGTGGTATAATCCTCTTACTCAGTCTTATCGCTTTTCAGAATCATGTCTTTGATTGTGGACTCGAATGAGTCATAATCATTGTCAACATCATCATCGTAATCATTGTCACCATCATCATCATAGTCATTGTTCTCATATGCACTGGATATGGATGTTGGTACAGCCCAACAACTTTCCTTATCCTGCTCTTTTTACATAATTTTTCTGTTCCTGGCCCATCATGGCCCTCTACACTGCTCATTTTTAATCACTGAATGCATTCTGCACCACTCCCTTTTCTGCTCCAGAGACAGTGGACTGAACCTCCTTCTGCTCCAGCTTCAATACTTCAACAGGTACTACGGACTATTGCACAGAAGGTGCTATTGATAGTGTCAGTGATGTATTAACTTTACAACACACAATTCTGGCACCACAACGCACACAGCATCCGTTATGGCTGGTGCAAAACGCCATCTAGTCATATGCCTCCTCCTCATCCTAGGGCATGTGTAATTGCACTAGACATGTTGGCTCTAAATATGGTCACTCTTACTGACAACAATATTATGATTATTAATTAAACTATAACCGAAGAATTTACCAGGTTTCATTCTAAAAAAGGATCCCTGTTTACATATTTTTTATTGATTGTTGCATACGGAAGTCACTCTGTTTCCTTTCAGTATTTATTTGTAAAAAAATAAAAATAAAAATAAAAACAGAAATGAATGTCTCTTGTTTAGGTCTTTAGGTTATCAGCCATGCATTGCAGGTCAAAGGCTGTGCCTTGTAACCTAACAGGAATTTAGGAATTTAAAAAGGAATGTAATTACTTTTGTATGTGTTTAAGAGGCAGTAGTTATGCAGACCTCAACTTGTTGTGCAAGTTCTATGAGATTCCAGTCACAGGCAACCAAGTGCTAATGTAGTTTTTTAATGTAAATAAATGTGGAAACATCCTAGTTACAGCACACGTTTTTACATATGAAAATATATATATAGATAAATGCAGATAAAATGACACACACAAAAAACACAGATTTATACTGATGGATATGTAGCAAATATAAATACCAGAAAACCGGGAGCCTAAATTATGAATAAAATAGTGGGTGACATTGTCGGCTGTGTTTATAATGTGCTTCTTACACCTGTATGTGGATGGTGCCTAAGACAGCAATAGCTGGGGAAGAGCAAAAAGGATCATGTGGGATGAGCGGGATACAAATGGGTGGAAATCTAGAAGACACACACACAATTAATAAATGTAATAAACTTCATGCAACATATAATTTAAAAAGAAAAAAGGTGGCCAGCTGGAGCATGGATGTGGAGCATTGAAATATATCTGAATGATGTTATGTTCTGTTAAACAAATGTATGGAGTGCACAATCACAGAATGGTAACTTGGCGCAAGGACAACCAGAGCAAGCTGAACCAGTAACCTGGCCACTACAATAACAGCGTGTTCAATGAGCGTCCAAACTCATAATGATTCTCAATGCATCTAAGTGCAAATGGCAGAGCAGTCTACAGTTTCGCAGCAACACTTGAAAATGCACGACCTCCGCGCGACCATGGATAGCCCAAAACGAGGAACAGTAATCAAGCAAGCATTTCCAGAACGAAGGGTGCTCCCAGGAAGGCAGGGAATGAATATATCCTGTAGATACTTGGCCATGTGTTGATAATAAGCCTGATGCACCAGGCAAAGGGACTTACATTTAACCCTCGTAGCCACAGGCAGTCAGTGCAGAGACCAGAGCAACTGGGTAATATGAGCCCCTTAAGGATGTTTGGTGGTAACCAAAGCTGCCAAATTCAGTAGCTGCGGCCGGTGCACTAGGTAATGGGGCTGAGCTAAAAATGAGGCATTACATTAGGCAATGGGACTAAGAACTAACGAAGCAATGACCAAAGGCTGCAGATGTCTAGACAAGAAAGACAGCACCTTGCAGAGAACCTCTCGATGGTAGTTGCAAACAGAGCTAACCTGAGCAGCCATTGAGAGCAACACAGACACATAAACACCCAGGTTCTTCAACAACATCACAGGAATGGGAGCAACACCAAGGACAGGTGGCCAAAGAGAAGTAGTCCAAAGAGTAGAAATGGACGCAGAGCGCACCACCTGAACCTCTGCCTTATCCCCATTACGCTTAAGCCAACTGCTGTTCGTCCACCAATTCTTGGCTTCCAGGCACTTGTACAGGCACAACGGCACCTCAGATTGGTTGAGATCAAGTCAGACAATAATCTGGATGTTGTCGGCATAAGAGTAGCACTGGAGGCCGTAAGAGCAGATGAGACAAACAAGAGGCTGCATATAGATGTTAAAGAACATAGGGGACGAGGGGTATCCCTGGGGAACTCCACATGAAAGCTAGTGAGAAGAGGGACAGAATGGAAGAGAAAGAGATTGGCCTCTCTCAGTCAAAACGATTCGAACCAGGGCAATATTGACCCTTAGAGACCTGCCAGGGCCAGGCAAGACAACAGAAGGGAGTGGTCCAAAGTGTCAAAATCAGTCAAAAGATCTAATCAGATGAAGGCTCCCTCTCTTCCATGATCGACTAGCCTGGCCAGATCATCCACCACAGAAGCCAGGACACTCTTGATTTGAATGGTATCCAGACTGAATGGGGTCCAGGAAATTAGAAGATTCAAGAAAAGAACAGAGAAGAGGAGATATCAATGACTCCAGTAATTTCATTAAAAGAAGGAAGGAGAGAGATAGGATGAACATTAGCCAAAGTAGAAGAGTCTAGCATCAGTTTCTTGAGAAGAGGAAGGACAATCAATGGAGCTCTGTTCAGAAAAATGAGGGCGTACATAGACATGGGTGAGGGTGATCGAGGAATACATGGGTGAGGGGAGGCATACTGTATTAATAGAAGGACAGAAGCAACAATGGTGAGATCATTTTGTGGGATTTATTGACTCAAGGCTGTACATGTTGTAAGTTGGTAGATGCACCCCCAGAGCATCCAGGCACCACCATCCTCCTTTAACCACCTTCCTCAGAGTGTCTTTAGTCATTCTTTGCATAACCATGCTCGGGATAACCCCTTCACCAGAAAACATACTCCTCACACATAACACACACTAGGCTCCTCCATATCTTTCCAACCTCCATCACTAAAGCATCCTCGACCCTCTCCACCCTCACCCTTAGCAACCTTTCGGGGCCCCAAAGCCTGCTGCATTCCATTTTCACTTACCCCCCTTTCTCCATTTGCACCTGATCTCCCAGCCCACACCTCTCCCTCCTAATACTATAGAGGGCATCATATTCCCTCTTAATGATCTCAGACTTGTCTTGAACCCTCTCCTTGAGTTTCTCCTCATCCCACTCTACAAATTGCACTTGCCCCAACCACTGTGGGCAGACTGCTTGCTCCTCCACTTCTTAGGGAACAAAGTAGAAGGCTCCTTAGCTCTGCTTGGTGTGAAACAGGCAGAGAGGATGCTGCTGCTGCCAACCTCCTCAAATATTTTCACCAGTTTAAAAAGTACTGTCAGAATGGAGGTCAGAAGCAGTAACTGTGAGATCTGTTGTGGGGTGTATTGATTGAGGCTTGAGCATAAAGTAAGTGGGTAGATTGCCCCCTGTGGCAAATCGTAGGAATTCTTCCCTTCTGCTCCCCCTTTGAGGCTAGGAAGGTGAACCTGCTTTGCAAGACCCTCTTTAGGGGTCTGGGCAAGTGGGAGCTCACTGAGAGAGACTCCCCCTTAAGGGACAAGGAGTCCCGTAAATGCAAGGAAGTCCCTAACTCATCCCCCATGGTGGCATGCATGTGACTATCCTATGTGAAGAACAGTATATAATTAAGAGACTTGGCTGAAGCCAAAATAAAATCACTCTATCAAAACACGAAAGAAGATCTGTCTCTTTCAAATGAGACCTTCATTTAACTGAGACAAGGAGGCTGAGCACACGCCGAGACGATGAGAAGCAGAGAGATGCGAATGTCAACAGGAGAAGCCCCCAGATGGCATCACACCTGACAGAGGAGGAGCCTAGGAGAGCCACAGAGCTTGTGACATTCAGATTAGCTCTGGAAGTCTGAGCAAAATACTGGAAGCCGAGAGAAGCTGAGAGGAAATAAACCTAAATCCCAGTGGCGGCGTGACCACAATGACTTTGTGGTGGGCAGGGTGCCCATCCAATGACGCTGAAAACATTATGCTGAAAAACCAGCAAACGGCCCACTTACCCACAGTGGTCCGTGTCCGCGCAGAGGGAGAGGACCGAGAGCGGGACATCAGGGAAACTGGGAAATCTGAAGAGAACCCAGGTGAGCTGAAGTCCTGGAGACATTCCCCTGCAGATTCCAACGTAATGGGGAGAACGAGAGACATGTGAGGCTGCAGTGGAATTGTTATGTAACAAGAGAAACTCGTCCCACTGAAATTGACGAACAAGTAAAATTGATGAACCAGAACGATAATAATGTGAGATGGAGAATCACAATAAGAGTGGTAAAAGAGAGCATTAAGAGTGGGGCACAAATATGCTGGGAAGAGGGGGTCAAATCACAGTGAGAGAGTACTCTGACAAAGGAAAGAGAGCTCTATGAAGTGATGACAACTGAAGCCTATAAGGGAAGAGGGTGTGTCAAGACAACCTAATTCAGGAGCAGGAGCACGGGGACTTTAACTACCAAGAAAGCATAGCCCGTCTATGAAAGTATATGTTACAGGAGTGCCAAAGTCATATCAGTGTGGAGCAAAGGATAAAACAGAGATTCAAAAGGATTCCTGGAAAATAAATCTCTATAGAGGACGGAAGGCACAAAGTCTGCAAGACTTTCACAAACTTGTACAGAAGGTGACAAGAGATTATTTAGAGTCAGCCTACTAATAAGACGTTAGAATCAACAGAGAAACATTGCAAGGACATACAATCAGGAGAAGTGAGACATTCTCCTGACCTTATTTTGTTAGCATGGCGGTAGGGTTAGTTGGAATTAGTTTGTTTAGATAGAAGAATTTTAGATTTTTACAGCTTCCCGATGACGGACGAGCACCTTAGTTATTTGTATAGGCAGGGACCACCCACATAGCCATGGGGAAAGGTAGGCCTGTGTTCTTATCATTTAATAAAAACGAGTGAAAATGTCAACCCAGTGTCCACGTCCTAATTCGGACCTGCCGCCCCCAGACCTCCAGAGCATCCAAACACCTTCAGCCCCCCCTAACCAACTGCATTCCTCAGAATCCCAGCTTTTTTCCAGAAGCCAGTGCCGTTAGCCATTCCTTGCATAGCAATGCTCTGGGTAACCCCTGCATATGTAAGCACACTACACACACACACACACACACACACACGCACACACAAAAAACACACACACATGGCTCACATATATACCCTTTCCTATCTAAGAGGTTCTGTGAGAGGGGTCAGTCTGATATGACCCAGTAAGGCAAAAGGCTGTGGTCTAGTTTGTTCTGGTTTTTGAATTGCTGCATTCCAATCAGGCAATGTCAGGGTTACTAGTGCTGTGTTTTTCAGGAAGGCGATACTTTTAGTGCTATTGACTTATTGACTTGTACATGGTTCAAATGATCTTGAGCAGAATAGAAATGGGTGTCAAACTAGAAGACAAACACAATTCTTTACAAAAGCAAACTATGTATTCAAATAATAATTAAAAAACAATACATGCCAGCTGGGATAACTGGCATTCAAAGTGTCACCCACACACATACAGATATATACGCATACAAACCAAAATATTCTTTCAAACCATGGGTTCCTCAAAACATGATTCTGCCAATAGTGAAAGTTCTGGAATGGAATATACGCTCAAGCCTCCAAGGCCTCCAAACATGTGAAGACTTTTTTTCTGCAACTGGTATTTTCTCACATTAAGATCAAAATCATTGTATTTTGCTAATATAGCCACAGAAGCATAAACATACATACATACATACAATATTGTCAAAAATAAAAATCACAGATACATTAATAAAATTCCATAGATGCCAAATTTCAAACACTGTGTCCAGTAGGGATCTTGGAAACCAATTTCACAATATTGTGCGCTGGTCAAAACCGAAAACATATCAACAAATGTAATGTTCTGCCCTTTCATCTTAAGAACAGTATCATCCTCCATAAAAGAGCATGTGCAGAAATACAGGTTCTGCAGGATAAAAGCTATGTGGCGGTTATCAATACAAAAACATAAAAGACAACAACTTGAACATGCAAATATATGTTCCATCCCATTCAATATCTTTGACTTCCACACAGTAATATGTGTCTACCCTCTGTGTTCATATAAAGCAGACTAGCACGGGACATCCGTCAGAGAGAAATAATGGATAACAACGACCAGCTCACATACGGGCTCTCTGTCCATAACAGGTACAACAAAGCAGGTCAACATTGTGCAAAGTGTCTATCTTTCAAGGCTGCAACCACTGTTCTTGCTCTAATTTCTTTACAAGCAGGACAGCAGAGTACAAAGTGAAGAGTATCCTCCTCTGCCTTGCAGCCAAAGGGGCACATTTTGCCTTCCTTACCCTCAGACCAGTGAGACAGGATGCATCATATCGGAGGGCAATTACATCGTGCTCAAGCCAAAATGTTTCTCGCTGCAGGATTATTTGCCCCTAATAAATAGTTTTGAATTGCATCAGTTGAGATAATGGCCAGATTTCTGTTTGTGCTAAAGGTATATATGTTAACCAAATGCAGAAATAAATACATAAATACATTTTAAAAAAGTGCTCTTCTAATGATTAACAGCTGGTGCTTAAACTGTGTTGCAGCTGCATTAGTGATAAGCGTGGGATTAATCAGCAGATGTTCAACATTCCATTTTAACATCCACTTCCTTACATGAGACCACCAGGGCACTGTTTGTGCTCCCCCTCTGGCCAACAAATGTTTGATTAATGAATGTGTTACCCCGGCCTTAGGTTTGGCCCATAGTCTGAGCCAATGTAGCATTGGTTCAGCACCATTTTGCTACCCAAGAATGACACGCTTAACTCATTATGGGCATCATAGTTTGGGGCTGATTGTGGAAGGCAGAGAATTTGTTTTAAAAAGCACTTCTCAGGAAACTCGAATACTCTGTACATCGCCATTGCCCCATAACGTGGCTCCATATTTTGCAACTCCTTTCCCTTTGCTAGTGTACACCACCTTTCTCAGGTCTGATGGCTTGGTGCTAGATATTGACATAAATCTCCTTAGCCCACCCCCCCAAGAGCTTGCTTGAAACTGACCCGTTGTTTCTCAAAAGCTGGCCATGGTTTCAGATTAGGAGTAAGACATATCCTGAAGTAGTCAAAGCACTGCACTCTCAGGTTTATTACACCATTCGTAAACATAGGTACCATTTTCGGACTCCTCCTAGACAGGTGACACAACATGACACCCGACTTAGCAGCATTGACTTTCAGGTCTAATGATGTCATAAAGTTTGTATATGCCGTGACAAGGTCCTACAAGGCTCTTGGCATATGAGCAATCAGGACCGTGTCATTGGCGTATGCCAAGACCGGATATAACTTCCTTTTCATTCTCGGCAATACCTCACTTAACCCATTGATGTACAGAGAAAACAAAACAGGGGCCATTTCGCATCCTTGACATACTTCCACCTTAACCTGAAAATAGGTGCAGTGGCCAAAATAACCACTTCTCATGAAGGCCTGGGTATTATTGTGCAAAGCAATCAACAAATGTATTAACTCTGCCGGGCAACTCTGCGACCAGAGCACATCCCACATCATTTTTCTGATAACCTTATCAAAGGCTGTGTGGTTTGTGCTTTAAGTAACACATTAATAACAAATAATAAGACACTGAGTTACATCCACAGACTTTAATCAGCTCCTGGCACCAAAAGACAATCCACTGCTATTACTTTCTCTACCTCATCACTAAACAATAGGTAATGGCCTCTAAAATAATATTGCCCTTCTTCCAAATAAATCTAAGACATTTTCTAGTTTCTACTTATATTTTATCTCATCAAAAATGTGCACTGTTTTAAGGCCATTGGATGCCCTCTCTTCTCCAAAGTATTCTTAAAAATGTTCTCTACAACAGCAATTTCTCTCGTTCATTTCCTAGTCATTATTAGAATGTTGTTTCTTCACAAAAAAATGGCCCACAGAGCTGCAGCCAATGGATATAATCTCTTTGTGCCTCAAAGAATTCGAAGATATTTTTCTTTGAAACTGGTGTTTTATGTCACTCATAACAAAAAGATGGTGCACTGAGCTACAACCATTGAATGGTATCACCTTCTGCAATGAACGATTTCTAAGAATGTGTATGGGCAACTATTATTTTCCCCCACTCTGTGTTACGGCCACTGAATTTAATCTCCTCTTGCCTTCAAAGAATTTGAAGACTTGTTCTCTTCACCTCTTCCTGTGTATCATCACAAGTAGATGGTGAACTCAGTTACAAACATATGGAATAAATGGGATCACATCCCTTGCAAGAGAAACAGGAATATAAATAAACAAATAGAAAAACATCACCTTTCATGATAAATTGAAATAAATCTCCATCGTGAAAAAAAAGCAATTTTAATTTCCATTCTCAAAAAGCCTTCAACATTTTCAAGCATTTCCTGAAGTGTTAGTGCCCCCTGCTCGTGGCTTATTGCCTAATTATCATTAATTAAACATTATGTGATCAATAACAAGGAGCCCTCCATTTCCCTCAGGCTTTAGCTATTGCAGATCTAGCAACTACTGACGCCACCCCACCAGCTTTTTCACAGCGCGAGATCCTTCCTCTACCAGGGCTAACAACCACAGTTCTGGGGGGAATTGCATCTGAGTACTCAACATCTGGGACACTGCCTCTTCTATTTTAATCCAAAAGGAGTGTATCTAAGGGCAGCTCCAGGAGACATGAATGAAATCGATTGAGCTCCACAACCTCTCACACACACAGGGGATTTGTTGGCTACAGACTCTTTGCATTACAGTGGCAATTCGCGGTTTCAGCTACCGGCAAATAGCACCACGGCACATGTTGGATTCTTGATGGACTGCTCTTGCTTCTGGAGTCCTGCACATTGGTGAGGTGACTCAGGTTTGGGTCGTCCTGCTTCGGGAGGTCCTCTGGATCTTCCTGGAGCTCTGGTCTGGATTAAAAATGATGCGCTTCATTATGGATTCCTCGACCCCTGGCACTCAGTTCTAGCAGCATCAAGGAAGTACAGCCAGTTACGGAAAGTCCTTCAGCAAAGTTAGTTTTGGGGTTAGTTGGTTCCACTAACCCATGAGAAGAAGTCGTCCTCTCTGGAGCTTCTCTAGTGAATTCAGAAAAGCAGTTTCAGCAGAGCAGCAGGGCTTCACCGGGCTTCAATGGTCCTGATATAAGGATACAAGGATATAAGCTATCATTGAATAATCCATTCTAGCATGTGTAATCAGCCAACAATCTCCCTTTTTAGAGCTCATCAGGAGATAAGGCTATATCCTATCTACCCTGCTGATAACAGCATGTGCTCTATCATCATTAGTAACAAGTGCCTGGCTTTCTCTCTCTTCCATAACCGCTGACATCAAAATACACTTATAATACCCAAAGGACAACAAGCTGCCAGGGGGAAAAAGGACAAAAGCATTTCTCTTAAGCAGTTTTTGATAAAGGTGAGCCAGGGAATGTTTTACCAATTAGCTCGACATATAAAAGACTTAATAATAAATTGACTTAAACTAGCGTGTTCATTGGACCTTAGGTAGAGCCAGAAAGAAATCTGAGCTAGCTCCCGCTGATCCTCCAAGAAGCCCACACCCAGTTACCTATGCACTGCTACAGTCGATGCATATCTTGGGAGTCCCAGTAAGTGTATGAGAAACTTGTTTTCCAACACCTATAACTTAGGTGCTTTCATATAACTCCATAGAGGTGCTCAATACAAGATTGCCGCTTTCGTTTGTCTCGCATACACCTCCAAAGCCAAATCCAGCGGTTGCCCGTGGCATCGGGTTACAATCGGAAAAGCCCTCCAGTATGTTGCATCATCTTCAACAATTGCTTTCTCAGGTCTGTGCAGTCTGTGACTGTCTCAGAGAACCGTAGTACCAGTTAGTAAAAATCCTTGACTCTGTGGATGATTGCCCCATTACAGACCATTGGGCTCATTTTCCCCCGCTTTTTCCCCCAACACACCCCATCACGTTTATTTGGAGGTATGGATCTTCAACTCCAGGTTATTCATAAATGCTGCATAAGAGTTAATCAAGCCCTGGAGGGCCACAGTGGTTCTTGCTATCAAAACCGTGTCACTGCCATAGGCTAGAATGGGTAATGCCCTGACACACAAACATGGATAATCCACCTTGGTCTCCACCAAGGCATCCTGCAGCTCATTGATATAAAATGTCAACAAAATCGGGGCAAGACACAGACCTGATGGATGCCCAGTCACACTTTAAATCACGCAATGCATTGTCCCCCTGGTCCACATCGGACAATCGCCTGGTTATCGCTTTGTATTTCCCAAAGCAATATCAGTATTTCAACTGGGCAGCCCAAAGAACCAAGCACAGCCCACAACTTCAGCTTACTGACCTTGGGCATCATCACAAGTTATTAGCGCCAGATCACGGGTTTGGCGGAAGGGTTATTGCCCATTCCCCATTGGGCCCATTTGGGACTTCCTCATTCCCCATTGGGCCAAATGAGGAAAATTTGCGCTATTACCGCCGGCGGATTTCCCGCTGGCGGTAATCACTCCGAAAATCGGCAATTTTGCCGTGGATTTCCCCCCAGCTCAGAGCTGGGGGTAAATCTGCCAAAAAACCATGATTTGGCAGACCCTTAAATGCGGCGGTAATAGCGCTACCACTGCATTTAAGGCTTACCGCCAGACTCGTGATGAAGCCCCTTGTCAAAGGCCATGCTCAAGTCCATAAATACAAGATACACTGCCTCCCCTGTGCAGTAAACTGTGTTATATACCTATAGGTACAGGTTAAGAACCTGCTTCATTGCGCCCATCCCCGGCTGGAAAACCAAGCTGCATATCCGACAGGACTGAACAATCTCATAACCATGCTTCTATGTATCCCAGTAACACCCTCCCAAAAACTTTGAATGTGGTATCCAACAGGGATATTGGTCTATATGACAAAGGGCTCGAAGGAACCTCCTTTTTAAATATTGGAAAAATGATTGCAGATTTCGAAGACAGCAGATAATGTCCTGACTCTAAACACGCGCTAAACACTAATATCAACAGTGGTGCCCACAATTTGTGTTGATCGTGGAACAAATCTGCTGAAATAGCAACCGGGCCTAGGGCCCGGTTACGGGCCTGCTTGTTGATGGCCGCAATCACCTCCTTTAACATAAAGCGCAGCAAAGATCCTGAGTTCCTATCATCCTCCACACAATCTCTGTCCTTAAACAGTTATGTAAAATGCACCACCCAAGCTGTTGCCTCCACGTATTTTCCCTTTGACTCGTATATTTACCCACCGTTAACAAATTCCCAGAATGCCTTTAAGTTCTTGTTGGTTTCTGCCTCCAAACACCCTGCCCATGCTTCCTCATCCAGCTCCACTTTCCTTTTTCCCACCATAGCACAGTAATTAGGACATGCCTGGACAATATTATTCTTAGACCGGGTCTAGAATTTTAATGCTGTCAACAGTGAATTGTTTGCTACAATACAAGCCTTATCAAACCATCCATTTCTTGTCAAACTCGCCTTCCCTTTATGCATCCGCACAAATCCCTGTGTGACAGCCTGCAGTAGACCCTCAAATCCTGCCACCTACTCTGTATTACCCAAATTGTACAGTATCTTCAATATGCCATGCTGCTGTTCTAACAAAAATGTATGGTGCAGCTTAGAGTCAGCAATTCTGGCCCAACTGATTCTTCTTTTCCACACATCCTCTACTTCTACTATGTACGGGACATTCTTTTGAGTGGAGACCCTCCTTGTTATCTCCCTTAGTTTTAAACAAATTGGGCTGTGATCATTAGATTGGCCCTTCACTACTACAACATCCATGATTATGTCCCACAGAGCTACTGAAAGACAGAAGTAGTCAATGGTAGATGATCCCAATGGTGGTAAATGTTGGCAATCCTGGAATATCTAGTTTAATGCGCCCATTGACAACACACATCCACCATTCCCTTAGCCCAGTGCAAAATTGCAAACCCCTCACACACATCCAGGAATCCTGCATTTGGGGTTTTGGGATGCATAAATTCATGTCCTCCAATGGATAAAAAAAATTGTCCGGCGGCCCATTACCCATTTTAAGGTTAAAATCATCCCCTACACAAACATTCTTGTATTATCTAACCTCTGCCTTTTTTGATCATCAATAAAGGCTTTAAGTTTTAGCAGTCTATTTGCCTCGGCCTTATGGGGACTATTATGAAAATTGAGAATGGCTAACGGCCTCCCAAAGGTCGGCCTTACTAGTAGCATCTGTATAAAGTCCTTAGTCTCAATCACCTTTATGATACAGTTCATAGAGGTTCGAATCAGCATGGCCAATCCACCATAGCATCTACCTCTGGCATTCTTATTGGCTGGTACCCCATATGATGCATAGCCATCAATGAGGCGGGTTGCTAAAGCCCAGGTTTCCTGTAAGAGGTGTCAAGGATTTTGACCCATGTTGAATTATTAGACTGAGTAGATGTGGGGATGAGCTGTCGCCGCCCATCATTCTATCCCAGAACAAAACTAAATCAATAGACTGGGCAGATGTGGGGATGAGCTGTCGCCGCCCATAATTCTATTCCAGAACCAGGAGAACCGCGCAGCTTTGCGCACAGCAAACTGGTCGCCTGACCTGCCACCCACCAGTGTGAGCGTGAGGGGCCAGGAGTGCCATGAGTGAAATGTGTGCCAAAGGAAAAACAGCAGTGCCGGTGGCTAAAAAAAAGCGCTTTGTATCTCTGAAATGCAATCTAAAAAAGCCTATTTTAAACATTGCAAGATATTCAAAAATCTCAATGAACACCAGCAGACATTTGGCAGAATGTAGTCTTGTGTGCATACAAAATCTGGAGAGAGAAAGAGCCCAAAACAATGTTTCTAACAAAACTGGCTGAGCTGTGGATGTCAGCAGCTGAAGTGAAATTGGACTGAAAGACACTAAAATCTAAATGTTTAAAATAAATGAGTGACCTACTGTTGAGTGTCACATAGTTTGCAACTGTTAAATATCATAGTTTTGAACTTGGAATCAGCGTTCTAGCTGCATGTGTAAAAATTGTAAGTTTGATTTGGAGGAAGAAAAACTGGGAACCTAAGTGACATTTGGCTGAAGCCTGGCTTGAAGAGAGTGAATTCTGCCCGGCAACTACCCCCGACAGGAGTTGAAACTTGATCAGCAGCTGTGTTCCCAGGCCTGGCTGCATTCTGCTGCCCCAGCCAAAAGGAGATGACACCTCTCTGATTGAATTAGGGGAGGGGCACCTGGGGACTGCAGGAAACTAAACAAAGCACTGTCCTTGGCCCAGGCAAATGTCAAATTAGGGGGGTCGTAAATGGCTTCCTCTTGGAAGGAAACGGGGAGGGACACTGCATCTGTGAGCAAGCTGAGCTTGGGGGAAGTGGATAAACCAGAAATTCCACCATGTGCTTTGGAAAACCACACCCCTCGGGCCAGAGCATAATTTTAAAAAGATGGATAATACATAGTGCAGACTTGTAAAAATTATATAAATAACATCATCATTCTTGTGATTTTTCTGTGCACATTTTAAGAGGTGTTAGGACTCTGTGGTATGTTCCTGGGGATAGTAGCGGAAAAAAGGTTGGTACTCCAAATGTATGCATGTTAAAAATCTGACATTTTATCATCTGTAACCCATATGCCTGGTGCACATTTGTGTAAAATATGGAAAGGTTTAGAGGTCGTTATCTGGATGAAAAGTGGAGAATTCTGTCATAAGTGGACACAACATCTTACAAAGACAGGGATCAGATAGTTTGGTGCTACAGAAAATATGTTAACTGGACATATAATATTAGAAAAATGGTACATAGATAAATATGTATTTGGATCAGAAATAGATTTGTGTGCAAGTTGACAAGGGGAGGATCCTCTGACCATAAACCTACCTCATCACTCTGACTCACAACCCAGTTCCCCCAATCAAGGGAGAGAGGAGGAACTGGCCAATGATAAGTTGAGAGGGCTGGGCATGCAGAATGAGCCGACCCACCCACTTTCTAAACACATAAAAGGAGACTGTGCAGGACAAGTAGAGACATTCAATTTCCATTTCCTTGCGGAGCACGCTAACAGACGACTTCACATCCAGAGATCCAGACTTCAAATCCATCAATCTCCAGAGACCAGAGAGACCAGACCAAGACCAGATCGCTGAGAGTTGACCCAGATCGCTGTGAGCAGAACCATAGAACCAGTACCCAGTGGCGAGAGAACCGCAGCCAATCCTGACCCGATCCGTGACAAAGTCGCATTTCTGTCCAAAAAAATAGTGTGAGTACTCAGCCAGAACTGTGCAAAACCAATCTCTTAGTTTAAAATAATCTAATTCAAATTATTTTAACCTCTTGAGAACTGCATCATAGAAATCATGTCCCTTCTTTTGATTCAAAGCTGCAAAACTGTCATCTGTCATTTTGAAACTTTAAAATTTCATTTCTGAAAAACTACCTTCACAAAATCGTCCGTATCTCCGGAACCGTTTGTCCCAAGATTCTAAGCTTTCCAACGAGCCTAAAACCGTCTTTCTACTCCTTATACTTCCTCCGTAATTGCGCTCGACGCACGCGACTAAATTGCTGCGATTTGACATTTTGCTTCATTCCAGCCACGTGTAAAAACATTTGCCTTTTGCTTCCATCACGGAATTCTCTTTTCAACTTGATAACCATCCTTGAATCATTGATAGGGCTGGCCTGAACTTATTTAAAGTATCTCTCACTCACCCTGAACCTCCTAGAGGGAATTAAAATCATTTTAGCATATTTTTACCTTCTTTGCATACCACATTTAAAGTACTTTGCCTGCGTTTAAAATCATCCTTGTGATCTAAGCTTGCTAGGGGGAACAGAATTCGGATTGTACTGTGATTGTATTCCTGTAGACTGTGTGTGTTACTTCCACCTCCTTACATTGCATAGAGGGGGGGTGAATTGCCGAAAGGGGAAAAGTGATTATATTATGTTTTGCTGAAATCATATCAAGTTTATTCCTGTGTTGCTTCTTTTCCACCTTGCATTTCTTTGTACCATTTAAAGCATTCTCAGCTACCTTATCCTCTATACTACTCCTAAGTAATTAAACCAGCATGCTAGTATCACATCATCCATTGTTGATCACTCACTGTCATATGTCTAAGTGTGATATCAATTATTAATTTATTATAAAAGGGCGATATATATATATATATATATATTGTTTAATTCTCAAATAAACCTTTTAAATTTGCAAAACAAACTCACTTCTTGGCTCAGTGTGGTCAGGGGGGTTCTAAGAGAGGGGTGTTATATAAGGGTTGTCATCCAGAGTACACAAACTGGACACACAAATATATAAATAAGGGCTTCCCTTGAGCAATCCCAGACAAGGCACTGACTTAGTGGGACTGCTTGATCGGAGTCTTTAACAAAGTGGGGGCTCGTAGCCGGGGATTCTGGATTAGATCTATCACTTGTGCAGATTAATACAGTGTGCCAGCTGACAGGATATATATACGGTTAGATCACCACACTGTGTTACGCTGTAAAGCACTCCTCAAAGGAACGCTCTAAGGAAACGGTCTGTTTTGCAAAATAAAATACAAACTTCTGTAAGTCAGGAAGGAAATCAATCGCCAGAATGACGACCTTGGTAGATATGAAGATAGCTAGGGAGCACCTCTTACATAAACTGTTTGTGAGAGGTGAATGGTCTGAACAGGACCAAAATGTATGGTTGCAGGCGATCACACAACAGGTCACTACAACTGGGTCAAATATGTGGAGAGATCAGGGTCCCTTACATGTGGCCCTGAGTGAACTATAAATGGCTTCTAAGGCCAAAGATGAACACAATAAGATTGCCAGGATAGCAGCATATTTGTATCTATATATGGGAGCCATGCAGGACAAATGTGCTGAAGGCCAAAATCTGGCAAATAGGCAATTTATGGCATTAGAGAAGGCCCAATCTGACCTGGTCTCTTCTGAGCAGAGGCTGCAGAGGAGCCAGGAGTCAGAAAATGATAGTAGGCAGTAGATTAGTAAAATAAAGGAGGTTATGGATATCCTGTAACAGGAAAAGGCTGACCAGGATACCAGATTTCTGGCCTTGCAGAAGGAGTACCAAGAAGGTTTGGACTCCCTACTGCAGAGCCAGAAAAAAGCAGGAGCAACAACTAGACTTTAACAGGGCATGCACAGAACAGGTAGCCACCCTGCAAATCTGACTAGACAATGAGAAAGAGGAAAGCAATAAATTGATTTTGAAAGACCTGGATACCCAGGCAGAGTTTGATCAAGAACGCCAGAAAGCTGGTGCCTTTCAAAGGCAGATGGACGACCTGGCGGCACAGATGCAGGCTCTTAGTCAGGAAATGGACACCTTAGGCCAGGAAGTCTGCCAATGAAAAGAAAAAATTGAAGGAAATCACCTGGCCCTCCAGGGGCTGGGTGACCTCCAAAAAGAGCATTAGAACTTGAAGAAAGAAGCAGGCCAGTAGGGATGGGACTCAGGAAGTAACCCTCCTGCATCAAAGACTGGCCCAGTACTCCAGGACCAACCAGGAAGCACAGAGAGAGAATGAGGCTCTCTGTCAGCACAATGATAGGCTCCAGCAACAGGTAGCCATGCAGTAGAGACTGATAGAGTCTAGTAAGGCCTTAACTGAGGAGCTGAAAGTGCAGGCTCTTGCATTGCAACAGGGAGCAGGGGCTGATAGAGATGAAGTTCGCTGGGAAAGGGAAACACCTGAGCATAACCTCAGGAGCCCTAGTACCAGAGGCCTTCATCTCTCCCAGTCCTTGGACTCTGCCACCCCCATGTCCCCTGGCGCACATGAGCACAGGGCCACAGGGAGGGCAGATTACTATCCGGCCTAAAGTATGGGGATCATAGGCCAGTACCTCCCAGGAATGGATGGGCAGGCATCCGGTTATAGGCACCTAAGCACAGTACAATTTAGTGGGAAACCCCAGGAGAGTAGGCCCACTAAGGGCATCCTGAAAACCTCCACCCAGTTAGGTCAGTGGGGGGGGTACCCATCAAATCCTGGCAGCAAGGAGGGATCTGAAGACTCCTCTGAGCGGCCCAGGACACAGGAGACCAGGTCCCCACATTCTGCCAGCCATTCCCAGGCTTGCAGAATCCGGGAATACCTGGAAGATCAGACGGGCACCTCTGGGAGCAGTGCCTCTGAGTCAAAGGATGAGTGGACCAGGGTTACCCGAACCAAAAAGGCCAATAAGGCAAAAAGGGCCTTGCTTAAGGACCCCTTAATGCAGATCAAGGCAATAAGGAGTGTCATCACCCCTTATCACAAGAACTCCAAGTATTCTGTTTGGGAACACTTGGAGTTCTTTGAGCAAATGATGGAGACTTTCCATTTGAAGGACAGCAGTAGCTGCATTCAGTATGTCAAATGGACATTCTCCCCAGAATACTCCAGTTTCTTTGCGGGGCTGGAGGACCAAAACCATTCAAGATGGTCCACATATAGGGTGGCCATCTTGAAACATTTTTCTGTTCACCGGAATCCCCAAGAGGCTCGCAAGGCAGCCTACAATTTGCAATGTGGGGAGGATCAGGCCCCACAAGAATTCGTGCAAGAATTGAAGCGTGCCTTTGCGTAGACCACCAGAAGGGTGCTCACGGACAGCAGAGAATTCATCAACACATTTTTCCATGCTCTCCCCAAATACATAATGACCTAGCTCGTGAGAGATTTTCACGAGAAAAGATCTTTATACTGGGTCATTGAGCAAGCCACCCGCATCTATGAGGTGCAGAAACCTGTGGAAAATAAGAATCAGCCCAAAAACCAGAAAAAACCAACAGCACCCCCTGCTGCTGCCAAGGCAGCAGAGGTAAAGGTTGCTCCTGTTTTATATTTGGAGATGGGGGGGACCTAAAAACCTGACTGCACCAAATAATTCACAGCCCATAAGGCCCTCGGGCCAGTCACAGACAGGGAGTCGAGGAGGTAGCCCCACAAATGGGGTCCCCCGCTCCCCTGACTATGTAAATCCCCGCTACAAGGGAAACAGACCAATCCTGTGTTATGTGTGGACTCCTCCAGCCCAAGGGGGGGGATCCAGCCAAGCACCTGACCCAGGGAACTTCCCTCCTAACTTCCCACAGGAGGGCAGAAATTCCCCAAACACTGGGCAGAACTTTTTTCCCAGGTATCCACCCAATTTCCAACCCCAAAACCATCCATCCTCCTTTCCCCAATTCCCTGAGCCCAGACAACCTAATCCGGGAGAGGGGAGGCCAAGGGTAGAGGGGTACCCAAATCTTCCCAACCCGGGGCACTACCAGAGAAGGGATAGCTACCCTTCCCGGGATCAGCCCTGGGGTGAAAACAGAACCCTGTATCAGCCTGAGCGGGTTTCCCAACTTGAGCGCCAGGTCCAAAATATGGGATCTGGGTCACATACTGAGGGCTCAACAGAACCCTCAGATGAGCATGCCACCGCAGAATGCCCCAAACTCTGGGCCTGGTGCTCCAGAACAATGACGGGGGCAGCACCCCGATAACCCACCGGTTCCCAGGGAGGAGGCACAAGGGGAAGGGGGGTGTAAAGCCTTGGAGGAAGCTTCCTTCCCAACTTGTAAACAGCTCCTGGAAAACCAGGAACCGGAAACAAAATCTCCTACCCCTGAAAGTCTGCCACCCAAGGAGCAAAGAGGAGGTAGGAGAAGCAAAGGACCCAAACAGACCCATTTTGTGGAGGAGGTACAGGTATTCCAATTTGAGGGAGAGGGATCCTCAGAGAATCCTGCGAAAAGGATCTTCTCCTTCAGTGATGGGGGAACTCCTCCCAAGGAAAAATGGGTCCCAAGGGATTCCAACCTAGACTGGGTAGATGTGGGGATTGAGCTGTCGCCGCCCATCATTCTATCCCAGAACCAACAAGACTGAAAACCCCTGGTTCAAACCCATCCAGGTGTTTGCCTCCAAAAAGTGGGGGGCGGCCCAGAACTGGAACCAGGGGAACCAAAAACCGCATCAATATCCAGTTGCAAACTTTTTCTTTCAGATTCCCAAGGCTCTCCACAGAATTCTGCCCAAATTTCTTCTCTCTCAATGTCCAAAACCAGAAAGTTAGCCCACCAGTTGTCCAAAAATGTGCATTATCTGTGCCCCCTTGAGGAGAAGGAGGGAAGATATTATGCCCCGGTACAAGTACAGGGGCAGGGTACAATTTTGGCACTGGTGGACACTGGATCCCAAGCTACCCTTCTGTCCAAAAGGGCCTTTGATGAACTGAATTCAGGTGGGGGGGAGAAGTACCGTATTCCTATCACCTTTCTTCCTGGACAACTACAGAACTTTGACGGGAAGGAAATTCCCGTCGAGGGGACTGCAGATTTGGACATCAAAATTGGGCGACACAAGGTGAAACACCCGGTCATAGTAGTGACTCCAAAGGGCACCCCTTGTTTACTAGGGAATGACCTCCTGAGGAGGTTGTCACCCCTAATAGATTGCGTAAACAAGGTCCTCTGGACCCAGACTAGCCGACCAATAAAACTAAAACAGAGTGTCAACCATGTTAGTTTAAACGGCACCTGCCACATGGTTGAAAAAAATCGGACCAAATAGAATTTCACTTCCAGAACAACCACATTCCAGATGTGACAGTAATAGCAGTAGGACAACAGACTGGTGATGGGGGTCCTCTCTATTTCTGAAAATCAACCTTCCTTCCAGTTTAAGGTGGTATTCCACACTGGAAGGAAATACTCTGAAATTCTTTACTAATCCACAATCAGACATTCCCACTCCGATAGTCCAGAAAGATGTGAAATCAGCTCAGAGCCTGGCTGATATTCGGCAGATTGTAGAGCAGTTGTTCATCCCTGTTCAGTTAAATGGTGGGAAGGACTCTGTTCTCGCCCGAGTGTGTGTGAACAACGGTAAGAGCTTCATCAGCGAAGCCATGTTCCGCCAACTCCCAAAAAATCCAGCCATTCCCACATTCAAACTGATAGACAAATGGGAAATGGACCTGGAAGCACCTAATTCCAAACATCTCCTGACAAGCAGGTGTATGCTCAAAATCTCCATTGGCAACAAGAGCATAGTCCATAATTGTTGTGTCGTGCGAGACGTCACTGCCGCCTTTTACTTAGGCAGTGACATTCTCAATCGCTTTGCCATTAGTTTGGACCTAATAAACTTCAGAGCTTGGTCCCGATTAGCGGATAATCCCATGGGCTTTGATGATCCAGAAAAAGCACTTAGGTCAGCTCAATTGCTACCTTATGCAGTTGAAATTCAGATTAAAGAGGAAGTCACCATCCCAGAAAGGACCCGACAATTCACCCTGGAAGTGAAAGTTAAAAGAGGACAGAAATTGAAAAACCCTGATGCTTATATTCATCTAAATGCTTTCCTTCAACAGCAAGGGTTAGGGGTAAACCCAACACCATTAGTCAACATAGAACATGACACCATTCCAAAGGAGGTGGATAACAGCGACTTAAAGAGTATTACTCTAGCCATAGGCACCATTATTGGAATGGCGGTTGATGACCGACATTTCTCCATTGATTTAGGAAATTAACTGTTAGGACCAATCCCAAAGGACTGTTTTGACTGTGACAGTGATGACAATGCAACACCAGACAGGATCTTTACCCGGCATGGGGGGAACTTCCTGGTGTACACGTCTTGCCCTTATGGTAAGGATGATGTGACTTGTGACTTCAGAGGGGATGAGGTGATTTTCCAGGTCCATGAAGGCTGCCTTTCCCACCTGAAACCTCCGGTCCAAATCAGCACTCTGACCAGGGACTTCTCCACCCAGCTGGAGGAGGCTGCTGAGATAGCAAAACCAGAAGTATTTCCAGGCTTCAGGCAGATGGTGGAAGAGAGAGTCAACCTAGCTGATGCCTGCGTGACTCTGGAACAGAAGCAAAAGTTGAAACAAGTTTTCTTGGATTTCCAAGATCTCTTTGCGGTACACTCATATGACTGTGGTCGCACCGACATCCACACAACAACAATTCCCACGGACCCTGGCATGACTCCAATGTTTATGAAGCAATATCGCTTGCCTCTCGCATCCATGGAGTCCCTTACTGAAATAATTAAGAACCTTGAGTCCCGGGGAATAATCCGTCGAGTACACAGCACCTTCAATAATCCGGTGCTGGGAATATTGAAGCCAAACGGCCAGTGGAGACTCTGCACCAACCTTAGGGAGCTCAACAAACGGTTCCATACTTCCCGATGGCCTCTGCCCTACATTGACCAAGGGCTGGCCCAGATTCAGGGGTCACAGGTATTCACTGCAATAGACCTGACCAAACGATACTGGACCGTGCCTGTCAGTAGGGAGGACCAATACAAACTGGCTTTTACCTTTGGGGGCCAGCAGTACACATGGACCCGAACTCCCTTCAGATACCTCAACTCCGGCAATGAATTCAACATTTTCCTACATAAGGCCATGCCCGACCTGGGTGCGCGGGGTAACCTGGCTTATGTAGATGATGTCCTCATCAAGAGTTCATCTGTGGAGGAACACATAGCGGATATCCGTTATGTTCTGACACAGTTGAGGGCCGCCGGAGCAAAACTTTCCTTCCAAAAAGCACAGTGGTGTAGAACACGTGTTAATTTCTTGGGGCATGAGATTACTCCTCAGGGTCTCTGTCCCCACGAAAAGAAAGTGGAAGCACTCCAGAAACTAAAGGATCCCATAACTCTGCGGGAACTAAGGAGCCTCCTTGGACTGACTAATTACAGCAGAAAGTTCATTGAGGGCTACGCTGATATCACCAGACCCCTAATTCATCTCTTGAAGGGGGGGGTCAAGTGGGAATAGGGTCCAGAACAATCCGAGGCAGTAAGACAACTCAAAAGAAGCCTCTCACAAGCGCCTTGCCTAGCTTACCCTGTCAGAAACAAGGAGTTCTTCCTGGAGACAGGGTTCTCTAATACATGCTTGACGGCGGTATTATACCAAAAGCAAGACAAGGTCAATAAAGTAATCTCCTATGCGAGCAAAACTTAATCCTCTGTGGAGGAAAAATTCAACGATTGTGAGAAGGCACTCCTAGCAACGGTGTGGGCATTGAAGAATTACCGCCCGTTCATCCAGGGGGAACACATCATACTGTAGACTCCACACCAGCCTCTGCAATACCTCCAAAGTGACAGAATCCGGGCCGGAAATGTGAGTAATTCCTGAATTACTTCCTGGATTCTGTCAATGCAAGGCTTTCCTGTGGAGGTCAGATATGGCCAAAACAAGAAGAGTCCCCTCGCGCAAGGTCTGGCTGACTTGCATGATTGTGCCAGAGAAAACTGTCTCGAGGACGAAAGTCTAAAAATCATGGACAACATGGAGGCATACCTTAATTCCCCACACAAAGTCTTTGAAGAAGACAAGTGTGAGGAAATGCCCAATGTCTATGTGGATGGATGCTCTTACCATGTTGACAACAACGGGGAGAAAGAACTGGTGGCCGGCGAAGGGAATGCATGGGTGAAGGAGTTTCCAGAACCCTCTGCTGGGTACAAAATTGGTCCCCGAAGTAGTCAGGTGGCAGAGTTCATGGCTGGGCATCAGGCCATCCTCACTGCTGTCCAACATCAACTCCACAAACTGGTCATAATCACAGATTCGGATTATGTACGGAACGGGTTCGTGGAGCACCTGGTTAATTGGAAAACCAGAGGCATGTTATGTGCTCATAACAAACCACTGAAACATGGGAAGTTAATCCAAAATATTGATGATCTGGTCACATCGAATGGGATGACCATCTACTGGAAGAAGATCAAGGGTCATTCCAAAGTAGAGGGACCAGACAAAACTGGAAATGACTTAGCTGATCAGCTGGCCAAAACCAGGGCCATCCAAGGGGATCTAATAGAAATAGAGTCCCTGTTGGGGGAAATCCAGGTCACTGCTATCACTAGGTCCCAGACAAATGTTCACAATGATCTTTCAACTGCACGATGGAGTAAGGAGACCCCTGATGCTGATTTAATTACGGCTCAAAAGGGAGATCCAATAATTGGTAAGTTTTACCAACACATTGACGACCCTGAGAACTTTCCCCTGACGGATACCGATTACATTGGGAAGGAGGACGTTAGAGTGTTGATGAAATGTCCAAAGATGTTCCGAATCCAAGAAGGTTTGTTGGTAAGGAAATCCCAAGCTGGCCATGATCAGTGGGTGGTCCCTACCTCATTCCGAAGCCTGATGTTAAGTCACGCCCATGATGCGGCCACAGCAGGTCATAGGGGGTTTTACACAACACTTGAGATCTTAAGAGAGATTGCATACTGGCCACACATGGGGCAGGACCTCGACCAATACTTGAAGGGGTGTCTGGTGTGTGCAAAATTTCAGCCATCATCCCTCACACACCGTGCGCCTCTCCAAAAGAGGGGGATGACACTGCCATGGTCAGATTTGCAAATCGATTTCGTAGGCCCTGTGATTCGCTCGTCTAGAGGAAACAAGTACATGTTGACAGTCACATGCTTGTTTACCAAGTGGGTGGAATGTCTCCCGGCCCCAAACTGCAAGGCAGAAACAGCAGCTGCCCTGATGATTAACCACATCTTTTCCCGTTTTGGTCTACCTCAAAGGATTGAGTCAGACAGAGGTAGCCATTTCACCAGCGAGGTAATGACAAAGATGTGGGAGATACTAGGGGTCAAAAGGAAGCTACATATTGCTTACAGGCCAGCTTCTTCTGGGGCAGCAGAACGCTACAACCGGACCATTGTGAGCATCTTAAAAAAGTTTGTGGCAGATTCTGGGCAAAGTTGGGATATCCGATTACCTCTGGTCCTAATGGCCATCAGATCTACCCCTTCATCTGCAACTAAAATGTCACCGTTTGAGCTGATGACTGGACGCAAGATGGTGCTTCCCCACCATTTTCTCTACAGGACCCAAGAGCAGACATTGATAAATGCCTCCACAACTCATGAGTATGTGTACAATTTAAGGAAACACCTTTAACATGCTTTTGCCTATGCTCAGCGGAATCTAGAAAGATCAGCTGATAGCATGAAGACCCATTACAACCTGAAGACAACCAGGAAGGAATATAATGTGCGAGACCGGGTCTATCTATACAATTTCCAAAGGAACCAGGCCAAACAGTGAAAATCTTTGCCTACATGGATGGGACCGTTGGAAATTATAGACAAGATCTCCCCAGTAGCTTATGAGATCCACATCCCCAAACGTAGTCTGGTGGAAGGGGAAGACAAGTGGGTACATATAAATCAGCTAAAGTGTTGCCATCCCAGGCAGACTCTGCAGGAACTGGAGGAGTCCTCTGCAATACCAGAGGGGACCACTCCAGATTAATTCAGTTCCACCCTAAAATATTCCACATATAGCCTATAAAATTCTATGATTCTTGAATATGTTCTTGCCTCCTGATTTAAAAAAATGTATATGTTCATGTTTTTGACTATAAAATGTATATGCCGCCCCACTGTATCAATAGTGGGGGAGAAATGTCTAGGAATGTGTATTGCCGCTTTGTTTATCATCCTAGGAGAGATGAAATCCGGAGACTGACCACGGAAGACGACCTGGAGACCGGGAGCAAAGATCTGAGGGGCCCGGGGTGCCGCCCAATATTCCCATCAGGACAGGCGAGGAGAACCGATCGATCCAACCGGATGGAGGAAAAGATGCTGAACTGTGCCATCCGCGGAATTGGAAGAAGAGGATGCAGACATACCAGCGCGTGGATCAAAACATCCTTTGCACCCGACTCCCCCTCGACTCGAAATCAAAGCGCAGTCGGGCGTGGGGGCTTGTCAAGGGTTTTGACCCATGTTGAATTATTAGACTGGGTAGATGTGGGGATGAGCTGTCGCCGCCCATCATTCTATCCCAGAAGAAAACTAAATCAATAGACTGGGTAGATGTGGGGATGAGCTGTCGCCACCCATCATTCTATCCCAAGAGAACCGCGCAGTTTTGCACACAGCAAAATGGTCGCCTGACCTGCCACCCACCAGTGTGAGCGTGAGGGGCCAGGAGTGCCATAAGTAAAATGTGTGCCAAAGAAAAAACAGCAGTGCCGGTGGCTAAAAAAAAGCGCTTTGAAATCACCTTTGTTTCTCTGAAATGCAAGCTAAAAATGCCTATTTTAAATATTTCAAGATATTCAAAAATCTCAATGAAAACCAGCAGACATTTGGCAGAATGTAGTCTTGTGTGTATACAAAATCTGGAAAGAGAAAGAGCCCAAAACAATGTTTATAACAACACTGGCTGAGCTGTGGATATCAGCAGCTGAAGTCAAATTGGACTGAAAGACACTAAAATCTAAATTTTTAAAATAAATGAGTGACCTACTGTTGAGTGTCACATAGTTTGCAACTGTTAAATGTCATAGTTTTGAACTTAGAATCAGCGTTCTACCTGCATGTGTAAAAATTGTAAGTTTGATTTGGATGAAGAAAAACTGGGAACCTAAGTGACATTTGGCTGAAGCCTGGCTTGAAGAGAGTGAATTCTGCCCGGCAACTACCCCCGACAGGAGTTGAAACTTGATCAGCAGCTGTGTTCCCAGGCCTGGCTGCATTCTGCTGCCCCTGCCAAAAGGAGATGACACCTCTCTGATTGGATTAGGGGAGGGGCACCTGGGGACTGCAGGAAACTAAACAAAGCACTGTCCTTGGCCCATGCAAATGTCAAATTAGGGGGGTCGTAAATGGCTTCCTCTCGGAAGGAAACGGGGAGGGACACTGCATCTGTGAGCAAGCTGAGCTTGGGGGAAGTGGATAAACCAGAAATTCCACCATGTGCTTTGGAAAACCACACCCCTCAGGGCCAGAGCATAATTTTAAAAAGATGGATAATACATAGTGCGGACTTGTAAAAATGATATAAATAACATCATCATTCTTGTGATTTTTCTGTGCACATTTTAAGAGGTGTTAGGACTCTGTTGTATGTTCTTGGGGATAGTAGCGGAAAAAAGGTTGGTACTCCAAATGTATGCATGTTAAAAATCTGACACTTTATCATCTGAAACCCATATCCCTGGTGCACATTTGTGTAAAATCTGGAAAGGTTTAGAGGTCGTTATCCGGATGAAAAGGGGAGAATTCTGTCATAAGTGGACACGACATCTTACAAAGACAGGGATCGGATGGTTTGGTGCTACAGAAAATATGTTAACTGGACATATAATATTAGAAAAATGGTACATAGATAAATATGTATTTGGATCAGAAATAGATTTGTGTGCAAGTTGACAAGGGGAGGATCCTCTGACCATAAACCTACCTCATCACTCTGACTCACAACCCAGTTCCCCCAATCAAGGGAGAGAGGAGGAACTGGCCAATGATAAGTTGAGAGGGTTGGGCATGTAGAATGAGCCGACCCACCCACTTTCTAAACACATAAAAGGAGACTGTGCCGGACAGGTAGAGACATTCAATTTCCATTTCCTTGCGGAGCACGCTAACAGACGACTTCACATTCAGAGATCCAGACTTCAAATCCATCAATCTCCAGAGACAAGAGAGACCAGACCAAGACCAGATCGCTGAGAGCTGACCCAGATCGCTGTGAGCAGAACCATAGAACCAGTACCCAGTGGCGAGAGAACCGCAGCCAATCCTGACCCGATCTGTGACAAAGTTGCATTTCTGTCCAAAAAAATAGTGTGAGTACACAGCCAGAACTGTGCAAAACCAATCTCTTAGTTTAAAATAATCTAATTCAAATTATTTTAACCTATTGAGAACTGCATCATAGAAATCATGTCCCTTCTTTTGATTCAAAGCTGCAAAACTGTCATCTGTCATTTTGAAACTTTAAAATTTCATTTCTGAAAAACTACCTTCACAAAATTGTCCGTCTCTTTCTACTCCTTATACTTCCTCCGTAATTGCGCTCGACGCACGCGACTAAATTGCCGCGATTTGACATTTTGCTTCATTCCAGCCACGTGTAAAAACATTTGCCTTTTGCTTCCATCACGGAAGTCTGTTTTCAACTTTATAACCATCCCTGAATCATTGACAGGACTGGCCTGAACTGATTTAAAGTATCTCTCACTCACCCTGAACCTCCTAGAGGGAATTAAAATCATTTTAGCATATTTTTCCCTTCTTTGCATACCACATTTAAAGTACTTTGCCTGTGTTTAAAATCATCCTTGTGATCTAAGCTTGCTAGGGGGAACTGAATTCAGATTGTACTGTGATTGTATTCCTGTAGACTGTGTGTGTTACTTCCACCTCCTTACATTGCATAGAGGGGGGGTGAATTGCCAAAAGGGGAAAAGTTATTATATTATGTTTTGCTGAAATCATATCAAGTTTATTCCTGTTTTGCTTCTTTTCCACCTTGCATTTCTTTGTACCATATAAAGCATTCTCAGCTACCTTATCCTCTATACTACTCCTAAGTAATTAAACTAGCGTGCTAGTATCACATCATCCATTGTTGATCACTCACTGTCATATGTCTAAGTGTGATATCAATTATTAATTTATTATAAAAGTGTGATATATATATATATATATATCTATATTGTTTAATTCTCAAATTAACCTTTTAAATTTGCAAAACAAACTTACTTCTTGGCTCAGTGGGGTCAGGGGGATTCTAAGAGAGGGGTGTTATATAAGGGTTGTCATCCAGAGTACACGAACTGGACATACAAATTTATAAATAAGGGCTTCCCTTGAGCAATCCCAGACAAGGCACTGACTTAGTGGGACTGCTTGATCAGAGTCTTTACCAGAGAGTCACCTCATAAGATTTCAGGAACTCCACGATATCCAGGTTGACTAATTTCCCTCTGGCTCCTGCTCTGTTCCAAGACAACAAACGCAACACAGAGGAAGAAGACTTCTACAATGCTTGACCCACCTCACACTCCTGTTTTAAGGCATTCCCTCTATCCCAGAAACCCCAAAATCTGATGGATCAGGAAGAGTACCTATCTGGCAATCGATTTCCTCTAAGGTTGAAAGTAAGTCAAAATGATTAGATAACACAACTCGCGATGAGAAACATTCCCTACCAACTTTCAATTGTTGCACTGCCCTCGATCGATCCTAGGATTCAATATCGGGCAGACATTAGGATTAGTCTCTGCCTCAGTGGTCTTTCCTTCACCTCCTGATTCTTTCATGCATTTGCCAAAAGGGCTAAATTTGATTGTGCACCACCCCCTAAATCTGAATAGAAATATTCCAATGACACTGGTCTACTCCCAAGCCTGGTGCTATTCGGTTTAACACCTGTCAGATTAGAATTGGTCAGATTGTTTCCAAATTTGAGCCTGCAGAAGAGATTACAATACTATCCCCGGCCCCATATTTCCTTGAGGAGCTGACCCATCCTACTCTTCTCACCATAAGAATGTCTCTTCGGTTGATACTTGGGCCCATCATATTCGTGTTAATCCATTGACTGGCCTTGTTCATCAGCGAGAATTTTGCCTCAAACCCCTCAAATTTGGTACATTAGTGATTACTCCTACCAATGGAGCAGCTTGCAGGGGTAAACCTATGAACCCCATTTCCCCACTCTCTGGAGTCTCCAAGGATTTCCTTGAATGCTCTTTTGCAACTTTCTGGATATCTTTCCTCACTCCTGCATCAACCAGGATGCGTCATTGGTACTGATTAGTAGTTTTAGTGTTCTGTAACCCAACCTCTATTGGTTCTCTCTCTCCACCCCCATCCATGCTCTGCCCCCCTATCCTTACTCTGTCCAACACAGGTATTTCCACCCAAGCTTTGCTACCAGGATCCAGAGTGGCCCCCAACTAAATTCTTCAAATTGTCTCTTAAGGTCCCTCGTAGAGTCATCCATTATAGCCATGGTATTCATGACCCCCTGCTTGAATGAATGCAGGAGGTCATGGATACCTTGGAGATTTTTATCCCCATGCTCCTTTCCTGCGTAATCTTATCCCTCCCACAATGAATGTCGTGCATCGAGAGAAGTAAGATATGATATGATATCTTATTTATATTGCGCTATTACACAGGTGTTTCAGAGCGTGACCAGGCAAAGGGAGGGGAACAGGGGAGAAACAAAAACAACGATCTTACTAGGTCCAGTGACATTGAGAACGCGCAAGTGCATGGGGAAGGGAAAAGGGGGAAAGTGCATGGGGAAGGGAAAAAGGGGGAAAGCACAGAGCATAGGAGAGAAACAAAATAAATAGTAAGTACATAAATATTTAAATAGAGTGTTAGCAGTGGTATTGCAGCCAGTAAGAGGCAATGGTGCTAGGTTAGTCAGATAGGGAGTATCTGATACGGGCAGAAGAAGAGTGGGTGGGGAACTGTATGGGTACAGACACAGGCCCCAGTGCAAGGGGTGGCCCGGAGGCAGGGAAGGAGGATGGCAGGGTGAGCAGGCACCTGGGCCTGAAGGGGAGAAGGTGGCCAGGTGCAGAGTGCCGAGGGAAAAAGGCAGATCAGCAGGGGAGAAGTGGGGCAAAGGCAGAAGCGAAGAGGAAGGTCTTGAGGAGCTTCCGGAACAGTAGATGGTTCTCCTCAAGTTTCAAGGTGACAGGGAGGCAGTTCCAAAGGGAGGCCCCGGCCGAAGACAGAGATCTACCTCCAGCTCGTTTCTTTGAAAAACGACTGACCCTGAGGGAGTTAGAGGTAGAGGAGCGAAGGGATCGAGAGGGGAGGTATTTACGGAGGGATAGTTGAAGGTATTTTGGACCCAGGCTCCAGAAAGCCTTGTGGATAATGCAAAGGGTTTTAAATGTAATCCTTGCATCCACTGGGAGCCAATGAAGGGATTTCAGAGCTGGAGAGATACGATCCCAGGGCTTGAGGCCAAGGACAAGTCTTGCAGTCCTGTTTTGGATTAGTTGTAAAGGGCAGAGAGTAGAGGCTGGTAGATTTAGAAAGAGGCTGTTACAGTAGTCCAGTAGTCCAGTAGTCCAGTAGTCCAGTAGTCCAGTATACAGTAGTTGTATAGGCTTCAATTTTTCATCTAATAGGGCCTCCAACTATGTTTTGGTATGATGCGGGGGCGGCCACCAGGCAATACAGTGAAAGTCAGAGGTGAATAGAAACAAACCACCAACTGTATTCCTTCCGGACAGGGCACTCCTTGAAGCAGGTGTAGTAGAAGCATAACCGTGGATTTAGTTCAGAGCCCAGATGACAGATGACCCATCAGACCCACAGAAACACAAAAACACACTCTTCCTCACTCTGCCATGCTCCACTAAAACCGAAGGTTTTGAAAGGCACTTCCACCTGCAACAATGACAGTAGGAGACAGACTGAGCAGTGGCAACTGGTATAGGCACAAAAGCACAATCTTCCTCACTCAGCCACGCTCGGCTAAAACTGAAGTATTTGCAGGGCACATGCACCTGCAACAATGAAAGTAGGAGACCGACTGAGAACTGGGAGCTGGTATAGGCACAAAAACACGCTCTTCCCCACTTTGCCATGCTCAGCTGAAGCTGAAGATTTTGAAGAGCATACCCACCGGCAGCAATGAAAGTAGGACACAGACTGAGCACTGGGAGCCGGTATAGTACAAAAACACACTCTTCCTCACTCCACCACTCTCTGCTAAAACTGTTGGTTTGAAGGGCACACCCAGCTGCAACAATAAATGTAGGAGACAGACTGAGTACTCGGAACCTATATAGGCACACACACTCTTCCTCAATCTGCCACACTCCGCTAAAGCTGAAGGTTTTGAAGGGCACAGTCACCTGTATCAATGAAAGTAGGAGGCAGACTGAGCACTGGGAACCAGTATAGGCACAAAAACACACTCTCCCCCACTCCTCACTTATTGTACTGGTCCTTCAGACTGTCATTACTGGGGAACTATGTTTCACTTTTGTCTTTTGACATTTTACCTGTTTGGGTAACGTTTTCATGTTGCCCACAGCATGCATCTTCCAATGCAGTGCAATAGGGATCATTTTGTATCACACTAGACTTACATCAATGGTATTTTTGGTTACTTTTAAATGTGACTAAAGACAAGCTGGTGGCAGCAGTTACATTTCTAAAATTGTGCGATATTTTTATTTAGCCCATTTGTGTTTACCGCATTTGGCTACTAACTCTAGCTAGTGTCCCAAGATGGGTGTGATTTTTTGCTTTGTCTTTGGCTATTTTGTTCCTGGCCTTCGTCCTGTCTTCTCAGGTCAGTTATTCCCCTTAATGGTCATGCATTTGTCCGGGAAAGCTTCTGTTTCCACGGGTTGGAGCATGCCATGTGTGTATGGGTTCATGAAGTAGGCTGGGACTTTCTGGTACCAATCCACATACTGGTACCAACATGTCTAGTGTGCATGAATGAGTTTGGCACCACAGTGGTGCCTGATTGGACCACTGCTGGTGTGCACGAGTAGAGCAGGTCCTTGCCTTTGGAGGGTTTAGTTTCATCACTCACCTGAATTAAGGCTAAAAAAGGAATCCTGCAGCCATTCCAGAAGATCAGAAGAGGAGCCAAGTAACTTGTGTAGCTGTGCAGATGACGGAAGACCCAAGGATGAATCCTGGAGAGGCCTAGTGACCATTCTTGATGCTGTCTCGGTTAATCCATGCTTGACTACCTGATCTCAGAAGACCCTTGTTGGTTCCTGACCCATTGCCCTGCTGGGACCAACAAGTCTTTATGCCTTCTCATTATCCTGCATTATGGAGCCTTCAGAAGTGTCCCTGGACCAGCTGGTTTACTGACCAGCTCTGTTTTGAAATACTGTGCCAGAAGGGTTGTCGTTCTGTATTTTGCCCAAAACTTTGGTGGTCTTCAGCTAGTCCTACCAGTAGCCTTTCTGCCAGGTTTCAGCATACCAGCATTGATGAGTCCTGTACTGCAAGGCTTAATTTGTTCACAACTGGTGAGATGCCTGCTGTCGCCTGTGTGCAGTGAATGACACAAGAACCAGCCATCCCCCATCTGAAACAGTGTCCTGAAAGAGCCTGCATCAGTGCATGCTGCATTTCTTTGCTGGAAAGGTTTGCACTCAGCACCTGGACCCGACCAGAGGTTTCCTTGCACCCCCAGCAATGGGCGTCTTCTACTGGGTCTAACAGCAGGAAAACCTCCCTCCATCAACCCCCATTCTACCTGTCAAGACCTTTGGGAAAAACAGAGTAAGGGCAGTGAATAGTTACAATGCTTATCACTGTGCCTTTTTCCTCCATTTTAACGTTAGTGAAGAACCTTGATTTATATTCCATTCCATTGCTTTTTAAACATTTGTTGAAAAAGCTGCTCTAGAAGATAGGAAAAATATGTTACTTAACTGAAAATCGCTTGGAAAGACTTCTGGAACAATTTTCACACATACATAAACATTTCCTAGCTTTGCCCCATCTTCTAAAGGTACTTTGTGAAGTTAGGGCAGACGACCCCATTCAACCTAGGGTTGGACTCATAAAGGTAGGGCTTATATTCCTGTGGACTGGTTATACAATTGCCTAAATACTTACCCTTCCTTTTAGGTGTATGGTGAACTGTATGCATTGTATTAACCAACTATGGCTGTAAATATGTTTTATATTTAGACTGTTGCGTGATAATATTTACTGCTTGTTTAATATTCCTAGTATGTTTTTGGGCCTATAATAAATAGAATATGTTTGTACTTACTGTCTAAGTTTAATCATTATATATTTCACTGTGTGGACTCATTGTGGCTCCTGACCCCTCTCAATGCTTTAGCCAACAACAGGAGTTTTTCAGGGGAGGACAATAAGGCTGCAACAGACAAAGAACACCACAATTTGCACAAAGGAGACGACCAGACAGTGGTACTCCAACCAATAATGGATGATAAAATACCCATTATAAACCTGTCCAGATACACACTGAAAGAGACTGACCTTTTTGTCAAAGGACTGTCTTACGTACCAGGTCTGACCCTTTCACCTGAGAGATGGAGTTTTTTTGCAACATCCGTCTGAAAAATATTTTTGAAATGTATATGACTCGACACTGTACTGACACAACTACTGCAGGATGAGAAAGCACAGAGATAACGAATGTCACCAATAAAGGCTGGATTAGTACAGAAGAACAACAATTGCTATGCAAGTTACATCCTAAGACAGCTGCATTTTACACGCTCCCTAAAGTACACAAAAACAGGAACAAATCACCAGGAAGGCCTGTTGTGTCTGCAATTGATTCCCTCCTGGAACCTTTGTCAGTGTACACAGAATTTCTCCTTATGCCCTTCATGGTTAAGACTCCCTACTATGTCAAAGATTCAACGGACATGATCAAGCTGATACACAATATCACCATGGAACCACAGGGCATTCTGGTTACTATGGATGTGGAGGCACTGTATACCTCCGTTATCCAAATGGAGAGCCTGGGCGACTTAGACGTGAATCCCCAGAAACACCTCCTACAGGATTCATTCTAGAATGCCCCAGGTTAGCTGTGACGGAAAACTTTTTTCTATTTGAAAATCAAATATACAAGCAACAGAAGGGGGTTGACATGGGAGAAACCTTTGCCCCTGACACAGATAACCTATACATGGCCAATTTCGAGGAACAATTTATATCCTGCACTATCAATCTGTGTGGCAATTATATTGCCGTATTGAAGAGATAAATAGATGATGTTTTTATGGCATGGAGAAGCAGGGTGGCATCACTAATGGATTTCCATAAATGGCTGAACAGGTGTGATCCAAACATCAAGTTTACTTTAGAATGGAGCTTTGATCCTGTTAATTTTTTGCATCTTAAAATCTTTAAAGTAGCAGACAAACTTCACACCACTTTCTATAGGAAGCCGACGGATCGGAATAGTCTACCTTACTTTACCAATTTCCATCCTGCTAGCCTCAAACTGCTCCGACAAATGGGATTTTGAACATCATGCAGAGCAAATCAAGACCAGACTTACTGATAGAGGCTACCTCAAGAAAATGGTTAAAGATAACTACAGGAGGGCAGCCAATGCAAACCGAGATGTATGTCTCATCACACAGGTGAAATCAGAAAATAAAAATTTGACATACGTACAACGTTCAGTCCAAAACGCAATGCCATTAAGAAAATATCAATACAAACTGGCACCTAGTCAAACAGCAGGGCTCATTATCCTGCAAAACCATGTTCGCTTTTAAGAAAAATATCAATATGCACCAAAAACTGGTACATACATGCATGGACACACCCAAGGACCAAACTGATCTAAATCAATGGGGACTTCCCACCATTACTGCCCACTATAAATGTAGCAAGTGTGTAGCCTGCAGATTTACAGGGACCACACACTTTTTTGAGCATGTACACATCAAGTGGGTGCTGAGGCACCACACTAATTGTCAAACAAAAACGGCCATCTATATTATTAAGTGCCCATGCAATTTTATTTAAGTGGGTAAAACTATCGCCCTGTCAAACAGTGCATATCTCAACATGTATTAGAAACAAAGTCTGTGACAAACCCCTTGTTGAACACTTATTTCAGGATGCGCCACCCAGATGAAGATCTTCGGTGGTTCATCCTGCAAACACCCAAACCACAGTCATGAGGTGGCAATCTGGCAGCTCAGCTGCACAGAACTGAACAGAAATGGATATATCGGCTGAACACAGTCAACCAAGGATTAAATATTTCTGTGGAATGGAACAACCTCATCTGTATATGAAGATTACACCTCTAGATGTAATGTTTTGGCCCACATATCATGACCTGCTGGGTCATATTTCTCATGATCCTAGCCATGAAAATTGCAATTGTAACATTCCCTCATCAACTCCCGTTGATTGGGGGTCACCACACTTCCTCCGTGGATCTGTTGGTACAGATATGCATTATTGGCCAGGGTGGCATGTCTCCCTTAACTGTTTACTCAGGTTTGGGGAAGGTGTGCCATGCGTGACACTACCTTTAGAGCAATAGCCAGATTAGGTCACCATTATTATGGTTGCCATTGCGGGCACCTTGGGATGGCCATGTAACTTGTGCACATTCCATAGATTGTGCATGTTGACTGCCTTGGCTGTACATGCAGCATAGCTCGCAGAGTGTCTTTAACAGCAGCTCACTCCCGCGTGAGCAGGCACATAGTTCTGTTTCTGTGTTTATACATTTCTACGAGCCGATATTTAATCACACTCTTACGGGCGGCCGGCGTAGATGTCCAGAGAAAGTGCCATACACTATGGTGCAGGTAGCACTGATACCAAGGTAAGAACTACACAAGTAGCACTTGGTGCAGGTGTCTCACGGATTTGGTGTTATAAACTGGCACACCTGATTGTCACCGGAGAGCACAACTGTATGCCAAGAGGTTTTGTGACTACTAGTCAAGGATAGGTGCGGGGCGTGCAACAGGCTGCTAACTAATACACATAGATACATGCAGCCACGTTAGGGACGTTTTAGCTGAGGGCGATCCCTTATCCATGCGCAACTGTTTGTAAACAGGACATTAAACAAACAAGAGCATTTAAGAATTAGCGTGTGGAACTATCAGTCTGTAAAATCCATTACAGGGGCAATGCCATGTGAGGTGTGCTTAGGCTGATTTTGTGACGGGGTAAGAGTACAAGCTAATAGCTTTGTGTGTTCTACTGCTATAGATTAAAAGAACTCGGCGTATACGGAAGACTAAGCCGAGACAGCACGAACAACAGGGGAGTCTGGCACTTTTTTTTACATATAGGACAATCAAGATTATTACCGCCAGTGGCAAGCGCATTTGTCCTATACAAATCTCGCTATACCACATTAATGGGCTAAACAGTATTTTACCCTGACTATTATGGGTCCATGCTTTATAGGCAAGTCATAAGAGTGAGTCATCTGGAACTGCACTCCCATGACAAGAGATTTTTTTTAAAATCACATGGTAATTATAGTGCAAGTAGACTATCTGCAGTTATAGTGGAGACAGTCATAATTGGCACACTGCAGTGCACCGAACATTCATTGCTGCCTGTTCTGCATCAAGTTGCACACAGACAGGCATGGCTTTAAGTGATCCAGTTGCCTGAACATCCTGGAGAAATCCCACAGTCCCAAGCTTGCATCCATAAAATATTTCTGGAGGTAAGTTTGGGACATGTAATTATTTATTGAACACAATTATGAGTAAATATGCTCTATTATAGAATGGACAAGGGTGAACAGAACATTGTATAATTTCGATATTACTACGTTTTTCATGAATTGTGTATTGAAATAAATGTGATTAACCCTTGTTAGTAATATCTACAATTAGTTCTGTTCACCACTTTTGGTCTTGTTCAGTTGCTTTGTCAATATTTACTGATCATCTCCATGATCTAGACCGTACCAGGTACCCTTAGTATAGGGTACATATTCCTGACAGGGTTGGTCTTAGTATGGATTCATCTTTACAGATTTTTGCATACTGCGAGAAAAAAGCTGTTCAGTTGGAGTTTAGTTTTGTTGAACTGCCATGATTTGGTGTTTATTTGAATATACAATATTGATGTTTACGGGTGCCTGAAGGCTAGACCATTCAGACCTGTGGTAATTTGTGCTGGTGGGAGGCCCATTTTATGGTTTGCAACTTTCATAGATGCTCCCGTGTGCTTCCGTAATGTGTGTGTCTCTTGCACTTTTGTTTAGCACTAATAAATAGATGGTTTCCACAGGAAGCAGCAGGGAAGGCCAGAGTTCTTGCAGCCAAGTTGCTAATCGAGCAACCTGTGTGGAAATATCAGCTGCTCCACTTCACCATCAAATGTATGTGGTTTTGGGCAAATCACTTTCAGCCTAATTTTCCATGGGGCAGAGAATTAAATGGAGGCATGAAAGTGTGGCTCATTACTTTTACGCATCCATCTAATGCTCTGTCTCATTGGCGAGATGGAGGACAGGCACAAAGCGTTGTTAAGCTCTCCGCCGTCCTTGCTACCGTCATCTTGTGACTAGTAACCCTGGTTGTATGTTTGCATTAGATTTTCATGCAACAAATGGATTCCTTTGAAATCTGCCTCACATTAACACATGCTAAGGAGCAAGGGGATTTTATAAGAATCTATTTGTAAATGCCATCTGCAAAGCATATTTGCTGGCGGAATTTATAATTCTACTAGAAGGAGTGAAACAATAGAAGAGTGAAAGTGAGTTTGCTTGTCCGCTAACTTAATGTGTGGGGTACATTTACCAGCCCAGCAGAACTCCCCTGCACTACCAAACTGCATTTTCAGCAGTTACCTGAAGAATGGCAGCACTGGCTCTGCTGAGCACCTATTCCGTGGCATCAAAACTGCATTTTAGCAGTTATTAAAAATAATGGCTGCAGTGGCTGTGTTGAACACCAGTGGGGCGAGATGAAACATAGAACACCCGAGAATTTCTGAAGTTATGTTCTTCATATGCACCCAAAAGCAGCCTGGTGCAGCACTGCTATGCTACTATGCTGAAAGCTCAAGATTTCTAACTGAAAGAGAAAATGTTCTGTGTTTTAAATGACTGCACACTGATGCTATTTCCATCTTTTCAACATTACACAGTTTGGTTGCTGATAAGACACATTCATGCTTATCTATCTTCAGGTTGTACACCAGCAAAGGAGGGCATGTGTGTCAAGTAAAAACTGTAAAATAGCAAAGAAATTCACTAAAGGCCGTACAGCAAGCATATACTCTTGCAACAAAGTGACACTGGCAAAATTCCTCACAGGAAGCTGTTTATGTCAGTTTCAAAGAACCCTTGTTTTTGAAGAGATTCCTGTGTGTAGAAATTGACCAGAGCTATGGGAATGTTCAGAATAAACTTGCGAGGAAAATCACATTTATAAATGACGAGGGAAAGTAAAAATGTATCTGTGTTGTACTGCTCTGCAAAAGCAGTGAGTGGATATTGTACAAACTCAATGGACATAGTATTGTGACATGCCCTGAAACAAAACTATATATGTTGGGATGAAAAGCTGCCAAAATATAAGTAAATTGTCCTCTCTGGACTGTATTTTTCCCCACCAAAAGAACTTCAACATCACGGCTAGGCCCTGGAAATTGCTGCCACACCTGTCCTCGCAAGGTATGCACTTCTAAAGTGTACCAGCCCCATGGGAAAGGACGTTCCAATATAACATGAATGGCCCTGAGGTGTGGGATGTGGTGACTTCATCAGCCGAAGCAGCATTGCTACAGCATGAGACAATGGACTGCTCTGGCACAGAGGTGTGAAACCCCTGACACCTCTCCTCAGCTTCAAACTGCCTAGGATCAAAGGGGAGTCATAGCAACTCTATGTGCCAGTTGATCAGGGAAGGACATTTGCTTGGGGGGGTTGGAAAGACTGCCCATATTAGGAAACAAAGCCAGCCCGATTGATTTTAAAGGCTTTGCATATCATGACATTTATTTCAGTAATCTAAAGAAACAGTAATGTAAAATTATGACCATTTTAAATGTCATTTTTGTGCCATTAAAATAAGACATTGTAGGTTTTTCTGACATGTTGTGGACGCAAATGCCAGTAAAATGTCATTTCTGAGGAAAGTGTACATGTTACGGTTTTGAAAATAAATGATAATATGAACAGTGTATTTGTAGACAATTGTAGAATTTTAGGTGAAATGTTTTCCATGGAAATGGCGAACGATTGCCAGAATGACTAAACAGCATCGCACAAAGTCAGCGTGTGGACAGAAATCTTCCTTGTGAAATATTTTTTATAAGGGTGATGGTTATAAAAATGAGCTTTTTGTGCAATGACTGATTTTTTGCAAAAGTAACTTTGGTAGAACAAAGCACATTGTAAAAAACACCCACACTAAAACTGAGTCACTTCCTTCAGTCCAATCTGCTTACAGGGAAGCAGCATCAGTTCTAGGCTGACCTATCTGATTTAGGGGAATGTTTAGCTTAGTTCTGCCCACATAGTAAAAATCCTCTGAAGTCATCCGGTCTATATAAGATGGAGACATATAGGCAGTCAGGACATTCAAAAATCCAAGATTCAAAAATCCAACTCAACATCCAGAGATCCAGACATCCAACATTCACCCTGCAAGATTCCAGACTCCAGAGCAAGGCCAGAACCTCTTACCCAGGCTGAACCTCGAATCCAGAATTAAACCCTACAAAAATCTCAAGGATTCAGGGGAAAAGGGGAGAAGGCTGCTGAACCCTTTTGTGATTATCCTGCTTTGCCCAGCTACCTGTTTTGCCCAGCTGATGCACCCCATTGAAGGGGCCCGTGAGGGACCCTCGGATGTGGGAACAAGGCACAGTCACCACACTTGAATGGATACGCCAGACACAAGGTTCTGTTCCCAAAATCTAGGGTTTATTGCAATACAAAGAAGTCCCAGTTGGCCAAATGGTCCCAAGCCCTGCGACGTGTGTCTAACAGACCTCGGGGGACGCAAGCGAGAATGAAACGTACATCAGTTACATATATACAAACCGAGCACCTTACAATCAGCAATGACACAGTATGACACATTTGATGCCATCCCCAATTAATTTCCCTTTGAATTAGAGGCGATGATTGACCAGAGTGACGAATATGACACCTTAGACCACCATATTTAGTAACAGCTTGCAATCTTCAATTTTACAGACACCATACTTTATTTGCGAGAACACAGCATTTCTGTTTTTCATGGGCAAGCTGCGTGTAGGAGACTGGCACATACCAGACCTCACTATCTCTTAGTTTCAATTCTCGCTTTGGAGGACAGCCCGCTCTCTGGGGCCTCACTGGGCTCAGAACGGGGGGCCGTAAAGAAGAGCATAATTCAACTCTTTAAATGCTAGTTTCGTACATTGCTATTCTTTCAGGAGACTTGCTGGCATTCGTGTACTGATTAAATGCCTTGCTCCCTGTCTTCAAGGATATGTGAGGGAGAGAATCAGGAATTGGCTCTCCAGTGTAATGTTTCAACATGTTTCTTAGCCTTGGACCATTGAAGCGAAATAATATCTACAGCAAAGCAGTTTTACATGAGGCAAAGTGGCAACGTTAGAGAGAGCAGAGAGAGAAAACAAAATGGGGGTTCTGGTCATCCTAAAATGGCCTCACTCTATTTGGACAAATAGCTACGTAATAACTAATGAATATATATTCTTAACACTGTAAATGAGGCGTCTGGTCTTCGGCCAACCAATTATCATTCATTTCCAGACCCTCAAGGGGTGTTTGGTTTTTCTGGACTGACAAACCCTCCTCTTGGCCGTATGCCAAACGTCTCATCCATACATTGCATCCTCCTCCGACCAAGTATTTGGATTAGATTCGGAATCTGATTCAAATTCTGACTCATGTACACATGTTGTCTATTATCAATATCAATTGCCATGAATTCTTTAATGGTTTCAGATTTGTTACTATGGCGAGTGCTTGATTTAGTAATGTTTTTTCGTTTCATCATTGGACACACTCTTCGCTAATTTCAGTACATACTATGGGGAGACAATGTATGCAACAACAACATGTCACGAATATTCCTAGAATTGCTACTAGGATTGCAAATAGCTTCCATCCCCAGGGCCGCAACACTTCCCAGAACCAGGAGCTTATGTTCAATTCCCAGCCACCTTCAGGGGAGATCAGAGTTTAACACATGCAATTTTCTTATTGCCTAAAAAATTGTGGGGGAGGAGTCACTTACAAATACGCAACACGCTGATCCCACAATTTTGCAAACACCCTCGCGACCAACTAAGATTATATCAAGGGCCATCCTATTTTGCAGTGACATTAATCTAATTCCTTTTTCCTCGAGAGTCATATTATATAATATGTCAGTTGTTCCATTTATTGTTTCTTCTAATATCCTAGACAGTCGTCTTATGTTATAAGAGTTTATCGCCTCGACCCAAAATTGTACAAATGATTTCGCTATGTCTTCTGCAATCAACCCGGCCCCACTATTCAAGCGAGGTTGTGACCTGGTCAGCTTGGCTATATCCGGTGTTTTTGAAAGGAACACCCCAGGAAACAGGAAACCTAAATAACATGTGCCTCCCCAGTTCCTAGGTAATCAAGGATATGCTTTTTCTCCACATATGAAATACACAAGATCTCCCACATATATTGGTTGCACTTCTTTATCAAGAAATGCTATGTTCCTGCATCTGGTAAATGTTCCTACCTGGAAAGAACCCTTTTTCTTTAAACAGAATGGGATAGAATGAGGGTTATAATTCAATGTATACGAAGGGGGTTCTGCATCCATATTCCCCTGTGGTTTCATGTAGAACGTGATCACAGAAGTTTTATAAGGTACAGCAATCTATCCTGTGGCATTATTGCTGGTGTAATTAATCGTCTTTTATGGAACATGGAGCAACCCTCTGGTTTCATAATCACTTCCTCGAATTCATTCATATTTGTTTTATCTAGTTGGCCAGTTTCACTTTTGTTCCATTTCCCATAATATAGGGCACTCAGAGAGGCATAACATGCAGAAGTCAATGGCAGGGGCTGTACATACCATCCTATTACTTTGCCACCATGTGGAGGCAAATGGGCATAAACCCAGCAATTGTTTTTTCTTAGGATTGAGTGTGTCATATTCATTATTAATAGCAATGTGTTGTTCCCATATCCTTCCCTATGTATTTCTTCCATTGGGGACAAAGTATAGGAAATCACATGGACTTTCTGTTGTGGAAATGTTCATAATGGGCAAGAGTACTTCAAGAGGGTGCATTTCCTCTAGGTACCATAATACTGATATAGTCAGCATTGGAGCATATATTCTCATTATGCACATTACTATGGTTAGACACAGCATACAATTATTTTTACCATGTCCTTTTTCCGCCTTTCTATGTACTACATTTAATTCTCTATCAGCATTGGTGCAGGAGGGGGCATTTGCTGGTTCTGACATTTCTTCTCTTCCTTCTTCTTCTGCTGTGCTCGTCGTGAATATCTCTTGTTCATGTGTTTCCCAGGATGTTGACAGAGTTCAATCAATGTCTACAATCTTTTTATGCCAGTTTGCTATCTTCCTGGATTGCTTTTTCATTTGGCAAGGCCTTCGTGCATTTTCACATTGCCCTATAGTTTCAGAGCAGCTGCCTTTGTACCACGTGCGCCCCGCTTGTTCACTCGGGTTCCTGACACATGGATTTAGCACAGAGGAGTTGCGTTTCGTGAGCTGTCTAACTTGCACAACTCTTACGCCACCCTCCTCTAGGCGTCCGGTTCCTACTTCATCTGAGAATAGGAAACAGAGGCAAGAAATTCACCAAGAGATGAAAATGTGCTCCGCAGGTTATACCGATTTGCTCCTGGTACCGTGTGATCAAGAAATAGTGCGGGTGCACTTCCGATCTCGAGCTTGGAGTCAGCCTTGGGCAAAATGGCAGATGATGATGGGTTCCCAGGCGACAATGCAGGCTGTGGCGCAACAGAAGATGGTGGGCGCCACAGAGGTATACGCTTGATGTCGGCCAACAGAGATGCAGAATCTGCTGGACAACGTTGAGGCACTCCTTGCTCTTCCGTTTTTATGGCAATCTCATCAGGCACTGTTTCACGATCAGGCAACTTCTGTGGCAAAGGACTGGCAAAAACCTTTTTCGTTTCTGGAACCACAGCTGTCTCCTTCTGGTCTTTGTCCCGATCAGTTGACGTGTCGAATGGCGATGGGACTTTCTTGGCATGCGTGGCATGAATCCACGCCTTGCGTCCATCCACGCGTAGTGCTGTCTGCGTAGTTAAAAGTACCTGATACGGCCCACGCCACCTGGGTGCCAGCAATGTTTTCCGTTCGTAGTTTCTGACTAGTACCCAGGTTCCTGGCTCCAATGCATGTCCTGGGCCAGTATACTGCACCGGTAATGCCTCCTGCACCTGCCGATGAATCAAATGCAGTTTTTTTACTAACAGATTACAGTAAATGCTGAGTACAGGGTATTCTACCTCTCTCATTCTCCTAGGCTGGGGTGCATACCACACATTTGCCAGTCTCCCCATTATGATTTCATAGGGGGAGAGCCCAGTTCTGGCCTGCACTGACATTCGCATATACAGTAACGCTATTGGTAATGCATTTACCCAACTTAGTTTGCTGCCTGCACAGATCTTACTGATTTTGGACTTCAAGATTCTGTTATGCCGTTCAATAAGACTGGCCGAACTCGGATGTCTGGAACAATGGAATCTTTTACCGATCTGTAATCCTGCACAAATCTGCAGTATCACTGCACCTACAAAGTGCGGACCATTGTCCGACCATATGACACGGGGCAGACCAAAAGCGAGAGAAATACACTTTTAGCATTTCTTTCGCCGTGCTCATGGCTGTGCAGTCTTTCAATGGATATGCTTCCACCCATTTGCTGAATGCACATATGATCACCAAAACATACTTCTGATTTTGGCATCTCTCGATTTCTATGAAGTCAAAGTGAATCACTTCGAATGGCATAGAGGGAGGTCGAAAACGTCCTGTTGGAGTCACCGTTCCCTTTCCCACGTTGTGCTGTAGGCATGTAATGCAGTTTTGTACCAGCCTTTCAGCATTATTTTTTATGAGTGGATTTTCCCAGACTGTGGCTAAATGTTGGACTATTTTCTTCGCACAGATGTGTGTGGGACTGTGAGCCATTGTAACCATTGCATTTACATAAGCATTTGGCAGCATCCAATTCCCACTTTTCTTGTCCACCCAACAACCCTCCAAATCCAATTCTGCAGAGCCCTTGGCCCATCCTTGTATTTCGTCAGCGGTAGCTTCCACCTGCATTTCTTTAACAGTCACAATTCCATTTTCTATCATGCAGGGCACTTCCTCCGATTGTATGTCAACATTTTTGTATTCAAATCAGTGACAGTCTGTTTCACAAACTTGTCTGCAAATGCGTTTCGTTCTCCCACTTTACATGTCACCTTTTATGCCCCTCGCATTTCACTATTGCCAGGAGCTTTGGACACGTAAGTGCAGACAGTAATCGCACAATCAGAAGGCCATGTTGAATTCTAGCCCCATGGGATGTTAAGAAACCTCTCTCGGACCACAATCGGCCAAAGTTATGGACTACGCCAAAGGCGTACTGGCTATCAGTATAGATATTTACGCTCAAGTTCTCTGAAATTTCACAAGCTCTTGTTAAGGCAATTATCTCTGCTGCCTGGTTATAAGGAATTCTTTTACTCTCCACGACACTTTTTAATGTCGTAACAGCGTATGCGGCAGTTGATGTGCCGTCAGGTAGTTTAAAACAGGAGCCGTCACAAAACAGTTCCACTTCTGGTTCTTTTAGTGGTGTGTCACTCAGATCAATTCTCCCTTTTGTTTCTTCCTCAGTTACCATTAGGCAATCATGGGGAGGCAATTCAGTCCCACCACTGTTTTCCCCGAGCATTGGCATTAATTCTGCTGGATTCAAAGTGCTACACCTCATAATTTGGATGTGGGGCGCGAACAATATAATTTCATATCTAGTCAATCTAGCAGAGGTGAGGTGTTGCGTCTGCGTTCTATTGAGTAGAACATCTATGGCATGTGGCACCATCAAAATTAAGGTGTGCCCCAAAACCATTCCTTCTGTTTGTTTCACTGACGCAGCAGCCGCTGCAACAGCTCGCAAACATTGTGGTAGTGCGTGCGCTACAGGGTCCAGTGCAGAAGAAAAATAGCCGCATAGCCTATTTCTTCCACCTTGTTCCTGTGTTAAGACAGACAACGCGCATCCTTCGTTCTCATGCACAAATAGCCTAAAAACCTTTTCATAATTCGGTGTGCCCAAAACTGGAGCAGACTCAAAATGTTTTTTAGCAAATCAAATGCTTTCTGACATTCTTCATTCCACTGCAAAGGCATCACAGCATCCTTTTTTGTCAATTCCACCATTGGTTTTACAATTAAAGCAAAGTTTATAATCCATTGACGGCAATAAGAAGCCATCCCTATTATCGCTCTCACACCTTACTGTGTTGTTGGAATAGGCATACCAGAAATACTCTTAATCCTCTCTGGCGTTAATCTTCTCCCTTCCTTTGAAAGTAGGTAACCCAAATAAGCTACTTCTTTCTGACAGTACTGGAATTTCTTTAAGCTGGAATACTGGAATTTCTTTAAGCTGGAATACTGGAATTTCTTTAAGCTCGCTTTATGGCCATGCGTAGCTAGATGAGTCAATAATAGAACAGTACCTTCTTTACATATCTTCTCCGTGTCAGCAGCGATTAGTAAATCGTCAATGTATTGTAGCAACACGTGTCAAGCTGTTCTTTCAATGCTCTACTGTATATACTCAGACTTTCAGTATAGCCTTGTGGAATGCGTGTAAATGTGAATGATCGTCCTCCTAGAGTGAAAGCAAATAAATACCTGCTTTCTTTGTGTACTGGAATGCTGAAGAAAGCGTTTTTTAAATCGATAACACTAAAGTATTCTGCTGACGCAGGGATCATTGTCAAAATCGTAGTGACATCTGGCACTAATGGGAATTGGGGGTCTACCACTTTGTTCAGTGCACAGAGATAAATTATGAAACAGTATGGTACCTCATTACCCCCTTTCTTGTACACGGGAAGAATGGGACTGTTACATACACTACCTGTAATCTCTTCAATCATTCCCAATTTCACCAAATCAGAAACAATGCTTTTCTATCCTTTTTCTCCTTCTGCTGAAATTTTATACTGCGGAATATGTGGTAGCGTTATTCCTTCTTCTAATGCAAATTTACTGGCTCTATTTTCAAGCATCCCACATCATTGTCATTCACGGCCCAAATGCATGATGGTACCTTACTCAATTCCCCTGATAAAGGTTCTGTCACAAATTCAGAAGTCGGCATAGTCTGGGGAGAAATAGTCAAAAATACCCCATCTGGTGTACAATGAATAACTGCGCTTAGATTTTTCAATAGATTCAATCCTAAAAGATTTTCCCCACAATGCTCTGTTAAAAGAAATGGACAATGTTCAGTAAAAGGCCCTATTGTCACTGCTACTGATTTGGACTCAGGGTTTATTACTGGAGTACCTGCGAACCCTACTGAAATATTCTGTTGCCCTGACAGAGGTATGTCTGGAACCAAGTGATGATCTATCGAGCACTTTTGGGCCCCCTGTGTCTACGAGGAATCTATGCTCTTCATTCCCGATTTTCATCTCTATGTAGGGTCCTTTCTGATTCACGGGACTTGACACTGGTTCCGACCCCTGTCCTGAGCTGTCCTATTGGGGCAGTCTCCACTGTTATTATAGTATGCACCTGTTTGGTTATCAAAAATGTTCCCCCTCTCCCTCTACTTCCCGTTTGTACACCCTGCTGATTTTGACTTTGAGTAGTTTGATTCGGAACCTGGCCTTGATTCTGTGCACCATTACCATAATTATTTTGTTGCTGCTGCATATGATTTCTGTTGTGACCATTTGTTCCCATGTGCCCTCTGTGAGGCCTTCTCTGACTATATCCGCCTCTATTTTGCAATTGCGGACATTGTGCCCGCCAGTGTCCTTCCTCTCTGCAGTATGCACATTGGTTTAATCCCAAAGGCCCTCCATGCATATTCAAATTTCCCCTACTCTGTGCATTTCCCCTTCCCCTGTTGTATCCTGCTACCTGCTGGAGTAAAACCCCTACTATCGTCCGCAGAGCATCTATTCTTATTTGCAAAGGGTACTCATTACATATCTCATTTATCTCCCCACCGAAGTCCTAGGGCTTGACATACATCTCATCGTTTCCCGCACACACAACTGCAATCTTTGTCTATCACCTATCTGTCCCGGTGGCGGCAAAGATTTCTGCATATACAGTCCTGACGCTTTCTTCCTGCCTCTCTCAATATTCTTTCTCCTATTTCCCAGTGTGGCGGGTACTTCAGAATACTCTTCATCCAATTCATTCTTTATTTCAAACAGTCGCTTCACATGCACTTCTATTTCTTCATCTCTCCCTCTACAACGGGCTACTGCATTCAAATCCAACAATCGTTGGGGTGGTAACTTCCCAATTAACTTTTTCCATTGTCCCAACAAATATTCCTCCATGCATTCCAACAATACCTGTCTTTCGTTGTCCCTTCTGAAGTCATATAGGGACACTAGCATGGATGCCCCATCATTCTCGTCTATATACATTTCCACCTGTTCTTGCTGCTCACGATTTCTCTCCTTACTGATCGCGCTGCGAGTTACTCTCGTACATTCATTCTGCTCAATTCCACTCATGGGAGGGGCGGTCGGAACAGTGGCACCCTCTTGATCGGGAGGTGCAGAGGGGGCAGTGAGAGTGGGATACGTCTGCTGGGGCTGTGGTAATTGCGAAACACTCGGGGCAGTGCAGTTACTGATGTAGCCTGTGGCTGTGCTGGGATTGGGAGGGGCTGAGCAACGGGAGGGGGTTGAGCGGCAGCTACTGACGTAGTCTTTTTAGTTTCACTCCTCGGGCCCTGTTTTGTTTCAGTTAAGATTTTGGATATATTTTTTCTATGTTTAATTCATTGCACCGTCTTGTCTTTCTCAAGCTATTACTCCACTCCTCCTTCTCCTCAGCTTTCTCCGCCTTTGCCCTATGCCTGCGTGCATGCTTCTCTCTACTTCTAAATCAGAGCATTGCTTCCCTCCTCCAGTCCCTAAGGATATCAAGTGCCCCAGGGCATGCTCTCTTACTTATCAATACCTTTTCCAGGTTATCTATACGTTCCATCTCAAAACTCCCATCCCTCGGCCACTGAACATTTTCCTGTTTTCTGGTTTGCTCATGCCAAGTTTCACAAAACATTATTGCTCCCATACCATACTTTATGTATATATCATAAGCCGCCGTTCCTCCCGGTGGTGCTTCCTGGCCAGTTTCCAAAGATTGTTTGCTACAGCGGAAAAATCCTGCTAAGGTGGACAATACTCCAGGCCTGTTTTAACCTTTCCCTTGGCTAATCAAACTTATTCTGGGTGTTTGATTTTGCAAAATCAACTCTTAACCAATATCAGGATCACTCACAAATTGGGGCACGACTCACCTGATTAGTCAATTTGTCTTTTCAAGAGACAATTCGTCCGTATACTAATGCAACCAATGACGTTGTGTCTGCGTATCTCGGCTCTGCCTCGTTTTGGGACCCTCGCCTCCTTCTTCGCTGGCCAGGGACGTCGATCAGGGATCAGCGGTGTGCAGATCTGCAAAGGAGTCTCTCATCGCTTTTCGCAGGGGTGCCCCGTACACCTCCTGATCCCGGCTCGATCGCTCCCGTCCTCGCCATTCTTACCGCCTTCCTTATTTTGCAACGTACACGATGGAACAAGTGGGGGAGGGTCCCTGTTCGGGCACCATCTTGAAGGGGCCCCTGAGGGACCCTCGGATGTGGAAACAAGGCACAGTCACCACACTCGAATAGATACGCCAGACATGAGGTTCCGTTCCCAAAATCTAGGGTTTATTGCAATACAAAGAAGTCGCAGTGGCCAAATGGACCTACGCCCCGCGACGGGTTTCTAACAGACCTCGGGGGACGCAAGCGAGAATGAAATGTACATCAGTTACATATATACAAACCAAGCACCTTACAATCAGCAATGACACAGTATGACACATTTGATGCCGCCAGTGTGACGAATATGACACCTTAGACTACCATATTTAGTAACGGTTTGCAATCTTCAATTTTACAGACACCATTCTTTATTTGCGAGAACATAGTGTTTCTGTTTTTCATGGGCAAGCTGCGCGTAGGAGACTGGCACATACCAGACCTCACTATCTCTTAGTTTCGATTCTCGCTTTGGAGGTCAGCCCGCTCTCCGGGGCCTCACTGGGCTCAGAAAGGGGGGCTGTAAAGAAGAGCATAATTCAACTCTTTAAATGCTAGTTTCATACATTGCTATTCTTTCAGGAGACTCGCTGGCATTCGTGTACTGATTAAATGCCATGCTCCCTGTCTTCAAGGATATGTGAGGGAGGGAATCGGGCATTTCTGTCTAGCTCTCCAGTGTAATGTTTCAACATGTTTCTTAGCCTTGAACCATTGAAGCGAAATAATATCTACAGCAAAGCAGTTTTACATGAGGCAAAGTTGCAACGTTAGAGAGAGCAGAGAGAGAAAACAAAATGGCGATTCTGGTCATCTTAAAATGGCCTCAGATTAGTTGAACTGATAGCTACATAAAAACTAATGAATATATATTTTTAACACTGTAAATGAGGCAGTTGGTCTTCGGCCAACCAATTATCATTCATTTCCAGACCCTCAAGGGGTGTTTTTTTTTCTGGACTGACACCACTGTCCAATGAGACCAGACTCCGGTTGCCCCCCTGTGTCCCTAGAGGAGAGCCCGGTTGTGGCCCAAGTGACCAGATCTTTGTCCCTTTCAAGTGCTTGTTGTAAGTATTTCCCTTCCCCAGTAACCTAAAACTGCATCCCTTGCTTTGTTATCTGGTTGGCCAATCCCATAGAAATCCTATAAATACCCTATTAAATTCTTAAATTTGTTAGAATCCTCCGTGTATCCTGTCCTTAGGGAAATCTGTGTTAATCTCCATGTGTTAGTGCCATTCTTTCCAAATCCTTCCAGTCTGCTTTATAAGTCCTTAGTACTATGTGGAATAAATTAATTAATTCCCATATAAAGAGTCACACAGCGTGAAATGGTAAAAATTGCAAATTGTCCTTTGTCGCGGACAGCGTTCCTCTTTTCTAGCCACTAAAATATAGTCTCAGTAAAACTTGTCATTTTCCTTTTAAAACCGATTTTTCCTGTGCAACTGCTTTCATTTTAAAAAGCAGATTTATCCTTTCCATGTTAGAATCCCATACTGTTATCCATCCAGAATCACCCTGTCACTTTCGTATCATACCTACTATGTGCCTTTGTACCTAAGCATTAAAACCGCATTCCGATTTTGCCTGTTTAGCTCATTTTCCAAGCCGTTTTGCTATTTTAAACCCGTGAAACATAGGTAGCAATTGCAATTTTGCCACATGTGATTCTTGCTCCACTGTGTTTCCTTCCATAGTCGATTGTCTACACTGAATACCCGTTGTTTAGTCCCTTGCCTTGTAGCTTGCAAGTTTTCTTGCTTCTTTGATACAGACAATCACATTCTTGCCTTATTCACTCAACCGCACATTTAAAAAAAAACATTTAGTAATTCTGCGTGCCATTTTGCTCATTTTTCAAGGGTGCTCAATCCGATTTTTGCTTCCCATTCATGGCTGGTAGGTCGGATTTTCAGTCCAATTTCTGCATAGTATACCTGACTCCTTGCTACTCCACTCCACCCACACACAATTAGGTTAACAGGGGGAATGCTTAACTGTGGTGCCATTTAAAAACACTAGCCACAAGTAATATTGCTTTCATTCAGTTGTGCATTGTGTATCCTGTGCTAGAATGTTAAACTAAGTGTATTCTATCATTTTCCTGTGTAATTATCACCACACTGGTGATTGCTGCCCTACATTGAATGTGCTTGATTTTATTCATAATTAAAAATAAATAAATATTCCATCATTACACACTGGCCTGGTTCTTGGTCTTTTGTGACACAAGGTTTATATTAAGGAGGGTGTGAGACGATTTGGCTGCCTTCTCAAAGCTGAATCCAAATTCATACATTTAAAAGCATTTTTGATTGTGCACTGCATCCCTGGCCAGTATAAGAGTCCTGCTCTGGAGTGTGACGCCCCTTTAAAATCCTTAACACATGGACATTTAAAATTGCATGCAGGGGAGCACACAACATGTAAGTTCAAATGTTGGTGGTCCCTTGCATGCAATTACGGATTATTTAAAATAAGGCTGTTTATCCCCAATCGTCCAAAGTTTTAAATTTGGGGAATGTAACAAAGCAGCACCTCCCAGTTCCTGTTACAATCGAGGTTTTGTTTTTAGTGCCTAACTGAACCTTACATATTATTCTCTTCTACGCAGAGTTCCTTGAGTGCTACACTGCATGGCAAAAAAAACAGCCTCCGGCTGGCCACGTGCAGCAAACCAATGTCACCTGTATAGAAGTTTGTGGAAAACCTTGTTGTTGATTCTTTGTCTCATAAGAAACATCAATCTGACCCAAAAGGAAACTTGTTTGCTACTGTGCTTTACCAGTGGGTACAATCCAACACCATCAAAAAGCGTGCTGGCAAAAACCTCAATATCTTTGGTTAATAAGCCAAAGATATGAACAGTGAGCGACAAGACTGGTGAATGCCCTCTATGTTCCCATTATCACAATAAAAATATGTCTGATTGACTTTCCAAAATGGACCCCACTATGCGCAAATGTTCATGTATAACTTTCTTTTTCTTTTTCTGGAAACGAATTTGAAACGATCCCTGTCTATACTGACATTTAAAAATCAACTTAGGAGTTGTTGCAAATTAATAACTTTGATGAAACGGGATAAGAAATCTAAAATTTAAGCTGAGAATATATGTTAAAAAAATCCAAAGTTACTCAGGTAACACGCAGGTGTGCATCAATACCTGAAATAGCCAATAACCTGATTTCTCACACGCACGTTTTTTCAAGGTAGGCTTACATGCATTCCGCAGTTTGCAGGTGGTCCTTTGTTACGGTTCAGCGGGTGTTGAACTGGGGGCCACGCGCAGTCTTTCTGAGGAGATGACTTCATTTTCACAATCTAACAATAGAAGACATTGAAGGCCCTTGGACGAGATCCAACTTCTGCTCTGAAACCTCTGTGGTTTTGAGGTCTGTAATTCAATGCTGGGCAAAAGACACCTTTCTGATGTTATTGTTAATTATAGTGTCTTCTAAGACAAATTGAGGCCCAATTATCTTGCTTCACGGCACAGCGCCAAATACGTCAAACCATTGTTTGCCCCTGAATGATCAAGTGGAGTTTAGAAGGTCGTCCATCATTCAGAAATGTTATGCTTCTTTTGTGTTCAATGGCACCTTGTTACAGAGTTGGCTGATCACTTATACAAATATCATTTTTTTTAAACATTTGTATTGACTTGAGGCCACCTACATTCCTGCTACCCACACAACATTCATTGCTGATTATGGTTTAAAACATAATGAACTGGTGCCATAATGTCATCAATCACAGCTACCTGCCGAAATGAGTGGCTCTCAACCTAGTCAGCTTCTAAACTCTTCTCCATATGCAGGGGAGGTGGAATTAGTATGTCTTCATAGTATTCCCGTGAGCAATGATAATTGCTGAAGAGATGCTGCCGCTTCCCAGGATGTTCCCTATTCATCATCAGAATCCTAGTGATGTGTGGATTGTTGGAGGAAATGAACTGCGTCAGCACCTGTACTTCTGCCCCACTAACGCCAAGGGCATGATTTCCAAAGCATGTTCCAATGGGATAGTGTCACTGTAAAAAGTGTGTGTAAATCAGGCCCAACGTATTAGCTGTTACCTGAAGCCCTCCAGGGAATTCTGGTGGTGACCCTTCAAAGCGCTGTTCACTCCTACCACAATCTAACATATGCCCGCTGCTTCCCGAAACTATGTTTAGGCTGAATAAATAGGCCAAATAAAAATATTAATTGTGACATATGGCAAAAAGTGGTCCTGCTGTTCAGCCTTCTTTTAATCAAAAGTGTGAACCGCAGAGTGTGGATATTATGGAAATAACAACATTCACCAACTGTGTGTGAGGTTAATTTGTGCAGGGCAACACACCAATTCCAAAACATGGACTGCACGTGTTCCTCAACAATGAAGTCTTTTCGTAAATAATAATTACATCTTTTATACTGGTTTCACTTAATTTTATAACTCATGTGAGAGATACTCTCACAGTGTTTTCGTGTAAACAGATTAATGATTTGCACATACGATATGTCTTTTATGTTTTTTGTTCTATCCAACTATCATTGATCACCTGCACACATATCACTATTTGCTATAATTCTGCCGTACCTTTGTTTGAATAGTTATGTGCACTCAGATAAGCCACCACAGCCAGGAGGATAGCTCAAGGGCATCGTGTATCCCAGTCCCGGGCTTAGAGACTGGTCTCCATTGATTAACATGTTACAAAAGATTATTTAATTAGTAAATACTAAAATAGGGTAATAACTGAGTGCAAGTGTGCTCAGGTGAGGATAACCCCTCCTGTTGAGATTATTGTGTATAGCTGCAAACCTGGTTGACATAGATGTTACCCTGGACCTATTATTATATTAAAAAAGACAACAATAGTAGTCAAATGTAGTAAATGTGCTGATCCAATAATTATAAATCCGGACTTTTATACCCAATATTTCCAATATCATATCAATGACTTTGCAATGTCAGATTTTATGCCTGTAAATTACGAACACAAAATGTATAGCCTGTGCAATGTCAGATTTTGTGCTTGTAAAATTACTAGATGGCATGTTTCAGTTAGCCTACTAGGTCTTTCTCAAGGCTATTTATAAAGTCTAGGCATTCATTCTAGAAACATATGCATTAATGGATTTCCATTTAACTACTGTATCATCATTCAGCATCAATATCGTCCTTCCTTGATTATCAGGGGAATATAATTCCATTCCAGTTTTAGATAGATGTTAATCTTTCAGTGGCTGCACTTTACAGTGCAACCAGACCGCATTGCAAGAACACATGTGACGTTATGTAGGCCAATATCTTGTGGAGAGAGCGGGATTGTGTGGCCTGAGATATCCCACCAACTATAGCAGTGGTGTGCTGAAAGGAGAGTATGGAAATGAAATGGAGTGATGTCAGCACCTTTTCAAGGGATTTAAGGGCCTGGGAGCAGTTGGTGGGTGATGCTAGGACTTGCTCCCATTCCCTGACAAGGTTTAGGATAACATGGGGTGGGAGCCTGTAGCTAGCATACACCTGGTCGTCAGGCATCCCAAGCAGCGTGGTGCCTGGTCTGAAATTCCAGGCCCTGGGCATCCTATTACTCCTTCTATGTGCATGTATGATGGTTCCACTATGGCTGTGCAACGTTTGTATGGTGTGCATTGCATGCTTTATATGCATTGGATCCTTTGTGCATAGAAATTTAAGTCTGCTCTTGTGTGGAGGTTAGATCACAGAGTTGGCGTCTGACGTTTCCTAACGCGAGCTTGCGTGTTCAGATCCATGAATACGGTTGTGTATGCACTGGACTGGGCGTGCGATTGCTTTGCGTGACACGTCCCTCAACACGCCCACATTATTCCCTGTTCTTCCTCATTCTGTGTGTGGGATGGGATATACGCATGTTCCGCCTCCGATTTATTTTGATGCTAAGGCCCGTGCCACACTTTGCGTGCAGTGTTGCGCTATTCCCTCGGCTGCACGCAGAGATGGGACAGACCAGCGCAACGTATCCGCATGGACCCGGAAATGCACTCAAAGTACTGTGAACCGATAAACAGGTGTTTGCGCGTTGAAAAGTGCACAGAGTCACTTTTCAGCATGCAAAAAATTCCATGAATCAGGCTCTTAATAGGGTCTGTAGAGTAAAACATAATTTAAACAAATAAAAGAGGTGCTCCTCTCTGAATGTTTTTAACAAAATGGATTTATTACCCCATACATGCCTTTAATATTTGGGCAAACTTTGTCATAGGTTGCTATTGGATGGTTTGTAACTCAATTGCTTTCAGATTATTCAAGAACTGTAATCCATATCTGTAAGAAACACTAAACTGCACATATCCTGATAGGACAGTAGGATCAATGGTATACACAAAGTTCACACAAATGAGTATTGTTTACAAAGAAACAAGTCTTAGAACAACAGGCATAGATTTCTGGGATTGCTGAAAGGCAGAAAAAAAGTAGGACATATAATACATGTGCTGCCTTTATGACAACCACAGAGTAGCACATCCACTATGTACATTAATTCTAAGTTTCCAGGAAGTCTATGACAAACGAACATTAATTGCGTTCAATACATGTTTGTTTGTTTAATGAAATCAATCACTCAATCAATCAGAGACTATTATGTTGAACCTGATTGTTCTGTCCTTGGTTATGACAAATACAGTTGATGCATGCATATCTTTGTGCATTATAACAGCGTTTGAAGGCCTTCATCAGCACCAAAGGAAGAGGGGGAAGTTAGGCCGCATTGAACACTCAGTAGAAGTAGGTGTTGGTTCTCAGTGAACTTAAGAAATCATGCATTTTCCTTTGAGTAGATGGCACTTACCTTCTTCCACACAGGATTTGTCAAGGCTGTCCAGTTTCTTTACATTATGCAATATATATCTCTGCATAACGTCATGTGCATGTGTGCATAGGCACATATATATGACGAGAACACTGCAGGAAAGGCAGAGAGTGTGCCTAGATTTATATGCTGTTGCACACTTTCCAGGTGTACTTGGAGTCATCGAGTCTACACATGTCACGCTAAAGCCCCCCCTGATTGACAGAGAACATATACTGCAATCTCAAGCATTGGCATTCCATCAACGTGCAGGTCATCTGTGACTCAAATGAAGTGATCATACAAGCCAATGCCAATTTGCCTGTCAGTACGCATGACAGCTACATTTAATGCCAGTCATCACTGTTCCGGCCGCTGGCATTAAGAAAATATGGCAAACCTGGTTCATGGTGAGTATTAACTGTCACACACATGCATGCATACATGCACCTGACACATTCAACACCAGACTATGACAACCAATGCCAATAACAACCATGTAGCCATTTGCTGGGGACAGTGACTACCCACTACCAGTGTTCATGCTGTGTATAGGCGCGTTACAAATGCCATATCATATCATATCATATCATACAGGAATCCTGCCACACCAGCTGAGGTAAGATATAATGTAGCACATGTAGCCACTAGGGGCATAGTGCAGCCCACATTGTGGGTGCTCAAGTCACGATTCCATTCCCTGGGCAACTCAGGTGGGATATTGTTACATGTTCCATCAGTAGTATGTAAATTCATTGTGGCAGCATGGGTACTGCACAATGTTGCCACATGGGGTGGCATACAGGTTGATATGCAGGTGGGAAATAGCCCTGAGCCACAGACACCACCCCTGCCCTTGGTTGGCCAAAGGGCACTGGGTGAGGCTGGACGCAACCCGCTGACGCAAACATACTTTACCTGAACACCTGCACCTGTGGAGCTCACGCAGTGAGGCCACATCCCTGGTGCCATTCAATGATGAAGTGGGGCCTATCCTCCATGTCCATAACAACGAGAATGTGTGTCTGGGAGAGGAAAACTGTATGTGTCCATTAGACATAAAATACATGGACCAAACATTGACACAGTTATCGCAAGTGGAACCAACAGTTTTCATGACGTCCCCACCAAAGCACACAAGCAACAATATCCCCAACCACTGTCACACGGACACCAATTATTGTGCATGTAGACCCCCAACAACACAAGGAGAAGACAAGTAGCATGTTATGTTATGTTATGTTATGGTATTTATAACGTGCATCTGGTACCCAAGAGCTGATGGGCGTGGACTGACACACAAAAAACATGAACAGAAGAAGGACATGACAAGAATCAGAGTGATGATAGATGTGGGCAGGAGTGGCTACGAAGAGCTCTCTAAGCCGGCCGGCACAACATGGAAAACAGCAACTAACACATGTGAGGACTTCCCAGGCCACCACATGCATGTCTCATAATAATATACAGGTGGAGTGGCCACCCCATTCCCTGACAACAGGTATGCGTACAATACACATTCACATCAAAATAGTCATGCAGACTGAGATAAATGCAAGTGCACTGCAAGAAATATGTACATCTCACCTCACATCTTTCCCCTTGTGAGCGTGCACCAGCTGTACCCTGGAATGAATTGATGCTCCCCTCTGTAGCCTGACTCTGCTGATGTGTTCCATGCACACATCCAAAAGCAATGTCCCCTTCAATTGCAGGAACCATCTTCCCCTTCAGTATGCCTCAGTAGAGAAAAACAACAAAGGGTTAGAGCAGTTAACACATCCATGCACCCGATTACACTGGAACATGTGCCCTACTGAGTGCCATGCAACAAATGCAACCAATAACTCTCCAGCTGGCCATCACTATGTGTCCCTGCATCCATGCAGGCAGATATGCCCACCTCAGGTCAATGCAATGAAAACTGCCAGTGTGAGTAGACATGACATGCAAAGTTGAGTGAACAGGATATCTGCGGCAGGCAAGACCCATGCACAAACTGCAGCAATCCCTTGCCAGATTCCCATCAACATGGATGCCAGCCCCCATGCTGCCAGACCTGTTCACCTTGTGACAACTCACGAATAAACGCCCTACAGTGACAGCTTCCCTCAAAATAATCACTCCGCAAGAAGTGCCCCCCAATTGCCATGCAAAAACTGCAAGCAGAGACTCACCAGCCTACCATCACCATGTATCCCATTCCCATGAAGCCAGACCTGCTCATCTCAGTCCAATGCAATAACAAAGTCACCCCACAAAGTGCCAGACTTCCTGCCACCAACAAGACCACAACATGTGCCCTCCTAAGTGACTTGAACTTACCTGCATAAGGTACCCAGCTGTCTCACATCCACAGCATCCCACCTGAAACGGCATTCTAAGCTTTCAAAGACATGCATTTCATTAAAGTAAAAAAAACAAAAAACTGCACAGCCTTAACAACTCCCATATGGAACAAGATAACTGCCATGGACCACCTAGTGTCAACATCTGGAAGTACAAATAACAGAGCTTGAGCAACTATCAATGTTACAACATCAAAACACACCAACAAAGAAATCGCTGGCAGGAAGAAAATAGATTTCAAGCACAGCACAACATGCATTGTGGAAACAGGTGTCTGTTAGCCCCGGGATGCGGGCACAAGTTGATCCACTGATTGCAGGCATAAAAGTTCTGCACACCCACTGCCCGGTGTCACGTGTGCCTCTGGGTCACCCCTGAATGCACGGGATGAAAAGGAGACCAGGTGAGGAGGTGGTCTGGGGAGTGGAAGTACACATGTAGTTGCTGATGTGAAGGATGACAGAAGGCAAGAGGGAGACAGGACACAGAGTGATACATTTATAGCTGTGGATTGGAGAGAGGGAGAGAGCGAGAGAGGGACAAGGGAATCATGGTGCAAGGAGGAGACTGGCTGGTGGGGAGATGAGGAGAAACATGGTGGCAATTACAGTGGGTGAGTGCAGAGAGAAGCTGGTGAAGAGAGGAAGAGAGGGACAGGAAGACCAGAAAAATATTGTAGCATGGTCTGAGACACTGGAAGGCACATAGATGGAAAAATAGCACATGTTGGGGGTAAGGAAGGATAATAGTGGGTGAGGGAGAAGAGCAGACTGGGAAACAAAGGTCCCCTCAAAGGGCAATACTCAGCTCCTCATCATAAACACAACATGATCAACCCACCATGTCATGTAAACCAGAAAAAGATCCATGTTCACAACATGCACGCAAATAAGTCCCTTCAAATACATCTCCAGACCCTGCACCAACCACCAACCGCCCTGTTGGACACCACAGTAAATGGACATGACAACAATACCCAGCTGTTGATTCATCCTCCAACTGACCACACAACTTGAACAAGACAGTCCCAGTAAGTGTGAGTTATTATACGGTGCACTGATGACAACTACAGGGACAACAGATGAACAGAAGCTGGGGGAGTGGACAATGTACCACATGCATGTGCCCACAATGTACACATACACCATGCAGTCACTCACAGTGCTGGATTTGAACAACACGTAATGGAAATAACATCCATGCAAGACTTCCAGGTGGAGAGAACATACCATAAACAACAATGAACAACAATGAACCTAATGACTATTTCTACGGACCAGATAACTATTTTAATTACTAATGTTGGGAAACCGAGGGGTCTTGAGCCACGAGAGGCACTCAGGAATAAAGTTCTGGCATGGTTGCACCAAACAGTCAGGCAAGACTAGACTTACTGATAGAGGCTACCTCAAGAAAATGGTTAAAGATAACTACAAGAGGGCAGCCAATGCAAACCGAGATGTCTGTCTCACCACACAAGTGAAACCAGAAAATAAAGAATATTAATGTGCGTCACCACGTTCAGTCCAATAAACAATACCATTAAGATAATAGTCAATAAGAACTGGCACCTAGTCAAACAGCAGGGCTCATTAGCTTGCAAACCCATATTCACATTTAAGAAAAATAGCAATCTGTTTTAGGGAAAATTATCCAGAATGGCTAATTTCCCTTACCTGTTGAGTCCCTCAGCAGGTTTGATGGATTTCTAGGATTTATTTTTTTATCTGGTAAGAGTGTGAGCCTTTTTTTTTCACTCTTACAAGTTTTTTGCTGTGTATTGTACATTTTGTGCTCATGGACTATGGAGTCTCACCAACTCCATAGGCATCATCTTTTTACTTTGTGTCACACAGCACCTTTAGTGCAGTGACACAGGGTTGTCTTTTTAGACTTCCCACTTTTAACCTCCATTTTCTGGGACTGACTACTGTCTCTCAGAACATGTAAAATTGCCATTGACTGTATTAGTCCTTTTAAATGTACAGACCCAGTTCAACCTATCTTCCAATAGAGTACTGGAAGGGTTAATAGTTGTCCCTTTTTGAATGATTCTCATGGAACATTATTTCATTCCCCTTTCTCTAAGATTTGGCTGGTGGCAGTGGTATCTACCATTTTTATTCTACCGGGAGCTATGAAAATAGCCTTGGTAACATTAGAGGCTATGGTGGTAGCCTCAAACTCTAATCCGCTGGACCCCTTTTCATTTTATTTGGTTCCGGTCAGGTTTATTCGCTATTTCTTTTTGTAAAGGTCTTTCTCGTGTTTTACTCTGCGTGCCAAACCAGGTTTGGTTCCTTTGTTCGCCGTCCTTTGGCGGGCTTCTGCCCAGAAGCCCTCCTTAGGCACCTGAGTGTCTGGGTGGACATGATGTGAGGGAGGGGTTTGAGGGCCTCTACACAGGGTCTCCTAGGAGACACAAGTCACACTCTAGTTTCATTGGCTAGGTGGCTGTCCTTACAGGACAGCCACCCTGCTGTGTGATTGACAGCCAGGCTGTGTGAATGGGGGAAAACTGCTTAAAAGCAGGTATCTGGGACTTGGAAGGCAGAGTCACCACTGGAACAAGAGAACCAACGAGGAACTGAAGGAAGACGACTGCTGCAACTACTGGACTTCCCGGTGAAAACCCTGCTGCAGGTCCGAATCACCCAAAACTCCAATGACAGAGAGGATCTGCAAGGAATCTTCTTCCCTTGAGCTTGGTGGGACCAACCAGCTCGCCAAACAACAAATGCCGGCCTCCCTCTCCTGGTCAAATTTGCTGTACATCGCTGCAGTGAACGGGATAGCCAGGAGTGCAGAACCTGTTTGGGTTTTAAGGAGCACTCCTTTTACTCAACGCTTTGTTCTGCAGCTGGCTACTTCCCTGGGCAGTGCAGCACCCTCCAGTCTTCCTCCTTCCTGTCACCATGACAGTCACTTCAGGAACCGTGAGCCTTCAGGAACTGCCAGCAACAACCGCCGCAGCTAGAGCATACTTCTTTATTTAAGGAACTGTGCAAATCTGGTCATTCGTTCTGTCTGACTGCGGTGAAAGTGTTTGAAATCATTTGCCTCTCCGCATGCTTGTTCTTCTCTTCTCCTTTGAATAACCTCTCTGCCGACCAACTTTGTTTTCAACTCTTGGCAAAGACTTAACCGCAAACTACTCTGAACTGTGTGATCCTCTGCAAAGACTCTGACACATTAACATTGGTCCAGGCCTATTGACTTGAATCCTAGTTGTAGTAAGCCTTTTCTAGATTGCTCTGCCTATCATGTGTTGGTGTTGTTGATAGTGGATAACCTTGTCTTTTCCTCCCTTTTAAATTGCTGGAGTGCCATTTTGCTCACACTTCATTTTGAGCTTAACTTGTCCAGACTTGATTTGGGGTTATTGTAGTGTATCAAGATTGTGATTTTCTGCTGCTTTATGTTAGTGAACTGTTTTATAACTGATGGTGTAAATACATGTATATTATTTTACTCAGAAACCTTGAATCAGTGTTTATTTGAACCATAGTAATTACTGTCCTTTGTGTAACTTCTGATACTGCTCACTTTATTCTTGAGATTATTCTGGCTGCTCGGCCATCGCTACCACTTTACTGTGTAATACAGGCTTGTACCAAAGGGGAATTTGTACTTACACTTGTAGTCTTAATTGTGTGTTGGGTTCCCAAAGTGTACTGCATATGATTCTGCCTAACAATCTGCAACAAAACTGGTACATACATACACAGACACACCCAAGCACCAAACAATTCTAAATCAATGGGGACTTTCCCACATTACCAGCCATTATAAATGTGGCAAGTGTGTAGCCTGCAGATTTACAGAGACCACACACTGTTTTGAGCATGGCCACATATTAGGACCTGAGACATCACACTTTATTGTCAAACAAAAAAGGCCATCTATATTAAGTGTCCATGCAATTTGATTTATGAGGGTAAAACTATCCGCCCTATCAAAAATCACTTATCTGAACTGTAAGGATATTTGGCGTGTTACAGCACAGAGTACAGCACTACTGCACAGGTAGCATTTTTTTTTGATGCTGCACCACCACATGGGTGTGGTGCATTGCTATATGTGTTGCCAGAGTAACATGGACATATAAGTAAAGACAGGCTATTCAGTCAAAAACGATTTTTACATATAAGATGCAAATCTATTTTTACAGTTAAAAGCACACATGTGCACATTCAAAATGCACACTATTTTTCACCTGAAATGCCTATGTTGCAAGAGACACATTTGAAAATTAATAACTAACCTTATTAATAACTAACCTGACTAATAAAACTTCATTTAACATAACCCACTAATAAAAATGTGTCTCCACTGCAGAATTAGGCCTACTCTAAAAGTGAACTTTTAAACGCACATTCATTTTTTTTTCTCTGCTGCTCTGTCCACATAACTATAGGAAGCAAAGAGCTCAAAGGAACAGGAAATCAGTTTGTTACAATTGCCACTGTAGAAGTGAGCCATTATGTAGTGAGGGAGGAGATGACATGATTGATTCTGATTGGAGCAGCGTCCTAGCAAGTATCATGCTAGAGGCTGTGATTAGAACTTTGCTGGAGAAGCTTGAGGGGAGGGGAGAACAATCGAGATCTGGCAGAGCTGGGAGAAGGATCTTTTACTGGCTGGGGCATTCCTGCTGCAAAAGCTGAGAGTTCCAGGCAATAACCCCGGTTTGAGAAGGGCAGACGCTTGTTCTCACTGGGGTTGATTTTCAAGGGAGCCAAATTCAGAAAGAGAATAGCCGGAGAAAACTCATGCTCAACAGATACGGTAATTATAGAAGCGAGTGGGAGCTGTGCGAAAGTGCGCTAAACTGTTCAGTCAGTGTATTAAAGGGAGTCTCAGTCTCTTATCAGCATATTTAATGTTACCAATTGAATATATTCTCGCAGCTCTCTGTTCATTTTATCACAAATAATGTTGTACCATTTCATTTATTTCTATAAAAAAAATGAAACTGTGTTTAAAAGAAATTTCTATAATACAAAAATATTTGAAAACAGATAGCTAGTGTGTATTATTTCTCTCTTTCATTTTGCATGGGAAAAGGTTTAAACGTGGGTAGATTTTTAAACAGTGCAATTGTCATTTTAAAACAGATGTGTGCATGATTCTATTCAGTATGGACAGTTGTGAGTGACTGTTTGTAGCATAGCCTGTTGGAGGTACATGAGTCAACGGGAAGAGAGACTCTCTGGACATAGTTCCCTACCATATATAAGGTAGTGGAAATTACCACATAAATACCACAATAGCCCATGGTGGCACACAACACTAACACTGAAAATGTGGTATCCCTAAAATGTAGGCCTGAGGTCTCTCTAGTGATCAAGAACAATCTAGATAAAAAACAAGGGATGTTGGATATTGGGGCCACAAATAAACCAACCACTATACCAACCAACCACGCAAACTACCGCGCACATCATCTAAATAGGTCTGAATTCTGAAATAATGCAACGTATTATTGTCATGTGTGACCCAATATGAATTCAGAGAGTGATTATTGCTAAAGGTATTTTGGCGGTAAGAAAATACCACAAAGCCCCAAATATCCACAAAATACCCAACATATTTATGGTGCGTTGCAGGCCGGGAAAGTGATCATAGAGTACCTACTGGGCGTGGCAAGCGTGTCTCACACTGCCATTTGCACATTAAAGGGAACCCATTTTATAATAGCAGTGTGCCACTAAAAACGAATTTCAGAATGTCACAAAGGGAAACCACATTTTCAGACCTAGTGCAATATTTAGAGGCAAAGTTGTTTGCACATGGGACGTGGTCGTCGAACAGCACCTTAGAATGGCGTGACCGCATTCAGGGTGAGGTGCAGAAAGAAAAACTAGACAATATTTTTGCAGAAGGCAGCATAATTCAGGTCTGCCTTACAAGATTATTGAATGCAGCCGATAAAAGCGCAGAGAAAGACTGTTTAATACGGCTATGCGGCAAAATATGTTTTATTTTGAATAAGTCCCTGCGAATGCAGGAAAAATGATACCCAGCTAATTAACAGGTTAAAGACTGAATTAGATGGGGCAAGTAAAAATCAGGAAATGTTAAGAGCAGAATTGGATGTATGCCAAAAAGACATGCAGTTAAAATGGAGGGATTTTGATTCTCAATTGTGCAAAAGCAAGAAACAGTTTGAAGACAGTGAGCAAGAATTGGCACATTTAAAAGCTTTAGTGGACCACATTAGGCAAGATAAAGATGAAGTTATTTCTGAAATGCAGATTTTACAAAAAGAACATTGTGAAAAAGAATGTGATCTCCAGAGTGCAGAACAAGAAATTATTAAAATGACTCAAGAAAGAGACAAGAGAAATAAAGAGTTCAATGAATGCCAAATGCAAATGTGCGACATTCAGGAGGTGATTAATAAGATGAGTGATGAAAACAACTATTTGCAAAATGAAGCAAACAGACTCCTTAAAAAGTGTAAGGACTTAGAACAGCAAATGTGCATTCCCAAGTCCCAGGAGAGGCGGCAGGGTACCACATTCAATGGAGTGGAGGTGATACTCCCATTGGGGGCAGCCACCAATCTCATACACCTGAAAACAGGATTGAATCACAAAATAGTGCAATTCCATGCATTGCAACAAGTAGCCCCATAAAAATAATGAAATCCATTAAAGCCCTGATCAAACCATTTAAAAAGGGAGGTGAATGCTGCATTGAGGATCACTTATAAGCGGTGCATGACATTTTTAAAGCACTCCAGATACCTAAGGAACAGTACAGACAATATTTTCATTTAACTTTAGATGCCCCGACGGCCAGCATCATAAGGGGATTAAATGAACAGCAGAATATGACCTGGGTGGAGTTTGAAAAAGAAATTAGGTGTCATTTTTCTCCTTTTCAGTCATTGCAGGAGGCAAAGAAAGTCGCTTACACAATCACTGCTGGACCTAATACATCCCCTCGGCAATTTTTACAAGACTTAAAAAGAGCATTTTCTCGCTTTGATGTATCTTTTGACCCAAATTCCAATGAGTTTAAAACTGCATACTTCTCTGGGCTACAGAAAGACATCATATCCCAATTGGTCTGTGAATTTGACCGTGACAAGTCCCTTGAATGGATTGTACATCAAAGCACAAAACTATATGAGGTACTCTATTGTCAGGGTAGAGAAAGTGATAAAATGAAAGATACTAGACCTAAATCTAAAGAACCCTCAGCCGCAGTAATGGAAATCAGGTCAGCCAAAATGTCCCTTGAGTCTGCTCAAAGCCAAGGTAAAAATAATGTGACACCTGAACAAAGGGGTAATCAACAAAGATCGCCATTTCCTGTACCAATGTTCCAATCACATGATCCTAGTAATAGGGAGAGCTACATCAGCCCTAGGTATTTAGGGGACAGACCCCGGGTAGGATATCGGCCTGATATGGCAGGTATGAACAATAACCAGAGACAAAATCAAGATCAAAGAAATGATGGTCCATACCAGTCATTGGGGACACAGAGCAGATTTGATCCCAACACCATGATATATGGTAATCAGGATAGACCCCGATATGTGGATCGATTTACTGATAATGGAAATCAACATAGGGGCCAGTACCCACAATCTGAGAGACAGGACATGAGGCAAAACATGAACTACAATCCACGGCAGTACAATGATTCCCCACCAGGGGACTATAATCAAAGGATGGGTGCACCCCGCTCCCCTCCACAAATGAATCAAGAGGTCAGAAACCATCCCAACCGACATCAATCACCTGAGAGGTATCAGAATAGATCCAATCACGGGGAAAACAACCAATATCGACCTAGGCCACAGAAAGAGGATTCTAGAGAGATAGAAAGGTTCCAGTGCCTTGAGGCCCAAGTGAAAATGTTAGCTGAGCAAATAGGAAAGCTCTATACAGCGCAAAAACAACCTTCCAAAGAGAGGGCTGATGGCCATAGCAATGACCGGGGGGCTTCCCAAAAGTGACTAAGTACTCATGATAACTGCAGTGCCAAAATGACAGATTGCTCTGATATAATTTTGCATAACGACTCTGAGATGCCTAATGAATTAAAAATGAAAGTGCCAGTAAATGAACATGTGACAGAAAGTGCAAATACTTCTAAAAAAGAGGTACGGTTTAACCTAGAGCTAAATAAAACAGTAAAGATTTGCACAAATGAAAAAGAAACATTAGGAATTCCAAAAGAACAAAGGGACAGATTTAAGAAAAATGACTCATGCATGGGGAATACCAGTGAACAGGGAGTAAGTGGGGATGCTATAGCTCCTTCCCTGGGCAAGCAAAACAATGACCAAACACAGGCAGAAAAAGGGAATACTCAAAAGGAGGGTACAAGTCAATCACCTGAAGAATTCTTTGAGCCACATATTCTTTGAGGCTGAAAGGGCTGGCATCACACTAAATGATCACAAATGCACAGAATTAAAAAATGACAAATTGCTGAATGATGTTGTTACACATGTTCAGTTGGAAGGCTGTAGTGTGGTCTCTGATGTTACCCAGATGGATGGGCGAACAGTGGCCACACTCCAAAAAACCTCTGATCATGGAGAAATGAATAAAGTCTCTCGCGCAGAAATGGGTAAAAAGGAGGGGAAAATGTCTTTCCATTTACCAATGTGCTTAGTCAAAAGTGAAAAAGGCCTGAGAAAGGTGAGCCCTGAAATCAGTAAGAAATCACACTTCTTATGTATATTAGAGGAAGTTTATGCACCCATCACTGTAGAAGAAAAATGCCACACATTTGCTATGATTGACACTGGCGCACAAGCCACAATTATGTCCAAGGAGCTGGTAAAGAGTATCAATGAAGGGAGATCCCCACAGAGTCAGATCACAGTGAAGGAAAATCAAGGTCCAGTGCATAACTTTAATGAGGAGGAGGTGCCCATCATAGGTGTAACTGAGGTTGACATAAAAATAGGAAAGCACAGAATGAAACAAGAGGTATTGATCACATCTATTTGTGAAATTCCATTTCTGATGGGGACAGATTGCTTGAAAAGATTGGATCTTCTCATAGATGGGGTGAATGGAGTGCTGTGGTCCTTAACCAAAAAACCTTTGAGGCCTAAGAAACTAAAATCACAAAACAGCAACCTAAATGAATGTCACACCATTGCCAAAACAAATGATGCTGTGGAGTTATATCTCCAGAATAGTTGCATACCTAGTGTCACTGTTATATTAATGTGTCAAGACAAAATGCAGAGCGACAATGAAAAACTACCTGTACAAATATACTTGGACCCAAGGAAAAATTGGCAGACTGCCATAGATGAGCACACATTACGTTTTTATTTAAAAGAGAAAACATGCAAACAGAATATTGCTCCTAAAACAGATTCAGAAAAACACATTACCACTTTGGCAGAAATACACATGGAAGATGAGCAACCATGGGTTCATGTTGGTATAAATGACTATTTTAAAACAATAAAAGGCACTTTGCACTTGGACATGAAAGGAGTTTCATTAATGAGAAATTGTTGTAAAAAATAATGGAGAGGGAAGAAATCCCGAAATTTAGGATTAAAAACCAATATGTTTCTGGGTTGGACAGTCCAGACTTTGAAAACCGAATTGCAGGCAGATGCATGCTTAAAATTAGCATTGGGCAGAAAATAATTTATCATAATGTATGGATAGTGAGTGGAGCACAAAATGAATTTTACATGGGCAATGACATCATGCACAGAATGTGTATGGTGTTAGATTTCCTTAATCAAAAAATATGGTCACGCCTAGGTGGTCCGGCACCTGAATTTGAAGACAAAAGAAGGGCTTATCATTGTGCACAACTGGTTCCTTATGCAATCGAATTACAAATGAGGAAAGATACTATTATTCCTGCATTTACAAATTAGTTTGCAATAACACTGAAATGCAAAAATGGACAGCAGATGAAAGACTCTGATGCATTTGTATGCCTGAATGAATCCATAAAACAGCAAGGCCTGGATTGTGAATACATTCCATTGGTAGATATTGGTGAAGGATCTGTAAAAATTATGGTAAATAATAAAGGTTGTCAGGATATTCATTTAGAGGAAAACTCCCCATTAGGAATGGCCATACAAAAATCACATTATACGGCAGATTTAAATAACATGGTGATTGGAAATATCCCTGAAAGTATGTAGATGCCAAGGGTGAGTTGCCAGAACACCTGGACTCTCAGCCCAAAGGAATATTTAAAATTCATTCTGTGTATCCTTATGATTCAAATGAGACAGTGTGCTGCCATCAAGAGGATTGCATAATATTTAATTTAAATGAAAATGAAACAGAAAATCAGCCCATTGAAGTGGAAGCTGATATGCTAAAATATTTAAAAGTGGCAGCTTTACAAAAAGACACAGCCACACAGTTAGAGGAAAGCGCCGAGATTCCCTTACCAGAAGATTTTCCAGAATTTTCCAAAATGGTAGAAGAGCAGATCTCCTTAGCGGACGCGTGTGACAGCAATGAGAATAGGGACAATCTGAGGGAGATATTTATGGAGTTTAAGGATGTATTTGCAAAAGATGCTTATGATTGTGGTTTAACTGATTTACATGTGGCCACACTACCAGAAGGGTGTAGCAGAAGTCCAGTGTTTGTACGCCAGTATAGACTACCGCTGGCATGTTTAGAATCATTGGCAGAGATTATTAAAAATGTGGAATCGCGGGGAATCATCAGGCCCATTCATAGCACATCCAATACACCTATTTTAGGTGTGTTAAAGCCAAATGGTCAATGGCGGCTATGTGCAGACTTGAGAGAGTTAAATAAAAGAGTACCAGTATCTAGATGGCCACTGCCATTCATTGATCAGGGCCTAACTCAGGTACATGGTTCAAAAGTATTTACCACATTAGATCTCACCTCTGGATATTGGTGCGTGCCATTGGCAGAGGAGATACAACATTTATTTTCCTTTACATTTGACAGGACTCAATACGCCTGGCTTAGAGCTCCGTTCGGGTACATCAATAGTGGGAGTGAATTTGGCATATTTTTGAGAAAGGCCATGCCGGATGCAGCGGAAAGAGGAACAATAGTTTACGTGGACGATGTCCTGATAAAAAATGAAAGCCTGAAAAGCCATTTTGATGAAATAAGACATGTGCTTGGCCAATTGCAGAAAGCAGGCGCCAAAGTATCTTTGCAAAAAGCACAATGGTGCAAGAAAAAAGTGAACTTTCTAGGGCATGAAGTGACTGAACATGGGCTAAATCCACAAAAGAAGAAAATAGAGGCCTTACAAAGATTAAAAGATCCTAAAAATGTGAAAGGAGTAAAAAGTTTATTAGGGATGACAGGATATAACAGAAAGTTAATTGAAAATTATGCAGAAATCACTCAACCATTGACTAAACTGCTTAAACTGAATACTCCCTGGAAATGGGAAAAAGAGCAGTCTGATGCAGTGGCTAAATTAAAGGAATGTCTTGTAAAGGCACCATGTTTAGCATATCCCATAAAGGACAGGGATTTCTTTATAGAAATAGGTTTTTCTGAAAATTGTATGTCAGCAGTGTTATCACAAAAACACGATTTGAATCACAAAACCATTGCCTATGCAAGTAAAGCATTTTCCCAAGTTGAAATGAAATTTAATGAATGTGAAAAGGCCCTATTAACCACTGTGTGGGCGCTACAACATTTCCGCCCCATTGTTCAGGGAGAAAAGGTGATTATTGAAACAAATCATCAACCTTTGCAATTTTTAGAGAGTAAAAGAATTAGATCAGGTAATCTAGCGCAGTCCAGAATCACTTCATGGACGCTGGCATTACAAGGTTTTCCGGTACAAGTGAGATATGGACAAAATAAAAAGAACCCAATTGCTCAAGGGTTAGCTGACTTACATGACTGCGCAGCTGAACAAATACCAAATGAAATGGAAGTGGAAACTAGTTTGCAGGAATTTGAACAATCACCACACAAAGCTTTTGATGAAAAAACATGCATGGATTTGCCAACTGTATATGTGGATGGTTGTGCTTTTCACATTGAAAATGACAGTAATAAACAATTAGTGGCTGGAATAGGAAATGTCTGGTTGAAATGTGAAGGCGTCCCCAGTATAGGGATGAGGATTGGAGATAGGAGCAGTCAGGTGGCGGAATTGGCAGCCATTTATAAAGCAATTACTACTGCAGTTGATAAAAAGTTCAGTGAAATTGTCCTGGTGACTGATTCTGACTATGCACGGAATAGCTTTGTGGAGTATTTGCCTGGTTGGAAAGCAAGAGGCATGGTTACATACAACAAAAAGCCACTTAAACATGGAAAAATGATACAAGCCATAGACAAATTGGTGTCAGAGAATAATTTAACAATATGCTGGAGAAAAATTTGTGGGCATTTAAAAACACCAGGAGAGGATAAGGAGGGAAATGATAAGGCAGACCACCTGGCTAAGATTGGGGCTGTGATGGGAGAATTGCTACCTATTGATTATTTAATGGGTGAAATACAAATTGATGCAGTAACACGTTCTAAAGCACCAAAGGAGGTAGATCAACCAGTGGTAGAGTGGAGTCTTGACACGCCAGACCAAGATTTGATTGAGGCACAAAAAAATGATTGAATTTTGGGAATCTATTATAATCATTTGATAGATCCTGAACAAAATCCTTTAACAGAAAATTATTGTATGGGAAAAGAAGAGTTGAGGGTGCTATTAAAGAACAAAACACGAATTAGATTACAGGATGGACTCATGATTAGAGAGTCCATAACAGGACAAATACAGTGGGTGGTACCCCTTTCATTCAGAGGGCTAATGCTACACCATGCACATGATGCCATAACTGCAGGCCATAGAGGTTCAGAAAAAACATTGGAAATACTAAAAGATTATGCTTACTGGCCACATATGTCCTAAGATGTGGAATTATATACTAGAGGATGTCTAGTATGCGCCCAATTTAAACCTGCTTCACCAATGCATAGAGCACCATTAATGAAAAGAGGCCTAACTCTTCCATGGTCAGATTTGAAAATAGACTATGTAGGGCCTTTAAAAAGGTCGAGCAGAGGAAACCGTTATATTTTAAGTGTGGTATGTTTGATGTCAAAGTGGATTGAATGCATTCCTGCACCAGATTGTAGTGCGCAAACAGCAGCCACATTGCTGGTGAACCATGTGTTCTCAAGGTTTGGGTTGCCACAAAGAATTGAGTCAGACAGAGGAAGTCATTTCACAAGTATTCTAATGAGTAAGGTATGGCAAATACTGGGTGTGAAAAGAAAACTACATATTGCATATCAGGCGGCCTCTTCAGGTGGAGTTGAACGAAGCAATAGGTCTGTTGTGGATATTTTAAAAAAATTCGTGGCAGAAGCAGGTTCCAGCTGGGATTTACGTTTACCGTTGGTTTTGATGGCAATCAGATCAACTCCTGCCAAAGCAACAGGTGTTAGCCCCCATGAGGTCTTGACAGGTAGGAAAATGGTGTTACCACAACACCTACTATACAGAACACATGAGCAAACACTTGTGAGTGCATCCACAGTTCATGAATATATTGATGAACTGAGGAGGCATTTTCAACATGCATTTGCTTTTGTGCAGAGAAATCTGGAAAGAGCTGCTGACAGTGCAAAGTCTTATTATGATAAAAAGACATCAGTAAAGGAATACAGTGTAGGGGATCAGGTGTACAAGTTTCATTTTGGAAAAAGTAAGCAGAAAAATTCTAAATTTCTAGCAGCCTGGCAGGGGCGATTTCGAATTATAGATAAGGACTCTCCTGTGGTTTATAAAATTTTGAAAAATGAAGGTGAAACGGCGATAGAGCAGTTTGTCCATGTAAATCAGATCAAACCATGCCATCCCAGACACGAGATCAGGCGGCTTGAGCATGTAGAAACAGAAAGCCCTGGGGCCACTACCCACTGATGCACACAATACAACATAAAGTCCCTTGAACACAAAAAGAGAAAATAAATGGATACAATCAGGAGGCAGTGACAGAGAAGTTAAAAAGTTGATTGTTGTAATGGCACACAAACACTGTAATATATGTACAAATATATAATATAAAATAAGTAAATAAATAAATAAATAAATAAATAAATATAATGGAAGCTCATGGTTGGTGTGCAGAGAGAAAATGTATTAAATATTGAATGCTGTTTTATATATGCTTGTTTTCTTCTTAACTTGTGTTTAATTTCAGGGAAAAAAAAAACAAAATGTTTTTACTAAGCATGTTTTATTTTTGGAAAAAGGGTGAAGTTAGTATTGTGCAATATACTTAACCTGTTTCTTTTCTATTTTGGTTTAGAACATTAACTATTTATACCGGAGGTCACGGGAGACAATGGAGTCCTGGAGCCTACGTGGACGGATTCCGGGAAAGCCCCAAAGAGGGGTGAAGACCAAGGCTGCAAAGCGATCAGCATTGAAGATGATACCGATGATATGGTTAATGATGATGATATTTGGAGGGATCTTCAAGAATTCAGAAGCACAGGTTGTCATTGAACCTGGGCCAGCATCTGGTATCGCGGTGGAAGAGGCACCAGGATTCATCATGAGTGATAGAAGGATGATTTTCCAAAATATCTACATACCATTGAATCCTGAGATTTTGATTGAAAAACATTTGAACAATACCGGAATTAAGATTGAACAGACTAAAGAGTGGCTGGAAATAAGAAAAGAGGACACTAAGCAGTCAATAAGAGATATATTAATGCAGTTGGAGAAAACATTTGTGAATTCAGCAGACATTAAGAAGAGGAGAGGAAAGAGAGGTGCGGTGATGCTCGCGATATCATTTGTAATGTCTATAGTTGGAGCCATAATAGGTACCACAATATCAATAGCCAATTCTATTTCGGTAGGAACACTGAGTACTAAAGCGCAACAACTGAGTATTGACCTAGAAATAATACAAAAAACATTAGATGGGATTACAGGGGGACTGGATGAACAAGTAAGATTCATAAATGAAACTGCAATCATTCTAAATGAACAAGCAGATGTGATGCAACGGGCGACTAAAATAATACTTAAGCATGACAGAACTTTAAATGAAATATTGAACATAATGAGTCCTGTTGATAGACTATTAACGAATTATATGAGAGAAGTTCAAACTGCAGTTTCACAATTGATTCAAGGACATATCCCCTTGTATTTTGTTTCGCAGGATATTATTCGTCAAATGATAGAAAGATTGACCAGGAGGGAAATTGATATAATACAGATCAAAATTGCATTTGAAATGGGTAATGCAATGTCGTTATACGTGGACTTGGAAAGACTAGAGATCGGATTTTTACTATGCATCCCATATGTAGCTCCTGAACTTATTTATCAAACGAAGTGGGTACACAACGTGGGATTTTGGCAAGAGGACAAATTTATTAAGATTAAGACTCCAGAAGTGGTGGCATTTCAGTCATGCGAACCTGAAGTTTATTTGCTACCAAACCTGGAAACATGTGTCAAATTTAAAGAACACAATTATATGTGTCCAGGTAAACCGTTTGTTCCTGATGCCACAGATGCTATTTGTGGTTTGAAATCCGACCCAAGTATATCAGAAGGATGTGAAGTGATTATTAGCAATATGGGGAGTGAAGAACTGGCACAGGCTAAGATGGTCAGAGGTAAATGGTTGGTCAGCACCTGTTTAAAGAACATGGCGGTAGTACATTTGAACCATGGAACATACATGGTTAAACAGGTGAAATATAATATTTTTTATTTACAGGTTCCAAAGGATACAATTGTGTCAATTGGGGGGTTAACATTGTTTCATGTAACAAATGATGTTTGGGAAAGCCAAGTGGAAAATATTGATTTTTTCAAAGGGATACTTTTCCAATAGATCCGGATGTGGAATATTTATTGAATCACAAAGAAGGACATGTTATAAAAATGAATTTGAGAAAAAACAATATTACAATTCGTAATCTGGGGATAATAGAAGTGGAAATATATCCCAATACACATGCATTTTAAAAGAAAAAAAAGAACAAGTTGTTTTTAGGAATTGGCTTGGATCGTATGCCAAGTTCTAAAAACAAAAGGAGGGTATGTAAGGATATTTGGCGTGTTACAGCACAGAGTACAGCACTACTCACAGGTAGCATTTTTTTTTTGATGCAGCACCACCACATGGGTGTGGTGCATTGCTATATGTGTTGGCAGAGTAACATGGACATATAAGTAAAGACAGGCTATTCAGTCAAAAACGATTTTTACATATAAGATGCAAATCTATTTTTACAGTTAAAAGCACACATGTGCACATTCAAAATGCACACTATTTTTCACCTGAAATGCCTATGTTGCAAGAGACACATTTGAAAATTAATAGCTAACCTTATTAATAACTAACCTGACTAATAAAACTTCATTTAACATAACCCACTAATAAAAATGTGTCTCCACTGCAGAATTAGGCCTACTCTAAAAGTGAACTTTTAAATGCACATTCATTTTTTTTTCTCTGCTGCTCTGTCCACATAACTACAGGAAGCAAAGAGCTCGAAGGAACAGGAAATCAGTTTGTTACAATTGCCACTGTAGAAGTGAGCCATTGTGTAGTGAGGGAGGAGATTACATGATTGATTCTGATTGGAGCAGCGTCATAGCAAGTATCATGCTAGAGGCTAGAGGCTGTGATTAGAACTGGAGAAGCTTGAGGGGAGGGGGAGAACAATCGAGATCTGGCAGAGCTGGGAGAAGGATCTTTTACTGGCTGGGGCATTCCTGCTGCAAAAGCTGAGAGTTCCAGGCAATAACCCCAGTTTGAGAACGGCAGACGCTTGTTCTCACTGGGGTTGATTTTCAAGGGAGCCAAATTCAGAAAGAGAATAGCCGGAGAAAACTCATGCTGAACAGATAAGGTAATTATAGAAGCGAGTGGGAGCTGTGCGAAAGTGTGCGAAACTGTTCAGTCAGTGTATTAAAGTGAGTCTCAGTCTCTTATCAGCATATTTAATGTTACCAATTGAATATATTCTCGCAGCTCTCTGTTCATTTTATCACACATAATGTTGTACCATTTCATTTATTTCTATAAAAAAAATTAAACTGTGTTTAAAAGAAATTTTTATAATACAAAAATATTTGAAAACAGATAGCTAGTGTGTATTATTTCTCTCTTTCATTTTGCATGGGAAAAGGTTTAAACGTGGGTAGATTTTTAAACAGTGCAATTGTCATTTTAAAACAGATGTGTGCATGATTCTATTCAGTATGGACAGTTGTGAGTGACTGTTTGTAGCATAGCCTGTTGGAGGTACATGAGTCAACGGGAAGAGAGACTCTCTGGACACAGTTCCCTACCGTATATAAGTAGTGGAAATTACCACAAAAATACCACAATAGCCCATCGTGGCACACAACACTAACACTGAAAATGTGGTATCCCTAAAATGTAGGCCTGAGGTCTCTCGAGTGATCAAGAACAATCTAGATAAAAAACAAGGGATGTTGGATATTGGGGCCACAAATAAACCAACCAATATTCCAACCAACCACTCAAACTACCACGCACATCATCTAAATAGGTCTGAATTCTGAAATAATGCAACGTATTATTGTCATGTGTGACCCAATATGAATACAGAGAATGATTATTGCTAAAGGTATTTTGGTGGTAAGAAAATACCGCAAAGCCCCAAATATCCACAAAATACCCAACAGAACATAGGTCATGTATTAGAAACAAGGTCTGTGAAAAATCCCTTGTTGAACACTATTCCATGATGGGCCTCAAAGACCGTGATCTCAAGTGGTTTATCCTGCACACTCAAACCACAGTCACGAGTTAGCAATCTGGCAGCTGGAATGGAACAACCTCATCTGTACATGAAGATGATACAACTCTGGATGTAAAGTTTTGGTCCACAGATATCATGACTTGCTGGATCATATTTCTCATGATCCTAGTCACGATAATTGTAATGGTAACATTCCTCCCTCCTCTCCTGTCGATTGGGGGTCTGCACACTCCCTCCACGGATCTGGTGGTAGAGATATTCATTATTGGCCAGAGTGGCATGTCTCCCTTAACTGCTTACTCAGGTATGAGGAAGGTGCGCCATGCATGAAACTACCTTTAGAGCACACGCCAGTTTAGGTGACCATTATTATGGTTGCCTTTGCGGGCACCTGGGATGGACACGTAACTTGTGCACATTCCATATATTGTGCACTTCCACTGCCTTGGCTGTACAGGCAGCATAGCTTGCAGAGCGTCTTTAACAGCAGTCCACTCTCCGCATGAGCAGGCACATAGTCCTATTTATGTCTTTATACATACCTACTAGCCGATACTTAATCGTGCCGTTACGGGCACCCGGCTTGGACGCCAAGAGAAAGCACCATACACATACAAGGTAAGAACTGCACAAGTAGCACTTGATGCAGGGGTGTCACAGTGTTAGAGAGAATTCTCAAGAATGGCTAATTTCCCTTACCTACTGAGTCCCTCAGCAGCTTTGCTGGATTTTTAGGATTTTTTTTTTCACCTGGTAAGAGTGTGAACCTTTTTTCCCACCCTTACATGTGTTTTGCTGTGTGTGTGTTTTAACATTCTTGTGTTCATAGACTGTGGAGCCTCACCTACTCCATTGGCATCATCTTTTTATTGTGTGTTACACAGCATCTTCGGTGCAGTGACACAGCATTGCCTTTTAGACTTCCCAACTCAGACTCCATTTCCTGGGACTGACTACTGTATCCCAGAACATGTAAAGTTGCCATTAACTTTATTAGTCTTTTAAAATCCACAGACCCAGTACAGCCTATGTTACATAGAGTATTGGAAAGGGTTATCCCGTTTTGTCTGTTTCTCTTGGAGCCTTGTATCGCTCCCCTTTCATCAAGACTTGGCTGGTGGCAGTGGTAACTACCCTATTTTTCCTACCGCGGTTATCTTAAATAAACTTGGTATTGTTTTAGGCTATCTTGGTAGCCTCAAACTTAAACCCGCTGGACCATATACATTTTTATATGGATCCAGCTGAGTTTATTCGCCATTTATTTTTGAAAATGTCTTTCTCATATTTTACTCCGCACGCCAAACCAGGTTTGGTTCCTTTGTTCACTGTCTTTTCACAGGCTTCTCCACGAAAGCCCTCCTTAGAGGCCTGAAAGTCTTGGCAGGGAGAATGTGAGGGAGGGGTTTTAGGACCCTTGCCATGGGTTCCCTTGGTAACCCAAGTCGCACTCCTGTTTGATTGGATAGGTGACTGTCCCGGCGGGACAGCCACCCTGCTGTGTGATTGACAGCCAAGCTGTGTGAATGGGTGAAAACTGCATAAAAAGCAGGTCTCTGGGATTGGAAATGCAAAGACACCACTGGAATGAAAGAACCAACGAGGAGCTGACAGAGGAGGACCCCTACAACGACAGAAACGCCCCGTGAAGCACTGCCGCAGGTCCGAATCTTCAAACTCCAACGACAGAGGAGATCAGCTAGGAATATGCTTCCCCTGAGCTGGAGGGACCAACCAGTTCACCTAAACTGCAAGCCAGGACTCCCTCCTCTGGTTGAATTTGTTGTACAGAGCTACAGTGAACCGGATAGCCAGGAAGGCCGGATCCTGCTTGGGTTTTAAGGAGCGCACCTTTTATTTTTTGCTTTGCTCTGCTGCTGGTTTCTTCCCTGGGCAGGGCAAGACCCTCCAGTCTTCCTACTGCATGTCAGTCCAACAGTCGCTTCAGGAACCATGAGCCTGCAGGAACTGCCAGGAACGTCCACCTCAGCTACAGCTTCTGCATTTAAAAGTCCTGTGCAAATCCGGTTGTTCGTTTCGTCCAGCCGCGGTGAAGGTGTGTGAAACCTTTCGGCAATCCGAGGGCTTGTCCTTCTCTACTCTTTAAACTAACTTTTCTGCTGACCAACTTCGTCCGGAACTCTTGGCAAAGACTTAACCGCAAACTACCGTGAACTGTGTGATCTTGAGCAAAAGACTTTTGTCCTATTGACTTTGGCCCTAAGCCTTTTTGATTTGATTCCATCACTGTAGTTTCTCTTTCTAGATTGCCCTGCTTACTTACCTGTTGGTGTTGCTCAATTTTTACCTAACTTTGTCTTTCCCTCCCTTTTTAAATTACTGGAGTGACATTTTTCTCATACTTCATTTTGAGTTTAACTTGTCCAGAATCTATTGGGAGTGGTGTGGTGTATTAGTAACGTGATTTTTCAACTGCTTTACTTTAGTGAAATGTTTTACAACTGATGTGTAAATAAATGTATATTCTTTTACTCAGAAACCTTGAGTCAGTGTTTGTTTGAATCATAGTAATTGATGTCCTTTGTGTAACTATTGATACTGCTCACTTACTCTTGAATTAAGTCTGGCTGCTCAGCCATCGCTACCACTTTACTGTGTAGTACAGGCTTGTACCAAAGGTGAATTTGTACTGTCACTTGTAGTTTTAATTGTGTGTGGTGTTCCCAAAGGGTACTGCATATAATTCTCCCTAACACTGGTAGCAGAGGTGGGATCAGGTATAGTAGTTACACATAGAGTGCTGCAATTACCTTGGATCAACTAACCACAAGGCTAAATTTCACTAACAAGCTATACTAATCATGTCTGATATGGAAAGCTACAGTCAGGAAACCCTCCTTAGTTACACTGTGGATTACTTAACAATTATGTGTAGAGATGGGAATCTCTCTGTTAAAGGCAAAAAGTCTGAATTGATTGAAAGGTTGTTAGAGAAACTAAATCTGGAGGGTGGGTCTGAAATACCTGACCCCTCAGCAAATGTGGGAAATAATGAGGATGATAATGTGTCTATTATTGATGAGTGGAAGAAGTAGATGTGTCTCCTAATGTAGGCCTCACTGCTCCCTTACCTGCTCAATAACCACAAGCTTTGTCCACTGGGACCCCATCAAGTCCTACACTCAGTCCTGAATTCATTGCTCTAGAAAAGATGAGGCTTGAACTGGAATTCAAACATTTAAATACTCAAACTGAACAAAAGCACCAATAACTTAAGCTCATAGAAATGGAGTTGAATCATGAACTAGAAATGAAAAGGTTATCTCTGGAAAATGCTTCTCTCCCAGAGTCTTCTAGGTCTTCCAGTCCTAAGTTACCCTGTATGCCTAAAGAAATTGTGGGTATGTATGAGGTTAAGCTTGATATTTTGGATTGGTTGGAAATGTTTGAATGTAACCATGGGGTTCAAGGTCTCAGAGGGAATCAGTTGCTTCCCTGGCTTTTCTGTAGGCTACCCACTGTTGCATCTGCTGTTGTAATGGAGTTGGGGGAGGTGGATAGGATGGCTTATGAGTGTGTGAAGCTAGCTTTAATTGCTAGATTTGGGAAGACCCCTTCCCAGTACCTTAAGAGGTTTAGGACCCTCAAAAAGCATGATGGACTCCCTGGGCTACCTGGGTATGTGAATGTTTGAAAAACGTAGATGGTTGGGTTAAGGGTTAAAGAGTAAACACTTATGAAGGTGTGAGAAATCTTGTTATGTTGGAGTCAATTTATGATGCCTGTTCTCCTGAGCTCAGACAGCACTTGGCTGATTCTAGGGAGATAGATCCAAAGAATTTAGCTAAGGCTGCTGACTTGTGGGTTGCCAACAGGGCTACTCACAAGGATTCTGGGCCAACTCGGAAGAAGGATGAGGGAAAGCAGCCAAAGAAAGATAACAAGGAGAATTCTAACACCTCCAATCCAAAAGAGAGCCACAAACAGCAACATAAGAGTAAACCACAGGGGAAACCAAATCAGGCTAGTGTACCATCTGGACCCAAACCAGATACAGATCAGAACAAACCCCCATTCATCACGACATTTGGGAAATATTATGTTTGTGGGTCAACTGACTATGTGAAAGGGGCTCCCAGATGAAAGGGTAAACCTTCAGGGGTCCACACTTTCTCCTTAGCCTTCTCCCCAGAGGACTAAGCACGTATGGCAAGTGGAAACTTTCACCTACTGGCTGATGAACCCATGAAAGTGTCAGCTAGTGTTTCTTTACTGTCCCTGGGCTTGTGGGAACAACATAATTTAGATGTCTATAATTCCATCCCAGATAATACTAAAGAGCATTACAAAGATAGTATTCTTGTGAATGGCCAGGAGACCCCTGCCATCAGAGACACTGGAGCCAGTATAACTGTGGTGGGTGAATCATTTTTCAAGGCGGATGATATTGCTAAGGCACCCAAACTCCTCACCAAGTTAGCTGGAGGCCTGTGCAAATGCTTCCCTAGTTACCAGCTCTCATCCAGTGTAATGATATGACTGTCAAAATACCTGTTAGTGTGCAGAGTGAAGTGCCTGGGAGAGTTCTGTTGGGTAATGACCTGAAAACTCTTGGAGTTGTGTCAAGTACCCCCAGGCCTCCCAGTAAGAGGAGACAAGGGCTCACTAGGCCTGCAAGGGAGAGGACCTTAAGAGGCTCTCCAGAGGAGTTGATAGAGGAAACTATCACTCCCACTCCACAGGAGTTTCTCACTGCTATTTCTGGAAAGAAAGAGGCAAAGGGGAAACCCAAGACCTCAAGGAAAAAAACAGACAGTACCCCTGTGCTACCAACAAGGACATATCCAAGATTGTCCAAGGTCACACCTCTCCTCCACCTGCTGAGGCAGAGAGAGAGGTACAACCTTGTGTGGTTGAGCCAGTTTCTGAGGAGTCAGATCTGGAAGAAGACACTGTTTTGGTTGGAGATCTTGACCCTGTTGACCATCCTGAGCTGCAGTCTTTAATGGCAGAAGGTGGACCCAACAGGGCAGACTTCAGCAGAGGACAAAGAGAGTGTCCTACTCTTGAAGGTCTTTTACCACAGGCTGCTAACCAACTTGATGGGCAAGAAGTTGGAAGGCACAGGTTAAGCTGGGAAGATGGTCTCTTCTACAGTGAACCAACAGAGTCTATCCCTGGGGCCGACTGCAAAAGAATTGTAGTGCCCCTTGCCAGCAGACTCCAGTTCCTACAGTTGGCCAATGAGATACCTTTGGCTGGTCATTTAAGTTTCAAAAAGACCAAGGCAAGGCTCTCCTTATACTTCTAATGGCCTAAAATGGGTTCAGAAGTCGACAAATTCTGTAGGAGCTGTCACACTTGCCAAGCCACTGGCAAGAGTGGAGCCAAGAATGAGAACTGCTATGGTTCAGGCTGTGGCTAAGGCTCTATGTGGTATTTAAAACAGAGTAGGGTTTCCTAAGGAAGTGATATCCGACAGGGGATCCAATTTTATGTCCCACAACATGCAAGCCATGTGGAAAAACTGTGGGGTCACTTACAAGTTCTCTACAGCCTACCACCCACATTCAAATGGACTGGTAGAGAGGTTCAATCATACTATGAAAAGCGTGATAGTTGCTTTAGAATAACCCCTTAACAGACAGTGGGACCTTCTACTGCCATGCTTTCTCTTTGCTTATAGAGAGGTCCCTCAAGAGGGAGTTAGTTACAGTCCCTTCAAACTTCTCTATGGCCATCCAGTCAGAGGTCCATTGCCCTGATCAAGGAGGGGTTGGAGAGTGCTCCTTCCTCCAAGCCAGTCAGAGTGACGGAGGAGAATGTCACACATGATTGCAGAAGCTAGTGATAACTTAAAAACAGGTCAGGCTCTGGTCAAACATTGGCATGACCAGAAGGCCAGCATGGTTGAGTTTACTTGTGGGATGTATGAACCCACTAATCCAAGCCATGCAAAATCACTGTGCATTGCTGGCAGCAGAAACATCATAATGGCCGCCGGAAAGCATGCTGCTTGCTAGAAATCACCAGAAATTGTGCAGTGAAAACCTGAAAAATAGGCCACCATCCACTTTTGCCCTATTTTAGAGAGCACAGGAGATCACTGCCAAAAACCACCATTGGGCTACCTACAATGTAGCCTGAAACCACTTGGAAATAGCAATTCTGATTGAAAAAGAAACACAGAGCTGTTTGAAAATCCTTTTTCTTGATTGTCAAAAATTGCTAAAATCATGGCTCACAAAGCACCTAAAAGATCCAACCTCTTTGTTGGGTGTTCCACATCATTACTGCAAGAATCTACATCAATACAATGTCAGCAAAAATCATATGTTCTCTGAACAAAATCCTCTTTTAATGATCCTTGATGGAAAGACAGCTGTCCAAATACCGTTGCTCACCTCTACCAGAAAGCTGGCGTTTTAAAACCATTTTTTTTGTAAAGTTGAACAATTGAACTCAAACTATGCCAAAGAAAGACTTGCTATCAGAAGCCTAAGACGTGGATACAATTCAAAACTATATTCTGAAAAGGCTTGAAGGAAGAAATTGTTTAATGTATGTGTTAAAAAAGTGTGTTATATTATAAGAAAAGACAATTTGTAGACATTGAGTTAAGAATTAAAAGTTTCCACACTGTGCTTCAAACGAATTCCACAACTTTTCCCTGGACAAAGGAAGCTTCCCCTGCCCTTGGCCAAGGGATTGACAGGCTGGTGTGAACAGGAACTAGCAGAGGCACCCTGGCCTGTTGCTCTCAGTCAAGACAATGGATTATTTGGGATGAATAGGAATTTGCTAAATTCGGGTGTAACTGAAAACAAACTGCTGGAAGGAAACAAGACATGTGACCCTCTGAGTCAGCCCAGCTCTAAGAGGCGGACCAGACTGAGATGTGAATTGAATTGAAAGCAAATGTATCTTTTATAAAAATGCTTATAACAAATTGTACCGAGCTGACAAAAATGTAAAATTTTGAGAGTGTGAAAAAGAAAAATTCACTCACAGTTCAAGACTAAGCTGGATTTGTGTGATGTTCTGAGACTAAACCCTGGAATTTATTCATATTGTAGCTGCAGTGTTTTTGCTATGAACATAAGAAATTACAGTAATATGCTCAGAGAGAATATGCATGCATGTATCCAAATTGGTGCAGAATGAATATTGAGAAACCCTCCAAAAGCGCGAAAATGTTGTCATTTCTGAACCAAGGCTCTTAGGAAGAGAAGATTTGAACAGAAATATACCTTAGTTAATCTGTCATGTGATTTATGTAGTATTCACAAGTTGTGTATATTGTGAATATGTGTTTTATGGAAAATAAGATATGCTGTACAGACACAAAGGGGAGTGTTCTTTCCCTAAGCCATAAACATGACACCTGATGACACAGGATGACACACTACTCCCTTCTCAAATCAGGGGACAGGGAATCCTCTAACCTATCAAATCCTTAGAGGTTTGGGCATAGAGAATCAGCCTCCCCACCCACTTTGGAAATACAGAAATAAGGACTGCTAGGACAGATAGGACACACACCTTTCCACTACTCACCGATTTCTTGGCGAAGCACCCTGCAGGAAGAGTCCAGACTCCAGATAGATCCAGAGACCAGACTCTAGAACCAAACTCTAGAACTTTGAAGCAGAGAGGCCTAATTCAAAAGCTGAACCCTTCTCAGCAGGCCTGTAGAATCTAGCAACCTGATTCTAACCCCTAAACTCCCCAGGGGCTCTCACCTTCAACAGCTGGGCTGTGCTGTTTTGCTATTTTAGCCAAGAACCCTGTGCTAGAACCAAGGTGGAGGCCCAGAAAGCAGAGCTGTATCCAGAACCTGTCAGATCCAGTCCAAGAGGCCACCCAGACCGCTGTGCAGTGCTGAGAGCAGAATCCAGAGTGTCTGTGACCTGTCCGGTGGTGAGTGAAGCCAAACCCTTGACTAGATCTTTGACGAGGCCCATTCCATTCATCCAATTACCTCCGGGTCAGGTGCGCGATATAAATAAAATAAACAAACAAACAAAGCCTAGGAGTGAGTATCTAGTCTAGAACTGTACATAGCCAAACTCTTAGTTTAAAGTATTTCTATTCCATCCTTTTCAACCTGTCCAGAACTGCATTACAGAACCTCTTTTATCCATCCTGAATTCTTCTCTCATGTACATAAGTCTGTGATAATTGTAGCATTAATCATCTTTGTGCTGATATTTTCTGAAGAGGGACAAGTGTTTTGATGGACAGAGATCAGAGCGGTGGCACCGCTGTTCTGGTGGCTGCCCGTTGAGTGTCTTGCTTCTTCATAGCCCCTTAGTTTAAGTCCATATTGGTTCCGAATCTTTAAAGCGCAACTGTCATATTTAAAATCTTGACTTTATTTCTGAAAAATCCACCTTCACAAAAACATCTGTAACATTTGAACCGCACGTCCTAGAACCGATATTTAACTGTCATTTTGAAGCTAAAATTCTAAGCTTTCCATCAAACCCAAAGAGACATTCCAATTAATCATAGTTTTTCCGTAATCGCGTTTCACGCACGCATAAAATTTGCCGGCAATTGCAATTTAGCTCCATTTCACCACATGTCAGAATAGCTGTTTCTTGTTTGCAACTGCTGAAATTCATTTTTAATCTGATAATTATTCATGAATCATTGATAGTGTTGACCTGAACCAATTCAAAGTAACTCTCACTTATCCTGAATCTCCTTTAGTGAATTAAAATCATTTTAGCATATTTTCCCATTCATTACAATCACATTCAAGAGTATTTTGCTGGTTTAAAATCATGCCTGTTTTCTCTAAGCTTGCTGGGGGGAACTGCAATTGAACTGCATTGTTGACTAATATTCCTGAAACCTGAGTGCCCTCATTTCCACCTTTTCATATTGCATAGTGGGGGGGAGTGAGTAGTCACGGGGGAAAAAGTGATCATATTGGGCCTCATTACACGGTAGGTGATAAGGGTTTACCGGTACCGGTAACGGCACCGGTGCCGGTAAACCCTTACCCCCTTACTACGAAATCCCTTTGCGGGACCTAACCTTAACGGCTGGTTTTACCAGCCGTTAAAGTAGGGTGCCACAAAGGGACCTTGGTGCTAATTATGGTACCGCAATTTGCGGTACCGTAATTAGCGCCTTCCCCATTCCCATTATGCCCGATGGGGGAAAAATGGGAATGGGGAAGTGCCTTGGTGAATGGGGAATTACCGCCCCCGCTCACCTTGGAGTAGGGTGGTAATTCCACCATCCACCAAGGCGGAAACGGTAAAATACCGGGGGCAACCATGGCGCAAATTGCGCCATGGTTACCGCCTACCGTGTAATAAGGCCCATTGTCTTCTGATTGAAACCATATCAAGTTTATTTCTGTGTTGCATTTTCCCATCCTTGCATTTCTTTGAACCCACCAGTATTCTCTGCTATTTTATGCTTCCTGTTCCTACTCCTTACTGATTAAAGAGATTGTAGAGACTGTACTATTACCCATTGCTGATCATTGTTCATATTCATAAGTGTGCTATTCAGATATTATTTTATTCATAAAAGTGTGATATATATATATATTGTTCAATTCTTCAAATAAACCTTTTGATTTGCAAAACAAACCTACTTCTTGGCTCAGTGAGGTCGGGGAGATTCAAAGAGAGAGGCGTTATATAAGGGTTCATCATCCAGATTTAAAGAACTTTGACATAAAAATATATAAATATGGGCTTCCATTGGGCATCCCAGACTAGGCATTGACTTAGTTGGAGTGCTGGTTTGAAGTCACTTACATACTCAAGACCAGCTTGCATTAGTTATGGTGCCAACAAGGCAGAGGGCCTTGCAGGACAAATGGATAGTACCCTTCAAGGTTGTGGGCAAACTTGAAGAGGTGAACTATTTGGTGGACTTAGGCAGACCTAAGGAGGCTCCCAGAGTCTTTTACACCAACCGTTTGAGGGCATATGTCTCAAGACCAGAAGTGGGAGCTTTGCTTCTAGCTTCAGCTCAAGAGGAAGAGGAGAGTGAACCTCTTCCTGACCTCCTCAGAGGCGAACCTTTGGATGAGAAAATAGAAGGAGTCAATCTCTCTTCTCAACTGACTTCTGAACAACAGGAGTGGAACATTCTGTTAAATCAGTTTGCCTCCCTGTTTGCACTATCACCAGGCTTGACCCCTTGGGGCCAGCATTATATTCTCACTGGTGACTGTTTACCTGTGGAAAGCAGAGGTTACAGAATGTCAGAACATGTGAGATCCCACATCAAAAGGAGTGTCAACAAGATGCTTGATCTCGGTGTTATAGAGCCCTCTACAAGTCCATGGTCTAGTCCAGTTGTTCTAGTACCAAAGGCAGGATCCAAGGAGTTGAGAGTCTGTGTGGACTGTAGAGCTCTAAATGCAGTCACTAAGACTGATGGCCATCCTTTGCCGAGGACAGATGACCTGGTGGATAGACTTGGTTCAGCCAAGTACCTCAGTACATTTGATCTGACGTCAGGCTAATGGCAAATAGCCCTGACAGACCATGCCAAGGAGAAAACTGCATTATCAACCCCAGCAGGCCTCTACCAGTTTAAAGTTGTGCCTTTTGGATTAAAGAATGCACCTGCTACATTTCAAAGGATGGTCAATCAAGTTCTGAATGGGATGGAGGACTTCTGCATGGCATGTTTGGATGACATTGCAGTGTTCAACCCTACATGGAAAGAACATATTGATCACTTAGGATATATTTTGCAGGCTCTTGAGCAGGCCCATCTGACCATAAAGGCAAGCAAATGTCAAATTGGTCAGAGCAAAGTAGTCTACCTTGGTCATAAGGTAGGAGGAGGTAAAATAAGGCCATTGCCCAGAAAAGTACAAGCTGTACAAAACTATGCCACCCCTACTACTCACACCCAAGTGGGAGCTTTCATAGGTCTCATTGGGTACTACAGGAATTTCAGAGAGAACTATGGGACCATATCTTCTCCCTTGAATGTGATCTCCTCTCCAAAATTCCCTAAAAAGGTTAGGTGGAATGAGGAGTGCACTCAAGCCTTTGAACAACTGAAGAAAGCCCTTTGTCAAGCTCCAGTCCTAAGAGCTCCTGATTATCACCAACCCTTCATTGTGCAGACAGATGCCTCCAATACAGGTATAGGTGCAGTCCTTAGTCAACTGGATGAGAAAGGTAGGGAGCACCCCATTTGCCTCATCAGTAGGAAACTGAAGGAACCAGAAGCAAGGTGGGCAACCATAGAGCGTGAATGTTTTGCCCTTTTGTGGTCTCTGAAGAAGTTTAGACCATACTTGTATGGATCTACTTTTGTGATTCAGACAGATCACCAACCCTTGAGATGGTTAATGCAAATGAAAGGGGAAAACCGAAAACGACTGAGATGGTCAATCTGCCTGCAAGGTTTTGATTTCACCATTGAGCACAGAGCAGAATGTCTCCAATAAAATGCTGATGGTCTCTATAGGATGTTTTTAACCGACTAGGGGCAGAGATTCATCCAAGAGTAGATTAAATCCTCCTGTCCCTTAGTCTGGGGGCGGGGATGAGTGTTAGGGGGAATTTTCAAGAATGGCTAATTTCCCTTACCTACTGAGTTCTTGGCAGCTTTGATGGATTTCTAGGATTACTTTTTTTCACCTGGTAAGTGTGTGAGCCTTTTTTCCCACCCTTACATGGGTTTTGCTGTATGTGTTTTTACATTCTTGTATTCATAGACTGTGGATCCTCACCTACTCCATAGACATCATCTTTTTATTGTGTGTTACACAGCGCCTTCAGTGCAGTGACACAGGGTTGTCTTTTAGACTTCCCAACTCAGACTCAATTTTCTGGGACTGACTACTGTCTCCCAGAACATGTAAAGTTGCCATTAACTTTATTAGTCTTTTAAAATCCACAGACCCAGTACAGCCCATCTTACATGTACTGAGAAGGGTTAATACGTATCCCTTTTTGTCTGTTTCTCTTGGAGCATTGTTTTACTCCCTTTTCATCAAGACTTGGCTGGTGGCAGTGGTAACTACCCTATTTTTCCTACCACAGTTATCTTAAATAACCTTGGTATTGTTTTAAGCTATATTTATAGCCTCAAATGTAAACCTGCTGGACCATATATGTTTTTATAGGGTATTGGCTGGGTTTATTAGCCATTTCTTTTTGAAAATGTCTTTCTCGTGTTTTACTCTGCGTGCCAAACCAGGTTTGGCTCCTTTGTTCACCATCTTTTCGCTGGCTTCTCCGCAGAAGCCCTCCTTAGGTTCCTGAATGTCTGGTTAGGCAGGATGTGAGGGAGGGGTTTTAGGACCCTTGCCATGGGTTCCCTTGGTAACCCAAGTCACACTCCTGTTTGGTTGGCTAGGTGACTGTCCCAGCGGCACAGCCACCCTGCTGTGTTGTTGACAGCCAGCCTGTGTGAACGGGGAAAACTTCATAAAAAGCAGGTCTCTGGGATTGGAAAGGCAGAGTCGCCACTGGAATGAAAGAACCGACGAGGAGCTGACAGAAGAGGACCCCTACAATGACTGAACCGCCCAGTGAAGCCCTGCTGCAGGTCCAAATCTTCAAACTCCAACGACAGAGGAGATCCTCCAGGAATCTTCTTCCCCTGAGCTGGTGGGACCAACCAGTTTGTCCAAACTGCAAGCCAGGACTCCCTCCTCTGGTCAAATTTGCTGTACAGAGCTACAGTGAACCGGATAGCCAGGAAGGTCGGACCCTGCTTGGGTTTTACAGAGCGCACCTTTTATTGGTTGCTTTGCTCTGCTGCTGGTTTCTTCTCTGGGCAGTGCAGGACCTTCCAGTCTTCTTACTTCATGTCAGTCAGACAGTTGCTTCAGGAACCATGAGCCTGCAGGAACTGCCAGGAACATCTGGCTCAGCTACAGCTTCTCCTCCATTTAAAATGTACTGCGCAAATCCGGCTGTTTGTTTCATCCAGCCGTGGTGAAGGTGTGTGAAACCTTTCGCCAATCTGAGGGCTTGTCCTTCTCTACTGTTTGAACTAACATTTCTGCTGACCAACTTCGTCCGGAACTCTGGAGTGCCATTTTTCTCATACTTCATCTAGAGTTTAATTTGTCCAGAATCTATTGGGAGTGGTATGGTGTATTGGTAACGTGATTTTTCAACTGCTTTACTTTAGTGCAATGTTTTACAACTGATGTATAAATAAATGTATATTCTTTTACTCAGAAACCTTGAGTCAGTGTTTGTTTGAATCATAGTAATTGCTGTCATTTGTGTAACTATTTGATACTGCTCACTTACTCTTGAGATAAGTCTGGCTGCTCAGCCATTGCTACCACTTTACTGTGTAGTACAGGCTTGTACCAAAGGTGAATTTGTACTGCCACTTGCAGTCTTAATTGTGTGTGGTGTTCCTAAAGGGTACTGCATGTAATTCTGCCTTACAAATGGATTTGGTGTTCTAAGCTGGCGCAGCTGATCGTCACCGGAGAGCAAAGCTTTATGTAATAGAGGTTTCTGACTACTAGTCACGGATGGGTGAGGGGCGTGCAACAGGCTGCTAACTAATACACATAGATACATGAAGCTACGTGAGGGATGTTTTAACTGACGTTGATCCCTTATCTATGCACAGCTGTGTGTAAGCAGCACATTAAACAAACAAGAGCTTTTAAGATGTAGCGCGTGGAACTATTAGTCTCTAAAATTCAGTACACGGGCAATGCCATGTGAGGTATGCTCAGGCTGATTCTGCGATAGGGTAAGACTACAAGCTAATAGCTTTGTGTTTTCTCCTGTTATAGATACAAAGAACTCAGCATACACAGAAGCCTAAACCGAGACAGCATGAACAACAAGGAAATCCAGTGCTTTGTTTACAAATAGGATAACCAAGAATATTACTGCGAGTGGTATGCACATTTGTACTATACAAATCTCACTATACCACATCAATGAGATATACAGTGTTTGAACCTAACTATTACGGGTCCATTCTTTATAGGCTGTTGCCAGTCATTAAGAGGGAGTCATCTGGAACTGCATACCGATGACAGATGTTTTTTCTAAAAAGCACATAGTAAGTATAATGCAAGTAGACCCTTTGCAGTTATAGTGGAGACAGTCATAATTGGCACTTTGCAATGCACAGAACATTCATTTCTGCCTGTTCTGCACCTTGTTGCTCACGGACAGGCATGGTTTTAATTGATCTAGTCGCCTGAACATCCTGGTGAAATCCCACAGTCCCAAGCTTGCATCCACAATATATTCCTGGAGGTATGTTCGGAACATGTAATCATTTATTGAACACAAGCATGAGTAAATATGCTCCAGTATAGAATGAACAAGGGTGGACAGAAAATTGTTGGTAACAGGACTTTTTTTATTTTTATAGATGAGGCACCATCACTAAAAGGCATAGAAGTAGGGTGCAGCGAGGCACCCATCTTTTCCTGAAGAAGGCTGGAGACATCTGAGGGCCAGAGCAAAAAGGCCTGCACATTCCAGCTGAAACATGTGTCGACAACATCAGTTGTGTAACAAAAAGACACATCTGTAGACATATGGGGCTAATAAGAATTGATAAATGACTGTCATTAGGCCTTTTATTCATATTGGACAGCACAGAAGGCTTGCATTGAAAGTATAAATACGTTTGTGATTGAGTACGTTTAACCAAATAAGTTGAATTGAGTTGGGACAATATATATATTTTTTACAAGGTGTTTTGTATGAAGATATTTGTATAATTTTTATATTACCAGGTTTTCAATGAATTGTGTATTGAAATACGTGTTTATCTTGTGACTAACCCTTGTTAGTAGTATCTACAATTAGTTCTGTTCACCACTTTTGGTCTTGTTCAGTTGCTTTGTCTATATTTACTGATCACCTGGATGATCTAGACCATACCAGGTACCCTTACTATAATCTACATATTCCTAATGTGACAGGGTTGGTCTGATTCATCTTTACAGATTTTTGCATAATGGGAGAAAAAGGCTCTTCAGTTGGAGTTTAGTTTGGTGAAACTGCCATGATTTGGCGTTTATTTGAATATACAACATATATGTTTACGGGTGCCTGAAGGCTAGACCATTCAGGCCTGTGGTAATGTGCACTGGTGGGAGGCCCATTTTGTCATTTGCAACTTTCATAGACTTTCCATTCTCCTTACGTAATGTTTGTGTCTCTTACACTTCTGTTTCATAAATAAATGGTTTTTACAGGAAGGAGCAGGGAAGGGCGGAGATGTTGTGTCCCAGTTGCTGATCAAGTAACTTGTGTGCATGGGTGTAATTTTAGGGGGGAAGAGGGGTGTTTGTCCCCCCCAACTTTCATGGCACACCATTTTGTCCTCATTCATTTGGCTGGGTCACCTTTCCTTCAGATGTCATGTCCCCCCAACATTTTCAGCAAAGTTGCTCCACTGCATGTGTGGAAATATCAGCTGCTCCACTTATCAATCAAATATATGTGGTTTTGGGCAAATCACTTTCAGCCTAATTTTGCATGGGGCAGAGAATTATATGAAGGCATGAAAAAAGTGTGACTCATGACTTTAAGGCATCCATTTAACGCTCGGTCTCATTGGCGAGATGGAGGTCGGGCACTGAGCGTTGTTAGGCTCTCCACCCTCCTTGCTCCCGCCATCTTGTGACTATTAACCCTGGTTGTATGCTTGCATTAGATTTTCATGCAACAAACGGATTCCTTTGGAATCTGCATCACATTAGCACATGCTAAGGAGCAAGTGGATTCCATTGGAATCCATTTGTAAATGCCACCTGCAAAGCATATTTGCCTGCGGAAATTATAATTTTACTAGAAGGAGTGAAAAAATAGAAGAGTAAACGTGAGTTTGTTTGTCCACTAGCTTCATGGACATTTAAATTTGCATGTTGTGGAGCACACAACATGTATGTGCTCATGTTGGTGGTACCTTGCATGCAATTACGAATTATGTAAAACAAGGCTGTTTATCCCCATGTGTCCAAAGTTTTTAATATGTGGAATGTAACAAGGCAACAAAAAAAAAACGCCAGGGTTTAGAAATCTCAGTCTTCTCCACCTACATTCTCTTACCACGCAGAGTTCCGTGTGTGCTGCACTACATGGCAAAAGATAAACAGCCTCTAGCTGGCCACGTGCAGCAAACCAATGTCACCTGTATAGAAGCCTGTGGAAAACTTTGTTGTTGATTTTTTTTGTCATTCTAGTCCTAATATCTCATATGAAACATCACTCTTACACAAAAGGAAACTTGGTTGCTACTGTGCTTTACCAGTGGGTACAATCCAGCACCACCAAAAAGGGTGCTGGCAAAAACATCAATATCTGTGGTTAATAAGCCAAAGATATAAACAGTGAGCGATACGACTGGTGAATGCCCTCTAAGTGTCCATTATCACACTGAAAATATGTCTGATTGACTTTCTAAAATGAACCCCACTGTGCACAAATGTTCATATATACCTTTCTTTTTCTTTTCTGGAAGGAATGTGAAACGATCCCTGTCTATACTGGCATTCAGAAATCACTTTAGGAGTTGTCCCAAACTAATGGCTTTGATGAAACAGGATAAGAAATCTAAAATTAATGCTGAGAAGAATTGTTAAAAAAATGCAAAGTTACTCAGGTAACACGCAGGTGTCCCATCCGTACCTGAAATAGCCAATAACCTGATTTCTCACACACAGGTTTTTTCGAGATAGGTTTACACCTATTCCGCAGTTTGCAGGTGGTCCTTTGTTACGGTTCAACGGGTGTTGAACTGGGGTCCACGCGCAGTCTTTCTGTAGGTGACTTAATTTTCACAACCTAACAATAGAAGGCATTGAAGGCCCTTGGAGGAGATCCAACTTCTGCTCTGAAACCTCTGTGGTTTTGAGGTCTGTAATTCAATGCTGGGCAAAACACACTTTTCTGATGTTATTGTTAATTATAGTTTCTTCTATGACAAATTTAGGCCCAATTATCTTGCTTCACGGCACAGCGCCAAATACGTCAAACCATTGTTTGCCCCTGAATGATCAAGTGGAGTTTAGAAGGTCGTCCATCATTCAGAAATGTTATGCTTCTTTTGTGTTCAATGGCACCTTGTTACAGAGTTGGCTGATCACTTATTCGACATATCATTTTTTTTTAAAACATTTGTATTGACTTGAGGCCACCTACATTCCTGCTACCCACATGTTCAACATTCAATGCTGGTTATGGTTTAAAACATAATGAACTGGTGCCATAATGCCATCAATCACAGCTACCTGCTGAAATGAGTGGCTCTCAACCTAGTCAGCTTCTAAACTCTTCTCCATATGGAGGGGAGGTGGAATTAGTATGTCTTCATAGTATTCCCGTGAGGAATGATAATTGCTGAACAGATGCTTCCCAGGATATTCCCTATTCATCATCAGAATCCTAGTGATGTGTGGATTGTTGGAGGAAATGAACTGCGTCAGCACCTGTACTTCTGCCCCACTAACGCCAAGGGCATGATTTCCAAAGCATGTTCCAATGGGATAGTGTCACTGTAAAAAGTGTGTGTAAATCAGGCCCAACGTGTTAGCTGTTACCTGAAGCCCTGCAGGGAATTCTGGTGGTGACCCTTCAAAGCGCTGTTCACTCCTACCACAATCTAACATATGCCCGCTGCTTCCCGAAACTATGTTTAGGCTAAATAAATAGCCCAAATAAAATTAAAAATATTAATTCTGCCATATGGCAAAAAGTGGTCCTGCTGTTCGGCCTTCCTTTAATCAGAAATGAGAACTGAAGAGTGTGGATATTATGGAAATAACAACATTCACCAACTGTGTGTGAGGTTAACTTTTGCAGGGCAACAAACCAATTCCAAAAAATGGACTGCACATGTTACACAGCAATAAAAACGCACGCTTACAGCAAGTATTTTCGTAAATAATAATTACACTTTTATAATTGTTTCACTTAATATTAGTACCCTTGTGTGAGATCCTCTCACATTGTCTTTCGTCTAAACAGATTGATGATTTGCACATAAAATATGTTTTTTATGTGTCTTGTCCTATTCAACTCACATTGATCATCTGCAAACATATCGCTATTTGCGTCTTTTCCAGATTTTCCAATCAAGTTAGATAGAATCTTAAATTTCCTTAATACATAATTTTCAAGCTTGAGTGAGTCGAATTAATCTTCATGATATTATTCTTCTGTACCTTTGTTTGAATTGTTACGTGCACTCAGATAAGCCACCACAGGTAGGAGGATAGCTCAAGGGCAATGTGTATCGCAGAGCAACACAGGTTCAAATCCCAGTCACGGGCTTATAGACTGGTCTCCTGTAATTAGCATGTTACAAAATATTATTTAATTAGTTAATATTAGACTAGGGTAATAACAGAATGCAATTGTGCTCAGGTGAGGATAACCCCTTCAGTTGAGATTAGTGTGGATAGCTACAAACCTGGTTGACATAGATTTTACCCTACACCTATTATTATATAAAACAGCCAACAATAGTAGTCAAATGGAGTAAACGATCGAATCATTGTAAATCCGGGAATTGTATACCCAAAATTTCAATATCACATCACATGCCTTTGCAATGTCAGATTGTGTGCCTGTAAATTACTAACACAAGATTTATAGCCAGTGCAATGTCAGATTTTGTGCCTGTAAAATTATTAGCTGATACGTGTTTCGACCCGCTAGTCTTTCTCAAGGCCAATTATCAAGTCAAGACACTCATTCTACAAACATATCCATTAACTGTCATGGATTTCCATTAAACCACTGTATCATCATTAAGCATCCATATCGTCCTTGATTATCAAAGGATGTAATTTTATTCCAGTTTTAGATAGATGTTGTCACGTCCCCCATTACAGCTGCTCCTCCCTTCTCACACTTACCTGCAAAGGCAGTCACGGCACACACATCAAGGCGGCAGCATCCTACCCAACGAGTGAGAACACCAGCATGCAGTCTGGGTGTTTTCCGTCCTTCATTTTGTTGGCAGTTGCCATGGAGACTTTCACACAACTGACAACGTCCCCGGTCTTCACGATCATCCTTGCGACACATAGAGAGACTCCCACAGCAACCTAGATCATCCTGCATCATGTGATCAAGATCACGTGACAATCCTCATGCTGCACGCTTCCGTGATTCACATCACGTGACTGCCTCAAACGAGTTCAAAAGCAGCCAAAAACATGGAAGCAGTGCTTCAAAGCTGACATCAGCAGGAAAGATCTCTATATTTTCGTATCTCGCTCTTCTTCTTCACAGTACCTAATTAGTAATCCTACCTGAACTCCTTCATCCCTCTTCCTCATCCCCGTACTGAATAGTAATCCTACATATATCCCCACATCCCACTTCCTTGCTCCAGTACCTATTAGTATTTTTACCTTTATTTTCCTTTCCTCCTTGTCAAAGTCCCACACAATCACCAGCTTACTCTTCCTCATCACAGTCCCCCACACCCTCACACTTCCTTGCCACAGTGCTCACTACCACAACACCACCTCATTCTTCCTCATCACAGTCAGCCACTAACCCAACCACACTGTTCCTTTTCACTGTCCCTAACTATCCTCACCCCACTCTTCTTCATCACAGTGTCCCACTACCACACTCCCACATCTCACTATTCCTTGTCAAAGTCCCCCAATACCACAAACTCACTCTTTCTCATCACAGCCCCTAACTACCCCCACCTCACTCATCCTTGACACATTGCCACACTACTGCCACCCGCCTCTTCCCCATCACAGTCTCCCACTACCTCACCTCACTCTTTCTCATCACAGTGCTCCAATATCTCTTCACTCTTCATTGTCACAGTTCCCCACTACTCTATCTCAATCTTTCTCATCACAGTCCCCAGCTACCCCACCTCAGTATTCCTCGTGACAGTCCCCTGTTAACCCCCATCTCACACTTCCTTGTCAGAGTTCACCATTACTCCACCTCCCTCTTTCTCATGACAGTCCTCTGCAATCCCCACCTCCCTCTTCCTCGTCATAGCCCTCCACTACCTCAAACTCACTTGTCCTCCTCACAGTTCCCTACCACCCTAAACTCACTCTTCCTCATCACAATCACCATTACCCCACCTCACACTTCCTCATCATAACCCTTCACTAACCCCTCCTCACTCATCCTTGCCACAGTCCCCCAAGCCCACTGCACTCTTCCTCATCACAGTCCCAAACCTTGCTTCACTATTCCACCCCACAGTCCACCACAATCCCCACCTGCCTCTTCCTTGTCATAGCCCCCCACTACCCCATCTCACTTTTCCTCTTTACAGTCCCCAACTCCCCAACTGCCCTAAATGCACTCTTCCTCATCAGAATTCCCATGACCCCACCTCACTCTTACCCATCACAGTCCCTCACATCCCCACCTCACTCTTCCTCATCACAGTCCCCAAAACCCCACTTCACTCTTCCTCGTCACAGTCCCTCAGTGCCCCACCTCACTCTTCGTCATCTCAGTCCCACACTACCCCACCTTACCCGTCCTCCTCACAGACTCCCACTACACACAACTCATTCTTTCTCATTACAGTACTCCAATAGTAATCACTAGCATTACCTCCACATTCCTCTTCCGCTTCCCAATACCTAGTTATTAATAATACCTTTGCTAACACCTCTCTCTTCCCCCTACTACTACCCAATAATAATCCATGTCACTACCCCACATCCCTCTTCCTTGTACCAGTACCAAATGGTAATCTTACCTTTATCCCCACATCCCTCTTCCTCATCATAGTCCCCTACATCCCCCACCTCACTCTTCCTCATCACAGTACTCAACTACCCCCTTCACTTTTCATTGTCACAGATCCCCACTAACCCCACTGCACTCTTACTCATCATGGTTCCCCACTACCCCACCTCACTCTTCCTCATCACAGTACCCCAATAGTAATCACTAGAATTGCACTGCATCCCTCGTCCTTGTCCCAGTACACCATTAGTAACTCCATTCTTATGACACAAATAAAGTTGAAATACATGATTAACCCAATGTTGGGTACCTGAAGAGCAGATATTGATAACACATGATATGACATGAGTTATGTTAACAGAAAGAAAATGCAAAATTACAGGTGGTTGGAAGTTTAGCATAATAAAGCCCTTGAAATTATTGAAATTCAGTGAAACACATTGGTTAAGGAACAGTTAAGATGAATAGGTTCAGTGCAGAACACCCCTTGAAATTCAGTGAAAAAACATGAGTTGAAGCGACATTAAGGTGAGAATTTAATGCAACAAAATCTCTACGATTCAGCAGGTGTTGGATGCCATACCACCTCAACTTTGAGGCCTCCATTAGGCAGCCTCTAAGTACACAGAAGACTTCACAAATGACGTCACTGATGACATCGTATATGACATCACTTTGAGCATGCCAGTGGCCATCAGTGATGACATTATATCAGAAATCACTTAGGATACCACCTGTCACCTTCTCATTGACCTTAATGGTAAGTACCAGACATAGGGAAACTTTCTTGGCTGCATTTGAAGATATGGAGTGCATTCTATCACAGATGCCAGAAGCATGTGTTTTATGAAGGTCCAAAAGAGGTCTAAAAACATTGGTCAAGTACTGCAAGTAATGATAGGATATCTAGAGAACATTGGTCTTACTCACACAAATCCCTTATAATTTCTTTCAGCTAGATTATGCTGATGTTTGGTAGTCATTCAGAAATTACGACAGGTACTGACACGATTACCTATGAGTTTGCCTGGGGCGTAGGTGTGAAGCTTTGTAAATGTAAATATTTTATAACTCTAATGATGCACTTTAATGTATACCCAAAAAAAATGTTCTTGGTTCTAGCCTACCATACTTCTGAGGAAGGTCTAAGGACCGAAACGCGCCAAGTGACAAGACTAAAACTCAAAGTCCATTTGTATTGGGACTGAATACTGATTTTATAGCACGAAAGCATGATATGTAATTTTTTTAAAACTTGTGTGTTTCCCATTTTGTGCCTGATTTACAAAAATGTTTTCAATGGGATTATGCCATTGTAAAAGGATTTTGTAAATTGGGTCCTCTGTCAATTACACGGATGAATTTAGAAATGTTAACCATAATTTTGGTTTACCTGATTTATCTGAATATAAAATATTTTTTTCACGCTTTTGAATATTGTCTCAACCTATTCACAACCTCATAATATTCATATTACTGACCATTAAATAAAGAATTATAATCAGAATTGGTTGAGCATCGATGGTCCCGCTGAGAACCTGAGAAGCCTTTCAACGTATTTATTTGATTTGCGGTGATGGCCTCAGCGAGAACCTCAATGATTGCTCCGATTAAATTTTCAGATATCTGAGAAACAAGGTTTATACCTCTGTAATTTCATTTAGTGTGCCGCCTATTCCATTTCATATGGAGATCCTTTTTAAATCAGAAATATAATCAACTTTAAAAAAAAACTTTTAATTGTTTGTACATGGTAAAACCACATCTGAGGATTTTAATAATACTTAATATTATTTTTAGTAATAGGACTCTTCCTGAATTCTTTATTTTCTAGGATATTTGTCAATGCACGTTGCATTTATGCACACACATTTTGGTTGTTCACATATTTGCACTTTAGCACTTGCACCTAATGCCATATGCACTTCAGTGCATATGCATTGGTAACATAATTGTGCAACACTTTGATTTTAATGTAGAAACAAAAAGAAGGTTGCACCTATGACCACACATGTTAGCTGTTAAAATGTTGTCACTTTAACACTTGCAGTTTACTCATTATGCACTTTAGTGCTTATGCTTTACTGACATAATTCTCCACCACTTTGATTTTAATATGGGAGAGAAAAGCAATGTTAATAGTGATGTCAGTAGTGTTACCATATTAGTTTGACTCTATTTTTTCCCTTTCTTTTTTGAAAGTTCTTTCATGGGTAAAATGAAAGCTAATCCATCATTCAATTCACCAGTAGGGAAAAAGAAATCCAGAAAAAAACACTGAAATAATGGCAAAGGGTACCAAATAGTCTCTTGAAACGTGGTGAGCAAATCAGTAACTTCTATCTCTGCCAATCATTGACCATCTGACGATCTGATAAGGAACCTGAAAGCTATGGTTTTTGAAAAATGACGATAGACCCCAACTCAAAAAGAATTTCACAGTAGGAAAGTAAATTGCAGGCAGATAAAATCAAATGGATTGGGGCATCTATAGCGGCTGATTGTGCAGTGGTCCCTTTGCCTAATACTAGAGTATGGTCCTACTTATATCATTCTAATATGGCGAATGGTTGTGCAACATGTAACATCAGATTAGCAGCACTAACTTATTTTTACCCTAATGATACTCGGCCAAGACCTCATTCTAGACAAATAATAAGCCACTAGGAAAATCGTGGATGTATGCCTGTCCTGTTTCATAGTGAATAAAAGAAAGCAGATGTTAATGAGTTTTCTTTAGTCATAATGGAGCAAAGGATCTTTTAACCCAAGGGAATATTGCTTTACGGGAAAAAATATAAATTACAAGATTCCAGGGCTAGTGTATACATAACATCTTTTTGAAATTCTTTCAATTATAGACGAGATTGACTGACCATCAACTGTAAGCACATCTCTACCTGGGGTGCCCACACTGAATGATAATATTTCAATTGTCATCACTGAATCGGTTGTAGGCAGTGCCCATAATTTCACCAGCAATGCTGCTTTGCCTCATGATTATAACCCTAAGAAAGTATCAGATTTTTTCCCTCTTTTTTCTTGGAATCTGTCTGGTTATAGTGGGCAGCTGGACAAGCAAGATATTTTGGGTGTGTTGGTTTCTTATGATTTTGTCCTTCCGTAGGAAACGTGGGCGGGGAATGAAATCAGTTAGGGTGGCTATTAAACGTATGAAATAATGGCTACAATAAAACTCAGAGGTAGATAGGCAGGGGGCCTGGTTTCGTTTGTCAAGTCTTCAATATCACTCCAGATCAGTGTTATCTACTCAAAGTCGCCCCACTTATTGATTACAGCTGTAAACAATGATGCGAAAGATGAATTATTGCTGTGTAATTGCTATACTAGTCCTAAAGGTGGCAAACATTCTTCTGTCTAATTAGATTTAAAGATTAGGATGGGAGAACCTATCTTTGATAAGAACAATAGCCCACATTGGATTATATTAAGGGAATAATTAAATTGTAAACTCATAAATGGTCCATCTGAACAGCACCTAAGATCATGTCTCTGATATTCCATCCGTGGAGATGTTGGATATATTATACAGCCGCAATAGTGGCTGCGTAGTTATGGTTAAGGTGCTGTTTCCATAGGAAGAGCACTTTTTGGGTGGCTTATAACTTCGCTCCCCTTGGATGAATCCTCACCAAACTTTGCGAAAAAAGTATTTGGGCCACTCTTGCAAAGTTTGGTGATGGTTGGTCCAGGGGGGGGGAAAGTTATAGGGGAGGTCCCAAAATGTATTTTTTTCCCATAGTGTAAATAGGGGAAAAATGGGGGAAAAACTTTGCGCACACCTACAGGCCAAACCGCTGGATGGATTTTTACCAAATTTATGGCAAGACGAGGACCTTGGTCCCGAAAGCGTGCTTTTGTAAATTTGGTGCCAATCCATCCAGTAGTTTATTTTAAAACTACCAAAAAGTATTTCTAAAAAAATTAGTGATATCTATGTCTGCTCCGTGGTCACACTTCCCTGTTGGCTCTGCGGACAAGATACTGATTGGCTAATGGGCTCGCGTCATGACCGCGGACACGCAACGTGTCCGCCGATTGACTGGAGTGAGGCGTGATGTGCGTCTGATTGTTTGGATGCGCCCGACATCTTGGATCCGCCGACAGCGCGGCGGCGACCAGAGGCGAAATACTGTTTCGGAAAGTGTTTTGGTGTGTCAGAGTGGTTGGGGAGGTTCAGAGAGTAAGAGATGGGTGGGATACTGTATTTGTTTAGGCGGCAGGTGCTAATGATGCATTTGCCATTGCCTGCCTTGTCCGGGATGTATGTAATTACTGAAAACGAGGGGTCTCATAAGGATAATACTTCCGTCCTTGCTGTGCGCAGGCAATTTGAAACTGTTCTATGGACATGAGTGGTGTTAGCGAATATTAAAATTGAGTACATGCCGTAGTTAAAATGTTTGTTTCTATGGGTGTGGTACTGACTTATAAGCCGCCATGGGTGTGATATGTGCGGTGGTTGTGGCCAGAACCTAGAGTCGTGGGTGCATGGCCGGACAATCTGGCTACTGGCCATGACAATGGGGTCAAAGTGGGCATGGCCACCAGGGACCAGCTATGCGGTAAAGTTTTTCGAAATCGGGATAAGTTTAAATGGGAAAAATATTCTGCTTGTGGCTACAGCCCGGAGTGCTGGACAGGATTGCAGCAAACATTCGCTAGGAGCACCAGCAAGGGCCGCAAAGCATGGTTTTGCAAATGTGTCCTTTATTTTATTTTTCTAAAGTGTCAAAATGTAAGTACAAAAAGTACTGATATGACTTTGATGCATGGACAGTGGGCCTGGCCCTCAGCAAGGACTAATGCCTACTCTGATTTACTTTTTATGGCATGCAGCATTACCGAAGCCCTAGGTTTAAATGGGGAGAAGAAATTCTGCTTGCGGCTGCAGCCCAAAGTGCAGTACGTGATTGCAGCAAACTTTCACAAGCATGTAAAAAAGAGGGGTGAGGCGCGCACTCCAATTCCTGGCCAATATACTACCTGAAAAAAGAAAAATAATAAATGGGTTAAATCCCAAAGTGTCCAATTCACTGGGTTAGATCCCAATTGTTGCCAAAATATTCACAGGGTTAGATCCCAATTGTTGCAAAAATATTCACAGGGTTAAATCCCTTATGCTGCATTTGGGCTGCTGTTCTCCTCCTCCTCCTAGCACTTTCGTGTCCCAACACTCTTCATGGAGGCTGTGTTGCCTTTCACTTCAGGTGAATCCAATTAAATTTCTAATGCATTGTCTAAGAATTACGGGAACTGTAGTGAAATCATTAGTTCATTTCAGGTGACCAAGGAAAGACTCCCCTCCAGGAGCACACCACATCTTACCCTTAGCAGGAGAATAGGGAAAACCATAACTATGATTCTCCACTGTAGGGAAAAATATCCCCGGTGCTGGGGCAGCATCAGCAAGGACTTGAAAGCATGCTTTTGTAAATCTGTCCTGTGTTTAATTTTTTGAAAGTGTCAAAAAGTATGTACAAAACATAGTGATATAACATTGCTGCCTGGGCAGTGGGCCTGGCCCTTGGCAAGGACACATTTCTACTCTGGATTGTGGAGACTGGCCATGGCTGTAAGCCATGAGCATTGATTGTTGGTCAGATAAAGAGGGTATAGTGGTCGCTGTGCTAGTATATAGGGTAGGTGAAGTGGATAATGCGTGTGGTTTGGTGGGACTGGGTTCATGGTTGAGCCTAATGCCCTAGGCAATTCAACCATGACTTGCATCACAAGCATGCACTGCTGATAGCGACACACATCAGTATGCATTGCAAAAAATATGTTTCTTTCATATATGTTAATAGAGGAATTATTAATAATGTATATACAATGATGTAACATCATGAAACCTTTTAACTCATAAAAACCTATGAAATTCACAGAAAGAATGATGTTAAAGGGACGTTATGGTTAAGTTGCACTAATAAATAAACTATGAGCTTCAGTGAAAAAACATTGTTAAAGGGACGTTATGGTTACAAGTGAAACCGAAAACCCCCAGAAAGGCGCCAGCTATTGTTACCTAAGCAACCATAACTCGCGCCACCACCGTGCACTGCAAAGTCTAACACCCAGGACATCAAAGATGACATCACAACAATTTCTCAGTTCTTAATACAGAGAACTTTAAGAAGTATCCTATGCAACAAATGTGCACAAAATATTCCCATTAGGAGAAGTGGTGGTCGGTAGCTATAGGCATCGAGGCCTGGCTTTTTCTCTTGAGTTATCCTGCAACCTCCTTTCACATCTGGTGTCCGGCAGGGAAATTGAATGTTTTCTGCACGCATGCTTAACAGACATAGCTAGTCCATTCATGTTGGACGCTCTGCTAGCAGCTTATGAAATGAAGTTCTGCCTATCAGTTTTCAACGAGAGGGTAAACAAGGGTGTGGACATCCTGAGCGATCATTTCCAAATAGAGAGCCACAGAAAACTATCTGAGTTAAACATGACTCAAACCTTCAGTCAGAGAGAGTTTCTGGACCATTTTACAACCTAAGACACCATTCCTCTGACTACCCTGACCTTTAGTCACTCCACAAGGAAAACAATGATAATCAGAAATTCTGTGATCCCTTGTGCTGAGGTGAATGCTGAACCAGTTATTTGGGAGTCTGGCCACCACACAGAAAAGATTTGCCCTCTCCTGCCAAGAAGAGCGTGTATAATATTATGCAGCGAGCTTCTCAACAGCACACTGTGTTCACCAGTTACACTATTTAAAGCTACAGATAATGTTCCGAAGAACAGAAATCAAACATACAGTGATTAACTTATTTCCTGTTTTAATAAACCTTGTTTTCCATGTATACATTGCAAATAGCACTAAACTCAAGTAAATGTATTCTTTCCCCTTTTTCTTTATATTAACCAAACTTGCAAATCCCTTTCAGACGCCATAAAAGGTCAACAGAATGAATGCAAAATACAGAAACTAATGTTACCTGATTTCCTATTCATGGAACTCTCATTTGTCTTTCACACACTATAGCATGAACAGTGGACTGATAAAATCATAGCACATTCAATTTCACTCACAAAAATAGAACACTTACGTCAATTAAAATTACATTCCTCTTACAATCCATGCTATTATTATTAGGTAAATTAACTTGAAACAATATTTTAAAATATCTCTTAGCAGCCGTCAAAAATGATCACATTTTTGAAGTGATAGGTGCACTGTTCATGACTACACAAAGGCATCTTGCTTCACCTTCACCAACTGTGTAATATGTATCCTTGTAGCAAAACAAACTCGAACAGGCATTTCCCCAATAAAAATGAATACATCTCGCATTAAGGTGCACTGAGATTCTGAACATAGTGTCCAGCATTATGGTTGCCACTGTGCAGCATTGGAACTTAAGCTGCAAAGGCCTTTTATATGTGCCCAGCACTTCCTACAGTAAAACCACCCCCCCCAGCATGTGTGCTTTCCCTGCATTCCATGTTCACTGAGCCTTTTCTGAAAACAGCATGAATTCTGACTGGCAATTTGCAATTTGCAGCAAGGCATGCGTGTGCAATGGTGTGCTTGATGACTCGCTTGCCATTTTGCTGCAGGAAATAGAGTGCTTGCCCATCTGAGGAGTTTGTGGCATGCACTGGTCTTGGGCATTGGCTGAATGCCGTGAACCCAGGTCATATCTAAAGGCCATGGCTAGAGGGCCTTGGGAAATTAAACCTTAAGGGTATAGGCCCACAGCCATAGGCTTTGGCTACTGACCATGGTTAAAGGCCATTGCAAGGGGTCACAGTCTTTCATCATAATTGGTGGAAAGTGATCCCCGGCCCTGGTCAAAGGATATGACCACTGACCATGGGTGAAGGCTAAGGCAATGGATCGTGGTCTTGCAGCCTATTTTGTGCAAAGTGGGAGGGGCCATATCTGAAAATGGCCAGAAGGACATGGTTGTTTACTACTAAAGAGGATATGGACCAGGGCTTAAAGCTGTGGTCAAATGCCACTGTTGGTGGGCCATGGTCTTTTATTGTAATTTGTGCAAAGTAGCAACTGTCCATGGCGATTTAATGGTAAGATATAGCATAATAAAACTCCCGAAATTGAGCTAAAAAACATTAGTTAAGAGACAGTTAACCTGAAACAATTGAAGGCAGCAAAGCTTTTGAAATTCAGCATGTGTTGGAAGGGGCGAGCACCACTGGCCATGGCTATTTGCTGGTAATTTAGAGCATAACAAAACCCTTGATATAAAAAGCTCTAGTTAAACAACAGTTAAGGTGGAACAATTCAACGCAAGAAAACCCATGAAACTGGGCAGGTTTTAGAAGTGATGGCAAACTTAACGCTAGTCACCCTATAACTAAGGTGAAACCGATCATCCATAAGAAATGCAAAAGTTCTATGTATATCAAACTTTGAGAATCAGAATGGTTCACACAAAGTTTTACATGCTAAATTTTGTATTCATTGGAAAAATGTACAGTACTTGCCCAAATGCACAGCCCAACCTGCTGGACAGATATGAGCCAAATGCAAAACAAGTTGGGCACAAAGCACTCATAGGAAATCCTTTGTTGGTTTGACATAAATCCGTCCATTAGTTTCATTTAAATTTGTCTTAGAACGAGGTACACCTGCAGCCAAAAATGTAGTTATATCTCCCATGATACATTGCAGGTGACGAGGCTTTTTAATTCTGAATATACGTCATTACGCAGTTCATGATTCAAGATCTCAATTCGTTTTTAGAAACTACCCTAAAGGATGGTTTGTGAAGGTTTGAGGCTTGGGTATAGTGTCGTTTTCTGTATTTTCCAAGCTTTTATTTGTTTGTTTGTTTGTTTATTTATTTTATTTCTATAGCGCTCCGGACCCGGGAGTATAAGGGCGCTTAGTACAAGTTACAAGGAAGTACATGGTAATAAGCAGTATAATGTATACAGAATATACAGACAATGGAGGTGATAGTAACCAATAATTACAAAATTAGACATGTGCAATATGTACAGTTTATAGCTAGGTCTAACTTAAAGGTTGACTTTTTGTCAGAAGCCACCCAATGGCAAGTTTCCTGAACAACTGGAAGGATTTGGAAGACTTAATACTCCGTGGCAGGGTGTTCCAGCGTTGGAAGGCGAGGACAGTGAAGCTCGAGCTTCCAGCTCTTTTAGAGGTAAATTTAGGTACTGTAAGACATAAGGTATTGGAAGATCTCGTGGTTCTGATGGAAGATTTCATGGTGAATTTGTTAGTGAGGTGGGGGGGGGCTAGATGGTTGAGAGCTTTGTAAGTAAGGCAGAGGGATTTTAGATTGATTTTATGTTGGATAGTGAGCCATTTGCATGTAGTTCTAGTGGCAGAGATGTGCTCGTGCCTGGAAATGTTTAGCGCAGCTCATAGCGCATTATTTTGAAGGACCTGGAGTTTACTGATTATCGCTTGGTTAGCCCCTAAGTAGAGGCTATTGCAGTAGTCTAACTTAGATTGTATAAGAGCTCTAGCTAGCGTGAGGCAACTGTTAGGGGAAAGAAATGGTCTACAGGCTCTAATTAGTTTTCCTGTATAGGCAGTGGCTGAGGCGGTCGAGTTGACTTGTTTAATGAAGTTATTATTGGCATTGAGATAGAAACCTAGGGGGTAATTCATAGAATTTAGCGCACAAGTGGCACACGCGGCTGGCGCACAGTGTGCGCGTGCGATTGTCTGCACCAGCTGCGTGCACTAAAATCCATTTCCGCGCACAGCGTATTCATGGATTTTAGCTGCCAAAACCAGCCGTGGCGCACAGTGGTGCAGCGACCCTAAAGCAGCGCCAGTTACGCCCCCAAGAACGCCCCTAGTGCAGGGGAAAGCCATCAAAATCACCAATCCAGCGCGAAGGGCTGTGCTAACCCTGTACCAGTATAAATAGCCGCCACACAGCACACGGCAAGCGGGGAACGCGCATTACTGGGGTGCATGGGAAGTTTTATACGCGAAGGGCACTGTGCGAGTGGGGTACGTGTATTACTGGGGTTCACGGGAAGTTTCACAAGCGATTGGCCCTATGCGAGTGGGGTACGTGTATTACTGGGGTGCGCGGGAAGTTTCACACGCGATTGGCCCTGTGCGAGTGGGGTACATGTATTACTGGGGTTCACAGGAAGTTTTACACGAGAAGGGCCCTGTGCGAGTGGGGTACGTTTATTACTGGGGTTCGCGGGAAGTTTCACACGCAAAAGGCCCTGTGCGAGTGGGGTACATGTATTACTGGGGTTCGCGGGAAGTTTCACACGCGAAGGGCCCTGTGCAAGTGGGGTACGTGTATTACTGGGGTTTGCGGGAAGTTTCACACGCGAAGGGCCCTGTGCGAGTGGGGTACGTGTATTACTGGGGTTTGTGGGAAGTTTCACACGCGAAGGGCCCTGTGCGAGTGGGGTACGTGTATTACTGGGCTTCGCGGGAAGTTTCACACGTGTTTTTACTTTTTTGGCGATCGGGATTGTATTGCCATCAATTATGATGTTGGAGTAGTTGGGGCTAAGTTTTTGTAAGTTGTTTGGTGAGCCAACAATGAGCAGTTCAGTCTTCTCGTCATTCAGGCAGAGGCCATGTGTGGCCATCCATGCCTGAATGACAGAGAAGGTTTCATTGATCCTGACTACATCAGTATTGTAATTGCCCGAGATGGGGAGGAGTATCTGGGTGTCATCCGCGTAGTTTGTGTAGGTGACACCCGGATGGTCCAGTTTATCAAAGAGGGGCATTGTAAAGATAAAGATGTTGTATGGCGTCGGTGAAACACATGAGCCTTGTGGGACACCGCAAGTGACAGGGATGGGGTCTGCTGCTGCCACCAGAGAGAAGACTCTCATGGTTCTATTGGCCAGGAAGGACTGTATCCACGAGACAGCAAAGGGGGAAAAGTGGGCGGCAGAGGAGAGGTGGTTGCAGAGTATCTTATGGTGGACCAAGTCGAAGGCTGCTGAAAGATCTAAGAGGAGTAGGATGGCAGACTTGCCCTTATCTTTAATTTCGTCAATCTGACTTTTAAGATCAACAAGGGCAGTTTCTGTTCCATGTTGAGGCCTGAAGCCAGACTGACGCAATCCGAGTAATTGGTTGGACTCAAGGTAATGCTGAATTTGCAAGTACGCAACTCTGTCAAGGATTTTTAACAGGAAGGGAACGGTTGTGATAGGCCTGTAATTTGTAGGGATGGCTGGGTCCAAGGTTTGTTTTTTTAGAAGCGGGAGGACCCATGACTGTTTCAAATTATTGGGTATCGAATTAGTGGAGAATGACACGTTTATGAGCTTAGAAATGAAGGGGGGAGGTCTATAGCTGCATTTTTTATAATCTGTGCAGGGCAACTGTCCCCTTTGCAGTTTGAAGGTTTGAGGGAGGTTATGATTTTTTGTACTTCTAGTACGGTTACTTTTTTTAACGTGAAGCCGTGGTTAGTGTTAGGGGTGGTGGGTAGGCTAGGGATAGGGGGCTAGGGGTGGGGCTACTATTGGAAAGTTGTAGTCAATTTCAATTTTTGGTTGTAGGCCAGTGATTTTGTTTGCAAGGGAATCTTGGATGCTAGTGCACCAGAGTTGGTCCTTCACGGACATGTCCGTAGGAGGATTGGGGTTTTCTAACTCCTTCAGGATGGTGAATAATTCTTTGGTACTGGAACTAGCGTTACTTATTCTTATATTATAGGCTTCTTTTTTTGTGCGAATTATTTCTTTTTTGTAAAAGGAGGATGCATTAGTGAGATTGATTTTATGTTCCACTGACGGGTTCATTTTCCGGAGGGTTTCCAATTTGGACTTTTTATTTCTTAGTATTTTAAGTTCTGGTGTGTACCAGGAGTTAAGGTGTGCTTTGGGTTTACTTTTACGTAGTTTTAGAGGGGCAACAAGGTCAATAGCTTTGGTTATGGCGTTATTGTAGGTGTCTACTAGTAAGTTAAGGTCCGATGAATTGGGGACCATATTTAGAGTGGGTAGAACCAGTGGGATGAGTGCCTCAGCGGTGATGTTCTGCTTATTTCTCGTCAGACATGCTGGTGCAGGTGGGCATTGTATATGGTGTGGGTTATTAGTGCTAATGTCAAATGAAAGTAGGAAGTGGTCAGTCCAAATAAGTGGTTGGGGGACCTGGCAGATAATGTTGCAATTGTAGGCAGCGAGCCAGTCTAAGGTTCTGCCTTTCTGATGTGTGGGTAGGGTGTTAGGTTGAATGTAGTTCTGTTCGCAAAGAGCATTAGCAAAGGAGGATGCTGGAGTGTCGTGAGGATCGTTGTATCCCAGGTTGAAGTCACCTAGAATAATATTCTGTGATAAAGGTTTAGATTTTTCAGCTATGAGGGAAGTTACATCTTCCTCGAAGGAACCTATGGGACCAGGGGGTCTGTATATTAGTTCCAGGGTAATGGTGTTCTTAGGGGTGGTTTGAATTTTAATGGATAGGTGTTCACGGGAATTTAGAGGAAGGGAGGTCACGGATCTAATGTCAAGCGAGGATTTGAATATAAGTGCTACACCTCCTCCACGTGCATCAGGTCTGTCGGCCCTGAGGATGGGGTAGTTGTCTGGAACCGCAAAGGTTAGAGAGGGACCTGCTGCAGCATGAAGCCAGGTTTCTGTGGTGGCGAGGAAATCTAGGTTTGCTGAAATGGATGATGTCGGCAATTTCCGTAGGGTGGGCCGCAAGGGATCTAACATTGAGAAGGGCTCCTTTGAGAGGCATAGTGTTTGCGATGATGTTTTTCTTTGTGACTTTAGTTGTAAGATCATTGGTCATTTTGTTAAGTAAAGTGGGGGGTCTACAGCCTAGTCTGCCGTTACGGGTCATGAGGTTATGGTGGGCTGTGGGGCGATCTTCTAGCATATTGCGTGAGTTCTGGATATTGTCAGAATGGTCATCTGTGATGAGGTTAGGTGGAGGGTTACCTAAAGTAATGCTGATTTTAGTACTGTGGTCTGTAGGTGCTCTATGGGGAAAAGGAGGCCGGGAGGGCAGGAAGGGTGTGGGGCAGGGAATGGGGTGCTGTCTGGGACAGCCAAGCTTGGCGAGTCCATTACTAAATGGGATATAACTATTTCTGCTACATGGCATGCAATCAGGCATAATGCAGAAAGGGAACAGTTAGAGGTGGCGCTAGATTCGGAATTAAAGCACACTTGCATTTGTGATCTCAATATGCTATGAGTGGCAAAAATAAAGAGTAAATACTTCAAAACTATAATATATTGCAATATGGCAATCAATGTGAATGCAGCAAAACCAACAGTTGATGGCTGGAAGGTTTTGAATAAATCATAACCGCAGTCAAAGCTCTGGGCAACCCTCCCAACCAGCGTTTTTCAGCCTAACACATCATTACAGAGGTTTATAGTGATATAATCGAAAACAAAAAGGTCGAAAGTCAAAATGTGGAAAAAAAGGTCGAACATTTATTTTTAGACATTTTTGTCTTTTGACCTTTTTTTTCTCTATATTTTGACTGTACACCCATTACAGATGGGGAAAGACCATATGCAAAGCAGGCTTGGTCCCACCCGAAAGAAGGGCCGCCCACCCCGAAACTGATAGGTCACATCCCTTATGCACGAGACCACAAGCACCGCAGACATGTTTCAGCCTTGTTGGGCATCATCATTGAGGAGTAGCTTGGGTCTCTAAACCTAGCAGGCACGGGGCCCACTTCTAGGCATACCCATCCCACTCGGGGTGACTAAAGCAAAAACAAATGTTGAGCTCGAAGGTTTTGAATAAATCACAATCACGACCAAGGGCACAGCTCTGTGCAGCCCTTCAAACCATCAGTTTTCTGCCTGCCAAGCCATTAAGGAAGGGGAAAGACCATATCCAAATTAGGCCTGGACCCACCCCACAAAGGGCCAGTCCCGCCGGAACTGCTAGGCCACATCCCTTCTGCACAAGACCAAAAGCATCCCCACACGTTTCGGCCTTGTTCAGCATCATCAGTGAGATGTAGCTTGGATCCCTAGGCCCAGCAAGCTCTGGACCCATGTCTGGGCATACCTGTCCCACTTGCAGTGATTAAAGCAAAACCAAATGTTGATGGCTAAATGTTGGTGGTTACTAAGGGGAAAAGGAGTATTTTAAGTTAATTTAGGAAGCAATCAGTGCTTTTAATACAAAAATAAATTACCGGAATTGACTATTAAATGCATGTAAAATGTGTGCAGGGGGCATTACGGGGTTGTTGGAGTTTGGAGGTGTTACATTTTCTCAAAACTCATTTACTTGTTCAATTACGTTGTAATAAAAGTGTGTTAAGTAATAGCAAGAGAAAACAATGCTTGTTTACTATACCCTTTGTTTTGATTGGGTAAGCTTTTCACCTGACTTAACAGTGAAGATCTCGATTTGCTACTGATATCAGCAGGAAAGATCTCTACATTACCGTGTCTCACTCTTCTTCTTCACAGTACCTAATTAGTAATCCTACCTGAACTCCTTCATCCCTCTTCCTCATCCCCGTACTGAATAGTAATCCTACCTATATTCCCACATCCCACTTCCTTGCTCCAGTACCTATTAGTATTCTTACCTTTATTTTCCTTTCCTCCTTGTCAAAGTCCCACACAATCACCATCTTACTCTTCCTCATCACAGTCCCCCACACCCTCACACTTCCTTGCCACAGTGCTCACTACCACCACACCACCTCATTCTTCCTCATCACAGTCAGCCACTAACCCAACCACACTGTTCCTTTTCACTGTCCCTAACTATCCTCACCCCACTATTCCTCATCACAGTGTCTGTAAAGACTGGTAGGGGGTGTCTGTACTTCTGCTCCCTATATGGTAGAAGAGAGGCACAGAAGACCCCAGCCAAGATTCTATATTACGGTAGCAATGGACGAGCAATCAAGGCCTAGCTTCTCAGGAGGTGATGCAGGCTGGTTCTTAAGTACAGTGTAGTCCCCAAGCCCCCACAAAGGAATGTCCACACACTGTATTGGTTAGAACACAGTCTTTATATAATCAATATTCAAGCTTATGTACACTTATCATAATAACTCACTTTGTACTTAGGAAAATCAACAATGGCAAATATATACAGTTCTAAAGTGGTACCACCCTTTGTATTAGATCTCATGAAAAGTGCATCAACAATACTGTAATCATGTCACACAGATCAATAGAGTGAAACCAGCAATAGAGAGAGAAGAGAAAATAAGATGGTTGAGCAATAGGCAGAAGGCTGGCCCCTACCACTAGGCACAGTTCTGTGTGGAGATCCCCCCACCTGGGCAACCTGTAAAATAAAGATGTAGCACCAGCCCAGTCCATATATTGTTCTGCAAGTCTTATTCCCTCCTATAATGTTTTTACCCCCCCCCCCAATGTACCTGGTGGAGTCGAGTTCTTCGAAGAGGCGTCGACAGATCCTTCTTGAGCGACCCCTTTTCCAGCGGGAGTCACGGATCGTCGAGAGGCGTCGAGAAGCGTCGAGGAACTCGGTGTTCGCGACGGGGAATCGACGGCCCTTCTTAAATGCCTTCCCTTTCAAGCGGGAGACACGGGGCGTCGAATGTCGGTCGAAAAACAGGGTAGAACGGCGTCGATGAGGCGGCAGCTTCGTCCGAGCGGTGCTCGTCGGCGTCGGAGCGTCGGCGTCCTGCAAGGCAGAGGCGTGCGGGGCACCTCGGTGACAATAGTTCTGGACCGCAAAGATTGTGGAGACGGAGGCCCAGCAAGGGCGTCGAGTCGTTCGAGTCTTTGTGGTCTTCGGGTGGCGGGAAACCCACCAGCAGGTTTCTCCTCGGCGCGTTGGTCGTCCTCGACTTTCTCCGGCCGGATAAAGCGGTCGACGGTGCGGACGAGGGAGTCCTTCGATTCGAATGTTCTTAGGCAAAGGAGCGGACGGCTCCGGTCGTCGGCGGCACGGCGTCAAGTGGTTCCCACGGCTGGGCAACCCAACTTCGACGGGCCTCCAGCGGTTACACAAACCTGCGAACCCTGGTCGACGACAATGGACTTCGACGGCGGCGATGTCCGGGTGCTTCACTTCGATCTCCTCGGCGGTCCCGTCTCGGGTCGGCAGCCTTTCGAGGGTCTGACTTCCAGGGCGCTTCGGCGAAGATGTAGCGGTGCTCGATGATCCCTCGGAGCACGGGAAGAGGGCGCCTTACCAGGTCCTCTCTCGGGTCAGTCCTCGACGAATTCGGCAGCTTTCAGTTCTGTCGAAGCAAATGCCACAGCAAGTCTTCTTCTTCCAGCTGGACGTCGAGGATCAGCAGTTCCAGTTACTCTTCGAGTGGAGACTCAGCTTCTGAACGCTTCTGAACAATTTCCAGTGGTGAGAGGTCCCCAGATATACTATTCTGTCCCTCATCCACACTGCTGGCACACACACAGCAGCCAATCACCCAGAAGGGCATTCATGCAGTCAGTCAGCCAATCAGGCACCCAGTGCATTCAGGCCACATCTCACTATTCCTTGTCACAGTCCTCCAATACCACAAACCCACTCTTTCTCATCACAGCCCCTAACTACCCCCACCTCACTCATCCTTGACACATTGCCACACTACTGCCACCCGCCTCTTCCCCATCACAGTCTCCCACTACCTTCACTCACTTTTTCTCATCCAGTGCTCCAATACCTCTTCACTCTTCATTGTCACAGTTCCCCACTACTCTATCTCAATCTTTCTCGTCACAGTCCCCAGCTACCCCACCTCAGTATTCCTCATCACAGTCCCATGTTAACCCCCACCTCCCTCTTCCTCGTCATAGCCCTCCACTACCTCAAACTCACTTGTCCTCCTCACAGTTCCCTACCACCCTAAACTCACTCTTCCTCATCACAATCACCATTACCCCACCTCACACTTCCTCGTCATAGCCCCTCACTACCCCCTCCTCACTCATCCTTGCCACAGTCGCCCAAGCCCACTCCACTCTTCCTCATCACAGTCCCAAACCTCGCTTCACTATTCCACCCCACAGTCCACCACAATCCCCACTTGCCTCTTCCTAGTCATAGCCCCCCACTACCCCATCTCACTTTTCCTCTTTACAGTCCCCAACTACCCAACTTCCCTAAATGCACTCTTCCTCATCAGAATTCCCATCACCCCACCTCACTCTTACCCATCACAGTCCCCACAACCCAACTTCACCCTTCCTCGTCAAAAGTCCCTCAGTGCCCCACCTCACTCTTTGTCATCTCAGTCCACCACTACTTCCACCACCCTCTTCCCCATCACAGTCCCACACTACCCCACTCTACCCTTCCTCGTCACAGACTCCCACTACACACACCTCATTCTTTCTCATTACAGTACTCCAATAGTAATCACTAGCATTACCTCCACATTCCTCTTCCTCTTCCCAATACCTAGTTATTAATAATACCTTTCCTCACACCTTTCTTTTCCCCATACTACTACCCAATAATATTCCATGTCACTACCCCACATCCCTCTTCCTTGTACCAGTACCAAATGGTAATCTTACCTTTACCCCCATATCCCTCTTTCTCATCCCAGTACCCAGTAGGAGTCTTACCTTTATCCCCACATCCCTCTTCCTCATCATAGTCCCCTACGACCCCCACCTCACTCTTCCTCATCACAGTCCTCAACTACCCCTTTCACTTTTCATTGTCACAGACCCCCACCAACCCCACTGCACTCTTACTCATCATGGTTCCCCACTACCCCACCTCACTCTTCCTCATCACAGTACCCCAATAGTAATCACTAGAATTGCACTGCATCCCTCGTCCTTGTCCCAGTACACCATTAGTAACTCCATTCTTATGACACAAATAAAGTTGAAATACATGATAAACCCAATGGTGGGTACCTGAAGAGCAGATATTGATAACACATGATATGACATGAGTTATGTTAACAGAAAGAAAATGCAAAATTACAGGTGGTTGGAAGTTTAGCATAATAAAGCCCTTGAAATTATTGAAATTCAGTGAAACACATTGGTTAAGGAACAGTTAAGGTGAATAGGTTCAGTGCAGAACAACCCTTGAAATTCAGTGAAAAAACATTAGTTGAAGCGACATTAAGGTGAGAATTTAATACAGCAAAATCTCTACGATTCAGCAGGTGTTGGAGGCCATACCACCTCAACTTTGAGGCCTCCATTAGGCAGCCCCTAAGCACACGGAAGACATCACAAATACTGTCACTGATGGCATCATATATGACATCACATTGAGCATGCCAGTGGCCATCAGTGATGACATTATGTCAGAAATCACTTAGGATATCACCTATGACCTTCTCATTGACCTTAATGGTAAGTACCAGACATAGGGAAACTTTCTTGGCTGCATTTGAAGATATGGAGTTCATTCTATCACAGATGCCAGAAGCATGTATTTTATGAAGGTCCAAAAGAGGTCTAAAAACATTGGTCAAGTAATACAAGTAATGATAGGATATCTACAGAACGTTGGTCTTACTGACACAAATCCCTTATAATTTCTTTCAGCTAGATTCTGCAGATGTTTGGTAGTCATTCAGAAATTACGACAGGTATTGACACAATTACCTATGAGTTTGCTTGGGGCGTTGGTGTGAAGCTTTGTAAATGTAAATATTTTATAACTCTAATGAGGCACTTTAATGCATACCGAAAAAAAATGTTCTTGGTTCTAGCCTACCATACTTCTGAGGAAGGTCTAAGGACCAAAACGCGCCAAGTGACAAGACTGAAACTCGAAGTCCATTTGTATTGGGACTGAATACGGATTTTATAGCACAAAAACATGATATGTGATTTTTTTTAAACTTGTGTGTTTCCCATTGATTTACAAAAATGTTTTCAATGGGATTATGCCATTGAAAAAGGCTTTTGTAAATTGGGTCCTCTGTCAATTACACGGATGAATTTAGATATGTTAACCATAATTTTGGTTTAACTGATTTATCTGAATATAAAATATTTTTTCATGCTTTTGAATATTGTCTCAACCTATTCACAGCCTCATAATATTCATATTACTGACCATTAAATAAAGAATTATAATCAGAATTGGTTGAGCATCGATGGTCCCGCTGAGAACCTGAGAAGCCTTTCAACGTATTTATTTGATTTGCGGTGATGGCCTCAGCCAGAACCTCAATGATTGCTCCGATTAAATTTTCAGATATCTGAGAAACAAGGTTTATACCTCTGTAATTTCATTTAGTGTGCCGCCTATTCCATTTCATATGGAGATCCTTTTTAAATCAGAAATATAATCAACTTTAAAAAAAACTTTTTATAGTTTATACATGGTAAAACCACATCTGAGGATTTTAATAATACTTTATATTATTTTTAGTAATAGGACTCTTCCTGAATTCTTTATTTTCTAGGATATTTGTCCCTGCACGTTGCATTTATGCACACACATTTTGGTAGTTCACATATTTGCACTTTAGCACTTGCACCTAATGCCATATGCACTTCAGCGCATATGCATTGGTAACATAATTGTGCAACACTTTGATTTTAATGTAGAAACAAAAAGAAGGTTGCACCTATGACCACACATGTTAGCTGTTAAAATGTTGTCACTTTAACACTTGCAGTTTACTCATTATGCACTTTAGTGCTTATGCTTTAGTGACATAATTCTCCACCACTTTGATTTTAATATGGGAGAGAAAAGCAATGTTAATAGTGATGTCAGTAGTGTAACCATATTAGTTTGACTCTATTTTTCCCCTTTCTTTTTTGAAAGTTCTTTCATGGGTAAAATGAAAGCTAATCCATCATTCAATTCAACAGTAGGGAAAAAGAAATCCAGAAAACAAACACTGAAATAATGGCAAAGGGTACCAAATAGTTTCTTGAAAGGTGGTGAGCAAATCAGTAACTTCTATCTCTGCCAATCATTGACCATCTGACGATCTGATAAGGAACCTGAAAGCTATGTTTTTTGAAAAAATGACGATAGACCCCAACGCAAAAAAAATTCACAGTAGGAAAGTAAATTGCAGGCAGATAAAATCAAGTGGATTTGGGCATCTATAGCAGGTGATTGTGCAGTGGTCCCTTTGCCTAATACTAGAGTATGGTCCTACTTATATCATTCTAATATGGTGAATGGTTGTGCAACATGTAACATCAGATTAGCAGCACTAACTTATTTCTTCCCTAATGATACTCGGTCAAGACCTCATTCTAGACAAATAATAGGCCACTAGGAATATCGTGGATGTAGGCCTGTCCTCTTTCATAGTGAATAAAATAAAGCAGATGTTAATGAGTTTTCTTTAGTCATAATGGAGCAAAGGATCTTTTAACCCAAGGGAATATTGCTTTACGGGAAAAATATAAATTACAAGATTCCAGGGCTAGTGTATACATAAAATCGTTTTGAAATTCTTTCAATTATAGACAAGATCGACTGACCATCAACTGTAAGCACATCTCTATCTGGGGTGCCCACACTGAATGATAATATTTCAATTGTCATCACTGCATCGGTTGTAGGCAGTGCCCATAATTTCACCAGCAATGCTGCTATGCCTCATGATTAGAACCCTAAGCAAGTATCAGATGCTTTCCCTCTTTTTTCTTGGAATCTGTCTCGTTATAGTGGGCAGCTGGACAACCAAGATATTTTGAGTGTGTTGGTTTCTTATGATTTTGTCCTTCTGTAGGAAACGTGGACGGGGAATGAAGTCAGTCAGGGTGGCTATAAAACGTATGAAATAATGGCTATAATAAAACTCAGAGGTAGATAGTCAGGGGGCCTGGTTACGTTTGTCAAGTCTTCAATAGCACTCCAGATCAGTGTTATCTACTCAAAGTCGCCCCACTTATTGATTTTAGCTGTAAAGAATGATGCAAAAGATGAATTATTGCTGTGTAATTGCCATACTAGTCCTAAAGGTGGCAAACATTCTTCTGTCTAATTAGATTTAAAGATTAGGATGGAAGAACCTATCTTTGATAAGAACAATAGCCCACATTGGATTATATTAAGGGAATAATTAAATTGTAAACTCAGAAATGGTCCATCTGAACAGCACCTAAGATCATGTCTCTGATATTCCATCCGTGGAGATGTTGGATATATTACACAGCCACGGGAGTGGCTGTGTAGTTATGGTTAAGGTACTGTTTCCATAGGAAGAGCACCTTTTGAGCGGCTTATAACTTCGCTCCCCCTGGATGAACCCTCACCAAACTTTGCGCAAGAAGTATATGGGCCACTCTGACATTTTTTGCAAAGTTTGGTGATGTTTGGTCCAGGGGGGGAAAAGTTATAGGGGAGGTCCCAAAACAGCTTTTTTTCCCATAGAGTAAACGGGGGGAAAAACTTTGCGCACGCCTACAGGCCAAACCGCTGGATGGATTTTTACCAAATTTATGGCAAGAGGAGGACCTTGGTCCCGAAAGTGTGCTTTTGTAAATTTGTTGCCAATCTATCCAGTAGTTTATTTTAAAACTACCAAAAAGTATGTCTAAAAAAATTAGTGATATCTATGTCCGCTCCGTGGTCACACTTCCCTGTTGGCTCTGCGGACAAGATACCGATTGGCTAAGGTGCTCGCATCACACCGCGGACACGCAACATGTCCACCGATTGGCTGGAGTGAGGCATGATGTGCGTCAGATTGTTTGGATGCGCCTGACATCTTGGAACCGCCGACGCTGTTGGCGGTGACCAGAGGCGAAATACTGTTTTGGGAAGTGTTTTGGTGTGTCAGAGTGGTTGGGGAGGTTCAGAGAGTAAGAGATGGGTGAAATACTGTATTTGTTTAGGCGGCAGGAGCTGATGATGTATTTGCCATTGCCCGCCTTGTCCGGGATGTATGTAATTACTGAAAATGAGGGGTCTCATAAGGGTAATACTTCCATCTGTGCTGTGCGCAGGCAACTTGAAACTGTTCTATGGACATGAGTGGTGTTAGCGAATATTAAAATTGAGTACATGTCGTAGTTAAAATGTTTGTTTCTATGGGTGTGGTACTGACTTATAAGCCGCCATGGGTGTGATATGATGCAGTGGTTGTGGCCAGAACCTACAGTCGTGGGTGCATGGCCGGACAATCTGGCTACTGGCCATGACCATGAGGGACTTGCAATGGGGTCAAAGTGGGCATGGCCACCTGGGACTATGTGGTCTACCACTATGTGGTAAAGTTTTTCGAAATCGGGATAAGTTTAAATGGGAAAAATATTCTGCTTGTGGCTACAGCCCGGAGTGCTGGACAGGATTGCAGCAAACTTTCGCTAGGAGCATCAGCAAGGGCCGCAAAGCATGGTTTTGCAAATGTGTCCTGTATTTTATTTTTCTAAAGTGTCTAATGTAAGTACAAAAAATACTGATATAACTTTGATGCATGGACAGTGGGCCTGGCCCTCGGCAAGGACTAATGCCTACTCTGATTTACTTTTTATGGAAGCAGCATTACCGAAGCCCTAGGTTTAAATGGGGAGAAGAAATTCTGCTTGCGGCTGCAGCCCAAAGTGCAGTCCGTGGTTGCAGCAAACTTTCACAAGCATGTAAAAAAAGAGGGATGAGGCACGCACTCCAATTCCTGGCCAATATACTACCTGAAAAAAGAAAAAGAATAAATGGGTTAAATCCCAAAGTGTCCAATTCACTGGGTTAGATCCCAATTGTTGCAAAAATATTCACAGGGTTAGATCCCAATTGTTGCAAAATATTCACAGGGTGAAATCCCTTATGCTGCATTGCTACTGCTGTTCTCCTCCTTCAAATATTCACAGGGCTGGATCCCTTACGCTGCATTTGGGCTGCTGTTCTCCTCCTCCTTTTGAAAGCCATTTCGTGTCCCAACACTCTTCATGGAGGCTGTGTTGCCTTTCACTTCAGGTGAATCCAATTAAATTGCTAATGCAGTGTCTAAGAATTATGGGAGCTGTAGTGAAATCATTAGTTCATTTCAGGTGACCAAGGAAAGACTCCCCTCCAGGAGCACACATCTTACCCTTAGCAGGGGGAGGGGGGGAAAACCATAACTATGATTCTCCACTGTAGGGAAAAATATCCCCGGTGCTGGGGCAGCATCAGCAAGGACTTGAAAACATGCTTTTGTAAATCTGTCGTGTGTTTAATCTTTTGAAAGTGTCAAAAAGTATTACAAAACATAGTGATATAACATTGCTGCCTGGGCAGTGGGCCTGGCCCTTGGCAAGGACACATTTCTACTCTGGATTGTGGAGACTGGCCATGGCTGTAAGCCATGAGCATTGATTGTTGGTCAGATAAAGAGGGTATAGTGGACGCTGTTCTAGGATATAGGGTAGGTGCAGTGGATAATGCGTGTGGTTTGGTGGGACTGGGTTCATGGTTGAGCCTAATGCCCTAGGCAATTAAACCATGACTTGCATCACAAGCATGCACTGCTGATAGCGACACACATAAGTATGCAATCCAAAAAATATGTTTATTAAAGGAGGTTTACAGTTCTTTCATATATGTTAATAGAGGAATTATTAATAATGTATATAAAATGATGTAACATCATGAAACCTTTTAACTCATAAAAATCTATGAAATTCACAGAAAGAATGTTGTTAAAAGGACGTTATGGTTAAGTTGCACTAATAAAAACATATGAAATTCAGTGAAAAAACTTTGTTAAAGCGACGTTATGGTAATGTTGCACTAATAAAAAAACTATGAGTTCAGTGAAAAAACATTGTTAAAGGGACGTTATGGTTACAAGTGAAACCGAAAACCCCCAGAAAGTCGCCAGCCATTGTTACCTAAGCAACCATAACTTGCGCCACCACCGTGCACTGCAAAGTCTAACACCCAGGACATCAAAGATGACATCACAACTATTTCTCAGTTCTTAATACAGAGAACTTTAAGAAGTATAATATGCAACAAATGTGCACAAAACATTCACAACATTCCCATTAGGAGAAGTGGTGGTCGGTAGCTATAGGCATCGAGGCCTGGCTTTTTCTCTTGAGTTATCCTGCAACCTCCTTTCACATCTGGTGTCCGGCAGGGAAATTGAATGTTTTCTGCACGCATGCTTAACAGACATAGCTAGTCCATTCATGTTGGACGCTCTGCTAGCAGCTTATGAAATGAAGTTCTGCCTATCAGTTTTCAACGAGAGGGTAAACAAGGGTGTGGACATCCTGAGCGATCATTTCCAAATAGAGAGCCACAGAAAACTATCTGAGTTAAACATGACTCAAACCTTCAGTCAGAGAGAGTTTCTGGACCATTTTACAACCTAAGACACCATTCCTCTGACTACCCTGACCTTTAGTCACTCCACAAGGAAAACAATGATAATCAGAAATTCTGTGATCCCTTGTGCTGAGGTGAATGCTGAACCAGTTATTTGGGAGTCTGGCCACCACACAGAAAAGATTTGCCCTCTCCTGCCAAGAAGAGTGTGTATAATATTATGCAGCGAGCTTCTCAACAGCACACTGTGTTCACCAGTTACACTATTTAAAGCTACAGATAATGTTCCGAAGAACAGAAATCAAACATACAGTGATTAACTTATTTCCTGTTTTAATAAACCTTGTTTTCCATGTATACATTGCAAATAGCACTAAACTCAAGTAAATGTATTCTTTCCCCTTTTTCTTTATATTAACCAAACTTGCAAATCCCTTTCAGACGCCATAAAAGGTCAACAGAATGAATGCAAAATACAGAAACTAATGTTACCTGATTTCCTATTCATGGAACTCTCATTTGTCTTTCACACACTATAGCATGAACAGTGGACTGATAAAATCATAGCACATTCAATTTCACTCACAAAAATAGAACACTTACGTCAATTAAAATTACATTCCTCTTACAATCCATGCTATTATTATTAGGTAAATTAACTTGAAACAATATTTTAAAATATCCCTTAGCAGCCGTCAAAAATGATCACATTTTTGAAGTGATAGGTGCACTGTTCATGACTACACAAAGGCATCTTGCTTCACCTTCACCAACTGTGTAATATGTATCCTTGTAGCAAAACAAACTCGAACAGGCATTTCCCCAATAAAAATGAATACATCTCGCATTAAAGTGCACTGAGATTCTGAACATATTGTCCAGCATTATGGTTGCCACTGTGCAGCATTGGAACGTAAGCTGCAAAGGCCTTCCTACAGTACAACCACCCCCCCTGCATGTGTGCCTTCCCTGCATTCCATGTTCACTGAGCCTTTTCTGAAAACAGCATGAATTCTGACTGGCAATTTGCAATTTGCAGCAAGGCATGCGTGTACAATGGTGTGCTTGATGACTCGCTTGCCATTTTGCTGCAGGAAATAGAGTGCTTGCCCATCTGAGGAATTTGTGGCATGCACTGGTCTTGAGCTCCAGTACCTATTAGTATTCTTACCTTTGTTTTCCTTTCCTCCTTGGCAAAGTCCCACACAATCACCATCTTCCTCTTCCTCATCACAATACCCCACACCCTCACCTCACACTTCCTTGCCACAGTGCTCACTACCACCACACCACCTCATTCTTCCTCATCACATTCAGCCACTAACCCAATCACACTGTTCCGTTTCACTGTCCCTAACTATCCTCACCCCACTCTTCCTCATCACAGTGTCCCACTACCACAGTCCCACATCTCACTATTCCTTGTCCCAGTCCCCCAATACCACAAACTCACTCTTTCTCATCACTGTCCCTAACTACCCCCATCTCACTCATCCTTTCCACATTGCCACACTACTGCCACCCGCCTCTTCCCCATCACAGTCTCCCACTACCCCACCTCACTCTTTCTCATCGCAGTGCTCCAATACCTCTTCATTCTTCATTGTCACAGTTCCCACTACTCTATCACAATCTTTCTCATCACAGTCCCCAGCTACCCCACCTCATTCTTCCCTGTCAGAATGCCCTGCTATTACCACTTCCCTTTACCTCATCAACATCTCCCACTACCCCATTTCACTCTTTCTCATTACAGACCCCCTCCTCATACATCTAACTTTACATTTTCACAGTACCCTAATCATAATCAATAGTACTACCACAAACACATCCCCCTTCCTGGTCCCAGTACTTAATTAGTTTTCCCATCGTTTCCATCGCCTCCCTCTTTCTCATCCCAGTACCCAATAGTACCCCATGTCATTACACCCACATCCCTCTTCCTCATCCCAGTACCCAATGGTAATCTTACCTTTACACCATATCCATCTTCCCTGTCCGATTACTCAATAGAAGTCTTACCCTAACCCACACATCCTTCTTCCTCGTCACAGTCTCCAACTGCCCCACCTCAATATTCCTTGTCACATTCGCCCACTACCCCACCTCAGTATTTCTCATCACAGTCCCCTCTTAACCCCCACCTCACTCTACCTTGTCAGAATCCACTATTACTCCACCTCCCTCTTTCTTCTCACAGTCCTCCGCAAACCCCACCTCCCTCTTCCTCGTCATAGCCCCCCACTACCTCAAACTCACTTGTCCTCCTCACAGTTCCCTACCGCCCTAAACTCACTCTTCCTCATCACAATCACCATTACCCCACCTCACTCTTCCTCGTCATAGCCCCTCACTACCCCCTCCTCACTCATCCTTGTCACAGCCCCTCAAGCCCACTGCAGTCTTCCTCATCACAGTCCCAAACCTCGCTTCACTATTCCACCCCACAGTCCACCACAATCCCCACCTCCCTCTTTCTTGTCATAGCCCCCCCACTACCCATCTCACTTTTCCTCTTTACATTTCCCAACTCCCCAACTGCCCTAAATGCACTCTTCCACATCAGAATTCCCATGACCCCCACCTCACTCTTACCCATCACAGTCCCTCACATCCCCAACTCACTCTTCCTCATCACAGTATCCACAACCCCACTTCACCTTTCTTCGTCACAGTCCCTCAGTGCCCCACCTCAGTCTTCATCATCTCAGTCCACCACTACTTCCACCACCCTCTTCCCCACCACAGTCCCACATTACCCCACGCTACCCTTCCTCGTCACAGACTCCCACTACACACACCTCATTCTTTCTCATTACAGTACTCCAGTAGTAATCACTAGAGTTACCTCCAGATCCCTCTTCCTCTTCCCAATACCTAGTTATCAATAATACCTTTACTCACACCTCTCTCTTCCCCATACTACTACCCAATAATAATCCATGTCACTACCTAACCCCTCTTCCTTGTCCCAGTAACAAATGGTAATCTTACCTTTACCCCCATATCCCTCTTTCTCATCCCAGTACCCAGTAGTAGTCTTACCCTTATCCCCACATTCCTCTTCCTCATCACAGTCCCCTACAACCCCACCTCACTCTTCCTCATCACAGTCCTCAACTACCCCCTTCATTTTTCATTGTCACAGACCCCCACTAACCCCACTGCACTCTTACTCATCATGGTCCCCCACTACCCCCACCTCACTGTTCCTCATCACAGTCCCCCACTACACATATCTCACTCTTCCTCATCACAGTACCCCAATAGTAATCACTAGAATTGCACTGCATCCCTCGTCCTTGTCCCAGTACACCATTAGTAATCCATTCTTATGACACAAATAAAGTTGAAATACATGATAAACCCAATGTTGGGTACCCGAAGAGCAGATATTGATAACACATGATATGACATGAATTATGTTAACAGAAAAAAAATGCAAAATTACAGGTGGTTGGAAGTTTAGCATAATAAAGCCCTTGAAATTATTGAAAAAAACATTAGTTGAAGCGACATTAAGGTGACAATTTAATACAACAAAATCTCTACGATTCAGCAGGTGTTGGACGCCATACCACTCCAACTTTGAGGCCTCCATTAGGCAGCCCCTAAACACACAGAAGACATCACAAATGACATCACTGATGACATCATATATGACATCACTTTGAGCATGCCAGTAGCCATCAGTGATGACATTATATCAGAAATCACTTAGGATACCACCTATGACCTTCTCATTGACCTTAATGGTAAGTTCCAGACATAGGGAAAATTTATTGGCTGCATTTGAAGATATGGAGTTCATTCTATCACAGATGCCAGAAGTATGTGTTTTATGAAGGTCCAAAAGAGGTCTAAAACATTGGTCAAGTAATGCAAGTAATGATAGGATATCTACAGAACGTTGGTCTTACTGACACAAATTCCTTATAATTTCATTCATGTTTGGTAGTCATTCAGAAATTATGACAGGTACTGGCACAATTACCTATGAGTTTGCTTGGGGCGTTGGTGTGAAGCTTTGTAAATCTAAATGTTTTATAACTCTAATTATGCACTTTAATGCATACCCAAAAAATATTTTTCTTGGTTCTAGCCTTCCATACTTCTGAGGACGGTCTAAGGACCAAAACGCACCAAGTGGCAAGACTAAAACTCGAAGTCCATTTGTATTGAGACTCAATACTAGGATTATATAGCACTAAAGCATGATATGTAATTTTTTTCAAACTTGTGTGTTTCCCATTTTGTGCCTGATTTACAAACATGTTTTCAATGGGATTATGCCATTGTAAAAGGCTTTTGTAAATTGGGTCCTCTGTCAATTACACGGATGAATTTAGATATGTTAACCATAATTTTGGTTTAATTGATTTATCTGAATATGAAATGTTTTTTCATGCTTTTGAATATTATCTCAACCTATTAGTATTCACAACCTCGTAATATTCATATTACTGACCATTAAATAAAGAATTATAATCAGAATTGGTTGAGCATTGATGGTCCCGCTGAGAACCTGAGAAGCCTTTCAACGTATTTATTTGATTTGCAGTGGTGGCCGCAGCCAGAACCTCACAATTGCTCCAATTTTATTTTCAGATATCTGAGAAACAAGGTTTATACCTCTGTAATTTCATTTAGTGTGCCGCCTATTCCATTTCATATGGAGATCCTTTTCAAATCAGAAATATAATAAACTTTGTTTTTTTTTACTTTTTGTAGTTTATACATGGTAAAACCACATCTGAGGATTTTAATAATACTTTATATTATTTTTAGTAATAGGACTCTTCCTGAATTCTTTATTTTCCAGGATATTTGTCCCTGCACGTTGCATTTATGCACACACATTTTGGTTGTTCACATGTTTGCACTTTAGCACTTGCACCTTATGCCATATGCACTTCAGTGCATATGTGTTGGTAACATAATTGTGCAACACTTTGATTTTAATATAGAAACAAAAACAAGGTTGCACCTATGACCACACATGTTGGCTGTTAAAATGTTGTCACTTTAACACTTGCACTTTACTCCTTATGCACTTTAGTGCTTATGCTTTAGTGCTATAATTCTCCACCACTTTGATTTTAATATGGGAAAGAAAAGCAATGTTAATAGTGATGTCAGTAAAGTAATCATGTTAGTTTGACTCTATTTTTTCCCTTTCTTTTTTGAAAATTCTTTCATGGGTAAAATGAAAGCCAATCCATCATTCAATTCACCAGTAGGGAAAAAGAAATCCAGAAAAAAAACACTGAAATAATGGCAAAGGGTACCAAATAGTCTCTTGAACCCTATTTAGAACAAGAAGAATAATGGTGCAACATGCCATAGAAAGTGATCTGAGAACTGTGTGCTTAGCCAATCAAGTGCCATTTTAGCCAGTAAACCTAATTAAAGTGATTTAGGGACAATCAATGTTAAAACTGTTACAACTGATATGGTGGGCAAATCTCTAACTGTGCAGGAGGTATTGCATCCTACCCTTGAAAATGAACCACTTATTTATTTGGGGACATCTATTTTTGAAACCTCCCACCTATAGTGTGATTTGCTGAATTCTCTGGAGGAGAGAATAAAGAGTATAATGGTAACTCTTTTGAGTAAAGCCATTTTGGAACTTTCATCTAAAATTAATGTGGTGAGCAAATCAGTAACTTCTATCTCTGCCAATCATTGACCATCTGACGATCTGATAAGGAACCTGAAAGCTATGGTTCTTGACAAAATGACGATAGACCCCAACACAAAAATAATTCAGAGTAGGAAAGTAAATTGCAGGCAGATAAAAAACAAATGGATTTGGGCATCTATAGTGGGTGATTGTGCATTGGTCCCTTTGCCTAATACTAAGGTATGGTCCTACTTATAGCATTCTAATATGGTGAATGGTTGTGCAACATGTAACATCAGATTAGCAGCACTAACTTATTTCTACCCTAATGATACTCGGTCAAGACCTCATTCTAGACAGATAACAGGCCACTAGGAAAATCGTGGATGTAGGCCTGTCCTGTTTCATAGTGAATAAAAGACAGCAGATGTTAATGAGTTTTATTAAGACATAATGGACCAAAGGACTTTTTTAACCCAAGGGAATATTGCTTTAAGGGAAAAATATAAATTACAAGATTCCAGGGCTAGTCTATACATAAAATCGTTTTGAAATTCTTTCAATTATAGACGAGATTGACTGACCATCAACTGTAAGCACATCTCTACCTGGGGTGCCCACACTGAATGATAATATTTCAATTGTCATCACTGAATCGGTTGTAGGCAGTGCCCATAATTTCACCAGCAATGCTGCTATGCCTCATGATTAGAACCCTAAGCAAGTATCAGATTCTTTCCACCTTTATCTTGGAATCTGTCTGGTTATAGTGGGCATATGGACAACCAAGATATTTTGGGTCTGCTGGTTTCTTATGATGTTGTCCTTCTGCAGGAAACGTGGACGGGGCATGAAATCAGTCAGGGTGGCTATTAAATGTATGAAATAATGGCTACAATAAAACTCTGAGGTAGATAGGCAGGGGGCATGGTTACGTTTGCCATGTCTTCAATATCACTCCAGATCAGTGTTATCTACTCAAAGTCGACCCACTTATTGATTTTAGCTGTAAACAATGATGCAAAAGATGAATTAGTGCTGTGTAATTGCTATACTAGTCCTAAAGGTGGCAAACATTCTTCTGTCTAATTAGATTTAAAGAATAGGATGGAAGAACCTATCTTTCTATCTTTGATAAGAACAATAGCCCACATTGGATTAAATTAGGGGAATAATTAAATTGTAAACTCAGAAAAGGTCCATCTGAACAGCACCTAAGATCATGTCTCTGATATTCCATCCATGGAGATGTTGGATATATATATATATATATATATATATATATATATATATATATATATATATATATATATATATATATACATTACATGGCCACGGTAGTGGCCATGTAGTTATGGTTAAGTTGCTGTTTCCATAGGAAGAGCACTTTTTGGGTGGCTTATAACTTCGCTCTCCCTGGATGGATCCTCACCAAACTTTGCAAAAAAAGAATTTGGGTCACTCTGAATTTTTTTGCTGAACTTAATCCATAGACTGAATGGGAAAAATGTTTTGCTTGCGCCTACAGCCCAAACCGCTGGACGGATTTCCACCAAATTTGGACCAGGAGCAGCGGCTTGGTCCCGAAAGAGTGCTTTTGCAAATTTGTTGAAAATCCGTCCAGTAGTTTTTTTGAAAATGACCAAAAAGTAGGTAAAAAAAAATTAGTGATATCTGTGTTCGGTTCGCGGACACACTTCAATGTTCGCTCCGCGGACAGTGTCCTGATTGGCCAATCGTCTTGCGTGATGTTCGCGGACATGCAACGTGTTCGCTGATTGGACGGCGTGGAGCGCGAAGCGTGTCAGATTTTTCAGTAGCGCCCGCCATCTTGGATTCGCGGACGTCCGCGGACAGCGCAGTGAAACTTTGTTCAAAATGTGTATTTTGTAGAGTGTGTTGGTGTGTAGGAGTGTTTGGGGAGGGTGGGAGTGTATGAGATAGGATGAAAGTTGTGTTTTTTATGTGTTAGACGTTCTTTTTGTGTTCGATTTGTTTGCGGACATCACGGGTGTTCTGAAATGTTCTAAATAAACTGACTGGGGGGTGTTCTAAGGACTCAATATGTGTCCGTTTTGTTCGCAAGCAAAGTGAAACTGTTCTAAGAACACTCGCGGTGTCCGGGGAGTGTTCATAGGGGGTGTCCTGAGGACGCTGTCCGTATTGTTCTCTGTCAAGTTGAATGTGTTCTAAGAACACCTGAGATGTCCCGAAATGTTCGCAAATAAACAAAATGGGGGTGTTCTGAAGACGTTTCTGAGAACACTCCCGGTGTCCTGAAATGCTTGTAGGGAGTGTCCTGAGGACGCTGTCCGTATTGTTCTCTGTCAAGTTGAATGTGTTCTAAGAACACCCGCGGTGTCCTGAAATGTTCGCAAATAAACAAAATGGGGGTGTTCTGAAGACGCTTCTAAGAACACGCGCGGTGTCCGGGGAGTGTTCGTAGGGGGTGTCCTGAGGACGCTGTCCGTATTGTTCTCTGTCAAGTTGAATGTGTCCTAAGAACACTTGCGGTGTCCTGAAATGTTCGCAAATAAACAAGATGGTGGTGTTCTGAAGACGCTTCTAAGAACACTCGCGTGTCCGGGGAGTGTTCGTAGGGGGTGTCCTGAGGACGCTGTCCGTATTGTTCTCTGTCAAGTTGAATGTGTCCTAAGAACACTTGCGGTGTCCTGAAATGTTCGCAAATAAACAAGATGGTGGTGTTCTGAAGAAGCTTCTAAGAACATCCCGGTGTCCTGGAATGTTCGTAGGGGGTGTCCTGAGGACGCTGCCCGTATTGTTCTCTGTCAAGTTGAATGTGTCCTAAGAACACTCGGGGTGTCCTGAAATGTTCGCAAATAAACAAGATGGTGGTGTTCTGAAGACGCTTCTAAGAACACTCGCGGTGTCCGGGGAGTGTTCGTAGGGGGTGTCCTGAGGACGCTGTCCGTATTGTTCTCTGTCAAGTGGAATGTGTTCTAAGAACACCCTCAGTGTGCTGAAATGTTCGCAAATAAACAAAATGGGGGTGTTCTGAAGACATTTTTGAGAACACTCCCGGTGTCCTGGAATGTTCGTAGGGGGTGTCCTTAGGACGCTGTCCGTATTGTTCGTTGTTAAGTTAAAAGTGTTCTAAGAACTATCGCGTTGTTCTGAAATGTTCGTAGGGGGTGTCCTGAAAACGGTGTCCGTATTGTTCGCTGGCAAGTTCAAAGTGTTCTAAGAACACTCACATTGTTCGCGGACATTAAAAGTTTCCCATAGATCATAGTTGAAATGTTTGACTCTATGGATGTGATATGCTGCGGTGGTTGTTGCCAGGGCATAGAGTCTTGGGTGCATGGCCATTTGGCCATGCACCCAAGACTCTATGCCCTGGCAACAACCACCGCAGCGTATCACATTCATATTTGCTTATAACTTTGGGTGAAAAACAAATGTATAAGGAACAAGGGTATTAGATACTATGGATGTGATATGCTGCTATGGTTGTCCTTATTATTGTATACTTACTGTTTGGTCTAGTAATGGGAGTCCATGTTTTTCTTCTTCATTTCTGTGATAAAAGAAAATAGCATGTTAGTATTAGTATTTTGTAATGACTTATTACATTGTATGAGCAATATACTTTTATTTTTTTTCGACCCTCATATTTAGTAGAGTACAAATCAGAGTACTGTGCAATTTGCTCAGTTTCTGTATTTGTTGCTAATATCATTGGGTCTGTGGGAGAAAAAAAAATCGATGTTGGATTAAAAAAAAAAACTTTTTCTGTTATGCTACAGTTTATTTGTTTGTTTGTTTTCAGTGTTCACTTGTTGTTTCTGGCTAATGCTTTATACTTTGCTTTCTTGTATTTTTTTTGGAGCAGTAAAAGATTCTTCATTTGTTTTGATATTATAACATTTTGGAGCAGTTAGATACCAATTGGCGTATTCTAACTGTCTATTTTTTTAATATATTTTAGTGGTTTTGATTTATCTATTTGGATATTGTTAAATTTTGGGACAGTTAGATACCAATTGGCGTATTCTAACTGTGTATTTTTTGGCCTAATTTAGTGGTATTCATTTATCTGATTAGTTGTTCTAGAATCTTTGAGCTGTTAGATAGCTTTTGGAGTATTCTAACAGTTTATATTATTTTAACACAAATTTATAATTTTGGGACAGTTAGATACCAATTGGCGTATTCTAACTGTGTATTTTTTGGTCTAATTTAGTGGTATTGATTTATCTGATTAGTTGTTGTAGAATCTTTGAGCAGTTAGATAGCTTTTGGAGCATTCTAACAGTTTTTTTTTTTAACACAAATTTACTTAAAGGTTTAAATACAGTTTATTTATCAAATTTTGGTTTTAAGAACATCAAATAAGCGTTTGTAAGATTTGCTGGTAATCTCTGCTTTAGAGTAATGGTACTATCATTACATTCAAACCATCCACATTTCTTTTTTATATATGCCGTGTAGTGCCCTGAATTGGTTGTGCCTCCTGCGTGGTAGATTATACCTATTGTTGTGAAGGTTTTCTTACCAAGTGATATTTGACTATGTGTGAATCCAGTCAGCTTGCAGTTGTTTTTGGTACCATCTGCATTGTAACGTAGAAGCATTAGTATTATGTATTTACTATGTGTTTGTATTACTAACATGGAGCGATTATCTGAATTGCAAGTAGAGCATAATCTACCATGGTTTGCATTTTGTACAAGTTGCTGAAATGGAATGGATTCACAATTTGGTATTGATATATATATGAAGCGTTCATTGGGAATTTCTTCTTGTGTCACATTGTTGCACAGAGTGCATGTATGTTTCCACATGTATGAAATCTGGAAGATTTCATTTATAGGTATGTTTTTGTTTTCCAGTACTAATAGTAAGTACATTAGAAATTCTTGTGGATCTTCCTGTGAGTTTATAGTGAATTTCACCATTCCAGCACAGTAGTGCAATTGTCGTCTTATTCCAAAAACACTATCAGGGTAATTCATAGAATTCAGCGCACAAGTAGCGCACGCGGCTGGCGCACAGCGTGCGCGTGCGATAGTCTGCGCCAGCCGCGTGCGCCAAAACCGAATCCGGCGCACAGCGTATTCATGGATTTTAGCTTCCCCAGGCAGCCGTGGCGCACAGTGGCGCAGCGACTCGCTGCAGCGCCAGTTACGCCCCCAGGAACGCCCCTTGCGCTGGGAAATCTCATAAAAATCACAAACCAGCGAAAGGGGCTGCGCTAACCCTGGACCATCACGGCAAGCGGCCCATGCGATTTTCAAGGGTGCGCGGGAAGTTTCACACGTCAAATCCCAGGCTACGTCCATTTCAGGGGTGCGCGGGAAGTTTCACACGCGAAAAAGTAGGCTACGGGAATTCCAGGGGTGCGCGGGAAGTCCCACACGCGAAAAGCCAGGGTACGTCCATTACAGGGGTGCGCGGGGAAGTTTCACACGCGAAATCCCAGGCTACTTCCATTTCAGGGGTGCGCGGGAACGTTTCACACGCGAAATCCCAGGCTACGTCCATTTCAGGGGTGCGCGGGAAGTTTCACACGCGAAAAGCTAGGCTACGGGAATACCAGGGGTGCGCGGGAAGTCCCACACGCGAAAAGCCAGGGTACGTGTATTTCAGGGGTGCGCGGCAATTTCCACACGCGAATAGCCTGGCCGCGTGTATTTCAGGGGTGCACGGGAAGTCCCACACGCGATTACAGCAGGGTACGTGTATTTCAGGGGTGCGCGGGAAGTTCCACACGCGAATAGCCTGTCCGCGTGTATTTCAGGGGTGCGCGGGAAGTCCCACACACGATTACAGCAGGGTACGTGTATTTCAGGGGTGCGCGGGAAGTTCCACACGCGAATAGCCTGGCCGCGTGTATTTCAGGGGTGCGCGGGAATTTCCACACGCGAATAGGCTGGGCGCGTGTATTACAGGGGTGCGCGGGAAGTCCCACACGCGATTACAGCAGGGTACGTGTATTTCAGGGGTGCGCGGGAATTTCCACACGCGAATAGCCTGGGCGCGTGTATTTCAGGGGTGCGCGGGAATTTCCACACGCGAATAGCCTGGGCGCGTGTATTTCAGGGGTGCGCGGGAATTATCACACGCGAATAGCCTGGGCGCGTGTATTTCAGGGGTGCGCGGGAATTTCCACATGCGAATAGGCTGGGGGCGTGTATTACAGGGGTGCGCGGGAAGTCCCACACGCGATTACAGCAGGGTACGTGTATTTCAGGGGTGCGCGGGAATTTCCACACGCGAATAGCCTGGGCGCGTGTATTTCAGGGGTGCGCGGGAATTTCCACACGCGAATAGCCTGGGCGCGTGTATTTCAGGGGTGCGCGGGAATTATCACACGCGATTTGGCTTGGTACGTGTATTACAGGGGTGCGTGCGAAGTTACGCACGCGATTAGGCTGGGTGGGTCCTGTCACCCTCGATGGCCCCTGCAGGCAGCCCACAAAACAGGGGACTACCCTGCACACCTGCTCATGTCTCCCACCACCCCCACCCCCCCAGTCACCAGGGGTACCCTCCACCAGGCCCCCACTCATGTCTCCCACCACCCCCACCCCCCAGTCACCAGGGGCACCCTCCACCAAGCCCCCAACCATGTCTCCCACCACCCCCACCCCCCACCATCCAGGGGCACCCTCCACCAGGCCCCCAACCATGTCTCCCACCACCCCCACCCCCCCAGTCACCAGGGGCACCCTCCACCAGGCCCCCACTCATGTCACCCACCACCCCCACCCCCCCAGTCACCAGGGGCACCATCCACCAGGCCCCCACTCATGTCACCCACCACCCCCACCCCCCCAGTCACCAGGGGCACCGTCCACCAGGCCCCCACTCATGTCTCCCACCACCCCCACCCCCCACCATCCAGGGGCAGCCTCCACCAGGCCCCCACCCATGTCTCCCACCACCCCCACCCCCCAGCAGTGCAGGGGCAGCCTCCACCAGGCCCCCACTCATGTCCCCTATCACCCCCACCCCCCCGCCACCAGGGGCACCCTCCACCAGGCCCCCACTCATGTCTCCCACCACCCCCACCCCCCACCATCCAGGGGCACCCTCCACCAGGCCCCCACTCATGTCTCCCACCACCCCCACCCCCCAGCAGTGCAGGGGCACCCTCCACCAGGCCCCCACTCATGTCCCCTATCACCCCCACCCCCCCAGTCACCAGGGGCACCGTCCACCAGGCCCCCACTCATGTCTCCCACCACCCCCACCCCCCACCATCCAGGGGCAGCCTCCACCAGGCCCCCACCCATGTCTCCCACCACCCCCACCCCCCCGCCACCAGGGGCACCTCCACCAGGCCCCCACTCATGTCTCCCACCACCCCCACCCCCCCAGTCACCAGGGGCACCATCCACCAGGCCCCCACTCATGTCACCCACCACCCCCACCCCCCCAGTCCCCAGGGGCACCGTCCACCAGGCCCCCACTCATGTCTCCCACCACCCCCACCCCCCACCATCCAGGGGCAGCCTCCACCAGGCCCCCACCCATGTCTCCCACCACCCCCACCCCCCAGCAGTGCAGGGGCAGCCTCCACCAGGCCCCCACTCATGTCCCCTATCACCCCCACCCCCCCGCCACCAGGGGCACCCTCCACCAGGCCCCCACTCATGTCTCCCACCACCCCCACCCCCCACCATCCAGGGGCACCCTCCACCAGGCCCCCACTCATGTCTCCCACCACCCCCACCCCCCAGCAGTGCAGGGGCACCCTCCACCAGGCCCCCACTCATGTCCCCTATCACCCCCACCCCCCCAGTCACCAGGGGCACCCTCCACCAGGCCCCCACTCATGTCTCCCACCACCCCCACCCCCCACCATCCAGGGGCAGCCTCCACCAGGCCCCCACCCATGTCTCCCACCACCCCCACCCCCCCGCCACCAGGGGCACCCTCCACCAGGCCCCCACTCATGTCTCCCACCACCCCCACCCCCCCAGTCACCAGGGGCACCCTCCACCAGGCCCCCACTCATGTCTCCCACCACCCCCACCCCCCAGCAGTGCAGGGGCAGCCTCCACCAGGCCCCCACTCATGTCTCCCACCACCCCCACCCCCCACCATCCAGGGGCACCCTCCACCAGGCCCCCACTCATGTCCCCTATCATCCCCACCCCCCCAGTCACCAGGGGCACCCTCCACCAGGCCCCCACTCATGTCTCCCACCACCCCCACCCCCCACCATCCAGGGGCACCCTCCACCAGGCCCCCACTCATGTCTCCCACCACCCCCACCCCCCAGCAGTGCAGGGGCACCCTCCACCAGGCCCCCACTCATGTCCCCTATCACCCCCACCCCCCCAGTCACCAGGGGCACCGTCCACCAGGCCCCCACTCATGTCTCCCACCACCCCCACCCCCCACCATCCAGGGGCAGCCTCCACCAGGCCCCCACCCATGTCTCCCACCACCCCCACCCCCCCGCCAACAGGGGCACCCTCCACCAGGCCCCCACTCATGTCTCCCACCACCCCCACCCCCCCAGTCACCAGGGGCACCATCCACCAGGCCCCCACTCATGTCACCCACCACCCCCACCCCCCCAGTCACCAGGGGCACTGTCCACCAGGCCCCCACTCATGTCTCCCACCACCCCCACCCCCCACCATCCAGGGGCAGCCTCCACCAGGCCCCCACCCATGTCTCCCACCACCCCCACCCCCCCGCCACCAGGGGCACCCTCCACCAGGCCCCCACTCATGTCTCCCACCACCCCCACCCCCCAGCAGTGCAGGGGCACCCTCCACCAGGCCCCCACTCATGTCCCCTATCACCCCCACCCCCCAGTCACCAGGGGCACCGTCCACCAGGCCCCCACTCATGTCTCCCACCACCCCCACCCCCCACCATCCAGGGGCAGCCTCCACCAGGCCCCCACCCATGTCTCCCACCACCCCCACCCCCCGCCACCAGGGGCACCCTCCACCAGGCCCCCACTCATGTCTCCCACCACCCCCACCCCCCCAGTCACCAGGGGCAGCCTCCACCAGGCCCCCACTCATGTCTCCCACCACCCCCACCCCCCCAGTCAGCAGGGGCACCCTCCACCAGGCCCCCACTCATGTCTCCCACCACCCCCACCCCCCCAGTCACCAGGGGCACCCTCCACCAGGCCCCCACTCATGTCTCCCACCACCCCCACCCCCCCGCCACCAGGGGCACCCTCCACCAGGCCCCCACTCATGTCTCCCACCACCCCCACCCCCCAGCACTGTGGGGAACCTGCCAGCAGGCCCCCACACATGTCCCCCTGGCCCCAGGTCCTGACGATACACAATCATGGCAGTAATGGCCAGCATACCCAGCACAAACACCCAGGCAAGGATTGCATCCACCCACATAGTGAATGCAATCACATGACACAACCCCAATGCCAAGTATGCAAAAGAACACATGTCTGTCACACACACATACACAATGGGTGCAAGTGAATGTCAAAACCCATATCATGACATGTAACAAACCAATGAGAAAATAACACAAGTGTAAGAAAATATAAAAAATGTATTAAATACCAAAAATAAGTGAACTTTTCAAACATACAACGATGTGGCTAAGTAAATAAATGGCCCATGTCCGAGAACAAAAGTGATAAACAAAAAAACAAAGGAATAAAAAATCAAAATGATTTTGTCCAAAGCAATATCATGTCATAGGAAATTAATGAAAAACCATTACGTCATGGTGAAAACAATAAGAAATTAAAAAAATGTATCTCCCAAAAAAACAAACTATATACAGGAATGTTCCAGGGTCCATGAGCCCAACACCAAAAATGAAACCTACCACTAACTAATGAAAAATATATGTACAAAAAAGTGGCCATTGTCCGAGCGGTCCAAAATAATAAAAATCAATAAAGGAAACCTAGCACTAACTAACTAAATAACTATATACAAAGGCAGCGGGCAAGTCCTGCGGCTCACTTGGTGATGTTGCTGGCCAGGGCATCATCGAACTCCATGTCGATGTCCTGGAGGCGGGACTCTGTCCTGGCCCGGAGGTCTCGCAGGGACAACCCCATGTCCACCTCAAACTCCCTGCGAGCTTCCTCGAGGCACTCAGCCCGCCTCAATGCCCGACGCATGGAGAACTCCGCCCTGACCATGGCGAGCCGCTCCTCTTCCGCCCGCTGCCGCTCCGCACCTATCCGCTGGCCAAACTCCTCCCACACGGAACACACCACCATCCCAGGGTTGCCCTGCCCTCCGGTCGATGCCTGCCCCTCTGATCTTGATGGCCCCGAGCCATGATGCCTCCCACGTCGAGCCCGCTGCTGCCTCCGACGCCACTGCCTCTGGCAGCACGACGGCATCCAGGCTGATGGAAACCACCGACGCCGTCGTGCACGTGCCCTGCCCGATGATGCCGTCACATCTTCCATCTGCTGGGGTCCACTTGCTGTGTTGTCCACCCCTGCTGGACCTCCGACTCCCAACTGTGGCAGGGATGGGATCCCCACCGAGCTGGCTGCATTGGTCGGGGCAGGTCCACAGGGGGCCCTGGTGGCATCTGGGCCGGAAGACGGCAAGGAGAACGACCGGTGGATAGCCTGCACAGAGGAGGAGAGGGCCGTCAGATTGGCCAACACATGCAGGAAACCCCCGAACATGGCCGATCCCAATTGGGCCACGTCGGCACGGTGCACTTCGTGATGACGTGCGTGCTCCTCCCGGGAAGCACGCACGTCATCACGAATCACAGCCGTGCGCATCGCGACCCCAATCAGGACCTTCTCCACGCGGCCAGGGGTTACCACGTCCGCAGGTGGAGGGGAGTCAGGTGACATGGACATCCCCTCTACCTGCCGACGGGCCTGGGACGGGGCATCCCTGCTGGTGCATGGTGGTGCACTCACAGGGTCAGGGACAGTGACATGCACAGGCCCCTCCACGGTGACCTGTGCTGCCTCCTGCCCCTGGCCCTGGACTGCACCACTTGCACCAGCAGGGATGCTCCCACCAGGCCCCATGTGTGCACCAGTGTCGGCCTCCTCCTCCTCTGTGCAAACCACCAACCTGGATGGCTCCTCACCGTCTCCCGCCGTAGCAGGCACCTGTGGGGGCTCACCCACCCCTTCCGCTGCATCCGTGGGGGCATCCCCGCCGCCTTGCTCCACAGCGCCGTCTCCGCCCTCTTCTTCACTAGCCGCTGCGTAGAGGGAGACAAAGGACACAAGCATCAGGCTACTGTACAATGGTCCCCTAGACAGGAAGCAATAGCAGATGAGCACCACTGTCAAAGTACACTTCCATCATGTCCCTCCACAACACATGGGTCAGTCCAGGCAAAACACACACAGTAACAGGCATGGTGCATGCCATGGACATTTCCATGCATGTCCAATGGACTCTAGAAACATTCAATGATATGTAACTCACATGCATCATGGCTCATGCATATCACATGCACACACTTCACCTCAGTCACATCCATCTGGCCCCAAACACACCGAACACAGGCGAAACAAGGGTAAGTTGGGTGCGTCACTGAATCTGTGCATTGTCACACACATGTGTCATGCATCCATGGCATGCACAAGTCACAGACACGCAGGTCAGGCACACAGACATGGCTACCATATGTGTACCTGGCATCAGCACCCATCCTTCACCCCCATCCATGTCCAGGTACAGAGACTGGCATGCTCTCATGTCCAAAATCTGCATAGGGCTCCCCATGCCGCATTTCAGCACATGCAACAACCATGTGGGTCACACATCACTGGTCGCACATGCATTACCATGATGTCCCTGCACACATACATGCATACATGGCCCATGGCACACATACAGGCAAGTATCATAGAACCAGCACACCGCAACATGCCCTGTCTCACACAGTAATGCTTGGACACATACCGCTCAACTCCAGACGGGCCTCCCTCTCAAGGACCTGGGCGTGGAGCGCTGGGCGTACGCGTTCCAGGACCCTCTTCTGGATGGAACTCATGCGGCCCCGGCCCCCCTCCACGAGGCGCCGGGCCTTCACAAGGGTCCTGGACCTCAAGTCCTCCCAGCGCTTCTTGATCTTCTGGACGTTGCGGGTTGCCACCCCCTCCGCGTTGATGGCAACCACACAGTCGGCCCAGATCCTCTCCCGTCCTTCCTTGCTGGCGCGGGACGATCCAAAGAGGGCATCATACTGCCCCAGGACATGCTCCACCAGGACACCAACTTCGGTGGCAGTGAAGCTGGTGCCCCTCTACCCCTCTGGCCTGGGGTTGCCACTGGTGCCAGATGTGGAAGTGCCCGACATGGCAACCCCAGAGGCAGGTGTGGGTGGGCAACTGGGTCCTGGGGCTGGGCTGTGGAGCGATGTAATCCCAGTTGGGAGTCTTCAGTTCCAGCAGGGGTGGACACAGCAACTGGACCCCTGCAGATGGCTGATGTGCAGGCACCAAATGGCAGGGCACGGTGGCAGCAGGCAGGCAGGCAGGCAGCAGCAGATAGCACGTGGGAGGCTGCTCGGGGCACTGGGGGGCAGTAACTCGGCCTTCTGGGCAGGAGCGTGGTGTTCCGTGTGTTTTCGGGTGGCCAGCTTGATACGGAGTGATTTGGCACGTGAAAATCCTGCATGTCAGCGTGAAATCCGAGGAAAGGCCCTTAGCGCGTAAGCGCGTCAGCACGCATACGCGATTCTATTGGACCAGAGTCCCTCAGCGCGTAAGCGCGTCTGTGACGTGACCCGCACGGGTGTTTCCCACTCAGCACGTGATGACGGGGCACACGTGGAAATACTGCACGTCAGAGTGTCATCGTGTGTAATTGGACAAAAGTGCGCGTACACGCGATTGGCCTATGTACGTGTATTTAATGGGTGCGCGGGCACTTACACACGCAAGTACGTCAGCGAACCTGTATCCCGTGGTGCGTGTGAATTTCCACACGCTATTGGACTGGGAACTGGATTCCAGGGGTGCGCGGGTCACACGCTCGCCTAGAACACGCGCAAAGCATAAATTTGCGGACTTTAACAATAACAAGCTCAGACGCCAGGATGAACATACCGTTCCTAGCAGCAGTGGCAGTGGGCTCCCAAAGGAGGAGGAGGAGGATAGTCAGGGCCAGAATATTCACACCCAGAACCAGCCTTTTCGGGATGCCTGATGACCAGGTGTATGGGAGGTACAGGTTTCCACCACACATCATACTGGACCTGGTGAGTGAGTGGGAGGATGACCTCACATCACCCACCCTGTGCTCCCAAGCACTCAGCCCCCTGGAGAAGGTCCTCAATGTACTGCACTTCTTAGCCACTGGATCATTTCAGCAGACAAGTGCCATAGTGGGTGGGGTGTCACAGGCCACCCAGTCACGCTGCCTACACCAGGTCTTGGACATCATCACTGCACGCCCATCAGTCCGCAGGCACATATACCTGCCCAGAACACCTGCTGAAAGGCATGCTGCCGCCCTGGATTTTTACGGAGTGGCACGATTCCCCAAAGTGCTAGGTGCCATCGACTGCACCCATGTGGCTCTACGTCCCCCCAGGGCATCAGAGCACATCTATAGGAACCGCAAGCACTGGCATTCCATCAACGTGCAGGTAGTATGTAATGCAAAGGGAATCATCACCTCAGTATATGCCAACTATCCCGGGTCCACCCACGACAGCTTCATTTACCGAATGTCCACCCTATGCCGGGACATAGATGCTGGGCGGCATGGCGATACATGGCTTCTCGGTGAGTATGTATGCCACTGCACATGCATGCATGTTGGATACTGAGCAAGGTCACAACCCCACCAATGATACCAATCACCACCTCCACAGGGGACAGTGCCTACCCTCTCAGCCCCCACATGATGACGCCAATTCGGAACCCCACCACGCCACCCGAGGTAAGATATAACACAGCCCACATTACAACCCGGGGCATAGTGGAGCGCACATTCGGAGTGCTAAAGTCACGCTTTCGCTCCCTTGACCGTTCTGGCGGGCAGCTGTTATACGCTCCCCCAGTAGTGTGCAGGATCATAGTGGCAGCATGTGTCCTGCACAACGTTGCAACACGCCGGGGCCTGCCCGTGGACATGGTGGTGGCCCCACATCCCCAACCACATGCACAGCCGCTGCGCATGGGAGGGGAAAGGGCACGAGGGGAGGCAGCCCGTACACAGCTAGTGGCTAATTACTTCACATAGTATTCACTCCCCTGTGGAGTGCACACTGGCCTGGCACATTCCATCTGACAATCAATGATGACTCAACCTGACACTGATCCTGAATGTCTGGAGATTCAACCGTGAAAAGCATATCAGCCTGAGATTGTTCACCTGGAAGTGTTACAATGTGTGCATCCCTACCCACACACAACACCAATGCAGTTTTGTGAAGGAACACATTCAAGCAGCCAAAATTAATACCTACTTGCTAAATGCAACAAGAGGACAGTGCCATGTCACCCAACCCATCCCCAGCACCGCCACACAACACACCGTGCCATGTCATGCTATGTGCAGGTAAACAAAGTAATCCCCACAACGTGACAAGTGTTGCGATGTACAGTGTCCCCAATTGAAACTTCCTACACCTGAAATGCTCACTGTAATGCAGGACAAACAACATACTTGAGCACGTACTACCATTAACATGACTTCAGTAATGTAATAAATCAGTTGTCTCACCACCTGGATATGCCTGCACTCCCACCACTTCCAACTGAACAGTGTTGGTGCCATGTAGAGTTGTAGGTGCACTGCTGCCAACAAGGACCCCATCTCCAGACTAGAGGGCCTTGTGTAGACATGAGGAAGGGACCTGCAAATTGGGAGGCAGACACAGATGATGAGTTACACATCAATGCAACATGCAGTGTACAACACAACAGCAATATGCACTAGGAATGTATACACAGTATTGACTAGACTACCCACACATGTAGTGGGAGTCCAATGTCACCATGTACTTCAATGTCACTTGGGCACACCCTTTGCAAGCCCATGGAAACGGGAAGCTGGAGGGGTGTGTGTGACTCAAACCCAGGCATCTGAACCTAATACATGACAAGCCTGCATGTGCCCAGCCACAATGCAGCGTATGCCCACAGGAACCACGGAAGCCAACAATGTGTCCCCAAAAAATTGGGAAAAATATAAAAATAAAAATAAATATAAAAAATTTAAAAAATATAAAAATAAAAAGAAAATCAAAAATGGCCATTAAAGGGCCCGGGGGGGTTGGGGAGGCCACCCAGGAGGTCCGAGGTCAGGGTGCACACCAGAAACCACCTGTGTGGATCCTGGGGAAAAAAAACACCTCCATGGGCTCATGGCCCACACGGCTACCCTATTGTGGGAGTATCACTGCTGTCGCTATTATCACCCTGTGCAGCTGCATCCGGAGGTGGTTGCACTATGGGAGGCAGCCCACGCAAGGCCCTACTCTGTTCCTCCATGGCTGCAAGCATGCGGGTGTGGTAGGTCTCGTTCTGGAGGATGAGGGTGCGGAGGTCCCCATGCAACAACTCACGGGATGCCCGGACCTCCGCCCTCGTTGCTTGCATCTCAGCTGAGAGCGTACGGGTGAGACGCTCCAGCTGCTGTTCTGTCCTTTGGTGTGTTGAAGCCTCTAGCTCAACAAGAGTCGTCCTGAGTTGATGTAGCTCCTGCCTCAGGGCTTCCCTGTGGCCCTGGGACTCTATGGAGATGGCCTCCTGCAGAGTCGCCAGTGCCGCCCGCCTGTCCCTGTTGGACGCCAACATGTCCTCCCTGTGTGACTGGCAGATGGAGTCGGTTGCCTGCTCTAGTCGCTCCATCAGCCTTTCAGGGGGGACAATGGAAGTGGCCACCCTATCCATGGCCTGAGCCATCATCTCGGATGATGCTGCCTGTTGGGTAGCCATACCGTAAATGGATTGCTCCCATACGGTATTGCCAGGTGGCGTACGGCCACCACGTCGGCGGGCACCACACCTGTCTGGGGCAAGGCGGACTGCGCCTTGCTGTGCCGGCACTGCCTGAGGCTGCAGGACTGCATTCCCCCTCTGATCTGCTGGCCCAGGAACAGGATCAGATGTCGCGGAGTGTGACCCTGCATCCGTAACCACCAAAGGCCTAGCTGCCAACACTGACATCCCCATTGAGGGTTCTGACCCTGGTGCAGGTGGGTGGGACAGAACAGATTCCCTCCCTGGAACACTCACCTGCGACGGCACGTAGGTCTCATCATCCGAGTCAACAGCTGAGTACAGCTCGGGGGAGGTGCAGCCAGAGACACCCCTTGAGAGCACGACCTGCAGCACTTGTGGGTTTTCACCCACCAGCACACCACGTCCCTCACTGGTGGTTGGTCGGCCCTCGGACCCCTCCTGGCTCTGCACCATCTCCACAACCCCAGCAGTATCAGGTGCGTCTTCCCCTGCAATGACATAATGACAAAGAAATGGAAACCCGCATTAGCACCATGGCACACAATGAGGGCTGTGAAACAAGAGAACCAGTACTTGATTGACACATGTCCCACATGACTAAGACCCTCCCATGCATGCACCCTCACTGCGTATGAAGGGCAGGCAAATGGCACACACTCATTACACAAAGATGGAAGATGAACACATTTCATGCATGCTGCCTGGCAGTGGCATCACACATTGCCCTGTGATTGCCAGGTGACACACACATGCCATCACACAGATGGCATGCGCCATTGCTTTTGAGTGTAGATGGAGAGGAGGGCAGCACTTATTCATTCTGTCCAGTTCCCACATGCAATAGCTTTTCTAATTCTGACAGGTCTGCTTTATCACCTGGAGCTGCCAGTCCAATATGGTCCAATTGCACAGGGACATGTGTGAACATATGATATCCAGGTAACAAAGTAACTCCACTTTACCATGGCCATGCCATACATGTGACTAGAGGACTGAGGAATGCCTAGTATAAGTGGTGGAATGCATACAATCTGTCTGATTGAACATAGGAAAATAATCAACAATGTAGTGGCAAGGTGACACTTCAAGGCCAACTTGGGTGCTGTTGGGCTAGATGTCTACTGTTGGCAGAAGGGATACTGCAATGGCGAAATGCAGCTGGCCAGGATGTCTTGCATGAAGCACATGGCTGACCCATTCGACTCAGGCGCACACACTCTCACCTGGCACACAAACAGATGCCCTCACACACACACCATGCACATGGATGACACACACATGCATGTGCACTCACCGGACAATGCCTCGTAATCAGGCAGATCTCCCACGCCTTGGATCTGTTCCTCCGTGACGTAGGTCCCAGCGACTGACTCATGTGGAGTGAGTTCCATGTCTTCTACTGGAGACCCACCTCCAGTCACTAGAGTTGCGGCATAACTTGAGGCCAGCTTCTTCTTTGCCCTGCGCTTTAGGTCATTCCAGCGCTTGTAGCAATCATTGGCTGTGCGCCTCACGATTCCAAGGGCACTTACGATGTCCGCAATGGTCTGCCAGTGTGCCTGGCGTTGTGCAGGTGTGGTCTTGGATCCTGCAACAATGACCATCTCGTTATCATGTCCGGACACATACTCGACAAGTGCATTCAGTTCCACATCCGTGAAGCTGGGCTTCCTCGACGGACCGGACTGTGTAGCCGTGTTGGGGGCATCATCCTGTGCCGGACGAGCACTCTTCCTCTTCCGCTTGGAAGGTGGTGGTGATCCTGAGTGTCCTGCGCCGCTCTGGACACTAGGGGCAGGAGCCCTGGTGGGCTCTGTATCAGGTGTGTGGGATTGCACACTCAGCATGGGAGTTGGTGCAGGCATTGGCTCAAGTGTAATGGTGTCATGGGGAATGTCAGCAGAATGGACTAGGACGGACACTGTCCTGGCTGGGTGTGTGAGAGCTGGGGTGGATGGAGCTGCAGCTGCCCCTGCAGCCTCTCCGCCCTGCCTACTTGGGGCAGCAGATGACCTTGCTGCCCCAGATCCACGTGGCATGATAGCATCAACGTGCACCAGCGCACGTGTCGTAGCCCTGCTGACCTGGAAGTCAGCCATGGAGTCAGCCAGGTCTGGTGCCACAATGGGCTGGTCCAACAAGGGCTGAGCATGGATGGTGTCAGCCACTTCAGCCTCAACGGGAGGGGGGGGATGATGGGTGCCCTTGACTGGTCCTCCACACATGGGGGGACAGGCTCACCCTGCAAGTTACGACCACGTCCCCTACCGGATCCACCACGGCCACCACTTGTGGCTCTTCCACCTTTGCCACCCTTACGGAATCCTCGCCTCCCAGCCATGGCACTGATATTAATGTGCGTATGGGAGTGGCTGTAGACAATTATCCTGGGCAATTGGGGGTCAAAGGGGTTGGGTACCAGATGGTAATTGTACATTAGTGCTCTAACATGGCTGATTGTAACCCGTGGGGAAAGATGACGGGTCACGCAACGCACAGGAGGCCCAAAAAAGGGAGATGACGTGCACGCAACCCCTCCTAGACCACGTGTGCAGAAAGAAAAACCTGCACTACGCTGTGGCACCCAGTAACACAAGAATGAACGTATGCGTGTCACACGCAGCCTAGAATGACCTCTGAAGGGGTAGGCTACACAGGGGGCAAGCACAGAAGTTGGATACGTGCGTGACTCACCGTCTGCCAGGTAAAGGAGCGTGAAAAATGAGCGCGTTTGGCTGGCTAAACCCCCGCCAAAAGAAGATGTGTACGCTGTCTGAGAAGACAGGACAACAGTAGAGGGGGACACTGTTTGAGGGAACAGGCCCAGGTAAACCAGTACAAGAGGAAAAATAGAGAAAAAGCTGTCAGAGGTAACAGGGAGTACGAACTGGAAACGCCGTGAAGTAAATCGCGTGTGAAACGACTAGAAGTACAGAATTCACCCACTCGCTCTCCACGAAAAGCACGTACAAGGAAATGGTGTTCTACATGTACCTTATATACAGGCCCACACGTACAGCGTCACTTACGCGGCGTGTACGTTCACCAATCACACGCTTTGTCACTCCTGCGTGTAGATCCATTTTCACCAATCACACGCTTTGTCACTTCTGCGTGTAGATCCATTTTCACCAATCACACGCTTTGTCACTTCTGCGTGTAGATCCATTTTCACCAATCACACGCTTTGACACTGGGACGTGTCATGCAACAATTTGCTGCACGTGCAGGTGACTATAGGCGCGCATATGCTGTTGACGGGTTTACGCGCTAAGGGCCTTTCCTCGATTCACACGCTGACGTGTGGGATTTCACTCCCTATCAGGCTGTCCACGCGTTCACACACGAGAGACCACGCTCCTGGCCAGGAGGCCAAATTACTGCCCCCCAGAGCCCTGAGCACGCTCCCACCTGCCATCTGCTGCTGCCTGACTGCCTGCTGGCCACGTGCCCCACAGTGCTGGTGGGTGGGGGTGTTGGGAGACATGGGTGGGGGCCTGGTGGAGGCTGCCCCTGGTGGCGGGGGGGTGGGGGTGGTGGGGGGCATGGGTGGGGGCCTGGTGGAGGCTGCCCCTGGTGGCGGGGGGGTGGGGGTGGTGGTAGACATGGGTGGGGGCCTTCTGGCAGGTGCCCCTGACTGCTGGGGGGGTGGGGGTGGTGGTAGACATGGGTGGGGGCCTGCTGGAAGGTGCCCCTGACTGCTGGGGGGGTGGGGGTGGTGGTAGACATGGGTGGGGGCCTGCTGGAAGGTGCCCCTGACTGCTGGGGGGGTGGGGGTGGTGGGGGGCATGGGTGGGGGCCTGGTGGAGGCTGCCCCTGGTGGCGGGGGGGTGGGGGTGGTGGGGGGCATGGGTGGGGGCCTGGTGGAGGCTGCCCCTGGTGGCGGGGGGGTGGGGGTGGTGGTAGACATGGGTGGGGGCCTTCTGGCAGGTGCCCCTGACTGCTGGGGGGGTGGGGGTGGTGGTAGACATGGGTGGGGGCCTGCTGGAAGGTGCCCCTGACTGCTGGGGGGGTGGGGGTGGTGGTAGACATGGGTGGGGGCCTTCTGGCAGGTGCCCCTGACTGCTGGGGGGGTGGGGGTGGTGGGAGACATGGGTGGGGGCCTGGTGGAGGCTGCCCCTGCACTGCTGGGGGTTGGGGGTGGTGGGAGGCATGGGTGGGGGCCTGGTGGAGGCTGCCCCTGCACTGCTGGGGGTTGGGGGTGGTGGTAGACATGGGTGGGGGCCTTCTGGCAGGTGCCCCTGACTGCTGGGGGGGGTGGGGGTGGTGGGAGACATGGGTGGGGGCCTGGTGGAGGCTGCCCCTGCACTGCTGGGGGTTGGGGGTGGTGGGAGGCATGGGTGGGGGCCTGGTGGAGGCTGCCCCTGCACTGCTGGGGGTTGGGGGTGGTGGGAGGCATGGGTGGGGGCCTGGTGGAGGCTGCCCCTGCACTGCTGGGGGTTGGGGGTGGTGGGAGGCATGGGTGGGGGCCTGGTGGAGGCTGCCCCTGCACTGCTGGGGGTTGGGGGTGGTGGGAGGCATGGGTGGGGGCCTGGTGGAGGCTGCCCCTGCACTGCTGGGGGTTGGGGGTGGTGGGAGGCATGGGTGGGGGCCTTCTGGAAGGTGCCCCTGACTGCTGGGGGGGTGGGGGTGGTGGTAGACATGGGTGGGGGCCTTCTGGCAGGTGCCCCTGACTGCTGGGGGGGTGGGGGTGGTGGGAGACATGGGTGGGGGCCTGGTGGAGGCTCCCCCTGCACTGCTGGGGGTTGGGGGTGGTGGGAGGCATGGGTGGGGGCCTGGTGGAGGCTGCCCCTGCACTGCTGGGGGTTGGGGGTGGTGGGAGGCATGGGTGGGGGCCTTCTGGCAGGTGCCCCTGACTGCTGGGGGGGTGGGGGTGGTGGTAGACATGGGTGGGGGCCTGCTGGAAGGTGCCCCTGACTGCTGGGGGGTGGGGGTGGTGGTAGACATGGGTGGGGGCCTGCTGGAAGGTGCCCCTGACTGCTGGGGGGGTGGGGGTGGTGGTAGACATGGGTGGGGGCCTGCTGGAAGGTGCCCCTGACTGCTGGGGGGGTGGGGGTGGTGGTAGACATGGGTGGGGGCCTGCTGGAAGGTGCCCCTGACTGCTGGGGGGGTGGGGGTGGTGGTAGACATGGGTGGGGGCCTGCTGGAAGGTGCCCCTGACTGCTGGGGGGGTGGGGGTGGTGGTAGACATGGGTGGGGGCCTGCTGGAAGGTGCCCCTGACTGCTGGGGGGGTGGGGGTGGTGGTAGACATGGGTGGGGGCCTGCTGGAAGGTGCCCCTGACTGCTGGGGGGGTGGGGGTGGTGGTAGACATGGGTGGGTGCCTTCTGGCAGGTGCCCCTGACTGCGGGGGGGGGTGGTGGTGGTGGGAGGCATGATCAGGTGTGCAGGGTAGTCCCCTGTGGTGTGGGTTGCATGCAGGGGACGTGGAGGGTGTGAATGGAACACCTGTGAGGACCCACCCAGCAGAGCCGCGTGTGAAACTTCCCGCGCACCCCTGTAAATGACGTACCCTAGTTTTTCGCGTGTAGGATTTCACGCGCACCCCTGGAATTCCCGTAGCCTAGCTTTTCGCGTGTGAAACTTCCCGCGCACCCCTGTAATTGACGTACCCTGGCTTTTCGCGTGTGGAACTTCACACGCACCCCTGATATCGTTTATTCCATGAATCGGCCTGTATATTTGTTGTCAGGATTGTTTGCTGCATTTCTGTGAAGTACTAACATTTGCAAACACAAAGGGTCTGTACTGTGTAAGTAAATGTTGTCAACAATTGGTGGTAATTGAAATAGAATATTCATTGCTACATTTGCATAGCAACTTACACCAACTATATTTGAGAATTTAAATGGTCCAGGTAGTTCTGTATCTAACTGCTTTTTTTGGAGTGTGTCTTCCTTCTTTAAAGAAGTACCTGGTTTACTTTCTCTAATTGATTCTTTTTTGTTTGTGGTACTTGATGAAGTATTAGTTTCTTTTACTCTCTTTGGAGGATTTGCAGTGACGTCCTGTTGCATTTCTGTTTGATTTAGTTTTCTTTTACAACGTTTTAGTTTTTGTGGAACAGAATATGTGTTTAGATGGGGAGTGTATAGTGAGCGAAGTCTATTATATTCTAAAATGCAAGGAATATCAGCGTTTACTTTACTTGCATCAAAGTTGATTAGAAACAGACCGTCAAGTGTACGTAAGCGTGATAGTGCTACGTAGCTCATGCCTTCTTTAAAGACTGTGTTACCAATATCTATCATTGCTTTGTCTTGGGTAAGACCTTGTGATTTATGAATCGTGACTGCGTATGCAAGAGTTAGAGAAAATTGTTCTCTGCGTACATACATATCTTTGAAGAGAAGGAATCTAGCTGTTGAGCGTTCTATCCGTTTTACTTTTGAAAGTTTGTCAAAGAGTATATTGCCAAACTGAATTTGGTTGTCACGTGGGTATGTTTGAAAGCCAACAACTGTACCCAGTGCTCCATTAACTAGTCCTTGGTCCACGTCAAGGTTACGTTTAAGCATTACTCTGCAATTTAAGGATACTTTTAACATCTTTTCTTAGCCTGCTGTGTTTGAGATTGATTTTTCTAAATTATTTAGTCTTGTTGTGGCTTGGTCACACATGGGTAGTGTCATACCATGTACATCTAGTTTGTCTGTGGTGCTAATTTCCATTATTGGTTGCATTTCTTTACTTAACATTATTTCATTGAATTTGAGACAGCTTGCAAGAGTTGGCATTAAGGCCATACAATTGACATTTTTGTGGGCTAATTGTTCCATAACATCTGTAGCACATGCATTATCGCCATAAAGTGCATTAATGTGCCGGGTTTTCAATGTTGCTTCTGCTTCTTTAGAAAGTATACCAACTCTCAAACTTTTTAAAATGTTGGCATAAGTTAGATCTGCAGATTGGCGCATGTTTTCTGTTAATTCTCTGTATTGGAAATGTTGCCAAAGGTTGACATTTCCAATGCTGCCAACAGTTTTACGGCAGAGTTTGTGCCCTAATGTTTTAAAAATAGGTTCACCTTTTACTGGTGTTAATTGAAGCAGATCTCCAAAAACAATAATGTGTTTTCCTGCAAAGAGCTCTTCATAGTCTGTTTTGAGTACTTGTAATCTGAGGTGAATCAAAGCTAACATCAGGTTGGAGACCATGCTCACTTCATCTATTAGTAGCATTTTCATTTGTTTCAATACTCTGCGTAATTCCATTGCAGCTTCTGCAGAAAGTTTGTAATAGTCTAATTTGTTCTGGTGTTCTACTGGTAATAGTAGTAATCAGTGTAATGTAACACCACCTATGTTGTAGGCAGCTAAACCTGTGGGGGCAGTGACAACAGCTGACAGTTTGTTGTTTGTCAATTGTTGAAGGAACTTACTAATGATTTTGATTAGGAATGTTTTGCCAGAACCAGCTTCACCACTGACGTACAGTAGTATAGGTTTATAATTATGGCAGGAACATTCTTTATTTTCATGTTTTACACCATGTGCAATTTGTTTTGTTACTTCTTGAAAAATGCTACTTTGCTCATTGTTTAGTTTTGATTGTAGTATAGTTAAGTCTTCCTTATCTTCATACTGACACATGGTGTTTTCTACTTCTATCGTAGCTAATTTTGCCTCATTTGTTATTAGTGGTTCTCCCAGTGGTTCTTGGCTTCCTGTTACAGAAGGTTGACTACTGTCAGGAGTATCCTTATCTAGTTGGGCTTGGAGTTCTTCTTCATGTTGCTGTTCATTGTGCAACATTGTTTTGTACTGTGTAAAGTTTACATCAGTTACAGTGCTTTCATTTGCTTTGAAAGCATCCTCATATGAGTCATAGTTATCTAGTAATTGTTCATCTTTTCTCCATGGTTTGAAGAGTTGTAGCAGGGACATATAATATACTTCTTTATGTTGAGGAGTCTTCAATGACAATTTCATATGATTAATTAAATTTGGTTTAGTGAGTTTAACTAAGCTGCCTTCACAGTCTGTCACTCTATATTTACCTTTTTTTTCATCAGGTTTCATATTATTTTTGTATGTGTAGTTTTGGGCTATTTGGTATAGACACATGTTTTCCAAAGTATTACTTCTGTTTGGGTAGTATGTGTCCAATAAATTGTTTTTTAAAATGTCTTGGCTTTTGGGATCATGTTTGGCTTTTGTTTCTATATCTTCATATGATTTTAGAACTCTTTTTCTAGATTTAGCTGGACCAAGACTTAGCCATACTATATTTTCAGATTTACCATACAATGAAGTACCAGTTAAACGATCAGCTGCTTCATAAGATCCACATTCTCTATGGGTGAGAATGTTTATGCCCAAGCTGTATAATTTCTGAGATACTGTTTTATCTGATGACAGGTCATTCCAGAGGTCTTGGAGCTCTGTCTTTTCTGCTTTAGTTAAGTATGCTGTGACATATCGTGCAACTGCAGTAGAATTGTCTGCAATGTACTTCACATCTATGTTTGCATTCCATAAGTGGGCAATGATTGCATTATAATCATTGATATATTTTTCTTCTTCTTTTCTTTTTATGTAATATGTATTTTTAGGTGACTTACCTTTAACACTATGTTTAACTGAAGACATGAGGTTGTTTACTTGACCTGTATTTGTAACTGGTCTAGGGAAACCAAATCGGCATTTGGTGTAGTATTTGCCTTTGTTTTTGTATTTGCGACGACAATATTTTCCACATTTGTGTCTTTGAAATTGTAAAATTTGTGCATGAAGATCACTATTTGTGGCTTCTGATGGAATTTCACAAGTGACATATTTTTCAATAAACTGTAAAACAGTGGCATCACTGTCTTGACCAAATTTAGGAGCATCTTTAATCCATAAAAGCATGTGGATATGTGGTGCTCCTCTGGCTTGGTATTCTTTTCTCCAAAAGAAGTGTTGCACTTCTTCAAGGGAAGGAACAGTTTTATTACAAATAAAATGTAGCATAGCAATGAAGCGATGGTGAAAATATCTTGAAACATTAACAGGATCCAAAGAACAAATTTCTCCAGATGTTAGAATATCTATGTTTGTTTTGTTTTTATTTGATATGCGTAGGAAATCATGTAAATCTTCCCATGCATATTCTGCACAACTTAATGTAACAAACCAAATGGGTGGGCCAAGGTTTCTGATCATACAACGTACATCTCCATGACGTCGAAACCAGTACTCTTTAGTACCACGCATATTTGCTAATAGATTTGTAATATTTGATTGTAAAACCTCATCCTTTTGTTGCACTTTCTCTAATAATTGTGTAGCTGTCATATTTTGAAAGTGTGATCCTGATTTTAATATGTTTGCAACTCCGTAACATAAAGTTGCTAGTTCACTTTCAAAGAGTAGGTGGAATATGTATTCCACATTTTGTCTAAATCTGGGATCTTCAGAATACATCCGTAATGAGCGGTATTCTGAAGCTGATATTTGAATAGGTCTATCATCATACCTTCCTCCTTTGCCAGTAGGAAAGAGTAGAGGAAAAGCACGTGCTTCTATACTTTTTTCCCATATACTGATTGGCGATCCTTTTGTTTGACGCATTTGGTAAGTTTCCAGGACATCTTGTACGGTGTCATTACAGTGCAAAGGATGAATTGTATAATGTTCTTCAAAACCCTTGGCTTAGCAGGTTTGGTCTAAACTGGCGACATCTTATGGTGGTGAAGAAATGAATGAAAATAGTTGGTACAATCAGTACATAAGTCCATAGAGTCGCGTCTCACCAGGTCTGGGGTTTAGCCAAGTACAAGACCCCTTGCAAAATAGTGTGAAGTATAAGTGACCTGGAAAGAGACTGCGCCTAATTCTTGCAAAAAATATTTTTATTTCTCAGAAAAATTGCCCTTAAAGTTGATGACACGTGTTTCGGTCCTCCAGAGACTCGAGACTTGTAGCAACTTTGCGATCATACGCGCTTATTCTGAACAGCAGGGATTTACCCCTTTGACATATGGAAGCTCATTTTACACATTATGTGACAGGGGCATCTTACATGACTACAAGACTAATCAATAGCCCTGATTTGAAAAAGGTCCTTGGAGGACCGAAACACGTGTCATCAACTTTAAGGGCAATTTTTCTGAGAAATAAAAATATTTTTTGCAAGAATTAGGCGCAGTCTCTTTCCAGGTCACTTATACTTCACACTGAATTGTATAATGGTCTAAAGTATTTGATATTGTAGCAGGATCTAGTAGCTCAAATTGACCAGCTTCTTGTGTTTCTTGAATTATTTCAGTTGTATCTTTCAAGTTTTCTTCAATATTAATTTCTTTGTAATATTCATTATTCTCTTTAAGATATTGGACGGCTTGTCTAACTTTATATAAATCTACCAGCTGTTGCAATATTTTTTTGTCTTTTGTAGGTACTCCATTTACTAATATAATTAAAGATTGCTGCATTGGACGTTGCACTCCTAGAGTATGCACATTTTCTTTTAGATTTAATGGTAAATAAACTACTTTTCCACGAATGCCTTTTACCAATTCAGAGGGAGGTAATTTTGCTGTTTTTGGTTGAAGGCGTATTATTGCTTGAAATGGGTGTACTGTTTGAATTATGATGCTCTCATATAAATAAGTTGTTGTAGAGATTTTGGTACTGGGTATAATTCCAAATTATTTGTGATAGAACGTGAAGGAGTTTGGTTGTTGTCAAGTTTTGTAGTGCAATAACTGCAAAGTATTAAGGGCTCAGTTATTTCATATTTGTTTTCTGCTACAAGGCAGAGAGCTAATTCAAACCATTTAGAATCTTCATTGTCTTCTATTTTGTATGATAGGTCCACAGTTTTTGTGTTACTTTTATAAAAAATTCTACGGCAACATACACATACATGGTTTGGTACTTCAGCTGATGTACTTTTAAATTTTAGTATTTCTTTTTTGTATGTGTTTAGTAAAAGGTTGCCATGTGTAGAATTGTTGCTTAATTGGTTTAAAGCTATTTCATTCTGTAAATGGCTTTCACTTCCAAAATATTTTTTCTGGATATAGTGAATTTCTTCAAGTAGGTCTTTTGCTGTACCATGTAGAAGGATGTTATTTAACTTTGCTAGTGCTAAAGCAGGACTTTTAGCATAGTACAGTTTATAGACTAGATTTCTTATAGTTGAATGATGTGTTGATATCCTTTTGATATCATGGAAAGTGGTTTTACAACTAGGTCCTGTAATGCAGGCCAATGAATGTCCTTGTAGTCCTGTGTACTTGCGCACTGGACAGGTATCTATATTTTGCAGTAATTTAATTTTGATTTTGTCTTTGCTTTTTACATATTTATTGAGGAATTGGCGTAAAGATTTGAAACATTGTTTGGGAATGTTACACATTGACGTGCATGGCCATTTGTACACTAGACGTTCTGATTCAGTTGAATGGAGGGGTAATTCTAAGTTTTCAGGGCATATTTTTGTAAGAAGTACTTCTTGTTGCATTATGGTATTATTCACTTTTTCATAACCTCGACCACTGCTATGTATGGCAATTGTATTCGTTTGCTTTTGTTTGTACGCTTCTTAATTAAAATATGGTTCTGTGCTTGTAGTGTGATTCCATTCACCTCCGCTGATACTTAAGAAGTTCTTTCTGTTGATATTTCGCTTATTGAGAAGTCTTTTTTGTAATTTAGTTATTAGTTTTGTTAGTGGTTTCATTTTGTTTAACAGTAAAATAAATACATTTCTTTTGAGAAGAATTGCACTGTCCATCAATGCTTCTAAGATTAATTTCCTACGATAGGTTTTAAGCTTTGAATGTGATTTCTCTCCTGTTTTTATAAGATTTTGAAGGACTTTGTGATGGTATATTTTGGCTAAAATACTTTTCTTGGTATGCTTACTTTGCACTATATTAAAATTTGAAGAAGTAGTTTTATCTGTACTGATAGCTGATTTTCTGTTTATTGTTTTTTGGTTTGTTTTACATTTTGATAGAGGAAGCAGAGTTGTTGTACTTGAAACTTCTTGTGTTTCTCTAAATGATTGTATTAGCTGTTTTGTTTCAACTTTTTTTACAAATTCTGCTAGAGATGGATGCTTATGTTGGACACCTTTATTTTCATTTGCTCTACTTTTGCGTTGCTTTCTACGGACTTGACTTTTGGTAGGCATTCTTTAGGGTCTGTTGAAAAAAATAAAGAAGATATGGGTTGGGGTGTTCTGGAATGTATGTGTGCTGTGTGCATGAGTGTTTGAGTAAGATGATAAAGATGTATGTAATGGTGTGTGATTGTGCATTGGGAACTAAAACTAGTAGGGATATGTATTCTTGAATTTATGTGTTACTAAACTGGGGTTCAGATGACAAAAAAAAGTAAGCTAGTGGTGTGGAAAAGTACAAATAGTAAATCTAATGTATACAATTAAAACAGTTGTTTGTTCTATAATATGAAAATTGCAGTGGTTCAGTTGGGTAATTTGTGTGTCCAAAAATAGAAATTTGTGGGCCATTCTGGCTGTAAATCGCTGTTTAAGACATGGACATTTTTGGACAAAATGGTACAAAATCTCTATTTTTAGAAACCGAAATAGCTCGTATTAACGTTATAGTATATTTGATTAATAATACAAATATTATGGTGATATTTTACTTACTTTTTTTTAAATTAACAGGTAACTTCTTAGTTTTTCTTTCTTCTTCAAATTCGGCTGCTTCTTTTCAGGAAACTGGTCTTCACTGCAATTGTAAAAGCTTCAAATTAGTAACTTTGTTTGTATATAGCACTGTTTTTAATTTAGATATTGATTTTTTTAATTGAAATCCTCAGTGCCTTCTGTAAAACCATTAAACTAATTTATTTACATAAGATACATTGCATCAGTTCAGTACATATGATATGTTCTTAATGAACAAATTGTGTTGAATGACTAACTGTAGCAAAAAAATATATCTTTACTATGTCTTGTGAAATTTATAATATATTAGTGAATACCACTATTTCTGTAAGTAAACTGTTCTAGGTAATAGCGCCTGAATGTCATGTCTAATTTAAAATAATTAAGTAAATAAATAAATAAAAACAAAAAATATGAAATTGTATAAGTATTTTTATAAAGGTTTAAACATAGATTGTGTTTGCATGCAATTTTGTTTGAATATATGTAGTCTATATATTTCATTTAAAAAATGTTAGTTTAACATGATTTGAGTGTGTGTGTATAAAGAAAGTAAATAGTATAAAGGTTTATAAGTGATAGTTGATTTTAGGAAATTGAAAAAAGTACAGTAAATTCATTTTACAGATTTTACAAGGTGTTTGAAAATGTGTTTATCTACTATACAGAAAATATGCATACCTGAAGTTTGTGTTCATGCATATGGATATGCATGGAGCTGCAAGTAGAAATCTTGAAGACTTGTACAGTATTTCTGGTAGATGCTGCTTGCCAATGATATGACACTTGTACTCAGAGAGATTCAGAGTACATTTGCAGTGCTGATCTATGATGATGCAGTTAGATGTAGAGGTCGTGAATGTGATTGGTGCATGGTCATGTGATTTTTGAGGTACATCCAATGAGGGAATGGCAGAGAGAGTGTAGAAGGGCTGTTCATGTTATGATATGTCCGCGGACATGGCGGTAGTTCGCGGACATCAGGAGTTACATCCGGGGATTTTTGGGTTCAGAAGTCATGCAAATGAGAATAACCACTGAAAGGGATTGGTCAGGAAAGTTTGGTGGGTGTGTTGTGCCAGGAGAGATTTTCTCAAATACTCTTTTTGCTGAGAGAACAAAAGATAGCTATGGCTGTGTGTTTCAGAAAACAGATTGTTTGGATTTTAGGAGATTCGTGGATACATTGGTTGAAGGTGCATGCAGAAAGCTGTGGAGTAGCTGTAGATCTTGGATTCCCACATGTGGAAGTACACTGGCATGGAGTATGTGGAATGAAGTGGTTGGACTTGCTACCTCTCTGTGCTACTTTGGAGACAGAGCAACATCCAGACATAATTGTAATTCATTGTGGAGGGAACAGTTTAAGACATGTGACTGGAATTTTTTTGCAATTTGCTATGAAAGAAGGACTTAGGAAGGTTATGGACATGTTTCCTAATTCTCAAGTGATATTTTCACGGATTGCGCAGAGACAAATGTGGCTTCGTTCTTCTTCATTTGGTCCACAAATGGAAAAAGCAAGGCGCAATGTTAATAAGGCTGTTTGTGCCTTTCTAAGAGATTTTGGCATGTCTTCTTTTCAAAATGAAAATATTATGTTTTGTAGTACATACATTTTTCGCAGAGATGGAGTCCATCTTACTTATGCTGGCATTCAGATTTTTCTGAGAAATGTACAAAATGCATTGCAACCTTTTTTGGAATTACAACAACGATTTTGAAGTAGATGTTAAGCATTTACAATTTTTGACTTACAAACACCACCCAAAGGCTCTTTTCAGAGCCACCACTTCTTTCCAGAGAAAATTACAATGTTTGTGATGGAGTAGTAACCCAATTTTTTTAAAGTTCGCAAACTGTCCGCGGACTTCTAAAAAATACAAAGAGCCCTGCTTCATTTATTTTCACTTCTATTTTTTAACTGGGAAAGGCGGCTCTGAAAAGAGCCTTATTTTTTTTTTTTTTTGTAATTTTGTTTTTTTTTGGTTTTTCAGACACGACACACTAGGAGAGGAGGGTAAAGGAGGGTAAAGGGGGGGACACCAACCACAGGGATAAGAAAGGGCGAGCTGAGAGAGGAAGATGTAGAGTGGGTTTTATTTGGGTGGTGAGCAGGTCTTCTCGTGCTCTGAGACGATAGTCTCAAAAGCACTCCGAAGTCGCTCCCCCCTGCAGAGTACTGTGTCACAGTACATACATACAACTGTGACCCTCGAAAGGTAAGGGTCATCAGCATTCTGTATGGCCTGTGAGGCAGCTTGAGGAAGACGCTGTCCCACAGAGGTGGTCCTTGTGGTGACAGGATCAGAAACAGAGGATGAAGTAGAGGAAATCAACCTGCTACGTTCTTCGCAAGGTACAACCCTGCGAATAGCCCCAGAGTGAAATGACCTCACGTGTCGCTTCATAGTAGTGGTCCCAAAGCTGTACTTACCGTGCTTCCCGCGACTGAGTATCATTTTGCACTCATTGCAGGTAACACGGTTCGCACGAGCCTTAGGAACATTACCATGAATGGTAAATAACCGCCACACCCAAGACTCACGCCTAGTGCGGGTAGTAGGGTTTTCCTCTACCTCATTCTCATCATCCTCTTCTTCCTTCTCCGCATCCTCACTCCTGTTCCACTCTTCAGGCCCTTGGGGAGGTGGTGGTGGTGGAGGGGGTGGGGGTGGTGCTGAAGCAGGTGCAGCACCAAGTGGCAGTTCAGCAGCCAAGGATGCCATCTCGATGATGGTGTAGTCTGCAGGTGGCAGCAAAAATCACTGTGTTCTGAAGAATAGCCAGAAACACAATGGAAATAAGCTCTTGGGCGTGGTCTTTTATAGGGGTGCTTGTGCGCGGTTCGCGGACATGCGCACTGTCCCCGGACAGATCGAACACAAAAAAAGGATCGGAAAGTTTCAAAAGGTATATAGAAACTCAAGATTGCTATGTGGGACTTGTGCCATGGTGAGATTTTATTGAAAAATATTATGGATTAACTGAAAATGTACTTTTAAATTGTTCGGGGACACGAACAGTGTCCGCATTTCAGGACACACGATGAGCGTGGGTGCGGTCATATGATCCGTTCGCGAACTAGTCTGCGAAGGAAGCGCCTGTCCGCAGGACACCAAGTGCACGGAGATTGGTTAGCGCATGCGCATTGATGTCCTACGGACACTGTTCGGGTTCTGAAGTAATTAAAAGTGCGTCACACGTGAAACGAACATTTCAGGACACCGCGTGTGTTCTTAGAACAGTTTCAATTGGGTAGCGAACACTACGAACAGGTATAGTGTTCTTCAGGACACCTCCATTTTCGTTTACGTACGAACATTTCAGGACACCAATAGCGTTCTTAGAACAGTTTGAACTTGCTAGCGAACAGTACCGGACAGGTATAGTGTTCTTTAGGACATTTTAATTTTTGTTTGTTTACAAACAATTCAGGACACCGCGTGTGTTCTTAGTACAGTTTCATGTTGCTAGCGAACACTATGAACAGTTGTACTGTTGTTCAGGACACATCATTTTCGTTTATTTACGAACATTTCAGGACACCAATTGTGTTCTTAGGACAGTTTTAAGTTGATAGCGAACATTACGGACAGATATAGTGTTCTTTAGAACACTTTAATTTTTGTTTCTTTACGAACATTTCAGGACACCACGTGTGTTCTTAGAACAGTTTCAACTTGCTAGCTAACAGTACGAACACGTGTGGTGTTCTCCAGGACACCTCCATTTTCGTTTATGTACGAACATTTCAGAACACTCGCACTGTCCGCGGACACTTTTATTGTTTTTTTTTAAAAAAAAAACGGAAACTATTCACAATACAATATAAAAATTAAACTTTATTTTACATATATTAATAATTTATGACAGAGAAGGTGAGGCAGAAACAGAAACAAAAACAGGAGAATTTAGGGTTTCAACATGATTGGCATTAGGTGAAGAAGGGATGGAAGTCTCATCAACACGTTTTAGATTATGGAGAGGGTTTGGGGATAATTGACTGGGATATGGTGAGGAGGGACAAGTACATGTGGGGCAATGGTACGAGGTTTTTGGTTTGAAATGATTTTCTACAAAAGTTTTTAAATTATTAAAATTAGCCAACAATACATCCATTTTTTCTTCTATATTGTGAAGACTGTTATCCATAACAGGGTTTTCTGAAGTTTTTCTATTTTGGTATGCTCTGTACAAAAAATAATATATATGTTAAATGTATATAAAAAAATAATAAATACATGGTTTATATTATAAAGTGTTTACCATTAGTTTCACTATCTTGTGACATTTCTTCATGTGGGAAATTGTCCTCTAGCCATTCCAGAGTACTAGACATTTCTGTGAGAAAAAAAAAAGATAATATATTTGTTAATCTAATACAGAAAGTTTATAAATATATGAGTAAAATGAAGTACACTTACTATTTCTGGTAAGATAAGTCCTATGTATTCAGTGGGTCTGGTCTTGTTCTCAGTTCTGTTGTGTCTGTGAGGTAATTATATTGGAAGCCAATTTATCTTCTTGTGGTATATTCCATTTCAGAACATATTGTATTTAAATGAATGGTTAGTGTGTTACATATATGGGTTTCATTTCTTATGTATTACTATATATAATGTGTTTGTGTGCTGCTTTTTGAATTTGTTAAATGTTCCTATATTATGATATAACAATCAAACATACCCCACCACCCCCCCCCACAGTTTTTAGGTAGTGGTACTGTTCTCCGAACATGTCCGCGAACATTAAATAAGTTCACGGACATCAAGTTCATAAGAAGAGATCTAGTCAGTTCCATATGACATGTATATAAAGTCAAAGTCATTATTGTTAAGTTGTGCTACTAAAAAACTATGAAATTCAGTGAAAAAACTTTGTTAAAGGGACGTTATGGTTAAGTTGCGCTACTAAAAACCTATGAAATTCAGTGAAAAAAACTTTGTTAAAGGGACGTTATGGTTAAGTTGCGCTACTAAAAACCTATGAAATTCAGTGAAAAAACTTTGTTAAAGGGACGTTATGGTTCCAAGTAAAACCGAAAAACCCTTGAAATTCGCCAGTTATGGTAAGCTAAGCAACCATAACTCGCACCACCACCGTGCACTGCTAAGACTAACACCCGGGACATCAAAGATGACATCGCAAGTTGAAAGTGTTCTAAGAACACTCGGGGTGTCGCAAATAAACAAAATGGGGGTGTACCGAGGACCCTGTCCGTATTGTTCGTTGTTAAGTTGAAAGTGTTCTAAGAACTCTCCCGTTGTCCTGAAATGTTCGGACATAAACAAAATGCGGGTGTGTTCTAAGAACACAGGCGTTGTCCTGAAATGTACGTAGGGGGTGTCCTGAGGACGCTGTCCGTATTGTTCATTGTCGAGTTGAAAGTGTTCTAAGAACTTTCGCGTTGTCCTGAAATGTTCGTAGGGGGTGTTCTGAAGACGCTGTCCGTATTGTTCGCTGGCAAATTGAAAGTGTTCTAAGAACACTGGTAATGTCCGCGGACATTAAAAGTTTCCATAGGCCATAGTTGAAATGTTTTACTCTATGGGTGTGATATGCCCTGGCCACAACCACCGCAGCATATCACATTTATAGCTGCTTATAACTTTGGGTCAAAAACAAATTTGTAAGGAACAACGTTAGAAGATACTATGGGTGTGATATGCTGTGATGGTTGTGGCCAGGGCATAGAGTGTATAATATACTTACTGTTTGGTTTAGTAACTGGAGTACATGTTTATCTTGTTACTTTCTGTGATAAAAGAAAATAGCATGTTAGTATTAGTATTTTGTAATGACTTTTTACATTGTATAATCAACATTTTTTTTTGGGACCCTCATATTTAGTAGATTACAAACCAGAGAACTGTGCAATTTGCTCAGTTTCTGTGTTCGTTGCTAAAATCATTGGGTCTGTGGGAGAAAATAAAATCCATGTTGGATTAAAAAAAAAACATTTTCTGTTATGCTACAGTTTATTTGTTTGTTTGTTTTCAGTGTTGTTTTTGGCTAATGCTTCATTCATTGGGTTGCTGCATTTTTTTTTGGAGCAGTAACATATTATTTATTTGTTTGGATATTGTGAAATTTTGGAGCAGTTAGATACCAGTAGGCGTATTCTAACTGTCTATTTTTTTTAATATATTTTAGTGGTATTGATTTATCTGTTTGGATATTGTTAAATTTTGGGACAGTTAGATACCAATTGGCATATTCTAACTGTCTATTTTATGATATATTTTAGTGGTATTGATTTATCTGTTTGGATATTGTTCAATTTTGGGACAGTTAGATAGGTAGTTCTGTATCTGACTGTTTTTTTGCGAGTTTGTCTTCCTTCTTTGAAGAAGTACCTGGTTTACTTTCCCTAATTGATTCTTTTTTGCTTGTGGCACTTGATGAAGTATTACTTTCTTTTACGCTCTTTGGAGGATTTGCAGTGACACCCTGTTGCTTTTCTGTTTGATTTATTTTTCTTTTATAATGTTTTACTTTTTGTGGAACAGAATATGTGTTTAGATGGGGAGTGTATAGTGAGCGAAGTCTGTCGTATTCTAAAATGCAAGGAATATCAGCGTTTATTTTACTTACATCAAAGTTGATTAGAAATAGACAGTCAAGTGTACGTAAGCGTGATAGTGCTACGTAGCTCATGCCTTCTTTAAAGACTGTGTTACCAATATCTATCATTGCTTTGTCTAGGGTAAGACCTTGTGATTTATGAATCGTGACTGCATATGCAAGAGTTAGAGAAAATTGTTCTCTGCGTACATACATGTCTTTGAAGAGAAGGAATCGAGCTGTTGAGCGTCCTATCCTTTTAACTTCTGAAAGTTTGTCAAAGAGTATTGTCAAAGAGTATATTGACAAACTGAATTTTGTTGTCACGTGGGTATGTTTGAAAGCCAACAACTGTACCCAGTGCTCCATTAACTAGTCCTTGGTCCACGTCAAGGTTACGTTTAAACATTACTTTGCAATTTAAGGATAATTTTAATATCTTTTTTAAGCCTGCTGTGTTTGAGATTGATTTTTCTAAACTATTTAGTCTTGTTGTGGCTTGGTCACACATAGGTAGTGTCATACCATGTACATCTAGTTTGTCTGTGGCGCTAATTTCCATTATTGGTTGCATTTCTGTACTTAACATTATTTCATTGAATTTGAAATAGGTTGCAAGAGTTGGCATTAAGGCCATACAATTGACGTTTTTGTGGGCTAATTGTTCCATAACATCTGTAGCACATGCATTATCGCCATAAAGTGCATTAATTTGTCGGGTTTTCAATATTGTTTCTGCTTCTTTAGAGAGTATACCAACTCTGATACTTTTTAAGATGTTGGCATAAGTGAGATCTGCAGATTGCTGCATGTTTTATGTTAATTCTCTGTATTGGAAATGTTGCCAACAGTTTTACGGCAGAGTTTGTGTCCTAATGTTTTGAAAATAGGCTCACCTTTTAGTGGTGTCAATTGAAGAAGATCTCCGAAACAATAATGTGTTTTCCTGCAAAGAGCTCTTCATAGTTTGCTTTCAGTACTTCTTGTAAACTGAGGTGAATCAAAGCCAACATTAGGTTGGAGACCATGCTCACTTCATCTATTAGTAGCATTTTCATTTGTTTCAATACTCTGCGTAGTTCCATTGCAGCTTCTGCAGAAAGTTTGTAATAGTCTAATTTGTTCTGGTGTTCTACTGGCAATAGTAGTAATCGGTGTAAAGTGACACCACCTATGTTGTAGGCAGCTAAATCTGTGGGGGCAGTGACAACAGCTGACAGTTTGTTGTTTGTCAATTTTTGAAGGAATTTACTGATGATTTTGATTAGGAATGTTTTGACAGAACCAGCTTCACCACTGACGTACAATAGTATAGGTTTATAATTATGGCAGGAACATTCTTTATTTTCATGTTGTACACCATGTGCAATTTTTTTTGTTACTTCTTCAAAAATGCTACATTGTTCGTTGTTTAGTTTTGATTGTAGTATAGTTAAGTCTTCTTTATCTTCATACTGATACATGGTGTTTTCTACTTCTATCATAGCTAATTCTGCCTCATTTATTATTAGTGGTTCTCCCAGTGGTTCTTGGCTTACTGTTACAGAAGGTTGATTACTGTCAGGAGTGTCCTTATCTAGTTGGGCCTGGAGTTCTCCTTCGTGTTGCTGTTCATTGTGCAACATTGTTTTGTATTATGTAAAGTTTACATCAGTTATAGTGCTTTCATTTGCTTTGAAAGCATCTTCATATGAGTCATAGTTTTCTAGTATTTCTTCTTCTTTTTCTCCATGGTTTAAAGAGTTGTAGCAGGGACATGTAATATATTTCTTTATTTTGAGGAGTCTTCAATGACAATTTAATATGATTAATTAAATTTGGTTTAGTGAGTTTAACTAAGCTGCCTTCACAGTTTGTCACTCTGTATTTACCTTTTTTTTCATCAGGTTTTATATTATTTTTGTATGTGTAGTTTTGGGCTAGGTGGTATAAACACATGGTTTCCAAAGTATTACTTCTGTTTGGGCAGTATGTGTCCAATAAATTGTTTTTTTGGGATCATGTTTGGCTATTGCTTTTATATCTTCATATGTTTTTAGAACTCTTTTTCTAAATTTAACTGGACCAAGACTTAGCCATACTATATTTTCAGATTTACCATACAATGCAGTACCAGTTAAACGATCAGCTGCTTCATATGATCCACATTCTCTATGGGAGAGTATTTTTATGCCCAAGCTGTATAATTTCTGAGACACTGTTTTATCTGATGACAGGTCATTCCAGAGGTCTTGGAGCTCTGTCTTTTCTGTTTTGGTTAACTATGCTGTGACATATCGTGCAACTGCAGTAGAATTGCCTATGTTTGCATTCCATAAGTGGACAATGATTGCATTATAATCATTGATATGTTTATCTTCTTCTTTTCTTTTTATGTAATATGTATTTTTAGTTGACTTACCTTTAACACTATGTCTAACTGAAGACATGAGGTTCTTCACTTGACGTGTAATTGTAACTGGTTTAGGGAAACCAAATCGGCATTTGGTGTATTATTTTCCTTTGTTTTTGTATTTGCGACGACAATATTTGCCACATTTATGTCTTTGAAATTGTAAAATTTCTGCTAGAAGATCACTATTTGTGGATTCTGATGGAATTTCACAAGTGACATATTTTTCAATAAACTGTAAAACAGTGGCATCACTGTCCTGACCAAATTTAGGAGCATCTTTAATCCATAACAGCATGTGGATATGTGGTGCTCCTCTGGCTTGGTATTCTTTTCTCCAAAACAAGTGTTGCACTTCTCCAAGGGGAGGAACAGTTTTATTACAAATAAAATGTAGCATAGCAATGAAGCGATGGTGAAAATATCTTGAAACATTAACAGGATCCAAAGAACAAAGTTCTCCTGGTGTTAGTATATTTTTGTTTGTTTTGTTTTTATTTGATATGCATAGGAAATCATGTAAATCTTCCCATGCATATTCTGCACAACTTAATGTAACAAACTAAGTGGGTGGGCCAAGGTTTCTGATCATACAACGTACATCTCTGTGACGTCGAAACCAGTACTCTTTAGTACCACGCACAATTGCTAATAGATTTGTAATATTTGATTGTAAAACCTCATCCTTTTGTTGCACTTTTTGTAATAATTATGTAGCTGTCATATTTTGAAAGTGGGATCCTAATTTTAATATGTGTGCAACTCCGTAACATAAAGTTGCTAGTTCACTTTCAAAGAGTAGGTGGAATATGTATTCCACATTTTGTCTAAATCTGGGATCTTCAGAATACATCCGTAATGAGCGGTATTCTGAAGCTGATATTTGAATAGGTCTATCATCATACCTTCCTCCTTTGCCAGTAGGAAAGAGTAGAGGAAAAGCATGTGCTTCTATACTTTTTTCCCATATGCTGATTGGTGATCCTTTTGTTTGACGCATTTGGTATGTTTCCAGCACATCTTCTATGGTGTCATTAGAGTGCAAAGGATGAATTGTATAATGGTCTAAAGTATTTGATATTGTAGCAGGATCTAGTAGCTCAAATTGACCAGCTTCTTGTGTTTCTTGAATTATTTCAGTTGTATCTTTCAAGTTTCTTCATTATTAATTTCTTTGTAATATTCATTATTCTCTTTAAGATATTGTAAGGCTTTTCTAACTTTATGTAAATCTACCAGCTGTTGCCATATTTTGTTGTCTTTTGTAGGTACTCCATTTACTAAGATAATTAAAGATTGCTGCATTGGACGTTGCACTCCTAGAGTATGCACATTTTCTTTTAGATCTAATGGTAAATGAACTACTTTTCCACAAATGCCTTTTACCAATTCAGAGGGAGGTAATTTTACTGTTTTTGGTTGAAGGCGTATTATTGCTTGAAATGGGTGTACTGTTTGAATTATGATGGTCTCATATAAATTAAGTTGTTGTAGGGGTTTTGGTAGTGGGTATAATTCCAAATTATTTGTGATAGCACGTGAAGGAGTTTGATTGTTGTCAAGTGTTCTAGTGCAGTAACTGCAACGTATTAAGGGGTCACTTATTTCATATTTGTTTTCTGCTACAAGGTAGAGAGCTAATTCAAACCATTTAGAATTTCATTGTCTTCTATTTTATATAATAGGTCTACAGTTTTCGTGTTAGGTTTATAAAAAGTTCTGCGGCAACATACACATGCATGGTTTGGTACTTCAGCTGATGTACTTTTACATTTTAGTATTTCTTTTTTGTATGTGTTTAGCAAAAGGTTGCCATGTGTAGAATTGTTGCTAATTTGGTTTAAAGCTATTTCATTCTGTAAATGGCTTTCCCTTCCAAAATATTTTTTCTGGATATAGTCAATTTCTTGAAGTAGGTCTTTTGCTGTACCATGTAGAAGAATGTTATTTAAATTTGCTAGTGATAAAGCAGGACTTTTAGCGTATTACAGTTTATAGACTAGATTTCTTATAGTTGAATGATGTGTTGATATTCTTTTGATATCATTGAAGGTGGTTTTACAAGTAGGGCCTGTAATGCAGGCCAATGAAGGTCCTTGTAGTCCTGTGTATTTGCGCACTGGACAGGTATCCATATTTTGCAGTAGTTTAATTTTGATTTTGTCTTTGCTTTTACATATTGATTGAGGAATTGGCGTAAAGACTTGAAAAATTGTTTAGGAATGTTACATATTGACATGTATGGCCATTTGTACACTAGACGTTCTGATTCAGTTGAATGGAGGGGTAATTCTAGGTTTTCAGGGCATATATTTGTAAGGAGTACTTCTTGTTCCATTATGGTATTATTAACCTTTTCATAACCTCGACCACTGCTATGTATGGCAATTGTATTTGTTTGTTTTTGTTTGTACGCTTCTTCATTAAAGTATGGTTCTGTGCTCGTAGTGTGACTCCATTCACCTCAGTAGATACTTAAGAAGTTCTTTCTGTTGACATTTCGTTTATTGAGAAGTCTTTTTTGTAATTTAGTTATTAGTTTTCTTGGTGGTTTCATTTTGTTTAACACTAAAATAAATAACTTTCTTTGAGAAGAATTGCACTATCTGTCAACGCTTCTAAAATTAATTTCCTACGATTTTAAGCATTGAACCTGATTTATCTCCTGTTTTTATAAGATTGTGAAGGACTTTGTGACGGAACATTTTGGCTAAAATACTTTTCTTGGAATGCTTACTTTGCACTATATTAAAATTTGAAGAAGTAGTTTTATCTGTAGTGATAGCTGATTTTCTGTTAATTGTTTTTTGGTTTGTTTCATATTTTGATAGAGAAGGCAAAGTTTTTGTACTTGAAACTTCTTGTGTTTCACTAAATGACTGTATTAGCTGTTTTGTTTGAACTTTTTTTACAAATTCTGCTAGAGATGGATGCTTGTTTTGGACACTTTTATTTTCATTTGCTCTACTTCTGCGTTGCTTTCTACGGACTTGACTTTTGGTAGGCATTCTTTAGGCTCTGTTGAAAAAATAAAGAAGGTATGGGTTGGGGTGTTCTGCAATGTACGTGTGCTGTGTGCATGAGTGTTTGAGTAAGATGATGTATGTAATGGTGTCTGATTGTGCATTGGGAACTACAACTAGTAGGAATGTGTATTCTTCAATTAATATGTTACTAAACTCAGGTTCAGATGACAGAAAAAAATAAGCTAGTGGTGTGGAGAAGTACAAATAGTAAATCTAATGTATACAATAAAAACAGTTGTTTGTTCTATAATATGAAAATTCTAGCGGTTGAGTTGGGTAATTTGTGTGTCCAAAAGTAGGAATTTGTGCGCCATTCTGGCTGTAAATCGTTGTTTAAGACATGGGGATTTTTAGACAGAATGGTGCACAATCTCTATTTTTAGACACAGAAATAGCATGAATTAACTTTACAGTATGTTTGAGTAATAATACAAATATTATGGTGATATTCTACTTACTTTTTTCTAAAATGAGCAGTTTAATTCTTAGTTCTTCTTTGTTCTTGAAATTCGGCTGCTTCTTTTCAGGAGAATGGTTTTCACTGCAATTGTAAAAGAAACAAATTAGTAATTTTGTTTGTATATAGCATTGTTTTTAATTTAGATATTGATTTTTTAATTGAAATCCTCACCGCCTTCCTTAAAACCATTAAATCTATCTTAATCACATAAGATACGTCGCACCAGTTCAATACATATGATATGTTCTTAATGAACAAATTGTATTGCAATGAGTAACTGTAACAAACAACATATATTTAGTATGTCTTGTGAAATTCATAATGTACCACTGAATACCACCATTTCTGTAACTAAGCTGTTGTAGGTAATAGTGCCTTAATGTCATGCTTAAATTAAAGTAATCAAATAAATAAATAAATAAATAAATAAATAAATGTAATTGTATAAGTATTATTTTTTGAGATTGGAACATAGAGTGTGCATGCAATTTTGTTTCAGTATATGTAGTCTATAAATTTCATTTAAAAAATGTTAGTTTAACATGATTTGATAGTGTGTGTATTAAGAAAGTAAATAGTATAAAGGTTTATAAGTGATAGTTGATTTTAGGAAATTGGAAAAAAGACAGTAGATTCATTTTACAGATTACACAAGCTAAAAGTCAGTTTGAAAATGTGTTCATGTACTGTACAGAAATATGCATGCCTGTAGTTTGTGTTCATGCATATGGATATGCATGGAGCTGGAAGTAGAAATCTTGGAGACTTGTACAGTATTTCTTGTAGATGGTGCTTGCCAATGATATGACACTTGTACTCAGAGAGATTCACAGTACATTTGCAGTGCTGATCTATGATTATGTAGTTAGACGTAGAGGTCTTGAATGTGATTGGTGCATGGTCATGTGATTTCTTAGCTACATCCAATGAGGGAATGGCACAGAGAGTGAAGTGGAAATTGTAGAAGGGCTGTTCATGTTACGATATGTTCGCGGACATGGCGGTAGTTCGAGTACATCGCGAGTTACATCCGGGGATTTTTGGGTTCAGAAGTCATGCAAATGAGAATGAGCAGTGGAAGGAATTGGTCAGGAAAGTTTAGTGGGTGTGTTGTGCCAGGAAAGAGTTTCTCAGATACTCTTTTTGCTGAGAGAACAAAAGATAGCTATGACTGTGTGCTTCAGAAAACAGATTGTTTGGATTTTGGGAGATTCGTGGATACATTGGTTGAAGGTGCATGCACAAAGCTGTGGAGTAGCTGTAGATCTTGGATTTCCACATGTGGAAGTACACTGGCATGGAGTACATGGAATGAAGTGGTTGGACTTGCTACCTCTCTGTGCTACTTTGGAAACAAAGCAACATCCAGACATAATTGTAATTCATTGTGGAGGGAACAGTTTAGGACATGTGTCTGGAATTTCTTTGCAATTTGCTATGAAAGAAGAACTTGGGAAAGTCATGGACATGTTTCCTAATTCTGAAGTCATATTTTCACGGATTGCGCAGAGACAAATGTGGCTTAGTTGTTCTTCATTTGGTCCACAAATGGAAAAAGCAAGGCGCATGTTAATAAGGCTGTTTGTGCATTTCTAAGAGATTTTGGCATGTCCTCGTTTCACAATGAAAATATTATGTTTCGTAGTACATACATTTTTTGCAGAGATGGATTTTATCTTACTTATGCTGGCAATCAGATTTTTCTGAGAAATGTACAAAATGCACTGCAACCTTTTTTAGAAATACAGCATCCATTTTGAAGTAGGTGTTAAGTATTTATAATTTTTGACATAAAAATACCTCCCAAAGGCTCTTTTCAGCGTCACCACTTCCTCCCAGAGAAAAATGCAATGGTAACAATAGGGTAGCACCCCAATTTTTTTAATGTTCGCGAACTGTCTGCAGACTTTTAAGAAATACAAAGGGCCCTGCTTTATTTATCTTCACTTCTATTTTTTAACTGTGAAAGGCGGCTCTGAAAAGAGCCTTATTTTTTTGATTTTTGTAATTTTATATTTTTTTTTGGTTTTTTAGACATGACACACTAGGAGAGGAGGGGAAAGGCGGGTAAAGGGGGGGACACCAACCACAGGGATAAGAAAGGACGAGCTGAGAGAGGAAGATGTAGAGTGGGTTTTATTTGGGTAGTGAGCAGGTCTTCTCATGCTCTGAGACGATAGTCTCAAAAGCACTCCGAAGTCGCTCCCCCCTGCAGAGTACTGTGTCACAGTACATACATACAACTGTGACCCTCGAAAGGTAAGGGTCATCAGAATTCTGTATGGCCTGTGAGGCAGCTTCAGGAAGACGCTGTCCCACAGAGGTGGTCCTTGTGGTGACAGGATCAGAAACAGAGGATGAAGTAGAGGAAATCAACCTACTACGTTCTTCGCAAGGTACAACCTTGCAAATAGCCCCAGAGTGAAATGACCTCAGGTGTCGCTTCATGGTCGTGGTCCCAAAGCTGTATGAACCGTGCTTCCCGCGACTGAGTATCATTTTGCACTCATTGCAGATAACACGGTTCGCACGAGCATTAGGATCATTCCCATAAATGGAAAATAACCGCCACACCCAAGACTCACATCTAGTGTGGGTAGTAGGGATTTCCTCTACCTCATTCTCGTCATCCTCTTCTTCCTCCTCTGCATCCTCACTCCTGTTCCCCTCTTCAGGCCCTTAGGAAGGTGGTGGTGGTGGAGGGGGTGGGGGTGGTGCTGAAGCAGGTGCAGCACCAGGTGGCAGTTCTGAAGCCAGGGATGCCATCTCGATGGTGGAATCAGCAAGTTGCTGGAGAAATAGCTGTGCTCTGAAGAATAGCCAAAAACACAATGAGAATAAGCTCTAGGGCGTGGTCTTTTATAAGGGTGCTTGTACGCGGTTCGCGGACATGCGCGCTGTCCGCAGACAGATCGAACACCAAAAAGGGTTCAAAAAGTTTCAAAGATATGTAGAAACTCAGGATCACTATGTGGGACTTGTGCCATGATGAGTTCTTTATGGAAAAATATTGTGGATTACTCTAAAATGTACTTTTAAATTGTTCGGGGACACAAACAATGTCCATATTCAGAACACGCGATCAGCATGGGCGCGGTCACATGATCCCTTCGCGAACAGGTCCGCGAAGGAAGCTCCTGTCCGCAGGACACCAAATGCACGGACATTGGTTTGCACATGCGCGTTGATGTTCTACGGACAGTGTTCAGGTCCTGAATTAATTAAAAATGCGTCACACATTAAACGAACATTTCTGGACATCGCGTATGTTCTAGAACAGTTTAAACTTGCTAGCGAACACTACGGACAGATATAGTGTTATTTAGGACACTTCCATTTTCGTTTGATTACGAACTTTTCAGGACATCAATTGTGTTCTTAGAATATTTAACTTGCTAGCGAACATTACGGACAGGTATACTGTTATTTAGGACACCTCAATTTTTGTTTAATTACGAACATTTCAGGACACCAATTGGGTTCTTAGAACAGTTTCAACTTGCTAGCGAACAGTACGGACAGGTATAGTGTTCTTTAGGACACCCCCATTTTCGTTTAATTACGAACCTTTCAGGACACCCCTTGTGTTCTTAGAACAGTTTCAACTTGCTAGCGAACAGTACGGACAGGTATAGTGTTCTTTAGGACACCCCCATTTTCGTTTAATTACGAACATTTCAGGACACCGCTTGTGTTCTTTGAACAGTTTTAACTTGGTAGCGAACAGTACGGACAGGTATAGTGTTCTTTATTAGGACACCTCCATTTTCGTTTAATTACGAACATTTCAGGACACCAATTGGGTTCTTAGAACAGTTTCAACTTGGTAGTGAACAGTACGGACAGGTATAGTGTTCTTTATTAGGACACCTCCATTTTCGTTTAATTACGAACATTTCAGGACACCAATTGGGTTATTAGAACAGTTTCAACTTGCTAGCAAACAATACGGACAGGTATAGTGTTCTTCAGGACACCTTCATTTTCGTTTATTTACGAACATTTCAGAACACCCGCGCTGTCCGCGGACATCTACATTGTTTTAAAAAAAATAAAAAATGGGAAGTAATTACAACACAATATAAAAATTTAACCTTATTTCACATATATTAATAATTTATGAAAGAGAAGGTGAGGCAGAAACAGAAACAAAAACAGGAGAATTATGGGTTTCAACATGATTGATATCAGGTGAAGAAGGGATGGAAGTCTCATCAAAATCTTTTGGATTATGGAGAGGGTTTGGGGATAATTGACTGGGATATGGTGAGGGGTGACGAGTACATGTGGGACAATGGTAGGAGGCTTTTGTTTTAAAATGATCCTCAACAAAAGTTTTGAAATTATTAAAATTGCTCAATAATAAATCCATTTTTTCTTTTAAGCTGTCAAGCATGTTTTCCATAACAGTTTCTTCAGACATATTTTCTATTTTGGTATGCTCTGTACAAAAAGAAATATATATGTTAAATATATATAAAATAATAACACTTAAATGGTTTATATTGTAAAGTGTGTACCATTAGCTTCACTATTTTCTGACATTTCGTCATGTGGTAAGTGCTCCTCTAGCCATTCCAGAGTACTAGACATTTCTGTGAAAAAAAAAATACATATACTATTACTATTTCAGGTACGATATGTTCTGAGTAGTCTGTAGGTCTGGACTTGGTCTTAGTTGTGGAGTGTCTGTCAGGTAATTATGTTGGAAGCCTATTTATCTTCTCTTGGTATATTCCATTTTAGAATATATTGTATTTAAATGAATGGTTAGTGTGGTACATATATGGGTTACATTTCTTATGTATTACTACATATAATATGTATGTGTACTACTTTGTGAATTTTCTAAATGTTATCATGTTGTAATATAACAATGAAACATGCCCCCGCCCCCGACTTTTTAGGTAGTGGTACTGTTGTCTGAATATGTCCGCGGACATCAAAAATGTTTGCGGACATTACATTCAGTAGAAGTGGTTCAGTATGTTCCATATTACATGTACATAAAGTCAAAGTTACTATTGTTAAGCTTTGCTACTAAAAACCTATGAAATTCAGTTAAAAAACATCGTTAAAGGGACGTTATGGTTAAGTTGTGCTACTAAAACCCTATGAAATTCAGTGAAATAAACCTTGTTAAAGGGACGTTATGGTTAAGTTGCGCTACTAAAAACCTATGAAATTCAGTGAAAAAACTTTGTTAAAGGGACGTTATGGTTCCAAGTAAAACCAAAAAACCCTTGAAATTCACCAGTTATGGTAAGCTAAGCAACCATAACTCGCGCCACCACCGTACACTGCTAAGACTAACACCCAGGACATCAAAGATGACATCACAAATGTCATTCATGACATCACTGATGACATCACATGTCTGGCTCACTCTTTTTTCTTTTGCTGACATATCTAGGCCACATGGTTTTCTTCAGTAACAGTCAGAAACAAAACATGTTATTTTATTTGTAGACGTACCCTTCAAGTAGGTTCTTACAGTTATTCCCTTAGAGTCCAGTCACATCATATGAAACATATACATAGGGGAAGAAACAAGCTTGAAAGACAGCAATCCTTTCTGTGCATAAAGATAATCAATAGACTTAAGAGAACTTTCTGATAGTTCTGTTGTTTTTTTTTATGGCTGTACTTTCCCTGTATATGGTCATATTTGTATACATTGTACTCACAGTACTTTCCTTAGGGTCCAATCACATCAAGTGATACATATACATAGGGTAAATAGCAGCTTTGAAACAGAGCAATCATGTGTTTGCATGAAAATAATCAGTTAAGTTATGAATTGTTTCTGCTACTACTTGTGCTGCTTTTTTGCTAACTTCACTTTCCCTGTATATACCCATATTGGTCTGTGTTCTTGTGTCTTTGTTTTTTTGTCTGTAGTAATGCAATTATGTAATACATGTGTTTTATTAGCTACTTATTACATATTTCACAGTACACAAAAATCTATTAAGAAAACAATTATCATTTCATTATTTAACATATTAACATTACGAATATTATACCTTCATCTTGTACGCTGCACACAATGTTATGTTTCTGTATGTGTAGCTTAGTATACTAGATAGAACCCCATAATAGAATGCTATTTATATCAATGCATCGTTCAATGCACTAATTAGGGTATGATATTTATTGCAATGATCCTTGACACTTGTTTTACAACATTATAATAAGAATCGCTTGTACACATATTTCATGAAAAGTACATACACATGTGATGTCATCAGTGATGTCATCAATGACATTTGTGATGTCATCTTTGATGTCCTGGGTGTTAGTCTTAGCAGTGCACGGTGGTGGCATGAGTTATGGTTGCTTAGCTTACCATAACTGGCGAATTTCAAGGGTTTTTCGGTTTTACTTGGAACCATAACGTCCCTTTAACAAAGTTTTTTCACTGAATTTCATAGGTTTTTAGTAGCACAACTTAACCATAACGTCTCTAAACAAAGTTTTTTCACTGAATTTGATAGGTTTTTAGTAGCGCAACTTAACCATAATGTCCCTTTAACAAAGTTTTTTTCACTGAATTTCATAGGTTTTTAGTAGCACAACTTAACCATAACGTCCCTTTAACAAAGTTTTTTCACTAAATTTCATAGGTTTTTAGTAGCACAACTTAACCATAACGTCCCTTTAACAAAGTTTTTTTCACTGAATATATATATATATATATATATATATATATATATATATATATATATATATATATATATATATATATATATTTGGTTAGTGGAATGGGATTTGCAGAGTGCGATGTCCTTCTGATATTCCTGCCACATTTACATTCAAAGGTCAACAATGATGCACAATAATTGATTATTTTTGTTTTAGTGCTTTTAAAAGGAATCTAATATTAGAATTTGAGGTAGTCCCAAGACTTGTTTAGTAACCATCATGCAATTGGTTTAAAGCCAAATTAGAGGTGTAAGATTCCATTACCTGTTTGTTTACCAGCCTTAGCTACTGCTAAATTATTAGGCAAAAAGAAACTAATTAGTTTGGATACATTGACGGAATAGGCCCCTCTAGAGAGATTAAATGGGGATAATTTCCCTCTAATATTTGATTTACTGTACCCTAATAAAACACTGACAAACTGCTTACAAATTTGAGAGCTTTACTGGTAAGATGTCCTCTAACTTCTTTTTAACCCGGGCTAGTCAGATGTTCAAATTGTAAATGCAGATGGATTCATTAAAAATGTAGAACAGTGAAAAAGGGAACTCTTAAACACTTTGAAGGCACATGTTATTGATAAACTTAAGATGGTGAAAGCCCATGCGGTATATAACAAAACCCTTCCCAATTGTAAGGATAAATGGGCAATCACTGCAAGGGAGGAACCTGCTGGGGCAGCTAAACAGCACAACTCCAAACGTTTCTAAGAATTGATTAGATTCGGGCCAAGACATTTGGCTATGGCTAATCATGACCTAGAAACACAAGTATCAGATTTGGTCTGGGTCACTCATTTTTCAGAGCTTTATCATTCCATGACCAAGAGCATAATTGATTTTGCTTCAACCCAACCACCCATATCTACGGATGATGATGAAGTGGAAGCTCTGCAGATTAGTACTCCTGAAGTTATCCTGGCAATCCGTGGACAGCCACCCAGTGGAAGCCCAGGTCCATATGGTATTCCGGCAGACTTGTTTAGGGCTTTGTAGGAATCACCTCTTAACAAATGTTTTTAATAATCTGATTAAAAAGGACACGTTTAGGGAATGTGTGATAATCTTTAGCCACCCTGATAGGTCTGCGGGTTGAGTGCTCGCTGCTGTGATCTGTGTGTGACCTGCCGGTTCCAGGTTCAAATCCTGGCAAGGTTGACTCAGCCTTTCATCCTTCTGGGGTGGATAAAAGGTAACCAACTTGAGTTGGGTGATATTGTATGTAAATACGTTCTCTGTAAAGCGCTTTAGCTGTACCCCTGCAAAACTGTGTGTGGTCCCCCATAAGTAATGGCAGCATCCCTGCAAAACTGTGTGTGATCCCCCTGTAAGTAACGGCTACACCACTGCTAAACTTTGTGTGGTACCCTGTAAATCATGGCTGCACCCTGGTGAAACTGCAGACCGGTCCCCCTACTACAAATGCACCCAAACTGCTGGCATATACCCCTAAGTTATAGCATCACCCTCAAGCCCTGACACCACTCACCAGCACCCTCACCTATGCCACTACCCCAGGCAGCCCCTGATAGTACACCCCCCTCAAAACACCTCCTGACCTCTGCCACTTCCTCCAGGCAATACCTTCAAGTCCTGACACCACCCACCAGCCCCACCCACCTCCTCCAATACCCCAGGCAGCCCCCTCAAGTCCTGACACCACCCACTAGCCCCATTCACCTTCATCACTACCCCAGGCAGTCCCCCTGACTTTACACACCTCCTTACTCTCCTGACCTTTGCCACTATCCCCAGGCAGCACCCTCACCACCGCCACCAGCTCAGGCCAGCCTGTCAAGTCCTGTCACTACCCAGCAGCCTCCCTGGCTTCCATTACTACCCCAGGCATTCCCCTGTTAGTGCACCCCCCACATGCCCGTGAACTCTGCCACTACACCAAGGCAGACGCCTGACAGTACACCCCCCTCCCCATAACCCCTGCCCTCTGCCACTACTGCCAGGCAGCCCCTCAAGTCCTAGCACCACCCACCAGTCCCTCTCACCTATGCCACTACCACAGGCAGCCCCCTGACAATACACCTCCCCAAGCCCCCCTGACCTCTGCCACACCCCCCAGGCATGCCCCTGACAGTACACCCTGTTTCCCACACACCCCTGACCTCCACAACTACCCCCAAGCACACTCCTTGTTTCCAGACACCACCCACCAGCCCCCCTCACCTCCGCCACCACCCCAGGCAGCACCGTCAAGTCCTGACACCACCCACAGCCCCCCCTTACCTCCACCACTACCCCAGACTGACGTCTGACAGTACACCCTCTCCTCACAACCCCCTGACCTCCACCACTACCCCAGGCAGCACCCAGACAGTATGCAAGTCTACAAGGCCAATGCGGAGTCGCAAATTACCTCAACCTCTCAGGTCTGCTTCCACCATGAAACAGACCTGCCACATGCCCTCCACCAACACGATCAACTGGTAGCACTGTCGTTGAATCCAGGACTGGAGCAACTCGTGTCACTCCCTAGTAGACCCGAATCTGCAACACCTCAACTGGACAGCACACTGTTGCACCACCTACACTTTGCCCACCCAATATATATGTGACATGAATGCACTGCAAAGTGGCATGTACATATTGCCCATGAATCACTGCAATGGCCTTAAAGCACAGCAAGGGAATGTCTGTGGCGTCAGAGAAGGAGCATATCCAAGAAGAATGGCTGGGTGCATTACAGCCAGTGCAAAGGTATCCAGTGTGGTAGGGGTGGCAAAGTCCCTTTCAGGGACAAAAACATGACAGGTCTGTGCATGGGTGATGTGAAGCCAGTCAGACAGGGTGTGACTCAGTGAGACAGGAAATGTGTGCTGCCACACTAAAACAGCAATCATGGGACTCATCTGCATCCCAGTGGCAGAGGTGGTGCATGACATGAGAGTAGGCAGCACATGACAGCAGATGTAGGTGAGTGGGTGGCCATGACATTGGGGTGAAACAGCAATTAAATGTCCAATGTCCAAGTGACCTCTTTAGCCTCCCATCCACAGTGTGCCCACTTTCCACCACTGCACCAAAAATGCAAAATGCACACTACAATGAATAGAGTGTGGGTACATACACAATCCTAGCATGTGCCAAAGTTTGTGCCAAAGGGACACCTGAACAACAGTGGACCTGAAATGAAAACAATGCAAAAGAACCACCACCTCCAGTAGTTGGGTCAACAGGCACTCCAACGGGTGTCAGGAAGCTGGCACTCAGTCTCAGCAGACAGCAGCAGATGGTAAGGTGGGTGGCAGCACAGGGCAGGGGGAGGCAGTAGAATTGGCACTGGAGGCAGGAGAAATGGTGTCATTGGAGGCAGCTGAATACAGAGTTAAAGCCTTTAGCGTGTAACATATGTGGTATGCGCAGCATGCAGCATGCCTAAGTGGCTCACGGCACTGACAGTGAAATTTGAGGGGTGGGACTGGTTGTGCATGCAAAGGTACGAAGAAGGATAAGTTTCGCAGACATGCATTTGAGGGTCCCATGCAAGCCATTTCCTTCAAGTAGTGTGTACCACATTTTTCTTTTGGGGGGTTGCCTCTGCGCATGCATGCAAGTATTTGTGTCCATTTTGAGACCTACGGTGTATTGCGTATGCAATATTTTCTTTCTAGGGTGCCACTACGTTTCGCGTATTGCCTTTATTCACCTTTCAGAAGCTTTTGGGGTATTGCGTGTGCAATTTCTGGCTCTTGGGGTGCCACTGTGTTTTGGATACTGCCTTTTTCACCCTTTGAAAGCTTTCCGGGTATCGCGTATGCAATTTTTGGCTCTTGGAGTGCCACTGCATATCGTGTACTGCATATTTTTGCTTTTGCAGTACATTGAAGCCTTGCTGGACCACACATCTATACATCTATGTAGTACATCAGACTGATTGCTACCTTCCTGATATTGCCCAGAACAATGTATTGGTTTGCATGCCATTCATCCATTTCATCTGCACCATGTCCCCAAAAGGGAAAGAGAGAAGACAGGGATCTGGTGAGGATACATGTGCTCCAGCTCAAGGAGGATGTGGTATGCCTCAGCCCACAGGTGACCCGACACCTGTACGTGGACATGGTCAAAGGCAGGCAGGTGAACCAGCACCACCTACGACCACTGGGTCTAAGAGCGGATGCCCTGTAGAGCAGCAACGGGCTGCACCCCAAGACACGGCACATGAGAAGGGTCCACAGAGGAAGAAGTGATTTACTGATTTGGAGTTTGAGATCCTCATAGACTATGTCACGGAACACTGTCATAAGGTGTACCAGTTTGCGAGCAGCACCAATTCACATGCACAACAAATGGCACGTTGGAAACAGGTCACAGGCCTCATCAATACGTGTAGTATGAAGAGGTGTAATGCTGAACAGGTCTGGCAGTGGATGAATGACCTCAGACGAAGGACCAAGCTGAAGCTCAGTAACAACATGGCCTCTGCACTGGCCACTGGAGGGGGCCAGCAGAGGAGGAGCAGCTGAACCCAATTGAAGAGGCTACAAGTCACTTCATCAGCAGTGTGCAGGTGCAAGTCATTGAAGGTGTGGAGACCTATGAGGACACATTTGGTGAGTGGCATTTGTGTGCATCGTATGTGTGGACAAATATGGTTTACCTACCCATACATGTGTTTGTGTCAGCCATCTTTGGCCAATGCAGCTGTCAGACATCCTTGACCTATGCATGTATGCTACCATAATCACTTCTGACATGGCCTGCATTCTGGTAGGTTGCTGTGTGATTCATATGTGTTGCACATGTGTGTGTGACAGTACACATCACTTTCTTCTGGGCTTCAAAGCTCAGCCAGTACTTGCATGCAGGGTTGCAATGTCAAATACATGTGTGCACAGAAAGACACCATGATGTGCCCCCCTAACAGGCAGACATCACCCACAAGGCACATCTTTGTCACATCCAGAAATTCATCATCCACATGAATCAGTCATTGCCACATTCATGGGGCCTGTTTTGGTTCATTGTACATCAAGTACATGTGACATATGACGTATACGCACATCATTTGCTGCTGAGGTGCATGTATGTACTGTCACCTGCACTTAAAGAATAACTTGTCAGGATGCATTTCAAAGCTGCCTGTTATGACACACTGTGGTGTGACCAGCCTTCTTGGGGATGAGTGTCCACAGACCACTGCCCTGTGTAGCAGGCGCCATGTTCAGACTGCGTAATTTGTATATTACAAGGGGCCACACTAGTCAATTCATAGGTAAAACCAGCTGATGGTGGCTCATCATTCCAAGGTATTCAGTGTGGTACTCTCCCATTGATATGTCTGTAGACAGCCCATGCAAAAGACTACAGAGTTTATTCATGCCAATTAGTGTGCCTGTCTGCATTGCATGTCATGTATGTGCATGTTCAAATAACAAATAGGATAATCTAGTTCAAGTTTGAATAACCAGTTTGACATGTAAGCCTGTATGTGGTTAGCAGTCAATAAATGATAGACATGTCTTATTGCTTACATCACTGCTGACGACACTTACACAAACATTGCCCTGACTGTATCCTTGAGACATACATACTTGTCCTGACATGTGGATTCTGTTCGATGTGAAATAACATGGCAGCAACATCGCCCACTCAGATGTGGAATGAGGGCTCTGTTGCTCCTCATGCCATGGGACTTGTAGGATACTGCTCATAGACAGGGACTGATGCCCCAACAAAATCACCCATATGGGAGGCATGATTGTAGGGAATGATTGTTGCACCTTTACACCATTCCCAGACCATGAATGAGCTTTAGCAGAATGAATGACAAAAGCTGCTTGTGATATGTTGTATGCAGTCAGCCTTTACAGCGACACTGCCACCTTACCATTATGCATGTCTCAGGGTTGATTTCTGCACAACAGACCAGGACCATGCTTTGACTGCCAGTGCTGACATTAGCATCTCTAGTAAGTTCTGGTCTACAGCCAGTGCATACCATGTTGTAGAAGTGTGGTATGAGAGTTTGGTACAGTGGCGTTTTGAATTTGTGGTGAATTCTCTGATTGATTTGTGTGATTGAGTGTGGGTACAGTATGGCACACTTGTAGGTGCATATGTCAACTTTCCCAGTGCACTATTTTATGTACAAGTTACACATAGCTGGTTCAAGGGACTACTAAGTTGTGTGGTCACACAGGGCAAAAGCAAATATAGTGCACAGCCAACACACACACTGTGAAGTGGCACTTTGCATCATGTGACATGACAGCGCCCGATCGATGATAGTGTTATTCAAAGCTAGACTCATTGACTGTAAGTTACTCACTCATGGACAGTCATTTCATGACACTTTACATGACAATGTCATGTGTAGGGTGTTGTCATCACACACAATGGAATTGACACTGCATATACATGAATTTTGCAATGCATACAGCTGGGGACTCACACCCACGTACAATCACACACAGAGTGCTGGTAGACCTGGTGTCATCATTGACGTGACACTTCAGATGGTAAAAGTCATATCTATTCACCTTTTTGTTCAGGACAGGGAGGGTTTGACTGTGAGGGTTGTGATTTTGCCTGTGCACTCATCATTGCTGCACACAGATCACCTCATTGACTGCACATGGACTACGGTCTGCACAATGACACAATGGAAGCTGCTGTCCGAATCAAGGTGTAGAGTCACATTTAGGAGACATCTGACAGTGCTTGCATGTTGGGAGGATGCAGAGGATGTCAATGTCACAGGAATGCATGTGGGCAATGTCCAAATGCATCCATTGGCGCATTTCAAAAGTGCATCACAGTTTGCCTTTCTCAGGCATGCAGCATGAGTGGCAATGTAGTGAGATGTATGAACAGTCTTCATGTGGATATCAACATGACATGGTTATCAAGTACATAGTTGGAATCATGCAATATCTGTCATATATTGTTCTTGGTAGTATATGTGGATTTAGCTGGCTAACTTGTGTGCTATCCTATGTGCTATCCTTCAGCATTACGGTGCACCATGTGCAGTACATCTCCCTAGGTTGTGTACTCAAATGCTTGTCGTATGGCCCATTAGTTATGAGTAGGCCACATTTGTATGGCAATGTTCCCACTAAAAGCATGGGCATGACACAGAAGGGGTCTAGGGGCAGGGGTTTGGGGAGCGTATGTCAACAAAGGTCATACATCTGTGGCATGCTGCTCACAGTGTGACAAGTCATGATGTCTGATGCATGGGTGTACAGCCATATTAACTATGTATGCACTTTTATGCACATGTGCATTTTTGTCAGGATACATATGACTCAAAATGTCTGTCCATGTGCAGGTGATGATGCAGCGGATATAGAGGAGGAGGAGGATGAACAGGAGGTGGTACGTCAATCCACAAGTAGAGGCCATGATGTCCTTTTTCATGAAAATCCACAGGTGGTACATGCGATCATCAGCTGTGCTCTTGCTTCTTCAGATTTTTCTGACTCTGCAGATTCTCACGGAGGGAGAAGGTGAGTGCCCCAATGGTCAGATTGGATTGGACTATTGAGTCTGTGGCGGTGCACCAGGCATCACAAGGCCAGTCAGAGGTGAGCCCCACCTCTGTGGTAATTATGGTTGCATGATCTCCCTGCAATGTGTTGGAGTCATGTTCTGGGGCTGTTGTCGAACAGAGGGTTGCAGACCTGCAGCCAATGACAGAGGTCCACCACAGCAACAGGCATGGCCCCTTGCATCACACTGTCATTGGCCCCCCACGCATTGTGGATGTGTGCATGCTGGAGATACAGTGTGGGATCAGCGTATGTTGCATGCCACCATCCGGCATGGATACATGTTACAGCATGTTGGTGAGGGTATAGATCAGCTTGCAGAGAACATGTCCACACCAGCGTCCCAGATTGTGCAAAAGTGTAACTCTCATCCAGCCTGGAGAGACTGCATGCTGAGATGCGGCCCTCAAGGCTCTCCCACAGACTGGGCATGGAGGCCAACATCGACGGCTGACGGGCTGATCTAAAGTGTTTGCATGACTCCCTGCATGCAGATGCTAAGGCACATAGAGAAACCCTGAAGCAAAAGATTTTGGCATCTCGAGACTCCAATCGCCGTGAGATGGAGAGCTTGAGGGCTTCACTGCACAATGAACTCTCAGCCACAAGGAACCAGCTCCTTGAAGAGCTGAATGCCTTGAGGCAGACACTGTCCCAGCAACTTGATTTGTCACAAGTGAGTGCATATACAGACTCTGTGGCCCTTCGGGAAGAAGCACATTGTGACCTTACTTCCTTTGGTGTACTGGTGCATACATCCGTGTCACGGCTAGCCCTTGCCAATTAATACCAGGCTTTGGAACTGTGTGGACAGGAAGCACCGCCACCCCTGCAACCACCTGCTGATCCACCATACGATGGTGAGCCCAGCCCACTCATGCCACCTCATCCATCTCTGCCGTAATGTCCATGTGCCCATGGAGAGACACATTTATTTTTATTTTTATTTTTGGTGTGGTTTCCTTTTTGGTTTACTCATGCCTACATGGACATGTTAACTCACCCCTCCCCCTCCAGGGTGGACATTTCCCCCCGCCCTGGCAGTCGAGATTGGACTTTTGGTTTTTGTTTCGAATGTGACTGGGGTGGTCTGGATTTTGGATTCCTCACCCCCCCCCACACCCCTGTCCAGGTTGGACTATTTTTATTTGTTTTCCAACCTTGAGAGATGAGTTGTTGCCATCTCAAGGGATTCATGGGTGAAGTACTGGACATGCAGCCATGCACAGTGGTGTCAACCGCCATCATTGACTTGATTGCAACAGGATCACATGTGTAAGTGACAATCGGTTAATTGAGCATATGTGCAGTGTGCATTATTTGCTCCTATGGCTGTTGGTTCATCCATTGACTGCAGTCCATGTGGGTCCACCCTGAACCCTTACACCTCCCTAGCCCCCATGCCCTCTGCCGGCCACTTGCCTTCCATTCACATATGTGGAGGCACAGTTTCTAGTGGAGGTGGTGGGGGAATGACATCAGTGCAGCTCTGTCAGCAGCTAAGATTGAGCACAGTCAATCATGTTAATGTCTGTTTTAGTGTACAGCACAATCTTCATGCATTGTCATAGGTTTGTGATTTTCAGAGGGCGGTACCATTATGTCACAGTGAATGTCAGTGCAGATGTGTGTTTGTCCACATGCATGTGTGTGTGTGTGTGTGTGTGTGTCCTTGAACATACATGCATGTGCATTGGTTTTCAGGTTACACTTTCAAAAAGTATAGCTAACTCATGGAAATGTGCAGCACTTCTCATACTTTTTCCATTTGCAATGTTTGCCTCATTCTACAACTACATCCTCATACACTGCCTAATTTCTCTGTACATCTGGACTCTGCATTATGATTGTTCAGCCCTTGTCTCACTGACTTTTGTGATGTTTACTTACTGTCACCCTCCTCCCCCACCCCAGATGTCCTACAGGGTCCTGCACTTATACTCTCTGTCCACACTACTCTTTGATTTGTGCCAGAGTCACTCCATGCACTCACCCACTCACATGACCTGCCCTGCAACAGGTACACATCTTACAGACACGTCCATTCACAGATCAGAAGGACCTTGGATGCTCCCCTTCATGTTGTTGCCTCTGGAAACACAGATCTAGACTTTTGTCTCCATGTACCCCGCAGGACAGGTTTGCCACACTTGGTGCATCAAGGTTTGTACTGTTTTGCACATGTGGAGCCCTGACGGACTTAACATGTTTTCACGATTCAAGTCACTTGTTGTTCATTGTTGTTTGATGTTTGTTTTTCCCTCAAGAATGTATTGCATTACTTTTTTTTCCATTACTAGTTCTAATCCAGCACTGTGAGTGACTGCAAGATATGTGTGTGTACATTGTGGTTACTTGCATGTGGTACATTGTCCCCTGCCCCAGCTTCTGTACATCTGTTGTCCCTGTAGGTGTTGGCAGTGAACCCTATGATCCCCAACCACTTCATGGGAAGGTCTAGTCCAGGGTGTGTGGTCTGTTGTAGGGTGAGACAACAGCTGGAAAATGATGACATGTTCATGAACTGTGGTGTGCGACAGGGGGATTGGTGGGTGGGTCAGAGTCTGGAGTAGTTGTTGAACGGACTAGTTGTGTGGATGTTGCAAACATGGGAATCGTTCTGGCTTACATGTCATTGTGTGTTGTGCATGTTGTTTTTGTGATGTAGAGCTGAGGATTCCCATATCACAGGTGACCTTGTTTCTCAGTCTGCCCTTCTCGATCACCCCCATTGTCCTCCTTCACACCCAACATGTGCTATTGTTCAATATATGTGCCTTCGAGGCTCTCAGACCATGCTGTCTTTTTCCTGTCTTTCTGTTGTTCCCTTTTCACCCCGTTCTCTCTGCCCTCGCCCGCTGTAACGTGTAAGGAAGGCATAGTATCAAGCAGTGAAGACAGACACAAGTGATCACAGTTCAAGGGTGTTTATTGAACTTCAATGGGTTGGTTAAACGCCTATCTAATCCTAAACCCTTAAGATGGGAGCAAGCTATGACCATCAAATAATAATAAGGCAGTCCTAGTGGATTCTCTGTCAAAATGAAAGTGCTTATACTAATAAACCTATTGCCAGTCCTTATTTCTAAGTACAAATGGTGCGGGATAACAATGTGTGCAAAAGAACAGTGTTCAAGAAACAATATGTCAGGATAGTTGAGCAGTTGGCTTCCTTTCCCCATGTTTTCAGCACGGGATAAGACGCACGTTCGAGCTTCGCACACACTCTGGCTTCTCTGCCATGAGAATACAGTTCAAAGCATAGGTATCAGGGCCTTCTGTGCAAAAGTCTCTTTACTATTCAAAGTATCTTTATTGCAGAGGGCCTGACGTAACACACAAGTACTAAAGTTCCTTTGTTCCCAGGTTTTTCACATTCGCAATTTCTTGTGCTCACTATTCACCACGGGTCTCTCTCTCCTTGAGGTTCGGACCCCATTTAGCACAATTGGTCTCCCACAATTGGGATCAAACCACGGATCTCCCTCATTCGGGCTCGGAAGCTTTATAAGAAAATATTCTCAATTGGTCTCCCTCGTTCGGGCTCGGACTGTATAAAAAATCAAAGACTGTCCCATTCTGTTGATTCACTTCATTTCTCATTCTTATATTTTTCTTTTCCTTTTTATAACATTTAGCTGGACACCTTACAGAGATCTTCGATTAAGCACACTCGCTTTGCCAGACTGCTCTGTCACAGGTGTTGTAGCTTTCTTCTCTTAATTCAAACATTCATCAACAATTCAGCTTTCCTCGCATCTTTCATCAAACGTGTTACAAATCTTCCTTCTTGCGCTCTCGATATAATGTTGCCACTTGCAACCTTGACTTCAACACAGACTAGTCTTACATCGGTTTCGACGACTCACCAGCTGTGTTAATCTTACTGGCGTGGCTTTAATCTTGGAGCCAAGGACGGTACCACAACAGCTGGTGCTCCTCCCCGACTCGATCAACCATGCAGGAGGGCCCCAGGTATCTCCTACACACAATGCAGGATTCTTCAGTCTTGTTCCTGGCCTTACGCCTTTTGATCTGAAGGACTTCGGAAAGTAACAGTTTTCCACTGGGAAGGTCAAGGGTATCTGCTGTTGGTTTGCCGTCTTTCTCCCCTAATGCAGCTGCTTTCTCAGAAACACTGTTCCTTTGTGTGCTTTACCTCACTCAGAGTGTGTGCTCATGCTCTGCCTTTTATCCATTTTGGGAAGCTTAATGGAAGTCAGGTGTGAGTGGTTACCATTAATTGCCTGATGTTGCCTGACCATAGTAATTGGACATGTCAGGTACAATGCTCGGGTGCGAGTCTATTTTCTCCAAGAGCGGGCTCTCCATGTGAAAGTGTTTGCATAGGAAAAGGGGGGTAGAGTTCCTAAATATCCTTCCAGGTAGTATGGGGCAAACGTGTTACAGGGAAGGGGATACTGCGTCTGGCCATCCGGTGTCTCACCTCTACTCCCCGAAGACCACTCACCCATGTGATCCTCCTGCACTGGTCCACCCCGGGGTCTGGATTCAAAGTCAATGGCTGTGCCCTGTCCACCCGGGAGAGATATTCCCGGGGAGTAGTAGGTTACACACCTTCTGGTTTCTCACATAACCATCCCCTATGTGATGTAGCCGCATCTGTTTCACAGGTAAAATGGGAAAGGAAATGTAACGCTCACCTGATTCCCGCAGAGGCGCCGGTCTTGACTGGGTGAATGCCGTATCTTCAAAGGTGATGTGTAACACACGGTTGGCTCTTTGGGCTGGACCTCTGTGCACTGTATGTCTGACTCGAAGAGTAAGATGTCTGCAGATAGAAAATATGGGATTAATGCACTGGGGTTATTGGGTGCCTCTCTCCTCTTCCCTTTCTCTTCTCCTGTAGAACCCCAAAGGTTAACACCCTCACCTTAGGTAAGTGAACGCCAAGCTCTCCATCTGCCTCGGGGCAAGGTGCCGTAACCAGTTTCTTCACTGGATAAGGGTGCAGGCCTCTTGACCTCAGAGGACTGCTGTCCGTCGTTAACTGCACGAACGGTAAGTTCTGGGCACTTCAAATGTCTTAAAAGTCTTTTGTAATGATATCTCTTGTTTTGCAGGGTTCCGGCGATGGCGGATGGCGGGCTGATGAGAGTTGAGGATCGAACCCGCGTGAGGAATAGAAGCGCCTGGAAGCACGTAAGTAAGCGCTTGTAGCCTGCTTCACGATGCGCACTAACTGTCCCTTTTATCTTGCAGGTACAAGTTCGGAGCTTTAGAGAAGCTGAAGGGTGCTGGAATACCCACTGGATTCGGCGTGGGAAGGAGTAATGGCACGTGAGTAATAAAGTTGCCCAAGGTCTTTAAACGCACCTTCTTTTGTCTTTCAGATGCGGGATGCAGCGCCGAAGGCCTCCGGAGCGTGCGAAGAGCTGGTAAGCTTTTGTCTTTCAGATGCCGGAATGCAGTGCGAAGACCTCCGGAGCATGCGAAGAGTAGGTAAGCCTTTGTCTTTCAGATGCCGGAATGCAGCGGGAGGCGTTGGTGACAGCCGATGGACCAGGTAAGAGATGCGCTGCCACTGAAGACCGTAGTGCTAACCTGTTCTTTCTTTGTCTTTACAGGTGCTGCTGAAGACTGGATTCCAGGATGGTAAGCCTTTGTTCCCTTAGGCCCAGGATCAGAAGCAGAAGACACGATGAGCGTTCTGCTGCAGAGAATGCAGAATAACGCAAAGCAAGATTCATCCATCGGGTGTGGTTTAAATAGCCTCCTGTAGTGCTTAGATGTCTCCTTCCACAGCCACGCCTAAGAAAAGAGTTCCTGCTTTCCAGAAGAGTTCCAGTGTTCTGAACCTAGGGAGTGGCTCCTGCCCCACCCAACAGGAAAAGTAGTCCCAAACAGAAGAGGATCAGGGGTTCAACTGGCAGGTAAGTAAGCAGCATGGTCTGCTGCAGGTAAGTCCACCCAAGCATTATGAGCCCGGCGCTTCCAGCGCTGGGACTGGGCATCTTTATGAGCCTGGTGCCACTGGCGCCAGGACAGGGTCCAAAAGGTCCCAATTGGGACTGGCTGGCACTCGGAACCGGGGTTATGGGTCTGCTTCCAAGGGAGTCGGGCAAGTCCTGATCTTTTGGAAGCAGAGATCATGACAGGAAATCAATGTTCCCCGGTCATCACATTTTCGGTGTTACACAGTGAAACAGTAGGGTTGCAGGTCTAAGAACCATAGCATAACTTGAGGGTTAGAGTCCTTCTGTTAACCTATCCATACTAAAGGTGTGTGGTCGGTGAAAAGTGTGAACTTTCTTCCTACAAGGTAGTATCTTAGATGAGTAATTGACCATTTGATGACAAGGGCCACTACTTCCAACACAAAGTAATTATTTTCACGTGGGAAGAGTTTTCAACTAGTGAATAGGATAGGGTGTTCTAATCCATCTCAAATTTGCGATAAAACTGCTCCTAACCCGGTGAGAGAGGCATCCGCTTGTAACACAAATTCTTTCATAAAGTCTACCACTTTTAGGGTTGGGTTCTGACACAAGGTTTGTTTTTAGTTGTTGTAACATGCATCGTCCTCATCAGTTTTTAGGAACTCATGGTGACAACTTTAAAGACAGACAGACGTGATCACAGCTCAAGGGTGTTTATTAAACTGTACTAAACCTAAATCTAAGATGGGAGCAAGCTGTGACATCAAGTAATAATAAGGCTGTCCGGGTGGTGTCTTGTCAAATAATAAGGGCCTATACAAAAAACAAACTATTGCCAATCCTTACCGCTAAGTAACAAAATAGGGTGGGATAATGTTCATCAGAAAAGAAAGAAGTTTTCACAAAATGATAAATCAGGATAATAGAACTGGGATCCTCCTTCCCCATGTTTTTTGCACGGGACAAGGCGGGACTCTTGAGCACAGCACACAACAAACAAAAAGTCCTTTCAGTAATCTTCCCATCAGGGGATTTCCTTTCACCCGTGGATCCCCCTCAACCAAGCTCCGATCCTTTCTGTAACCTTGGCTTCCCTCAGTCGGGTTCACATTTGGCAGTATCACACAGTTCACGTATTCATAACACCTTGCAGGATTCACTTCCCCTCGCTTTTTCTAGCCTGCAGTCAGGCTTTCTCTTAACCCCCCAGTCAGACTTTGCATATTTGTTGTTTGTACAGCTTTCCCATGCCTGTTTTATAATGTCAAAACTTTGGTAATGGATTAAGGACTTTTGATTGTACAAGGGATTTTGGCCCGACCTTTGTTTGACCACCTTGACTCTTTATTTTGGCCTTTCCTACGGCCTCTTATTGCTATAACGTTCACAAGTAAAGGGGACCAGCCTGAGTATTTTGAATGGATGCCCACGTGGTGCCGGACCACTCTGCAGCTGGTCTTTTCCTGGGCTTTAAAAGTGCACTAACACGTAAGTTCTTTGTTCATAACAAGTTGCCGTTTTCAACCTTCGCTCAACACCGTCCGGTTTACTATCGGTACTCCATCAGACTCACCGGCTGTTCTGACCTCCTTGTCATGTCTTGTCTCTGGAGTCAAGGACGATACCACGGTAGCAAGCGTGCCTCCCCGCCTCAGTTATCAATGTGGGAGGGTCCTGTGCACCGTTGACATCTGATACACCACAAGTCAGCTGCAGTTCCCGGTCTCATGATTCCTTTCACGGATGCTTCATGGGTTTGGGTCAGAAAGGGCAAGGGAACTTCCCTCCTTGCTCCTTGTTGTCCTTTCTGGTCATGCTGCCTTCCTTCTCTGTTTGAACTGGCGTCCTGGAATAGCTGCCTCCTCGTGCTTTTGTCCTTTTTCAAAGTGCGCTTTCGTGCTCAGCCTTTTATCCCTGTGGGAAAGAGAAAGGGCTGTCCGTTGTGTGCAGTTATTGTCAATTGCTTGACTCTGCCTGACCCTTGTGTTGGGACACTTCAGGTAAAAGGCTCTGGTATAAGTCTGCTTTCTTTCACGGTGTAAGAAAGTTGTTGTGTCAGAAAACGGGGGGTCGAGCTTCTAAGTATCCTACAGGGTAGGATGGGGAAACAGTATTATAAGGAAGGGGGTACCGCGTCTCACCCGTCGGTGTCCAACTTCCACTCCCTGAAGACCCCCCACCCACATGATCCTCCCCCACTGGTCCACCCCCATGAACTGTATCCAATAGAGGTGGCCGTGTCTTGACCACCTGGATGACAGATCTCCAGGAACTAGTGGGTGAGACACCATCAGGTTTCTCACATGCCCTTCCTCCATTCGATGTAGCCACAGCTGTTTCACAGGGGAAGTGGGAAAGTAAGTCTACATTCCCCTGGTCTTTTCCTTTTCAGTGTTTAACAGTGAAGCAGCAGGGTTGTAGGTCTATAAACCATTGCATGACCCGAGGGTTGGAATATTTGCATTGAAGAATCCAAACTATGGGGGAGTGGTCTGTAACAAGTGTGAACTTTTTTCCTAATAGGTAGTATCTAAGATGGATAATGGACCACTTTATGGCCAGGGCCTCTAGTTCCAACACAGAGTAATTTATTTCACGTGGGAAGAGCTTGCGACTTGCAAATACGATGGGGTGTTCTAATCCATCACATACCTCGGACAGTACTGTTCTTAACCCTCTAAGGGAGGCATCAGTCTGTAATATAAACTCTTTATAGAAGTCAACTACATTCAAAATTGGGTTCTGGCACAGAGTTTATTTTAGGGTGTTATACAGATATCATCCTTGTCATTTCAATGACGTTTCTGGGCTTCGGTATTCTTGAGTTTGTCTCTCAGCCTAGCTGTTTTGTACAAAAAGTTAGCAATAAACCTACGGTAATATATATTCTATTAACAACAACGGCTCTAATATGTCTTTTGGTTTTGGGTGTTGGTGAACGTAGGACGCCTTTCACCTTCTCATGTTGAGGCTTTACGTTCCCATTCCCTACCAAGAAGCTGAGGTATTTTATGGCTGACTGGGCCAGTCTGCACTTAGCTGCAATAGCAGTTAGGCCGGCATCACTGAGGATTTTGTGATGGTATAGAGATGGAAGAGATGGTCCTCCCAGGTCTTACTATAAATGACAATATCTTCAATATAAGCCCCACATAAACAGGAATAGAGTTGCAGGATTTGATCCATGAGGCGCTGAAAAGTGGCTGGCATGCTGTGTAAGCCAAAAAGGAGGACTTTGAATTGAAACAGTCCTAGGGCCATTGAAAACGCTGCCTTTTTCTTATCTGGATCATGTACTGGAACTTGCCAGTACCCTTTGGTTAAGTATAGGGTGGAAAAAAAGACGGCTGCTCAAAGTTTATCAATAGGTCATTGATGCATGGCATGGGATAGGCATCAAAGTCAGAGATGGAATAAACTTGACCGAAATCTATGCAGAATCTCCAGGAATGCTCAGGTTTAGTGACCAACACAATAGGAGAGGACCATTGACTTGACGAAGGATCGATAATATTGGCTTTCAACATTTTGTTGACTTCCTTAATCACTATATGTTTACAGGTTTCAGGGAGTCTATACAGTTTTAAATTAACCACTTTACCTTTAGGTGCTCTAATATAGTGGGGTATGCCTTTTACTCTTCCTGGTTTTTCTGAGAATGCATCAAGAAATTAGGTAACTACATCTTGTAGATCTTCTTGTTGTTGGATAGATAGCTCTGGAGGAATTAATTCAAAGTTGTCTACCTCTTCTGGAACCAGACAGGCTAATACTTTGGCATGGCTGGCTGACGGGTTTTCTTTCCACTCTTTCAAGAGATTTACGTGATACAAATTGACCTTCTGTTTTCTGTCCGGTTGGGCTACATTGTAAGTACAGGTTCCCGTTCGTTCTAATATCTCATAGGGCCCATGCCACTTAGAGACAAGTTTGTTTTCTGCGGTGGGTAGGAGGACCAATACTTTCTGTCCTAGAGAGAATCATATTAAGGTCACCTTGTTGTCGTGAGTGGATTTGGGTTTGCTCTGGGCCTGGGCCTTTTCAATTTGAGTATGGATCTATGACTCAAAATGTGTTGGTGGTCCCTACCTCTAGATCTGTCCATTGGGGGGACAGAAGGTTTTCAGTTGCAGAAGATAGAATCTGTGATTGAGTTTAGAAAACAGCTTACATTTTTTTTCTCCAAATAAGATCATTCTGAGTAGCTACCAAATGGTTGACTTTGCTGTAATTCTAAAATCTGATCCTAGATGTGGCTTGCCACTTGGTTCACCCCAGGCATATGCGTGTTACAAATCCTAAATCAAATCAAATCAAAAACTCATCGATGCATGGCATAAGATAGGCATTGATAAGGTGGAGCTGTTGTTAACCGGCCTGAAGTCTATGCAAAATCTCCAAAAATGATCGGTTTAGTTACCAACACAATAGGGAACGACCATGGGCTGTATAATATTTGCCTTCAGCATTTTGTTCACTTCCTCAAACACTATTTGTTTTCGGGATTCTGAGAGTCTATAGGGTTTTACATGGACCACTTTTCCCTTTGGATTTCTGATATAATAATAAGTACCATGTACTCTCCCTGGTTTCGCACAGAACACATTGGGGAATGCCATAATCAGGTTGTTTAAATCTTCTTGCTTCTGTCTAGATAGTTCTTGGGGAATAAGCTCTGAATTGTCTATCTCCTCTGGAACCAAGCAAGACAATATGAGGCTGAGGAGCGGAAAGATTTTCTTTCCACTCCTTTAAGAGATTTACATGGTAAAGGTGGGTATTTTGCTTCTAATCAGGTTCGGCAATTTTATAGGTACAGGTCCCTGGTTGCTCTAGTACCTCAAATGTCCCATGCCACTTTGAGACAAGTTTATTTTCAGAGGTAGGTAAGAGGACTAATATCTTTTATCCTACTGAAAAGGATCTTACATTTACTGTCTTGTTATATGTGGACTTCTGTTGGGCTTGAGCTTTTTTGAAGTGAGTGTAGACTAAATTTCACAGTTTCATATGCTCCCGTAATAGGGTAGCTGTTTGTGAAAAGGGAATAGCTGTCTCTTCACAGGTCTCCCGGAGAATGTCTAAGACATCTCTTGGTTCTCTATTGTAAAGTAGTTCAAAAGGAGAGACTGGTGAATGCTTGAGGGGTCTGTCTTATTGCAAATAGGGCCCAGGGGATGATACTATCCAAAGCCTTTCCGTTAAATCTCTCTACCATCCGTGCGTTTGGGAGTGGTAAACTGAAGGTCTTAAGGTGGAGATATTTAGGAATTCCTTGACTTCAATCATCAATTTGCTCATAAAATTGGATCCCTGATCTGTTAGAATTTCCTTCGGGAAACCAACCCTAGAAAAGAATGGGAGTAGGTGTTTTAAGATCTGTTGAGTTGTATTGTTCACATGGGGAATGCCTCGGGTATCGGATAGTGCAATGGCCAATTACAAGGACCTATTTATTACCCAGTCTAGATGTTTCCAATGGTCCAAGGCTATCCATCCCAATTCGGTAGAAAGAGACTTCTCTGATTGGTATAGGAGAATTTACCACTGAGGTGAGCTTGGGTCTTAGATTGTCCTAAATGTCCCCATGTCAAATGAGAATGTGCAATCTCTAGCACAATTTCACGATGGGTTTTTGGGATTACTAATTGAATTTTACTTAGGCCTTCTCTGGAAGTTTCCTTTCTATACAGTAATCCCAGTTTCAAAAAGGAAAAGGGTGTCCACTTTTCTAGTCCTTCTCCCTCAGGAATCACTTGTATGAAAGCCTCTGTGAGTGCTGGATCATTTTGCTGGGCGAAGGTTAGAAATGGAAGGATGGTAGGTTCTTCTTCCCTCTTTGCCTCAGTGATGGATGGTTCATCAGCCTCTACAAAGCCTCAGCTACCTCTCTCAGTTGCTTTTGGTTCACTTTCTTCCTTAAAACGGGGAAATAGAACCTTCTGAAGAATTCCCTGTGCAATGTTGTCTCCACAATTTATTTCAAATGGAGTTTCTCCATGATTCTGTAGTAGAAGCTTTATGTCTCCCTGGAAGTTGTGATATATTACGCCTGATAGGGCATCCATACCAAATGTGCAATGCAGGCCAGATTTTGGGACTAGTTTAGCAACCATCAGAGGATATTAGGACTAAGTCTGTGGGAATCATCCCTGTTTTCCCAGGAGGGATAGTAGCATCTCTGCTGCTATAAATGTCAACGTCCATGGATTCCTTCAAGCCGGTAGAGGGAACTGAGGCTCTGTGACTATGTTTCTGGAATTTTAGGGTCCCCCAGTTTGTCTCAATTGAGTCACATCCCACATCCTGACACCACATGCAAGGAAGGCATGGTATCAAACTGTGAAGATAGAAAAAAGTGATCACAGTTAAAGGGTGTTTATTGAACTTCAGTGGGTAGGTAAAACACCTATCTGAACTTAAATCTAAAGATGGGAGCAAGCTATGACCATCAAATAATAATAACACAGTCCTAGTGGAGTATTTATCAAAATAAAAGGGCCTATACTAATAAACCTATTGCCAATCCTTACTTCCAAATACAAATGATGTGGGAGAACAATGTGTGCAAAAGAAAAGTGTTCAAGCAAAAGTATCGACAAAAAATATGGGCGCTTTTCATTGATGCCCCTACTCAAATTCTATTGGGGCAAAGTTATCCCAGCTATTACCTATCGAGCTGACGCCATGCCATCTCTACCCAACTCTCTGTGGGCCAGACTTGAGAGTCTCTTCTGACGTTCAGTTTTGAATTTACCATCTTCTACTCCGATAGCCTTGATAAGACGTGAACTCTCTCTTTCATCTTTAGAGTCAACAGTTAAAAGGGCTTCTGTCATGCTATATCGGAAGATCAAAGATCCTTCTTCCCTGTCAATTTTTTCGATGGTACAGGCGGAGATGTACTCAAGCAAAAGCATACTACTGTCCAAATGGGAGTTAATGTGTTTACAGCAACTTGAAATTTGCGTCAGCTCCATGGAAGAACTTTTGGGTAATCCAACAAAAACCAAATCCCGTATTGAGGAAATTGACTGGATAAGTACATTGGACAAGGCATCTGAGTCCAAGCTGACTAGCCACCTACCACCAACATGCACAAAATTGAATACAGGCCAACCATTTCTGTTAAAACATCCAAGCAGAAAAACTCGGAACACTCTTCTGCGTGCAAGGTTGAATGTGTTACCCACGAATGAAATCCTGCACATAAGAGGCCTCTCTCCATCTAATACCTGCCGCTTTTGTAACGACACCGAACAAAGCGAAACATTACGGAACCTTTTATTACTGTGTCCAGGAACAGACAAATTCAGATCGCCGTATATACTGCATCACTTAAAGAATGCTTACCTGATTGACGATGCAGTTTGGTGGGAGCGTCTAATAGGAGGCTTGAGACCCTCTTGGACTATAGCAGCCACTGAAATCCTGGACCAAATCTTTGCACATACAGCTTCGTAGACTCGGCAGAGCGGGCCCATGTAAAGCCAGGCACAAGGGGTGACACCTCTTGGTGGTGTGTGGGTCGGTGCAATTACCAAGATGGTTGGGAGTGATTTCACTTGTGCCTTCACATTTGCCTTCACCTTGAATCTTCACATCTCTTCTTCTATTAGCCATGACTTTTGCTTTGATTTTTGGACAAACATTTTGGGAAGTTTTTAGAAACAATTGAAGTTTTCTGTTCATCTTCTTGTAAAAATCACTTCGGTGATTAAATAGTCTTAATAAAAAAATAAAAATAAAAATATGTCAGGATAGTTGAACAGTTGGCTTCCCTTCCCCACGTTTTCAGCACAGGACAAGGCGGCACATTCAAACTTTGCACACACTCTGACTTCTCTGCCACGAGGATAGAGTACAAAGCATAGGGCTTTTTTGTGCTTAAGTCTCTTTACCATTCAAAGTCTCTTTATTGCAGAGGGCCTGACATAACAAACATACCAAACAAGCACTCAAACTTTTCCTTTTTATCACTTTTAGCAGGACACCTTACAGAGACCTTCGATTGAGCACACTTTCAGTGTCGGACCACTCTATCACAGGTGTTGTATATTTCTTCTCTTAGTTCAAACATCCATCAGCAATTCAGCTTTCCTCTCATCTTTCATCAAACGTGTTATAAATCTTCCTTTTTGCACTCTTTATACAATGTTGCTGCTTGCAACCTTGACTTCAACACAGACCAGTCTTACATTGGTTTCCCCAACTCACCAGCTGTGTTAATCTTACTCGTGCTGCTTTATTCTTGGAGACAAGGATGGTACTGCAGCGGCTGCTGCTCCTCCCCGACTTGATCAGCCATGCAGGAGGGCCCGCGTATCTCTGACACACAATGCAGGCTTTTTGAGTCTTGTTTCCTGTCCTTACTGCTTTCAATCCAAAGGACTTTGGAAGTAATGGTTTACACCGGAAAAGTCAAGGTGTTCTTCCTCCTGGTGTGCCCTTCTTGGTTTGCCATCTTTCTTCCCTTGTTCAGCTGCTGTCTCGAAAACACTCTTCCTTCTTGTGCTTTGCCTCGCTCAGAGTGCTTTCTCATGCTCCACTTTTTATCCATGTGGGGAAGTTTAATTGATGTCATCTGTGAGTGGTTACCATTAATTGCCTGACCATAGTAGTGGGACATGCCAGGTACAATGCTCAGGTGTGAGTCTGTTTTCTCCCAGAGCGGGCTGTCCGTGTGAAAGTGTTATGTAGGAAAGGGGGGGGCAGAGTTCCTAAATATCCTACCAGGTAGGATGGGGTAAAGGTGCTACAGGAAAGGGGATACCGTGTCTCATCATCGAGTGTGCCAGGTGATCCTCCTGCACTGGTACACCTACAGGGTCTGGATCCAAAGGCAATGGCCATGCCCTGACCACCTGGGAGAGAGATTACAGGTGACTAGTGAGTGAGAACCTTCTGATTTCTTACAAATGGCCACCAACTCTCTCCACATATCGCCATCTGACTGACTCCTCCTTGCTCACCAATTCCCCTCTCTCTCTCTCACACTATCTCTCTCCACTCTGCATTCATCACTCTGTGTCCTGTCTCCCTCTTGCCTTCTGTTATCCTTCACATCAGCTCCCGCACCAGCACTTCTACTCCCCAGACCTTCACCTCTTGACTTGTTGTCCTTTTCCTTCCCCTGCATCCATGGGTGACCCAAAGGTACATGTGCCACTTGATGGTTGTGCAGAACTTGTATGCCTGCAATCAATGGCCTGACTTTTGCATGCATCCCAGGGCTGACTCACATTTCTTTCCAGTGTGCATGTACTGCTGTGTTTTAAATGTGTTTGTTTCAATGGCATTGATTTATCTGTCAATGACCATTGATGCTGTTGGATTGATAGTTGCTCACACTCTGTTATTTGGGCTTCTGGTCATGGACACTGTGTGGTCTATGACGGTCATGTTAACTTCTTCCATACAGTTATGAAGTATGTCCTGTTTGTTTACTTTCATGCAATGCATGTCTTTGCAAACTTACAATGTTGTTTCAGGTCAACTGCTGACTACCTTGTGCATGTAAGTTCAAGGCACTCAGTTGGACACATGATGTGATGTTGTTGGGGGCATGGAGGCTTTCACTGTGTGTGGTGTTCATCATTGCATTGGCATGAGGTGAGCAGGTCTGGCTTTAAGGGTGTGGGGACACATGGGGTTGGCTGGCAAGTCATTGCTTGCATGATTTATTTTTTCATGCCTATCACACAGTATCCCGTTCACTCAACAGTTCATGGCATGTCTACCCATGCTGACAGTCCACTCCTGGTACTTTGGCTGTGTATGGGGTTGCACTTCCCAGACTATTCCACATCCAGCACAGCATGGCAGGACATGTGGGGGATGCCCTGTATGTCCAACCGCAAAGGGTGGATGTCCCACTCCTGGACACCAGGTACAGGCCATAGTCCTGACATTGTTGCTTGTCATGGCAATGTGTACTGTGCACCGTATCCCTGAAGCTATTTTATGTTGCTGCTACCTTCAACTATATGCTCATTGTTGCCCATTTAGTCCAGTCCCTCTGGGAATTGCCTTCCCTTCCTCTTTCCTGTTGCCTGCTCCCTTTTGTGTGGCAGTATCCGTACCCTCTGTTTCTCATTACTTTCTCTTGTCTGCTTGTCTCTCTTCTGCATGTTGCCTCTGTGTCCTGCCCTCCTCTATGATTGCTGCCTATTTGCCCAGCTGCTTTCTGCCGGATCCTGTCTTCACTGCAATTGCTTAGGATTTAGGATTTCACCTACCATCATCTTGGACATTCCATCATCGGCTCCCCTGACAGTCTTTCTTACACTGACCTGATGCCACGTTAATCAGGGGATGGCAAATTGTGGCAATGGGAGGGCTTTCGAGGGAATCCTGGGTTTCCAACCTCTTAGAGATACCTCTTCGGGAGTTTTCTCAGTGTCATTCTGACTACAGCCTGATCTGATGTATCACAGTGATCCCTCACCAGGAAAAGGGGTAAGTGGAATGTGGTCCTTCACAGCATGGCACTCAGATGGGCAGTTGATGTGGGTGGTGATGGTGCCACTGTGTGGGGTGTTTTACATTTCATTGGCTTGAGGTGAACTGGTCCAGCTGCATGTGTGTGGGTGTGGTTCTGTGACTTTGAGCTATTTTTCAGTACTGAGGCATTCTGCAAGGGCAGTTGCTTGCTGATATTCAAGGCAACAGTGATGTGTGATGCCTGCATGCCCCACCTCATCAGTGTTGGCTGGTTTTGAGACCTAAAAGTTGGTGCAACAAGTGATACAGGTGACAGATGTGCCGTGAGATGTGCATCTTTCTTGTAGTGAGTTTGCTACTTTCTCAGTTCATATCACTATTTTGATGTAGATGGGTATTGGTTACATTAATTTCTTCAGGGAAATGGGGTGGCAAGTCCAACTGTATTTTGTTTTGCAATACGCAAGGGGATAGATGTGCAGTGAGATGTACATCTTTCTTGTAGTGAGCTTGCTATTTTCTCAGTTCATATCACTATTTTGAAGTAGATGGGTATTGAATACATGTTTTGGTCAGGGAAATCGGGTGGAAAGTCCACCTGTATGTTGTTGTGCAACGCGCTTAGGGTGGCCAGGGCCGTGTTCACATATTTTTGTTTCAGGCTGAGTTTTGCACTGTGCCTTCTCACTTGTGTTCTCATGTGTGTTATTGGGGGTCTGCGTGCACATTGTATGTTGAGGGGCATGTGTTGGTGGTAAGTGATTTTGTTGTATGTGTTGTGGGTTTTGTTGTGTGTAACATATATGCTGTTGTTTAAACATGCTATGACTCTGTCAGTGGTTTGAGCAGTTGATTTTATGACACATTTTGCCTCTGCCAGACATACATTCACAGGGTATTGTTAAGGGCATGGTGGATTGGCCCAAACTCATCATTGGATGGCACCAGGGATGTGGCTTCACAGTGTGTGCTCTTCAGGGGCTGGTATTTATGTGAAGTAACATTGCAGAAACTGATTGCGTGCAGCCTCTCCCAATGCCACGAATGCCACCAACAAAGAAAATTGATGTGCCTGTGGCTGAGGGCGATGTCCCTCCTGAATCTCTACCGATATGTCATGCCATGTGGCGACATTGTACAGGACACAAGCTACCACAATGATTTTACATACTACTGATGGGGCATTTAGCAATACCCCGCCAGAGTGGTCAAGGGAGCGGAAACGTGACTTGAGCACAACAAATATGTGCTTGACTATTCCCCTAGTGGCTAAATGTGCTGCATTTTAGCTTACCTCGGCTGGTGTGGCAGTATTCCTGAATAGCATGAGCAGGAATGGTGATAGCGGGTAGGAACTGTGTCCTGCAAATGTGTAGACAGTTGTTATTGACATTGATTGTCATGGTCAGTTTTTTACTGTGTCTCATGACTACGTGCATGTGCATAACAGTTGATACTCACCTGGGATGCAGCTGTTGCCGAACGCTCCCAATGCTAGGACCCAGTAGAGTGGTGACCAGTAGTAGATGTACCTGTCATGAGTGCTAGCAGGAAAATTGGTGTGGACTTGTTTGATGACTCCTTTTGCATCCCAGATGACCTGCACATTGATGGAATGCCAATGCTTCCGGCTACAGTAAATGTGCTCCATCATTCGGGGGTACATAGCGCTACATGCGTGCAATCAATGCTTCTGAGTACACATGGGAAGTATGCTACTGTATAGAATTCCTGGCATAATCTCAGTCTTTCCTGCAGTGTGTGTGGCATGTATATGTGCCTATGCAGGGATGCATGCACTGGCGTAACAGGGGCCCCCGCAGCCACCGCCGTGTGGGGGGCCCCGCTAGCACATGTCCTGGGAGGGGGCCCCACTTGAAAAAGAATGGAAAAAAAAAATCTTTTTTTTTTAATTTCTTTTTTTAATCACTTTGCCTTCATAAAGAAATTATTTCTGTAACAGAAATAATGTCTTTCTGAAGTCAGAGTGACTTCAAAAAGAAACAATCAGCCTCATTACAAGTTTGGCTGTAGCCAAGCCGGTAAAACCGCCATGCTGCCGCCAAACTTGTGCTTTTTTCCAGCATCCGCGAATGGGCAATTACCGGGTCATTATGGCCCCGCCGGACCTGGTAATTGCCAATTTGCGGGCGGCGGAAAAAAATGCTCCCCATTCCCATTTGATCCCCATAGGGTTCAATGGGAATGAGGAGATTGGATGCACCGGCACCATTCAGAATGGTGCCGGTGCACCCGACATGCTCTGCTCACGGGTGCCGGTACGCCTGCCAGGTCAGACCTGGCCGGCGGGAAGGCAGCCTCGAGCAGAACTCATAGTTTGCCGGTCTGGTAACAACAGTACCGGCAAGCTTACCGGTACCGTTGTTAATGGACCGGCAAACTTATAATGAGACCCAATTTCTTTTTGAAGTAATAGGGCTCCCCTCAACCCCATGACGTGTGTCTGTGAGTGTATGGTGAAAGGGTGCACACAAATATATGGGTGACTGGGTGTGCGTGTGTGCGTGTACGGTGAAAGGGTGCACACTTAAATGTATGGGTGGCTGCCTGGGTGTGCCTGCATGGTGAAAGAGTGCACACTTAAATGTAAGGATGGCTGGTGTGCATGCGTGTATATGGTGAATGGTGTTTGTGCTTGTGCTGAGGGGCGCAACAAAACCTACATTTCAGGGGGCTGATGCTTCAAATGTTGGGGGAGGCGCTAACTTCACGGGTGGTGATGGAGGCAAACTTTTTTGTGTGGGGACATCTAACTTCTTTACGCATTTTAATGAGACTATTCTAGTGCAGCTTCAATGTTACAAGCAGTTAACTCTCTCCTTTAAGTGTGAAAGCACCCACTTATGAACTGTTGTGAGAATGAACAGTCTCCTGTTCCCTTTCTACACTTCCAATCACTTCCCTGACATTAAAGTGCTAAACACACATCACAATTTCAATTGCCTAAAAGATTTGGCATTTGAATGCAGGTACTAACAGTGAAATGCTTTACGTTAGTAACTGCTTGGCCCTTGTTAACCGAGGTGCTGTTTAACATCGGTGTCCTGTTCTGTCCGGCAACTGCTCTGAAGGTCAGCCAGGTTGAGTCAACATAGCCCAAAATTACTGGGGGCGAGTGCTGCAGCCCAGTCAAGTGAATATTGTTAAGACCCTACTTGTGTTTAATGCCTTAATTACTTATTGGTAATCGTCATTACTCCTAGCCCTATTCTTCCTTGTCCCTGCAATTGTGTATGAGGCAGTACTTGCCTCATACACAAGCACTGGGATGAGGTAGAGGTACATGGAGGCAATGCCTGACTTAGCTACCTGTATCTTCATTACGCCTAATCCCACTCTTTCTCATCCCAGTACTTACCTATGAGGCCAGGAGCCTCAAACGTAAGCTCTAGGACAAGGAGGAGGGACGTTAAGGTAATTCTGGGCCAAGGATCTGATTTTGGAGGTTGGGGTAGGGCATGGCAGGGAGAGGGCATGTGTGGGAGGTGGGATTGTGCGATAAATCATAATGGCTGTCCATGTCCAGGCTAAGGAGGCATGATATGTGGTTTTAGTGGCTAGAGGGGCAATTTGGTGCAGCCAGTCTAGTTATTCCTCAATTTGGTATGACTTTTTTTTAACTGCGCATTTCTGATAAAAGCAGTCCTGCTAAGTGTAATTACCTGGCTAGATTGGCATTTGGGTGCTGCCAGTCTAGCCATTTCTTACTGCAGCATTGTATATTTTTTTGTGCATCTGTGATAAAATGATATGATAGAAGTCTATTATAACACGCCTGTACACAAGTGATTCTTGGCGCGACAAAAAATGGAGTCAAGATAGAGGGAGTGACAAGACAAATGATCTTACTAGGCCTTGTGTCATTCAAATCGTGCAAGTGCGAGAATGAGAAATGCAAGGGGAAAGGGAGGGGGGAGTGCAAGGAAGAAGGGTGGGGAAAACAGGGCTGTAATGCTCTGAGTAAGTGCAGCCAGGAGAGTGCAGCTCTGGGTAGTGCAAAGAGAACAAGGGACTGTAGGGTTACAGTTACAGTCCCTATGTGAATGCTAGGCCATCGGCAGAGCAAGGGTGACTGATCAAGAAAGAGCCTGGACTCAGTGAGACTATGAGGGTAGCCAAGCAACCAGTCGGTGCAGCAGACAGGTAGGTCAGGTAGGTCAGCAGGGGAGGGAGGGAGCAAAAGCAGAGGAGAAGAGGAAAGTTTTGAGCTGCTTCCGGACATCAGGTGGTCTGATAAAGTTTGAGAGGGGCAGGGAGGCCATTCGAGAGGGAGGCATCTGCAGAGGAGAGAGATCTACCACCCCCACTCTCCGCCTGAAGAAGCATCTAGCCCTTAGAGAGTTGGAGGTAGCCGGTGGAAGGGCTAGAGAAAAAAGGTATTTTGGAAGAGAGCGTTGGTTGTAGTGTGGGCCCAACCCCAGAAAGCCTTGTGGACAAAGCAAAGGGCCTTGAGCTTTCTTCTTGCAACCACCGAGAGCCAGTGGAGAGATTTCAGGGCTGTAGAGATATGATCCCTGGGCTTGTGGCCAAGGACAAGTCTCGCTGTCCTGTTCTGGATAAGTTACAGAGGGCGGAGAGTAGAGGAAGGCAGCTTGAGAAAGAGGCTGTTGCAGTAGTCCAGCCTAGAGAGAAACAGGGCTCTGGAGACAGTGAGCTTCTGGGGGAAAGTGAGGAAGGGAAGAGTCCCTTTGAGGAGGAGCAGCTGGTAGGTAGTGGGACCTCTTGGCGACGTCCGAGATGCGAGGAGAGAAAGAGAGAGTAGAGTCGAAGATGACACAAAAGGTTGTTTGCCTCGCAGGAAGGCGAAGGAAGAGGGCCCAAGGTGGGTGGCCAGAGTGAGAGAGGGAAAGCAGGAGCAGGGGTCCCAATGAGAAGGAACTCCATCTTAAAGACACTAATGTCGATATCGTTGGAGGTCAATCAATCCTGAATCACGGATAAACAGTCAGGAATGAGCAAGAGATGAGAGGAGCCTGAACGAAAGCTGAGTGCCATTCGCATAACACTGAAAGTTAGAGGAGAAGGTAGAGATCAGGTGGGCCAAAGGGGCCAACTAGAGGTTGAAAAACCAGGGTGAGAGGATAGAGCCCTGGGAATGCCACAGGAAGAGAGAGAGAGAGGTGATGGAAAAAAAGGGACCAAGTTGGACCTGGGAGGGGCAGTCCAAGAGGAAGGAGGTCAGCCACTCCAGACCCTGATCCGTGATGCCCAGGTTCTCACGTAGTCGATTGATCAGGATGGCATGGTTGACTGTGTCAAAATTCGAGGAAGATCACGGAGGATTAGGACAGAAGGAATGCTGGAATCAAGGTTAGAGAGCAGATCATCACAGGTATTCAGGAGAGATGTTTCGGTGCCTCTGGCAGCTCTGGAGCTAGACTTATGGTCATGGAGACAACCAACAGATTCAACGTGGAGAGTAAGCTGGGAGATTGCCAGTTTTTTTCAAGTGTTTTCCCAGCAAAGGTGTGATGGAGATTGGGCAATAGTTTGCCGGACAGGTAGGATCGGCAGACTGCTTCATGAGGAGTGGGTGCACAAGGGAGTGCTTAAGGGGAGAGGGGAACGTTACAGTGGTGAAAGAGTGATTACAGAAATTGGCCAAGGTGCAGTGAGGGTGTCAATATGGCCCTTGATGGTTCTGGAGGAGCAGGGGAGCACCTGTTTGGATGACACTTTCATGGATCGGACTTGTCTAGAAACCTTGTCAGGTGTTGTCAGAGAGAAAGAGGAGAAAGGAGGAGGAGAGGTAGAGATGGCTAAAGGGGGGCCGAGAGAGGAAGAGGGAGAGGAAGAGGAGATAGTGGACAGGATGTCCTGAGTTTTAGCTGGGAAGTGAGAGGCCAGAGCCATACAGAGGGCCTGGGAGGGAACCGGAGAGGTGGAGACCGCAACAGGATTGACCGTTCCATGAAGATTTTAAAGAGTTTGGCCATGTTGTTTGAGGCAGCAGAGACCGAGGCTTCAATGTGTGCTCTCTTCTTGATGAGTGTTATTGCTTCGACTGGCATTTTTGTGCATCCAGTCTAGGTCTGTATAAATGTGGCCTGGCATGCTTTACTGTAATTTCATAACGCGTCTACACTGGTCTACATTGTGCAGCCAGTGGGACATGTTTTCAATGTGGCATGGCATTGTTAATAGCAAAGCATTAATGTTCCTGTGCACCGTTGGTGACTTACATATATTGGATTGGTGTTACGCTACAAAACAATTGCAAACACTCTGGCTTTTTGGCCAATTATTCTCAGAAAGTGTGCTGTATATTGCAATAAAACACATATTTATATCTTTCTCCTAGTACAGTGTGCGGCATTCCCTTCAGCAGCACGTTCATGCGTATTGTGCAAGCGTGATAATCTAGGCCGGCCCAGAGTGTGGCACGACCGTGATTTGTTGCCGAGATGGGGGGGCCCCCTCAGCATGGCTCGCAGGGGGGCCCCCACATTTTGTGTTACGCCACTGGATGCATGTGATGTCATGCAGCTCCAAACCTAGTGCAGACAGCAGGATTGCATTGCCTAAGATGTGCCCCCTACAATGGCAGTGGTGAGCTGGAAGGATCTTGTGGCTATTAAATGTAGGACTGTCAGCTCCTTCTCCAAGGGGGTGAGTGCATGGGAGCAGATGAGTGATGCAAGGTCTTCCTCCCTGACCAGGTCTATCATGACATGGGGGGTGGGGGAAACCTGTACCTTGCATGCACCTGGTTGCCTGGCATCCTAAACAGCATGGTGCTTGTTGAGAAAACACAGGGCCTCCGCATCCTCATTCTCCTTCTGTGTCCATGTATGATGGCTCCCAGTATACCTGCATTCATCCTTGCTGACTGACGGTGGAATGGTGTGCATTGCATGCTTTATGCACGTTGTTTCCTTTGCACGTTGTACTTTTCGTGTACTATCAATGTGGCGGAGAGATCAAGAGGTTTGCACGTGACTTTTCCCAACATGATGTTGCACAGTGAAATCCATACATTCGGTTATGTTTGCGCTTGGATGGGCATGTGGTTCTTTGGGTGGCCGTCCCTCAACACGCCCACATTTTTCCTTGTTCTCCTGCATTTTGCCAGGAGAATGGGGGATATGCATGTTCCGCCCACTATTTATTTAGTTGCGTGGGCCCATCCATATTTTGCGTGGAGTGTCATGCACAGTTGTCAACTGCACGCAAAGACGTGACGGGCCCGAGCATAGCCACAAAAAGGCACACACAGTCTGTTCCATGAATTGCTGAATTGAGTTTTGTGTGCTAATAAGTTTGCAAAGTCACTTTTCAGCCTGCACAAATTAAATAAATCAGGCCCGTGGTCATTTTATGAGCATGTTATATACTTATATTAACTGTCTGTTAATTCAATGGTATTATAATCTCTCATCCTTTGGTGTAGGACTACGTAGCCTGTCATGATTGAACTGAAACCAGCATGCACATAACTCTAACTCATCAGGACCAGATCATCTTTCTAAAGGGTACTTCTCATTGGTGACTACTTAATTTGAGTAATTTCAAAAAATGTAGCAGGCGCTCCTCTCCAGAAAGAACATGGCATGATAACCTGTTCTGAGATGAGAGTTTGCAGCACACACTTTTTGCTCACTGTACCTTTCACAGATGGGAAATATTCATTTACATATCAGTCTTTGTCCCGCCCACATGGGCAGTCCAGCACCGAAATGCTATGCAATTCCTCTCTGAACAAGAGTACCAACAGCAACCCCAACAGCAACCCCATACACGTGTTTCAGCCTTGTTGGTCCTCATTAGTGAGGTGAAGCTGTGCCTCTCTGAGCACAGTCAGCAGGTAGTCCACGTCTGATTGACTCAGGGTGACCCCCCAAGTTCCTTGCAAATATTTCAAAAAAGGTAGTGGTCCAAGTTGCACATAAGTCACATAGTCCATGGAGAGACCTCAAAGTCAGTAACCATGTCTGCTAATCCCTGTTTGCCTGTATAAACACAGAGTTTGAGAGTCCTTCTGGTTCCTAGGACCAGCTATTCTGAAAATCTGTCTGACTCTGAGAAATGTTAGGGGACTTTAGCAACTAGGGAAACTTTCCCCTAATGTGTAATTAAGTGCAGTCACCTTCTACACTGGAAATGAAGTCATGCAAAACCCACTTAACCAAGAGCAGGTTGCCTGACCACTGGGAGCACATTTTGCTCCTATTTGTAATTTGATGGTGGGGAAATGGTATGTTTGCACTCAGGCGTAGCCATGTCCCTAATGCTAAGATTTTGTCATTTGCACGGTGGAGTGCAAATGTGCAGTGCAAAAGAAAGTATACACGTGTGTATGCTACCTTTTGACCTGAAAATTTGAACTTGACCATTCACATGAGTAAACACGGCCTGGCATGCTTTCATACTTGTGTTAGGCAGAATCCTGTGCAGTGCCCTTAGGGACCACTACACACAATTAAGACTACAAGTGGTAATACAAGTTCACCTTTGGTACAAGCCTGTATTACTATGTTAAAGTGGTAGCAGTAGCGGATCAGCCAGGGTTATCTCAATAGTATATGAGCAGCAGCAGAGATTACACAAAGGGACCACAATTACTGTGACTCAAGCAAACACTGACTCAAGGTTTCAGGTAAAAAATATGAGTACGTATATTTTTAAACCATGTGTTATAAACACAACACTTTTATTAATTCAAAATCACACGTAAAATACACTACAACCAACCAATTCACTTTGGTACACTCTAACTCAAGGTAAGTACCCTATGTTTTAACGGACCGGTGTTGTGAAACAAAAGACGTTACCGGGAATACGTATGTGATCACTTTTTGACAGTAATGACAGTTCGGTCTTACTAAATATACGCGTATCCGCGACAAGAAATGTTACCGGGCAAAAAAACACTTAGCACCTGAGTTAACCAGAGAGAGTTGAGGGGAAAAATCATAGGCAATACTTTTGTCAAGGCAGACCGAATCAGAGAACACTCGTTGACAGAAATTCAAGAGTCAATAGGCCGGAGCCAGTGTCAAGTGGAACCGGGTTCCTGTTGTCGAGGATCACACAGTTGAACAGTTCAAGATTCTACATTGCCAGGAGTACTTAGATATTGTCAACAGAGGAAGCAAAAGTTATAAGAAGGAGGGAAGACAAGGGCAAGCCTTGGAGGCGAAGAAAAGGGATTCACCCTAATTCCTCAGGCAGAACACAGTACCTTATTCAATGAAGAAGCTGGTGCCACGGCAGTTGTTCCTGGTAGTTTCCTGCAGACCCACGGTTCCTGGAGCTTCAGAACGAAGGAGGACGTCTGGAGGGGTCTGCACCACACAGAGATGAAGCTGGCAGCAGTGACGGTGAATAAAAGGTACGCTCCTTAAAAACAGCAGAGGCTCTTCAGATGGCTATCCGGACCACTACAGCAGTGTGCAGCGATTTCAACCAAGAAGAGGATCCTCTGGCTGTGGAAGATGAGCTGGTTATCCCGACCAGGCTCAAGGGAAGAAGACTCCGGACTGGATCTTCTCTGGTCGTCGAAGGGTAGATAGCTCAGGACTGCAGAAGGGCTTCACCAGGACGGGGTAGTTGCAGCAGCCATCTTCTTCTCCACTTCTCTTTGGTTCCTTGTAGTTCCAGTGGCGACTCTGACTTCTAGCCCAAGAGACCTCCCTTTTATGCGAAAATCCCTCATTCACACAGCCTGCCTGTCAATCACGCAGCAGGGGGGTTGTCCAGCCCGGACAACCACCTCGGCCAATCATGGCAAAGTGCGTTGGGTTTCCTAGGATACCCAGTGCAGGGGGTGACCACACCCCTCCCTCACATTCAGTCCTCCTAGACACCCAGGTGCCTGGAGGAGGGCTTCTTGGCAGAAGCCCGCCAAAAGACAGTGAACAAAGAAGGCAAACCTGGTTTGGTGTGCAAAGTAAAATACAAGAAGGACTTTAACAAACAAAAAAATGGCGTATAAACCCGACCGGAGGCAAAAGAAAGAGTATTTGGTCAAGCAGGTTTATGTTCAAGGCTAATATAATAGCCTAAACAATACCACGTTTATATAGTATAATCACAGTAGAAAGGTTAGGGTAGATACCACTGCCACCAGCCAAGACTAAATGTTAAAAGAGGGAAACAATGCTCTAGGAGGTACAGATAAAAAGGGCTAAGGATTAACCCTGTCCAGTACTCCATGGAAGATGGGGTGTACTGGATCTGTGGTTAAATGACTAGGTAAAGTTAATGGCAACTTTACCTTCTTCTGGGGGACAGTAGTCAGCCTCAGAAATGGAGTCGGTGGGAAATCTAAAAGACAACCCTGTGTCACTGCACTGAAGGTGCTGTGTAAAACACAAAAGAAGGGGGCTACTGAAGTGGTGTACTCCAGAGTCCACAATCACAAAAGCAGATGAAATACACATGGCAAAAACACAGGTAAGAGTGGGAAAAAGAGGCACACTCTTACCAAGTGAAAAAAATAACTCCTAAAACCCAGCAAAGCTGCTGGGTGGGATTTAATCCACTCCTGGATGGATCTCATACCTCTAGTCGGTTATAAACATCCTAGAGAGACCATCAGCATTTTGGCAGTGACTTCCTGCTCTCTGCTCAATGGAAAAATGAAATCCTTGTAGGAAGATTGACCATCTGAGTAACTTTCGTTTTTTCTCTTTCATTTGCATCAGCAATCTCAAGGGTTGGTGGTCAGTCTGAATGATGAAGGTAGATCCATACAAGTATGGTCTAAACATCTTCAGTGACCAAACAAAAGCAAAACATTCACATTCTATTGTTGCCCACCTTGTCTCAGGATCCTTTAACTTCCTGTTGATGCATCAGTTTGTACAATGAAGGATTGGTGGTAGTCAGGAGCTTTTAGGACTGGAGCTTGACAAAGGGCTTTCTTCAGACCTTCAAAGGCTTGATTGCACTCCTCATTCCACCTGTACGCCTGATGTTATGATTAGGAATTGTGGTTCATATAGAATTCAAATTTACCTTTAAAGGGTACAGGAATCCCCGCAATCAATAAACTTGCTCCCTAGGAACGGAGCGTCGGGATACAACTGAGTACTTCGGTAAGCTGCGCTAGGGAATGTCGTGTCACGTGATGACATCACGTGCACGGGTGCGCGTGACATCACAATGTAAACAATACACGTCACTATTAGGAAAGTGAAAGTGAGGTAAATATCATTTGAATTTCAGAAAATCAATGGAGCTAGAGTATGTATCATGCATAGGGTAATAGTATCTATTAGATAATACAATTGAGCTACAATTCATGTGCTTGTGGTGGGGCATGCGCTCAGCGTTTGGGATTCAACCCCTTTGGAGTACCATGGGATATGTGATTAATCTTACTGCTCCACAAACTCATTAAATTAGTATAACACATTTCTGTTCTTCATACTATTACCCTATGCATGATACATACTCTAGCTCCATTGATTTTCCAAAATTCAAATGATATTTACCTCACTTTCATACAGAACAACAAATATAGTTAACATTATATGATTGTGATGCCGCCAAAACAGTTCTCCTAATAATGACGTGTATTGTTTACATTGTAATGTCACGCGCACCCGTGCGCGTGACGTCATCACGTGACACGATATTCCCTAGTGCGGCATACCGAAGTACTCATTTGTATCACGACGCTCCGTTCCTAGGGAGCGAGTTTATTGATTGCAGGGATTCCTGTACCCTTTAAAGGTAAATTCGAATTCTTATTGAACCACAATTCCTAATCATAACATCAGGCGTACTAATATCACGTACATATTGCTTTTAGTGATTTAACCCTTTGACTTTGTCCAATCGACCAAGGCACTTCTTGACTCAGGGTCAATAGTGAATATCCTATTCAAGGTGCACATCTTGTTTACTTGAACTCTAACACACTATTTATTTTTCTTTGACAATTAGAAACACAAACCGTACATTATTTTCACTGTATTCATTACAGGCTTGAATAACAACCAGTGCATTCAGACGGTAAGGACTTGCCTCCTCCATTGCACATCAGATTCATATTACAATTGTCATGTCACGATGGCTCGGGTGCTTCTCACTGTGCACTCATGACTTTCCCTTTTTTCTAAATTTCTCTGCATGGGTACGACTTCTATGGACTCCAAACGGGTGATCATTGGCGCGGATCGCATGTCCCACTTCATGCTATTTATGTATAGAAACACGAACACAGCTATATATATTTTGTTTTTTTGGAATACGCACACACATGGCAAATGTCACTTTAATCAAGCAGATTATCTTTGACAGTTAATGCAAAATGAATTTACTGTCTTTTTCTCCTATTTTGTCTCCATGTATGCTTGCTCATCCCAAAACTCCTACCAACCTGTGTGGAATGCCATTTAATACTTCACTTTATGTTTTATCATTGGTTGATTTTGTTGTATTTTTTTCTGTTTAACAACAACCAACTATATAATATGATGTTCATATGATTTTATTGGCTTATTTTGTGACTGATTGTACAACCATGGGTGATTAATAGCCTTGAGAACGACCGTAGGGGTCGAAACACGTGTCGGCTATTTACTTCACCATACAAAGAAGAGACTTTTTTCATAACTTGATGTGTGGTTTCGATTATTTATAGCATTGGCTTATGATTGCTACTATCTGAACATTTTTTCACTTGAGATAAATACTGTTTCCGTGCACAGTGATAGTCTTCTAGTAGTCTTCAAGTCAGTTTTATGCATTGTGAAACGTTGGGTGGGCGGTTCACCTCAGAAGGACTCCTGCTGTGGTAGTTTTTCTATGTGCATCATTAACTAATTAACGTATAGGCTGGTAAATAGTGCACAATCCCAAGTATCTTTCCCACTTGAATCAATTTGCGACTACTCCATAATTAGAACAAGCTGGTCTTGAGAGAACTCAACCATGTTAGCCTTCTGGTCATGCCAATGTTTGACCAGAGCTTGACCAGCCTTCAAGTTATCACTTGCCTCTGCCATCATGTGTGACATTCTCCTCCGGAGACCTATCACATAGTCAGTCACTCTGACTATCTTTGGGGAAGGAGCACTCTCCAATCCCTCCTTAATCAGGGCCAATGGACCTCTGACTGGATGGCCATAGAGAAGTTCGAAGGGACTGAATCCTACTCCCTCCCGAGGGACTTCTCTATATGCAAAGAGAAGGCATGGCAGTAGAAGGTCCCACTTTCTTCTAAGGGGTTCCTCTAAAGCACCTATCATGCTCTTCATAGTTCTGTTAAACCTCTCCACCAATCCATTGGTTTGGGGATGGTAGGCAGTTGAGAACTTGTAGGTGACTCTACAGGTTTTCCACATGGCTTGCATGTAATGGGACATAAAATGTGATCCCCTGTCAGATATCACCTCCTTAGGAAAACCTACTCTGGTAAAAATACCAAGTGGGGCCTTAGCCACAGCCGGAGCTGTAACAGTGCTCATAGGTATGGCTTCAGGGAACCTGGTGGCATGATCCACTACAACCAGGATAAACCTGTTGCCTGAAGATGTGGGAGGGTCAAGAGGACCAACAATGTCAATCCCAACCCTCTCAAAGGAACTCCCACCACTGGGAGAGACACCAAGGGTGTCACATTCTTGGCTCCACTCTTGCCAGAGGTTTGGCAAGTGTGGCAGCTCCTGCAGAATTTGTCGGCTTCTGAACCCATTTTAGGCCAGTAGCAGTAAAGAGGAAGCCTTTCCTTGGTCTTCTTAAAACTTAAGTGACCAGCCAAAGGTATCTCATGGGCTAACTGCAGAAACTGGAGTCGGTTCACTAGAGGTACTACAAGTTTCTTGCAGTCTCCAGGGGTTGACTCAGTCAGTTCACTGTAGAAGAGGCCATCTTCCCAGTGCAACCTATACTTCCCAGGCTCAGTCCCATTGAGCTGAGAAGCTGCCTGTAGGTGAAGACCTTCCAGGGTAGGACACTCTCTTTGTCCTTTGCTGAAATCTGCCCTGTTGGGTCCACCTTCTGCCAGTAAAGACGGCAGCTCAGGATGGTCAACAGGGTCAAGATCTCCTACCAGAGTAAGATCTTCTTCTAGATCTGATTCCTCAGTATTTAGCTGAACCATACAGGGTTGAACCTCACACTCAGCCTCAGCTGGTGGAGGAGTCACAGATGTGACTTTGGACAGTCTTGGAGATGTCCTTCTGGGCACAGGGGTGCTTGCTGGTTTCTTGCTGACATCTTGGGTTTCCCCTTTGTCTCCTTCTGTCCTGCCTCTATCATGTCCCCAGGAGAGCCGCTCAAAGTTCTCTACCTTGCAGACCTAGTGAGCTCTTGCTTCCTTCTGCTGGGAGACCTGGGGGTACTAGACACAACTCCAAGAGTTTTAAGGTCATTACCCAGCAGAACCCTTCCAGGTACGTTATTTTGCACACTTACAGGTATTCTGACAGTCATGTCATTACACTGGATGAGAGCTGGTAACTGGGGAACCAATTACACAGGGCCTCCAGCTAACTTGGTTAGGTGTTTGGGTGCCTTAGCAACATCCTCCACCTTGAAAAAAACATTCATCAACCACAGTTATGCTGGCTCCAGTGGCTCTGAAGGCAGTGGTTCTGATGGCAGGGGTTTCCTGCCCATTCACAGGAACACTATCTTTGTAATACTCTTTAGTATTATCTGGAATTGAGTTATAGACATCTAAGTTCTGTTGTTCCCAAAGACCCAAGGACACTAAAGAAACACTAGCTGAGACTCTCATGGGATCATGGGCTAGTAACTGAAAGATTCCACGGGCTATAGGTACTTCATCCACCTGGGAGACGGCTAAGAAGACAGTATGGACCCCTGAAGGTTTACCCTTACATCTGGGATTTCCTTTCACATGGTCAGTTAACCCACAAACAAAGCATTTCCCAAATGCTCTCTGGAATGGGGGCTTGTTCTGACCTCTATTAGGTTTGGGACCAGATGTTACACTAGCTTGATTCGGTTTCCCTTGTGGCTTACTCTGGTTGTGTTTGTGGCCCTCTTTTGGATTGGAGTTATTGGAATTCTATTTGTTGTCTTTCGTGGGCTGCTTCCCCTCATCCTTTTTCTGAGTAGCCCCAGAATCTGTGTGAGTAGCCCTGTTGGCAACCCACAAGTCAGCAGCCTTCGCTTGCTTCTTAGGATATATCTCCTCTGAATCAGCCAAGTGCTGTCTAAGGTCAGGAGAGCAGACATCAAAAATAGACTCCAACATTACAAGATTCCTCAAACCTTCATAAGTGTTCACTTTGTAACCCTTGACCCAACCATCTAAGTTTTTCAAACATTCACACAACCAGGTAGCCCAAGGGGTACCATCATGCTTTTTGAAGGTTCTAAACCTCTTAAGATACTGGGAAGGGGTCTTCCCAAACCAAGCTATTAATGCTAGTTTCACACACTCATAATCCTGTTTATCCTCCTCTCTCAACTCCATTACAGCATCACTTGCAACAGGGGGAAGCCTAGAGAAAAGCCAGGGAATCAGCTGATTCCCTGAGATACCTTGAATCCCATGATTGTACTCAAACATTGCTAACCAATCCAAAACATCAAGTTTAGTCTCATACATACCAATCATTTCCTTTGGCATACAGGGTCTCTTAGGGCTGGAAGACCTAGAAGACTCTGGGAGAGAAGCATTTTCTACAGACAATTTCTTCATCTCTAGTTCATGATTCAGCTCCATTTCTCTGAGCCTCAACTCTTCATGTTTCATGGCAGTTTGTGCATCAATACGTTTCACTTCCAATTCAAGTATCATTTTCTCAAGTGCAATAAACTCAGGAGTAAGTGCACGACAGTGGGGGTCCCTGTGGACAGAGGTTGTGCTTTCTGAACAGGCAAAGGAGTTGTAGGGTTTCCTAACAAGGACTCATCTACTTCTTCTAAAGTAACACTCTCAGAATCAGAAACATCAGTATCCACATTTGCTGGAGGGGTAGGCCCTTCTGACCCACTCTCCAGACTTTGTTTTCCCATTAACTTTGCAACCAATTCGGATTTCTTTCCTTTACTAGAGAGACTCCTCTCACTACATATGCTTCTCAAAACCTTCGCAGTGTAGTTTAAGAGACCCTCTTCAGTGTAGCTTTCCATATTTGACATGATTTCTCAGTTAAATAGAATTAGTGGTATTTAGCCTTGTGGTTAGTTGAACCCAAGCAACAGCAGCACTCTAAGTGTAATCACTCTACTTCCAAATCCTCACTGCTGTACACCAGTGTTAGGCAGAATCCCGTGCAGTGCCCTTAGGGACCACTACACACAATTAATACTACAAGTGGTAATGCAAGTTCACCTTTGATACAAGCCTGTACTACTATGTTAAAGTGGTAGCAGCAGCGGAGCAGCCAGGCTTATCCCAGAGATTACACAAAGGGACCACAATTACTGTGACTTAAGCAAACACTGACTCAAGGTTTCAGGTAAAAAATATAAGTACATTTATTTTTAAACCATTTGTTATAAACACAACACTTCTATTAATTCAAAATCACACGTAAAATACACTACAACCAACCAATTCACTTTGGTACACTCTAACTCAAGGTAAGTACTCTATGGGCCTCATTACACGGAAGGCGGTGGTCCAGGGTGCTATTAGCACCCTGGACCATGCCGGTAAAATACCGGCACCGCCTTGGCGGAAAGGGGATTTACCGCCCCATTCCAAGGTTGGAGGGGCGGTAAATCCCCTTTCCGCCATTGCCCTTCCCCATTCCCATTTCTGCCCCATAGGGCTCTATGGGAATGGGGAAGGCGCTAATTACGGCACCGCAATTTTGCGGTGCCGTAATTAGCTCCGAGGTCCCTTAGCGGGTTGGTATTTAACGCCTGCAAAAAGCAGGCGTTAAAACTCCAACCCGCTAAGGGACCTCGTAGTACGGCGGTAAGGGTTAACGGTCACCGTTGCCATTAACGGTGACCGTTAACCCTTACCGCCGTCCGTGTAATGAGGCCCTATGTTTTAACGGACCGGTGTTGTGAAACAAAAGATGTTACCGGGAATACGTATGCAATCACTTTTTGACAGTAATAACAGTTCAGTATTACTAAAGATACGCGTATCCGCGACAAGAAATGTTACCGGGGCGAAATCACACTTAGCACCTGAGTTAACCAGAGAGAGTTGGGGGCAAAAATCATAGGTAATACTTTTGTCAAGGAAGACAGAATCAGAGAACACTCGTTGACATAAATTCAAGAGTCAATAGGCCGGAGCCAGTGTCAAGTGGAACCGGGTTCCTGTTGTTGAGGATCACACAGTCGGACAGTTCAAGATTCAATGTTGCCAGGAGTACTATCTTGTCAACAGAGGAAGCAAAAGTTATAAGAAGGAGGGAAGACAAGGGCAAGCCTTGGATGTGAAGAAAAGGGATTCACCCTAATTCCTCAAGCAGAACACAGTACCTTATTCAATGAAGAAGCTGGTGCCACGGCAGTTGTTCCTGGTAGTTTCCTGCAGACCCACGGTTCCTGGAGCTTCGGTACGAAGGAGGACGTCTGGAGGGGTCTGCACCACACAGGGATGAAGCCGGCAGCAGCGACGGTGAATAAAAGGCGTGCTCCTTAAAAACAGGAGTGGCTCTTCAGATGGCTATCCAGACCACTACAGCAGTGTGCAGCAATTTCGACCAAGAAGAGGATCCTCTGGCTGTGGAAGATGAGCTGGTTATACCCACCAGGCTCAAGGGAAAAAGACTCCGGACTGGATCTCTCTGGTCGTCGAAGGGTAGATAACTCAGGACTGCAGCAGGGCTTCACCGGGATGGGGTAGTTGCAGCAGCCGTCTTTTTCTCCGCTTCTCTTAGGTTCCTTGTAGTTCCAGTGGCGACTCTGACTTCTAGCCCAAGAGACCTGCCTTTTATGCGAAAATCCCCCATTCACACAGCCTGGCTGTCAATCACGCAGCAGGGGAGTTGTCCAGCCCGGACAACCACCTCAGCAAATCATGGCAAAGTGAGACTTGGGTTTCCTAGGATACCCTGTGCAGGGGGTGACTACACCCCGCCCTCACATTCAGCACACCTAGACACCCAGGCGCCAGGAGGAGGGCTTCTTGGCAGAAGCCCGCCAAAAGAGAGTGAACAAAGAAGGCAAACCTGGTTTGCCGTGCAAAGTAAAACACAAGAAGGACTTTAGCAAAAAGAAATGGCGAATAAACCCGACCGGAGTCAAAACAAAGAGTACTTGGTTAAGCGGGTGTATGTTCGAGGCTAATATAATAGCCTAAAACAATACCACGTTTATATAGTATAATATCAGTAGAAAAGTTAGGGTAGATACCACTGCCACCAGCCAAGTCTAAGGGCCTCATTACACGGATGGCAGTAGGGATTTACTGGTACCGGTAAAATACCGGTACCGGTAAATCCCTACCGCCTTACTACGAGGTCCCTTTGCGGGTTGGGGGATTTAACGCCTGCTTTTTGCAGGCGTTAAAATCCAACCCGCTAAGGGACCTCGGAGCTAATTACGGCACCGCAAAATTGCGGTGCCGTAATTAGCGCCTTCCCCATTCCCATAGAGCCCTATGGGGCAGAAATGGGACTGGGGAAGGGCAATGGCGGAAGGGGGATTTACCGCCCCTCCAACCTTGGAATGGGGCGGTAAATCCCCTTTCCGCCAAGGCGGTGCCGGTATTTTACCGGCATGAGCCATGGCGCTAATAGCGCCATGGCTCACCGCCTACCGGGTAATGAGGCCCTAAGTGTTAAAAGAGCGAAACAATGCTCTAGGAGGTACAGATAAAATGGGCTAAGTATTAACCCTTTCCAGTACTCCTTGTAAGATGGGGTGTACTGGATCTGTGGTTAAATGACTAGGGTTAATGGCAACTTTACCTTCTTCTGAGGGACAGTAGTCAGCCTCAGAAATGGAGTTGGTGGGAAGTTTAAAAGACAACCCTGTGTCACTGCACTGAAGGTGCTGTGTAACACACAAAAGAAGGAGGCTACTGAAGTGGTGTACTCCAGAGACCACAATCACAAAAGAAGATGTAATACACATGTCAAAAACACAAGTAAGAGTGGGGAAAAGAGGCGCACTCTTACCTAGTGAAAAAAATAACTCTGAAAATCCAGCAAAGCTGCTGGGGGACTCACTAGTTGAGGGAAATTATCCATAACATGAGAATTCTTCCTAACAACTTGCATGCCCGGCCGTGTTTACTTTTATTTGTGAACGCTCCATACCATCCGCGTATTGTATGCAGCGCTCACAAGTACAATTAAACACTGCTCTACATGCACGCATGTCGGACAGCGTTTAATTTTACTTTTGAATGCAGCTTGCTATGTGCGCATGGTGAGTTGTGTTCACAGTTCAAATAAAACGCTGCTGAAAATACCTGCTGTCACAAATGCCTCAGCATTTGTATGGCGGAGAGGAAAGACGGTGGCAGAAATGCTAGTTGTGTTCCGCACCTCCTCTCCACCATACAAATGATTGAAAATGGGGCATGATGTTGATGCAAGTTGTTAAAGGCGTGTATGCCTTCCATTAGCATTATGCCCGTATGGAACATGAGCTCTTGCATGTCAGCCACACAACGTTGGGAGACTTTGAGGAATGTGGTCTGCTGATTAGCTGCATAGTTCTGACATTAATAAAAAAAAAAAAAGACATGGGTACACATTGCTAACAGAAATGTGCTGGGCGACTTTATGGAACCCAGTAAATAATGTGCACATTACATACTTAGTTGAGCACATTTTCAATTACCTCAGTTACAAGGTAGCTATTTTTTCAAACTGAAAATGACAAGTTGTTATTTGAAATGTAAAATGTGTGTATTTATTCTGGTAATTTGACTGTTACTCCCGTCATGCTTAATAAGATGGTTAACTGATTAAACTGTAAATGACATGTAATGTTGCTGGTGCACAGATATCCACTTGTAGGTGGAAAAGTCGACGGACGGCCTTCCAAAAAACATTAAAGGATATATTCTGCTGCCATTCACACCTTTAAGTGAGGTAGCACTCTGTTGCTCAAGCAGGTTGCATACAACTATCTATCAGGACCTGTGTTGCTATTTTATTAGCTGCACTGCTCATTGTACTTATATTTACAAACTCTCAGTTCCAAGTTGAAGCTATTTGTCAAACCTAAAGTCACATGTTGATTTCTGTATGCTTATTTTTTGTGGCAATATAACTGTTATTCACATCACAAGATGGTAACCTGAATCACACAATAAATGACAACAGGTGATGTTGCTTGCACACCTATTTCTACTGTAGAGGACCCTTACCAATTACATTCCAAGTATATATTCTGCTCTTTTACCTACTTGAGTATATGTGAAATAATAAGGTTGCTTGTACGAAACATTTAATTCTGGTGTGGAGACTGCAGTAAAATCAGAAAGTGATAGATCCAAGGTTTTGAATTAAACACTACTATTAACGCTACTCAGGGTAGCCTGCCATGCCATAATTCTTTAGTATGTTGGTGTCATTAAAGAAGGAAACACGATATTAGAGAATTAGAGAATTAGTCTTGTTTCTGTCCCCAAAAGGTGCAGTTCAGTCTCAACTGCTAAGCCATGTCCCCTCTGTACTGGAACTTAAGCCACCCCAGGCATGTATAGGTCTTGTGGACTAGCAGCTTGGGCAGAGCTGCTCACATTAGTGGCAGTGTCAAGGGTGACTTGCAAGCAATGGTGTGAAACTCAATGAAAATGTTTGATTCAGAAAATTACATCAATTTTATTTCTCCTTTTGGCTATTAGGTGTAAGCCAGACACTTGCATTGAAACACAGATAGGGTGGAGATGGGATGTGAGGAGGGAGAGACATCCTATGGGCGCATTTGATAATTTACCCACCCTTTGACTACCCATATCCAAGTTAAACCCTATGGCTTTTCCCACTAACTACCTACCTCTTCCTGCCAAAACATACCCTCCTAGGAACTCTTTTAGCTAGCTCCATCACAAAGCAACATCAAAATGTGTGCTACAAAGGGCCAGCCAGTGTTATAGCTAAGCATTAAGTGGAGTGTTTAATAATTAATTGACCCTTTGAATGAGTTCCTGTTGTAATAAAAATCTCAATGTGTGTCCTCAACCATCGATTTATAATAATTATGTGTGTCCTCATACCTATTCCTTTCACTGGAATCCTGTCTAAAACAATCAATCACAAAGCCAACAGTACTTGCTTGTTTATAGATATTAGGCAGACCTTTGCCAGACAATGACATCATATGCCCACATGCTTGCACCATTTTCCAGCTGTTCCCATCTTATGGACATATGGTATCTTTATGGCCGTACCTGCCAAAATGCTTCCAGCTATCAAGGACAGTGTCTGGCCGGTGCTGCATACCTGGTCTTCTCTGGTGATCACTCATGACTGGATAGGATACTGATGTCAGGTAGTGCAGAGAATGCAAACCAGGAAGGTGGGCACCTGGTGCTGTTGGGCCAAACTACCCAAACCAGGGAGAGCCTTCCCTGTATTTATGAGGTGTGAGGACAGTGCGAACACCAACAGGGGAAGCGAGATGGTGTTTGAATGCAGGCAGTGGATCTTCAATGCCAAAGACTAACCCAGTTTAGGCCAGGTGGGAATGACAGGTTAGAGGATGATTGCAGGACAAGACTGGTCAGGGAACAAAGGAGGGTAAAGAAAAGAAGGCAGGTAATGACTAGAATGGATATCAGGTAGGTAAAGGACTGAGTAGGGCGGACAGGTTAGCATGGAATAACATAGGCAGACTGGCAGGGAAAGCACTCAAGGAATCAGGGGGGATTCAAGTAACAGGCAGACTGCCAGTCAAGGATATAAAACATGGCAGGTTAGGACAGCAATCCAAAATGTATGCAGTCTGAGAGCAATAAGATGCACTAGGGAGCCTGGGACGGGGGTTTAAATAGTTGTAATAGGAGTATTTGCCAACCAACGTACTTTTGGTTGGCATTTTTGCCAACCAGCGTAGGTTTCATAATACAGCACTTGCGTGGAACCCAGGAGCTGGGGTGCCCCACATGACAGGCCAACATTTATGGCTGCACCAATAGGATGTCGGCATCCCTGACAGGCATGCATTCTGGTACATCCATTGCCAAAATGCCACTGGGGATACAGGCACGAGGACGGGCAATGCAGGTAAGTGCATGTGGATGGATGCATTTTAGTGTGAATGTCTTCCTTTTTTGTTTATCTGTTTGCTGTGTGTGGAGCGGGGCTTATGGCACACGTGTGAGGTGCATGTGGCATGACACCCACAAGCCTATTGAAAAGCCCAAGCTGTTGGCTTTGCCAATGCATGTTGGTTTCAGTTCGTCGACCTAAGTGAAAGTCTATATGCACGATGAGAGTGCCCTGCTTGCCCAACAAGGACCTACCTAAACATGTCAAATCTAGGATGGCAAGCATGAAACAGTTTAAAATCTTCTCATTATACTTATGGTATGGTAATGTTTATTTATAAAGCGCGTATACACAGGCAAGTGTTTCAAAGCGCTCAAGGAGGGTGGGGACATGGGGTTCGACCAAAATATAATCTTATGTATCTTAGTCTCTGCATCATAAGGACGTGTGTCTGGTGTCCGATGTGTATGCACTTAGACATAATGGGAATCAGATCATTGGTTTGTCATACTGCTAGAAATATAAAATAAAACAACTGCAGTCACTAGGCCTTTGCAAGCACTGCCCCTGGGAGACCTTCACTCTGTCCTTTCTCTGGTATATTTATAGATTGTCTATTTGTTTGCATTGTCAAGAAGCAATAAATCACAGATTATTCCACGGAGAGAATAACAATCTCACATTTTGCCAAGCGTAAACATGACAGATAAATCCAGGAAGAAGACCAGAATGGAGCAGTGCCATGACTTTGTGTGTGCTGTTCTCCTGCTACGAAAATAAAAGGCAGATGCTCTTGGCAAATAAGTATAATGTGTTGATGCTGTTAAGACGCCACATTTGCACAACACATGCACTTCATAAAATTATGAAAGCAGCCCTGGAAAGTTCAACATGCCTTTTGAGTTTCTGTAGCTCCTCACATTTAAGAGAGAATATGTTTGAAAACTGAAAATTGTTCTGCACAGGATATGGTGTAATGTTATTTCTTCATTGAATGTGTTTGATACAGGCCAGACGCAGCTCCAAGGACTAGCTGAGCACTTTATATTCATCAACATCCCTACCACTGCCTCTGCTGCTCGTATTAACCATCTCATCTTTCGGAAAATTCATCATTTGCTTACTAAGCACTCCACCAAAACTCGAATCTCCACTCTTGTGCATATCAAATGTAACTACTGCTCAACCCTATTCCTTGGACTTCCTATCTACTCTTTGTTCCATCTAGACAAAGACATCTGCTTTGCTACCCGCACCTTCTACAACCTTCCCAGATCCTCGCCCACTTTTACCTTCCAACAACATGCTGAGTGGCTCTCCATGCACAACCGCTCTCTGTTCAAGTCCATTCTACTAGTCCACAAAGATATCAATGGTCTCTGATTGTATCTCAGTTTACTCACCATCTCGTTTGATCTTCCTCTGGGCTCAACCTTTAAAGGTCCATCATCTTCAATGCATTTCCAGAACTATTTCAGGTGTGGACAAGTAAACCAAATATAAACACTCATTCCATGCATTTGAATTTCCATTTCTTCCATGCAGCAACCTATTCTTTGATGTGTAATCCACTATTATGTCCCCAGAATTCTCCCATAAATACAGCTGATGCAACTGAGCAAGTGCTGTCTATCCTTTAACCCTTAGGTGAAACCTTGTCATTGAACAGAGACCCTGATTTCTGTTTATGCATAATGTATCAACAATGGGCACATGTGTCCTGTGGTTACAGAAGTTTGATATGTGTTCTGAATAGCCTGATAGTCAAGATTGTTTTTAGGCCACAAGCTAGAACACCCACTTGGGAAGTGAGCAGCCCCAAGAGCTGTGTGTTGGATCATTCCCACCAATAGTTTCCAATGTTTCTAAATGATATTATTATTATTATTATTATTATTATTATTATTATTATTATTATTATTATTATTATTATTATTGTTGTTGTTGTTGATATTACACTCACAGATTATTATAATTATTATTATTATTATTATTATTATTATTATTATTATTATTATTATTATTATTGTTGTTGTTGTTGTTGTTATTACACTCACAGATGATCACATTCATGTGTCTAATTACTCTAGTGTGCTTTTGGGGTGTGTCCTTCTATTTGAGATTGCATGTTATATACACAGACTAAACTCACGTCCAAATGTAACTGTTTCCATTGGCATGACGTGGGTCCCCACCTGTCTAGGCTGTGGGCCCCGCCTCAGCCCTCATCCTGACTGTATTCAGGGTTTGGTTTAGGCTGGGGCCTATTGAGCTGACTGGATCCCGGAAGGAGGCACACCACCTCTGGCACCTGTGTGCTATGTCAGACAGGAACCAGGAAGTATCTGCTTCTTGGTTCCTGTCTGGGTGGAGCGCAGTCGGAGGCCTGGAGTGAAGATGGCGCTTTGAGCGGGAAGCAGCAGGTTAGCACGCTTTTTTTATTCCCTAAATGTGTGTAAGTCTGAGTGTGTGAATGCGTGTCAGATGGGACTGTGTATGTATGTCATATGTGTATGTATATATACGTATATTCAGTAAAAAAAACTTAGTTAAAGGGATGTTATGGTTCCAAGTAGAACCGAAAAACCCCTGAAATTCGCTAGTTATGGTAAGCTAAGCAACCATAACTCGCACCACCACCGTGCATTGCATTGCTAAGACTAATACCCAGGACATCAAAGATGACATCACAAATGGAAGTGTCCTAAGGACACAATACCTGTTTGTACTGTTCGTAATTAAAATAGGAGTGTCCGTACTGTCCGTAGAACATCTACACACATGCGCACCACAAACATAGGTCCTACGAACATGGCGCCTGTCTGTAACTGTCTGTTGCATGTGTGTCACACTTTTAATTAGTTTGAGGACCCAAACACTGTCCGTAGAGCACCCACGCGCATGCACACAACCGTCCCAGCGCAGTCATCATGTGACTGCACCAATGCTGAGCGTGTGTCCTGATTTGCGGACACTGTCAGGGTCCCTGAACATTTTAAAAGTACTTTTTTGGACAATCCAAAGTATTTTACAGTAAAATGTCACAATTGCACATGTCCCAGACAATGTCCCTAGCGATCTAAATACTTTTTGGAACTTTTGTAGGCTTTTTTGGGTGTTCGAAGTGTCCGCAGACAGCGCAGTCGCGGAGTGCGCACCTGCACCCCATTCTGTCTTTCTACTATTGCAGATTGCCCTGCTTTTGCTGCCTTTGCTGCTCTTGCTGCGATTGCTACATCAAACCTGATAGCATCCATGGCTGCTGCTGCTCCCGTTGGTGCTACTTCTGCCTCAGCACCACCCCCAACCCCTCCACCACCACCACCTCCCCAAGGGCCTGCAGAGGGGAACAGGCATGAGGATGTAGAGGAGACGGATGAAGGGGATGAAGAGGATGAGGTAGTGGAAGTCCCTACTACCAGCACTAGCCGTGAGTCTTGGGTGTGGTGCTTGTTTACCACTCTTGATGGAGTGCCAAAAGCACCTGCGAATAAGGTCACCTGCAATCAGTGCCAGAGTCGTGGGAGGCCTGGTTCGTACAGCTTTTGTATGACATCAATGAAGCAACACCTAAGGTCGTTCCATGGTGGGGCTATTCGCAAGGTTGTACCTTGTGATAAACGTAGTAGGTTGCGTTCCTCTACAACATCCTCTGTTTCCGCTCCTGTCACCACAAGAGACACTCCTGTGGGACAGCACATCCCTCCAGATACCTCACAGGCCATTCATGATGCTGTTCACACTTACCTTTCGAGGGTCACAATATTGTGCATGTACTGGAATGCAGTACTCTGCAGGGGGGAGAATCTTCGGAGTGCTTTCGAGACTGCGGTCAAGGATCATGAGAAGGTGTGCCACTACCTGAATAAGGCCCATCCTACATGTTCCTCTCTCCACCTGCCCTTTCTTATTCCTGTGGTTGGTGTCCCTTCCTTACCCTCCTTTCCCCTCCTTTCCTTGTGTGTCGTGTTTAAAAAACAAAAAATATATAAAACAACAAAAACTAAAAAAAAGGCTCTTTTCAGAGCTGCCTTTCACAGTTTAAAAATAGAAGTGACAAATAAATAGTGCAGGGCCCTGTGCATTTTTTAGAAGTCCGCGGACAGTCCACAGACATTTATTTTTTTGGGGCGCTGCCCTATCAGAACCATTGCACTTTTCTATGGGAGGAAGTGATGGCTCTGAAAATAGCCTTTTGGTGGTGTTTTTTTGTGTTTGAAAAACTTCAAATGGTCAACACCTACTGCAAAATGGATTGCTGTAATTCCAAAAAAGGTTGCAATGCATTTTGTACATTTCTCAGAAAAATCTGATTGCCAGCATAAGTAAGATGGACTCCATCTCTGCGAAAAATGTATGTGCTATGAAACATAATATTTTCATTGTGAAAAGAGGACATGCCAACATCTCTCAAAAAGGCACAAACAGACTTATTGGCATTGCGCCTCGCTTTCTCCATTTGTGGACCAAATGAAGAAGAACGCAGCCACATTTGTCTCAACGCAATACGAGAAAAAATACTTGAGAATTTGGAAACATGTCCATGATGTGCAGCTACTCCACAGCGTTCTGCATGCACCTCAAACCTATGTCTCCATGAGTCTCCAAAAATCCAGATAATCTGTTTTCTGAAACACACAGCCATAGCTATCTGTTCTTCTCTGAGGAAAAATACTTTATGACAAACTCTCTCCTTACACAACACACCCAGTAAACTTTATTGACCAATCGCTTGCTCTACTCATTCTCATTTGCATGCCTCTCCACCCCAAAATCCCTGTATGTAATACGCAGTGTCCACGGACAACATCCCTTTCCGCGGACATATCGAAAATCTGAGCGTGATGAATTTAAATTGAAGTAATTAACCACATTTCCCCTTTGAGGTTGGCTCTGAAAAGGGCAGTTTTTTCTTTTTTTTTTTGCAGATGCTTGACAGACACATGTTATTTCACATGTTATTTTGTATTTTTTTTGTTTTTTTTCTTACTTTACTCCTAACATCTTCACATAAGCTTCTCCAAACCAACCCTTATGTTCCAAAACAGCATGGCATTTCCTATAAAAGATAAAGAAATTCCATATTCTTTAAAATAAACAGCATTACTAGAATCAATATTCTCATTATTACAGAAGAACATACCAGCTCTAAGCATAAAAGCAAACATGCCTCGGTTGATTGAACACCTAGCAATGTTTTGCTGAGGACAGAAAACAGAACTATTGTCCCAAATTGCCCTAGGTACTAAACCAGAAAAAATAACTTTGGCATTTGGAAGGACATTCATTACTGCTTGACCCAAGTGTTCCAAATCTGCCAACAAAGTAGGGGCACTGACATAGCCCAAATGCAAAGCACCACAGTGCAAAACTGCCACATGGGGACTGTTCATCCTACCTATATCTTCACAAACTTGTACAATTCCCTGTACATTGCAGTCAGGCACAGTGCTCCATACTACCTCCGCTCTTTTAACATCAACATTGTTTGCCACATTCCTGCATTGAGCATACAGCTGTAAACCATGAACAAACATATCTCCAACCACTAACACCCTGACTTTCTCCATCTCTGCCAACTTTAGTACACACAGCCTCTTTCAACACAAATTCACAACCTCAACACCTGATTGGCTAATCCCTACAGTCCCCTTTCCATGCTGGATTTGCTGGAAAACCCTGGATGTGGCACGCCCTGTCCGCCAACAGCCACGGTGTCCACAGAGAGTGTAACCCTTAGACAGCCCATCTACCATTTCCATTTCACTCTCTGTGCCATTCCCTCCTTGGATACAGCTACGCAGTCACACAACCATCCACCAATCACATCCAAGACCTCTACATCTAACTCCATCATCATAGTTCATCACTTCTAATGTACTGTTGATCACTCTGAGTACAAGTCTCATATCATTGGAATGCACCTACTACAAACACTACTGTACAATTCTTCAAGATTTCTACTTGCAACTGCATGCATATCCACATGCATGAATACAAACTACAGATATGAATATTGTTTGCACAGCACATGTACAACTCTTATAAATGCATATACACAGAGTAACTGCCACTTAACCTGTGTAACCTATAAAATTAACTTACTGTTATTTTTCCCATCTGCTATAATCAACTGTCACTTCCAAACCTGTATGGAATCTAAATTCTTTTTTAGACACACAGCTATCTAAAAAAGTCTAATTTAATATTAAAATATGGGAGAAATAACAGTATAATTGTAGAAAAACACTTAGTAGTGTATTATAAAATTACACACAGCTAGGATAAATTCATGAATCTTTATACACTCACACAGATAGACACTATCATTGAAAAGCTCCCAGCTGAAACAACACCACTGCCTGTACATTACATCCTTCTGCTTTATTACCCACACCTTCACAAATGCATGCATTCCAGGCTTTTCTATACAGTTTCTGCTATTTACCCTATAAAATAGCAAAATAAGTATATCATTATTTCTTCTGTCTCCTAAGATCCAATAACAGAGCCTTAAGAAACCAAGTGAGTTTCATATGCTTAATATTATACTAATTTACAAAGCATGTTCAACTAACAGATTGTAAGTAAAATATAAAGGCTGCACATAGTCTAAGGAAACTGCATGCACACACTATGTTCAGATATCAAACAGCAATACTAATACAAAAACATGAAAATCAACGTCTAATTTAACAACAGTGCTATAAACACACAAAATTACTAACTTCTTCCGTTTACAATTGCAGTGAACACCAATCTCCATTTGTGAAACAGAGATTTGTGGGCAGAATGGCACACAAATCCCTGTTTTTTGGCACACAAATTCCATAAATCAGCCCCTAGAATGTTAGTATTGCATAACAAAGAACTGTTTTAATTCTATACCATTAGATTCAGTATTAGTGCTTCTCCTCACCACTAGCTTATTTTGTATTGTCATCTGAACCTCAGTATAGTAACACACAAATACAAGAATAGCCTTCCTAACTTGTTGGAGCTGGCCATTGCACAATCACACACCTCCACATACATCCTTACCATCATACTCAGACACTCATGCACACAGCACACATACATTGCAGAACAGCCCAACCCGTACCTTCTTTTTTTTTAATGTACCCCAAAGAATGCCTACCAAAAAGCAACGCAGAAGTAGAGCAAATGAAAATAAAAGTGTCCAAAATAAGCATCCATCTCTAGCAGAATGTGTACAAAAAGTTCAAACAAAAGATATAATAGAGTCATTAAGCGAAACAAAACAAGCTTCCAGTGCAAAACTTTGTCTCCTCTTTCAAAATGTAAAACAAAACAGAAAGTGATTAACAAGAATTCAGCTACCACTACTACTAACACTGCTCCTATAAATCTTTATGTAGTGGCAAGTAACCATACCAAAAAAAGTATTTTACAAAAAATGTTCCGCCACAGAGTCCTTTAAAATATTATAAAAACAGGAGAGAAATCATGCATAACCCTTAAAACCTACCGTAGAAAATTAATCTTAGAAGCTCTCTTAGACAGTGCAATCCTTCTCAAAGGAAGTTATTTATTTTAGTGTTAAACAGAATGAAACCACTAACAAAACTAACTACTAAACTACAAAAAAGACTTCTCAATAAACGGAATGTCAACAAAAATAACTTCTTAAATATCTGTGGAGGTGAATGGAGTCACACCACGAGCACAGAATCATATTTCAATGAAGAAGCATACAAACAAAAGCAAACAAACACAATTGCCATACACAGCAGTGGACGAGGGTATGAAAAACATAATAATACCATAATGGAACAAGAAATTCTGCTTACAAAAATGTCCCCAGAAACCTCAGTATCACCTCTCCATCCGACTGAATCAAAACGTCCTTTGTACAAATGGCCATGCACGTCAATGTGTAACATTGACAAATAATCTTTCAAATCTTTACAACAGTTCCTCAATCAGTATGTGAAAGGCAAAGACAATTCAAAATGAAACTACTACAAAAAATGGATACCTGTCCAGTGCGCAAATACACAGGACTACAAGGACATTCATTGGTATACACGCATTTCGCCGAACGAAATTTCATCGTGGGACATTTCATCGCCAAAACACTCATCACTGAAAACCCTTTTTAAAAAAAAAAAAAATTGGGGGGTGTTTTGTAGTGGTTGGGGTATGATTATTAAAGTAGGGGGGTCTGGGGGAGGAAACCACCCCCATAAATAAAAAAAAAACAAAAAAACAGGGTTTTTGGCGATGAGTGTTCTGGCGATGAAATGTCCCACGATGAAATTTCGTTCGGCGAAATAACGTAGAACCCATTCATTAGCCTGCATTTCAGGACCTATTTGCAAAAGCACCTTCCATCATATCAAAATGATATCAACACATCATTCAACTATCGGAAATCTGGTCCATAAACTGTGCTATGCTAAAAGTCCAGCTTTAGCACTAGGCAATTTAAATAAAAATCTTCTACATGGTACAGCCAAAGACCTACTCAAAAAAAATAGAGCATATCCAGAGAAAATATTTTGGAAGTGAAAGCCACTTACAAAATGCAATAGCTTTACAACAGACTAGGAACAATTCTACAAATGGCAACCTTCTACTACACACATACATAAAAGAAATACTAAAATTTAAAAGTACATCCGCTGAAGTACCAAACTATGTGTGTGTGTGTTGCCTCAGAACTTTTCATAAAAGTAGCACAAAAACTATAGACATACCATACGCAATAGAAGACAATGAAGATTCCCAATGGTTTGAATTAGCTCTCTACCTTATAGCAGAAAACAAATATGAAATAATGCAGTTACTGCACTGCAAAACTTGACAACAACCAAACTCCCTCATGTGCTACCACAACTAATTTGGAATTATTCCCACTACCAAAACACCTGCAACAACTCAATTTATATGAGCGCATCATAATTCAAACAGTTCACCCATTTCAAGCAATAATACGCCTTCAAACAAAAACAGCAAAATTACCTCACTCTGAATTAGTGAAAGGCTTTTGTGGCAAAGTAGTTTATTTACCATTAGATCTAAAAGAAAATATACACACTCTTGGAGTACAACGTCCAATAGATCAATCTTTAATTGTCTTAGTAAATGGTGTACCTACAAAAGACAAAATAATTTGGCAACAACTCGTAGACTTACATAAAGTTAGACAAGCCTTGCAATATCTAAAAGAAAATAATGAATACTACAAAGAAATTAATATTGAAGAAAACCTGAGGGAAATCACTGAAATAATTCCAGAGTCATAAGAAACTGGTCAATTTGAACTTCTAGATCCTGCTACAGTATCCAATATTTTAGACCATTATACAATTCATCCATTAGACTCTAAAGACACCATAGATGATGCACTAGAAACGTACCAAATGCGACAAACCAAAGGATCACAAATCAGCATGTGGGAAAAAAGTATAGAAGCACTTGCTTTTCCTCTACTCTTTCCTACTGGGAAAGGAGGAAGGTACGATGATAGACCCACTCAGATTACAGCATCAGAATACCGCTCGTTGCGAATGTATTCTGAAGACAAAATACATATTCCACCTACTCTTTGAAAGTGAACTAGCAACACTATGCTACGGAGTTGCACACACATTGAAATCAGGTACCCATTTTCAAAATATGTCAGCTATGCAATTAGTACAAAAAGTGCAAGAAAAAGTTGAGGTTCTACAATCAAGCATTACAAATCTGTTAGCAAACATGCGTGGTACAAAAGTATACTGGTTCTGAGGTCACTGAGATGTACGTTGTATGATAAGAAACCTTGGCCCACACACTTGGTTTGTTACATTAAGTTGTGCAGAATATGCATGGGAAGATTTACATGATTTCCTACGCATATCAAACAAAAACAAAACAAACATAGATATGCTGACACCTGGAGAACTCTGCGCTCTAGATCCTGTTAATGTTTCAAGATATTTCCATCATCGCTTCATTGCTTTGCTACACGTTATTTGTAATAAAATTGTTCCTCCACTCGGAGAAGTGCAACGCTTCTTTTGGAGAAAAGAATACCAAGCCAGAGGAGCACCACATAACCACATGCTTTTATGGATTAAAGATGCTCCTAAAGTTGGTCAAAACAGTGATGCCACTATTTTACAGTTTATCGAAAAATATGTCACTTGTGAAATTCCTTCACAAACAACAAATAGTGACCTTCATGCACAAATTTTACAATTTCAAAGACACAAATGGGGGAAATATTGTCGTTGCAAATACAAAAACAAAGGGAAATACTACACCAAATGCTGCGTTGGTTTCCCTAGACCAGTTACAGCAACAGGTCAAATAAAACAACTTCATGTCTTCAGTTAGACATAGTGTTAAAGGTAAATCACCTAAGAACACATAATACATAAAAAGAACAGAAGAAGCAAAATATATCAATGATTACAATGCAATCATTGCCCTCTTATGGAATGCAAACATAGATGTGCAGTACATTGCAGAGAATTCCACTGCAGTTGCACGATATGTTACAGCCTACTTAACCAAAGTAGAAAAAACAGAGCTTCAAGACCTCTGGAATGACATATCATCGGACAAAACACTGTCTCAGAAATTGTGCAGCTTCGGCATAAACATGCTTTCTCATAGAGAATGTGGCTGCTATGAAGCTGCAGACCATTTAACTGTTAATGCTTTGTATGGAAAATCTGAAAATATAGTATGGCTAAGTCTTGGTCCTGCTAAATCTAGAAAAAAAGTTCGACAATCATACAAGGACATAGAAACAATAGCCAAAAATGATCCCAACAGCCAAGACATTTTAGAAAACAATTTACTTGACACATACTACCCAAACAGGAGTACCACTTTGGAAACCATGTGTCTATACCACATAGCCCAAAACTTCACATACAAAAATAATATAAAACCATATGAAAACAAAGGTAGATATAGAGTGACAAATTGTCAAGGCAGCTTAGTGAAACTTACCAAACAAAGCTTAATGAATCATATCAAATTGCATTAAAAACTCCTCAACATTAAGAACTAAATGACATGTACCTGCTACAACTTTTTAAACCATGGAGAAAAGAAGAAGAGTTACTAGATATCTATGACTCCTATGAAGACGCTTTCAAAGCAAATGAAAGCACTATAACAGATGTAAACTTTCCACAGTACAAAACAATGTTGCACAATGAACAGCAACACGAAGAAGAACTCCAGGCCCAACAAGATAAGGACACTCCCGACAGTAGTCAACCTTCTATAACAGGAAGCCAAGGACCATTGGGACAGCCACTAATAGCAAATGAGGCAGAATTAGCTATGAGAGAAGTAGAAAACACCATGTGTCTCATTACGAGTAGCGCAGTAAAACCACGGTCATTACCGGAATGGCGGAACGAGCGGGTCCGTGCTCCTATGACACCGCTAATAGCGGGTGATTACAAGTACGCGATAACGTGCGAAGACCCATACCGGTAATGGCCATACCGGCATGCCACAAAAGGCCCTCCAACCCCCAGATAGCGGCATCACAGGACCCGCCGATACCGCCACCGCCTAGGAGGAACCCCTAAATACCGACCGGTAATACCAACATGCTAATACTGGGCTCATAAAATTGGACCCGGAAATAATGTCATCGTGTTGAAAGGGGAAATTGGCAGGCGGCCATCTTTAAAAACACAATCCATTGCAATCCTCCCAAATCACCAGTCGATTCCTGTTGTGCTCTGTGGCAATACTTTGAGGATGTCCAAGGCTACCCGGAAGACCACCCCCTGGCAGCGGAAACAACATTTCTCCGACGCAGAGCTGAAAATGTTGGCGGACACTCTCGCTGCACATGCAGACATCATTAAAGCAAATGATATGAAGTGTGAGGCCCAGCTGAAGAAAAAGGAAACCTGGCAGGAGGTAGCCCGCAAGGTGTCGGCTGTGGGGACCACCCCACGTACTGTCCGGGACTACTGTAAGAGGTGGGACGACCTCCGCTTGAGGGTCAGAAACATCATGTCAAGCGACAGGAGGGCGACCATGGTGACAGGTGGGGGCCCCACTCACCTGCAAAGATGATGCCCTGGGAGGAGACTGCTAGCAGCTTCATCGATCCTGAGTCGATTGAGGGATTCGGGGAGATGGAGATGGGTGCGGCATCATCCCCAGAAAGAGGTGAGTCACCCTGCACATCCCTGTAGGGGAAACCATGACGTAGCACAAGTGATGTGGAAGAGAGACTAGGCAAGGCAATGCATGTCCCTACACCCATATCAACATATCCGAGTCCAGATTGCGACCCAAACCCTGCCACACAGAAATGCAAGCTGAGTGCCAATCCCATAACCAACACACAGCCAACACACCTGGACCGTGCCCATGTAACACATCACACAAACCCCAAATCAATGGCATGCCACCTGCCAGTGAATGCCAATATGCCCCCTCAGAACACCAAGTGTGACACACCTGTAAAACATGAATGCATGAATGAATGAATGAATATTGAACAGCACAATTGTATGCCTCTGGCATGTGACACCATCACTGATGACCTGCATCTCTTCTACCCCCCAGGCACCGATGAGGAAGATGCCAGTCAGGAGAACACCACAACGGCATCCGTGTCACACCAAAAGAAAAGGGCCGCCGCCACCACCACCCCCATGGCAGACAAGTAGGCCACACCCACAGGCAGTGTGCCTGTCCGAGTGGAAACACACCCACCAACGACTGCTGCCAGTGTGCCGGACACACATCAGACCCAGCAGCCCACACCCACACCAGTCGGAGGGGGGGTCCCTTCCTGTGCCAGCCACCATGAGGATGTCTTGGATTGCAATGTGGACCTTGGGGGAGTCACAGTAGTGACTTGTCCACCCACCCCAAGCCCCTGCCCACCCCTCCGCCCCAACCACCTACAGCAGTGATGATCCCTGCCTCCATGACTCTGACCTGAGGGATTCAGACCTGTGCTCCTTCAAGGAGGACAGCACTCAGGACGCAGGCCCCGTGAGTGCACCACCCACCAGTGCACCACCCACCACACCAGCTCCCACCACTCCAGCTCCCACCAACACCCTGGAGTCATGCCTGTCGAGGGTGGAGGCCCGACAGGAAGCCATGTTGGATCTCCTGCGGCAGTATATTGCCGATGGTGAGGACACAAGGAGGGGTTTGCAACTGCCATTGCTGGGACCAAAGCGGCCATCACAGTGAACACAGCCGCCGTGAATGCGTCAGCTGTGCTCATGAGGGACTGTCTGGGGGCAGTAACCCAAGTACTCACTTCCATCCTGCTCCATATGCAGCAGCCACGCCTTGGAGCAGGCGTGGAACCTGCCTCCGACTCATCCACAGCCACCACACCTGCATCCTCAGTCCCCGCAAGCCCTGTGCGCCAGACCCGGAGGAGTGCACGGCACTCCGAGATGCCACCCCCAGACTGCAAAAAGTCCCAGAAGTAGTGTGGCCAGACAATGGAAGTGGGACACATGGTTGTGGGTGAAGGGGAGCATTTCACTTTTTTTTTTTGTGGTTTGTTGGGTGGGTTTGGGAGTTCACTGGGGGGTTTTGGGGTTTATTGGGTGGGTTTGGGAGTTCACTGGGGGTTTTTGGGGTTTGTTGGGTGGGTTTGGGAGTTCACTGGGGGATGGGGGAGTGGTCACATGTTTCCCTGTTTGAACAAATACACCCGTTGTGTGTAAAAAAAATTCACTGGCTGGACATTGTTCATTTTGTGTATATCCATTTAATGTGTGACGGTGTTCAGTGGCCAACTCCCAACAATCCCAGTGTGCATGTCCACATGGACCCACTGTGTCACTGACACATGTCTATCATAGTCCCTGTGGTTCAGAAGTATTTGTGAATCAGTGCTTGACGTACTGCATGGCCATCCCGTGCATCACGTACTGGCAGGGGGGCTACTTCACCTTTGTCTCCATCCTCATCATCCTCAACCGGTGCATGCATGTCAATGTCAGGTGGCAGTGGTACATTTCTCCGGACGCACATGTTGTGCAGCATGACACAGGCCATGGTGATCTTTGCCACCTTCTCAGGACTATATAGGAGTGCCCCACCAGACCTGCTTAGGCAGCAGAAACGCACTTTCGACAGGTCAAAGGTCTGCTCAATCACATACACGGGTACGGGTGTGCCCACGATTGTACTCCTCTTCATGGCTGTCCTGCGGGTTCCGCACAGGGGTAAGTAGCCACGGCCTCAAGGGATATCCTCCATCACCTGCAAGCAAATACAAATAGGTGTGTGTCACTCTGAGCTGCCACCTTCAGGAAGCACAGTCATGGCCGCAGCTATTTGTTGTGGACATGCACATGTCCCTGTACATATACAAGATTGTTACCTAGATGCATACTATACTGCTATGAGGTGTGGTAGTCTAGATGGCGTTCAATAGATGATGCAGGGTGTAATAATGCATGCTGAGGCGGATGTACTGTGGTTGTACGACAATATTTAGCCTCCCATTCATGCTGTGTATTCTACACTGTGCATGTTCACACTAGCCACATTGGCACAGTTGCAATCCTGTTCAGTCATGCATTGCTTGACATACCCATGGTGGCCTGGTCGTGCCTCATACTTGTTGTCTCTGATATGCATAAATGGTAAAATGTGTGCCAGTGATGTGTCATGTTCTGTTTGGGAGGTTCAGGTCAGGAGTGTTTAGCTCTGCATGCATTCTCCAATCACCGACATATGCCACCCACGAGGAGTATTCATCCCCCCCTTTTCCACCCAGGTGGAGTATGCATCCCCCCTTTCCCACCCAGGTGGAGTATTCATCCCCCCCTTTCCCACCCAGGTGGAGTATGCACCCCCCTTTTCCACCCAGGTGGAGTATGCATCCCTACATATCAGTACCCCAAAGCACTGCCATGGGCCAGTTGGGCAACTCACCAAGCAGCCATGCACGTGGTCCAGCATGTCGCTCCATGTGATGGGGTAGTGTGGAGTTGCACAGCACCATGGCATCATGTGTTGATCCGGGAAATCGGGCGCAGCAATGTGTGATGATCTTGCTGGAGTCACATACCATTTGCACATTGATGGAGTGGTATTGCTTGCGATTGCGGTACACCGCCTCTATGGCATGGGGGACTACCAATTCCAGATGGGTGCAGTCCAGGGCACCAACACAATTGGGCATGCCTGCCAGTGCATCGAAGCCTACTTTAGTGTCAGCTATCTCCTGGGCAGTCCGTGGCAGGGATATGTGGGTGCTTGCATGCTTTAGGAGGGCATCCAGCACTTGGTTCAACATGCGTGAAAATAGTGGTTGTGAAATGCCATGCAGCTGACCCACTGTGTGTTGATGGTACCTGTGGCCAGGAAGTGGAGCACAGACACCACCTTTAGTAGCGGGGGGATGCCAGTGTGTATTTCTATGAGGCTGGCAATGTCGTTGTGTATCATGTCCACTATGGTGGTGATGGTGTCCCGGTCCAACCAGTACAGGGTGTGGGCCTGCTCAGGGGTTAGGTTGAATGGCCTGGGTCTGATGGGAGGGATTGGCGGCTGCCTACGAGGAACTGCTGGCTGCGCTGGTGGTAATTGCTGGGCCTGTCTCACCCTCTTTCTCCTCCTGCGTCTCCTCTGTGCTGCCTGTTGTTGCTGCTGTAGTTGCTGTTGTAGTTGGTGTTGTTGCTGAAGTTGTAGCAGTATAGGCATGTCCTCCAGCGCCATGATTGCAACAGCTAGTGGTAGCATTTTGGTGTAGGAAGGGGTGTGGTGTGTGGGTGTGCTCATTTAATACTGGCCCAGTGTAAAGACTGGTAGGGGGTGTCTGTACTTATGCTCTCTATATGGTAGAGGAGAGGCACAGATGACCCCAGCCAAGATTCTCTATAAGGTAGCAATGGACGAGCAATCAAGGCCTAGCTTCTCAGGAGGTGATGCGGGCTGGTTCTTAAGTACAGTGTAGTCCCTGAACCCCCACAAAGATATGTCCACACACTGTATTACTGAAAACACAGTCTTTATATAATTAATATTCAAAGGTATGTACACGATCACAATAATGCACTTTGTACTCTGCAGTCAATAATGATAAATATATACAATTCTAAAGTGGTACCACTAATGTTATCCAATCTCATTAAAGTGCATCAACTGTACGGTTAAAATGTCACACAGATTAATAACGAGGAAACCAGCAATAGAGATAGGCAGGAAAGTAAGATGGTTGAAACAATAGGCAGAATGCTGGCCCCGTTACCTAGACACAGTTCTGTGTGGAGATCCCCCCACCTGGACAACCTGTAAAATAAGATATATCGCACAAGCCCAGTCCATATGTTCAATAGTCTCACTTCTTCCTATTAAGGTTTTACCCCCCCAATGTACCTGGTGGAGTAGAGTTCTCCGATGATGCGTCGACCGATCCTTCTTGAGTGCCTCCCTTTCAGGCGGGAGCCACGGATCGTCGAGAGGTGTCGGGGATCTTGACGTTTGGTGTCGGGAATCGATGGCCCTTCTTGAGTGCCCTCCCTTTAAGGCAGGAGTCACGGGTCGTCGAACGTCCGATGGTGAACAGGTGGAACTACGACAGGGAAGTGGCAGCTTCGTTCCTAGCAGTGCTCGTCGACGACAGAGCGTTGGCGTCCTGCAAGGAAGAGGCATGCGGGGCACCTCGGTGACGATAGTTCTAGACTGCAAAAAGATGATGAAGAACTGTGGCCCAGCAAGGGCGTCGAGTCGTCGGCGTCTCTGTGGTCCATAGGTGGCGGGAAACCCACCGGTGGATGCTCCTCGGCGCGTCGACGGTCAGGCCTTCTCCAGCAGGAGACAAGCGGATGACGATGCAGGGGAGAGCGTCCGATGATCAATTGAAGTTCTTAGGCAAACGGGAGCACGGCTGCTCCAGTCGGCGACGGCGGTCATCGACAGTGGCGGACAACAGTCCGAGTGCTTCTCCTTGGAGTTCCGCAGCAGTCCCTGTATCGGGTCGGCAGCCTGTCGAAGTTCTGTCTACCAGGGAGCGTTGGCAAAGATCAGCTGTGCACGATGGTCCCTCGTAGCTCAGGAAGAGGGCGCCTTACCAGGTCCTCTCTGGGTCAGTCCTTGGAGGCACAACAGCTTTCAGATTGTGAAGGAGAGCAACAGCAATTCTTCTCGTCCAGCAGGGCTTCAAGGTCAAGCGTCAGTTACTCCAGTTACTCGTCGTAGTGGACTTCAGCTTCTGAACACGATTCCTAGCAGTGAGAGGTCCCCAGATATACTGTTGATCTCCCATTCATTCCGCTGGGTCACACTCAAGCATCCAATCACGACTACAGGCATTCATGCAGGCAGGCAGCCAATCAGGCACACAAGGTATTCAGGCCATTCACTTCTCTCCAGACACTCACAACAGGTTATGTGTATTGGGACAAGTACCAAGCCATTCAACACTCCAAGCTGCATTCATACCGGTTTCGGGCAGGGTTGTCTCAGTCATTGTGTCAACCACCAGATACTAGACACCCACAACACAGAATGCATATTCGTCACACACTCTATTCACCCAGGTCCCACCCACAGGAGGTACCCACGACATACATCATCGGGAAGGCTCCAGCTAGTCTGGCCGGGCCTTCACAACAACACCATATATGGCACTTCCATCCAACAGCCAGTCAGGGGGAAGGGACAGAGTCAGGGCTTCCTAGGACTTTGGGAAAACAAGGTAATGGGTAACAGAAAGCAAGAGGCCACAGGGGCCCTCTTGTTTTCCATCAGGAATCACCTGATCCCAATGGCAGGTCTGGGGTATCCCAAAATGGAGGATACTCCGTGCACCTGTCGATTTCAGCATGGAGCTGCCACCAGCCCATACCCTGCTCTGTGGGCCACCCACAGGTGCCCAAAAACATACACTAGGGGCACAGGGTTGTACCCCCACCCATGGGTGCCATAAGGGTATCCCACGGTCCGTTCACCAAACCAAAAGAGAGAGAGCTGCACCGCCAGGAGTCCCACATGAACTCCTGCACGGAAAACACGACAGAACACATGATAAAAAGCAGTAAAGGACAAGGATACGAGGCCCTGTCCCTCCGATGCATTTCCAGCATCACAGTCCCCCCCCTCAGACTGAGGTGGAGGGTGCCTAATCTCCCACGGGATAGACACCCTCATCCAGATGGTCAACATACCTTCTGGAAAGGCCATCTGCATTATCGTGACTCTTCCCTGGTCTGTGCTCTATGGTGAAGTCTAGCCCTTGCAGGCTAATGGACCACCTGAGTAGTTTCGGGTTTTCACCCTTCATCTGCATAAGCCACTTCAGGGGCTTATGATCTGTTTGGACCTTGAAGGTAGACCCCGTAATGTAGGGCCTAAAACGCCTAAGGCTCCAACTATACTAACACATTCCTTTTCAACAGTAGCCCACCTAAGTTCTCTACCCTTTAGTTGTCTACTGATGAATATGATAGGATGTTCTCTCCTTTTGTCATCTAACTGGGACAAGACAGCTCCAAATCCGGTGTCGCAGGCATCCGTCTGGACGATAAAGGGTCGGCTGTAGTCAGGCGCACACAACATGGGTGCCCGACACAGACTTTCTTTCAAGCCTTCAAAGGCCCTCTGACAGTCTTCAGTCCAATTAACCTTCCTAGGCTGTTTGGGTGAAGTCAGAGCTGTCAGTGGTGCAGCTATGGTTCCATAGTTTTCCATGAAATTGCGATAATACCCAGTGAGGCCCAAAAAGGCTCTCACCTGGGTTTGAGAAGTGGGAGTCTCCCAGTCCTGTACATCCTGTACCATACTGGGGAGAGGTTGGATTTGACCCCCTCCTACCTCATGACCAAGATACGTGACTTTCCCCTGAGCTATCTGTCACTTGGTGGCCTTGATAGTGAGGTTAGCCCTTTTTAAGGCCTGCAACACTCTACCCAGATGTGTCAAGTGCTCTTCCCAAGTGGAACTGTAGACGGCAATGTCGTCTAAATAAGCCACACAAAAGGCTTCCAGCCCACTGAGAGCATGATTGACCAATCTCTGGAAGGTGGCAGGGGCATTCTTCAACCCAAAAGGCATGACCCTAAACTGGTAGAGTCCCTCTGGTGTTGAGAACGCCGTCTTTTCCTTGGCATGGTCCGTCAGAGCTATTTGCCAATAGCCTGAGGTGAGGTCAAAGGTGCTCACAAATTTGGCAGCATCTATGGTGTCCACAAGCTCATCAGCCCTGGGCAATGGGTGCGCGTCAGTTTTGGTGATGGCATTGACTCCTCGGTAGTCCACACAGAACCTCCACTCCTTGGTACCTGCCTGTGAACTTGCCTTGGGGACAAGGACCACGGGACTGGACCAGGGACTGGTTGAGGGTTCAATAACACCCAGATCCAACATCTTGGCGACCTCAGCCTGGATGTGGTTCTTAACCGTATCTGACATTCGGTAGCTCCTGCTCTTGACAGGCACGCTGTCACCAGTGTCAATCTCGTGCTTACACCACGGTGTAAGGCCTGGCGTCAGCGAAAACAGAGAGGCATACTGCTGGAGCAAAGTCCTGCAGGCCCTCTGCTGCTCAGTTGTCAAATCTGGAGAGAGCTGCACTCCCTCCACGGAGCCATCCTGAGGGTTGCTATGCAGCAAATCAGGAAGGGGCTCACTCTCATCCTCTTCTTGCTCTGAAGCCAGCAAGAGACATGAGACTTCGGCTCGCCTGTGGAAAGGCATGAGCCTATTAACATGGAATACCTGAGGGCTACCCCTGGGATTCCCATGTCAACCAGTTAATTGACCTCGCCCATCTTGCAGATTATCCTGAAGGGTCCAGTCCACTTATATGCCAATTCTCGAGGCTTGGTAGGCTCCATCAGGAGGATCTCCTGTCCCGGAGTCCAATCCACTTGCGATGCTTTAAGGTCATGCCAGTATTTGCTCAATTCCTGGCTGGCCTTGAGATTCGCTGTTGCTTGACCCATCATCTGTGTTATCCTCCGTCTGAGGCCTAACACATAGTCCCCCACTTGCTTGGCGGAACCGGGAGGGGTGGCTTCCAAACCTTCTCTGATCAAGGCGAGGGGCCCCCTCACGGGATGTCCAAAGAGTAACTCAAAGGGGCTGAAACCAATGCCTTCTTGAAGTACCTCTCTGTAAGCAAACAGCAGGCATGGCAGGAGGAGATCCCATTTCTTCCTTAGGGGCTCTTCCAAAGCACCTACCATGCCCTTGAGAGTTTTATTAAATCTCTCGACCAGACCATTGGTCTGGGGGTGGTAAGAGGTGGAGAACTTGTAGGTTACCCCGCACTCTTTCCACATGGTTTTCATGTAACTAGACATGAAGTTGGATCCTCGGTCAGAGACAACCTCCTTGGGGAATCTAACACTAGTGAAAATGCCCAGGAGCGCCCGTGCAACCACCTTGGCCGTAACAGTCCGAAGGGGTATAGCCTCAGGGTACCTGGTGGCATGATCTACCAAAACCAGGATGAACCGATGTCCACCTGATGTGGGACGGTCAAGGGGACTGACGATGTCGATGCCCACCCTCTCAAACGGTGTGCCAACCACTGGCAATGGCTGCAGTGGGTCGATGACACTGCCTCCAGTTTTGCCAGACAAATGACAAGTTGGGCAGGTCCTGCAGTGGGACTCCACTTCTACTCCCATCCGAGGCCAGTAGAAATGGGCAGAGAGCCTCTGCTTAGTCTTCTTGGTGCCAAGATGACCAGCCAAGGGCACCTCATGCGCCAACTGCAGTAGGAAGGGCCTGTAAACCTGGGGTACCACCAACCTCTTGAGGGCACCAGGTTCAGGCTTAGTGGGCTCACTAACAAGGAGCTCACCCTCCCAATAAATCCGGAATGTCCTAGGCACTTCTCTGTGTGCCTGGGACAGAGCCTGTTTCCTCAGACCCTCGAGAGAGGGACACTCTCTCTGTCCTTTACAGAAGTCTGCCCGGGAGGGTCCCCCTTCAGCTAACAAGCAGTGAAGATCGGGATGATCCTCCGGGTTGAGAACCTCTCCCACAGGAGAGTCTTCTGGCTCTTCTCCCACAGGAGTTGAGATGGGGTTTACCACTGGACCCAGCCCGTCCGGAGCATAGATCCCAATGGGTGCTGTAGGAACAGCAGGAAGAGAAGGAGCTCCCTCCACAGAGGTGGCCTTCTTGCTCTTCCTTCGTCTTGCCTTGGGCTGCGCCTTCGGCTCGGGGACCTGACTCACAGCCAGACCCGGTGTCACCTGTGATCTAGTGACCGCAGCAGAAGTCATGGGAAGACCATCTGCGATCAATCCCAACTCGACTAGATCGTTACCTAACAGAATGTTAGCAGGGACCTTGTCCTGAACCAGGACAGGAAGCTTTGCTGTCTTGTCTCCAATTACGAGTGTGACTCGGGCTACAGGCGATAATTTGGGAGGCCCAGCAGCTAACCTGGTGGTTCTCAGAGGAGCATCTACATAGTCCTCCGGCTTGAGCAGGGTCCTGTCCACCACTGTCATGCTTGCCCCAGTGTCTCTCAAACCAGTAGAAGGCTGGCCATTCAGAAGGACACTTCTCAAAAATCTACGGGTGTTCTGTGGGATAGTCGCCAGTACTTCCGCGTACTGGTCCCAGGCCCCAAGGGACACTAAGGAAATCTCTATGGGAGCACCAAAAGTGATTCCTGTAGAGGAGGGGAGGACAGTGGCCTCCACCTCAGACATGGGGTAAGGATAGGTCAGGCTGACAGCCTGTACTCCGAGTGCCTTGCCTTTACACTTAGAGTCACCCCTTTTGTGATCCAGATCCCCACAGTCCCAACTAGTGCCGGCAGTGCGGGGTACGGTACTGGAACCACTGGGAGCCTGCTTTGCAGCAGGTGGACCACTACTCTTATTCCCACCCACAGATGACTTATCCCCACTAGATTTTTGGGTCTTAAGAGAGGAGGGTTTAGGTTTATTCGACTGTGACTGCTTTTGGGACTCCTCAGGTTTATGAGAGGCCCCGTTTTCTTTGTCATTGTCCTTCCCACTGGAGTCCTTAGGGGACACCTGGTGAGAGACCCACTTGTCAGCAAAACTAGCCAGCTTAAAGGGATCCAAAATGTTCTGGTCAGCAACATACTAACGCAGCTCTGGTGAACAGGCTTCAGAAAAATGCTCAAAAAACAACAGGTGGGACAATTCAACAAAAGTTTTCACCTTGTAGCCATCAATCCACCCCATCATATACATGTGCACAGCACTCACCCAGTCGACCCAAGACACATTCTCTCTTTTTTTTAAATCCCTGAACCTTTTAAGGTATTGGGTAGGTGTCTTGCCAAACTTGGCAATCAAAGCAGATTTCATACACTCATACTGACCCCTTTCTTCCACACTCAGCTTCAGAATACAGTCATATCCAGTTTGAGGCACTCTGCTTAGCAAACACTTAGCCCAATCTCTTTGTCAACATCATGAATGCACAAGCCATTTCAAACGCTTCAATCCATTGGAGGATATCAGAACCCTCCGAAAACACACCAATCAAATAATTCATAAATTTAGTTGCCGGGGACCTGACAATCTCACTGGGTTTCGCTGAAGTCTCCACTCGAGATTTCTCTAGCTGGATTCTCTGACATTCAGTGTCCTTGTCTTTGAGTTCAAGATCCCCATTCTTGAGTTCAACTTGTTGAGCCAACTCCTCTTTCTTAAATTCAGCATCTATTTCCAAATTGCGATATTCAAAGGCCAATTTTATCCTTAATAACTCAAGTTCCAAGGAATTGCTGGGGTTCGGAACAGAGGCAGCAGGAATGGCGGCATTCCCAGAAACGGATTCAGTAGAAACCCCAGGGGCAGAGTCCTCATTGGTTGCATTCCCCCCTTCATCAAGAGTTTCACCATCGGTCTGGTAGTCCACCAGGGCAGCTACCAGCTCCGCCCTAGACTTATCCACAAAGTCTAACTCCATGGCTTCACAAGCACTCTGGAGAGCCTCTAAGCTCATCCGAGTCAATTTACCATTCGCAATATACTCCATTGCTTGTAATGCAGTTATTTTGTACACACCCAAACCTTAATCTAATAAAGTGCGGATATTTTGTAAGTGGCACGGTTATACACTGATTCTTAAAACCATAAGCATCCCACTGCTGCCACCAGTGTAAAGACTGGTAGGGGGTGTCTGTACTTCTGCTCTCTATATGGTAGAGGAGAGGCACAGAAGACCCCAGCCAAGATTCCCTATAAGGTAGCAATGGACGAGAAATCAAGGCCTAGCTTCTCAGGAGGTGATACGGGCTGGTTCTTAAGTACAGTGTAGTCCCCGAGCCCCCACAAAGCAATGTCCACACACTGTATTACTGAAAACACAGTCTTTATTTAATTAATATTCAAAGGTATGTACACGATCTCAATAACGCACTTTGTACTCGGCAGTCAATAATGATAAATATATACAATCCTAAAGTGGTACCACTAATGTTATCCAATCTCATTAAAGTGCATCAACTGTACAGTTAAAATGTCACACAGATTAATAACGAGGAAACCAGCAATAGAGATAGTAGGCAGGAACGTAAGATGGTTGAAACAATAGGCAGAATGCTGTCCCCGTTACCTAGACACAGTTCTGTGTGGAGATCCCCCCATCTGGGCAACCTGTAAAATAAGATATATCGCACAAGCCCAGTCCATATGTTCAATAGTCTCACTTCGTCCTATTAAGGTTTTAGCCCCCCAATGTACCTGGTGGTGTAGAGTTCTCTGACAATGCGTCGACCGATCCTTCTTGAGTGCCTTCCTTTCAGACGGGAGCCACGGATCGTCGAGAGATGTCAGGGAACTTGGCGTTCAGTGTCGGGGAATCAACGGCCCTTCTTGAGTGCCCTCCCTTTAAGGCAGGAGTCACGGGTCATCGAACGTCCGACGGTGAACAGGTGGAACTACAACAGGGAAGTGACAGCTTCGTTCCTAGCGGTGCTCGTCGACGACAGAGCGTTGGCATCCTGCAAGGAAGAGGCATGCGGGGCACCTCGGTGACGATAGTCCTGGACTGCAAAGAGATGATGAAGAACTGTGGCCCAGCAAGGGCGTCAAGTCATCCGCGTCTCTGTGGTCCTTAGGTGGCGGGAAACCCACCGGTGGATGCTCCTCGGCGTGTCGACAGTCGGGCCTTCTCCAGCAGGTGACAAGCGGATGACGATGCAGGCGAGAGCATCCGATGATCAATTGAAGTTCTTAGGCAAACGGGAGCACGGCGGCTCCGAGAGGCGACGGCGGTCGTCGACAGTGGCGGACAACAGTCCGAGTGCTTCTCCTTGGAGTTCCGCAGCAGTCCCCGTATCGGGTCAGCAGCCTGTCGAAGGTCTGTCTACCAGCAAGCGTTGGCAAAGATCAGCTGTGCACGATGGTCCCTCGTAGCTCGGGAAGAGGGCACCTTACCAGGTCCTCTCTGGGTCAGTCCTTGGAGGCACAACAGCTTTCAGATTGTGAAGGAGAGCAACAGCAATTCTTCTCGTCCAGCAGAGCTTCAAGGTCAAGCGTCAGTTACTCCAGTTACTCGTCGTAGTGGACTTCAGCTTCTGAACACGATTCCTAGCAGTGAGAGGTCCCCAGATATACTGTTGATCTCCCATTCATTCCGCTGGGTCACACTCAAGCATCCAATCACGACTACAGGCATACATGCAGGCAGGCAGCCAATCAGGCACACAAGGTATTCAGGCCATTCACTTCTCTCCAGACACTCACAACAGGTTATGTGTATTGGGACAAGTACCGAGCCATTCAACACTCCAAGCTGCATTCATACCGGTTTCGGGCAGGGTTGTCTCAGTCATTGTGTGAACCACCAGATACTAGACACCCACAACACAGAATACGAATTCGTCACACACTCTATTCACCCAGGTCCCACCCACAGGAGGTACCCACAACATACATCACCGGGAAGGCTCCAGCTAGTCTGGCCGGGCCTTCACAACAACACCATATATGGCACTTCCATCCAACAGCCAGTCAGGGGGAAGGGACAGAGTCAGGGCTTCCCAGGACTTTAGGAAAACAAGGTAATGGGTAATAGAAAGCAAGAGGCCACAGGGGCCATCTTGTTTTCCATCAGGAATCAACTGATCCCAATGGCAGGGCCGGGGTATCCCAAAATAGAGGATACTCCGCTCACCTGTCGATTTTAGCATGGAGCTGCCACCAGCCCATACCCTGCTCTGTGGGCCACCCACAGGTGCCCATAAACATACACTAGGGGCACAGGGTTGTACCCCCACCCATGGGTGCCATAAGGGTATCCCACAGGTCCGTTCACCAAACCAAAAGAGAGAGAGCTGCACCGCCAGGAGTCCCACATGAACTCCTGCGTGGAAAACACGACAGAACACATGATAAAAAGCAGTAAAGGACAAGGATACGGAGGCCCTGTCCCTCCGATGCATTTCCAGCATCACACCCAGCCTCCATTGACTCCACCTGTGGTGATTTTGTGCACTTGTGGCAGTTGGCTTGATTGCTGATTGCTGTTTGCGGGTCGTCCGCGATGCCTGTATGGCCGGCATCATGCAGCCCATGATTACTGGCTTCTGGATGCTGGTCTTTGCATGTCTGCATGGGTTGTTATGTCCTCCTATTACCGGCATGCCGGTATTTGCTCCCCAAAGGGGCACGTGTACGCGCCCATGCCGCTATTAGAGGCACCGTTATTTAGGGTGCCGCTAATAGCGGGTTGGCGGGTCATAATACACCGGAGCGGTAAGCGATGCCGGTAATCCTTTACCGGCATCGTTTTTCCATTACCTCCAACCTCATAATGAGGCCCCATGTGTCACTATGAAGAAGATACAGAAGACTTAACTGTACTGAAATCAAACCTGAACAATGAGCAGCGTAGCATTTTTCAAGAAGTAACAAAAGAAATTGCACATGGTGTACAACATGAAAATAAAAAGCGTACCTGCCAAAATTACAAACCTATACTACTATACGTCACTGGTCAAGCTGGTTCAGGGAAAACATTCTTAATCAAAATCATCAGCAAGTTAATTCAACAATTAACAAACAACAAATTGTCAGCTGTTGTAACTGCCCCCAGAGGTTTAGCTGCCTACAACATGGGGGGTGTCACTTTACAAGGATTACTACTCCTTCCAGTAGAACACCAAAACAAATTAGATTATTACCAACTTTCTACAGAAGATGCAATGGAACTACGCAGAGTTTTGAAACAAATGAAAATGCTACTAATAGATGAAGTGAGCATGGTCTCCAACCTAATGTTGGCTTTGATTCACCTCAGATTACAAGAAGTACTGAAAACAGACTACGAAGAGCTCTTTGGAGGAAGACACATTATTGTTTTCGTAGATCTTCAATTGACACCAGTGAAAGGTGAACCTATTTTTAAAACCTTAGGGCACAAACTCTGCCGTAAAACTGTTGGCAACAAAGGAAATGTCAACCTGTGGCAACATTTCCAATACAGAGAATTAACAGAAAACATGCACCAGGCTGCAGACCTCACATAAACCAACATTATAAAAAGTATTAGAGTTGGTGTACTATCTCAAGAAGCACAATCAATATTAAAAACCCGGCACATCCATGCACTTATGTCCATAACTCATGTGCTACTGATGTCATGGAAAAATTAGCACATAAAATGTCAATGCTATGTTCTTGATGCCAACACTTGCAAGCTGTTAAAAATTCAATGAAACAATGTTGAGAAAAGAAATGCAACCAGTAATTGAAATTTGCTCCACAGACAAACTGGACATACATGGTATGACACTACCCATGTGTCAACAAGCCACAACAAGACTACATACCTTAGAAAACTCTATCTCCAACACAACTGGTTTGGAGAAAAATATTAAAATTATCTTTAAACTGTAGAGTAATGCTTAAACATAACCTTGACGTGGAGCAAGGACTAGTTAATGGAGCACTTGGCACAGTTGTTGGCTTTCAAACATACCCATGTGACAACAACATTCAGTTTGTCAATGTTCTCTTTGACAAACTATCAAAAGTTAAAAGGATTGGATACTCAACAGCCCAATTCCTTCTTTTCAAAGACATGTATGTACGCAGAGAACAATTTATTGTAACTCATATGCAGTCACCATTCACAAATCACAACGTCTTACCCTAGATAAAGCATTGATAGATATTGGGAACATAGTCTTTAAAGAAGGCATGAGCTATGTAGCACTTTCACACTTACGTACACTTGACGGTCTATTTCTAATCAACTTTGATGCAAGTAAAGTAAATGCTGATATTCCTTGCATTTTAGAATACAATAGACTATGTTCACTGTACACCCCCATCTAAAAACCTATCCTGTTCAACAAAAAGCAAAACGTTGTAAAAGAAACTACTTCAAACAGAAATGCAACAGGATCTAACTGCAAATCCTCCAAAGAGAGTAAAAGAAGCTAATACTTCATCAATTACTACAACCAAATAAGAATCTACTACTCAAAGTAACTCAGGTACTTTTTCAAAGAAGCAACACACACTCTGAAGAAATGACTTGGACACAGAACTATCATGTCCTTTCACATTTTCTGGTGTAAATTGCCATGCAAATGTAGCAATAAATGTTCTATTCCAATTGCCACCAATTATTGACAACATTTACTTACACAATAGAGACCAATTGTGTTTGCAAATGTTAGTCATTCATAGAAATGCAACCAACAATCCTGACAACACATACAGTGTTCATGGAATAAGTCAAGAATTGGACTACTGTGCTGGAATTGTGAAATTCACTATAAACTCACAAGAAGATCCACAAGAATTTTTAATGTACTTACTACAAGTACTGGAACACAAATAAAACATACCTATAAATGAAATCTTCCAGAACGCGTTGTGTATGTATCAATATCTAACTGTGAATCCATTCCATTTCAGCAACTTGTACAAAATGCAAACCATGGCAGATTATGTACTACCTGCAATTCAGATTATCGCTCCACCTTACAAATACAAACACATAATAAATTTGTAAAAGTAATGATTTTACGTTAGAATGCAGATGGTACCAAAAACAACTGCAAGCTGACTGAATTCACACATGGTCAAGTATCACTTGGTAAGAAAACCTTCATAACAATAGGTATAATCTACCACACAGGAGCCACAACCAATGCAGGTCACTACATAAAATATATGCAATCACAAAAAAATCAAACAGTAACCATGACTCTAGGCCCTAGCCACAACCACTGCAGCATAACACACCCATAGAATCAAAGATTTTAACTGTTCTATATTGGCTACTTATGCAGGATATTGAATACAATGAACACTTACTAACAAACCAAAACCAATATCATACTAAAGTGAAATAGCCAGTAGTGCAATTTATATGTCTGAGGACAGCCACGGTGACCGCGGACATGATGAACAGATCAGGGGCACCTGCCACCTAAACAAATACAGCATTTGACCCATCTCTTACTCCCCCACTCTCACCAAGCACTCTTACACACCAACACACTCCCCAAAGATGTATTTTTCCCCGATCATCGCCAAGCTAACCATGGATGTCCACGGATCCAAGATGGAGGATGCATCAATCAGCGAACACGCCGTATGTCCGTGGACATGATGCAGGCCGATAAGCCAATCGGTGTCCTCCACGCAGAGCGAACAGGGAAATGTGTCTGCGGAGCGACATAGATATCACTCATTTTTTTAGACCTATGTTTTGGTTGTTTTAAAAAAAACTACTGTACAGATTTACACCAAATATTCAAAAGCATGCTTTCAGGACCAAGCCGCTGCTCCTGCTGCAAATTTGGTGCAAATCCGTCCAGCAGTTTGAGCTGTAGGCGTGAGCAAGTTTTTTTCCCCATTCACACTATGGGAAAAAACATGTTGGGAGCCCCCTTATAACTTTTCCCCCCCTGCACCAAACCTCACTAAACTTTGCAAGACAAATCAGAGTGGACTATATACTGTTTTTGCAGAGTTTGGTGTGGATTCGTCCACGTGGAGCGAAGTTATAAGCCACCCAAAAAGTGCTCTTCCTATGGGTTTAGCAACTTAACCATAACTACATGGCCGCTACTGCAGGCCATGTAATGTGTGCATGTGAGTAGGTCATGTACAGGTGTCAGTGTGAGTGCCATGTAAATGAAGATGCAGTGTGTGTGAATGCTCTGGATGCTCAACACGTGTGAGTGAATGTGACAGAAGATGTATGGGTGAGTGAATGGTGAGAAAATGGCTGGCTATGACTGTGCAGATGTGTGCCTGCGAGCACAGGAGGGTCTGGAGACAGGCATGCCATTTTTTATTGGTCACCTATCATAGTCCAGCATAAAATGCCATGTTTGCATTCCCCACAGCCCCCCATGTCTTGCAGATACACATAATCACATTCATAATGAATGGTTAACAGAAAGAACTAACAACAAAAAAGACCACACTGATTAAAAGAATGCAAGAAAGCACAAACGTACAAAAAAGCAAGAAAAAACAGAAATAGACGTTATACTTGACAGGAATAAGTGATAAAGAAACATATATAGAAACATATATACAAGAGAACAAGAAAAATAACAAAAAATAATGATATTGAATTGATACACTGGTTTATGCCGTGACATTCGTTTTTTTGTATAACTCTTCCTATTCTCCTTTGAATTTAAAGACAATCCTCCATTGTTACTGATGGTGATGGCACCCTTGACAAGAATTCAATGTTTCCGGTTGCAGCCAGCACAAACATAAATTAAGAACAGAAAACCGTGGCAGCTCCAATTTCGAGAGCCAAACAAGGTCCGCCTGGGTGAAGAAGCTGCAATGTCCGTTTGGTACCTGCTTTTTTTAATTGGTGGCAGAGGCATCGCTAGGGTGGGCGGACGTGGGAAGGCTATAGCCCTGGGTCTTTTGGTTGTAGCTCTGGATAGAAGCTCCGGGGACACATCCAAAAGGCCACTGGCATAGCAGGATGTGTTTCTGTGAACACAGTGCTACAAAACACCAAAGCCTGAAGTATTAAAGTTGCATACAAACTCAAAGATGACTCTATGACAAGAAGAGGTAAAAATGCATCAGTAACCTCCGCCTGCATGTGGATAGTTTATATCAGGACCCTGTTAATGAAAATATTCTAAAACAGCATCTTTGACAAAATATAAGCTATACTTACAAAATGCACAATAACCCCCCAACTGCAACCCACCAACAGCAGTGTATGGCTGCTTTGAAGGCTTTTTTAACACAATTGTTATTACTCCACAAACTTGGCCCTTATTTTAGCAACATGGAAAGAATGAAGGACTGGGTTAGCAGTGCCGGAACTCTGGCCTAAGATGTTCACCTGAATCTGCTCAGCAGGTGCATCAACAGCACAGGGCACAGCAAAGAGCGAATGTAACACGGAAGCGAGGTATCCTGGAGCTTCTCTGTGAACATGTGGAGGATGATGAAGGAGTAACGCAATTGGTCAGTGTACTGTAGTCAAATTGCCGGCAGAAGGGCCACATATATATCTAGAAAGCAAACATTAATAATGATTTAACCTATAAAAAAAAAGCACAGTCGGTATGCATTTTGCAAAATGCAAGTGCCAAACTTTAAAATGCAGGATTGCCCCCCTCACTACCACATTTGGTGCACTTTCGTCAATGTGCATTTTCTTAAATTAAAACAGCCCTCAGAGGTCCGCGATGCAGGGTGCCTTGGACTCTGCCCTTGGGTGGTAGTGGTGCGTGGTATGCATCAACATAATATAACACAACACCAGTTCTGGGGGGGGCTGGTACAATCCTCACCCATTAGGATGAAGGCTGGGCTGGGGCTCGCTGCACAAGCAGGAGGCGCTTATCTGGGTTGGAGCTGAACGTGACCTGTGGCAGGTGTCACATGCCACGCTCAGCTCCCACCCCTTCTCCTTTGGCTTTCTTGCGCCATCATATACAGGAGGCTCTCCCAGGTTCCTGTCTGTGAGCATGAGTAATGGACGGAACTAAAGCAGGAAAAATAGGCAAGAAGGCTTTTTTTTAAAATATGTATGTGTATTTTGCATGTGTGAGGTGTGTGTCAAATGTCTGCATGAGGTATGGGCCAGTGAGTGGTGGGTGAAGGAGTATGAATGTGATAGTGTGTGTCTGAATGTTCTGGGTTGGTGGATACATGGCTGTGTGAATAATGCAGTGTAAGTGGATGTGAGCAAAGGTTTATAGGTGAGTGACTGATGGGTGAATGTGTATGAATGTGATAGTGTGTGTATATGAATTTTCTAGGTGGTATTGGGATGCACGTTTAGATTACCCCCCCAACTAAACGATTTAGATTGCAGAAAATATATTAAAACATGGAGAATGCGTAAAGGGTGGTGTAGGGATCAGGGGGGTGCTTTACGTGTGCAAGCAACTGGCGGGAGTGGGAAGTTATACAGGGGAACTAACCATTTGCTTTGCAACAGTGTTATTTTGAATACTTTCCCTGTGCGCGGTAGTTATAACATGAACTTATGCTGCATTTAAGAGCAGGCCTGAATCCTCAAAGGCCATGTTGGGGACACAGAACAACAAAGCCTCATCTCTTGTCGGATTATCACATTCCGATTCCCAGACGGGAATGGAACACGCACGTACATCCACATCTAAATGTATCCAGTTAGGCCTTTCAACAATTAGGCAGGAATGTGCACAGCCAAATTGGCGAAGGGCTGTGGCCCAGCATGTAGGCCATACTCATGGGAGTTGCTACAGAGGTCTTGGGTTGCCAAGACATTAACTAAGATTACGGGCAACTAGCACCCCCCAGAATGATAGTCACTCTATTTGAACTACCAGAAGTACAGGAACATGAGTCATAAATCTTTCATAAATTATATTGATTAGTGGGACCCCAGGCCTGCCTTTTGGGAGGGGGAACTGATACAGGGGGGAGCCGAGAACAACATGATCTGTTTGCACCAGGGAGATCCAAGGGTGATGCCCATGCAGTTGGGAGGCATGATGGGGGTGCCTGTGTGTCTGGGCTGAGAAAAGTATTGCTTTGTACGCAAGGACCAGGCTGGCCTCAAAGTTGTCTGCTGAGCTCATGTTGATGACCAGGTGCACATCATGTGACTAGGAATAAATATAGGTTGGTGCCCTTTGAGTCTAACCAATTGCCTTGTAGCGCATCAGAATGAAAGAAGTCATTACCCACATTTGGTGAAGATGGAGGAGAAGAAAATGAAACCAATTGGAAGATGGGTTATATGGAACTATTAGCATGATATAGGCGGTAGTCAATGAGGGTGGGGGATGAACATTGTATATTGAGTGCATCATGAATGACTGCTGTACGTTTATAAAATAGTCACCTTTTTGGAGGGGACCAGAGCTCTGTGGCAGTGGATTTGTAATACCCTTTGGCCCATTCCTTTTTGTATATAAAATATAGCTCTTGTACTTCTTGAAAAAGTGTGCACCTAGCCTTTTTCCCTAGTGGGTTGTTTTTCTTCGGTTTCATTGTTGAGGAGTTACCCTATATTATTGGTGATCCCAACGTGTTCACAGACTTTTCTGCGATGACAGAGGATTCCTGGCCGCACATCCGGAGGGGTCGCACCCATCTGCAGCAACCAGTCCCCTTTGTGCACACCTTTGAGAGGTTTGCAGGAGCTGTATTATCAGTATTTCTGTCTGTTCTTTGGAGCGGGGCACTGTCCCCGGATTGTGCAGGCTGTTAACTGGACCCCGTGCGGAGGACCTTGGGTGAGCATGCAGATGTAAGTGCTCCTTCTTTGGAGAAAAACAAGTGGAGTTTGGGAAAGGAGTGTTTGAGTGTGTGGCGGTGAGTGTGCAAGGGTGCGCGTTGAGAGAAGATAGAATTGATAGGTTAGAAATCCATGTGGTCTTGTGGATACATTTAGCAGTTTTTATATATAGAAGATTGTGGTGTAACAGGATGCTTTCCTATGGTACTAGGGAAGAAGACAGCACTGTGTAATGAAGGAAAAAGGACACAGACTGAGACCATGCATATGTACTGGGTCTGGGATCTCTCTATGCAGTATAAGGGGGGTGAGAACGAGAAGTAGTAGTGGGAGAGGACTTCGTTAGCCTGGAATCTCCTCAGCTGATGTAAGTGGTATGGTTGGTATGAAGAGTAGATTGTTGTTGTAATTTTTTTGTAGGTAATTTTTGTGGTGGTTAGTAGAGGGCGAGAGAAGGCCTATTGTGTTGTGGAATAGGAAGTTAGTGAGAAGTGTGCAAGTGTGTGTGTGTGTGGGAAGTGAGAAAGGGTGGAAGTGTTGAGCGGATGGGTGGGTGTTAACGGGGGAGTGTGGCATAAATCGTGGGTATTGGGGAGGGGTAGAGTTTGGTGGAATGGAGCTAGAGTGCTGACTGTATTGTAAAACAGTGAAATAGGGGTGGCTTTTCTGGAACCGACAACCCAGTTGGAATATATGCGTAAAGCCCTTCCTTTGTACCGAGACAACATTCTCACGGATCATAAGGAATGGCTAGTGGAAACGAAGGGAGGGATATGTAAACCATGGCCAGAACAGGGATCAAATAATAGAAAGATATTAAGTCATATGTACACATTTTTGGAAGGCAAATATAAAGGGAAACCATTGAACAACAGAACGGAAATATTAGAATTATGGAAGATGGTAGATTTGGAAGATTGGTCTACAGATTCTCTGAAGACGAAGATTGAATTAATCACCCTGTGTGCCCAAAATACCACTGCGGTTACTGTTTTGATTGCCCCTGTAGCCCCTACAGAAACAGCTCATTGTCCCCAGTTAGGATGTTACCCTATGTGTTCGGCATCAGGATATACACACCCAACGTATGCACACTTGCCTGCCACAGCGTCTGCTGCTGTGAGGGGTGCTGCTGTGAGGGGTAAGGTACCAGAGGGAGATGACACAAAACCACTGAAGGAATTGGTAGATGCACTAAGGAAGGTGGAAACTGAACTGGCATGATTAAATATAGGAGAAAAAATGGGTAAGTCCCGAATTTTTTGTTTTAGGGGGATTGAGCAATCTAGGGACTAATAGTATAGTGTACAAAAAAACAAGCAAAATGCTCAATTACCCCTCTTTTAGTCTACTTTAGAAGCTGGTTACAGCAAAAGAAAGGAATACGGATAGGTTATCTATTTCATCTATCTGAAATTCACATGAGGTAAAAGATTTTTTCCCAAAGAGTAAACAAAGTAAAAACACATTTTAATCAGTACATTTTCAACACACAAAAAAGTTGACGGTGTCTGCTTTCCGCAAGACACCTCACACACTTGAAAAGAATTCACAATTAGAAAAGAATAAAAAGTCCAGAAATATCACGTTTTCTACCAGTAGTGTCTAGGGTTAGTAAGTGGCAGTTGTGACAGATCACCTTAACATACTATTTCATAGTATTCATTGTATTGCATTTTGGGGGAACATACTGTAAATGTACAGCATAAGCAAAGTACTTGTGCTGTAAAAAAGACACAATTGTTAAGATGTCTACGGGATGTCTACATATGTTTCGGCGCACAAATTACATCATGTTACACACCGCTCCGGTAATTGATCACCGCCTGCAGATAGGCGACCTAGGCCCACATTAAGGCCCCTGTTTGCCCCCTGGAACCCAGTCACACCAGCAGCTACCTCGAGGAGAGGGCAGGAGCCCCTCCGTCCTCCCCAATCAGCAGCTCGCATCCGGAGCGCGAGCCGACCCACGCCGATGCCCACCCACAGCATCCAGCCACACCACGACATTCTGGAGAGCCATCCACCATGGTAAGGCTCTCATGGCCCTGAGCACCCTTGCCTACATAAAGACACCCGAATTTGCACAAGGCTTTGTGCACGGGACCACGACATCGCTGTGCCTGACCTCCTCTGCCTGACCCTATGATGTCGGGCGCGGCGCCATATCGAGGCTGGTGCCTCGTTGCTAGGCTACTAGCAGCCTTTTGAATAGGCCACATCCGCCAGCAGGCAGAAACGCCGGCGGCCTCACCCGAAGGCCCACATTAAGGCCCCTGTTTGCCCCCTGTTCGCGACATGGAGAGTCAAGGAGCAGATTAGGAGTCCCCCCTCGCCTGATACTGGCACCTCTGCCTTCCTGCATATGAGCCTGTCACCAGTAAGACTCTGCATAACTGTGAATACCTGAGCGTAAAACCCGTACTACTGTATGTATGCTCTTCTATAAGTAGCTCAAACGAACCCTTGTCTTTTTCAATCTGCATTCTGCGCAAGCATCAGCTCCCTGAAACTGCACCCCGCACTATCAGGCAGTCATCCCTTAATGCCGCAACCCTGGTCATAGTACTACCCTGCCCCTCGTTGCTTTGTCATTGCTGAAGGCCATCCACACGCCTGATATTTTGATGTATGTCTTGTATTTTTGCGCCACCTGCATCCATGACCCTACTTGGCCCAAACCTAGGCGTCACCTAATGCAGCCGATGTACTATTCTGGACCTAGATGCTGCCACACTGCATCATGTGTTGCACTTGATTTGTGTTGTGCCTTATGGTCGCTAATAGACCTCATTTGATTTGTGTTGTGCCTTATGGTCGTTAATAGACCTCTTTTGATTTGTGTTGTGCCTTATGGTCGCTAATAGACCTCTTTTGATTTGTGTTGTGCCCTATGGTCGCTAATAGACCTCATTTGATTTGTGTGGTGCCTTATCGTCGCTAATAGACCTCATTTGTTTTGTGTTGTGCCTTATGGTCGCTAATAGACCTCACTTGATCTGTGTTGTGCCCTATGGTCACGAATAGACCTCACTTGATTTATGTTGTGCCTTACGGTCGCTAATAGTCCTCATTTGATTTGTGTTGTGCCTTATGGTCGCTAATAGACCTCACTTGATCTGTGTTGTGCCCTATGGTCGCGAATAGACCTCACTTGATTTATGTTGTGCCTTACGGTCGCTAATAGACCTCATTTGATTTGCGTTGTGCCCTTTGGTCGCAAATAGACCTCATTTGATCTGTGTTGTGCCCTTTGGTCGCTAATAGACCTCATTTGATTTGTGTTGTGCCTTATGGTCGCTAATAGACCTCATTTGATTTGTGTTGTGCCTTATGGTCGCTAATAGACCTCATTTGATTTGTGTTTTGCCTTACTACTGCACTCTTGCTAATAACCTATGAACTTCACTGCCCCCATCATCAGAGCCAAGCCACCTACAATGGCCACATTTAGAGGCGCCACTCTAACTATGGCTACCCTCCTCCCGTTGCTCCGTGCCCACACAACCACACCACTTTACCCAGACCTACTATCTCCAATAGAATGGATAAACAGATTTGCCCGCCCACCTTCACCATGCATACCCTGTCCCACACCCCTTAGAAATACAAGACTAGGTTCTCGCTTTGTTGTACCCACTACCACATGCCTGAACGCAGCCCCACTGACCATGACTAGAAACGATAGACTCAGCTATCGTACTAATCTTGTCACAAAGCTCACTAGAATGCTCACCAATCAGACTACGAACCCCAAGCAGCCTACCTCACTTTCTGAACTCTCACCTAGTCACAACCCTACTATACCGCACTCGCCACCACACACGAAAACTAACCCTCCACAGACCTCTATCAAGGGAGCCCTCATCATCGCTCGCTCATTGGTTGCCCACGCTACTGATGTTGCCGACATTATTTCCACTAACCACCTAGACTTTATCGCCATCACGGAGACATGGCTCCACCCAGAAGCCGGTCCCACAATAGCTCTAGCCACTCCAGACAACTACAACATCACCCGAGCTGACAGGAAAAATGGAATAGGCGGAGGTATAGCAATTATTGCAAAATCCACCCTAAACATCAGAGAAGTAACCAGCACAACCCTACCTTCAACCGAACATCTATCCGTCAAACTCCCATTATCTGACACACAAACCATCCTGCTCCATATTATATACAGACCCACAGAACCCCCCTCCACCTTTGAAGAGGATATCTCTCTCCTACTTACTACCAATTTGAAACCGAAATCCCAAATCATCATTCTGGGAGATTTCAACTTGGGACTCAATGACCCCAATGACAACCAAGCCACTTCCCTTAATGACACGATTATTCATCTAGGCTTCACCCAACACATTAATCAACCTACACATACAAAAGGAAGATCCTTGGATTGGCTTGCAGATGCCAATTGCAACCTCTCACTGACTGACATCACTCCCTGTGCTTGGACTGACCATCATCTTATTACCTTCTCTTTACCTAGATCCTTACCATCTACCACACGACCCACAAAGTTACCTCAAATAATCTCCAGAAACAACCGCAACATCACTATAGAGAACCTCAAACCTCTTCTCGCGCCTATCAGTAAAGCTAATCTACCCACGCAAAAAAACAACCCAGCAGCCATAGTAGACCTATATAACAATACTTTAGAACTAGCCCTCAACCAGATAGCTCCTGTCAATCAACGAAAAGCCAAACCCATTGCCCACTCCAACAAATGGTTCTAAGCAGAATTAAAAGCTCTCCGTAATATTAAAAGAACTGCAGAAACTAGCTGGAGAAAAGCCCCTTCTCTCTCCACTAAAGACAAATTTGCTTCAGCTGCCTCCACCTACAAATCCGCCATCTTAAATGCTAAGAAAGAGACCTACAACTTGAGAATACAAAATGCCAAATCTGGCACCAAAGAACTCTTCTCTATACTAAGAGAACTTGAATCACCACTGCCCCCTACAGAGGACTGCATCAAAGACAAGGCTTGGTGTAACAATATCCAGCTCGCCCTCGCTAACAAAATTGCCCTCCTACAAACCAAGATAGAAGAAAAAAAAGCTAGCCTTGCCTTCAAGCAGAACCCCAGCAGCAAAACTAACTCCACTACCCCTATCTGCCCATCTTTCCACTTCTCACCAGTCACAGAAGAGGAAGTAATCAAGATAATCGCCAGCCTCAAACCATCCAGCTGCAAAGGTGACATTTGCCCAGCATCCGTCATCAAAGATGGTGCTAATGAGTTAGTCCCTCTCATCACCTCTCTGATCAACTCCTCCTTCAAAAACTCAGTGGTCCCCAACAACCTTAAAGAAGCGTGGGTCCTACCCCTGCTCAAAAAACCTAACTTAGATCCCAACATCCCCACAAATTACAGGCCCATCACCACAGTCCCATTTCTTCTCAAAATCTTGGACAGGGTAGCCCATCTCCAAATACAACAACATTTGGAAGAAAACAACCTCCTAGGCCTGCGACAATCCGGCTTCAGACCAAGGCACGGGACTGAAACTGCCCTCTTGGATCTAAAAATCCAAATGGATGACGCCAAAGACAAGGGCAAACTGGCCATCTTGCTCTTGTTGGATCTCTCTGCTGCCTTTGATCTGGTTGACCACCAGATCCTCACTCAACACCTCTCCTTGGCTGCTGCATTCTCTCAGAATGCCACTAAGTGGATCCAGTCATTCCTGTCTGACAGGACGACTAGAGTCTTCGCCCCCACTGCGGCTGCGGACCCTATCCCAATCACATGTGGAGTGCCGCATGGCTCCTGCATTTCTCCCACACTTTACAACATCTTCACGAAGCTCCTATTTGACCGTCTTGACGATCTGGGTGTAAGCTACACTTATTATGCAGATGACACCCAGGTCCTCATCACGCTCACTGGTAGCTATGAAGAAGATGCTGCAAAGCTTAATGATATCTATTTAGAAATCCAAGCCTGGATGGCCACACACAGTCTTTGCCTTAACTACGATAAGACAGATTTGATTATCGTAGGCTCCCAGGCTCGCCTCAACAAACTGGACCAAAGGTACCAATCCTTTACCATTGATGGCAACATCATAAAAGTCTCCAAAGAGGTTAAAACATTAGGTGTATACCTCGATTCTACCCTATCACTAAAGAAACAAATAAACCCTACCATCTCAGCTACCTCATACACCAATAAATTGATCAATGCCTGTAGGCCTTTCCTCTCCACCTCTAGCTGCCTCACCCTATCTAGAGCGCTGATATTGTCTAAATTAGACTATTGGAACACACTCTACTTAGGCACTACCACTAAAAACTTGAACAGACTCCAGATCCTGCAAAATAATGCACTAAGATGTGCCCTCAACCTCCCGCGCAAGGCGCACATATCCACGGTTAGAAAAGAAGTCCACTGGCTCCCGATCCGTGACAGAATTAAGCTAAGAACACTGGTCATCACCCACAAGTGCCTATCACATACTGCCCCATGTTACCTTTCTGACAAATTCTCTAGACACTGCCCCATTAGACCCACCAGAACACCTTACCTACACCAACTAAAGATCCCTAATTATAACCTAAAAACAGCAGGGGGCTCCAGTTTTCCAGTGCTTGCAGCACAATGTTGGAACACCCTCCCCACTACAATTAGATCGGAAGCCGCATTCTGGCCATTCAGAGCCATGGTAAAATCATGGCTACTAGCCTAAACAGCCAAACTCTCACCGACATGACCGGCTAGCCGCCGCTCTCTACCTGTAGTAATGCTTACTCCACCTACAGCCTATTCAGGACCAACCTGTAACCCGGTCCGCATTAGCCACTGTAACTTTTTTTCTTTTTTTGCATATTCTCTGTACATACTTTTCTCGGTATATTCTACTCTTGTATGTAAACATTCAGAGCCTGGACTAATGTATGCTCTGTCTGTTGTACTATGATGCTCATGTAACGATATGTAACTCTGCTGTACACATGATTATGCGCCCAGTTACCTGAGGGTTCGGATGTGCTTTATAAATAAACAAACTAAACTAAACTAAACTAAACCAGGTATTCGAATAGGCCGTAGCGTGTTTTAAATGCAGTTTTCCATTCGTCCCCCTCTCTCATGCACACTAGAATGTAGGCCCCTCGGAGGTCTAACTTAGTGAAGATTTTCGACGAGCCCAGTTGATCGAGGAGGACCGAAATCAGAGGAAGAGCATACTGATTTTTAATGGTAGCTGCATTTAGTGCATGATAATCAATACAAGGACGTAAATCCCCTTCTTTTTTGGGGACGAAGAAAAGCAGAGATGCCATTGGAGACTTCAAAGGGCGGATAAAGCCCATAGTGAGTGCCTTGTCGATGTACTCCTTCAATACAGCATCTTCCTTTAGGGTGAGCGAGTACACTCTACCCGTGGGTATTTTCACTCCCGGTATCAGGTCTATTGGGCAATCATAGATCCGATGTGGAGGTAGGACCTCCGCCATCCCTTTGTCAAAGATGTCTGCGAATTCTGCATATTGAGTGGGGACCACTGAGGTAATCGTTTTAGAAATGGCCCCGACATGCATAGTGGAGGACACTAGCTCTCTAGATGGGCTGTCCTGACTGATTCCATGCAATGAAGTGCAGCGAGTATTGCAGACAGTAGATGGAAACTGGATCGAGTGGGTTGACCAGTCAATGGCAGGATTGTGGTAATGTAGCCATGGAATACCCAGAATGACCTTGTAAGCAGGGGCTTTAATAACGTCAAAACTTATCTCTTCTGTATGGCCTTCTTCGGTACACATGACCAAAGGGACCATCTGATGTGTCACCATACCGGAGACAAGAATCGAACCGTCAACTGCATTAACGAGTTCAGGAGTAGTTTTGCAAATTAGTGGTATTCCAGACATAGAAGCAAAGCATTGGTCCACATAATTACCCGTGGCTCCCGAATCTATCACTGCCATTGCTTTGAATGTTCCTCCCTGATTCACGGTAAAATGGACAGGGAGCTGAATCAACTGAGTTGAACTAGACAAAGGAGAGTCCAGAGTGTCTTTTCCCGATGTAGGGACTCCGTCTACTGTCGGGATTTGGTGTTTCCCGCCTGTCTTTTGGGTTTTTTAGGACACTCGGGCAACAAATGATCAGAGGCCCCGCAATACATGCACAGATTATTAGACCTGCGATGTTCACATTGCACGGGGGTGAGCGGACCCCTGACAACACCAACCTGCATTGGTTCAGGTGCATGTAGTGTAGAGGAAGAGGTTTCTGCAGGTGCTGAGACAAACAGGGCAGATTTCTTCTCGCCTCGTCGTTCAGCTTTGCGAGTGTCGATTTGGATGACTAAATCAAGCAATTCTCCGGAAACAGTAGGAATGATAGGAAAAGTGGAGAGTATGTCCTTCAATTCGTCAGAGAGACCCTGATAAAAGACTGCAGTCTTCTTCTCTTCGGGCCAATCTGTCTCAGCTGCCAACTGATTACAGTGAGCTAAATAAACCAAGAGGGAATTGTTCCCTTGTCTATGCTTTAGTAACTCCAGATCAGTAGCTTGAGTAGTGTAACGTGTGTCAAATACTTGACTCATCATAGTAAGAAGGGCGTCACAATTGTAAAGCACATGACTGTTGGATTCTAATAATGGGTTTGCCCAAGCAGCCACGGTGCCACCCAAATGTGACAAGACAAACACAGCCTTAGTGGTAGAAGTGGGAAAAGAAGCAGGACGGCACAAGAAGTGTAATTTACACTGATTAATGAAAGTCTTGTATTGTTTAGGATCTCCCAGAAAGCATTCTGGGGGTGCCAGAGGGAATTGAGTGGTAAGCATGATGGGTGCCGAGTCCTGAGTAGGAGCTGGAAAACCAGATCCCGAAGGCATAGCCCCAGCTCCGGTTGCCTGCAGAGCCCGAGTGGTCACCAAGGCCTGGATAGCTTCCATGCACTGGCGTAATGCCTCTTGAGCATTGGTCAGGTCGGTTCTCAGATCCGTGACCATTTGCACTATTTGTGTTAAGGCATCGCTAGCCTCTGTGGACATTATAAGGCTGCTAATTCTGATACTCACCGCTCCGGTAATTGATCACTGCCTGTAGATAGGCGACCTTGGAGACGGTAGTTTCCACAGATATTCACAAGACAGCCTCTGGTAACCCGACACCCCCTGAATTCTAAGATTCAGGCTTCCTCAAGGAGGGGCACTTTTCTGCGATGTGTCTTTCTGCTGTTTCAACCTGAACAGGCAGAATTGCTAATCACCTAAAAGAGCGGGGAGAACACACACCGCCAACCAATGCTGCAAAAAAAATACACAGATGGTTAGAGGAGCCAAGGTATGAAGGAATGAAAGAAAACAAATATTACTAAGGAGTACCTAGATAAGATTTGAGGAGTGGACTCTGCTATAGGATTAACCTGCAAAAGAAATAAACTATTACCCTCTACATAAATGTAATACACCAGAGCATCCCAGAAATAAATGGATAAATAATTCAAACACAGACCTGAAGGGAAACTGGCAGGATTGAATGAAGTCCAAATAGAGGGAAAACAACAAAAGGACAAAATAATAAAAAGGTAGGTTAGTACAGGAGAGTAACCCGGGCGGCACGAGGGACGCACTAGTGATGGGTTGGTGCATGTACCGGAAAGCGTCAATATGCACTTGGAGAGTAGTTCACTGTAGAATGTTGAAGTCCCAGAGGATGTAGAAACCAAGTTCCAAAGTTAAGGATAACGGAAAAATCCAGCAGAGTGTTTTTTTTTACTCGAATGCACAGTTCAGGATAGCAGCAAGTGAAATGGCCTCAAGAACCAGAAAGAGGCTGTGGATGAGAACAGAGGACAACCAAATACCTTAGTGGGCCGTAGTACCAGGAAGTCACTGAGGAAAAAGGCAGGCAGTCCGTGAAGAAGTCTGGGTCAGTGAAGGAGCGGGCGTAACCAAACCAAAGGAGTATCCAAATGCAGTCCAAATTGAATAGCCAAACGTCGTGAACCAGAACATCAAAAATAGAGCACTGACTGAAAGTCAGAAGGGAGTACGGAACGTAACCGCAAGGAGAGTAACCCTACAATTAGCAGCAGAGAGCTGTACGAGTAGCGGTGCTTTAAATTACAGAGGGGCGTGGTTTAGGTGCACGTTCCTTACGCCTGCAAGGTTTCAGCTGACACGAGACGCGCCGGCGTGCAAACAAGCGCCATGGCAACCTGTATCGATTCCAGAGGGGAGCTTGTGAGTGTGCTCTTCTTCACGTGAACGCCCCGGATGAACCAGCGCTGTCATTCCGCATAGAATACGTAAAACATCAACACCATCCCTGGTGTTCTGCTGTTTTAGTTGTGGCCTCTTCAGGACAGTATGTTGCTTTTTCAGGTTGACAAAAAGTTCAAGCAAATCCCCAGTTCTTTCAATTTTTGTCAGATACAGCAAAACATGGAAATGCAAAATATATATTAATGACTGATCTGGAAATTCAAATTTCTGAGTTCAACTAAAAAACATTGCAATGTTAAAAACTCTTTTGGCAAAGTTCATGTGTTTAAGGCTGTTTTATTTCCCCTCTCGAAACTTATCACTGACCTTTATATTCTGTTATAGTTGGACTAAAGCGTGGTTTCCCTAGCGAGAAGTTAAAAATTACTTCCTTTTCGTGGGTTGCGCTGTGCAACAATCTTCTTTCATTCTGCTTGTCATTTAGCAAAACAATTTTTTCAAACAGCCGTGATGCCGGTATCGTTATTTTCTGGGTTGTCAAGATTAGGTTTTTGTTGGCCACTTGAGGGAACCTGTTTGTAAAAAAACATATTTGTATTAAATGATTAAATATAGAACAGATAAATGGACAAAAGACTTCTGTAGGGACAGATGAATTGAGAGCGGGAAATAGTTATTGTCATATAGATAGTACAGCCATCAATGATGTGCAAATAGAGAAGGAGAGGGAGGAAAGGAGGAGGTGAGATAAGAATATGGATTATGGTACGGTACAATCAGATGATGAATATATCCATACTCCAGGGGCATAAGAGGAGTGGGACATTGTTAATGAGTTGGAAGAGGAGGATCAGCCGCCTGTGATTTCCCCCGAGTAGAGCGTTTGTGGGGACCCAGGTTATGGAATAGGTACAGGAGTATGGCAGTAGCTAAAATGTTATTGACAGGAAGAAAGAAGAGGAGGGATAGGAGCACCGTTTCCACTATTACACAAGAGACTGGGCAGAGCGCAGTATATACCATGGGCACATATAGAGAAAAATAATCTCATGAAGGCACTGCCATCCCTCACCGATGGAGCGGGTAAGTGGATGTATGCTTTTGAGAAGCAAACAGCTGGCACTACAGTTCATTTCGATACTGGGATATCAGGCTGACGACATATGGGTTAAAGCTGGGTATCTGGGTGTGAAGTTGGGTGACAATAGTCAAGATGGAGGGCATTTTAATGACATTAGGCCCTAAGTGTGTGTGGCACTATGGCATACATATCCAGATATGCCTGATCTCTGGTCAATCATGTAGAGGACAATACGAGATGATGAGGATCCTGCCCAATAAATATTAAGTATACACGATTTGTGGAGGGCAGAAACTGGAGATTCCTGGAGCTGAGCAATTCAATTTTTCTATTTCATAGTTGAAAGATGCCTCTGAGGGAGATACAGAAGGTGCCTGGCAAGATAGTGGGGATTGAGGTGAAGGGCTGGGCGGAAATTTAGTGTATCATTATTCATCATTCTAAACGGTTGAAAGAAAAGGAGAATTAAGTAACACAGCAAGCATAAGCAGTGGAAGCAAAAATGGTTAAAACGGAACTAGCAAAGGTTGCATTGGAGGGTGCTGTACCGATGGTGCAGACAGAGAGGTCAGCAGAGCTCAGGGTGGTTCAGGTTGACGTGCGAGTGGCACAGTGTGGGGAGGTGAAAACAATTGGGCAGGTGGTATCAGCCCCAGTATCAAGGGTGGTTTCAAGGGGGATTTCAGTCGGGAAGAGGGGGGTTTTTGGGACCCCAGACAGGAAGAGGAGGATTTGGAGGAATGGGGCCTCGGGGAGGAGGAGTAGGTCAGTGGAAGTTTCAATGGAATGTAGAAGCAGTCAATCCTTTGCCTATCCTCAACTGCCAATGTATCCTTATCCCCAAGGAGGCCCAGCATCATACCCCCAGTTGTACGGACAGCTTCCCAAGATTCTCCCAAGTCCATCTATTCATCTTGTTTGTGTAAAACAATGAATCCAGACACTTTTGTGACAGAAATAATTACTGACGATAATGAGGTGCATGACTGTGTTATTTACCAAGGTCCCGAGGACGACATTCCCAAGGCGCATGACTATGCCTTAGATGATGCAGAAGTATTCTTCATTGAAGGTTCCTCAACTATTGACCAGGAGACAGATCAGCCACATACTGGGGCAACAGTTATATGTCTAGTTGATGGGGACACAAAGTCTTTTCTGCAGAGGAGCCTAGGAGGTCATTATTCAGCACAGGCAGCAGAATTGATCGCTCTTATTGAAAACCTGAGGCAGTACAAGGGTGCTGAGTAACAGTTTATTCTGACTCGGCTTACTTTATGACAACTCTTAATTCAGGGTTGCCGAGATGGATAAAACAAGCATTTTGCAGAGCAGCTGGGTCTCCGGTGCAGCATGCAGCATTGTTGGATCAGTGGATCCATGCTCTCTCATGGCCTACACTTGCCGGAGTGGACAAGTGTGCCACCCACACAAGTGGTGTGGACGTAGTTTCACTTGGGAACAATGCAGCGGACACAGCAGTGAAAAGGCTACATATTTGCCAATACCAGATACTCCTGAGCATCCAGTGTTTGTAAACATGCAGTTGCAGGATTCATATACAGCACTACTTGTTACTGCAATTATTGAGATACAAGGCCAGGCGCCACAAAGTGAGAGGTTGGTGTGACAGAAAAAGTGTGTGCACAGTCTCCAACTGATTTATTATTAGTACAAATAAGTATGGGAAAGGTGGTGACAACCCAAGCTTTGGCTTCAGTGGCGTTTGACCAATTTCATTACCCCCCCCCCCCACATGTCTAAACAGCATATTGCTGCAGACATAGAAGAGGACTAGTATGTGCCCAATTTTCTGGAATGGGTGATGTGAGTGTTTTTGCAATTGTTTTTGGTGAGCACTGTGTGCTGATCTGGTGGGTTTGGCTAGTGTTGTTGTGGCCTTTTGACCCGTTTTCCTGTGCTGGCCTGCATCCAGAGTGTGCAGTCCGTGGGTTGTAGTCCTTTTTTGTGTCTAGCCTTTTCCCAGTCCCACCCTCCCCTCTTGCAATTGGTTGGAAAGGTCAGGTGTGTTTGTGCTTTGGCTCCAGCAGCCTTTTTCCATTTGCTTTGTGGACTGCCATGAGGAAGGATGTGGCAGAGAAACCAGTTTGGAAGCAGCTTTAGGGGCTTGTTGATGCTGAGTGAGTAGTTTCACAATGAATGTAATCAATTTTGGCCTGCTTTAGGTACTCTATTAGAGTGGTGTGAGTGTTTTTTCAATCATTTATTTTAGCACTGTGTGCTAATCTTGTGGGTTTGACTAGTGTTTTTGTGGCCTTTGACCCTGTTTTTTCTGTGCTGGCCTGAATCCAGAGGGTGCAGTCCATGGGTTGTAGTCATTTGTTTGTGTCTGGCCTTTTCCCAGTCCCACCCTCCCCTCTTGCAATTGGTTGGAAAAGTCAGGTGTGTTTGTGCTTTGGCTCCAGCAGCCATTTTCCACTTGCTTTGTGGACTACCATGAGGAAGGATGTGGTAGGGGAACCAGTTTGAAAGCAGCTTTAGGAGCTGTTTGATGCTGAGTGAGTAGTTTCACTTTGTGTCACATGTTTACCCTATCCATTCTGTCGCTTTATATACGTATGCCGCTATGTACGCCTCCGGTCCTGCTCTTGTGCTTGGTGGCAGGTGCTTTATTGATAACCACCATATCACACTTCTACGCTTACTCTCTCTTATACACCATCATCCAACTAGAACACAGCTATGCTATGACACATTCGGCCTAGCTGTTCCCATACTAACATGACCCCACAAACACGTCATCATCCTAAAAAGACACAGCTAGCTGAGCACATACAGGCTAGTCTAGGCGTCTCCTCAGGCCTAACGCGGCCAGAATTCAGTCTGGGTGTCCACCCTCCAGACTGAACACATCCAACTGATTTCCTCAACACCACACCTACTGCTAAGAAGCGGCTATCATGCAACAACCACACCAGCTGCACACACATCCACTGTGCCCACACACCAAACTAGATACTCTCTCTCTCTACTGACTTGAACTACGGTTCCTGAGGGCGTTCAACCTACCAGCGCTTTGAGGTCATACCAATGATACATAAGGCGCTATATAAATGCCAAATAACATAACATAACATAACAATTATTGCCTATGTTCACGTCAAATTGTACAGTTTGCCAGATGTACAGCATGGGGCAAACATTGAAAACATTGAGGGGTACTCTGCCGCATCCAATTGGCTCATTCCGTGACCTCCATATTGACATTGCTGATTTGAGTGAGAAATGTAATTCCTTTCCCTCATAGTTGTAGTATTTCATTTTTCCCAGTGGATTGAAGCTTATCCATGAGCACATCTCGATGCCAAGTCAGCAGCCAAATGTTTGGTGAGAGTACAAGTTGTACTAATGAACAAGGATGGAGAGAAGTGTGCAAAAGACGACAATGCCACCCAATGTAAGCCACAGCTTTTGTTAAAATTGGATGGAGTGTTGTTTGTTTCAGATGGGAGAAGGCAGTGGTGGGCTGTGCAGCAGGGGGGATTGGCAGGGTTTGGATAAGAAGTTATATATATACCCTTTTCCTTCAGGGTCTTCCTTGGGTGGTTTTTACTGTTGCGCTGGGTACCATTTCCAAGGATATTTCCATTGGAAGTGGATCTTGTTCCAAACAAAGAATCTATTTGCTACTCCCAATTTCCCTGAGTCCACCTGTGCCAGCATTTGTTCACTCTATCTTTGTTGGTTCTATCAGGGTAACTTTTCTTTAGTCTGGCCCAATCAAGATATGCTTCTTGTGAAAGAACCTTCCGAAGGGCCTTCAGTCTAAGTCTAAGGAATTGGAAGATAATAAAGTCAGATTCATTATTCAATTCAACTCTAAGTTACAACATATTTGGCTAATTCTTCATAAACTTTGGTCAGTTTTACAAATGGATTAGGACCTTACAAGTATGATTGGTGACTATCCTAAAATGACTTGCTCCAAAGCTAAATCTTTGAAAAATGAATTATCCCTAGTTATCCTAAATCTGTAACTGGTTAACAAATTTGGATAAGAAGGATTTTGTCAAATGCAACAACTGTAAAATGTGTGAATTGTCTTATCCCAAGAATGAGTCTATGGGGAAAATAACACAAAGAAAAAATTGTATATAAGCCATAGAATGCATTGCCTAACTAGATTTATTGTACATGGAATAGTATGTCCATGCAATAAGATGTGTATTGGGTCAACTACATGCCATTTAAAATTAACGATACTGCTACATTTTAGGGCAATCAGAAATAATAATGTGAGCTATCCCCTGGCTGCTCATTTTGGTGAAATGCATAACAGATATCCTTCATTTAATGATTTCTTATGCTGTCCCAGGTGCAAGAAAATACAAGTACGTAGAATAGCGAGAGAAAGCTTAGTCACTTAAAATCAAAAACTTAATTATACATTTTAATACGATCAAACCTTGTGGTCACAATTCAGATGAAGTTATCGGTACACCTTTTGGGATGAGGTTTTCAAATGTAGTAAACTGTATATCTCATAATTGAAAATATTTTCTTTAGAGAACCTGAAGGAAATTAATTTGTCCTTTCTGTCTGCTTTTTGGTTTTGTATGATTTATTTACAGGTTTATGATAACAAATACCATACTAAGAAATGGACTGGTCCATAACGAAATGGGCATGCCCACTTCTGCGTCATTCATCACTTTGCATGAGGTTATTTGAATGACTTTGCACTTGCACTTTAAGACTGTTTGATGTTGATTCTCTGGGGTTTTTCCAACATATGAATTTGAATACTGAAATATTGTAATTTTGAAATACATTGTATATATAGATATGTTAAGCAACTTAGTTAGTTAGAGTTGTAATCTGTGAGCAGAGAATATAAATTCCCTGGCCGATATCGGTATCTATGTAATTTGAATAGTATATCGAAATAGTCCACTGGGGCAGGATGTTGTATTTATAGAGTAGGAATATGCAATTTAGTATTGGATGTAAAAGACCAAAAATGTGTTAAATCTTTGGGCATAAATTGATAGAAACATTCAGCACTTGATTTTAATGTGATTTGTGTAACATGACTTCTATTTTATAGCTTGTTGGGTGAAAAACATAGAACGTAATACAAAGTTCAATAGGAATTATCCATTCCAAGATGGCTGGTAGAGTATGCGTGTATGGTAGTGAATGTTTTTCACAGGAACAGGATGTGAACAATTGATTGCTTTGCTAAAACTAAAAGACAGTTTGAAATGTAAAGAACCTGACAAAGTGCCTGCTGCAGTGGGTTGTAACACATGGTTTATTTCCTGCTCATGAATAGTAGTGTGCCTTGTAAGTACATGTTTCATGTATTTTAAAAATGTATGTCAAAATTAAGTTTGCCATTTTTGCACATTGAGATTGAGTGCTTGGTTATATTTTGTGTTCTCTTCTCACCAACGCTGCCATTGCAGCAAGGGTTTGTGAGGGAGACATATGATTACTATTTTAATAGACAGAGTTGTCTCATCATAACCACTGTAGAACCCCCCCTTTATAGGTTGAGCGCTGTGTATTGGAGAACAGTTTTTTGTGTATATATATATTACATGGCCACAGTAGTGGCCATGTAGTTATGGTTAAGTTGCTGTTTCCATAGGAAGAGCACTTTTTGGGTGGCTTATAACTTCGCTCTCCCTGGACGAATCCTCACCAAACTTTGCAAAATAAGTATTTGGGTCACTCTGAATTTTTATGCAAAGTTTGGTGAGGATTCGTCCAGGGGGGGCAAAGTTATAGGGTGGTCCCAAAACTTTTTTTTTCCTATAGACATAATGGGAAAAAACTTTGCTCACGCCTACAGCCCAAACCGCTGGACGGATTTACACCAAATTTGCGGCAGGAGCGGCGGCTTGGTCCCGAAAACATACTTTGCTTTATTTGGTGTAAATCCGTCCAGTAGTTTTTTTTAAAAAATGACAAAAATGTAAGTGAAAAAAATTAGTGATATCTGTGTTCGCTTCGCGGACACACTTCCCTGTTTGCTCCGCGGACAGGACGGTGATTGGGCAAGCAGCTTGCGTGATGTCCGCGGACATCTGACGTGCTCTCTCATTGGATGCGGTGAAAGCGTGCAGTGTGTCTGGCTTCAGAGACGCCCGCCATCTTTGTTCCTCGCATGAGAGGCTTTGTATCCCGCCTGCACAGTAAGTCCCCCACCCCCGCTCATGCCCGTGTCTGTCTCCTGTTCCTCCCACCCCCTGCTCATGCCTCGTGTGTCCTTCTTGTCACCCCCACTCATGCTCCGTGTCTTCCCTTTTCCTCCAGCCCCCCGCTCACGCCATCGGCACACAGTGGCCAGAGGAGGGCCAAGGAGCGGGATCTGCCGCCTGCACAAGAACGCCGTGTGTCTTTCTCCCTCCCGCCCACCCCCCGCTCATGTCCGTGTGTCTTTCAAACTCCCGCCCACACCCCGCTCATGTCCGTGTGTCTTTCTCCCTCCTGCCCACCCCCTGCTCATGCCCCGCTCGTGCCCCGTGTGTCTCTCCCACCCCCTTGTGTCTCTCCCACCCCCCGCTCATGTCCGTGTGTCTCTCCCCTCCCACCACCCACCCCCTGCTCATGTCGTGTGTCTCTCCCCACCCGCCGCGCACCCCCTGCTCATGTCTGTGTGTCTCTCCCCACCCGCCGCCCACCCCCTGCTTATGTCCGTGTGTCTCTCCCCAATCGTCGCCCACCCCCCGCTCATGTCCGTGTGTCTCTCCCCACCCCCCACTCATGTCCGTGTGTCTCTCCCCACCCACCGCCCACCCCCCGCTCATGTCCGTGTGTCTCTTCCCACCCGCCGCCCACCCCCGCTCATGTCCGTGTGTCTCTCCCCACCCGCCGCCCACCCCCCACTCATGTCTGTGTGTCTCTCCCCAATCGTCGCCCACCCCCCGCTCATGTCCGTGTGTCTCTCCCCACCCCCCACTCAAGTCCGTGTGTCTCTCCCCACCCACCGCCCACCTCCCGCTCATGTCCGTGTGTCTCTTCCCACCCGCCGCCCACCCCCGCTCATGTCCGTGTGTCTCTCCCCACCTGCCGCCCACCCCCCACTCATGTCTGTGTGTCTCTCCCCACCCGCCGCCCACCCCCGCTCATGTCCTGTGTGTCTCTCCCCACCCGCCGGCCACCCCCCGCTCATGTCCGTGTGTCTCTCCCCACCCGCCGCCCACCACCCGCTCATGTCCTGTGTGTCTCTCTCCCTCCCCCCACCCCCGCTCATGCCCCGTGTGTCTCTCCCCCTCCCGGCCACCCCCCACTCATGCCCCGTGTGTCTCTCTCTCCTTCCCCCCACCCCCGCTCATGCCCCATGTCTCTCTCCGTCCCCCCCACCCCCGCTCATGCCCTGTGTGTCTCTCCCCCTCCTGCCCAACCCCCGCTCATGCCCCGTGTGTTTCTCCTCCAAACGCCCACCCCCCGCCCATGCCCCGTGTGTCTCGCCCCCACCCGCCCACACCCTGCTCATGCCCCGTGTGTCTCTCTCCCTCCCCCCACCCCCGCTCATGCCCCGTGTGTCTCTCTCCCTCCCCTCCACCCCCGCTCATGCCCCGTGTCTCCCTCTCCCTTCCCCCCACTCCCCGCTCATGCCTCGTGTGTCTCTCTCCCTACCCCCACCCCCGCTCTAACCCTGTGTGTCTCTCTCCCTCCACCCCACCCCCGCTCTTGCCCCGTGTGTCTCTCTCCCTCCCCCCCACCCCCGCTCCTGCCCCGTGTGTCTTTCCCCCTCCCGCCCACCCCCGCTCTTGCCCCATGTCTCTTTCCCCCTCCTGCCCACCCCCGCTCTCGCCCCGTGTCTCTTTCCCCCTCCCGCCCACCCCCGCTCTTGCCCTGTGTCTCTTTCACCCTCCCGCCCACCCCCGCTCTTGCCCCGCGTCTCTTTCCACCTCCCGCCCACCCCCGCTCTTGCCCCGTGTCTTTCACCCTCCCGCCCACCCCGCTCATGCCCCGTGTGTCTCTCCCCCGTTCATGTCCCGTGTGTCTCTCCCCCTCCCCCTCATGCCCCGTGTGTCTCTCTCCCTCTCCCCCACCCCTGCTCATGCCCCGCGTGTCTCTCTCCCTCTCCCCCACCCCCCGCTCATGCCCCGTGTGTCTCTCTCCTTCCCCCAGCCCCCGCTCATGCCCCGTGTGTCTCTCTCCCTCCCCCATCCCCTCTCATTCCCCGTGTGTCTCTCTCCCTCCCGCCCACCCCCGCTCATGCCCCGTGTGTCTCTCCCCCGTTCATGTCCCGTGTGTCTCTCCCCCTCCCCCTCATGCCCCGTGTGTTTCTCGACCTCCCCCCACCCCCCGCTCATGCCCCGCGTGTCTCTCTCCCTCCCCCCACCCCGCTCATGCCCCGTGTGTCTCTCTCCCTCCCCCCACCCCCGCTCATGCCCCGTGTGTATCTCTCCCCTTCCCCCCAACCCCCCCGCTCATGCCCCATGTCTGTCTTCTGTTCCCCCCGCTCATGCCCCGTGTCTGTCTCCTGTTCTCCCCACCTCCACTCATGCCCCGTATCTGTCTCCTGTTCCCCTCATGTGCTGTGTCTGTCTCCTGTTGCCCCCCTGCTCATGCCCCGTGTCTGTCTCCTGTTCTCCCAACCCCCCGCTCATGCCCCGTGTCTGTGTCCTGTTCCCCCCACCCCCCGCTCATGCCCCGTGTCTATCTCCTGTTGCCCCCCACCCCCACCCGCTCATGCCCTGTGTCTGTCTCCTGTTCCCCCCACCCGCTCATGCCCCGTGTCTCTCTCTTGTTGCCCCCATGCCTCTGCTCATGCCCCGTGTCTGTCTCCTGTTCTCCCCACCTCCCGCTCATGCCCCGTGTCTGTCTCCTGTTGTCCCCCACCCCCCCGCTCATGCCCCGTGTCTGTTCTCCCACCCCCCGCTCATGCCCCGTGTCTGTTGTTCCCCCCACCCCTCGCTCATGCCCCATGTCTGTCTCCTGTTCCCCCCACCCCTCGCTCATGCCCTGTGTCTGTCTCCTGTTCCTCCCACCCCCGCTCATGCCCTGTGTCTCTCCTGTTGCCCCCCCGCTCATGCCCCGTGTCTGTCTCCTGTTCCCCCACCCGCTCATGCTGCGTGTCTCTCTCTTGTTGCCCCCAACCCCCGCTCATGCCCCGTGTCTGTCTCCTGTTCTCCCAACCCCCCGCTCATGCCCCGTGTCTGTCTCCTGTTGCCCCCCACCCCCCGCTCATGCCCCGTGTCTGTCTCTGTTGTTCCCCCCACCCCCTGCTCATGCCCCGTGTCTGTCTCCTGTTCCCCCTACCCCCTGCTCATGCCCCGTGTCTCTCTCCTGTTGCCCCCACCCCCTGCTCATGCCCCGTGTCTGTCTCCTGTACCCCCACCCCCGCTCATACCCCGTGTTTGTCTCCTGTTGTCCCCCCGCTCATGCCCCGTGTCTGTCTCCTGTTCCCCCACCCGCTCATGTCCTGTGTCTCCTTCTGTTGCCCCCCACCCCCCGCTCATGCCCCGTGTCTGTCTCCTGTGCCCCCCACCCCCTGCTCATGCCCCGTGTCTGTCTCCTGTACCCCCCACCCCCCGCTCATGCTCCGTGTCTCTCTCCTGTTGCCCCCACTCCCCCGCTCATGCCCCGTGTCTGTCTCCTGTTCCCCCCACCCCCTGCTCATGCCCCGTGTCTGTCTCCTGTTACCCCCCACCCCCCGCTCATGCCCCGTGTCTGTCTCCTGTTGCCCCCCAACCCCTGCTCATGACCCGTGTCTGTCTCCTGTTGCCCCCCAACCCCCGCTCATGCCCCGTGTCTGTCTCCTGTTGCCCCCCACCCCCCGCTCATGCCCTGTGTCTCTCTCCTGTTGCCCCCCACTCCCCCACTCATGCCCCGTGTCTGTCTTCTGTTCCCCCACCCCCCGCTCATGCCCCGTGTCTGTCTCCTGTTGCCCCCACCCATACCCCGTGTCTGTCTCCTGTACCCCCCACTCCACGCTCATGCCCCGTGTCTCTCTCCTGTTGCCCCCCACCCCCCGCTCATGCCCGTGTCTGTTTCCTGTTGCCCCCCACCCCCCGCTCATGCCCCGTGTGTGTCTCCTGTTCTCCCCACCCCGCTCATGCCCGGTATCTGTCTCCTGTTCCCCCATCCCCCGCTCATGCCCCGTGTCTGTCTCCTGTTCTCCCCACCCCCCCGCTCATGCCCCGTGTCTTTCTCCTGTTCTCCCCACCCCCTGCTCATGCCCTGTGTCTCTTTCCTGTTAGCCCCACTCCCCGCTCATGCCCTGTGTCTGTCTCCTGTTGCCCCCCACCCCCCGCTCATGCCCTGTGTTTCCCTCGTGTTACCCCCCCAACCCCCGCTCATGCCCCGTGTCTCCCTCGTGTTCCCCCCACCCCCGCTCATGCCCATTGTCTCTCTCCTGTTGCCCCCCACCACCCGCTCATGCCCCGTGTCTGTTTCCTGTTGCCCCCCACCCCCCGCTCATACCCCGTGTCTCCCTCATGTTCCTTCCCACCCGCTGCTCATGCCCCGTGTCTCTCTCATGTTCCCCCCACCACCGCTCATGCCCCGTGTTTCCTTCCTTTTCCACCCCACCCCCTGCTCATGCCCCGTTTGTACCCTGTTCCCTCTCACCCCCCGCTCATGCCCATGTGTCTCCCCTGTTCCCCCCCAACCCCCGCTCATGCCCTGTTGTGTTCTTTATACACCCCACCTTCCCTTTCCATGGTGGCCATCTTGGTAAAAGATTTTCCTTCCTACACCGGGACGCCGCAGGCGTCCCGGTGTAAGAAGGAAAATGTTTTTTTTTTTATTTTACCACCCGGCGTTCCCACTTTGAGGATATAAGATGTTAGTGGTCTTCATCTATTGTTAAAGGGACCTTATGGTTAAGTTGCGCTACTAAAAACCTATGAAATTCAGTGAAAAAACGTTGTTAAAAGGACGTTATGGTTAAGTTGCGCTACTAAAAACCTATGAAATTCAGTGAAAAAAATGTTGTCAAAGGGACGTTATGGTTCCAAGTAAAACCGAAAAACCCTTGAAATTCGCCAGTTATGGTAAGCTAAGCAACCATATCTCGCGCCACCACCGTGCACTGCTAAGACTAACACCCAGGACATCAAAGATGACATCACAAATGTCATTGAAGAAATCACTCATTATATCACATGTCTGGGCCACTTGTTTTTGCTTACTGGCATGATTAGGCTAGTTTTTTTGTTTTTTTTACTGGCAATGAGAATTTCCAAAATGTAAAATGTGCTATATACACATTAACCTTTTTATATGTTCTTAAAGTTTAATCAGAGCTCATACTGCACATACATGGGGCAGTATGCACACTTCAAACACACAATTCATTAGTGCACATGATGATTAACTCTACTGTTATTCTCATTTTGTGGTGCTGTTGTTTCTTTCTTCCTTTCTTTAGTTTCCTTGTATGTGCCTCTAATTTGTAAGCATTGCACATTTTTATATGTATTTTATCTACTAAAACAAGTTTTTGGTACGTTTTTAATTGTTACCTATTTATTCCATGTTTAACATTACTCAAAACTCTCAAAAGGTAGCATTTATGATTTTACTATCGGAAATTAACAGATACAAAACAGTGTACCTCTGTGGTGCATACTGCAACCATTGCCTATATGTAGAAATGATTAGGTTCCTTTACTAACAACATCACTGGAATATAATGATTTGTTTAGATGAGAACATTCTTTAATAGAGTAAGTAGTTCATGATAGATCTACCAATCACCCATAACATCTTGTTTCCAACATTATAAACTCAAACCCTTGTAGGGACTGTTTATTAAAATGTATTTAATATGGGATGTCATCAGTGATGTGTGGGGTGCATTAAAAGGCCGCAAACAGAAGTCCCTTTCACCTGAACATTAGCAGCATTTAAACACTGAAACCAAAAACAGCCTTGCTTTACTTTTATTTCACATGAGTGGCAAGAATGCAAACATTGCAACCAAAACCGACCCTGCTTTGCTTTCCCTTTCACATGAACAGAAACCCCTTAAACACTGCAACCAAAACTGACCTGGGTTTTTTTTTGTGCTTATGTAAAATTAAAGAACCATGTGGAGAAAGGGGCCTACCCATCATCATCTATGGACAAGCAGCAATGTGAATTCATCCAAGGAGAAGGAATCAAAGAATCCTGTGACCTGAAAGACAGGATTTTAAACATTAAAAGCAAGTATGGCCTGCACATGTGTTGCAAATAAAAACGGCTTTAAAAAGCCACAATGGGAAAAGATACTGCTGCTCACAGAAAAATATCAGAGAAACATGATGGGCTGCGGTGGGGGGGGTTACCAAAGCAAATGTATGCTAGGTTGCACCCACAAAATTCCTGTAACCTGTGATGAGACACTATTCATGAAAAAACGGTTTTGCCTGAGGCAGGAACTTCACCATGACAAGCCCCACATCCAGTTGGATTTCACACATATCCTCGAACAATCCCGCAATAAAATGTGATGCTGCTGAGAGCATCAAAATTCCCTATTCTGCAGAAATGATGGCAGGAGCTCAGAGATTTCAAAGAAGGCAAAATGTGGCTGAAGTATGACAAGAAGGTATGAGTAATTGTAGCATCTACTTCAAACTGCCAATTTCAAAGGGACTCATAAAAAACCCTCTGGTCAAAATCTGACCCAGGGGAACAGATGGCTGTGTGGGATAAGGAGGCCCTCCCACATGGTGAACAGACACTCCCAATTAATATAAAAAAGTCTATTTTGTTTTAGGCATTTTTTGCAGCCATCAGACTATGGATTTATTTAAACTTCATGCAATTTTTCATGTACTTTCCAGGTGGTTTTGGTAATATAATTTGAATTTAACTGGGATTTAGGGGACTGTAATGACCAATTAGACTAATTTTCTGGCTGATCTGAACATATTTTTTATGAAAATGACAAAAATTTGCCACATGGCCATGCTACATCGTACAGATTTAGCAATCAGCTCATCTGATTACCCATGACCAGCTAAAACCAAATATCTATTTCATATGGCAGTTGCTAGTATAATTATAAAGTTATGATACATAACTAGTTTTTGCCAAAAAGTTGAGCTGAGAACAAAGCAGAGTAATAAAGGGGAAAGACAGATGGTGCACCAAAAAAAATCCCTGATCCAATCCTGACTGGGGGCGAACAGACAGAGAGAAACTGTCCAATCCTGGCACCAGAGATAATTACAGGGTACTCCCCCTAGATTGTAAAATTAGTAATGTCATTTCTGCTATTTGAGGGGGACTGTACTAGGACTTAGGACACACAGAAACCAGGGAGACATGAGAAGGGGGATGGAGAGAAGGCTGCTGAACCATAACATCTTTGACAGTGCAGTGACTCGAACCTTGCCCTATCTAACCAGAGTGTCTTGAGATCCAGCTGGCTTTCCTGAATCCTAAACCAAGGCTTTCTTTGTAAGTAACATATAACCCCAGTCCTAAATTGAATAAGCCCTTCATTGTTGTATTAGTACATCCAATACTTGCCATTCAAAACCCCAATCGCCCATGAAGCCAAGTCTTCTCCCCATAGAAGAATCTCTTGTTTGCCTGTGTAGGTTAGCATATCTCCTTTGAAAAACCCTTCATGTGTCTGTGTAAATACTTAGTAGCTTTGTAAGTAAATCAAGTAATTCCCCGATTGAAATTCATGGTTCAAGATTGTTGCAATTCAAAATCTATAATCTTGTTCCTGGTGTTTTTATTTAATTGTCATAGTCATTAAAGTGTTGTCTCAAAAGAATTAGTCTCCTTGTAACTAAAAACGAATGTGTATGTGTATTGTGTGCATTACCAAACAAATTCCTATTTGCATCTTTCCTAGTAAGCCCAAACCGTTGTCCCCATTGTGAGCAATCCCTTTTGCTAGAAGTCTACCTGTTATGTGCCTCTGTCCTTGTCACTGAAAATCGATGTTCCTATTGTAAGCTAAACCTCTTCCCTGAGCTGCCTGTCATTATAAGTCCCAGTGTAAACACATTTCCATTTGCCACTGTATTTTCCCTTTGCAATTGCCTTCTCCCAAAAACTGATTTTCCTTCTTCATGTCTATTTTGCCCTGTTGTCCTGATTAGTATTCTCAAAAATGTTGCCTATCTCCTAAGTGTAAGCGATACACATTTTCTTCTCTTCTGTCCCCTAGCAGTGGTGCGACATAATCAAAACCCCATTCTTCCATTTTGCTCAAAAAACAGGTTTTCCCTTTCTTTGTGGGATTCCCATCTTGTCACCCCAAATCCGATTTTCCCCCTAAATTCCTACTCCTTGCCACTGGCTTCCATTCAAAGTAATCAAGCTTAATTGAGGTTTGGGGTTGAGTGTTGCAGGGGGAGTGCTAAACTGTGGTGCTATCAATTTGTGTAGAATTGTTATTTTCCTGTTTTGTCATTAAAACACAAGCAAGTGTAACAGTCTATTTCAACCTGATTGTATTTTCCTGTTTTACATTATAACAAAAGGCGAGTGTAACACCCCATTTCCATTGGTGTTGCCACAATTTTGGTGGCTGCTGTATTTTGATTATTTTCCTTTTTCATTAAATAATAAATCAATAAATATAGTATTGCTACACCGGCCTGGTTCCTAGTCCAATGTGACACAGGGTGTTTGTGGAGGTTGGGTGCGAGACGGGTTGGAGGCCTACTCAAAAGAATCTGTAGTATATTAAAGATAAAAAGCATGTTATTGTGCACCGCATTCATTGTAGGTGAAGGAGTTCCCAGTCTGGCATGTGCCGTGCAATATCCTGTGAGAGATGTCATCAATGACATTTGTGATGTCATCTTTCATGTCCTGGGTGTAAGTCTTAGCAGTGCATGGTGGTGGTGAGGATTATGGTTGCCTATTAGTGCAAATTAAGCATAACGTACCTTTAACACATTTTTTTAGGGGAATTTCATAGGTTTTTATTGGTGCAACTTAACCATAACATCCCTTTAACAACGTTTTTTTCAGTGAATTTCATGGGTTTTTACCAGTGCACGCTAATTTCTTACAACTTATTAATATCATACTTTCCCCAATATAGCAACTTTTTTGTCCAGTTTACAAAGTTTCACCTTAAAACTCTGCCATTTCCCACCTTCTAGCTTCATTTTTAACACGTCTATACACTTTTCCCACTGTTTTTGTGTTTGTCGACATCTGCGGAAGTCTGACATAATCGTAGTGTCACATGACCACTACGGCGAGTGGCATGATGATGTGTTTGTGAACACGTCCACACTTCCCGAACGTGTCCGTGCTTTGCGAACCATTCAGAACTGAATTTTCAGCTGATCTAGGAACTTTGAAGCTCAAAATGTACCCTTGCACAGCTCCTATACCTATTCTTACTCATTATCCTTTAAAAATCTAGCACACAGAACATACTTGGAAGAGTATTAGCAAAGATGATATTTATCTTAAAATTGACATCCACAATTCCCATCCCTCCTCCCCAAGAGCCACCAACACCACCACCAGCTGGAGGACCTACGTCACTGAGAAGATGAAGTAGAAGAATTGCCTACCTGTAGCACCTAGAGGGAATCACGGGTGTGGCAGTTCTTTACCACTGTTGGGAATGTACCAAAGGCAAAAGCTACCAAAGTGAAATGCACTGAGTGCAACGTTGTGCTCAATTGCGGACTACCTAGACAGTTCTCCTACGGGACCACCTCTATGAGCCACCACACCAAATCTGACGACTGAAATGCTCTCAGAAAGGTTGTTCCTTTCTTAGCAAGTAGTAGGCTGTCTTCCTCTACCTCATAGTCGTCAAACAATACTGTAACCACACAGCCTACATTGTGTGGTTCACAAAATCCCACCAGCTACCCTGCAAGCGATAAAAGAGGCTGTTGAGCATATCTTTCAAAGACAACAGTACTCTGTATATAATGCAACACACCAGTCTGCAGGCGGGATCAATTTTAAAGTGCTTTTGAAGCTGTAATCCAGGAGCATGAGAAACACTGCCCCCTACCTTAGGTGTAACATATGCGCAACATCTTCCCCTGTCCACCTGCTCCTCCATATTTGTGGTTGATGCCTCTTCCCTCATTTCCCTACCCACCTTACTTTCAGATCTCTCCTGCAAAAATAAATATAAAAAACACCAAAAAAGGTTCCTTTTGTAACCACCTTTCACAGTTAAAAAATAGAACTAAAAAAATAATCTTATAAACAAATAATCTTATAGACTCTGTCTACTTTACATTTTTTTGTAAAGTAGTTAGTCTCAATACGATTCTCCAACATTTCCATTAGCATTTTGTGTTATGCTAATGGGAATAATGGACTATTGTATACTAGAGAAAAATTATTTTCTGTCCCAAATACTTTTCTCTAGCATACAATAAGGACCATGATCAATGGACCTTTATAACTTTCTGCGGTCTCGACAGTCCCCTTTCCTGGCCACGGATCATTAAAAAACCTGGATGGCACATTTACACCATCGCACATGGCAGCCCTTCTACCCTTTTTAATTGTATATTTGTAACACTCCCTCAATGCCTGTTTTCAAACAGTCACACATCCATCCACAAGTCACTTCCAAAATCTGCACATATAACCCTATGGCCATATTAAGCTTCCACACAACTGCCACTTAACAATCTTCTACAAATCTTTAACATCTGCATTTCCCTTACTTATTTAAAAACATTGCACACAGTGCTCCTATACATGCACATATTCATTGTGCAGTGTGAGAAGTGCATAAATAGAAGGGGCAGTACGGATGGGCAACTACTGATGAGAATGCAGGAGGGAAATGCCAAGGGATACCAAGGTGTGACGCCACTGGCTAACTACTGGAGCAGAGGAGTACCAAGGGTGGGATGCATCTTAACCGTAACATCCCTTTAACAATGTTCTTTGTCAATTTAATAGGCTTTTATAGGTGAAAATGTTTCATGGAGTGACATCACTGTATATAAGTTATTAATAATTCCTCTTTTCATATATATGGAAGACCTATAAACCTCCTTTAAGAAACATGTTTTTTGCAACACATACTTATGTCTGTGGTCATCAGAAGAGCATGCTGGGGATGCACATCATTGTTCAATTGCCATGACCCCAGCCCAACCAAACCACCTCTATTATTTACTGCATCTACCCTGCATCCTAACCCAGTATTCACTATACCCTAATAATGTAACCGATGGCCAGTGCTCATGGTTTGCAGCCATGGCCAGTCTCTAAATCCATGAGGCATGGGCTTTGGCCATGCCATATCCCCCAATAGGCAAATCAGCGTACAAATTTGCGTTTGCGGAAGGCCAGGCCCACTAAACAGACACAATTTTTCTATGTTATTCTTTGGGAAAATAAAAGACAAGTCAAATTTCCAAAAAAAATGCTTTCAGGTCCTTGCTAATGCCCTTCGCGCAGGTTTGTTGTAATACAGTCCACCACTTCAGGCTGTAACCGCAGCAGAATATTTTTTCCCATTGAAACCTACTGCTTCGGCCATGCCACTTGCCTCAATAAGCAAATTACAGTACACATTTCTCCCTGTTGAAGGTCAGGCCCATTGCCCAGACACCAATGTTATATCACTGTGTTGTGTACTTATATTTTCACACTGCCAAAAAAAAAAAAACACAGGACATATTTAAAAAATCGTGCTTTCAAGTTCTTGCTGACTCTCCTTATGCATATTTGCTGCAATCCCATCCAGCACTTCAACCTGAACCCACGAGCAGATTTTTTTTCCAATTGAAACCTATCCCATTTTCAAAAAACATTAGCACATAGCCGGTCCTCGTGGCCATGCCCACTTTAACCCCCTTCCTGGTCCCTTGTGGTCATGGCCAGTCACTATTTTTTGTACCTACTTTGTGACACTTTTCAAAAAATAAAACAACAACACAATTGCAAAACCATGCTTTCAGGTCCTTGTCAAAATGTATGTACATAAAATAGTCATATAACTTAGCCCCCACTTGACAAAATCCATTCATACTTTGCACAAAAATTCACAGTCGGGTATATAATCCTTCTGCAAATGTTTGTCCACATTCGTCAAACTGCAACAAAGTTATAAGCTGTCTAAAAATGTTGAAACCCTCTCTAACGTTGCCCCTTCTTGACGAAATCCCACCAGACTTTGCAAATACATTCATATCTAGATCTCACATCTTTTTGCAAACTTTTGTGCTGATTCATCAAATGCAACCACATTTATAAGCCTTTACATTATTTTGGGACCACCCTCTAATTTTGTTCGCCCTTGGCAAAACAGCATCACACTTTGCAGAACAATTCAGTCAGCTCTAGAATAAAAGTCCAAAATGTCATGCAGTTTCATTGTGTTGCACCAAATTTATAATCCATAGATAAACTGCTTTTCACCAACCCTGTAGTGCAGAAATAGACATAGATGTCTCCAAACATCTGAAATGTTTGCAAACATCATAGGACTGGCCCAGACATCCTAACTGTTTGTGGATGTCAGAGTTGAAAAAGAACATCTTTTTTGGGCTTTTTAAGCCACATCCCATCCCATCCTCATCACCTCTCAACTCCCAAGAGATTGCCTCATTAGTTTGACAAGTGCCATGTTGTGTTTTTTAATATGTTTTTACTGCGGTGTTAGCTGACAAAGGTGGCTGTCCACGAATCCAACATGGAGATTGTTTCCAAAAATCTGAGGCGCCTCATGCTTTTCACCATTCAATCAGTGGGCGCGTCCAATGTCCCCAGTCATCACGCAGGCCCCTGGACCAATCGGAGGCCTGTGCACGGACCGAACAGGGAAGTGAGTCAGTGGACAAATACACAGATATCACACATTTATTTTGACCTACTTTTTGACCATTTAAAAATAAATACTGGACGGATTTACACCAAATTTTTTCAGCACCAAGCCGCCGCTCCTGCTGCAAATTTGGTGAAAATCTGTCCCGCGGTTTGTGCTGTAGAAATTAGCAAATCAAGTCTAATGGAAAAATCACACACGTGCAGGACTTCTCCCCATGACTTTGCCCCCCTCCACCAAACACCAAACCTCACCAAACTTCGTAGAATCAATCTGATGGGGCCATATACTTTCTTTTGCAATGTTTCGTGAGGATTCGTCCGTGGTGGGGGCAAATTTATAAGCCTCACAAAAAGTGCTCTTCCTGTGGGCTGTCACTATTGCAGGGTGTGTAATATATATATATATATATATATATATATATATATATATATATATATATATATATATATATATATATATATAACATGGCATTGGTAGTGGCCATGTAGTTATGGTTAAGTTGATGTTTCCATAGGAAGAGCACTTTTTGGGTGGGTTATAACTTCGCTCCCCCATGGACGAATCCTCACCAAACTTTGCAAAAAAAGTATATGGCCCACTCTGAATTTTTTGGCAAAGTTTGGTGAGGATTCTTCCAGGGGGGGGCAAAGATATAGAGGGGGTCCCAAAACTTTTTTTTTTCCCATAGACTGAATGGGAACATTTTTTTGCTCGCGCCTACAGCCCAAACCGCTGGACGGATTTTCACCAAATTTGGACCAGGAGTAGCGGCTTGGTCCCGAAAGCGTGCTTTTGCAAATTTGGTGAAAATCCGTCCAGTAGTTTTATTTTAAATGACCAAAAAGTAGCTCAGAAAAAATTAGTGAAATCTGTGTTCGCTTCGCGGACACATTTCCCTGTTCGCTCCGCGGACAGGACAGTGATTGGGCAAGCAGCTTGCGTGATGTCCACGGACATCTGACGTGCTTTTCTATTGGCTGCCATGAAGCGTGCAGTGCGTCTTTTTTCAGAGACGCCCGCAATCTTTGTTTATCAGAGCGGGATCTGCTGCCTGCACAGTGTAGATGTGGGATGCGTCGGCAACGAAAAGGCGGTGGGGCACAGGCCCTCGTGTCTCACTCTTGTTCCCCCCACCACATGCTCATGGCCCGTGTCTCCCATGTCCCCCCCTCGCTGATTCTCTGTGTGTTCCTCCCACCCCCGCTCATGCTCCGTTTCTCTTTCCTGTTCCTCCCGCTCATGTGCGTGTCTCCCTCCTTCCCCCCAGCCCCGGCTCATGCCCCATGTCTCTCTACTGTTCCCCCACCCCCGCTCATGCCCCGTGTCTCTCTCACCTTCCCCCATCCCCCGCTCATGCCCCGTGTGTCTCTCCCCTTCCCCACCACCCCCCGCTCATGCCCCGTGTATCTCTCCCCTCCCCCCACCCCCCGCTCATGCCCCGTGTGTCTCTCCCCTTCCCCCATCCCCGCTCATACCCCGTGTGTCTCTCCCCTTCCCCCCACCCCCCGTTCATGCCCCATGTGTCTCTGCCTTCCCCCCACCCCCTGCTCATACCCCGTGTGTCTCTCCCCTTCCCCCCCACTCCCACTCATGCCCTGTGTCTCTCTCCGCTTCCCCCCCCGCTCATGCCTCGTGTGTCTCTCAAATTCCCCCCCATCCCCCGATAATGCCCCGTGTCTCTCCCCTTCCCCCCCACCCCCCGCTCATGCCCCGTGTGTCTCTCCCCTTCCCCACACCCCCGCTCATGCCACGTGTGTCGCACCCCTTCCCCCCACCCCCCGCTCATACCCTGTGTCTCCCTACTGTTCCCCCCATCCCCGCTCATGCCCCGTGTCTCTCTCCCCTTCCCCACACCCGCCGCTCATGCCCCGTGTGTCTCTCCCCTTCCCCCCCACCCCCTGCTCATGCCCCATGTGTCTCTCCCCTTCCACCCCACCCCCCGCTCATGCCCCATGTCTCTGTCCGCTTCCCCCACCCCCCGCTCAAGCACCGTGTGTCTCCCCCCTTCCCCACCACCCCCCGCTCATTCCCCGTGTGTCTCTCCCCTTCCCCCCACCCCCCCACCCCCTGCTCATGCCCCGTGTGTCTCACCCCTTCCCCCCACACCCCGCTCATGCCTCGTGTGTCTCTCCCCTTCCCCCCCACCCCCCGCTCATGCCCCGTGTCTCCCTACTGTTGCCCCCACCCCCCGCTCATGCCTAGTGTCTCTCTCCCCTTCCCCCCACCCCCACTCATGCCCCCTGTGTCTCTCCACTTCCCCCCACCCCCCGCTCATGCCCATGTCTCTCTCCCCTTCCCCCCACCCCCAGCTCATGCCCCGTGTGTCTCTCCCCTTCCCCCATCCCCCGCTCATGCCCCGTGTGTCTCTCCCCTTCTCCCCAACCCCCGCTCATGCCCCGTGTGTCTCACCCCTTCCCCCATCCCCCGCTCATGCCTCGTGTGTCTCTCCCCTTCCCCCAATCCCTGCTCATGCCCCGTGTCTCCTTACTCTTCCCCCCACCCCCTGCTCATGCCCCGTGTCTCTCTCCCCTTCCCCCCACCCCCCGCTCATGCCCCGTGTCTCCTTACTCTTCCCCCCACCCCCTGCTCATGCCTCGTGTGTCTCTCCCCTTCCCCCAATCCCCGCTCATGCCCCGTGTCTTCCTACTGTTCCCCCCACCCCCCGCTCATGCCCCATGTCTCTCTCCACTTTCCCCCCACCCCCCGCTCATGCCCCGTGTCTCCCCTGTCCCCCCCCACCCCCGCTCATGAATGTCTCCCCTGTTAGCCCCCACCCCCCGTTCATGCCCCGTGTCTCCCTCGTGTTACCCCCCACCCCCCGCTCATGCCCCGTGTCTCCCTTGTGTTACACCCACCCATGCTCTGTCGCCCCTGTTACCCCCCACCCCCGCTCATGCCCTGTGTCTTCCTTGTGTTACCACCCACCCCCCGCTCATGCCCCGTGTCTCTCCCCTTCCCCGAACCCCCCGCTCATGCCCCGTGTCTCCCTCCTTTCCCCCCACCCCCCGCTCATGCCCTGTGTGTCTCTCCCCTTCCCCCCACCCCCTGCTCATGCCCCGTGTGTCTCTCCCCTTCCCCCGCACCCCCCGCTCATGCCCTGTGTGTCTCTCCCCTTCCCCCCAACCAAGCTCATGCCCATTTCTCTCTCCCCTTCCCCCCACCCCCCGCTCATGCCCCGTGTTTCTCTCCCCTTCCCCCCACCCACACCCCGCTCATGCCCGTGTCTCTATCCCCTTGCCCCAACCCCCCGCGTCTCCTTACTGTTCCCCCCACCCTCCGCTCATGACCCGTGTCTCTCTCCCCTTCCCCCATCTCATGCCCCGTGTCTCTCTCCCCTTCCCCCCCACCCCCCGCTCATGCCCCGTGGCTCTCTCCCCTTCCCCCCCACCCCCTGTTCATGCCCCGTGTATCTCTCCCCTTCCCCCCTGCTCATGCCCCGTGTCTCCCTACTGTTCCCCCCACCCCCCGCTCATGCCCAGTGTCTCTCTCCACTTCCCCCCCACCCCCTGCTCATGCCCTGTGTCTCCCCTGTTCCCCCCACCCCACGATCATGACCTGTCTCCCCTGTTACCCCCCACCGCCCGCTCATGCCCCGTGTCTCCCTTGTGTTACCCCCCACCCGCAGCTCATGCCCCGTGTCTCCTTTGTGTTAAACCCCCCACCCCCCCCGGCTCATGCCCCATTTCTCCCTTGTGTTACCCCCCCACCCCCCGCTCATGCCCCGTGTCTCCCTCGTGTTACCCCCCCGACCCCCCGCTCATGCCCGTATCTCCCTTGTTTTACACCCACCCATGCTCTGTCTCCCCTGTTAACCCCCACCCCCGCTCATGCCCTGTGTCTACCTTGTGTTACCACCCACCCCCCGCTCATGCCCCGTGACAGTCCCCTTCCCCGGAACCCCCGCTCATGCCCCGTGTCTCCCTCCTTTCCCCCCACCCCCCGCTCATGCCCTGTGTGTCTCTCCCCTTACCCCCCACCCCCCGCTCATGCCGCGAGTGTCTCTCCCCTTCCCCCTTCCCCCCGCTCATGCCCCGTGTGTCTCTCCCCTTCCCCCTACCCCCGCTCATGCCCCGTGTGTCTCTCCCCTTCCCCCCACCCCCCCTCATGCCCATTTCTCTCTCCACTTCCCCCCACCCCCGCTCATGCCCCGTGTCTCCCTACTGTTCCCCTCACCCCCCACTCATGCCCCATGTCTCTCCCCTTCCCACGAACCCCCCGCTCATGCCCCGTGTCTCCCTCCTTTCCCCCCACCCCCCGCTCATGCCCTGTGTGTCTCTCCCCTTCCCCCCACCCCCCGCTTCTGCCCCGTTTCTCTCTCCTCTTCCCCCCACCCCCCGCTCATGCCCTGTGTCTCCCTTGTGTTACCACCCACCCCCCACTTATGCCCCGTGTCTCTCCCCTTCCCCCGAACCCCCCGCTCATGCCCCGTGTCTCCCTCCTTTCCCCCCACCCCCCCGCTCATTCCCTGTGTGTCTCTCCCCTTCCCCCCACCCCCCGCTCATGCCCTGTGTGTCTCTCCCCTTCCCCCACACCCCCTGCTCATGCCCCGTGTGTCGCTCCCCTTCCCCCGCACCCCCCGCTCATGCCCCGTGTGTCTCTCCCCCTCCCCCACACCCCCCGCTCATGCCCCGTGTGTCTCTCCCCTTACCCCCACCCCCCGCTCATGCCCGTTTCGAGCCTCCCCTTCCCCCCACCCCCCGCGTCTCCCTACTGTTCACACCACCCCTGCTCATGCCCCGTGTCTCTCCCCTTCCCCGAACCCCCCGCTCATGCCCCGTGTCTCCCTCCTTTCCCCCCACCCCCCGCTCATGCCCTGTGTGTCTCTCCCCTTCCCCCCCACCCCCCGCTCATGCCCCGTGTGTCTCTCCCCATCCCCCCCAACCCCCGCTCATGCCCTGTGTCTCTCTCCCCGTCCCCCCACCCCCTGCTCATGTCCCGTGTCTCTCTCCCCTTCCCCCCACCCCCGCTCATGCCCCGTGTCTCCCTCCCCTTCCCCCCACCCACTGTTCATGCCCCATGTCTCTCTCCCCTTCCCCCCACCCCCTGCTCATGCCCCGTGTCTCCCTACTGTTCCCCCCACCCCCCGGTCATGCCCCGTGTCTCCCTTTTGTTACACCCACCCATGCTCTGTCTCCCCTGTTACCCCCCACCCCCCGCTCATGCCCCGTGTCTCCCTTGTGTTACCAACCACCCCCCGCTCATGCCCTGTGTCTCTCCCCTTCCCCCGAACCCCCCGCTCATGCCCCGTGTCTCCCTCCTTTCCCCCCACCCCGCCGCTCATGCCCTGTGTGTCTCTACCCTTCCCCCCACCCCCCACTCATGCCCCGTGTGTCTCTCCCCTTCCCCCGCACCCCCCGCTCATGCCCCGTGTGTCTCTCCCCTTCCCCCGCACTCCCCACTCATGCCCCGTGTGTCTCTCCCCTTCCCCCACCCCCACCCCCCGCTCATGCCCGTTTCTCTCTCCCCTTCCCCCCACCCCCCGCTCATGCCCCGGGTCTCTCCCCTTCCCCCCACCCCCCTCTCATGCCCCGGGTCTCTCCCCTTCCCCCAAACCCCCCGCTCATGCCCCGTGTCTCCCTTCTTTCCCCCCACCCCCTGCTCATGCCCTGTGTGTCTCTCCCCTTCCCCCCACCCCCCGCTCATGCCCCATTTCTCTCTCCCCTTCCCCCCACCCACCGCTCCTGCCCCGCATCTCCCTTATGTTACCACCCACCCCCCCTCATGCCCCGTGTCTCTCCCCTTCCCCCGAACCCCCGCTTATGCCCCGTGTCTCCCTCTTTTCCCCCCACCCCCCGCTCATGCCCTGTGTGTCTCTCCCCTACTCCCCCACCCCCCGCTCATGCCCCGTGTGTCTCTCCCCTTCCCCCGCACCCCCCGCTCATGCCCGTGTGTCTCTCCCCTTCCCCACACCCCCCGCTCATGCCCTGTGTGTCTCTCCCCTTCCCCCTACCCCCACCCCCGCTCATGCCCGTTTTTCTCTCCCCTTCCCCCCACCCCCGCTCATGCCCCGTGTCTCCCTACTGTTCCCCCACCCCCCGCTCATGCCCCGTGTCTCTCTCCCCTTCCCCCACTCGCTGCTCATGCCCCGTATCGCCCTACTGTTCCCCCGATCCCCGCTCATGCCCCGTGTCTCTCTCTCCTTCCACCCACCCCCTGCTCATGCCCCGTGTGTCTCTCCCCTTCCCCCCAACCCCCGCTCATGCCTGTGTTTCTCTCCCCTTCCCCCCACCCATGCCCCGTGTCTCCCTCCTTTCCCCCATCCCCCGCTCATGCCCCGTGTGTCGCTCCCCTTCCCCCCACCCCCCGCACATGACCCAAGTGTCTTTCCCCTTCCCCCACCCCCCGCTCATGCCCCGTGCATCTCTCCCCTTCCCCTCCACCCCCGCTCATGCCCTGTGTGTCTGTCCCCTTCCCCCACCCCCGCTCATGCCCCATGTCTCTCTCCCCTTCCCCCCACTCCCCCTCGTGTTACCCCCGACCCCCCGCTCATGCCCCGTGTCTCCCTTGTGTTACCCCCCCACCCCCCGCTCATGCCCTGTCTCCCCTGTTACTCCCCACCCCCACTCATGCCTTGTGTCTCCCTTGTGTTACCTTCCGCTCATGCACCGTGTCTCCCCTGTTCCCCTCACCCCTGCTCATGCCCCGTGTCTCCCTCCTTTCCCCCACCCCCATCTCGTGCCCCGTGTCTCCCTTGTGTTACCCCCCACCCCCTGCTCATGCCCCGTGTCTCCCTTGGTTACCCCCCACCCCCCTGCTCATGCCCCGTGTCTCCCTTGGTTACCCCCACCCCCCCGCTCATGCCACATGTCCCCCCTGTTCCCCCCACCCCGCTCATGCCCCGTATCTCTCTCCTATTCCCCCCACCCCCCGCCCATGCCCCGTGTCTTCCCTGTTCTCCCCCATCCCCCGCGCATGCCCCATGTTTCCCTCGTGTACCCCCCACCCCCCGCTCATGCCCCGTGTGTCCTGTTGCCCCCCACCCTCCGGTCATGTACCATGTCTCCCTCCTGTACCCCCACCCCCTCGCTCATGCCCCGTGTTACCCCCCCACCCCCGCTCATGCCCTGTGTCTCCCTCGTGTTACCCCCCACCCCCACTCATGCCCCGTGTCTCCCTCGTGTTCCCACCACACCCCGCTCATGCCCCATGTCTCCTGTTGCCCCCACCCCCCGCTCATGCCCCGTGTCTCCCTCGTGTTCCCCCCTCCCCCGCTCATGCCTCGTGTTTCCCTCGTGTTACCCCCACCCCCTCCCGCTCATGTCCCGTGTCCCCCTCGTGTTCCCCCCACCACCCACTCATGCCCCTTGTCTCTCTCCTTTCCCCCCACCCACGCTCATGCCCCATGTGTGCGCCCTGTTCCCCCACCCCCGCTCATGTCCCATGTGTGCGCCCTGTTCCCCCCACCCCCGGCTCATGCCCCATGTGTGTGTCCTGTTCCCCCCACCCCGCTCATGCCCGTGTGTGCCCTGTTCCCCCCACCCCCGCTCATGACCCATGTGCCCTGTTCACCCACCCCCGCTCATGCCCCGTGTCTCCCTCGTGTACCCCCTCACCCCCTGCTCATGCCCCGTGTGTCTCCTGTTGCCCCCACTCCCCGCTCATGCCATGTGTCTCCCTCGTGTTCCCCCACACCCCACTCATGCCCTGTGTCTCCTTCTTGTACCCCTTCACACCCCGCTCATGCCCCGTGTGTCTCCCTCGTGTTCCCCCCACCCTCCGCTCATGCCCCGTGTGTCTCCCTCGTGTTCCCCCCAACCCCCGCTCATGCCCTGTGTGTCTCCCTCGTGTTCCCCCCACCCCCGCTCATGCCCCGTTTCTCCCTCGTGTTACCCCCACCCCCACGCTCATGCCCCGTGTATCCCTCATTTTCCCCCCACCCCCCGCTCATGCCCCTTGTCTCTCTCCTTCCCCCCCACCCCTGCTCATGCCCCATGTGTGCCCTATTCCCCCACATCCTGCTCATGCCCTGTGTGTGCCCTATTCCCCCACCCCGTGCTCATGCCCCGTGTGTGCCCTGTTCCCCTCACCCCCTGCTCATACCCCGTGTGTACCCTGTTCCCCCCACCCCCGCTCATGCCCCGTGTGTGCCCTGTTCCCCCCACCCCCTGCTCCTGCCCCATGTGTGCCCTGTTCCCCCCACTCCCCGCTCATGCCCCGTGTCTTCCTACTGTTCCCCCTACCCCCCGCTCATGCCCCGTGTGTCTCTCCCCTTCCCCCCACACCCCGCTCATGCCCCGTGTCTCCCTCCTTTCCGCTCACACCCCGCTCATACCCCGTGTGTCGCTCCCCTTCCCCCCACCCCCCACACATGCCCCGTGTGTCTTTCCCCTCCCCCCACCCCCCGCTCATGCCCCGTGTGTCTCTCCCCTTCCCCTCCACCCCCCGCTCATGCCCCGTGTCTCCCTCCTTTCCGCCCACCCCCCGCTCAAGCCCTGTGTGTCGCTCCCCTTCCCCCCACCCCCCGCACATGCCCCGTGTGTCTTTCCCCTCCCCTCCCACCCCCCGCTCATGCCCCGTGTGTCTCTCCCCTACCCCTCCACCCCCCGCTCATGCCCCGTGTGTCTGTCCCCTTCCCCCCACCCCCCGCTCATGCCCGTGTCTCTCTCCCCTTCCCCCCACCCCCTATTCATGCCCCGTGTCTCTCTCCCCTTCCCTCCATCCCCCGCTCATGCCCCGTGTCTCTCTCCCCTTCCCCCCACCCCCGCTCATGCCCCGTGTCTCCCTCCTTTCCCCCCACCCCCGCTCATGCCCCCTGTGTATCTCCCCCTCCCCCCCACCCCCGCTCATGCCCTGTGTGCCCTGTTCCCCCCACCCCTCGCTCATGACCTGTCTTCCCGTTACACCCCACCCCCCGCTCATACCCCGTGTCTCCCTTGTGTTACCCCCCACCCCCGTTCATGCCCTGTGTCTCCCTTGTGTTACCCCCCACCCCCCGCTCATGCCCGTGTCTCTCTTGTGTTACCCCCCACCCCCTGCTCATGTCCTGTCTCCCCTGTTACTCCCCACCCCCCACTCATGCCCCGTGTCTCCCTGATGTTACCACCGCTGATGCCCCGTGTCTCCCCTGTTCCCCCCACCCCTGCTCATGCCCCATGTCTCCCTCCTTTCCCCCCCACCCCCTGCTCATGCCCCATGTCTCCCTTGTGTTACCCCCACCCCCCTGCTCATGCCCCATGTCTCCCTTGGTTACCCCCCACCCCCCGCTCATGCCCCATGTCTCCCTTGTTCCCCCCACCCCCGCTCATGCCCTGTGTCTCTCTCCTATTCCCCCCACCCCCGCTCATGCCCCGTCTCTCCCCTGTCCCCCCCGCTCATGCCCCCTGTCTCCCCTGTTCCCCCATCCCCCGCTCATGCCCCGTGTTTCCCTCGTGTACCCCCCACCCCCCATTCATGCCCCATGTCTCCTGTTGCCCCAACCACCCTCCGGTCATGTCCCATGTCTCCCTCCTGTACCCCCAGCCCCCTGCACATGCCCTGTGTTACCCCCCACCCCCGCTCATGCCCTGTGTTACCCCCACCCACGCTCATGCCCGTGTCTCCCTCATGTTCCCTCCACACCCTGCTCATGCCCCGTGTCTCCGGTTGCCCCACCCCCCGCTCATGCCCCGTGTCTCCCTCGTGTTCCCCCCACCCCCGCTCATGTCTCGTGTTTCCCTCGTGTTACCCCCACCCCCTCCTGCTCATGCCCCGTGTCCCCCTCGTGTTCCCCCCACCACCCGCTCATGCCCCTTGTCTCTCTCCTTTCCCCCCACCCATGCTCATGCCCCATGTGTGCACCCTGTTCCCCCACCCCCGCTCATGCCCCATGTGTGCGCCCTGTTCCCCCACCCCCGCTTATGCCCCATGTGTGTCCTGTTCCCTCCACCCCTGCTCATGCCCCGTGTGTGCCCTGTTCCCCCCACCCCCGCTCATGACCCATGTGCCCTGTTCCCCCCACCCCTGCTCATGCCCCATGTCTCCCTCCTGTACCCCCAGCCCCCTGCTCATGCCCTGTGTTACCCCCCACCCCCGCTCATGCCCCGTGTCTCCCTCGTGTTACCCCCCACCCACGCTCATGCCCCATGTCTCCCTTGTGTTCCCTCCACACCCCGCTCATGTCCCGTGTCTCCGGTTGCCCCCACCCCCGCTCATGCCCCGTGTCTCCCTCGTGTTCCCCCCACCCCCGCTCATGTCTCGTGTTTCCCTCGTGTTACCCCCACCCCCTCCCGCTCATGCCCCGTGTCCCCCTCTTGTTCCCCCCACCACCCGCTCATGCCCCTTGTCTCTCTCCTTTCCCCCCACCCATGCTCATGCCCCATGTGTGCACCCTGTTCCCCCACCCCCGCTCATGCCCCAGGTGTGTGCCCTGTTCCCCCCACCCCCGCTCATGCCCCATGTGTGTCCTGTTCCCCCCACCCCCGCTCATGCCCCGTGTGTGCCCTGTTCCCCCCACCCCCGCTCATGACCCATGTGCCCTGTTCCCCCCACCCCCGCTCATGCCCTGTGTCTCCCTCGTGTACCCCCTCACCCCCCGCTCATTCCCCGTGTGTCTCCTGTTGCCCCCACCCCCCGCTCATGCCCTGTGTCTCCCTCATGTTCCCCCACACCCCACTCATGCCCTGTGTCTCCATCGTGTACCCCCTCACCCTCCGCTCATGCCCCGTGTGTCTCCCTCATGTTCCCCCACCTCCCGCTCATGCCCTGTGTGTCTCCCTCGTGGTCCCCGCACCTTCCGCTCATGCCCCGTTTCTCCCTCGTGTTACCCCCACCCCCGCTCATGCCCCATGTCTCCGTTGTGTTCCCCCCACCCCCCGCTCATGCCCCTTGTCTCTCTCCTTTCCCCCCACCCCTGCTCATGCCCCATGTGTGCCCTATTCCCCCACCCCCTGCTCATGCCCCGTGTGTGCCCTATTCCCCCACCCCCTGCTCATGCCCCGTGTGTGCCCTGTTCCCCCCACCCCCGCTCATGCCCCGTGTGTGCCCTGTTTCCCCCACCCCCCGCTCATGCCCCGTGTCTCCCTCGTGTTCCTCCCCACCCCCCGCTCATGCCCTGTGTCTTCCTCGTTTTCCTCCCCACCCCCCGCTCATGCCCCGTGTCTCCCTCATGTTCCTCCCCACCCCCCGCTCATGCCCTGTGTCTCCCCTGGTCCCCCCACCCGCTGCTCATGCCCCATTTCTCTCTCGTGTTCCCCCCACCCCTGCTCTTGCCCCGTGTTTCCTTCCTTTTCTCCCCCACCCCCTGCTTATGCCCCGTGTTTCCTTCCTTTCCCCCCTAACCCCCCGCTCATGCCTTGTTGTGTTCTCTTTATACACCCCGCCTTCCCTTTCCATGGTGGCCATCTTGGTAAAAGATTTTCCTTTGTGATGTCATCTTTGATGTCCTGGGTGTTAGTCTTAGCAGTGCACAGTGGTGGCGCGAGTTATGGTTGCTTAGCTTACCATAACTGGCGAATTTCAAGGGTTTTTCGGTTTTACTTGGAACCATAACGTCCCTTTGACAATGTTTTTTCATTGAATTTCATAGGTTTTTAGTAGCGCAACTTAACCATAACGTCCCTTTAGCAAAGTTTTTTCACTGAATTTCATAGGTTTTTAGTAGCGCAACTTAACCATAACGTCCCTTTAACAAAGTTTTTTCATTGAATTTCATAGGTTTTTATTAGTGCAACTTAACCATAACGTCCCTGTAACACATTTTTTTTAACTGAATTTTATAGATTTTTATTAGTGCAACATCAAGATAACATCCTTTTCAATAGATGAAGACCACTAGCATCTTAGGTCCTCAAAGTGGGAACCCCGGGTGGTAAAAAAAAAGATTTTCCTTCCTACACCGGGACGCCTGCGGCATCCCGGTGTAGGAAGGAAAATCTTTTACCAAGATGGCCACCATGGAAAGGGAAGGCAGGGTTATAAAGAGAACACAACAGGGCATGAGCAGGGGATGGGGGGGAACAGGGGAGACACATGGACATGAGCGGGGGTTGGGAGGAACAGGGGAGACACATGGGCATGAGCAGGGGGTGGGGGGAAAAGGAAGGAAACACGGGCATGAGCATGGAGTGGGGGAAAGGAAGGAAACACGGGGCATGAGCGGGGGGAACACGAGAGAGACACGGGGCATGAGCAGCGGGTGGGGGGAACAGGGGAGACACCGGGCATGAGCGGGAGGTGGGGAGGAACACGAGGGAGACACGGGGCATGAGCGGGGGGTGGGGAGGGAAACGAGGGAGACACGGGGCATGAGCAGTGGGTGGGGAGGAACACGAGGGAGACACGGAGCATGAGTGGGGGGTGGGGGAAACATGGCACACATGGGGCATGAGTGGGGGGTGGGGGGAACAGGGCACACACGGGGCATGAGTGGGGGGAACAAGGCACACACGGGGCATGAGCAGGGGGTGGGGGAATAGGGCACACACGGGTTATGAGAGGGGGAGGGGGGAAAGGAGAGAGACAAGGGGCAAAAGCGGGGTGTGGGGGGAACACGAGGGAGACACAGGGCATGAGCGGGTGGTGGGGGGTAACACGAGGGAAACACGGGGCTTGAGCGGGGGTGGGGGGAACAGGGCACACGGGGCCTGAGTGGGGGGTGGGAGGAAAGGAGGGAGACATGGGGCATGAGCGGGGGGTGGGGGGAAGGGGAGAGAGACACGGGGCATGAGCTGGGGGTGGGGGGAAGGGGAGAGAGACACGGGGCATGAGCGGGGGGTGGAGGGGAAGGGGAGAGACACACGGGGCATGAGTGGGGGGTGGGGGTAGGAGGGAGACACAGGGCATGAGCGGGGAGTGGGGGGAAGGGGAGAGACACACGGGGCATGAGCGGGGGGTGGGGGGGAAGGGGAGAGAGACACGGGGCATGAGTGGGGGGTGGGGGGAAAGGGAGAGAGACACAGGGCATGAGCGGGGGGTGGAGGGGGAAGGGGAGCGACACACGGGGCATGAGCGGGGGGTGGGGGGAAGGGGAGAGACACACGGGGCATGAGCAGGGGGTGGGGGGGAAGGAGGGAGACACGTGGCATGAGCGGAGAGTGTGGGGGAAGGGGAGAGACACACGGGGCGTGAGCGGGGGTGGGGGAAGGGGAGAGACACACAGGGCATGAGCAGGGGGGGTGGGGGGAAAGGGAGAGAGACACGGGGCATAAGCGTTGGTTGGGGGAAGGAGAGAGACACACGGGGCATGAGCAGGGTGGGGGGGAAGGGGAGAGACACACAGTGCATGAGCAGGGGAGGGGAAGGGGAGAGAGAAACGGGGCATGAGCAGGGTTGTGGGGGGAACAGTAGGGAGACATGGGGCATGAGAGGGGGTGGGGGAAGGGGAGAGACACACAGGGCATGAGCAGGGAGTGGTGGGGAAGGGGAGAGACACACGGGGCATGAGCGGGGGTGGGGGGGAAGGGGAGAGACACACGGGGCATGTGCAGGGGGTGGGGGGAAGGGGAGAGACACACGGGGCATGAGCGGGGGGTGGGGGGAAAGGAGGGAGACACGGGGCATGAGTGGTGGGTGGGGGGAAGGGGAGAGAAACGCAGGGCATGAGCGGGGGGGAAGGGGAGAGAGACAGGGGCATGAGCGGGGGTGGGGGGAAGGGGAGAGAGACACGGGGCATGAGCGGGGGGTGGGGAGTAAGGGAAGAGAGACACTGGGCATGAGCGGGGGGTGGGGGAAGGGGAGAGAGACACATGGGGCATGAGCGGGGGTGGGGGGGAAGGGGAGAGACACACGGGGCATGTGCAGGGGGTGGGGGGAAGGGGAGAGACACACGGGGCATGAGCGGGGGTGAGGGGAAAGGAGGGAGACACGGGGCATGAGTGGTGGGTGGGGGGAAGGGGAGAGAAACGCAGGGCATGAGCAGGGGGGAAGGGGAGAGAGACAGGGGCATGAGCGGGGGTGGGGGGAAGGGGAGAGAGACACGGGGCATGAGCGGGGGCTCGGGAGTAAGGGAAGAGAGACACTGGGCATGAGCGGGGGGTGGGGGAAGGGGAGAGAGACACATGGGGCATGAGCGGGGTGGAGGGGAAGGAGAGAAAGACACGGGGCATGAGCGGGGGGTGGGGGGAACAGTAGGGAGACACGGGGCATGAGCGAGGTGTGGGGGGAAGGGGAGAGAGACACGGGCATGAGCGGGGGGTGGGGGTGGGGGGGAAGGGGAGAGACACACATGGCATGAGCAGGGGGTGCGGGGGAAGGGGAGAGACACATGGGGCATGAGCGGGGGGTGGGAGGGAAGGATAGAGACACACAGGGCATGAGCGGGGGGTGTGTGGAAAGGAGGGAGATATGGGGCAGGAGCGGGGGGTGGGGGGGGGAGAGGAGAGACACGGGGCAGGAGCGGGGGGTGGGGGGTAACACAAGGGACACACGGGCATGAGCGTGGGGTAGGGGTAACAGGGGAGACAGGGGGCATGAGCGGGGGTGGGGGGGGTAACACAAGGGAGACACGGGACATGAGCTGGGGGTGGGGGGTAACACAAGGGAGACACGGGGCATGAGCGGGGTGTGGGGGTTAATAGGGGAGACATGGGGCATGAGCTGGGGGGGAAGGGGAGAGAGACACGGGGCATGAGCAGGGGGGAAGGGGAGAGAGACACGGGGCATGAGCAGGGGGGTGGGGGGAACAGTAGGGAGAAATGGGGCATGAGCGGGGGGTAGAGGGGAAGGGGAGAGACAGACAGGGCATGAGCGGGCGGTGGAGGGGAAGGGGAGAGACACACGGGGCATGAGCAGGGGGTGGGGGGGAAGGGGAGAGACACACAGGGCATGTGCGGGGGGTGGGGGTAGGGGAGAGACACACAGGGCATGAGCGGGGGGTGGGGGGAAAGGAGGGAGACACAGGGCATGAGCGGGGGTGGGGGAAGGGGAGAGAAACACGGGGCATGAGCGGGGGGTGAGGGGGAAGGGGAGAGACACAGGGGGCATGAGCGGGGGTGGGGGGAAAGGGGAGAGAGACACAGGGCATGAGCGGGGGTGGGGGGAAGTGGAGAGAGACACGGGGCATGAGCAGGGGTGGGGGGAAGGGAAGAGAGACACTGGGCATGAGCGGGGGGTGGGGGGAAGGGGAGAGAGACATGGGGCATGAGCGGGGGGTGGAGGGAACAGTAGGGAGACACGGGGCATGAGCAGGGGTGGGGGAAGGGGAGAGAGACACATGGGGCATGAGCGGGGGTGGGGGGGAAGGGAGAGACACACGGGGCATGTGCAGGGGGTGGGGGAAGGGGAGAGACACACGGGGCATGAGCGGGGGTGAGGGGAAAGGAGGGAGACACGGGGCATGAGTGGTGGGTGGGGGGAAGGGGAGAGAAACGCAGGGCATGAGCAGGGGGGAAGGGGAGAGAGACAGGGGCATGAGCGGGGTGGGGGGAAGGGGAGAGAGACACGGGGCATGAGCGGGGGGTGGGGAGTAAGGGAAGAGATACACTGGGCATGAGCGGGGGGTGGGGGAAGGGGAGAGAGACACATGGGGCATGAGCGGGGGTGGAGAGGAAGGAGAGAAAGACACGGGGCATGAGCTGGGGGGTGGGGGAACAGTAGGGAGACACGGGGCATGAGCGAGGTGTGGGGGGAAGGGGAGAGAGACACGACACGGGCATGAGCGGGGGGTGGGGGTGGGGGGGAAGGGGAGAGACACACATGGCATGAGCAGGGGGTGCGGGGGAAGGGGAGAGACACATGGGGCATGAGCGGGGGGTGGGAGGGAAGGATAGAGACACACAGGGCATGAGCGGGGGGTGGGTGGAAAGGAGGGAGATATGGGGCAGGAGCGGGGGGTGGGGGGGGAAGAGGAGAGACACGGGGCAGGAGCGGGGGGTGGGGGGTAACACAAGGGACACACGGGCATGAGCGTGGGGTAGGGGTAACAGGGGAGACAGGGGGCATGAGCGGGGGTGGGGGGGGTAACACAAGGGAGACACGGGACATGAGCTGGGGGTGGGGGGTAACACAAGGGAGACACGGGGAATGAGCGGGGTGTGGGGGTTAATAGGGGAGACATGGGGCGTGAGCTGGGGGGGAAGGGGGAGAGAGACACGGGGCATGAGCAGGGGGGAAGGGGAGAGAGACACGGGGCATGAGCAGGGGGGTGGGGGGAACAGTAGGGAGAAATGGGGCATGAGCGGGGGGTAGAGGGGAAGGGGAGAGACAGACAGGGCATGAGCGGGCGGGTGGAGGGGAAGGAGAGAGACACACGGGGCATGAGCAAGGGGTGGGGGGGAAGGGGAGAGACACACAGGGCATGTGCGGGGGGTGGGGGTAGGGGAGAGACACACAGGGCATGAGCGGGGGGTGGGGGGAAAGGAGGGAGACACGGGGCATGAGCGGGGTGGGGGAAGGGAAGAGAAACACGGGGCATGAGCGGGGGGTGAGGGGGAAGGGGAGAGACACAGGGGGCATGAGCGGGGGGTGGGGGGAAGGGGAGAGAGACACAGGGCATGAGCGGGGGTGGGGGGAAGTGGTGAGAGACACGGGGCATGAGCAGGGGTTGGGGGGAAGGGAAGAGAGACACTGGGCATGAGCGGGGGGTGGGGGGAAGGGGAGAGAGACATGGGGCATGAGCGGGGGGTGGAGGGAACAGTAGGGAGACACGGGGCATGAGCAGGGGTGGGGGAAGGGGAGAGATACACGGGCATGAGCGGGGATGGGGGGAAGGGGAGAGACACATGGGGCATGAGCGTGGGGTGCAGGGGAAGGGGAGAGACACACGGGGCATGAGCGGGGGGTGGGGGGAAGGGGAGAGACACACAGGGCATGATCGGGGGATGTAGGAAAGGAGGGAGACATGGAACATGAGCGGGTGGTTTGGGGGAAGGGGAGAGACACGGGGCATGAGTGGGGGTGGGGGGTAACACAAGGGAGACACAGGGCATGAGCAGGGGGTGAGGAGTAACAGGGGAGACTGGGCATGGGTGGGGGATAACACAAGTGAAGCACGGGGCATGAGCGGGGGTGGGGGAGTAACACAAGGGAGACACAGGGCATGAGTGGGGGGTGGGGGGGTAACACAAGGCAGACACAGGGCATGAGCGGGGTGTGGGGGGAAACAGGGGAGACACGGGGCATGAGCAGGGGTTGGGGGGGAAGGGAAGAGAGACACTGGGCATGAGCGGGGGGTGGGGGGGAAGTGGGAGAGAGACACGGGGCCATGAGTGGGGGGTGGGAGGGAAGGCGAGAGACACACGGGGCATGAGTGGGGGGTGGGGGTGGAGGGGATAGACACACGGGGCATGAGTAGGGGGTGGGGGGGAAAGGAATGAAAGACGGGGCATGACCAGGGAGTGGGGTGAAAGGAAGGAAACACGGGGCATGAGCGGGGTGGGGGGAACACGAGAGAGACACGGGGCATGAGCAGCGGGTGGGGGGAACAGGGGAGACACGGGGCATGACCGGGGGGTGGGGAGGAACATGAAGGAGACACAGGGCATGAGCGGGTGGTGGGGAGGGAAACGAGGGAGACACGGGGCATGAGCAGTGGGTGGGGAGGAACACGAGGGAGACACGGAGCATGAGCGGGGGGTGGGGGGAAACAAGGGAGACACGGGGCAAGAGTGGGGGGTGGGGGAAACAGGGCACACATGGGGCATGAGTGGGGGGTGGGTGGAACAGGGCACACACGGGGCATGAGTGGGGGTTGGGGGGAACAGGGCACACACGGGGCATGAGCAGGGGGTGGGGGAATAGGGAACACACGGGGCATGAGCAGGGGGTGGGGGAATAGGGCACACACGGGGCATGAGATGGGGAGGGGTGGAAGGAGAGAGACATGGGGCAAAAGCGGGGGTGGGGGGAACACGAGGGAGACACGGGGCATGAGCGGGTGGTGGGGGTAACACGAGGGAAACACAGGGCTTGAGCGGGGGTGGGGGGAACAGGACACACGGGGCATGAGCGGGGGGTGGGGGAAAGGAGGGAGACATGGGGCATGAGCGGGGGGTTGGGGGGAAGGGGAGAGAGACACGGGGCATGAGCGGGGGGTGGGGGGAAGGGGAGAGAGACACGGGGCATGAGCGGGGGGGTGGGAGGGGAAGGGGAGAGACACACGGGGCATGAGCAGGGGGTGGGGGGAAAGGAGGGAGACACGGGGCATCAGCGGGGAGTGGGGGTGAAGGGGAGAGACACACGGGGCATGAGCGGGGGGTGGAGGGGAAGGGGAGAGAGACACGGGGCATGAGTGGGGGTGGGGGAAATGGGAGAGAGACACAGGGCATGAGCGGGGGGGTGGGGGGGAAGGGGAGAGACACACGGGGCATGAGCGGGGGGTGGGGGGAAGGGGAGAGACACACGGGGCATGAGCAGCGGGTGGGGGGAAGGAGGGAGACACGGGGCATGGGCAGAGAGTGGGGGGAAGGGGAGAGACACACGGGGCCATGAGCGGGGGGTGGGGGAAGGGGAGAGACACACGGGGCATGAGCAGGGGGGTGGGGGGAAGGCGAGAGAGACACGGGGCATAAGCGTTGGTTGGGGGAAGGGGAGAGACACACGGGGCATGAGCGGGGGTGGGGGGAAGGGGAGAGACACACAGTGTATGAGCGGGGGAGGGGAAGGTGAGAGAGAAACGGGGCAAGAGCAGGGGGGTGGGGGGAACAGTAGGGAGACATGGGGCATGAGCGGGGGGTGGGGGGAAGGGGAGAGACACACAGGGCATGAGCAGGGGGTGGAGGGGAGGGGAGAGACACACGGGGCATGAGCGTGGGGTGGGGGGAAGGGGAGAGACACACGGGGCATGTCCAGGGGTGGGGGGAAGGGGGAGAGACACACGGGGCATAAGCGGGGGGTGGGGGGAAAGGAGGGAGACACGGGGCATGAGTGGGGGTGGGGGGAAGGGGAGAGAAACACAGGGCATGAACGGGGGGTGAGGGGAAGGGGAGATACACACACGGGGCATGAGCAGGGGGTGGGGGGAAGGGGAGAGAGACACGGGGCATGAGCGGGGGTGGGGGTAAGGGGAGAGAGACACAGGGCATGAGCGGGGGGTGGGGAGTAAGGGAAGAGAGACACTAGGCATGAGCGAGGGTGGGGGAAGGGGGAGAGAGACACATGGGGCATGAGCGGGGGTGGAGGGGAAGGGGAGAGAGACACGGGGCATGAGCGGGGGTGGGGAGAACTGTAGGGAGACACGGGGCATGAGCGAGGGGTGGGGGAAGGGGAGAGAGACACGGGCATGAGCGGGGGTGGGGGTGGGGGGAAGGGGAGAGACACACGTGGCATGAGCAGGGGGTGCGGGGGAAGGGGAGAGACACATGAGGCATGAGCGGGGGGTGGGAGGGAAGGGGAGAGACACACAGGGCATGAGCGGGGGTGGGTGGAAAGGAGGGAGACACGGGGCAGGAGCGGGGGGTAGGGGGGAAGGGGAGAGACACGGGGCATGAGCGGGGAGTGGGGGGTAACGCAAGGGAGACACGGGCATGAGCGTGGGGTGGGGGTAACAGGGGAGTTAGGGGGCATGAGCGGGGGTCAGGGGTAAGACAAGGGAGACACGGGGCATGAGCTGGGGGTGGGGGGTAACACAAGGGAGACACGGGGCATGAGCGGGGTGTGGGGGTTAACAGGGGAGACACGGGGCATGAGCCGGGGGGAAGGGGAGAGAGACACGGGGCATGAGCAGGGGGTGGGGGGAACAGTAGGGAGACATGGGGCATGAGCGGGGGTTGGGGGGAAGGGTAGAGACACATGGGTCATGAGCGGGGGGGAGGGGAGAGAGACACGGGGAATGAGCAGGGGGTGGGAGGAACAGTAGGGAGACATGGGGCATGAGCAGGGGGTGGGGGGAAGGGGAGAGACAAACAGGGCATGAGCGGGGGGTGGGAGGGAAGGGAAGAGACACACGGGCATGAGCGGGGGGTGGGGGGGAAGGGGAGAGACACATAGGGCATGTGCGGGGGATGGGGGGTAGGGGAGAGACACACAGGGCATGAGCGGGGGGTGAGGGGGAAGGGGAGAGACACCCGGGGCATGAGCGGGGGGTGGGGGGGAAGGGGAGAGAGACACGGGGCATGAGCGGGGGTGGGGGGAAGGGGAGAGAGACACGGGGCATGAGCAGGGGGTGGGGGGAAGGGAAGAGAGACACTGGGGCATGAGCGGGGGGGTGGGGGAAGGGGAGAGACACACAGGGCATGTGCGGGGGGTGGTGGTAGGGAGAACCACACAGGGCATGAGCGGGG